>NC_142103.1:74282074-75482074 GCF_054644295.1 Miniopterus natalensis | reverse complement strand
TTCTCTATGATCAAGGTCCACAAGTTTGGTACCTGTTTTCTTCTATGTAACTTATTGTTTCAGGTCCTATATTTAGATCTTTGATCCATATTGAGTTAATTTTTGTACATGGGGACAAACTGTAATCCAGTTTCATTCTTTTGCATGTGGCTTCCAGTTTCCCCAGTACCATTTATTTAAGAAACTATCTTTACTCCATTGTGTGTTTCTGGCTCCTTTGTCGAAAATTATCTGCACATATGCATGTGGTTTTATATCTGGGCTCTCTATTCTGTTCCACTGATCTGTGTGTCTGTTTCTGTGCCAATGCCATGCTGTTTTGATTATTGTAGCTCTGTAGTATAATTTGAAGTCAGGTAGTGTGATACTTCCAGCTTCATTCTTTTTTTCTCAGGATTGCTTTGGCTATTTGGGGTCTTTTGTAGTTCCATACAAATCTGGTGATTTCTTGTTCAATTGGTTTAAAAAATGGCATTGGTATTTTGATGGGGATTGCATTAAATCTGTATATTGCTTTGGGTAATATGGCCATTTTAATTATGTTGATTTTTCCAATCCACGAACATGGGATATTTTTCCATTTTGTTGTGTCTTTATCAATCTCTTTTAATTATGCTTTGTGATTTTCAGTATATAGGTCTTTCATGTTTTTTGTTAAGTTTATTCCTAGGTATTTCATTCTTTTGGTTGCAGTTGCAAAAGGAATTTTTTTCATTTCTTTTTCTGAAGGTTTGTTGTTTGTATACAGGAAGGCAATGGATTTTTGTACATTGATTTTGTCTCCTGCAGCTTTACTGTATTTGTTTATTGTTTCTAATGGTTTTTTGGTGGAGTCTTTAGGGTTTTCTATATACCGAATCACGTCCACAAAAAGTGACAGTTTTACTTCTTCCTTCCTTATTTGGATTAATTTTATTGCTTTCTCTTGCTTTATTGCTCTGGCTAGGACTTCCAGAACTATGTTGAATAAGAATGGTGAGAGTGGACATCCTTGTCTTGTTCCTGATCTTAGAGGGAAAGCTTTCAGTTTTTCACCATTGAGTATGATATTAGGTGAGGGTTTATCATATATGGCCTTTATTATATTAAGATACTTTCCTTCTATTCCTGTTTTATTGAGTGTTTTAATCATAAATGGATGTAGTATCTTATCAAATGCTTTTTCTGCATCTGTTGATAAGATCATATGATTTTTATCCTTTCTTTTGTTAATTTGGTGTATTACATTAATTGATTTATGTATGTTGAACCATCCTTGTGCCCCTGGAATGAACCCCACTTGATCGTGATGTATTATTTTTTTTTTTTTATGAACTGCTGTATTTGATTTGCTAGTATTTTGTTTAGGATTTTTGCATCTGTTTTCCTCAGAGATATTGGTCTGTAGTTTTCTTTTTTGTGTTATCCTTACCAGGTTTTGGTATCAAGATTATATTGGCCTCATAAAATGTGTTAGGAAGTATTGCTTCTTCTTCAAATTTTTGGAAGAGTTTGAGAAGGATAAGTATCAAATCTTCTTTGAACATTTGGTAGAATTCACTGAAGTCATCTGGTCTTGGGCTTTTATTTTTTGGTAGGTTTTTTTATGGCTGTTTCTATTTCCTTGCTGCTGATCGGTCTATTTATATTTTCCAATTCTTCATGATTTCGTCTAGGAAGGTTATATATTTCTAGGAACTTATCCAGTTCTTCTAGGTTATTGAATTTGATGGCGTATAGTTTTTCCTAATATTCTAGTATGATCTTTTGTATATCTGTGATGTCTGGTCACTTCTCCTCTCTCATTTCTGATTTTGTTTATATGGGTCTTTTCCCTTTTATCCTTAGTGAGTCTAGCTGGGGGTTTGTCAGTTTTATTAATCTTTTCAAAGAACCAGCTCTTTGTTTTATTAATTTTTTGTATAGTTTTTTGTTGTTGTTCTCTATTTCATTCAATTCTTCTCTAATTTTCACGATTTCCTTTCTTCTGCTGACTTTGGGTTGCTTTTGTTCTCCTTTTTCTAGTTCTTTAAGATGTGATGTTAGGTTGTTTACTTGAGATTTCTCTTGTTTCTTGAGATAGGCCTGTAATGATATAAACTTCCCTCTTATTACTGCTTTTGCTGCATCCCAGAAGCTTTGATATGTTGTATTGTCGTTCTCATTTGCCTCTATATATCTTTTGACCTCATCTTTTAGTTCTTTTTTTTTTTTTCAGGGCACAAAGTTTTCTTTAATTATTTTTTGGGGGGAAGGGATACCACACTTCTACCCAATTAAGAGAAACATTTTTATTAGTATAGAGGTCTTTTTTTTTTTTTTTTTTTTAACACTTATCATGCCATGAATTCATAGGGAATGGGTTCCAGCAGCTCAGGCTCCTTTCCATTGGTTCTCACAAAGTGTGCTTCTCTGGGTGGAGCAGGCTGATGCTTCAGTTGAACCCAGGTACCTTCTCTTTGGCTTCCTTCTTTTTCTGATCATTTTCCTTCACACGTTTCAGGAGGCTATCTCGACTCTTAGAGTGCTTAATATGCTCGATGTGTACATTAATTCTCTTGGCAAGAATCTTGCCCTTGACTTGTTTATTCACAACAATGCCCACTGCATGCTGGGTGACATTGTAGACTCTTCCAGTTTTGCCATGGTAACATTTGTGGGGCATTCCTTTTTGAACAGTGCCCATTCCCTTTATGTCTACAATATCACCTTTCTTGTAGATGCACATGTATGTGGCCAAAGGAACAACTCCATGTTTTCTAAAAGGTCTAGAGAACATATAGCGGGTGCCTCTCCTCTTTCCCTTTGTGTTGGTCATTTTGGCTAATTACTGGCAGATGGCGGTTCCGGCTGAAAGGCTTAGTTCTTCTTTGACCCAGTCATTTTTTGGTAGCATGTTGTTTGATCTCCTTGTATTTGTGGGTTTCTTTACTTCCTTTTTGCAGTTGATTCTTAATTTCAAGGCATCATGGTCAGAGAATGTGCTTGGTATAATTTCAATATTCTTGAATTTGTTGATGCTAGTTCTGTGACCCAACATATGGTCTATCCTTGTGAATGTTCCATGTATGCTGAAAAACAATGTATTACCTGATGTTCTGGGATGAAAGGCTCTGTAAATGTCAATTATGTCCATTTGCTCTAGCATTTCATTTAAGGCCGATATTTTTTTATTGATTTTTTGTTTGGTTGATCTATCTAGAGCTGTCAATGGAGTATTAAGGTCCCCAACTATGATTGTGTTTTTATCTGTTTCTCCCTTTAGTTCTGTGAGTAGTTGCTTTATATATTTCCATTAAGCAGACATTCTAAGTGTTACAGTTGGTTTGTTAATTCAGTGGAATTATTTCCCAAGAGAATATAGACAGGCTCATTAACTGGAGCTATTTATAAAGCCCCAATCAAGCAGCAAGATTAATAGGAGTCAGTCATTTTTAAAGTTCTTAATTAGTTGCTCTTATCAGGTTGTTTTCCTTTGTGTGAATTCCTAGGCACTGAGCCTCCTTTCAGTGTCCCTTTGGAGCCTGCAGAATTTATTCCTCTGGGATTTAGTTTTTCTGATTAAAATTTGACACGTAATCTAAAATTTCAATGCAGAAATCCATTGACAGTAGTTCTTTCAGCCATTTTTTATCTTGGTATCACACAGGGCTGCCTGTCAGAAACCTGATGTCCTGATGGAGGAAGGTTTCTCACTCAGGTGAAGGTACCTGAGAACTCCATACACAGACTGTCCATCTGCCACTAATTTCCTTTCTTCAGGAGGGCCAAGGATGCCCTAATTGCAAGTCATCCATGATGGAGATTACAGTCTGATGAAGCAGGTGGACATTAGGTAGAGTGAAATCAGATTTGGTCAAAGGAAAGTAATTGCACTTTTCTAATGCTAAGTTTACCCTGATTCCTCCTCTTTGATTAAAAAAAAAAAAAAAAAAAGCCTGCTATTCCTCAGGCCAGAACTAAGGGCCTGGATCTCTGTCTGCACCACAGTGCTCATGTCCAGTTTTAACCTGCCTTTAGTTCAGGCTGGAGCATACCTAATAAAAAGAAAATGGTAAACTCACCGCCATTTAAGTGGAACTTCACATTCTGGTCTTTTACCCCAGTCCTTCCGCCACTGTTTACTTTTCCAAGCCCTCAAGCATTTTGTCCAGGCTTTGTAGCTAAGCTAAATCTGTGAAGTCTGTCCTCTCTGCAATGTGTAGCCACTTGTGTCTCTGCTCAGATTTTGTTTTTGTTTTTTATATTTAAGGCTTACTTTCTAAGGACCACCCTCATGTCTGTACAGCTTAGTGTTCAGCCAAAGATTGATCAGAGGTTATGCAAAAACATGTCAAGTCACATTTGACTTGCCTTATTGCTGGAGAGTACATTCAAACCCCAGGACTTTCACAAGTGTGCCCTGGCTTTCGATTTTTTCACTGGACTTGCTCGTGTGTCCTCTGTGCATACACAGGCTCAGTAAGCCAGAGATATGTGGGTGGTTTTGATCTCTTCTGATCTCTGCTACATATGCACATAAGCTCCAGTCTGCCTAAGACGTAGGGAGAGTTTATCAGGTTCCCTGTGGATATCTAACCTCCCAGATCTCCATGTTAAATTCCTGGTTTACTAGTCCATTGTTTGCCCCCAAGAGGCTGTAAGGTGTGGCTAACGCTGCTGCTGGCCCCCTTCCTTTGCTTGCTGCTAAGACAGTCACTTAAACTGGCCATGCTCCAAATTATGTGAGCCATCTCCAGCAGCTGCAGTAAAGCTTGCTGTTTTCCTGGCCTGCCCTGCCCTGGTTGAACTACTGCACCAAAAGTGCTGGTGGACAGGTGGAAGCCATACTGGAAAACAAAACAAAACAAAAAACAACCACCACAAATTGAACAGCTAGGAGCCAAACTTGAGCAGTTTTGATTAATAAAACACTTCTTAGTTTGAAGTATGCACTTGGTCTAATTCCAGAGTACTGAAATTGTTGTTTTTGACAGTTTTTCCCAACTTTTAGAGTTGATTTTGGGGGAGAGGGTTTATCAACTTTCTTACTCCATCATGCCAGAGCAGAAGTCTGCCTCAAGTTTTATACAAACAAAAATAATAGAAGAGCCCTGGCCAGTGTGGCTGGTTTGATTCCTGGTCAGAGCACACATCCTGGTTGCAGGCTCATTTCCTGGTAGGAGATGTGTGTGAAGGAAACAGCTGATCGATGTTTCTCTCTCCCTCTCCCTTCCTCTCTCTCTACAAAATCAATAGCTCTATTGGCAGCATTTGGCAGCGGCATGTCTCACAGGAAGTTCTCCGCTCCCAGGCATGGGTCCCTGGGCTTCTTGCCTCGGAAGTGCAGCAGTTGGCACCGAGGGAAGGTGAAGAGCTTTCCCAAGGATGACCCTTCCAAGCCTGTGCACCCGACAGCCTTCCTGGGCTACAAGGCTGGCATGACCCACATCGTGCGGGAGGTCAATAGGCCAGGGTCTAAGGTGAACAAGAAGGAGGTCGTGGAGGCTATGACCATTGTGGAGACACTGCCCATGGTGGTTGTGGTCATCGTGAGCTACGTGAAACCCCCCCCCCCGAGGCCTCTGTACTTTGAAAACCACCTTTGCTGAGCATATCAGTGATGAGTGCAAAAGGCAATACTATAAGAACTGGCATAAATCTAAGAAGAAGGCCTTCACCAAGTACTGCAAGAAGTGGCAGGATGACGATGGCAGGAGGCAGCTGGAGAAGGACCTCAGCAGCATGAAGAAGTACTGCCTGGTCATCCGTGTCATTGCGCACACCCAGTTGCGCTTGCTTCCTCTACGCCAGAAGAAGGCCTACCTCATGGAGATCCAGGTGAATGAAGGCACAGTGGTTGAAAAGCTGGACTGGGCCCGTGAGAGGCTAGAGCAGCAGGTCTCTGTGAACCAGGTGTTTGGACAGGATGAGATGATCAATGTCATTGGAGTGACCAAAAGCAAAGGTTACAAAGAGGTCACCAGCAGCTGGCACACCAAAAAGCTGCCCTGCAAGACCCACTGAGGGTTGCTCAAAGTTGCTTGTATCGGGGGGTGGCATCCTGCCCGAGTGGCCTTCTCTGTGGCCTGGGCTGGGCAGAAAGGCTACCATCACCACACAGATCAACAAGAAGATCTACAAGGTTGGCCAGAGCTACCTTATCAAGGACGGCAAACTGATCAAGAACAATGCCTCCACCGACTACTACCTATCGGACAAGAACATCAACCCTCTGGGTAGCTTTGTCCACTATGGTGAAGTGAGGAATGACTTTGTCATGGTGAAAGGCTGTGTGGTGGGAACCAAGAAGCGAGTGCTCACCCTCTGCCAGTCCTTGCTGGTGCAGACCAAAGGGCGGGCCCTG
The DNA here is from genome assembly GCF_054644295.1 of Miniopterus natalensis. NCBI lineage: Eukaryota > Metazoa > Chordata > Mammalia > Chiroptera > Miniopteridae > Miniopterus > Miniopterus natalensis. Next base: position 75,475,749 of record NC_142103.1, on the reverse strand, counting down.
GAGAAGATTGACCTTAAGCTTATCGACACCACCTCCAAGTTCGGCCACCGCTGCTTCCAGACATTGGAGGAGAAGAAAGCATTCATGGAACCACTTAAGAAAGACCAAATTGCAAAGGAATAAGGAGCTTGATGCCAGCAACAGATTGTGCAGCTGGTGGGGTCTCAATAAAGTTATTTTCTAGTGATAAAAAAAATTAAAATCAATAAAAATATGTATTTTAAAATAATAGAAGGAAACAACATACTTGCCACCAGTCCCAAACCTCAAAATCAAAACAGTTCACAGGGGTGAGGATGCTTGTCTCTTCATAGACATCCTAAAAGCAAAACATATACTGCCTGCTAACAGCATGATTAAGATTCCACACTTTCCCACCAACCACAAGCTCTTCCAGAATACAAGGACACCTCACCATTATCTTCCTCTGTATTTCAGAACTGAATTCCCATGACTTTTAACCTCTAGAAATCCTAGAAATCCGGTCACATCCTCCAACTGGAATGAGCATGGTAGCAGGAAACTGTACCACCAGACCCAATGTGCTTACAAAAAATATCTTCCATTTTATTGTTTTCAACCTTTCCATTTCTTTCAAGTGTTTCCATTTTAAATTAAAGAGCTGTATTTCACTTGTATATCCAATCTGAGATTTTCTATCATTATTATGTGAGTTTAATCATTTATATTCATTGAGATTCTTTGGTCTTGTTGCTAGGACAGTGATTCTTTTTTAAAAAATTTATTATTTTGTTTTTAAATTTATCTTTATTGTTGAAGGTATTGCACATATCCCCCCTCCTTTTTTCCCCATTGATCCCCTCCACCCCACATCCGCCTCCCCCAGGCATTCACCACATGATTGTCTGTGTCCATGGGTTATGAGTATATACATATAAGTTCTTTGATTAACCTCTCCCCACTCACTCCTCCACCCCCACCTTCCCACTGAGATTCATCAGTCTTTTCTATGCTTCTATCTCTTTGGATCTATTTTGTTCTTCAGTCTATTTTGTTTGTTAGTTTCCACATATGAGTGAGATCATGTAAAACTGAATCAGGAAGAATCAGAAAACTTGAATAGGCTAATAACAACTAATGAAATCAAAGCAGCAACAAACAAAACTCCTAGCAAACAAGAGCCCTGGTCCAGACAGCTTCACAGGGGAGCTTTCTAATTCTTTAAGTTGTAGGGTTAGATAGTTTACTAAAAATTTTTCTTGCTTTTTGAGGTAAGCCTGTAGTGCTATGAACTTCCCTCTCAGGACTACTTTTGCTGTGTTCCATAGATTTTGGGTTGTTGTGTGTTCATTTTCTTTTGTTTCCAGGAAGTTTTTTATTTCTTTCTTGATCTTATTGGTAACCCATTCATTGTTTAATAACATGTTATTTAGCCTCCATGTGTTTAAATGTTTTCGAGTGTTTTTACTGTAGTTGATTTCTAATTTCATGTCCTTGTGGTCTGAGATGCTTGATATGATTTCAATCTTCTTGAACTTGTAGAGACTTGTTTTGTGTCCTAACATGTGGTCTATCTTTGAGAATGACCCATGTGCACTTGAAAGGAATGTATATTCTGCAACGTTGGGGTGAAATGTTCTGTAAATATCAATTAAATCCATCTGATCTAATGTGCCATTTACAGTCACTGCTTCTGTGTTGACTTTTTGTCTGGAAGATCTATCCAGTGAAGTAAGTGAGGTGTTAAAGTCCATGACTATGACTGTATTGCTATTGATCTCTCCCTTAAAGTCCTTAAGGTTATTATTGATAGGTCCTTTTTTATTGCCATTTTAATTCTTTATGCTTATGTTTCTCTTTCTATTTCTTATTATTACAGCAGTCTCTTTAATATTTCCTGCAATGCTGGTTTGGTGGTGATAAATTCCTTTAGCCTTTTTTTTTTTTTTTTTTTGTCTGAGAAGCTCTTTATTTCATGAGCTATCTTGAATGATAGCCTTGCTGGATAGAGTAGTCTTAGTTTCAGATCCTTGTTTTGCATTACATTGAATACTTCATGCCATTCCCTTCTGGCCTGTAGAATTTCTGATGAGAAGTCAGCTGACAGCCTTATGGGAGCTCCTTTGTAGGTAATAGATTGCTTTTCTCTTGCTGCCTTTAAGATTCTCTCTTTGTCTTGAATTTTTGGCACTTTAATTATGACATGCCTGGGCATGGGCCTCTTTGGATTCTTCTTGCTTGGGACTCTCTATGCCTCCTGAACTTGTGTGATTTTTTTTCTGCCATTATTTCTTCAAACAGGTTCTCTAACCTTGCTTACTTTCGACCTCCTCTGGCACTCCTATGATGCGAACATTGTTACATTGCATGTTGTCCCACAGCTCCCTTAAACTATCTTCCTATTTTTTAATTGTTTTTTCTTTTTGGATCTCTAATTGAGTGATTTTTTTCTACCTTGTCTTCTAATTCACTGATCTGATCCTCAGCTTCCTCTAATCTGCTGTTTATTCCTTCCAATGTATTTTTTCTAGGACAGTGATTCCTAACAAGGGGCAATTTTGCTCCCCCCAAGGGACATTCAGCAATGTCTGGAGACACTTTTTAGTTTTCACAATGAGGGAGTGATGGTGCTACTGGCATCTAATGGGTAGAAGCCAGGGATGCTGCTAAATAGCCTACAATGCACACTATGGTCCCCCGCAACAAAGAACTTGTTCTAGATGGTTGGGGTTATATATTTTATTTCTCAGTAGCTATCTCCTAGGGACATAATCATTGACATTTCTACCTGTGAAGCTCTGACCCACTACACATTCAATGAATGACCACCAAGAATGTTCCATTTGCTGATTTCCAAAACCTCGTAATAACTGCATCATATGCTCAGCAACACTGACCCCAGAACCTGGTGTTTATTAACAAATATTGATCCAGAATTTCTTCTATCTATGTTCCCCAGGAAACCCACTTACTTTATCCCCAAACCCCTTAATTACTGACCCTTAATGACTAAGAGGCATATATTTTATAAGGCTAAGACCCCACACAGACCACACAAAACATAAGCCAACCTGAAGTCACTAGTCATACTGCCCCTAACAATTGACTCCCAGAGCATCTACATCCCAGACTCCCTTTAGTCACTACCTTGCACACAACGATAATCATTGACTACCATACGCCTCTCAATCATTCAGCTACACATTTCCTCCAATAAATCAACAACCTCACAGGCTCCCAGTTGCTTTAAGCAACAGATGTCCATTTTTCTAACTCTCACAGACCTCCAGCCCTTCACATCAACAGATCTCAAATCATTGACCCAGTAGACACTTAAAACCTTGACATCCAGGATCTCCCAACAAAGAGCAAAAAGCTGCATAGAACCTTGCACAGTGAACTGTGAAGTCCACTATTAACTGACCCTACAGATTCCCATCACTCATCTCCTACAGAATATTAATCACCAAAGAATATATACAGATGATAAATAAGCATATGAAACGATGCTCAAGATCACGTCATTAAGGAATTACAAATTAAGATGACAGTGGGATACCATTACATACCTATTAGAAAATCCTAAAATCCAAAATGCTGACAATACCAAATGTTGATGAAGATATGGAGCAACAGAAATGAGCTATCAAGCCACAGAAAGACATGGAGGAACATTAAATGCATATTGCTTAATGAGCAAAGCCAATCCATAAAGGCTACATACTGTATAATTCCAACTATATGATATTCTGGAAAAAGCAAAATAATAGAGGCATGTACACTCATGTTCACAGAAGCACTGTTCACAATAGCCAGGAGATGGAAGCACCTCAAGTATCCATCCCTGGATGAATGGATAAACAAAATGTGATGAACCCTGAGAACATTATACTAAGTGAAATAAGCCAGTCACAAAAGGACAAATACTATATGATTCCACTTTTATGAGGTACCTAGAGGAGTCAGATTCATAGAAATAGAAAGTAGAAAGATGGCTACCAGAAGCTGGGAGAAAGGGAAATGAGGAGTTGTCGTTTAATATACATGGAGTTTCAATTTGCAAGATGAAAATGTTCTTGAGATCTGTTATGCAAGAAGGTGAATACACTTAACTCTACTAGACTGTACACTTAAAAATGATTAAGATAGCCCAGTGGTTGAGTGTCGACCTATGAGCCAGTAGGTCATGGTTCAATTCCCGGTCAGGGCATATGCCTGGGTTTTGGGCTCGATTCTTGGTGGGGGGAGTGCAGGAGGCAGCAGAAGGATGTTTCTCTCTCATCGATGTTTCTATCTCTCTCTCTCTTCATCTCTCTCTAAAATCAAAAAAAATATATTTTAAAAAATATTTAAAAATTATAGAGACAGTAAAAGGATCAGTGGTTGCCAGAGTTTCATGGAGAGGGTGAAAGATAAATAAGTGGAGCACAGAGGATTTTTAAGGCTGTGAAACTACTCTGTATGATACAGTAATTCTGGATATATATCATTATACATTTGTCAAAATCCATAAAATGTACAAAACAAAGAGTGAACCCCAATGTAAACTATGGACTTGTACATTAAATCATGAAGCAGAAAATGTAGAACCTGGAAAAAACAGTTGTGTCATGGCAGTACAATATACCAAAATATATATGTGGAAAGTATATGAGAAGGGAATGTGAATAATAAAAATGCTTTTAGGCTATTTCTGTCCTGCCATTCAAGGTCCTGGTGGAAAAAAAGATTGGCATCCTCAAACTGGATAATTCAAGGGGATTAAGAAAATGGCCAAAGTGTGGGCAGGGGTAGGGAAGCCACAGAGAGTGGGTAGTACCCTGGGTCTGAAAACCAGAAACCCTTTAGAACCAGCTGATGGCTTGTACGGGGGAGTGGAAAGACAGATAAAGCCAAAGGCTGCCTGCCAGGAACTGGGAATGTGAGCACATGAAGCATGGGTCACTCCACAGGGACGTGATGTTCCCATACGGCAAAGTACACGTGGGGATCTCAGGCACCACTTGTTCCTTAGTCAGACCCAAACTATTCCAGCCCCTTTCAATGATCTCACACCCCCTTCCTGTTGACTGCTCACCCCAGGCTAACCCCCTAACTCTGAGCATCCACTGATGCTTAGCTTAACTTCAAACCTGGTCACATCAGTGCCAGGTCAACCATGATGTGCAGGAGGCAGTCTTCAGAATCCCCTGGTCCTGATGTTGTAAATATCTACACACATAGACACACACACACACCACACACACACACACACACACACACACACACACACACACACACACACACATATCTTCTCTCCAGTTCCATCTCTGTATGTACTCTCTCTGTTGATCTGTTTCTCTGTTGTAATTCTACAAATATACACAAAAAATAAGTCTGGTGATTTTATTGGGACAATGGGAATATGGGTGTTTTTTAAAATGCTTTATGCTGTTCTGTTTACTTTGAATATTTATAATTAACTGAGGTCAATTTATGAACAGAACAGGTTATATGGCTATTCACATTTTTTAAAAAGTATCCAAAAGCCCTGTCAATAAAATTATTTGTAATTGTTCTACTTACTTGCTGGATTCATTTGCTACCCAAAGGCTTTGCAATTACTTATCTTCAATTTTCATATTAAAACCTTGTAAGAAGCCTCTGTGTTGCATGGATTCCAAATCATATATAACCAATTCCTCTGCTTATGGAGCTCATGATGAGAATTGAACTGAGGGAGTGGTTATCATGGGAGTTAAAACCCTGGATTCTGGATCTGGATAACAGGTTTAAAAGCCAGTTTCATTGTCTAACAGCTCCTGTAATCTTGGAAAAGCTACTTAATCCCAGTTTCCTCACCTCTCAAATAGAAGTAATAATACCTACCTGCCATGATTGTCAGATTGAGTAAAGTAACAGGTTAACTTTTACTGAGGGGCTCACATGAGCCAGTCAATGGGGTGAGGTCTTGATAAGAATAACCTCATTGAATCCTTGCAACAACTGTACGGTAGATAATATTATCTTCCTGGTGTCATAAGTGAGAAAATAGGATTAAAGCAGTCAATGCCCTTATTCAAAGTTACACAACTAATAAATGATTGAATCAAGATTAATCCACAGTGCCTCCAGAGTCCCATGTTGTTAACAGTGTGCTTCCAGAAGGTCCATAAAACACTCAGGAGTTGGCAAGAGGTAAGTATTTAATAAATGATTATCATTATTAAGATGAGTAATAAAACAAATATAGTTGACATAGTTCACAAATATCTACTTTTTGTTTCAATACATTGTATTTATGAAATAAGGAAGAATTGCAACTACTTCGACTCTGTGACTAAAAGTACTTATTCTCTAATATGACATAATTGAAAATAATATGCCAGTATTTCATTTTCAAATTCAGTTAATGCAAGATTCCTTATCTGGTCTATAAAAGAATGGAGGATTCAAGACTTGCACTCTCCAATACAGTAGACACTAGGCATAAGAATTGAGACATGTAAAATACATTTGGGATTTTAATGATTTAACATACAAATCTACCGTACAATATCTCATTACAGTCATGTGCTGCACAATGACATTGAGGTCAATGATGGACTGCATATAGTGTAACCCAGTCCAAGTTGTACCACTTGCCACATGACAAGCAATGAGTGGACCGACAAGTTGTTGGAGCAAGGAAAGTGACTTTATTCAGAAAGCCAGCAAACCAAGAAAATGGTGGACTAGGGTCCTAAAGAACCATATCAAGAAAGTACAGATTTGGGGCTTCTTTTATGTCAAAGGAAGGAGGAAATGGAAGGGGCAAGAGGTAACTGATGACCACAGACATCTGGGCATGAACAGGGGTCTAAAGAAGATTGTGAAACCTCTTTGTTCTTAGTCTGTTGACTACAGTTGATGTGAGTCTAGTCATGAGGTTCCTGCAAATCTTTGATAAACATTCATTATTTTTGTACACACTTCCAGAGGTACTTTCCAGAGTACAAAAAGGCTGTTTTTGTATAACTCAAGCTGCAAGCAGAATTCTTCTAATGATTAGCATGTTTGTATGCAAGACTAAGCAAAAGTTGTTAACTCGAAGACCATGAGAACAAAGCAGCCTGGAACAAGAGGGAGTCAGAGATGCCAAGCACTTCACTCTGTTACAATTGGACAATGGTCCCATAAGATTATAATGGAGTTGTAAAATTCCCATTATCTAGTGATGTCAGCCATCTCAATGTCAGAGTGCAATGCATTACACAAATACCATTGTGTTACAATTGCCTATAGTATTCAGTACAGCAGCATGCTATACAGGTTTGTAGCCTAGGAGCTATAGGGAAACAGAATTTGTTACCCTAAAACATGTCTATTTGTCATAAGGATTATTTTAGGCTGGTTAATTTTAAGAAACAGCAGGCATGGGAGAAGCTCTGAAAACCAAGTAGAAGTTACCCTTTGTGAAAGACATTTACATCCATAAGAGAAATCTCCATTTGTAAGTGTGTTGCCCTTGGGGAATGACCTTATCTCTAGAAACTTTTATCAATTCAGAAGACAGACTTATATCTGCACAAAAACCTTACCTTTGTTTATTGTGCTTTTCTTTTCTTTTTCTTTTTTAATCCTCACCCAAGGACATTTTTTTCATTGCTTTTCAGAGATAGTGGAAAGGAGGGAGGGAAGAGAGAGACAGAAGAGAAAGAGAGAAACATTGATGTGAGAGACAACCTGCAACCCAGGTACGTGCCCTTGATTGGAATCAAACCTGTGACCCTTTTGTGTTCGGCTGATGCTCTAACCACTGAGTCACACCAGCCAGGACTATTGTGTTTTCTTGGAAATCTCCCATAACTGGTTCCCCACCCCCAACATCTTCTTTTGTCTTCAGCTGAAGGTGATATTTAAGGTGGTGGCTTCAGCTTTTTTGGCAAATTACTCAGTTTTCCTGGGTCTGTCTCATGTATATAGTAGGTAAACATGGTATTAAATCTTTGTTTTTCTCCCGTTAATCTATCTTTTATTACAGGGATGTCTCAGCCAAGAACCCCCCAAAAGTAGAGGGAATATTATTTTTCCTCCCCCTAAATAACAATAGGCTATACCATATAGCCTAGATGTGTAGTAGGCTGTACCATTTAAGTTTGTGTAAGTGCGCTCTATGATGTTTGAAGGACAACAAAATCCTCTAACACCACATTTCTCAGAACATATCTGCTTAGTTAAGTGTGCATGACTAATATTTTCAGATTGATTATATATGCTGAAATAATATAGTTGAGGATATATTTGGTGTTAACTTAAAAATAAAAGGCCACAGTGAGGCATCAAGTGTTTGAGATCCAAAAGAATAACTATTTAGGAATCACCTATTCAGGGAGAAACCCAAATAGTGTTCCAATTAGGAGGTGAAGGCAAGGGGTACTTAGGAGAAAGGGAAGGGGAACAATTATGAGTAGAAGGAAGGCATTTCTATGTGTGTTTTATTTTTTAAAAATATATTTTTATTGATTTGAGAGAGGAAGGAGAAGGAGAGAGAGATAGAAACATCAATGATGAGAGAGAGTCATCGATCGGCTGCCTCCTGCACACCCCCTGCTGGGGATCAAGCCCCAAACCCAGGCAGGTACCCTGCCCTGGAATCCAACCATGACCTCCTGGTTCATAGGTCAATGCTCAATCATTGAGCCATGCCTGCCAGGCTATGTATGTTTTATTAAGGAAGAAATTTCTGTAGCTCCAGATAAGTTAACACAGTAATGCTAATTCTAAAGAATGTCTTTAATTTTCAGTTCAGTAGTTATAACAAACAGTTGTTTGTAATATAATGCTGCTTTTGGTCCAGTCCAAGGCAGTTCTGGGATGGCATCTCTGACTCCATTTTAAAGTCTGTCTCCATTTAAATTCTTTTCCACATTGGTTAAATGAAATGTGGATGAAGAAAGGGGTTCCATGGAAAGTAACCTCACAGGGTGATCGAATCATAAGTTTCTAACTAGGCGGGTCATGGTGGGTAGTCATGTCCTAGGCCTACCACTTCTTTAGTAAAGGTTTGAAGCCAGCCCTGTCCATTGTTCTCGTGCATCTATGTTAACACACCTTTGAAATGACAGAAGTAATACCCCTCAAAGGGGGTATTAATCCTCAAGAGAGCACATAATCTTAACTATTTTGTAATCCAATCCCTGCCTTGTTTTCTCCAATCTTCCATGTACATTCCCTCCTTAATTTCAAGTGCATAAAAGGAGCTGAAAAACGGTTATTCTTTCCCTCTCCCTCAGCGCTGCCTACTGAGGAGATGGCAGCCATCTCCTACTGGGCACAATGACTGCCCTCAGACCCCTTGTGAAAACCAAGATCATCAAAAACAGGACCAAAAAGTTCATCCAGCACCAGTCAGACTGATATGTCAAAATCAAGTGGAAATCCAGAGGTATTGACAATAGGGTGCACAGAAGATTCAAGGGCCAGATCTTTTTTTTTTTTAAATGTATATTGTTGAAAGTATTACAGATGTCTCCCTTTCCCCGCCCATTGATCCCCTCCATCCTGCATCTGCCCCAGCCCCAGGCCTTCCCCATACTATTATGTCCATGGGTCATGGATTTATGCACATATGTTCTTTGATTAATCTCCTCCATCCACTCCCCCACTCCCACCTTCCTTCTGAGATTCCTCAATCTATTCCATGCTTCTATGTCTCTATTTTTGTTCATCACTTTATTTTGTTCATTATATTCCACATATGAGTGAGATCATGTGATACTTGTCTTTCTCTGACTGGCTTATTTCACTTAGCATAATACTCTCCAGTTCCATCCATGCTGTTCCAAAAGATAAGAGATCTTTCTTTTTTACAGCTGCATAGTATTCCATGGTATAAATGTCCCACAGCTTTTTTATCCACTCATCTACTGATGGGCACTTGGGCTGTTTCCAGATCTTAGCTATTGTAAATTGTGCTGCTATGAACATAAGGACGTATAAATTCTTTCTGATTCGTGTTTCAGGTTTCTTAGGATATATTCCTAGAAGTGAGATCACTGGGTCAAATGGCAGTTTCATATTTAATTTTTTGAGGAAATTCCATACTCTCTTCCATAGTGGCTGCAACAGTCTGAATTCTCACCAGCAGCGTACTAAGGTTCCCTTTTTTCCACATCCTCGCCAGCACTTATTGTTTGTTGATTTGTTGATGGTAGCCAATCTGACAGGTGTGAGGTGATATCTCTTGTGGTTATAATTTGCATCTCTCTGATGACTAGTCACTTTAAGCATTTTTTAATGTCTCTTGGCCAACTGTATGTCCTCTTTAGAGAAGTTTCTATTTAGGTCCTTTGCCCAATTTTTAATTGGATTGTTTGTCTTCCTTTTGTTAAGTTGTATGAGTTCCTTATATATTTTGGATAGTAACCCTTTATCAGAGGTGTCATTGGCAAATATGTTCTCCCATACAGTGAGCTCCCTTTTCGTTTTGTTGATGATTTCTTTTGCTGTGCAGAAGCTTTTTATTTTGATGTAGTCTCATTTGTTTATTTTCTCCTTTGTTTCTCTTGCCCTGGGAGATGTATCGGCAAACATATTGCTAGGAGAGATGTCTGAGATTTTGCTGCCTACCTTTTCCTCTAGGATTTTTATGATTTCACATCTTACATTTAAGTCTTTTATCCATTTTGAGTTTATTTTTGTGTATGGTGTAAGTTTGTGGTCTAGTTTCATTGTTTTGCATGTACCTGTCCAATTTTCCCAACACCATTTATTGAAGAGACTCTCTGTACTCCATTGTACGTACTTGCCTCCTTTGTCAAATATTAATTGAACATAACGGCTTGGGTTGATTTAGGGTTCTCTGTTCTATTCCACTGATCTATATGTCTGTTCTTGTGCCAGCACCAGGCTGTTTTGATTACAGTGGTTTTGTAGTATAACTTGATATCTGGTATTGTCACCCTCCAACTTTGTTCTTCTTTCTCAAGATTGCTGTTGCTATTCCGGGACTTTTTTGGTTCCATATAAATTTTTGAAATGTTTGTCCTAGATCTGTGAAATATGCTGTTGGTATTTTAATAGGGGTTGTATTGAATCTATGGATTGCTTTGGGTAGTATGGACATTTTAATGATGTTAATTCTTCCACTCCACGAACATGGTATATTCGTCTACTTGTTTATATCTTCCTCTATCTCTTTTTGCAACTTCCTGTAGCTTTCTGAGTACAGATCTTTTACCTCCTTGGTTAAGTTTATTCCTAAGTGTCTTAATTTTTTTGTTGCAATGGTAAATTGGATTTTTTTTTAGTTTCGCTTTCTGAGAGTTCATTATTGATGTATAAAAATGCCATTGATTTCTGGGTGTTAATTTTGTATCCTGCTACATTGCTGAATTCATTTATTAAATCTAGTAGTTCTTTGGTGGAGTCCTTAGGGTTTTCTACATACAATATCATGTCATCTGCAAATAATGACAGTTTTGCTTCCTCCTTTCCAATTTGGATGCCTTTTATTTTTTTCTTCTTGTCTGATCACTGTGGCTAAGACTTCCAGTACTATGTTGAATAAAAGTGGTGAAAGCAGACATCCCTGGCTTGTTCCTGTTCTTAGGGGAAATGGTTTTAGTTTTTGCCCATTGAGTATGATATTGACTGTAGGTTTGTCATATGTGGCCTTTAAAATGTTGTGGTATGATCCCTCTATTCCCACTTTGCTGAGAGTTTTTATCAAAAACGGGTGTTGGATTTTGTCGAATGCTTTTTCTGTGTCTATTGATAAGATCATATGATTTTTGTCTTTCAATTTGTGTATGTGATGTATTACATTTATTGATTTGTGAATATTATACCAGCTTCACATCCCTGGAATAAATCCCACTTGGCCATCATGATGTATGATCTTTTTAATATATTGTTGGATCCGATTGCTAATATTTTGTTGAGGATTTTAGCATCTATGTTCATCAGGAATATTGGCCTGTAATTCTCTTTCTTTGTAGTGTCTTTATCTGGTTTTGGAATTTTGCTAATGCTGGCTCATAAAAGAGCTTGGAAGTGTTCCTTCCTCTTGTATTTTTTGGAATAGTTTGAGGAAGACAGGTGTTAGTTCTTCTTTGAATGTTTGGTAAAACTCCTGTGTGAAACCGTCTGGGAGTTTTTTTTATTACTACTTCAATTTCATCAGTAGTTGTCAGCCTCTTCAGGTCTTCTGATTCTTCCTGATTGAGCCTTGGAAGGCTGTATTTTTCTAGGAATTTGTCCATTTTGTCCAGGTGGTCCAGCTTATAGGCATATAGTTGTTCATAATATTTTCTTACAATCCTTTGTATTTCTGTTGGGTCAGTTGTTACTTCACTTCTTTTGTTTCTGATTTTGTTTATTTGAGTCCTCTCTCTTTGTTTCTTTTTATTTATTTTTTAAAATATATTTTTATTGATTTCAGAGAGAGGAAGAGAGGAGAGAGAAATAGAACCATCAATGATGAGAGAGCTATTAATCAACTGTCTCCTGCAAGCCCCCTGCTGAGGATCAGACTGGCAACTTGGTCATGTGCCCTGACCGAGAATCAAACTATGATCTCTTGGATTGTAGGTCTATGGTGAACCGCCGAGCCATGCTGGCTGGGCTCTCTTTGTTTCTTGATGAGTCTGGCTAAAGATTCATCAGTCTTGTTAATCTTTTCAAAGAACCAGCTCTTGGTTTCATTGATCTTTTGTATTGATTTTTTATTCTCCATGTCATTTATTTCTACTCTGACCTTTATTATTTCCTTCCTTCTACTTACTCTGGGCTTTCCTTGTTGTTCTCTTTCTAAGTCTTTAAGTTGTAGGGTTAGATAATTTATTAGAAGTTTTTTGTTTTTTGTTTTTTGAGTTTGGCCTGTAGTGCTGTGAACTTCCCTCTCAGGACTGCTTTCACTGTGTCCCATAGATTTGGGGTTGTTGTGTGTTCATTTTCATTTGTTTCCAGGAAGTTTTTTATTTCTTCCTTGATCTCTTTGGTAACCTATTCATTGCTGTTTATCTTCCATGTGTTTGAGTGTCTTTTAGTGTTTTTATTGTAGTTGATTTCTAATTTCATGCCATTGTGATCTGAGAAGGTGCTTGGTATGATTTCAATCTTCTTGAACTTGTAGAGACTTGTTTTGTGTCCTAGTATGTGGTCTAACTTTGAGAATGTGCAGTGTGCACTTGAGAAGAATGTATATTCTGCAGCTTTGGTGTGGAAATTTCTACAAATATCAATTAAATTCATTTGATATATCGTGTCATTTAGGGTCACTGTTTCTTTGTTGATTTTTTGTCTGGAAGACCTATCCAGTGAAGTCAGTGGGGTGTTAAAGTCCTCTACTATGACTCTGTTGCTGTCGACTTCTCCCTTGAAGTCCTCCAGAAGTATTTTTTATAAGTTTAGGTGCTCCTATATTGGGTGCATATATGTTATCAGGGTTATATCCTCTTGTTGGATAGATCCCTTTAGTAGTGACCTTTCTTATCTCTCGTTATGGTCTTCATTTTGAAGTCTTTTTTGTCAGATATGAGTACTGGTACCTCAGCTTTTTTTCATTTCCATTTGCATGGAAAAATTTTTCCATCCCTTCACTCTCATCCTGTATGAGTCTTTTGTTCTGTGGTGGGTCTCTTCTAGACAGCATATATTTGGGTCATGTTTTCTTTTTTAAAAAATATGTCCTTATTGATTTCAGAGAGAGGAAGGGAGAGGGATAGAGAGAGAGAAACATCAATGATGAGTCATTGATCGGCTGCCTCTTGCACGTCCCCCACTGGGGGTCGTGCCCGCAACTCGGGCATGTGCCCTGACCGGGAATCGAACCTCGATCTCTTGGGTCATAGATCAATGCTCAACCACTGGGTCATGCCTGCTGGGCTGATCATGTTTTCTTATCCACTCAGTTACCCTGTCTTTTGATTGGAGCATTTAATCCATTTACATTTAAAGTTATCTATTGCCATTTTAGTCTTTTATGCATATGTTTCTCTCTCTATTTCTACTTCTTATTACAGCAGTCCCCTTAACATTTCTTGCAATCCTTGTTTGGTGGTGATAAACTCCTTTAGCCTATTTTTGTCTGGAAAGCTCTATTTTGAATGAGAGCCTTGCTGGATAGAGTATTCTTGGTTTCAGATCCTTGCTTTTCATTACCTTGAATACTTCATGCCATTCCCTCTGGTCTGTAGAGTTTCTGATGAGAAGTCATCTGACAGCATAATGGGAGCTTTTTTGTAGGTAACAGATTCCTTTTCTCTTGCTGTCTTTAAGATTCTCTCTTTGTCCTAGATTTTTGGCATTTTAATTATGATGTGTGTGGGCATGGGCTTCTTTGGATTCTTCTTGCTTGGGATTCTTTGTGGCTCCTGAACTTGTGTGACTTTTTCCTTGACCAGGTTAGGGAAGTTTTCTGCCATTATTTCTTCAAACAGATTCTCTATCTTTTGCTTATTCTCTTCCCCTTCTGGCACTCAATATTACGATTCTAATATTGTTATGTTTCATGTTGTCCCACAGCTCCTTTAAACTGTCCTCCTGTTTTTTTAATTGTTTTTTCTTTTTGAATCTCTGAGTGATTTTTTTCTACCCTGTCTTCTAATTTGCTGATCTGGTCATCAGCTTCCAGTAATCTGCTGTTTATTCCTTCCAATGTATTCTTTATTTCTACTATGTCATCTTAATTTCCTTCATAGTTTCCCTATCTTTTCTCATCATCCTTACAATCAGTATTCTGAACTTTATATTTGATAGATTGCTTATCTCCATTTCATTTAGCTCTTTTTTTTTGAGAATTCTCTTATTCTTTTATTTGGAGCTTGTTGTTGGTTTTTTGTCTCCCCATTTTGGCTGCCTATTTGGATTTGTTTCTGTGTATTTGGTAGATCTGCTAGGACTCAGTCTTTTTTGAGGGTCTCTGGTGCAGGTCAGTATCAGGCACTATTTGTGACTTACCTTGAGAACGCTGTTTGGACCTATCAACAACCCATGTCCTGTGGTCCCCTATGCTGGGGCTGGGTGCAATTGGACAGGACCAAGATGCACACCAAACTCTACTTTTCCAAAGCCCAGGTCCAGAAGCAGGTCAGGCAAAGTCTCAAAGCACCCAGAAGTCCACTTCTGCCTGCAAGCTGATTAATGTGAGTCTCTTAATGAGATTCAGGCTGTTGACCACAGCAAGGTGTAAACTCCACAGGGTGGAGCAAGAAGTTTTCCAATGTGTGAGGCAATTGCTCCCCCCACACACACAGGCAAAAGCTGACTGGTTGGCAAAGGTCTGCCTGAGAAAGATGTCCTCTGCAGTATGGGGGAATGACTCAGCACAAGAATCCAGATGGATGCCCTTGAGCTCCATCTCCAGAGCCTACAACCCTGTATTCTCCTCACACAGCTCTAGTCCACTCTGCCTTCCCTCTGCCGGAGCCCAAGGTGAATGGCTACACACAAAACTTTGTATGTTGGCCCTTTAAGAGGGTGCCTGCATTTTCATCCATCTCTCCCTAGCAGACAGACACCCTGCTGCTTTTCACAGCCAGATGCAAGGGCCAGATCTTGATGCCCAAGATTGGTTATGGGAGCAACAAGAAAACAAAGCCCATGCTGCTCAGTGGCTTTTGGAAGTTCCTGGTCCACAATGTCAAGGAACTTGAAGTGCTGCTAACGTGCAACACATCTTACTGTGCTGAGATTGCTCACATCTCCTCAAGGAACAGCAAACTCATTGTGGAAAGAGCAGACCAACTGGCCATCAGAGTCACCAATCCCAGTGCCAGGCTGCTCAGCAAAGAAAATGAATAAACAGATTGTGTATACATTGTATTTGTGTTAATAAAGCCATAAAATTCTGCCCCAAAAAAGAGACTGTTGACCTAGCCAGTTTGCTCAGTGGTTAGAGTATCGGACTGTGGACTGAAGGGTCCTGGGCTCCATTCCAGCCAAGGGCATGTACTTAGATTGCAGGCTCAATCCCCGGCTCTGGTCAGGCACGTGTGGGAGGCAACCAATTGATGTGTCTCTTTCACATTGATGTTTCTCTCCCTCTCTCTCTCTCCCCCCTTCCACTCTCTCTGAAAAGCAATGGAAAACATATCCTCAGGTGATGGGGAAAAAAATGTTATTTTATGGAGCATTTGATACCTTGCTCACTGGCATATGTTGTCAATTTGTCTCAAATAAACTTATAAATATTCTCCACAGGTTTGAATGTTTCTTAAGTCAACAGAAATATATATATTTGCACTAACTTTGCATCCTCCTCCCCCCAGCTTCTGGCCCCCACCATTCTACTTTCTGTTTTTGTGAAATGAAATATACTCTTAAAAATAATTTCACTTCACCCAGCTGGCTTGGTTTTGCTGTTGAGCATCCACCTATGATCCAGGAGATTGAGGTTCGAGTCCCCGTCAGGGCACATGCCCAAGTTGTGGGATCAATCCCCAGTCGGGGGCATGCAGGAGGCAGCCAATCAATGACTCATCATTGATGTTTCTATCTCCCCCTCTCCCTTCTTCTCCCTGAAATCAATAAAGACATATTTTTTTAAAAAGATGGCCCAGATAAGAGGTTGTGTTTTTTTAAAATAATAATTTCACTTGTTTCTTTTTACTTTTTATAAAGTGGTTATAAGACAATTTAAAATTACTTATGTGGCTTGCTTTATATTTCTATTGGAAGGTGCTGGTTCTGTCAGGGCCTGACAGTGAGACCTGAAGCAGGTTAGACATAATCATGGTTTATAAAATTCTAAATCTTGTTATAAAACCAAATGTCAATATATGATCAAAGTATTATTATATAAAATAGTATATTGATAACTATATGAACCATAAGCCCTATATTATATTAAAAGTGATAACAAGCAGGGATGGGGAAGGGCATAACAATGATAAGATGTATGTTAGATTCATTCTAACAGCTGTGACTCAGAAATGCCATTTTATTCTTAACTTTGACAATTATAAAAGTACCATGTGTTCTTGATTTCAAGATACATATGTTTTACCTTCTAATAGTATTCAGGATTAGAATATGATGTATAGTGGATGGGGTGGGATCTGAAACAGTGGGGCTAAGTGTCAGATCAGCCTGGGAAATAAGGCAGAAATATCAGCAAAAGAGAGTTGGAGGGAAGAGGAAAAATGACCAAAGTTACTCTTGGTCACTGGGTCTCCTTTTCCCAGCCACCTGCCTAGCAGCTAAAGGCAGGGGTTAAATTTGTAACAGGAAGTGTTAGAGAGAGAGGTCGAGGCCCTCCCTTCCAGCTCCTCTATCACTGCCAAGTCCTGACTCATCCCTTCACTTATTCCAGTCACAGTGACAATTTGGAAGAGAAGACACATGTCTAGTGCAGTGAACATAGGAGGAGAGGATCTGACTAAGGTGAAAGGGAGTAAGGGGGATGGAATAAGAGTGTTTTCTAGCCTGGCCGGGTATGGCTCAGGGGTTGAGCATCGACCTAGGATCCAGGCAATCGGGGTTCAATTCCCAGTCGGGGCACATGCCCGGGTTGCGGGCTCATAGCCAATCAATGACTCTCTCATCATTGGTGTTTCTATCCCTCTCTCTCCCTCTCCTTTCCTCTCTCTGAAGTCAATAAAGATATATATATATATAAAAGAGTGTCTTCTGATTTTCACCTCTACTCCCCTAGTTTATTTTGCAGCTACTTCTGCCCCATCCTCCAGGGAGCACAAGCTTAGTAGGCAGGTGTGCTTTGGGCAAAAAGGCAGCTTTTTGAGCAGCTTGGTCAGAAGCTATGCCTCAGACTCCCTGTAGGCAGAGCTGTAAATCAGATCCTACATACAGCATGAAACCACTCTTGGCCTGCTCCATTGGGTTGGAAGGATGAAGACAGACGGCCCCTTTCTTCTTGGACAGAAGATGCCAAGTTTGTCCTCCTGCACCTACCTGGGGAGCATTGAGTCAAGGCTGAATTTGAATTCCTTACCTGCCATCCTAGGCCCAATATACTCAAGTGGAATTTACTTTAAGGGGCCATAACCTGGACAGTGCCTGAAGATAACTATATTACGCACTTTGAAATTTTAAAATGTGTCTTTTGAAATCTTGCTTGTTAAAAAAAAAACAAACCTTACTTGTCAGTTTGCCAATATTTTAACTTATACTGATGGCAATTTAATATATATTGTATTCCACAAAGATGTATTGAGCACCAGAAGTGTATCCAGCACATCTTACCTCTGTGTCTTTTTACTTCAATCTCATCTATTACATCAAAGCCTCTGGGCCCACAGTGACACACCACGTGCTCTGCACTCTCCATCAGGGCTCAGAGCCCAGGGCTCAGGGGCATGGATTGCCCTGAACACCATCAGCAAAGTGAGGAGGATTTGGAAATGGAAAAATGCCTTCTTTGTCTGATACATAAACCTATGTGGAAAATTGTAGTTACTGGAAAACTATAGCTCGGGCCTAAAATCTGTATGCTTCTAATGCCAGGTGTGGATAGATTTCTTCAATTCATTAGATCAATTGAGAGATTCTTAAATATTTTGAGCAGAGAAATATTAAGAGATTATTTCAAGAAGCGTATGGAGTAAGATTTGGAGTTTGGTGTGTGGAGGGGTGGGGTGGGGATCTTAAGGATAAGGGATACCTGGGTACAGGAGAAGGGGAGCAGAGAACTTCGGATTTCAGAGATATGTAGGGTCTACACCCAAGAGCCTGGGGGACAGCTGACATGGTCTTATTGAGGAGAACTCACGTGCCAACTCAAACCCTGCCCAGGCTCCCCCTCCTGCCTGGCCACAGCCCTGGATGCAGCTTGCTTCTTTTATTTGTAGGAAGAGAAGGCTGCATTTTATTTTAGTAGAAATTTATACAAACTCTATAAATGTGAAAGGTATGGAAAAGCATTGCCATACCTGTAGAAAACCATTATTCATATTTAGGGGGAGTGTGGGTTGTTATTCCTTTTCTGTGTGTAGTTAATATTTTTACATAGAGATCCATGTGTGGCTTTCATTTTTCACTTCAATATAATATGAAAGTCATTTCCCATGATGCTACATAGTCTTGATAAACAATATTTTAAATGGTTTCATGGTTTTAGAGAGACCATCTACTCTTGTTTCCTTAATTTATTATTCTCCAACTGATATTTCTAATGCTTCTTTTTTCACAAATAAAGCTTGGATAAATAGCTTTATAACACACACACACACACACACACACTGTCTACTTATCTATCATTTAGCAAAAGAAGATGAATATGGACGAGAAGATGGACAAAGAAGATGGAGAATATTGGGGAGGAGTGGGATGAAGAAGGGAGGAGGGTTACTACTTCCCGTTAAGGACCCAGGTCGGGAGAGGAGGGGACGGAACCTGGAGTGAGCGGAACACTCTTCTTTGCAGTGGTTGCGGAACCAGGAGGAGCAGCCCTCAGTCAAGAGGCGGAGGCCAGCCCTCCACACTGCGGAGAAACGCCTTCGCTTTGCCGCAGTGGCACTTGGCCTTGGCCTCAGCGGTCTCTGGCGCCTCCTGCTGTTCACACTGTAAACTTGCAAGGGGAGGCTGCTTTTAGTTCTCTTTCCTTTTGCCACCGCCTCCTCCATTTTGCTTCTTCACTGCTTTTCCCTCACTCATCCTCCCCAGTCCCATTCTAGCCATCCACTTGCCAATTTAGGTGTCTCTGCTGGAGAAGCCCCTTACAGAACTAGTTGCTATCATTAGACTCAGGGGAATGAGCAGGCCAAAAGGAGACTCAGGTGGGTGGGATGGCTGGAGACTTGGGACCGGAGAGGGGCTCATCTGGAGCCGGGACAACTTGCTGCCCGCGAGGGGCAAAAACATTATATTCAGGACTATTGCAAAAGGGGAAAACAGACCTCAGTATGGGACCGGGTTCAAGTCTGAATACAGCATGGGCAGGTGGTAATTTATAGCCCAGGGTGGGGGGCAGTGTGGGTGGATGGAAAATTACTGAGAGGGAACATCAGGGTTAAAGGGGATTCTGGCTAAACCGACCTAAAAGGATTCTTGCTGAAGGCAGGCCAGGGTGATCAGACATCACCTGGAGGATGTGGAGGAGGAGGAACTTTGATCAACTACAGAGGGTGGGGGTTCTAGCTAAACTGACTTAGCAGGATTCTTGCTAAAAATTGGACAATGCGAAGAGGAACACAGAAGTTCAAAAGTCGAGGGCTAGTTGAAAAGTTCAGAGGAGCTGGAGTAGAGTTTGGTCAAGGAGAGAATCTTTGTCACTACTCCCTGGCCAAGGACTCTAGAAATGGAGGAGGCAGCCACTCTCTATGTCCTTTGCAGGTCTCTAGAACTCTGGCTGCCTGGGATCTGCACCCTTCCCTCTCTAATTCAGAATTACCTCAAATCTGAACCTGGCTCCTAGCCCATGGGCTTTCTCTTGGTTCAGCTCCCAGGCTGTCATTCTAGGTGGGGCCAGTAAAGGACCTCAGTGACCCTCCACAAACCCAGTGTCAAGGCATCCCAAGCGGGGTTCATTTAACATCCTCTCTACCAGAATCCCCATTTACAAGCTTCTGTGTACCTTTTTTGCTTGGACCAAGCTATCCCTCCTGCTGTCCCAGATTAGGAACCAAGTAGCCTGGCCTAAAACACCTAGGAATGGTTTTGAGGCAAAACATGACTCCCAGCAGCCAGACATGAAGGTTGATTCTAGAATCTATCCAGCTGCTGCTCCAGGGGCCCCACAGACCTCCCAAGCACAGCCAGTTCACCAGGAGGGCTGCCTGGAGGAGGAGGGCTGCAAACACTAGAGCCTAGTGATCCTAGTCTAGACACTGATTCATTCACACAGAATAGATCTCAGAGGTTAGATATGTGACCGAACCTTACAAAGCCTGAAGATCTACACACATTTGTCCATTTATTCTTTTATCTGAACATTTGCCAAATATGTGTAGAGCTCTCAGGAAGTTGGGGTGCAATGGGGAATAAGAAGGAACTCAAAGGAGGAAGGAAGAAAGATGGCATTATGGCCAAGTGCAGTCAGGGAGCATGTGGAATGGAAGCTGGAATGAATTGGTCAGGAGGGGGCCAGAAAATGCTGCTCTCATGAAGTTACTTTAGAACTAAGCTGTGGGAGGTGAGAAAGAATTTACTAAATTGACAAAGAAGGTCCTGGCTCCCTCGGCAAAGAAAACAGGTGCTCAGTGGCCCCAAGTTCCAGCTCTCACAGCCCAAAGTCTGGAAGCAGGAGAGGTGGGTGAGGTGGGCAGCAGCCAGAGCATGGAGACAATGTGGGGAGAGGAACTGTGTCAGACTAGTGTTGGGCAGATTGACCACTGGCAGTGTGTGTGTGGGGGGGGCACCTGGGGGGAGCAAGAATGGAAGTGGGGAGTTAGGACTGGTGTTTGGCCCTGAACTCAGTACCCTGAGAAACAGAGAAGATCTTTTTGCCTTTAGAAGACTGGTTTTTGCCAAGTTCCCCTTCTCACTGCAACCAATGACAACTTTTAAATATTCCAATGCTCCCAGAATCTGAGGATGAGTGATTTGTTAGGATTTCTGCAAAAGTATTTGACCCAAGCCATATGTTAATCAAGTTGATGTTCTTTCTTTCTTTTTTCTTTTTTTAATCCTCACTGGAGGACATTTTTTCCATTGCTTTTCAAAGAGAGTGAAAGGGGGAGGGGGGGAGAGAGAGAGGAACATCGATGTGAGAGAGACACATCAACTGGTTGCCTCCTGCATGTGCCCAGACCCAACCAAGGCCGGGGATTGAGCCTGCAACTGAGGTAAGTGCCCTAGGCCAGAATCGAACCCAGGACCCTTCAATCCATGGGTTGATGCTCTAACCACTGAGTTAAACCAGCCAGAGTGATGTTCTTTCTTTAAAGACATCTTCCCCCAGAAAAGGCTGGTAACTCGTCAGAATTCTGCCTGTTGGTTTGGGGATCTCATCTGGTCAGTGACCCACAATCTCTCCAGCTTCCCAATACTGTCAAGTGGAGAGTATCTTCCTTGCTTTTTCTCTGCCCCAAATTTAAACCAAGTCCTGGGTAACTGGGACTGTGGATAGGGCAGGCCAAGTGCAGGGAGCAAGGTGGCATCTCCAGTCTCTTCTTTTCCTCAGAACTGGAGGTACTTCTTAATAATGAAGTGGAGCCCAATCTCCTTGAAAGTGGCTTTTTTTCCTGCATGTGTTTAACTGATGTCAAAGGTGACAGCAAGGTGTAGGGGAGGAAGGAATAGTAATACTGTAGGGGCAGGGACTGACAGGCACTCAAGAGCTCTCTCATTGCCTTGGATGCAGACATTAAGTACCATGCCTGACACTTGTTAGTGCTCTTTACTATCATTGCTGTGTTTGAATAAAGTCTGAAATGTTTTGACTTTGTCTATAAAGACAAATAAACAAAATAAAACAGAAGTCTGGAAGCAAAGAGAATAATTTAGGAAATGAAATCATAATCCATGTGAGAGGGGATGAAAACTTGAATTAAGGCAGGAAGTGTGTGGGGAAGCAGATACACATACTCCATTTGTAAGCTTTTTGTGAACTTGAAATTAGATTAGCTATAGGAAAACAGCCAGCATGGAGCCTGGCATATAGCAGGTGTCAAATAAATGCTAGGTTGCCACCCTTTCCCTCCCAGGGGCAAATTCTGTCAGAAAGCAGGCTCTCTATGCCTTATTCTGGTTCCTGATACTCTGGCAATGTTCCAGAAGGATACCAATGCTGTTGTCAGCTCTGGGAGGAGCTTCTGGAAGAGAGGGAGAAGAGGTGACCTACTTAGCTAGGCTGACACACCCTTCCCAAGCAGCCTTCCTTTCAAGTTAGTCATATCATTTGCCTTCTGCCATTCAAACACTCCTTCTGAAGGTGGAGGTTGCTGTTGGGGCCTCTGCCTGCTCTCTGGGAGGTTTTCAGACTCCCATCATTCTGTGCCCATGGCCCTTCCCCCTGCCTTGGCAGCTTCCCAACCACTTGTCCATCTTGAATTCAGCCAACCAATCACTTACTCTTCCCAGAAAAAGCCTCACTCTGGTCTGAGGTTTTACAACACAGGGAGTGAAGTGGATGTCAGGAAGGAGGCAGAGACTGTAATATCCCACAACTCAAGCATTGTCTTTCCAACCTGACCATGGTCTTTCCAACAGGAACCCAACCTTGAGCTATCTATGGAGAATCAGGGGTGCTGTGTCCTTTCATTTAGAAAGGACAGAGTGGGAAAGGAAGGAGGATGGATGCATGGACAAAAGGAAGGGAGGAAGGGAGAGAGAAGGAGAAAGAATGAGACCTAGAGACAAGATTTGGAAGGAAAAAAGAGAGAGGGAGACTCCAATTTGTGTGGCGCAGTTGGTTGAGCATTGTTCATGCACCATAAGGTTGCCAGTTCCATTCTGGTTCCATTCCTGGTCAGGGCATGTGCTGGGGTTTCGATCCCCAGTGAGGAGTGTGCAGGACACAGCCTATCGATGTTTCTCTCTCATCCATGTTTCTATATCTCTCTCCTCCCTTCCTCTCTGAAATCAATCAAAACATTTTTTTTTTTTAAAGAGAGAGGGAGAGAGAAGAGGAGGAGAGAAAAGGGAGAGAAGAAAGGGAGGATAGAGAAAATGAAAGAATGAGGTCTAGAGACAAAGTATGAAAGGAATGAACAAAAAAGAGGGGGAGAAAGAGAGAAGAGGGAGGGAGTAAAGAACGGAGGGGAAGATAAAGAGGGAAGGGAGGCACCAGAGAAGCAAGAGGGAAGACAAAGGGAGAGATCATTCAGGGGGTCCCCAGAGGAGAGCGAGGCTGAGGGTGGTTCTTAGGTCTTTGGCTCAGCTCTCTCTTCTGAATTTACCCACATGCTTCAGTAACCTCAGCATCTCTTCAGTGAAGTGCGAATGCAGGAGTACCAGAGATTGTCTGAGACCCGCCACAATGCTCCTCCACACCTAGTCCAGGGCATCTACCACTCCAAAATTATGGCTTACAATGTAAGAGGGGATGTTCTAGGGTGAAGGTGCATATCTTAGAAACATTTCTTTAGCATCATGTGCTCAGTGTGTACTGCATGCAGTCCAACGTGACCTGTTCCAGAAGCATTCTCTAGTAAAATGAGGGGTCATGTCCTCAAAGAGCTGGTGGTCCAGTAGATTTGTCCTCCTGCTGACAGTCTGATGGAGTCAATGTCTCATGCTTCAGGCAGCATGGCTCCATCTGGGGAGAAAATGGGTGAGAAGTGCACAGGAAGAGGTCGATCTTGTCTTGGGGAGTCAGGGGATTAAGGCCCTAAAGTCAGCACCTTCCCACTCTGAGATCCCCTCCTGAAAGCCAGGTGTCTCTGCAAAGAGGACAGCTCCCACAAGTCGGTTACTTTCTTCTCCCATAGTCCAGCTGATTGTCCCAAGCTAGAAGGAAAGTCCTGTCCAACTAGATGCTTCTGGTGGTGTTATATCCAGTGTTCATAGCCCAGGCTTAGAAGACACCTGGGTTGGGCCCCCCACCCTTGTCAGGAACTCCTCCATTATAACTGCTTCTTTCCTGGCCACCTTGTGAGAGACCACAGCTACCACAGCCCAGGGGTAGGCTGGTACTTGGGGCCGCTCCCTAACTCTCACGAGTGAAGTTGATTCAGTATGGCAACGAGCTGCTTCGTGCTAGGCCTCTCTCTTGAGTACTTCCCTACTTCGCCTTCAAAATAAAAAGAAAGGTCCCTTACCCACCCCATATATATTTCCTGACCCACTGCCCAATAGAGAAAGCTGAAGTAACATTTGGTGTGTGACTACTATTCCAGGTGTCTCTCCTCACAGCCTGCAGACAAGATGATCCCTCTCCACACCATCAGCTCTGTAGTAGTCACCCTGAACTCTGCTCCTTCACCACCAGCTCAGGTTCTTCTTGTCTGAGGTTGTTGTGACAGGAAGATGGCATATGCCTGCCTTCTGGGGCTCTGCCCTCCAGCCCTTAGAACCACAGGGAAGAAACAACTCAGCTTTTATGCACCTGAGGCCATGTTGGGGTGGCCCAGGGCCACACTAGGACATGAACACTGATGTTGCAATAAAGAGAAGGGGATCACTTTCACGTGGAAAGGTTTTCTATTTGTCCATTTTCCCTTTTAGCTTTGTGGCCACAGAAAAAGGATTAATAGGCCCAAAAGCATAACCCTCCTTAAGTTTTCTTATTTAGCTGCCAAGATAATATTTCTTTCCAAGTGAGTTGTTTTATACTCCCAACTTGAATTATACTCCACCTTCAACACTGAGGATCATTATTTCTAATTAATGTTACTTTGATATTTGAAAATTATTCTTTTCTGGCTGTGTTCATTTTAACTTCTTTTTTCACTAGTAAGATGATCATTTCCCCACAGCTTTTAGTTATCTTAATATTTGTTTGTTCATGCCCTTTGTCACTTTATTTTTGGAGTATCTCCTGGTATTTTTAGTTCTGTTAAATTAACTTTAAATGAGTCCCTACTTTTTGTCCTAAAGGAACTGTATAGAGATAAATCCAAACCACACCTTACCCTTCAGATGACATTCTTCATGGGAGAGTGGAACTCCTAAAGAGGTCATTTCAGTACTGTGGTAAGATAGGGGTTTGTATCAGGCACAAGGAAGGGGAGCACTTTTTCCTGAAAGAAAATACCAGAGCCTAGAACTGAAGGAATTAAGAGTGAACCAATAACCCTGGCTGGTGTGGCTCAGTTAGTTGGAGCATCCTCCCATACACCGGAAGGTGGCGGGTTTGATTCCAGTCAGGACACATACCCAGGTTGCTGTTTGATCCCCAGTCAGGCAACCAATTGGTATTTCTCTCTCACATTTATATTTCTTCCTCCCTCTTCCCCCTCCCCTCTCTCTCCAATAAAAAACAAAACGAAGAGTGAACCAATAGAAGAAAGCATGGAGGAATTCATAGACAGAAAGAACAACAGAAATAAGCACTAGGTGGTGAAGAGCCCACCAGAAGGCCCATAAGGCTAAGGTGAAAGAGCAGGAGAGTTTGAAAGATCTGGCAGTTAGGGCTAGGAAGGACCAGAGTATGAATGGCCTTGACTTCCACTTGGAGGAGTCTGGACCATTTCTTGGAGATTAGGAAGAGCTATTAAATGACTTTTAGCAGGAGAATGACATAGGGAATATTTGTCTACAGATTTGATTTCCCTGACTGCAATATTGAAAGTGAATGGGAGAGGGATCCAAAATAAAAGGGCATATTAGTTTGTTAGTGATGCTGTAACAAAGTGCCACAAACTGGATGGCTTAATCAACAGAAATTTATTGTCTCACAGTTCTAGAGGCTAGAAGACTAAGATCAAGGTGTCAGCAGAGTTGATTCCCTTTGAGGACTGTGAGGGACAATCTGTTCCATGCATCTCTCCTAGCTTCTGGTGGCTGCTGGCAATCTGGCATTCCTTGGTTTGCAGAAGCATAACCCTGATCTCTGGCTTCATCTTCAGGTGACAATCTCCCTGTGTGTGTGCCTCTGTGTCCAAATCTCCCGTTTTTAAGAAGATACCATCATACTGGATTAAGGCCCACCCTAATGGCCACCTCTTTTAAACTTGATTACCACTGTAAAGAACTTATCTCCCAATAAGATCACATTCTGAGGTTCTGGGGGTTAGGACTTTAACATATTAATTTTACAGGGACACAATTCAGCCCATAACAAAGGTGCAGAATAGATTAGGAGATTAGAACCTGAACTAGAACCATGCAGGAACTGACACAAAGGAGGGGCTAGAACACAATTCATTTGTGGATGTAAAATCTACAAGTCTTGTTGTTTCATGAAATGTGGGGAAGGGGAGTCCAACTTCCAGGTTTGGAGCACTTCCATTTCAGGGTTATTTGGGTGTTAGTACCAGAGGAGGAGGAGGAAGGGGAGTAAAGGGTATTGGATTGTAAGTTGACAAGACCATTCTACATATATTGAGCTTGATATGTTTGTGAGACATTCCCATAGGTCAAGCAAGATTAGAGTGGGAGACATACATTTGGCACTGAGAAACATGTAGGTAGAAGTTTAAAATAATGAGCAAGGAGGTGATTGCTCAAGGAAAGCAGATAGAGAGAAGACCGAAGGTCAAGAACAGAAGACCAGGGAACCCCAGGTATAAGGACTGAGCTTCCTATGAGAAGTTCACTAAAAATTCCAAGGAGGAGCTACCTTCCATAAGAAAAGGGACTCTGTCTGACGTGCTCATAGCTTTGTACTCAACTATCTGGAACAGTGCCTGGCACAGAATAGCTGCCCAATAATTATTTGATGTATAAAGTGTTGACTGAGCTACTCAGAGAAGTGTATTAAAAATCAAAAGTTCAGGAGATACAAAATGGTGGCTGATTGAGTGGAACCTACACTGATACTCTCCCAGGACCAAAGTAGACTTACAACTAAAATACAGAAAAACCACCCTGAATAATCAACTGCAACTGAAGACTAGCTGGGGAGCCCCCTCATAACTGAGGACAAAAAGGGGAGACCACATAGAGACTGGTAGGAAGTGTGGAGGCACGAGAGGGCTGGCTGGGCTCCTACAGACAGCACCTAAAGGTCCAGAGGGATATCTCAGCTGTGGGGGATTCCCACTGAGGACTCCGGGACCTAAACCCCAAGCTGGGCTTCCCAGCACAGAGCACCAGAACTGAGAAAGGTGACCACATAACATCTGGCTGTGAAAAGCAGCAGGGTTTCTGTCTTCTAGGGAGACGTGGCTGGAAATGCAGATACCCTCTTAAAGGGCCAAAACACAAAGTTTCATGCGCAGCCACTCACCTTGGGCTGTGGTGGAGGGAAGGAAGACTGGACTAGAGCTGTGTAAGGAGAATCCAGGGGGGCTGGCTGGAAAATAGATCTCAGAGGGCATCCTTCTGGACCCCTGTGCTGAGTCATTCCCCTATATGGCAGAAGACATCTTTCTCAAGCAGACATTTACCTTCCAAGCAGCTTTTGCCTGGAGAGGGGGAGCAATTGCTCTACACTGCTGGAAAACCTCTGGCCTCACCCTGTGGAGTATGAGAAGTTCATTAAAATTTCCAAGAAGGAGCTACCTTCTATAAGAATGTTGCATCCATAAGAAAAGGGACCTTATCTGACATGCTCTACAGCCTGAAGCTCATTAAGAGACTGAATAACAGCCTCTGGGTGCTTTGAGTTTTTGCCTGATTTCCTTCTGGACCCAGGGCTTGGAAAAGCAGGCCTTGGTGCACATCTTGGTCTTGTCCAAACACACCCAGCCCCAGCAGAGTAAACCAGAAGCTGTGGCATGTGGAAAACTTCAAACAGGGTACTCAAGGCCAGTCACAAACAGCACCTGACATTGGCCTGCACCAGAGATCATCCAAAAGACTGGGAGTCCTAGCAGATCTACCTAATGCATAGAAACAAATCCAAACAGGCAGACAAAATGGGGAGACAAACATAACAAGCCCCAAATGAAAGAACAAAAGAATTCTCCAGAAGAAGAGCTAAATGAAATGGAAATAAGCAATTTATCAGATATAGAGTTCAGAATACTGATCATAAAGATGCTCAACAGCATGAGAAAAGAAATGGAAACTATGAAAGAAATTAAGAATGACATAGTAGATATTAAAAAAAAAAAAAACGAACATTGGAAGGAATAAACAGCAGATTACAGGAAGCTGAGGATTGGATCAGTGAATTAAAAGACAGGATAGTGCCCAGCTGGGCATGGCTCAGCAGTTGAGCATAGACCTAGGATCCAGGAGATTGTGATTCGATTCCCAGTCAAGGCACTTGCCTGTGTTGAGGGCTCGATCCCCAGTAGAGGGCATGCAGGAGGCAGCTGATTAATGATGACTCTCTCATCATTGATGTTTCTATCTCTCTTTCTGTCTCCTTTCCTCTCTCTGAAATCAATAAAGATATATTAAAAAAAAAAAAAAAAAAAGACTACAGGGTGGAAAAAATCAGAGATCCAAAAAGAAAAAACAATTAAAAAACAGGAGGACTGTTTAAGGGAGCTGTGAGACAACATGAAACAACAATATTCATATCATAGGAGTGCCAGAAGAGGTCAAAAGTAAGCAAGGGTTAGAGAAACTGTTTGAAGAAATAATGGCAGAAAACTTCCCTAATCTGGTCAAGGAAAAAGTCATACAAGTTCAAGAGGCATGTAGAGTCACAGGCAAGAAAAACCCAAAGAGGCCCCACCACCAAATACATCATAATTAAAATGCGAAAAATCCAAGACAAAGAGAGAATCTTAAAGGCAACAAGAGTAAAGCAAACATATCTTCAAAGAAGCTCCCATAAGACTGTCAGCTGATTTCTCATTAGAAACTCTATAGGCCAGAGGGAATGGCATGTAGTATTCAAAGTAATGAGAAGCAAGGATCTGAAACCAAGAGTATTCTATTCAGCAAGGCTATCATTCGAAATAGATAGTGAAATAGAGAGCTTTCCAGACAAAAAAGGGCTAACGGAATTTATCATCACCAAACAAGCATTGCAAGAGATGTTAAAGGGACTGCTGTAATAAGAAGCTGAAATAGAAAGAATGAGAAATATAGGCATAAAGAAACAAAATGGCAATAGATAAGTACCTATTAATAATAACCTTAAATATGAATGGATTAAATGTTCCAATCAAAAAGCATAGGGTAACTGAATGGATAAGAAAACAAGATCCAAATATATGTTGTCTACAAGAGACCCACCTCAAAACAAAAGACTCACATAAGCTGGAAAATAAAACAAAAACAAAAACGATTTCTGAAGGACTTTAAAGGAGAGAACAACAGCATAGTTGGGGACTTTAACACCCCACTGACTTTACTGGCTAGATCTTCCAGACCAAAAGTCAACAAGGAAACTGACTCTAAATGACACACTTGATCAGATGAATTTAAGTGACATTTACAGGACATTCCACTCCAAAGCTGCAGAATAGGCATTCTCCTCAAGTGCACATGGGACATTCTCAAAGCTAAACCATGTGTTAGGACACAAAACAAGTCTCTACAAGTTCAAGAAGATTGAAATCATATCAAGTCTCTTCTTGGACATTTACACCATGGAACACTATGCAGCTGTAAAAACTAAGGCTCCCTTACCCTTTGAGACAGCATGGTGGGACTTGTAGAGTATTATGCTAAGTAAAATAAGCCAGTCAGAAAAATACTGGTGTCACATGATCTTACTCATATGTGGAATCTAATGAACAAAATAAACCGATGAACAAAATAGATCCAGAGACATAGAAGCATGGAACAGACAGACGAATCTCAGAGGGAAGGGAATGGGTGGGTGGGTGAGGAGAGATTAACATAAGAATTTATATGCGTATATGCATAACCTATGGACACAGACAATAGTGGGGTGAAGGCCTGGGGGGAGAGATACAGGATAGGGGGGATCGATGGGGGGAGGAAAGGGATATTTGTAATGTTTTCAACAATAAAAATAAATTTTAAAAAAAAATAATCCAAAGCTCAGTGTCCCAGAAGCCACTGGAGTGATTCTATCACCTCTATCATGTCTCACATCAAAAATATCATTCTTATATGCTATTAACTTCAGTGACTTTCAAAGATGAGCTATTTATAAAAGGTTTCTGAACTTGGTTTATAACATCATCATAAAAACTTTAACAAAAATATTTGTGCATGATGTTGGAATAGATGTTATAAATAAACTAAATATTGTCCTTCAAATGCAGTCTTCTATGTTAACCCACAAGAATGATCAGAGATATAAAACTACTATATACCATTTTGCACACAAATGTTCATAGCAGCTTTATTTGTAACAGACAGGAACTGGAAATGATCCGAATGTCCATCAATAGGTAAATGAATAAACAAACTGTGGAAGAGCCATACTATGGAGCCCTACTCAGCAATACAAAGGAATGAATATTGATAAACACAATGATGTCAATGAATCTCAAAATAATACTGCTATATGAAAAAAGTTACATAAAAAAGAGTACATATTGTGTGATTTCATTTATATAAAATTCTAAAAAATGCAAATTGACCTATGGTGACAGAAAGCAGATCAGTGGTTGCTTGGGGGGTTGTGGGAACAGGCAGGAGCAGAAGGGAAGGATTACAAAGAGGCAAGAGGAAACCTTTGGGGGTGAACAATATGTTCGCTCTCTTGATTGTGTTGATGGTTTCACTGATGTACACATTAAATTTATCAAATGGTACACTTTAAATATATGTTATGTCAAATATATTGTATGTCAAATATATCTCAATAAAGATGGCTTTTTAAAAAAGATATGTTTACCCAACTAAAAATGCAGGCGGGATAAAGAGGCCTAGGTGACCCTGGCTTCTGCTTTGCTCCTTCCTGTTCTCCCCCATCCTCTCCCCATCAGCCCATAGGAACCGGTTGCTGTATCTTGGGGTACTCTCTCCACATGCAGAGTGATTTGTGAGCATCTCTCCTGATCCAAGATTTGCCAGGAACTGCAGGACTTTGGCCAAATCCTTGAGCCCGTCTCCTCATTTTGAAATAATTGTCACAAGCAAATGAATAAAATTGGACTCCTATCTTACACCATACACGAAAATCAACTAAAAATGGATTAGAAACTTAAACATAAAGGCAACCTATGGAATTAGAGAAAATATTTGCAATCATCTATGTGATAAAAGGTTAATATCCAAAATATATAAGAATCTCCTACAACTCAATAGCAAAAAAACCCCAACTCAATTAAAAAATAGGCAAAGGAGTTGAATAGATATTTTTCTATAGAGACACACAGCCTGG
This sequence comes from Miniopterus natalensis, assembly GCF_054644295.1. Taxonomy (NCBI): domain Eukaryota; kingdom Metazoa; phylum Chordata; class Mammalia; order Chiroptera; family Miniopteridae; genus Miniopterus; species Miniopterus natalensis. Next base: position 75,444,122 of record NC_142103.1, on the reverse strand, counting down.
CTGGTGTGGCTCAGTTAGTTGGAGCGTCGTTCAGTGCATCTAAAAGTCATGGGTTCAATTCCTGGTCAGGGCACATACGTGGGCTGTGGTACAAGAAGCAATGAATCAATGTTTCTCTTTCACATTGATGGCTGTCTATCTGTCTGTCTCTCCTTCTCCATTCCTCTCTCTGAAATCAATTTTTTTTAAAGTTAGTTTAAAAAAAAGAAGACATACACATGGATATCAGGTATATGAAAAAGTGCTCAACCTCACTAAACATCAGAGAAATACAAATTAAAACCATAATGAGATATCACCTCACAACTGTCAGAATGACTCATATATATATAAATAAGTGTTGGTGAGGATATGGAGAAATTGGAAACCTTGTATGTTGTTTGTGGGTGAAGCCACTATGGAAAACACCATGGAGATGCCTCAAAAAATTCAAAATAGAACTACCATGTGATCCATCAATCCCAAGTCTGGGTATTTATCCAAAAGAATTGAAATTGGGATCGCAAAAAGATATCTGTTACTCTAATGTTCACTGCAGCATTATTCACAATAGCCAAGATACAGAAACAACCCAAACAGCCATTGACAGATGAATGGATAACAAAAATGTAGTGTATGCATACAATGGAATATTAATCAGTTGTAAAAAGAAGGAAATCCTGTCATTTGCAACAACTTGGATGAATCTAGAGGACATTAGGCTAGGTGTCCTAGAGGACATAAGCCAGTCATAGAAGGACAAATATTGCATGACTATACTTATATGAGATATCTAAAATAGTCAGTCACAGAGGCAGAGAACAGAATAGTGGTTGCTAGGGACTGAGGGAGGAAGAAATGGGGAATTGCTGCTCAATAAGTATAAAGTTTTAGTTATGCAAGATGAATAAGTTCTATAGATCTTCTGTACAACATAGTACCAATATATATAGTTAACTATATATACCCTGTGTAGTTAACAATTAGGTATTGTACACTTTAAATATATTAAGAGGATAGATCTCTGCCTGGCCAATGTGGCTCAGTTGGTTGGGCTTCATCCTGTGCGCCAAAAGTTTGCTGGTTCTATTCCTTTCGATTGATACCTGGTAGGAGGCGTGCAGGAGACAGCCTATAGATGTTCCATTCTCATATCGATGTTTCTCTTTCTCCCTTTTCCTTCCTCTGTCTCTAAAAATCAAATTTTTAAAAAAGAGAGACTATCCTTTAAAAAAAAAAAAAAAAGAGGGTAGATCTCATGTCAAGTGTTCTTATCACCAAATACACACAGGAATACAAGGAAATTTTCAGAGGTGATAGATATGTTTAGTGTCTTGCTTGTGGTGACAGTATCACTGGTATATGCATATGTCCAAACTCATCAAGAGGTATACACGAACTAAGTGCATTTTTTAGTACATCAGTTATACTTCAATAAAGCTTAAAAAAGAAAACCCAGATAATTATAAGAGACCTCCTGAGGTCTTAGACAGGATATGTATCTGCTGCCTACATGGTCACTGGCCTTTAGTAAGCCCGCGATACTCTCCCGTTTGTTAACTGCGGCATAAGGACTAACTCACAGTTCCAGCAGCAACCCCCCAGCCCCGCCCCCATTGCCCAGGGTACAGGCGCAAGCGCCAAAGGGCCCTCCCAGGCTTTCTCCGCAGTGCAGGTGGCACCAATAACAGGCGCCCACAGACTTGAAAGGGCGGGGAATCGGGGAAGAAATGGGGAGAGCTGGAAAGAAGGGAGCGGGGTAGGACGTAAACGCCGGCGGAAATGCTGCAGGAGATTGGAGAGGCTGGCAGAGAAGGATGGGAGAGGAGAGGAGAGAAGGAGACATGCTGGAGGGGGTGACGTGGCTCTTATGGTGGCAACAGTTTCCGGGGAAGGTCTCAGCTGTTTCAAGTCGGGCCCCTCAGACCCAACACCCCGCAATGACTTGACAGAATGCAAGCTCTGACGGGGTGAAACAGGAAGGCACCAATCATGCGAACAGGTTCCTGGCGCATCATGTAACCTAGCCCCGCCCCCCGAGCAAGCTAAGGCGTTCATTGGTTCAGCTCTCAGATCTTTCTCAAACCCTCCAGCAAGGTCTGCAGTTGGCAAAGCGCAAGCTCACCCCCACAGCCAAGCTCATACCCTCTTAGTGACCAATGTCAGGGTTATTGGAGAGCCTGGTGGGGGATCCTCAGGTGTTGTAATGTTCTGGCCACCATGGCCAGAAGAATATACCTAATGAACTAACAGTAAAGGCAGAACAAGATCCCTATTGTTCTGGAAAAGGCCCAACAAGCTAGCCCAATAATTACTGACCCCCCCTCCACCCCACCGGAGTTCCGATAGAAAAAACACACCAGTCACGCTCTGGCGAAGCATAACACCATTATTCATTATAAAACATTGTGTTTAAATCATCCCTTTTATGTTGCTAAAGATCCCCCCTTGTTTCCTGTAACAAAAGCTGACAACCTAACAAATTCTTGTAAACCCCTTTACCGCAGTGCCTTTGTAGTTATTGAGTATAAAATGAGGGAAGAACTGAGGGTCAGGGCTGCAGTTCGGCTCTTACATGGGTGAGACGCTGCAACTGTAGCCGCTGGCCAGCTAATAAAGGCTCCCAAAATTCACACACAAACTCTGATGGTCGTCTGTCGTGGGTCACCCCAGAACAGTAAGAGGTGCATTTACCCTGATCAGAGGCACATCTAACCTTGTCCTTCACACAGCTTCTATCAGGGAAAGCTGAGCGTTGGAGCCCCAGATGGATGAGGAGGATGTCTTCTAGCCCTGGTCATGGTTTCAAAATATCACTCTCCACTACAGGATACACGGCTCTTTGGGGAAATGGCTTATTCTAGGGCCTGAGCAGAGAAAGCACAAGATAAACTTAGAACATCTTGTAACAGAAAGCAAGGGAGAGTTCAGAGGCTGATGGGGACATATCAAAATGATACAGGAGGAAGTTTGAAGGGGCTCTCACTGGGCTAGATCTGGACAATTTGAACACCAAAATAAATAGTAACAGGATTCCCAATTCCTGTGGAGATGTAGTCGCCCCATTCTTCCCAAGTCCTCCCTCTTAAAACCAACAATCCTGTACATAACACAACAGGCATAAGAAGACTGAACAGTAGAGAGAAGGCAAATGGCCTAGGAACCTCAGGACTTGAGGAACAACACAGCAGTGAATTTCCTCAGCTTCCTTGTTGCAGCCCATAAATCCTGGACAAGGGGCTCCAGAGCCTCCAACCTGAAGCTGCCAATAAGCACAGATCAAAGAAAGAAAGAACTTTAAAAAAAAAGCTAGGAGAAAAGCCTGTTCCCCTTAGCCAAAGGTCCGGGCAAAGGTTGGCCTAACAACAGAAAACCTTTTACCAGCCAAACACCAATGAACCCCCCTCCCAATTTCACAGTTCATCAAGAGCACAGGGAGCTGATATTCCACCCAACCCTCAGAAGAAGGAAGTGAATTGAGCCTCCACCCTACCTGGCATCAACAGACTAAACAAGGCAGTACCTTTGGGTCTAATAAGGATTCCACATTCTCCTCACCTCTGGTGTCAGCAAGGCCCAGCAGGCAAGTGGGCTTACCCTCCCTCCACAGACACACACACACACACACACACACACACACACACACACACACGTAAGTAGATGGTGTCAGTCTGTGCCTTAATTTTGCTGGAAAGGGGGAGCAGACCAAGGGGGAAGATGAGTTTCAACCCCACCCACCTACATCAAATGTGGGGTGAGCTTTCCACCTTTGCTGGGTGGACATGGGAAGGGCCCAGCCAGAAGTTATACATACACATCCATGCCACCTTCCTCATGCCACACCTCAACAGGGGACTACTAGCTATAAAAATAAAAAGGTTAAATCTCACACTGTAATATCTCCCCAAAAGAAGATTGAATAGTATGATATCCAAAATGCTCTGAATACAATTTAAAAAATCACCGGTATTGCCTGGCAGGGCGTGGCTCAGCGGTTGAGCATCGACCTAGGATTCAGGATGAGTGGGGGTTCTATTCCCCGTCAGGGCACATGCCTGGGTTGCGGGCTAGGCAGCCGATCATTGACTCTCTCGTCATTGATGTTTCTATCTCTCTCTCTCCCCCTCCTTTCCTCTCTCTGAAATCAATAGATATGTTTTTTGGGGAAAAATAAATAAAAATTAAAAACCACTGGTATCAAGAACCAGGAAAACCCACAACTTTAACGAGAAATGACAATCAGCACTGAGATAAAATGTGTTGGAATTATCTTTCAAGAATTTTAAAGCAGCAACATTTCACTGAACAGTATGTACAATGCCAAATAAGCACGAGATGTTCAACATCATTAACCATTAGGAAAATAAAAATTAAAACCACAATGAACTATCACTAAACACTTATCAGAATGGCTAAAATAAAAAATAGTAATACCAATGTTAGAGAGTATGCTGATACATTGCAGGTGGGAATGTAAAATGGTACAAGCACTCTGAAAAACAGTTTGGCAGTTTCTTATAAACTAACCATGTAATTACCAAATGACCCAACAACTGTACTCTTAGGAATTTATCCCAGAGAAATGGAAACATGTTCACACAAAAATCTGGACATGAATGTTCATAGCAGTTTTAGTAGTAATAGTGAAAAACTGAAAACAAAGCCAGATGCCCTTCAACAGACGAGTGGGTAAATAAATTGTGTTACATCCATACTATGGAATACTACTCAGCAATGAAAAGGAACAAAATGTTGCTACACAGAACAACTTGAATGAATCTCCAGGGAATTGTGCTGAATGAAAAAACCCAAACCCAAAGGTCATATACTGTATGATTCCATTTATATAACAGTCAGGTGTGTGTGTTGATTTGATACATTTATAGATTGCAAAATTATTACCACCATAGCATTAACTACCACTTCCATCTCATCACATAATTACCATTTCTTGTTTGTGGTGAGAACATCTAAGACCTTAGATCTCAGACAATATTTAAGTATATGATACAGTATTATTAGCTACATTTACCATGCTGTACATTAGATCCTTAAATATGTTAATCTTATAACTAGAAATTTGTACTCTTTAACCAATATCTCCCCATTTTCCCCACTCCCCAGCCCCTGGTAACCACCACACACTTTCTGTTTCTCTCAGTTTTTTGTTTGTTTTTTTGTTTTTAGATTCCACGTATAAGTGAGATCATGCAGTATTTGTCTTTCTCTGTCTGACTTCATTTGGCATAATGCCCTCATGGTCCGTCCAAGTTGATGCAAATAGCAGGATTTCATTCTTTCTCATGGCTGAATAATATCACATCTTCTTTTTTTTAATTCACACCTGATATGTTTATTGATTTTAGAGAGAGAGGAAGGGGGGACAGAGAGAGAGAAACATTGATGTGAGAGAGAAACATCCACTAGCCGCCTCCCATACACGCCCCAACTGGGGTCACTGGGGTTGGAACCTGAAATCCAGGCATGTGCCCTTATCTGGAATCAAACCCACAACCTTTTGGTGTATGGGACGACTCTCCAACCAACTGAGCCGCCTGGTCAGGCCTATCACATCTTCTTTATCCATTCATGCATTGAGGGACACTTGTGTTGTTTCTTTATCTTGGCTGTTGTGAATGAACAGGGGTGTGCAAATATCTCTACAAGATCCCGATTTCAATTTCTTTGGATAAATACCCAGAAGTGGAATTGCTGGATCACATGGTAGTTCTGTTTTTAACTTTTTGAAGAACCTCCATACTGTTTGCCATAGCAGCTGCACCAATTTGCATTCCCACCAACAGTGCACTAGGGCTCCCTTTTCCCCACACCCTTGTCAATACTTCTCTCTTGTCTTTTGGATGATAGCTATCCTAACTGGTGTAAGGTAATATCTCACTGTGATTTGCAGTTGCGTGATGATTAGTGATGTTGAGACACCTTTTCATATACCTGTTAGCCATTTGTATATCTTCTTTGGAAAACTCTATTCATTCCTCTGCCCATTTTAAAAATCGGATTGTTTGTTTCATTTGCTATTGAGTTGTATGAGTTCTTGATTATGTTTTACCTATTAACCTCTTATCAGATACATGATTTGCAAATATTTTCTCCAACTTCATAGGTTGCCTTTTCATTTGGTTGATGGTTTCCTTTGCTATGCAGAAGCTTTTTAATTTGATGTAGTCTCAATTATTTATTTTTGCTTTTATTGCTTGTGCTTTTAGTGTCATACCTAGGAAATTATTGCCAAGATCAATGTCAAGGAGCTTTCCTCCTATGTTTTCTTCTAGGGGTTTTACAGTTTCAGGTCTTAAATTTAAGTCTTTAATCCATTTTTACTTCATTTTTGTGAGTGGTGTATGTCCAGTAATATTTTTTACCTAACATTTTCACCCAATAAATGGGTAAAGGAACCACATGTTTCGGTTAGCTGCTTCACATTCTGCTGGCTCAAAACCATAGAGCAAATTTTACTTTTACTATTAATTATTTTTAATCACTCATCTCTTATACACTTAAGATGAAGGCAGTGAAAGCCTTTTACTGTCTTACCAACTTGGAGATTTTTTAATGCGCAAATAGGATGTATCAGAATTTCCAGGTGCTGTGGCTCTTCCCTATTCAAGTAATGTCCTGACACTATTCTGTTTTTGGTAGTGATTAGTTTAATTGCCTGTTTTATGGCGTTTTCTTCCTCTATACCGCACTACTTATAAAACTGCAGATATTTAAAGGATTCTAAAATTTTTCTTCCATTAAAAGTTTTCACCATATTCCTTATATACCATTTTCCTGACAAATCCACATAATTTTCAAATATATCTAGGGCATCAAGAAGTTATTTGGGGAAAAATCTTACTCCTTACTCCAAAATAAATTCCATCTGGATAGAAGCTTTAAATTGTTTTTTAAAAAAACAAAACACACTAAAACTAAAACTAAAGAAAAAAACATTGGAAATATTAAATTAAAACAAGGGTGAATATTTTTATAATTGACAAATCAGATGTCATTAAGAAAAAAACACTGATAAATTAGGCCTCCTAAAATATAATTGTGTGTGTCTCTGGAACATTTTGCTATTCTTATAAAAATGTAATTTTTTTAACAAAAAATGAGATCAGTGAATAATTATTGCTTTGCAACTTATCTGTATTCACTTCGTAATAAACTAATGGCATCTTTCCAAATTAGTACCTTCATTTTAATGGACTTGTAAGTATCTCATTATATGGAAATCTTTTGTATTGTTCTCTTTTTAATATATCTTAACTAACTGGAAGGAGCAGAGAGTAAGCCTACACCAACACTTATAACGCCTAGAGATTCTTATCAGAGGGTTTCAAAGCACCTAATCCAATGGTTTCTTTGTCACTGCTCCAATGTGTGGCTGGAGATAAGTGATTCTGAAAAACATCCCACTGAGTCACAGAATATGTTTTTTTTATACTACCCCCAGGTGGATATGAAGTTTAATATTTTTAAAAAATAGTAATTAAGATTCTAAAGACAATAAAGTTATGGATATTGAAAACATATAGTTTTGTTTCCCAGAGTGATGATAAAACATATCATTTTAATAATTAACTTTAAAAAGTTAAACTTAACACATCAATACATCTTAGGAGTTGCTAATAAGAGGAGAGGAAAAATGAGTTTTCTAATTTAATGACTTAAATATTGTATCTTCCGCCCTGGCTTTGTGGCTCCTTTGATTGGAGTGACTTCTTGCCCATCAAAAGGTGGTGGGTCAGATTCCTGGTCAGAGCACATATCCAGGTTTCAGATTCAATCTCCAGTTGGGACCTGTGTGGGAGGCAATTGATGTTTCTCTCTCTCTCCTCTCTCTCTAAAAAATTCACTAAAAAACCATATCCTTGGCTGAGGATTAAAATAGAAAGAAGAAAATAAATATTGTATCTTCCAAGCAGTTTCCAAATTGTATATAAAATCAAGTGAATACTTAATTGTTTTCTTTGATTCTCAGATCCCCCCCCCCCCCCCCCATTCTCCATAGCTTGTTTCTTTCCAGAAAATTCCCTGGATGGAACTTTGCACATAGCCCAGCAGAGGGCCCCAAGTTCTAAGCCACAATCAGGCATACATAGAAGACACTGAAGACAACAGTTAGGAAACCAGGAAGGAGGGTGCCTAACCTCCCACACTCCACCCACAGGGCTATCAGGTTCCACTTACAGCTGTTCAACTAACAGATGAACCTGCACTTCCTTTTAATCAAGGAAGCAGAATAAATGGTTTCTAAGAATAACTAGCATCTTGGGAAAATACCCCCATTATGTAATTACCATGCAAGTATTTTATATTGCAGCTTTTATTCCCCTAAGATTTCTATTCTCATTGTAAAATGAAAGATATACAGACATATAACATAAATGCTCAGGAAAAATACATTAAAAAGAAATACATCATAGTAATAAACAATGGCTATTACTTAAGAGATTATGGCTGATTTTGCTACATTTTTAAATTTCCTAGATTTTTACAGTTAGGACAGTTCTTTTGTTTTGAATATTCCTTTATTTTGGAGTTCTTGAATATTCCATTTTCAAAAAAATAGAAGAATGAAAAGGCAAGAGACAGGAAGTAAATACATGTTTATCAAAAAGATTCAGAACATTTGGATCAGTTTTTTAAATCTTTATTAAAAGAATTTTTAGAACAGTCTAAAAGAACATACATGAAAATGGCTCATTTAGCCTTTATCTAATTGGTCATTTTGGTCCTTTCAGCAAAAAAGTGGAAGAATTCACTCATGTGCTGAAGGCATGGATCTCTTTTCCAGAAATAAATTTTAAAACCTGCACCATGAAGTGCTGTTGATTTCAAGGAGAGGGGAAAAAACCCTCTCTGATGACTTTCTGTCATTCAAATATATTTTGAATTAAAGGATTATTTACTAATTTATTCCACAAATATTTAGAGATTCCTTTTATGTGCCAGGGACTTTTCATACCATGAATTCCCCCCCCCCCAAAAAAAAAGGTTTGCCTGCCTAATCTAGATCACAAAAGCCTTTTTTTTTTTTTTTTAATTAGGAAACTAGCACTGTTACTAACTTCATCCCCTCTAGGTAGATCCTCTATCCTCCAACTCCAGCTGTCACTTGGCTACCTCCCCTTTATTCTCTAGTTCTCCAACTGTTCTTCAAGGACACCTTCTCGTCTCCCCCTACCCCAACTGCCTTCTACTCTCTGGGCATTTGCTTCCTCAGTATCCTTGAATGGGCATCCTTGTAACCGGAACCTAAGTTCAGCTGCCTCCCGCCATGAATGCCAAACTTGTGAGACAGATGCTAGTAAAAAAGAAAAGAGGCTTATTTAAGTACGGGTCACCTGGGAAGATGGGGGCTCTTGTTGCAAAGCCCATCTCCACATCTCAGTGCAAGGAGAGGTTTTTATAAGGAGGGAGAGGGAACGCAGAACAAAGAAATCAAGGGGAGGGAGTTGAAAAGTTCTCTACCTGGAGGCCAGCAAAGTCCATTCTGATAAGGATCTTGAAACTGATCAAGTGATGGTCTGGTGTGTGTCACCCTGGTCTTCTTCATACTGGTTCTATGGCTGAAGGTCAGAAAATCTGGAATTAAGATGACTGAAGGTCAGAGTCTGTATCTTCTGAAGTTAGATACTAGGACTCTTATACAAACATGCTGTTTATTTACAAGCGACATATTAGAGTCAGCATTTACAGAAACAATGTCAAAAGAATGGTGGGGTGAGTTACAGTTTTTCACTGTTACACCTTCATCAAACTCTTTGCAGACAGGAGGTCTTCTGCTGAACTATGGCACCAGGAAAGAAGGGCCAGGAAACTCTAGAGCCAAACCTGCTAACCTGGAAGTCCCATGTACGTATAAGTGGACTGTACTTATAGAATATGTAGGTTGGTAAGCATTCCCTAGTTCAAAGGTGGAATATTTATTCTCTTGCCCACTGTATTTTATTTTACAGTTTTTAAATGTTTGTTTTTTAAATATATCTTTATTGATTTGAGAGAGAGGAAGAGAGAGGGAGAGAGAGAGAAACATCAATGATGAGAGAATCATCATTGATCGGCTGCCTCCTTCACGCCCCCTACTGGGAATCGAGCCCAAAACCTGGGCATGTGCCCTGACTGGAATTGAACCACAGTCTCCTGGATCCTAGGTCAATGCTCAACAGCTGAGCCACACCCAGCCAGGCTTAAATGTTTATTATAAAATGTTTTCAAACTTAGCAGAAAACTTGCAAAAATAGTATAAAGAGCTATTCTACATCCAGATTCCTCACTCAACATTTTGTCCTGTTTGCTTCAGACTTCTCTCTCTCTTTCATCATACACCTCTCTCTCTCTCTCTCTCTCCCCATATATATATATATATACATTCCCAACAAATGTATACACGCACTTTGAATAATTATAAAGGCACTGTTTATTCAAATACATTTCAGCCCCACCATTGTGGCTCAGTTGGTTGAGCATTATCCATTCACCAAGAGGTCTCTGGTTTTATTCTGGGTCAGGGCACATGCCCCAGTTGCAGGCTCATCCCCAGTAGGGGCCATGCAGGGGGCAGCCAATCCATGTTTCTCTCTCATTGGTGTTTCTGTCTCTCCCTTCTTCTCTCTGAAATCTATAAAAACTTTTTTTTCAGTGATTGAGCAATTGAGTAAGTGATTGAATGAGTGGTTGAGTGGATGAATGAATGCATGAGTGAGTGAATGAGTGTGAGTCAGTGAATACACGTGTTATGTAGTTCAGAAGGGCAGGATTTCCTCGTGCTCATTGCTGGAGTCTGGATCCAGTAGCTGCTCGTTAGCATCTGCTGGATGATGAGCTGACTTGAGGAATTGGATGCAGATGGATGGGCTGTGGCAGGAAAACACGAAGCACCGAGGGCACAGCGTCCAGGGACTTACGATGCACATTAAGTACGGAGGAGCTGGTCAGGCTGCTATGGTGGTTTCCCTGCCTCTCACCGGCTATCCTGGGCGGGCCATGGCAGTGAAACAGGCAGCAGCCCATGTGCGCTGTGTCCTGTGAGCCTCCCTGTAACCTGTACGGTGTGCCTGGTACCTCCCACCACAGACAGGAAACAGGCTCTGAGAAGTTAATGAACTTGCCATGGGACACACAGCACGTAAGAGGGAGTTGAGACCGGAATCTGGGCTGCTGAACATTATGCTGCCTCTCGGGGTTCCCTCTGCTTTCCTGGTGGGTGCTTCCCCCTGGTGGCTCACCCCATCTCCCTTACCCCCGGAGCCAGCCCTGCCCTGGCCTGGGGGAGCAGAGCTGGCACTCCACCCCAGCCTGAGCTTTGGTGGAAATACAGAGGCAGACAGGGCAGCCTCTCTGGTGGAAGATCCACTTGTTTTCATTTAAAAATTTTTTTCATTTTCAAAATTGAGCTATCAGCTGTTAAAGTGTGTATACATTTGGGGGGGATATGTATAATATGTGGGCAGGTCATGGTGGGTAGCCATACCCCAGGCATATAACTTTTTTATTAAATATTTATCTTTGCCTTAAGCAACCCCTGTCCATTGTTTTTGTGCATCTAGTTTAACGCACCTTTGAAATAAGCATAACCACCCTCAAAAAAAGCATATGATTTTGTTAACTATTCTGTAATTCAATCCCCATCTTGCTTTCTTCCACCATCATGTAATCTTCCTTACATTCCCTCCTTAATTTCAAATGCATACAAGAAACTGCAAAACTGTCATTCTCTGAAGCATTTGAGATCTTGCTTCCAGGCAATTTTCGTCAGTTTGGCTTAAATAAAATCCTATAAAGATTCTTTCTCGTTACATTTTAAAGGGTGATTAGATAATAGGAGACCATAGGGAGATATTTACCATCCCAAATGTATGTGTTCACATTTCAAAGTAAGATGAAACCCAGAGCCAGTTATTTACATTCCAGAAGATTTTGAAGGACTAGGATCACTTGCAATGGGCTCTCTCTGTCTCTCAGAAGGGTAGAGGGTGGGCAGCTGTCCGATTCTAACAAACTCCCAGAATCCTAATTTTGACTCTCCTCTCCTGTAGTCCAACCCCTGTACACACAGGCCTGTCCATCTGGCTCTTACTGCATTGCCCCAGAAGGATTTAGGGAAATTGTTTTCTGTTTATTTAATTAAAACTTAGAGCCCTTCCAGGCGTGGCTCAGCGGTTGAGCGTTGACCTAGGATCCAGGCAATAAGTGTTCGATTCCCTGTCAGGGCACATGCCCGGGTTGCGGGCTGCAGCTGATCAATGACTTTCTCATCATTGATGTTTCTATCTCTCTCTCCCTCTCTTTTCCTCTCTCTGAAATCAATAAAGATATATTTTCTATTAAAAAAATTTTAAAAAAATTTAGAAAAATAAAAAATAAAACTTAGAAATTATTGAGGACCATATTAAATTATGTTCCCTAACAAGGGAGCTACCAAGGAGGGCCAGAGGTGTTTGTCACTGTCCATGGCATCTCAAAGGGGGCTCTACTGATTAGTTTGTAGGTTTATATTGATCCCTTTGCTTGACTATTAAAAATTTTCATACTTGAGTTTTGTTTTTTATTTCTAAGAAATAATCATACTCACCGAAGGATTTCCTCATCAGAGAATCACAGAACCATTATTTGGTTTTATTATTATTATTTCTTCCCCCTTCCCAGCTTTATTGAGAAATAAGTGAGAATTATTTTTTTCTATTATTCTGATCCTTGGGTTTGGAAAGTGAAAATGTACAAACTTGCATATTTGTTTAATTTCATGAAAACACGGAAATACTATATGTAGTATATAATGAACTTTTAAAAAATTAATTTGGAAAAAGGACCTTATCTGTTGGTTTAATGGTGTGTTTTTCACCAATTTGGATTACAGGGATAACAAATTCAATTATGTTCAATGCATTTTTTTTTAGGAAAGACTTTTTATTTTTTTGAGAGTACATTTATTAAAGCTGGGGACAGTGAAACAAGGAAGGGCTTAGGACAGTAGAGGCAACAGGGCAGCGACTAGGCGAGGCTGTTTTGGCTCTCTAGAAATGTTATAGGAAAGAAGTGAACCAAGGTGGGGCTGCTGTCAGCTCACTGGAAAGTCAGAGAAAAGGGGGCCTTGGAGACAGGTTCAGAGGGGAAGCCCTGGATAGCTGCTACTTCCCATTGCTCTCCTGGTTGCAAGTCTCAAGGGGTCCATTAGAGTTTAGGAGATGCATGCCTGTGGTGGAAGAAAAGGGGGAAGGGAAAGGCATGGGTGTACTCCCAGGAGGAGGAGTGCAGGACTTTTTAATAAGGACTACTAAAGTGAAGCTTAGGTTTACTTGTAAATTTCCCACACTGACCCCAGGGTTGTATATTAAAAAGCTCTCCAAGAAATATTCAGAAGTTGAAACTTCCATACTCTGCTGTAGATGGAAAAAATAGTTTCACTTCCGCTCATTAAAAAGTACCTTTTTTCTTTTTTTTTCCCAATTACAGTTTACTTCCAGTATTATTTTGTTGGAAGTAATTTTAAGTTGCTGGTTCGTAGTAGGTCTCAGGCCCACACTGCCTCCCATTGGCTGGGAGGGCCAAAAAGCCCACCTCTTGTGCGTAGCTATTGGTCTGTCAGTGACTCCTCTGAGTCTGAAGACCTCTCTCACTCTAAATGCAAGGGTGAAGTAGAACCTATCAATGCCCGTGGCACCCCAAAGCCCGCCCTCCACTGCATTGCTATTGGCTTATCTCGCTACCTGTCAGGGGCCTGGAGCGCAGAGTGGCTCCCTGCAGACCGCAGCCGGAGACCTAATGGAGCCGGTAGTTGAGACGGATAAGTCAGGCCAGTGGGACCCGCAGCTTTATCTAGGTTTGTTCGCTGTCATCTAAACCAAAATGAGTAGCTGAGAGGAAGGCTATGCGATGGCTACTCAGAGGTCGCGTTCTCCAGGCGGCGGCGGGAGCGGGCGAGGGCGGTGGTGTTGGGGAAATGGGAGTGGCTCAGGCAAGCAGGACTGCTGGGGTCGATCCAAGATTCCTTCAGGAGGTGCCCCGGGCCTGCACCCTGTTCGAACACTTTTTACCACACTTGAATTGCTGGAGCTCTCTCTCCTCTGTCCCTCCGGTTAGGGCAGCCTGAACCTCAGTTTGCTCAGCTGTAGAATGGGTAGGATCACGACCACAGTCTGTGAACACTTCAGATTTTGTATGTTCCACACGTTTCTAAGAATTTAAAATCAGCAATAATAAAAGCCAACAACCACTTTAAAACTTTTTCAAATTTCTAGATGGGTCATTTCTAGGGGGATGTCAGAAAACCACAATCAGCTAGTTCAGGTTTTAATTTCTAATATATGGTGTACCTGATGGTTTTAATGTGGCGATGCTGCTGCTGCTGCTGATACAAATCCAAATCAATATAAGGACCTTCATGGTTTGTCAGGTCCCTGTGAAGAAGTACCTGGCTCGAGTTGTGCCAGTTGTGATAGGTTTGGAGTGAGTCCTCCTTGAGAAAGAAAGCATTGCCATTGAGTGATCTGTGCCCCGCCTTTCACCCTCCATCCCTCCTCTCAGAACAGCACGTCGAATTTTGCCCATCTTTTTGTAAACATTGTGCAACAGAGCCAGAAATCTGTCTTCAAACACTGTCTAGAAATTAAAGTTGTTAAACCAAGTAATATTCAAATGAATTGAAATTTAAAATGCACTGTGCCGACCCTGAAATTATTCTTCGTTTTGGTGAGCATTTTGGAGCCCCTCACTGAGCTCCAACTGGAGTTGTTCCTGACCTAATGTGGTGCTATGGCTCCTGCACTGGGAGATGGGATGGGGTCCAGGGATTCAATTTCAGAAAAGAAATTTTCGAAAACATTTCTCTAACCAATAATTTGTAAGAAATAAAAATATTTAAAATTATGTTTGAAGCCATTTTTTTGCTATGCACCTTTGTGGTATATTTTACATACAATAAAATGTACCCATTTTCACTATAGAGTTCGATGAATTTTGATAAATGTATACTGAGCTGTCCAGTCACCTCCAAAAGTTCCTTCGTGCCCTTCTCAGTCATTCTTCAGCAAGACAACTAGTCTAATTTCCTTCACTATAGATTAGTTTTGCCTGATTTGAAATTTCGTACAAATGGAATAATACAGTATTTCTCTTTTGTGTCTGGCTTCTTTCACTCCACCTTATCCCTACAAGATACATAGACACATGAAGCAGTTTGTTCCCTTTTGTTGCTTAGTAGGGTAAAAAACAATATAAATGGAGACACTTTACTGTTTTATTTTTTTAAAATATGTCTTTATTGATTTTAGAGAGAGGAAGGGAGAAGGAGAGAGAGAGATAGAAACATCAATGATGAGAGTCATTGATCAGCTAATGAAGCCACTTTAAAAGGGAGTCAGAGCTGCCATCTGGGAGGAACTGCCTTGCATGTCTTACTCCTCAAAACTTTGGAATGTGTAAACTGGGCAAAATAACCTCTGGATTAGACCTAAAGCACCATTGCATCCCAAACAACTGTTTGCAAAGATAACAACAACAAAAAATATTATGACTAATGGACTGAAAATTAAAGACATTCTTTAGAATTAGCATCACAGCTTATCTGCACTCATAAAATGTCTTCTTTCTATTGATGTAGTTGTTCCCCTTCCCTTTCTCATAAATACCCCTTGCCTTGCCTCCTAATCTGAACAGTATTTGGGTTTCTGTTGAATCAGTGCTTTCTAAATAGCTATTCTTTGGATCTCAAATAAATGCTAGTTGCCTCTCACTTTGCCTTTTAATTTTAGGTTAACAGTAGTATTCCATGATCCCATTGTTGTACCATTCTACACTCACAGTAGCAATCCATGAAAGTTCCAGTTGCTCCACATTCTCATCAATATGTGCTAATTATTGTCAGTCTTTTTATTTTTTTTAAATGTATCTTTATTGATTTCAGAGAGAGGAAGGGAGAGGGAGAGAAGAGATAGAAACACCAAAGAGAGAGTCGTCGTTGATCCGCTGCCTCCTGCATGCCCCCGACTGGGATGGAGCCCACAACCTGGGCATGTGCCCTGATCCGGAATCAAACCATGATCTCCTGGATCCTAGGTCGATGCTCAACTGCTGAGCCACGCCCAGTGGGCAGTCTTTTTAATTTTAGCCATTGAATGAAGATGCGAATAGAAAAGGGGCTAAGGGAAATGGAGGTTATATGACAGCAGAGCTTTTGTGTCTCTTCTTACAGGCAGAGAAAGCACTTTATAAATACAAGTTGAAGCATCTTGAGGCCCCCTCACCTAGTGACTTTTCTCTGATTCTCCCCCCTTCATCACAGAGGGATGCTGCAGCTCCAAATGGGAGACTGCAGTCACTTCAAACACAACAGGCCATTCATACCGTTGGGGAATGAATTAAACTCTCATGCCAACCAGGTGAATTCTCTCCACAAAGATAGAAAAGAATGAAATAGTTTTGTTATTGAAAAGTGTTAAACCAGAATGTGATACACATCACAAGCAATTCGCTAAAGAGATTGCGTGCGAAGACAGAAAAACCCCATCCTTTTATACAACCAGGGAGATACAACCCATTACAAGCATGCTCTGAAGAAAACAACTTGTCCTCAAGTAAGAGAACTTTACAGCACCATTTGCTACACATAGTTCCTCTCAAATTCACTTGGTAATTGAGGTAGCCATCTGCCTTTATACAAAGGAAAACTAAAACAGTTATCTTTGACAAGCAGCTAACAACCTGGAGCCAGCCGCCTAGATCAAATTCCTAGTGAGACTCAGATTGGGGCGCTATCTTCCCTGATGTTTACATTTCAAAGAGATGACTCTAAGGTCCTTAAGAACAACATTCTTGGGTCATAAAACTGTCCGGAGGCCTATTTAGCTTTTAAAAAGATTTACATACATTTCAAAGGGACAGAAAAAGTTTACTAATTTCAAGGGGTTATTTTGTTTTGTGTTTTTGTTTTAAGGAAGTGCTCTAAGAAAAGGGAGGGTGGAAAGTCTTACTTCTGACACCAGGTAAAAGTCATTTTTTTAAAAATTGTATTTACCCTTCAATTCCTCCACACATTTCGCTGCGCGTGTGCCCCATTCCATGTCCACACTTCCTTCCCCTCTTCACCTGGCCAACCAAGACTAGACTTTCAAAATCCTTATCAACTCCATTCCTAACGGAAGCCTGTCTGAACAGCAGGCTGCCCCTGCTAGGGCCAGACCCCCAGCCCGGCCACACTAGAGAAGGGCTATTATAAAAGGCTATTACTCTAAGAATTGGAAAACGTTGCAGATATTTGGTCTGCTTCCCACCAGTTTCAAAGACGGTAAAACCGAGACGCAGGAAAATCCCAAATGGCTACTTAGGGCTCCGGGTCACTGGAGCAAAAAGGGCACTTAAGGATTCCCCGCCCAGATTCAGGAACCCCTAAAGTCAGCCCCAAGCGACCGAAAGATAGGCCCGCTTTATTTGGCCATGGCACGATTGGGGTTAAAGCACGCAGAGCTCCTCCTGACTGCGCCTGCGCAAATCAGATTTGAGAATTTGCCCCAGACCCTGACGTTCCAGGCAGCCCCTCCTAATCCGGAACACACCCCACATTCTGCTGGTCCTGCCTTGACAGACGTGATCCTAGTCCAATAAGCGTAGAGGGTTGAGTCCTGTGGCACCAATGGCGAAAGCCCGAGGGGCGGTGGAGGCGGACTGTACGAGGAAGCAAGAAGACAGGCACAAGATGGAGGCGGCGGCGGCCGTTGCGGCCTGACAGGTGAGGGCCGGCCCGGCAGGGTTAGGTTTCTGGGGCGACCGCCGGGCTTGGGCAGGGAGCCGCGACCGAAAGCTTAGCTACAGGGTGGCTGCGCTTGGGCCCCAGCGCCCCCCACCCGGAACTGGAGGAGTGGTTTGACCCGGGGCGAGACCATCGTCGACAGCGGGGTGGGGGGGTAGTGGTGGGTAGACAGGAATAAGGGGGCAAGGCTTCGGGGGATGGTTTCGCCCGCCGTGTGTGGTAGCACGCCTGCGCAGAGCTGGAAGGCCCTCGGTAGGCGGGGCCATGCCGAATGGGTCTTGGGCTGTGGTAATCTTTTACTGGAATCTCCTCTAAACCTCCTGAAGGTATCTTATGACCCTTCTTTACCAACAAGTGCGTGGAGTGCGTGGAGATGCGGCTCGCTACTCGCTTTCTTATTCTGATCAGTGTCTGACTCACTAGGAGAATGTTTTAGGATTCCCCCATTACTCCGCCTTAACCCTCCCTAGCTTCCTTCCATTATCACCAGAAATATGTCTGTGACCCCTTCAGTAGTTGACGGGATCATTTTGGAGCCTTCCTGCTTTACCCTCATTCATCCCACCTCAGCAATGACTGTGATTCACCATTACCCTCCTTTCCCTGACAGTGTATGGTGATCACCATTATTCACTTTTCTCCCTATTATAGTCTCTAGTGACATTTGTTAACATCTCCCCTCAGTATAGTGTCTACTGAGCCCTTATGAACTCCCCATCACAGCCACCTAACAGTGTCTGTGAGCCTACCATCATTACAGCCCTGGGCTTAGGGATGCCCACAGAGCCCTTAAGATCACTCTGGTGCAATTCCCATTTCCCCCAAACTAAGGGCAATATCTGATGATCTTCCATTCCCCTTCACCCTGTCTGTGACCCTTCCTTCAGCAGTGTCTGGTAACCCCCTTCTCCATTAAAAAGGCAGGACAGCCTTTTTAAAGCAGTCCATTATGTATCTGGCACGCCCCAGTGCAGTGTGTGCTGACTTCCCCATTAGCCCCCAGCAGAGACTTGTGTACTCCTGTGCCCCCCAGGACAATGTGTGCTGTATCTCATTCTGTTATCTATCCCACCCCCACTTAGCTCCATGCAGAGATCTTGGTAGAGCTAAGCAGAGGAGGAACTGGGCTTGACTTCAAGATGTTCATAAGTTCCCTTGGATTGCTGTGTGGAAATTAGGCTGGGGGGGAGGGGGACATGGAGCCTGGAGATTGAAATTTTTTGTCCCCTGCCGCTGTGATTCCAGACTGTCATTATTGGACCACTGAATTCCTCTTCTGTCTTCTAGGAGCCCCATGGCACCTGCCCAGCCCCGCCTCAGCCTGTCTTGACAAAGTCCTAGGCTCCATGGAGCCGCCACGGGGCCCCCCTGCCAATGGGGCTGAGCCATCCCGGGCAGTGGGCACTGTCAAAGTGTACCTGCCCAACAAGCAACGCACAGTGGTGAGTCTGATGGAAGCAAAACTGGCAGGGGTATGGATAGACCCAGTTCTAAATCTTGGATCAGCAGGATATCTAGAGCCCAGTCGGTGTGGCTCAGTGGTTGAGCATCGACCCATGAACTAGGAGGTCATGGTTCAGTTCCTGGTCAGGGCACATGCTCAGGTTTCCCCCTCGATCCCCAGTAGGGGATGTGCAGGAGGCAGCCAATCAATGATTCTCTCTCATGGATGTTTCTCTGTCTCTGTCTCTGTCTCTCTCTCCCCACCCCACTCCTTCTCCCCACCTCTCCCTCTCTTTCCCTTCCTTTCCGAAATCAATAAAAACATATATTTTTTTAAAAATAAGGGTATTTAGGGCTGGGTGGAGAATTTTGCAAAGGCATGGGAGAGTTGGCTGGGACCCCTGTTTTGTTCTGACCGCTCCCGCCCCCCGGGCATCTGCACAGGTGACTGTCCGGGATGGCATGAGTGTCTATGACTCTCTAGATAAGGCTCTCAAGGTGCGGGGTCTCAATCAGGATTGCTGCGTGGTCTATCGACTCATCAAAGGGTAAGTGGGACCCCCCCCCCTCGAGTGCCCAGTCTCCTATCCCTTCCTCAGAGTCATCTAATTCTTTCACTTTGTTGTGGAGTCTCCATTAGTCTTCCCTTAGTTCAGTGAGTCTGTGAGTCCAACTAGCTTTTGTTTCATTACTTCATTAGTTCATTGGCCTATAAGGTCAGCAATACATTCTCTCCTTGGTACCCAAATCTTTACCCTGCTCCATTTATTTTGTTCATTTATTTTGTTCTTTCACTAATTCATCAATTTGTCAGCTCTCTCTTACCTCTGCTTTTCCATATTCTGTTTGCTGAGTTGGGCCTTGCCGGCTTTCCATTTATTCCTTTGTTCTGGAGTTCCTTAATTTTGTATTCAATTCACACATTGCTTTTTGTTGTTTCAATGCCTCATCAGCTGGTTTTTTCAGGGGCTTGCTTAGCACTTCTGAGACTTAGTTGTTTATTCACCATCTCATTTGCTCCTCACCTGTGGTTGAGAGCATGGACTCTTCACACTGTCCTGCCACTCATAATCCCTTGAGGCCTTAGGCAAGTAAGTCACTTTATCCCTCTGAGCCTCAGCTTCCCCATCTGTAAAGTAGGGCAATGATAGTAACTATCAACCCACAGTTCCTAGGGTTGCTGTGATGAGAATGAAACGTGCCAGGTATTACTCCATGGATGGCAGACTGGGAGGGACTTTCAGGGGTTCTCTGCCTTCCCAAAACCCCTGTCCACCCTCCCACTCTCTCCCTTCCATGCCTCCTGCAGGCGAAAGACAGTCACTGCCTGGGACACAGCCATTGCCCCCCTGGATGGCGAGGAGCTCATTGTTGAGGTCCTTGAAGACGTCCCACTGACCATGCACAATTTTGTGAGTGCAGGGTGGATAGTGGGGGCAGACCCTGGGTATGGGGGGCAGGTCCTTGACTAGGCCTCAACCTTCCCTGCTCTGTGGCAGCAGGTACGGAAGACATTCTTCAGCCTGGCGTTCTGTGACTTCTGCCTTAAGTTTCTGTTCCATGGCTTCCGCTGCCAAACCTGTGGCTACAAGTTCCACCAGCATTGTTCCTCTAAGGTCCCCACAGTCTGTGTTGACATGAGTACCAACTGCCGACAGTGAGCCTGGCCTAGGGTGGGTGGGGGAATGGGGAAGACAGATGCCCAATCACAAGACTCTTATAGACAGCTGACCCTTGTCCCCTTGCTCTATACCTTTAATGCCCTCAAGGTACTACCACAGTATCCAGGATTTGTCCGGAGGCTCCAGACAGCATGAGGCTCCCTCGAACCGTCTTCTGAATGAGCCGCTAACCCCTCAGGGTTCCAGGTAGGGATGCCTAAGCCAAAGGGCTGCTGTCCGGAGAAAAAGATCTAGACCCCTGTAGACCATAAGCCATTTTTTTTTTTTTTTCCAAATACAAGCGAAAGTTTATTTAGAAATTCACAGAGCTTTACAGAGCCTGGACCAGTGGCTCATTTGGTTGGAGTGTCCTGTGCACCAAAAGGTTGCTAGTTCGATTCCTGGTCAGGGCGTATACCTGGGATTTGGGTTTGATCCCTTGTCAGGGTGTGTATGGAAGGCAACCGATTGATGTTCCTTTTTTTTTCAGTCCTCACCTGAGGATATTTTTTCCGTTGCTTTTCAGAGGGAGTGGAAAGGGGAGAGAGAAACATTGATGTGAGAGAGACACATGGATTGGTTGCCTCCCGCCCATGCCCCGACGGGGGCTGGAGATTGAGCCTGCAACTGAGGTACGTGCCCTTGACTGGAATTGAACCCAAGACCCTTCAATCTGCGGGTCTGTGCTCTTAACTGCTGAGCCAAACCAGCTAGGGCCGATCGATGTTTCTCACATCGATGTTTCTCTCCCTCTCCCCTTTCCTCTCTCTAAGCATGTCCTTGGGTAAGGATTTTTTTAAAAATTAAATCACAGAGGTAGAAAAAGTGAGCCAGCTGGGCTGTGTGGGCTCAGGAAACCAGTTATAGAGGTAAAAGAAGGGACCTTGGAACTTAGGAGAGAAAGAAAGCAAAGATATGCACCTTGAGGGAAGAAGAGGGAGAAAGGTTGGGGTGTGTTCCAGAGAGAGAGAGTGCGCACACCGACCATAAGCCATTCTTCATTCATTTACTTGACAAACATTTGTTGAGTACGTACAAGTGTGAGTAAGGGCATGGAGCTGTGGGACCTTGAGCAAGTCACCTAATTTTTCTAGGCCTCAGATTTCTCATCTATAAAGAAGGGATAATGATGCTTTTTTACCACATATGGTTCTGGTGAGGATTAAATAAATTAAGACATGCCCAGTGCTTAGAAGAAGATCTGGTACAGAGTATACGCTCTTATTAATTATAAATATGTGTATGTATGTATGCGTGTGTGTATATATGTATGTATATATATATATATATATATATATATATATGCATCTAACTTCTCCTTTATTAATTCTTCTAGTATACTCATGCTCAAGCCTTTCCTTTTTGAAATACATATTATTTTATAAATTCCCTTTTATTTCTCCTTTATGTTAAGTATTATAATACGAAGTATGTCTGTATTAAAATACATTATTGCTCTAATATATCAAAAGCTTATAAAAAAGCATTTTATATGTCTATTTTATATCTTATAATGTCTATATGATATGTGCTAATGTACCACGTGTTAGATTTATAATATTTTTGTAAAATGTAGAACATCTTATATTTTTATGTAATAACTAAAATAATAAAGTTAGGGCATTACATTATTTTAAATATGGGTGCATGTGGATGAATTATGTATGAATTTCTTTTTTTTTTTTTTAAATATATCTTTATTGATGTCAGAGAGAGGAAGGGAGAGGGAGAGAGAGAGATAGAAACATCAATGATGAGAGAGTCATTGATCGGCTGCAGCCCGCAACCCGGGCATGTGCCCTGACCGGGAATCGAACCCTGATCGCCTGGATCCTAGGTCGACGCTCAACCGCTGAGCCACGCGCGGCTGGGCATGTATGAATTTCATTTCAGGATAGTGGAAGGGAACATTAAGAAATATTTTTGTAATATATAACATGTATAATGTACATATAACATATAACAATATGTATATTTGGAAACATTGCCATTTTAATATAGATCATATGTTATATATCATATAATACATGATACATTTGATTAGTACATGTAGGTATAAAGTATTATATATTCCTTTTTCCCCCACTATCTGTGTGGCTCATTTTCCCTCCGTTAGGTCATTACTCAAATGTCACTTCTTTAGAGAAGCCCTTCCTGACCTCACCTAGTGACACTTTCTGTCTCCTTATTTTGCTTTATTTTTTCCTTTATTGCACCTATCACCATCAGACAGATTAAGTATTCTTTATTTTTTTAATTTTCTCTCTCCCTACTGGAACATCAGCCCCATGAGGGCAAAAACTTTTATTTGTTTTGCTCACAGTTTTATTTTCACTACCTAGCATGGTATCTGGCATACAGCAGGTACTCAATAAATGTTTCTTGAACAAATAAATAATAGTACTAACAGTAGACGTTTACTCTGTGTGAGCTAAGCACACGTTTATGATGGGGCGGTTGGGGGTGGGCGGCCTGACTGGTTCTCCCATTCATTCGACAGCGATTTCACAGCCTTTTCCCTGGCAGCTCCTGCACCCAGCACCGAGACCCTGAGCACTTTCCCTTTCCTGCCCCGGCCAACGCCCCCCTCCAGCGCATACGCTCCACATCTACCCCCAACGTCCATATGGTCAGCACCACAACCCCCATGGATTCCAGCCTCATCCAGGTTGGTGTTGAGGGAGGCAGTAATGGGGGACCACCAGGCAGAGGGAAGAGCCTTTCCTGTTGGCCTCTGCATCTTCTCTCTGACTCCTGTCCCTCTTCTTCCAGCTCGCTGCCCAGAATTTCAGCACTGATGGTGAGCCCCCATTGCCTGTGCCCCAAGCCTCCCCCAACCCCACTTGCCTCCACTCACATCTTCTTCACAACCACAGCTGCTGGTAGTAGAGGTGGTGGTGATGGAGCCCCCCGGGGGAGCCCCAGCCCGGCCAGTGTGTCCTCGGGGAGGAAGTCCCCACATTCCAAGTCTCCATCAGAACAACGGGAGAGGAAGTCCTTGGCTGATGACAAGAAGAAAGTGGTAAGCTCCAGGGGGAACCTGTGGGGGGCACCGCAGGCTGAGTGATAGGGGATGTGGGCAGGCCCCTGAGATGCCGCCCATGTGGCCCACAGAAGAATCTGGGGTACCGGGACTCGGGCTATTACTGGGAGGTGCCACCCAGTGAGGTGCAGCTGCTGAAGAGGATCGGGACGGGCTCGTTTGGCACCGTGTTTCGCGGGCGGTGGCATGGCGATGTGGCTGTGAAGGTGCTCAAGGTGGCCCAACCCACAGCTGAGCAGGCCCAGGCCTTCAAGAACGAGATGCAGGTGCTCAGGTGAGATTGCACGTGTGTGTGGAAGCGGGGAGAGGGCAGTGGGCATGGCCTTGGCACCTCCAGGGAAAGGCCATGCTCGGGCACTTCAGCACATCACCTGTGCTTGTGTCGTTACAACCATAAACATTAAGTTGTATCAAGAGTGTCCCTTTCCCCTCTGGGAAACAGGTATGTTTAGAGGACCTCTGATGATGTTATTGTTTGTGTTTGGGTTAATATTGACATTAATTAACAGCTCTGGCTTTAAAACATGGGTCTTGTTTGCCTGCTGTGAAATGCGTATGGCCATAGGACATCATTAACGTCATTGAATGTACTTACATTAATAGCATAGTGCCAGTTAACTGCTTTGCCAGGAAGGCTTGTATCCTTCCTTCTCCTCTGCTTGTACTCTGTGTGTCATTAGTATTATGTTTATTGTGTTGTATTCCTGTCATTAATTAATTATAATAATGCCATTATTTAAAGGACAGTGTTATAGTTGACTCTTGAACAACGTGGATCCACTTATATGTGGATTTTTTTCAATAATACTATAAATGTATTTTCTCTTCCTCATGATTTTCTTAATAGCATTTTCTTTTCTCTAGCTTGCTTTATTGTAAGAATACAGTACATAATATATGTAACATACAAAATATGTGTTAACTGTTTATGCTACCAGTAAGACTTCTGGTCAGGCTATTAGTAGTTAAGTTTTGGGGAGTTGAAAATTATCCAAGGATTTTTCAACTGCATGGGGGATCAGCACCCCTAACTCATGTGTTGCTCAAGGGTCAACAGTATTAACTATAGTCACAATCATAATTTAATCATTTTTTAATTAATGATCGTAGTTGCTCTACTTAATATATCATTAATATTAATTCATTTGTGCTGAGAAACCCTGG
Organism: Miniopterus natalensis; assembly: GCF_054644295.1. Lineage (NCBI taxonomy): Eukaryota > Metazoa > Chordata > Mammalia > Chiroptera > Miniopteridae > Miniopterus > Miniopterus natalensis. The sequence goes on along the minus strand of NC_142103.1, from coordinate 75,419,074 downwards.
TGTTCCCTTTTTGCCACTCTAGTTACTACTACTGCTAGGGTTGTTAGCATGGGCTCTGACAGATGGGCACAGTTATGTTACAGAGTTCATGTTGTCATAACTCCTTATGCTATTTTAATACTTATCCTCATAATGGATGCCACAGTAAGAAAACTTTTTTCTCTGTGAAATAGCAATGATTTAAGCATGCTGTTAATTTGCATTATATTAATACTTTAACCATAATATGACTGCTATGAAGAATGCTTATGTGCTGTGCTCCTTATCTGACATGGCAAAATTGCAGAACATCATTGATGTTACAGTTGACTCTTGAACAACGTGAGGGTAAGGGGTGTTGACCTCCCTGCATAGGTGAAGATTTGTGTGTAACTTTTGACTCCCCCAAAACTTAGTTGTCCCCATGAGGGATTGGTTCCAGGACACCCCCCCCCCCCCTCAGATCCCAAAATCTGCTAATGTTCAAATCCCTTTATACTTTTTTTTTTTTTAAATCCTCACCTGAGGATATTTTTCCATTGCTTTTCAGAGAGCGTGGAAGGGGGAGGGAGGGAAGGGGGGAGGGGGGGAGGGAGGGAAGGAGAGGGGAACATCCATGTGAGACATTGACTGGTTGCCCCCCGCACGCACTGACCAGGGCTGGGGATCGGACCTGCAACCAATGTACATGCCCTTGGCTGAAATCAAACCCAGGACCCTTCAGCCCGAGGGCCAATGCTCAAACCACTGAGCAAAACCAGATAAGGCCAAATCCCTTTATAAAATGGTGTAGATCAATGCATACAGTCGGCCCTCTGAATCCATGGACTCCCAATCTCAGATCGAAAACCATACAGGTATTTATTGAAAAAAGTCAGTGTATAAGTGGGTCTGTGCAGTTCAAGCCCATGTTGTTCAAGGATCAACTGTGTTTACATTTGTGTTACCATAACTGTAGTTAATACTTCTTTAAGTAATGAAGATTTTCTTCTAAATTAGGGCTGATCGAGTCGTAGGTGATAGAGTTTCCGTGAGGTAGAGTCAGGTACCTAGGAGCAATAACAAGGACAGGGAAATTTTCAGAGGGCTTACTTGTGTTCAGTGCTCTTCTATGTGCCTTATAGATTATTTACTCACTCCTCCCAACATCTCCTTAAGGTAGCTAATATAATTGTCACTGTTGAGGTAAATGAGACACAGGTTAAGTGTCCTCCCAAGGTTGCACAGTGAGTACCTGGGGAAGCCTGTATTGGAACATAGGATCTAACTTGAGTCCAAACCCCAAGTTCTTTACTTCTAAGCCTCTTGTGGTGGTTAATGGGATATAATCATGTCACTGATATTTTTACCTGGCTATATCAGCATAATATTGATAAGTTGGTGTTCTACTTTCTCATCTGTAAAATGGTCACAGGCCCAGGTAATGGTCAGGGTCAGAGGTATGGCAGGTGTTGATGATTAAGACACTACTGAATGGCAGAGGATTGGAGGTAGTAATCCGTCCCTCCTGCTTTTGTTGAGAGACTGGGATGAAGAAGCTCAGAACATAAACCACAGCTCAGAATCACCCCAGCAAAGATATCTCACAAATTCATTGAGTCTGGCTACAGTTTGGCCCTGAGCTTCCTGAAAGGCAGGGTGGAAATGATGACAGGAGGCAGCAGTGAACAACTCCGTTCCTAAAGCTCAGAAAGTGAGTGACAGTTGCTGTTTTCCCTCCCTGCCTGCAGGAAGACACGTCACGTCAACATCTTGCTGTTCATGGGCTTCATGACCCGGCCGGGATTCGCCATCATCACACAGTGGTGCGAGGGCTCCAGCCTCTACCACCACCTGCATGTGGCTGACACACGCTTCGACATGGTCCAGCTCATTGACGTGGCCCGGCAGACTGCTCAGGGCATGGAGTGAGCCTCCTGCCCTGGGGACTAGGAAGGGGGCTGGGGAACTGGGGGAGGGAGATGAGGTAGCCCCCAGCCAATTTGCCACTTGCTTCCATCCCCACAGCTACCTCCATGCCAAGAACATCATCCACCGGGATCTCAAGTCTAACAGTATCTACCTGTCTCTGTCTAAGGGCTGGGGTGGGGCGAGGACTCTTGGGGGGCATACGTGTCACATGGCCCTTGCCAGGTGGCAGAGCTGTGGCTGGTGAGGAGCCTTTAATGGGATCTTTTGGTCAGGAGTCAGAGTTGTGACTTATTTGGGTGCTATTCTTGAGGACTCTGGTCAGAGTCTAAGGTGTTGCAGTTATGGAAGGCATTACAAAGTTTCTGATCAGGGTCATGGGCATGGTGGGCATGGGTGCCCTTAGAGGGGCTTCCTGGTTAGGAGTCACAAGGGGGCCAAGTGTAGGGGGCATTAATTGGAGCTCCCCGCCCAAGTCAAGGTTGTGGTTGGTTTGTATGTGACATTGGGGGACTTCTGGTCAGTGTTAGAGGCATGACTGGTGTGGCGATGTTAATGAGAGCCTCCCAGTCAGAGTGAGAGGTGTGGCTATTGGGAGTCCATGTAATTGCCCTTGACCCCGGTGGACATCTTCCTACACGAGGGGCTCACAGTGAAGATCGGTGACTTCGGCCTGGCCACAGTGAAGACGCGGTGGAGCGGGGCTCAGCCCTTGGAGCAGCCCTCAGGCTCTGTGCTATGGATGGTGAGTTGGGCCAAGCTGGGCCAGGATCTGGACCAGGGGCATATAGGGACATGGGCTGCAGGGCTGGGACATGGGGTGCCTAGTGGGGATGGGGATGCCTGTTTGTCTAGACTACTCACATTTCACCTCATGTGGGTGGCTCTGAGTTATACCCAGTGTGGCTAGTGGGATCTAGGACTGTGGACCAGCCATTTGCTGACCTCCATGGTTCCCCTGACTGGTCTGGTCCATTGAAGGCGGCTGAGGTGATCCGTATGCAGGACCCGAACCCCTACAGCTTCCAGTCAGATGTCTACGCCTATGGGGTTGTGCTCTACGAGCTCATGACTGGCTCCTTGCCTTATAGCCACATTGGCAGCCGTGACCAGGTGAGCCCCACACCTTACCTGCAATTTCCCAAACTAAGGGATCCCCTCAGCCTCTAAACCCCAGATCTCCTTTGCACAGACCAAGAATGCCATACTTCCTCCAGAAACCCCAAATTTTTTGGGCTTAGAACTCCCAGAATCCCCTTCTTCCCCCACAGCCACGATCCTCTGGGTCCTCAAAGTCCAGAATCTCCTGAATCCCCTATGCCCATAATCCCCCTAGGCCTCCAAATACCCAGAAGCCCTCTGGACCCCTTGATAACTACCAGTCCTCTGGCCTGGGTACTCAAAAGCCTGCAAGTCTCCAAAGCCCAGAAGCTCATTTCTCCCAGAAACAGAATCCCTTTGTGCTTCTGTAGTACAGATACCCAGTTATTCAGGCCTTGGGTGCCTGGCAGGCTTTGGGGCCCTGGCACCTACAATACTCTAGGCTCCAGACTCACAATTCTCCAGGTTCAAAGCTTGGAATCTCCCTGGCCCTCAGAAACTGAGGATCCTCTAGACTCCAGATACCAGTAGTCCTACAGGCCACATGGACCCATAGTCCTCAGGCCCCAGACCCCCAAAGAAATACAAGCTCTTCAGGGCTAGAATCCTTTAGCTCCCTTCAGACCCAGAAGTTCACTTTTCCCCCAGACTCAGTACTTTCCAGGTCCCCTAAGTCCCCTAGAAACCTATGGACCCATAATCTTCTGGGCCCCAGACATCTACAATCCTTGACTTTCCCCAAGCTTAAATCCCTGTGTTCTGTAAGCAGAGAATCCTCCCAAGGCATCAGAGTCCTAGGATTCACAAGATACCACAGTCCTCAGAACCCCAATACCCAGAATAACCCAGTTCCTCAAAAGGAACCTCCCAAATTCCTTGAGACCCCAAACTCCCTGAGCCTTCCAGCCCAGATTCCTAGATCAGCCATTCCCCCCTCCACCCCAGATTATCTTTATGGTGGGTCGTGGCTATCTGTCCCCGGACCTCAGCAAAATCTCCAGCAACTGCCCCAAGGCCATGCGGCGCCTGCTGTCAGACTGCCTCAAGTTCCAGCGAGAAGAGCGGCCCCTCTTCCCCCAGGTGGGTCTGGTAGGGGGGCTGGATACCCTGGGGAGGAGACTCTGAGAAGGAGGAAGACTCCGACGTGTGAAAGTGAACCATGAGTGTTCAAGGCTCAGGTGTACAATGTGTATGTGTGCGCTTCTCTGTAAGGCTGGGGTCTGTTGGCATTGGGGTGCCCATGTAGCTCTAGACACCCTTCCTCATGCGACCCTACCCTTAGATCCTGGCCACGATTGAGCTGCTGCAGCGGTCACTCCCCAAGATTGAGCGGAGTGCCTCCGAACCCTCCTTGCACCGCACCCAGGCTGATGAGTTGCCTGCCTGCCTACTCAGCGCAGCCCGCCTTGTGCCTTAGGCCCCGCCCCCAGCCACCAGGGAGCCAATCTCAGCCTTCTCCACCAAGGAGCCCTGCCCACCAACCAATCAATGTTCCATCTCTGCCCTGATACTGCCTCAGGATACCCCATTTTTGCTCTGGGAGATGAGGGGGTCCCCATGTGTTTTTCCAATTTCTCTGGAATTGAGGGACTCCCAAAGACACACCATAGCCTCATCCGTAGTTTGGTTTTCTCTTGACTTTGGGAATACTTATAAATTTGGGAGCTCCTCCATCTCCAATGGCTGGGATTTGTAGCTGGGATTCCACTCAGAACCTCTCTGGAATTTGTGCCTGATGTGCCTTCCACTGGATTTTGGGGTCCCCAGCACCCCATGTGGACTTGGGGGTCCCTTCTGTGTCTCCCCGTCATTCAAGGACTCCCCTCTTTCTTCACCAAGAAGCACAGAATTCTGCTGGGCCTTTGCTTGTTTATTTTGCTTCCCGACTCTTCTCGTGGGGTTCAGAGCCGCTGAGGGGTGGGAGTGATTCCAGGCAAGGAGTGGAGGTTGGGGGGAGGTGCGAACCACACAAACAGCGCCACTGCACGCATCACCACAGGCGGCACGATGAACGAGGACCACATATGCCAAGCACGGCACGAGAGGAGGCCACATCAGTCACAGACATAGACATCACAGCAAAGGTGGGGAAGTGGGGGACCACTGGCCTTCCATGTGCAGAGGATTCTGGGAGGATTGGTGGAGTTTGCATATTTAAAGACAGCTGTCAGAGGCAGGAAAGTGGGGCAGGGGGTCCCTGGGGAACTGAGGGGTCCTAGCAGTGGGAGGAGCTCCCAATGTATTGAATAAAGTTAGTGTGTGGGGGGGAGGGGGTGAAGGGAAATCTTTGTGGGACTTGGTGATAGCATTTGAAGAGGTGGATCTCCAGAAATGGGAGATCCATGAAAGAGGATTCAAAGGTAGGGGTTTCTTAAGGATTTGGGATGTTTTGTTGGGGAACTAAGTGCGCTTGAGAGATCAGGAACCAGGAGTAGGATTTTCAAGGAATTTCAGGGCTCCAGGAGGGGACTCCATGGTGTTAGGGCCAGAATGGGTTGCCTGGTGTTTGGGAGCTTCTGGGAAAGAAAATGTACTCCACCAGGAGTGGAGGTCTTCAGGAGTTTGGAGATTCTAAAACTGAGAAGTAGGTCTTGAGGTGACCAAGAGTGGGCTTCCCAAGGACTTGGGAATTCCAAACATGAGAAATGGGTTTAGGACCAGGAATGAGGTTTCCCTAGGGACTTGGGCATTCTGAGGAGTGAGAGAAGGATCTTGGTGAACCAGAAGAGGGCTTCTCAAGGGAGTTGGAGATTCCAAAAGTGAGAAATGGATTCAGGGCCCAGAGAGGGGTTGCCCAGGGTTTGGGGGGGTTCTCAGGGTGGGGTGTCAGTCGGAGAAGAGGCTGGCGAAAGACTTCCTCAGGCTGCGGATGGTCTCAGCTTTCACCTCGTCCTGGCTAAGGCTGGGCCTGGGCGGGGCTGGCTCTGGAAGGTTGAAGGCATTGGTCAGAGACTGGGATTTGCTAGAGAGAAACAAGGTGGAGGCATGGGAGGAAGGGGAGAAGAGGAAGGGAGGAGGGGGAGAGAAACACAACGTTACCCCAGGCCCGGCCCCAGCCCTGCCCCTCTGGTCCTGGGGCTGTGCCTGTGACACCACCACCACCCCCATCAGCATGGGCCTGGACCCTGATGGATTCTCAGACGGGAGTTGGGAAGCCCTGGTCCAGGCTGAGAGCACTCGGATCCAAGGTAAAGAAGTCTGGGATTAATGGGAAGAGTCCTAGACTGAATCTTCTCTTCAAATCTGGACTAGAATGGGAGGAATTTGATAGAAAGATGGACGCGGAGGTTTCCAGTCTAAAGGCAAGGAGTCCCGCTGGCTTGGACCAAGGACTAGCTGGGAGGGACAAATCTATGGGAGAGCAGTTGGGTGGGGCAGTGAGGACTTTTGAACTAAGGTGGGGGCAGGTCTGGAATAAATTAGAAGAGGCAGAGGATGGTGTGATGACTTGGGAGGAGACTGAGATGGACCAGAAGGATTTGGGGATAGACCAGAAAGGAACCTAACCAGTGATTTTCAACCGGTGTGCTGCAAGAATTTGTAAAATATGCAATACCCTATGTAGTCAGGGGGCAATGACCTCTTTTCCCCTTAGATTGTCAAATAAAAAAAAAAAGACAACAGCCAACACAACAATAGCTGTCTGGTGTGAATGAATCAAAATTGTACCTGTTTTTTTTTTTGTCAGATCAAAAATTGTTTGTGGTGTGCCGCAGAATTTTAGTAATTAGTTTATGTGTGCCATGAGATGATAAAGGTTGAAAATCACTGGCCTACGCTGTAGGAAAAGTATGCCGATGACTGGAAAGTGTGAAGTGACATAGAAGGACTGAATTGAGTGGGGGAGGTGGGGGTAGTTTGGGGCATTGGCTGGGAGGAGTCAGGTTGGACTGGGAGGAGTGAGGGAACATTAGTTTGGCCGGGAAGGCTCTGAGATGGGAGGAGGACTTGGGAGGAGGACTTGGTGGGTGGGGAAATACTAAAAGAGGGTCAGCGAGGTGCCTGGGCTGGGGGAGGGGACTTTCCCAGGGCATATTGGGGAGACTCTGAACTGAAAGTGGGGTGTCTCTGGGATTCTGGCACTGAATCTCTGGGATGGAGGGAAAAGAACCTGGGATGGAGGGCAAGAGCCTCTGTGGACTGAAAGGGGTGATAGTTTGTGGGAGGGGTCTGGCCCAGCCTGGAGAGAGAGCTCTCAGGACCCCTGGATAGGATCTGGATCTGAGGAGCTTGGGAGCTGGGGCTACCCTCCTGGTGCAGGAGCATGTTTTGTAAGCAGCAAGGCAAGGGCTGCTGTGGGGTCCCCTTACTTGAGCTGGGGGTGTGGGGGTCCCCCGGCAGCAGCCGTGGCAGGTGGTTGCACATCCTGGCTAGGTTTCTGGGCCAGCTGTGGCTTGGTTGGACGTCCAGCAGGGCCTGGGCCACTGGGCCGTGGTTGCTGTGTAGTGGGTGGCCCAGTGCGGGGCATGGGACCCCCCTGGCTGGCCTGGCGGGTGGGGCCGGCAGGGCCTGGCGGTTTCTGTGGTGGGCCCTGGCGCTGCTGACCACCTGGTGGAGCCCCTGAGCCCTTTGGTGGAGCCTGACCAGAGACGGATGTCTGACGGGTCGCCTGTGGGGGGCCCGCCTGGCGCTGGGGAGATGGGGAGGCAGGTGGGCGGGCTGTTGGAGGTGCCCCAGGTCCTCCTGCCACTGGCCGGGATTGGCGGCCTTGACCCTGGGTCAGTGGTGGGGCCTGGGACACAGGCTGTTGGGATGCTGATGTGGGACTTGGTAGGCGCTGGGGCAGGGGGCTGCCAGCTGGGGGTCCGAGGCCTGAAAGGTGCTGCTGGCCCTGTGGGGGTGGGCGCTGCTGCAATGGAGGTCCCTGGCGTTGGGGGCCTGGGCCCGGCTGTGGAGGGCCACCTGAGGGACAGAGAAAAAGTTCACGTGAGAGCCAGCAAATGAGAGATAGGGGGGCTGCCAGATGGTAGGCACCCAGGAAGTCTGTCCCTCACTTACCCTGTGGTGGGGGTCTTTGCTGAGCTGGGGGCCCCGAGGGCTGCTGGGAGGTCTGGCGGCCCAAGGGCAGGGCCCCTGGGGACGGAGTCTGTGGTAGAGGAATGGAGCAGGAGAGGTTAAAAATAGTTACCAGCCAATGGAGCATCAGCCAATCAGAATAACAGGGATTCCCTGTGTGCTGGGTGTTGCTGTGTTTGTGGCTGAGCTGAAGGGATATCAGGTTGTTGGGTGGGTACCCCCAGGGGAGGAGTGGGGAGGCACTCAGGGAAGTCAGGGTAGCAGCTATTTATCAATTTTTTAAGACAATTGGTAATTGCAACCACATGCATAATGGTGATACCCTTAGCCTGCTGGTGATTAGCTCTGTGACACAGCAGGATCAAGGGCTGGCCTGCCCACCACTAGCTGACCTGGCTGTGGGAGCCTCTGCCAGGGGAGACATCCCGCTGCCGGGGCAGGGCCTGAGCCATCTTGTTGACCACAAGTTCTACGATGAGTTGCTTGTCTTCATCCTGGTGGTCACCAATGAGTGGCATGGAGGAGCCCACCACCTGGGGGAGGAAAACGCCCAGTGAGGGGAGAGGCAGGAAGTGCATGTGAGGGTAACAGTGACAAAGTGCTTTAAACTGGCAGAAGGCACAGTGGCTGCCAAGGAAATGAGCTTCAGTTTGAGAGGCACTGGTTTATAGTGTGAGGAAGGTTTGTCTCCTACAAGGTACTAAACAGCTTATGAGGTACTCTACTGTGGTCCAAATCCAGCCCAGCACCTGTTTTTGCCATTCGCCAGGGTGTCCCAGTTCACAAGGCGCTATACAGTTTACTAAACATTTTGTCATTCGCTGAGGACATTATGGGCCATGGAATGCTTCACAGTTTATGAACTGTTGCTGCTGTGCACCTGCTCCTCCCTCTGTGCCCCCACCAAATCCCTGGATACTCCTACCTCAATGATGTGATCCCTTCCGTCCTTGCCATGCAGCGCTTCCACTGCGCAGATGTCCAGTCCCCCAAAAATCTCTGAGCATGTGTCCACCCATAGCTTGTACCTGGCAACATGTGGGGCAAGAAAGCCTGTCAGTGCCTTGCCTGGGCAGCCACACTCCTACCCTCACTACTTCCCCCCCACCTGGAGTTCAGGCCACCCACCTGTCAGACATGGCAATCTGCTCAAGCATTGCAGAGCCAGTGTTGGTCTTCCAGTTTCCTGATACTGATGTCCTCCTAGGAGACGAGAGAGGAGAGAGGCTCAGGGGGACCTGAACCACACAGGGTAAAGCAGGAGACCCCTACCTAGGCCTTGATTTCTCCACTCACATGTAGGCCTTGTAGTTCTGCCCAATCTTCTGGACACGCACGTCGTATTTGGCGTCAATGAAGGGCTCGGCAGTGGCATATGTCTTGGTCAGTGCCACGACACTTGCAATGTCCTGGAAGTCGTGCTGGTTGTCCACCTTGACCTGTTGGTGGGGTGGGGATCAGGGCCTTGGCAGGACGGGGTGGCAATGGGGGTGCCTCAGGGCAGGGGGGTGCACACAAATGACACAGGTGAGCTGAGTACACAAAAAATTTGGTGGACACACCAAGGCACTCATGAATGCATAATTCTGGGCCGCCTGGCTTTTACATGTATGCACAGACACAAAGTTGGGTCTATGGTATGTGAATTATATCTCAGTAGAGCTGTGGCAAAATTGTGTGTATATGCAGTATATCTATACAGATACGAAATCAGTGGTACATACAATAAACAAACAGAAGCATGGATACCTTCCAACATACAAATTACAAGTCTGCTTTCTACATACACAGAGACAAAATCAGAGGGATGAAAAGCACACAGGACCCCAAGACCCTTGAACACAAAAGATTACATAGTGTGTGTTTAACACAGAAGCATGCATATACACAGATACAATGCTGTATACACTAACAAAATAACAGGACACATAAAACTGGCCAAGTGCATGATAGAAAACTGGGCCAACAAAATCTACAAATGTGAGGGAAAAGATACAAATAGATAAAAACACCCCAGGACACACAATCATACAGAATTACTGGTGTACACTGAATACACAGTATACATCTACATACATTTACAAACACACAGGGACACACCCAACCCGAGTACTCACCTTGCCCATCCCGGAGTGCGCATGCCCCATCTTCACAACCACGGGGTACGTTGTGCTGCTGAGCTGGTAGGGTGGAAAGGCAGAGAATGGTCAGGGCAGGAGGGCTGATTGCCAGGGGTGGGGGTGGTGCTGAGGGGAGTCCACCCAGCAGGAGCCACATATTAGGAGCCATTTCCCAGAAGGGGCAGGTCAGAGACAGGCAGAGAGCAGCTCGGGGATCACACAGCACCTCTGAGCTCAGAATCAAACCCAGAGCCCTGTCTGCCTGTCCCTCCCTCCACCCCCCAGACTTCCCGCCTCTGCTTTCCCAAGCAGAGGCACGGGATAAGGGTGGGGGCCTTTTCCGGAAAAGGGAAAGTTTGTTTATATAGTGACTGGATGATAGAGAAGTGAGTATGTGCATTTGTGTGCATGGAGGTGTGGTGAGCATGTAGCAACTGGACCCCTCAGTCAGGCCTTGTATGTAAGCCTTGTCCACACACAGACACAACCTAGAGACACACAGACTCTCAAAACTCAGATCTACACAAGCAAACCCAGAGATGCCCATGCACATTGAGACCCTCGAGATGGAGAGACCTACAACTAACACAGGCTCCAGAGCACATCTTGCTCTCCACTGCGTAGACACCCACAGTCATTCAGCCAGCCTGGTGCTCACGGTGTGGGGTAGGGGCTAGAGCTTCTGGCCAGCTTCCTTGCCCAGCAGAACACAGTCAACACTTTTGGGTGCAGGCACCCACACAGCCCCCTCCCATCACCCAAATCCACACAACAGTTAGAAGGACACGCACATCATGAAAGATTACCCAGTAATACAATAACAAACCTCAGGGCACAATCACAGAATGCAGAAGCATACACAACTCTGAGAAACACACGTAACAGAACTGGGCACATAGTCAACACAGACGCACACGCAACACTTCTAGGCATACTTACAACAAATAGAAGGACCCACACCTTATACAAAGAAAGGTACACATACTTCTAGTTATTCACAGAACAACTGAGACCTATAACACAGAGACCCACACCACACTCCTGGGCACACAAAAAGTGTATCTAGGGACACAACATGCCTTGCCATATGTACAGAGAGTCATACACATAACCAGAGACCCCACAACTCTCCTAAGCATACACACCACCCTCCTGGGAGTTTGCACGCACACACGTCAAGTGTCCCCTGACCCTGGGTAGGATCAAGAGGACCAGGTTGGGCAACCCCAGCCCCAACATAGTACGGATGTGCGCAGGGCCACGCCCTCCATCTGCTGCACAGACAGCTGCCCCACAGGGCAGAGATGGCTTTCCCGGAGGGGTGGCTGGGGCGGCAGTGGTTCCCGGTTCCCGACAGGCACAGGAAGCCCGCAGGCTCAGGGTGGCCGATTGACCTTGAGGCGTTGCCCTCCCTCTGCACTCCCACCTTCCTCATTTCCCAAATGATTGGCGTCACTATGGGACGCTGAGAGGCACCGTGTTGGGATGGGCTTACTGGGATCCTCTAGATAGCATTGCAGGGAAACACTGCAGAGGCGGTTGCTGACACACTCACAGCTCACAGAGGGGAGAAACGTACAACCTAGACCTGCTTTACAGAGGCAGACACACAACTCCTAGAAGCAACACAAAACAGGGCTACACAAAACACTCAGGTCCACGCATATACCACACACATACCACCTAAAGGCACACAGGCAACTTTCAGGGACAGACACAGCAGAGAGCTGTACACAAGCACCCCCCACCCCATAGACTCCTCTTTTTATAAACCCTTCTTATTTCCTCTGGGCCTGGGCCTGAACACAACACTGTGGACATGTGTATGTGTGCCCACACATGTATGCATGAGTGGAGCTCTGCACTCGGTTCCTCTGGAGAGCCCTAGCTTTGAATCTTGGCCTCTCCTCTTCCTAAAATCATGTGTGACCCCTGGCAGCTCACTTAACTCTCTTTGGGCCCCAGTTTCCTGATCTGTACAAAGGGCACAATCAGGCCCAAGAACGTGGTGCACTTTCTGCACACACAGTTGGGCCTCATGGTCCCCAACTCTCATCCACCTCCCCAGACGGTCACACACCTGGACACCCCTCCACGAAACCCCACCAGTTTCAAAACCTGTACAATAACCTGGATCTACACAACCCCTCACATGTAGACAGTGGGTAAAACTGTGCTGACTCAGATTTCAGAGTCACAAAGCTGGCGTCAGAACCAGGGGGAGCGAGGGGCTGCAGCAAGACTTTCCCTTCCCTCACTTCTCCCTTTGGCTCCACCACTGGCTTACTCAGCCCCCTGTCTCATTCACTCTCTTCCACTTTCACAATCAGCTTCTCCAAATTCCTGGTTTACGTCCTCCCCCCTGGTTTTTGTCTCCCCAACAGTTATTTCTTCACTCTCATTCTTGGGCAGGTCACTCAGCCCTTTGTGTGTCTCAGTTTCCTCCTCTGCATAATGAGAATATGAACAGTCTCTAACTCACAGAGATATGGTGAGGAATAGGTTAGTTATGTTGGGGGAAAATGCTTACCACGATATCTGGCACACAGGAAGTCTGCATCCTCCAAAAGTGCTGGGTACTATTATTATTACTGGTTTATCATCTCTTGGTTAGCCAACATTAACAAGAAGGCAATCTGGATTGACTGAGAGATAAAGTACTTTACAAAGATTTTAGAACAGTGCTTGATACCCATTAAGCACTCCATAGTGTTGGTGGTAGTTTTTGTTGTGGCGATGGTGTTGCTGTTGATTGGGCTAACCTCCCAGAGTTAATCCAGCTTAATTAGCAATAGGGTAATGGAGACTGAATAAAAGAATTTACACAAAGACTTCAGGGCACAGTATACAGTAAATGCTCTGTGACTGAGTGACTGCTATCATCACTACCATCATTATTGGCCTGTCCTTCCTGAACAACAAAGGATGTTAATCGGCCCTCAGAGCCCTTTCCCAGGACCCTAGGGAAGATTCAGGTAGCATCTGGAAGCTGGCAGGCAGGGATTGCTTCACCCCACCCCCTACTAGGGGCACGGTAGGGAGGGGTTGGTGGGGAAGGGGCAGGGCAGGATGGGAGGGTATCAGTTTTCTCCTGACTCACTAGCCTCTTTCACCACCATTCAACTCCCCCCCCCCCCCCCCCAGGGCTCATTAATTCACCAGCACCTTCCCCGCTTGCCGAGCCTGGATTAAGATCCTGGGACCAGTTAACCTAAATTCAAATCCCAGCCATGCCCTGTGATCCTGTGGAAGTTCTTCAATTTCTCTATGCCTCATTTTCCTCATCTGTAAAATGGGAATAATACTGGTACCCATCTCAGAAGCTTATTATGAGCTTTTAAAATTGAATTATAGCCTGGCCAGTTGTGGCTCAGAGGTTGAGCAGCGACCTAGGATCCAGGCGATCGGGGTTCGATTCCTGGTCACATGCCCAGGTGTGGGCTCGATCCCCAGTTGGGGGCATGCAGGAGGCAGCCAATCAATGACTCATCACTGATGTTTATATATCTCTCTCTCCCTCTCCCTCTCTCTGAAATCAATAAAGATATATTTTTAAAAAATTGAATTATAGTTGACATACAATATTATATTAGTTTCAGATGTACAACATAGTGATTCAACATTTTTATGCATTATTAAATGATCACCATGATAATTCTAGTTAGCATTTGTCACCATACAAAGTTATTACAATACTATTGACTATATTCCCTGTGCTGTACATTGCATCCCCATGACTTATTTATTTTATAACTGGAAGTCTGTACTTCTTCTTTTTCTAATTTCCCTTTTATTTGTATATTAAAGGACTGATTGTAAAAAAAATGGGAGGGGGTACAATTCAGAACCATCGTTTTGTTGTTGTTAGTCCTCGAGGACATTTTTCCATTGACTTTTAAAGAGAATGGAAGGTGGGGGAGAGAGAGAGGGCAGGAGAGAGAAACATGGATGTGAGAGAGACCCATGATTGATTGCCTCCAGGCAGGGGAAAGAGCCTGCAACTGAGGTATGTGCCCTTGGCTGGAATAGGAACCCAGGACCCTTCAGTCTGAGGGCCTATGCTCTAACCGCTGAGCCAAACCGGCCAGGGCTGGAAGTCTGTATTTCTTAATCCCCTTCACCTATTTCACCCACCCCATTCCCCCACTCTGGCAATCACCAGTTTATTCTCTATCTATGAGTATATTTCTGTTTTGTTTTGGTTGGTTGGTTGGCATTTTAGATTCCACATATAAGTGAAATCATATGGTATTTGTCTTTCTCTGGTTTATTTCACTTAGCATAATACACTCTAGGTCCACCTATGTTGTCTCGAAAATTGTGAGCGTTAAGCGGGATAAATTATGATGAGTGCCTGGTAAGCAGTTAGTGCTAAATAAATGCTATTTGCCTGTGTTTTTTGAGCAGGGTTAAGACCCAGGCTCTGGCTCCAGGCCACCCAAGTTCAAATCCAGTTCTGTCACTTATTAATTGTGAACTTGAATTAGTCAATCTCTCCCTGCCTCAGTTACCCCACAGTGTATCCCTCCTCCACTCACCTGCCTTATCTCCCTCCACTGCTTCCTCTTAGTCTCTGCCTCGGCCACCCTTCACCAGTTTGTCGGCTCTACCAAAGAGGAATTTTTGTGTGTGCTTGGTATAGAGTACCTGCACAAGAAATGTTTGTTGACGAAATAGGCTAATTCGGCTCCAGCCATGAGGAGTTTTCGGTCTGTGATTGGATAGACTATGGAGAGACTTTGGAGACTTTAGGGAATTGCATTGGGGGAATCCTGATTCTAAGCACTCCATTGAGCCTGTCTTTAAGGACTGGGACCGAACTTGGAGATGGGGGAGGGTGATGACCAAGGAGAAGCCCAGGGGGAGGGCGAGGAGGGGGGTGAAGCTCCGTCTCCGCAGCCCTAGGCCCGCCCCTTGGCCACCACTGACGGTGGGCGGATGAGTAATGCATCCAGGAAGCCTAGAGGCCTGTGGTTTCCGCAAGGCTGCCACCCCCGCCCCTCGCGTGGACATTTATCCTCCGCTGCTCAGGCCCTGCCGCCATCGCCGCGGACCCAGCGTCGAGAGAGGCTACATCAGAGGTAGGCAGCGGGCTGGGCGGCTGCAGGGCCTGGGTCTGGGCCTGGGTTGGAGCTTTCCTGCTGCTGGACACCTGGCTGCTCAGCCTGAAAGGCAGGCACCGTGGGCTGGTCAAGGGGGAGAGGGCCGGTGTGGGCACCTGGATCTGCTCCAAACTCCTGATATCCATCCCAAATCCCCCATGCTCATGAGTCCCTAATACCATAGATGCCTCCCAATCGGCCAACTCCCCTAAATTCCCTCATTCCCCCCCAAGTCCCCCACCCCCAAACCCCTGGAGCTCCCCAAACTCCCCCAGCTCCCTGAATACCCTAGGCTCCTAAATCCTCAACTCCCTCAACCTCAAAACTTCCTCTGCTCCCAGATCCCCCTTTACCCCCACCCGCTTAAGTTCCCCCAACTGCGCCAACTCCCTAAACCCCCAACCTCCTCCAAATTCCTCAGCCTCCCTCAATTCCCCCTCCCCCTCTCTCTCTCAATACACACAACCTCAAAACTCCCAAACTGCCCCCAAACTCCTACAGTTCCCCAAACCCCAAATTCCTTACCCCAGCTCCTCCACTTTCCAACTTCCCTAACCCCCTAAGTCTTCAAACTCCCCCAGACCCCTTTTCCTCAAACACCACAACCCCATAATCTTCTCCACTTACCCTGTCCCCTAAATCGCTCAAACTTCACAATCCTGAAACTCCCCCAATCCCCTAGGCCCCTAAAATCCTCTGGGCTCTCAAATACCCACCCCCTTAAAATCCCCAAACTCCCCAACCCCTCTAGCCCAAGTGTGGCAGCCTAATGCCGGTCCAGGCTGCTGGGGGAGGGCAGGATGGGGTGGAAGGCCTTCCCAGGTCCTTGGATCAGCTGTTCTGGAAGCCCCCTGACCCCTCCTCCCCACCCTTGCAGAACCCATCATGGCCCCCTTTACGTCCCTGGCCTCCTGCATCCTGTTGTTGCTGTGTCTGACAGCCCCTAGCAGGGCCTGTACCTGTGCCCCACCCCACCCGCAGATGGCCTTCTGCAGCTCCGACATCGGTGAGTGTACCCCACTCTGCTCCCACACTGTGCTTTGATTTCCCTCTCAGTCCAGTGGGGTTCAGGATGGTGCTCACCTCTAGAACAATTCCACTCAACCCTGCCCTGACTCTGCTTTGACATACCAGCATCCTCACTTGCTTCCTTTATTACTCCAGCCCGGTCCTTCCTCACAGCCTTTGTACTGGCTGCTCCCTCTCCCTGGTACACCCTTCCCTCCAGGTATCCATATGGATGACTGCCTCAAATGTTACCTTCCCAAAATTTTAACCCCTGTCCCCTAGTACTCTTGATCCCCCTTACCCAGTTCTGAAGTTCCCCATAACACTTAATAACTCTAACATTCCATAGACCTCTATTTTGCTTGTGTTTAGTCTGTCTTCTCCTGGCTAGATTGTGAGCTCCACAAGGGAAGGGATTTCTGTGTGTTGTTCACTGTTGTGTCCCTAACACCCAGAACAGTGCCTGGCACACAGCAGGTGCTCCAAAATATTCATTGAGTGAATGAACACATGGTGAATATATGAAAAAGGCTCAAAGCAGAGCCTGGCAAAGAGTAGGCACTCAGTATCTGGGTGAATCAATTAACAAATGTGTAAATTTCTTAGTGTGTTGTCTGGCATCCAGCAACCCCTATTTAGGTATGCGCTTGCTAATATGACTATTATAATTGTTTTCTTTTTATTGGCTCACGCATTCCATTTGACTTATTTTTCCTCCTCCTCTCCTGCAGTCATCAAGGCTAAGTTCATAGGGACAGCAGAAGTCAACCAGACAACCTTATATCAGCGTTATGAGATCAAGATGATCAAGGTATTCCTCCTGCCCCTTCCTCAGCAGTTCCTAATGTTTTCCTCCCAGTCAAAAAAAAAAAAAAAGCCTTTGGCCATCGTTTGGCCATGAAGTTAGCTGTGATCTCAGGATGCTATATGAAGAAGGTGAAGTGGGAGGATCATGTCAGTAAAAGAGACTCTTCTCATCCATCCACAGATGTTCAAAGGGTTCAACGCCTTGGGGGATGTCCCTGACATCCAGTTCGTCTACACCCCAGCCATGGAAAGCGTCTGCGGATACTTCCACAGGTCTCAGAACCGCAGCCAGGTGTTTCTCATCGCTGGTGAGGCTCCACTCCCTTGTCCTGGCCACACCACCCATCCCTCTGACGCTGCCTGGCAGCCCTGACTGGGCGAGACTGGGTCCCAGTTGAAATGGGGACTGCCCCAATTTTGGCCGATCAGAAGGCCTCCAGCTGGGTCTGTGCTCCAGGGATGCCAATCAGGTGCCCCCCGCCAGCTCCCTGGCCCAGACAATCAGAAGCTGCCTGTTGTTCATCCCCTCCTCCAGGGCAACTGTGGAACGGGCACCTGCACATCACCACCTGCAGTTTTGTAGCTCCCTGGAGCAGTCTGAGCTTCGCTCAGAGGCAGGGCTTCACCAAGCTCTACACTGCTGGCTGTGAAGAATGCACGGTGAGTGCTGGGTCCCTGCCTCCCATCTGGAGAGGGCTCCTTGGGCTCTTCCCTATACTCATGGCTTGTTTCTTGCTCCCTCAGGCTATTCCTTTTCCCCATGGGTGCTCCCCACACCCCCTCGTGTTGTCCCTGAGCTTTTCTTGCTGTCCCCCCAAACTTGAGACTGTTCTCCTGGACATTCCGGTTGTTCCTTTGCCCCGTGCCTCATACCTGGGGATTTGCTATTCGGGCTGCTTTCTGTTCCTCTGACTCTCCCTTGTGACTATTCTGTAGTCCCTGATGTTTGTTCCTGACTGCCTCCCCCTGGATTGCTTCTTGGTTCCCTAGAATGTTCTCCAAGAACCCAAAGTGTTGTCCCTCAACCCACTGACTCTTTCTCAGCACATCTGATTGTTGCTCTCCAGCTGTGACTGTTACATGAGGGCAAGTGGCATTGCCTTTCTGACTCTTCCAGGGTTGTTCCCTGATGTCCCTGAATGTCCTCTGACCCAGTGGCTGTATCTGAGAGCCCCACAGCTCCTTCCTATGCTTAAGTTCTCCACCCACTAGCTATTCCCTATCCTATGGGACAGTTCTCAGGAGATCCATCTGAATGATCACCACAACTGTCCCCAACCATTAAGAACTGATTACTTAATGGATTACTTAATGGATTACTGAGTCCAGTGAGTGTTCCCCCAATGGGAGGGACTGTTCTTGAGTCTGTATCCAGGTGGAATGATATGAGGTCTCTCTAGTAGCTCAATGTTGAATGCTGAGGAGGGCAAAGTTCTCCATAGGGGAGGAAGGGGTAGAAGAAGTCCTCAGAGATGTGCCTCCCCGCTCTCTTCCAGGTGTTTCCCTGCTCATCCATTCCCTGCAAACTGCAGAGTAACACTCACTGCTTGTGGACAGACCAGCTGCTCACAGGCTCTGACAAGGGCTTCCAGAGCCGCCACCTTGCCTGCCTGCCACGGAAGCCAGGGATGTGCACCTGGCAGTCCCTGCGGCCCCGGATTGCCTGAATCCTGCCCCCAGCAGAAGCCGAAACCTGCACAGTGTTCACCCTCTTTCCCACTCCTGTCTTTTTTTCTTCAAGACAATGAAATAAAGACCTACCACTCAGCAGGCAGTGTCCCTGTGTAGTGTCTGGGAACTAACCCATGTCACTGATGACCTGGTGGGAGCACCCAGGGACCAATGCTGAGGGGATGAGGGGTGCAAAATGTTTATATTTTACATAAAATTTGAGGTATTGGTAAGAATTCTCTACATTGCATTAGCATTGGTGATCTGCAACGTCAATAATTTAACCTGTGTTATCAACCACAGCTTACTGGATAATCTCTTTACTCAATACTTTAAAATATTTTATTAGACTAATTTATAAATCCTATTTGCACAGGGCTCTCTAGTTCATAAATTACACACTGCTGGCAAATCACTACCTCACTGGCAAATTCCCCTATTCACAAATCCCTCCAGTCCACAAGCTCATTGACAAATGCCCTATCAATTGCTAACACCTCTCCTCACCTCAGGCATTGTCCTGATGTCATCTAGTGAGGATGTCCTGCTCCATTCTCACCTGTGGGTGTTACTGTCCCCACCCTTAGGTTTTGTACTGTGAGTCTGACTGGAGTAAAAGGGGAAAAACCCAGGGGTCCTAGACCCCCATCCCCCACATAACCCAGCCAGGGACTCTGGAAGAAGGGGCAGCCTTGCGCCCCCTCCCCCCTTGGCCTGTGAGAGATTCCTTGGAAGTGGTTGTTTGGGGAATAAGAAAGATGGACAGAAAGTATGATCTGGAAATCCCCTTCTCCCCCTTCTCCTACCTCTCCTCCCTTCATTTCTCTGATCAACTTTGACAGCAGTGAAGTGCAGGTAAGGGTTCAAAATTAGAACCAAGTACATCAGCCCATGCCTCCTTCACACACTTCTCCTGCCAGTAAGAACCCAGGTCTCCTCCAGGGTATTCTAGACCTCTAAGCGTGGCCCCCTGGATCTTCTGTGGCCCTGTCCTTTTGCATTTCTGGAGGTTCCCCAAGGGCCCAAGGTATGTCCCAAATTGGGATGGGTGGATTTTGAGAACCCAGTGCTTTCTCCCTTGCACAGGGGACACCCCCTTGCAGTAACAATTTCTATGTCAGCATGTATACCTCAGTTATGCCCTGGGGAGAATCTGAACCGTGGCTACCAAAAGGTAAATGGCAGCCTTCACTGATGGGTACAACTGTAAGAGAAGGGCCTAGACCTTGGTTTGGCCCTTGTGGCCGTGTCACTATTGCCTCAGCTGCTTACAAGAGTTTGGCAGCTCCTGCCCTGGCTGCTGTGGCTCGGTTGGAGTGTCATCCCATAAACCCAAAAGTCATGGGTTTGGTTCCCAGTCAGGGCACATACCCAGGTTGTGGATTCAATCCCCAGTCAGGATGCATACAGGAGCAACCAATCAATGTTTCTCTCTCACCTCTCCTTCCCACCCTCGCTCCCTCCTTGTCCCTTCCCCTCTCTCTAAAATCAATTAAAAAAACAAAAACACATACCCTTGGGTGAGGATTAAATTTAAAAAAAAAAAAAGGTTGGCAGCTCCTGACAGTTCACCAAATTCTAGTACCAACAGCTGCCCTGTACTCTTATGCTGCTCCCTGGTTCATGGAAGTACCCGAATATAAAGAACAATATGTTTGTGTCTACACGCACACCAAAACAGCTCTGGTGACCATATGCCAAGAGGTTCCCCTTTGGGAATTCATCAGGTCAGCCAGTCTGTCCTCACCTTGCATGAACTCTTCATCCTCCGGTCTCCCTCTGTTCCAACCCTGGAATAGTGTCCCCTCCTTGGGGCATTGTCCCACAAAGTGCCCCCCACCCCAGGATACTGTGTTTCCCAATTTCAGCCAACCACAGTGTTAGGTTTCGACAAAAACTTAATGTTCCTAAGGGCTCACCCCTTCCCTGCATGAGAAAGTGACTTATAAATGAACTCAACAACCTGTTCGTATGCTTGGTAACTCTCCACTCCCGCTCAGAAAAACCACATGTGTGCCAAAGAGTTCCCTCCTTACACCCTATAAAGAGACTTCCTTTAGGGGCTCAACCCACCTGTGTTCAGATGCTTTAACCATCTGTATTCAGATGCCCTAATAAACTTGCCATTACCTTCTCATCTGGCCTCGAGTGTTCCTCCTCGGCAGGCCTAACACAGCACATTCTGTCCCTGACCCATAGTGTCCTGAATCTTTTGGACTGACCTCTTGGTCAGCAATCTGTCCTAACCAAAGGATATCTAGTCACACTTTACTGACCATAAGGGCATGGTATCTGTCCCCTCTAGGCTCTTTGAATGATGGGACTCTGCACTTCTGGGAATGAGTGGTGTATCTTTAGAAGTGGCTCAGGGAGGCTTCTTGAATATCTACAGGAAAGGATGCCACTGGGCCTTGAGTGTGCCCCTCAGGTATGCCTACATCCACAGTGCCAGCTCTTTCCTGTTATTTCTGTTCTCTGCTCCTATTTGTCAGTCCCTACTTCTTCTCCTGTCCCTTGCCCTTTGCCCTGCTCCCTATTCCCTGCCCCCTGCTGCTTCTCCCTGCTCCTGCTCCCCTCTCCTTGCTGTCTTCTTTCCTCCCTGCTCCCCACTCCTCCCTGTTTCACCATTCACTATTCCCTTCCAGTTTCCTGGCCCTTCTGCCCTTCTTTAGTCCCTGCTGCCTTTCTCTTCTAAGAGCAGAAACTATGGGGAGAAGCATGTGGAACAATGTTCCGCCAACCACCTCCAGGTGCTTCCCTGCCACCCTTGCAAAGCCACATATCTGAATCCAACCTTGCAGTGTCCATTGAGGGACATGAGCTTGGCTGAGCACTGGCAAGAAGAACATGAAGCCATCAACTTGGCTACCTTCCCTAGTGACCCAATATCTGCTATTGAATCTTTAGACTCCTGCCTTAGACCCAAACTTATACTCAGCCACAGTGAGCTGGGGACTCTCTACCTTCCTCAAACTTCTAAGCCTCCCTAAGCCCACCAACTTCCCCCAACTGTCCCCTCAATCATCCCAAAGACTACCAACTTCTAACTGTGCTGGAGAATCTATCTGGTCATGTTCTGTTTCTTGATCTGGGTGTAGACGACAGGAGTGTGCTTGTTTTGTAAAAATTCAATGAACTGCATACTTATGATATCTCAATGAAGTTGGCCCCTCAAAAGAAAACCTCCCACACTATGACATATCTCTCCTGTGCTGCCTTTCACTTCCTCACTCACTACTGTCTTCTTTCTTTCACACAATCCTGGCATCCATGGCTCCATTGATTCCCACCCCAAAGCACTCTCTCTTTCCTCACTGCACAGGGACTATGAATACAGAGAAGGGACTGTATCTAGAGAGACCATGGAAGTAGACTCCACCTGTGAATCTTCTTTAAATATTTGCTGTGCCCAGCTGGTTGAGTGCTGGTTCTGCACTCAGTGGTTGAGCACTGACCCATGAACCAAGAGGTCACTGGTTCAATTCCCGGTCAGGGCACATGCCTGGGTTGCAGGCTTGATCCCCAGTACGTGATGTGCAGAAAGCAGCTGATCAATGTTTCTTTCTCCTTGATGTTTCTATCTCTCTATCCGTTTCCCTTCCTCTCTTGCTCTAATGATTGAGTCAAACCGGCTTGGGAGAGAACAGTAAGTTTTGTGGCATTTGAACTTTTCCTGTTCCCATCTCCTTCTCCCCACTTCCACAACAACCTTGAAAATCAAGAGCCTTGCAATCCTGATGTAAACCAGCAGCCTAGCAATCACAGGAGGAGGCAGAACAGGGCTGGAGACCCTTCAAAGTTCCATTCTCAGAGGACTGTCTTTGAACTGTCTGGCACTTTCCTAGAAAACTCCAATCACAGCACTTGTCTATTTGATCTGACTCAGAGTTCACCTTGTGTGAACAGTTTTGCCTGAAGGTACTTTGTAGAAACAATCAGCTGCAACTGTTTAACATAGCAGGTGCTTGAGGCAGTGATTACAGCTATGACAAACAACAAGCTGACCAAAAAAACCTTACAAAAAGGTTGGGTAATGAGATCTCCATAGTATGCTCTGAAAAATCTCTGACATATTCTTGGGAATCTAGAAAGCCACAAATTTGCATAAGGCTGTGTGCATGCCCAGGATCTCTGGCTGACCTCAAGACTCTGCTCAAATAGGAAGTAAAGGCTAAGGCAAAGTTGTAAATAGCCTGCCTAAGCATTGAAGGCATGCACCAACATGCACACAGAATCCATTAAGAAAAGCTTGGAGACTTACTGGTTCTAGTTTTTTAAAGAAATATCTGTCCAGGCATTAGGTGACCACTAAACTAATGAAGCAGAGACTTCAGTGGCCATATATGACAAAGAACACACTTTTTACAGAATTAATTCAGAAACACCACTAAAAAAACCCCCAAAGAACAACAAAAACAAACCCTGGGGATGGAGAAGAATCTGATTTCCAGAGCTGCCACGTTATACTATTTAAAATGTTAAGTTTTCAACAAAAATTTACGAGCCATACAAAGAAGCAATAAAATATGCTCCAAACACAGAAAAATAAAGCAGTCAGTAGGCAATGTCCTGAGGAAGCCCATATGTTGAAATTAATAGGCAGACTATAAATCAGATATTTATAATATTTTCAAAGAACTGAAGAAAACCATGTCTAAAGAAGTAAACAGAAGTATAAGAATGGTGTTTTAATAAATAGAGATTATCAATAAAGAGATAGAAATGATAAATAATAGAATTCTGGAATGGAAAAATACAATAACCGAAATGAAAAATGTGGGGCTCAACAGTAGATTTGAGCTGGCAGAGGAAAGAGTCAGTGAATATGAAGATAGGGCAACTGAGATTATCCAATCTGAGGAAGAGAAAGAAAAAAATAAACAAAATGAACAGAGCCTCAGAGGCCTGTGGAACACCATAAAACATACCAATACACACATAATGGGAGTACCAAAAGGCAAGAGGAGAGAGAAAGGTGCAATAAAGAATCTTAGAAAGAATAATGACTTTAAAACCTCCCAAATTTTATAAAAATATTAATCTATACATCCAAGAAGCTCACTGAACATCAAATAGGATAAACTCCTGGAGATCTACATCTAAATGCATCATAACAAACTTACAAAGGCCAAAGACAAAGAGAGAAGTGACTCATCACATTCAAGCAATCCTCAGTAAGATTAATAGCTGACTTCTCATCAGAAACCTTGGAGGCCAGAAGGCAGTGAAACATATTCAAAGCACTGAAAGAAAAAGACTGTTAACTTAGAATTATATATCCTTCAAAACTATACTTCAAAAATGAAGGTGAGGAATTGAGAAGTACTGGTTGGTAGTTACAAAATAGTCGTGGGGATATAAAGTACAGCATAAAAGATATAGTCAATAATATTGTAATAATTATGTCTGGTGCCAGTAGGGTGCTGAAAATATCGGGGGAAACATTCTGTAGGGTATATGATTATCTAGCCACTATGCTGTACACCTGAAACTAATACAAAATAATATTAAATTAAATTGTAATAAAAAAATTAAAAATGTAAAAAAATAAAGGAGAAATTAAGACATTGACAGATAAACAAAAACGGAGATAATTCATCACCAGCACATTTCTACAAGAAATACTAAGAGTCTTTCAGGCTGAAATGAAATGACACTAGACTGTAACTCAAATGCATATGAAGAAATAAAAAGCACCCATGAAAGTAACTATACAGGTAAATATTAAAAAAAGTATGAATGCATGTTTTTGTTTGTAACAGTTTTTGCCTCTATCTAATTTAAACACCAACTGCATCAAGCAATAATTATAAGTCTATTTTCATGGGTACATGATGTGTAAAGATATAATTTGTATGACAATTATAGCACAAAGGAGGGGTAAGAAAAAAAGCTATAAAGAGGAAATTTAAAAAATTATTTATTGATTTGAGTGAGAAAGAGAAACATAGATTTGTTGTTTTACTTATTTATGCATTCATTGGTTGCTTCTTGTATGTGTTCTGAGCAGGGATCAAACCTGCAACCTTGCCATATTGGGACAACCCTCTAACCAACTGAGCTACCTGTCCAGGAAGAGGAAATTTAAAAATATTATTGAAATTAGCCCGGCCAGGCGTGGCTCAGCGGTTGAGTGTCAACCTAGGATCCAGGTGATCTGGGTTCGATTCCCGGTCAGGGCACATGCCCCGGGTTGTGGGCTGCAGCCGATTAATGACTCTCTCATCATTGATGTTTCTATCTCTCTCACTCCTTGTCCTTCCCTCTCTCTGAAATCAATAAAGATATATTTAAAAATATATATATTATTGAAATTAAATTAGTATTAATTCAAGTGAGAGTGGTATAAATAAAGATGTTAATTCTAATCTCCAGGGAAACTACTAAGGAAATAATTTTTTGAAAAAACATGGAAATTGGTGACAACTGGCACTTAAGATCAGAAAAAAGTTATTTATACTTGATGCCTTAAGTAGCTGTCTGCCCAAAGCTCTGAAAGACTTTGATAGGCCATAACATTTATAACACTGTTGAGTTTTTGTAGAATACTTACATTTGATAATAAAACTCATTTAAAAAACAGTGCAAAATATCTACTCAACATAAAAGTATATATTAAAGGAGGAATACCAAAAAATGACATAAGAAATATGGACAACAAATAGCAAAATTACAAACATAAATTCTACCTTACCACTAATTACATTAAATGTAAATTAATTAAACACTCCAATTAAAAGGCAGAGGTAGGCAAAATAGATAAAAAATATAACCTAACTATATGCTGTGTACAAGAGACACACTTTAGATTCAAAGACACAAATAAGTTGAAGGTAAATGGATGGAAAAATATTTACCATGCAAACAGTAACCAAAAGAGAGCTGGAATGGCTATACTAACATCAGATAAAATAGATTTTAAAACAGAAACTGTTACTAGAGAGAAAGAAGGCCATTTTATACTAATAAAAGAGTTAATCTAGCCCTGGCTGGTGTGGCTCAATTGTTTGGAGCATCATCCCGTACACCAAAAAGTGGCAGGTTAGATTCCTGGTCAGGGCACATACCCAGGTTTCAGGTTCAATCCCTGGTTGGGGTGCATGTGGGAGGCAACCAATCTGTCTCTCACATTAATGTTTCTCTCTCTCTCTCCCCCCTCCCCTTCCCCTCTCTAAAAAAATCAACAAAAATAAAACAAACAAAAAAGAGTTAATCTATCAAAAATATATAACAATGATAAACACATATGCTCCTATCAACAAAGCCCCAAAATACATAAAGCAAAACAGGAAGAATTGAAGGAAGAAATAAACAATTCAACAATAATAATTGGAGACATCAATGCCTCACTTTATTTTATTTTTAAACATATCTTTATTGATTTCAGAGAGAGGGAAGGAGGGGGAGAGATAGAAACATCAGTGATGAGAGAGTCATTGATCGGCTGCCTAGCCCGCAGCCCGGGCATGTGCCCTGACCGGGAATCGAACCCCGATCTCCTGGATCCTAGGTCGATGCTCAATCGCTGAGCCACGCCCTGCCGGGCAATGCCTCACTTTAAATAAGGCATAAAATAACCAGACAGAGATCAGTAAGGAAAGAGAAAACTTGAACAACACTATAAAACAACTAGACATAACAGACATCTATGTAATGCTCCACCCTACAACAGCAGAATGCACACTCTCTCAAGGACACATGGAATAATCTCCAGGACAGACTATATGTTAAGCCACAAAACAAATCTTTTTTTTAAATTTAAGTTTTTTGTTATTGATTTTTAGAGAGAGGAAGGGAGAGGGAGAGAGAGAAACATAGATATGAGAATGAAACATAGATTGGCTGCCTCTTGCATGCCCCCTATGGGAGATCAAGCCCACAACCCAGGCATGTGCCCTGACTGGAAGTAGAACTGTCAACCTTTAGGTGCACAGGATGATGCTCAACCAACTGAGTCACACTGGCCAGGGCACACAACAAATCTTAATAAACTTAAAAGTACTAAAGTCATATAAATGTTCTCTGACCTCAACTGAATGAAATTAGAAACCAATAACAGGAGGAAATTTGGAAAAAATTCACAAATATGTGGAAAGTAACAACATGCTCCTAAATAAACAATGGGTCAAAGAAGAAATCACTAGGGAAATTAGAAGATACTTTGAGATGAATGTAAAAGAAAAACCAACATACCAAAACATAAGGGATGCAGCTAAAGTGGTGCCAGTAGGGAAATTCATAGTTGTAAATGTAAATATTTAAAAAGAAGAGAGATATCAAATCAATAATTTAGTCTTCCATCTTAATAAATTAAAAAAATAAGGGTAAACTAAGCCCAGAGCAAGCAGGAGGAGAGAAGAATAAAGGTTAGAGTAAACCCTGGCCAGGTGGCTCAGTTGGTTGGAGCATCATCCCATACATTAAAATGTTGTGTGTTTGATTCCTGGTCAGGGCACATAAGGGAGGCATGTTTCTCTCACATCAATGTTTCTTTCTCTCTCTCTGAAAAAAAAAAAAAAAAAAAATAATTAAAAACATATCCTTGGGTAAGTATTTAAAAAAAAGATTAAGTGGAAATAAAAGAAGGAAGAGAATAAAAAACAATAGAGAAAATCAATGAAACTAAAAGTTGGCTCTTTGAAAAGACCAACAAAACTGACAAACCTTTAGACTATGAAAAAAAGAGAAAACTCATTATTAAAATCACAAATGAAAGCGGGGACATAACTACTAACCTTACAGAAATAAAAAGGATTATAAGACAGTACTACAAATGATTGTATGCCAACAAATTACAAAACCTAGATGAAACAGACAAATTCCCAGAAAGACACAAACTACTAAAATTGACTCAAGAAAAAATAGAAAATTTGAATAGACTTATAATAAGCGAAGAGATGAATTAGAAATAATAATTTTAGAAAGACTTCATACAGCGTGGCAGGGTGTAGCTCAACGGTTGAGCATCGACCTAGGATCCAGGATATCAGGGTTCGATTCCCGGTCAGGGCTAGCTGATCAATGACTCATCATTGATGTTTCTATCTCTCTCCCTCTCCTTTCCTCTCTCTGAAATCAATAAAGATGTATTAAAAAAAAAAAAGACTTCATACAAAGAAAGGCCCAGGACCACACTGGTGAATTCTAACAAACATTTAAAGAGAATTAACACCAATCTTTCACAAACTCTTCCCGAAAATAGAGGAGAAGGGAACACTGTCTATCTCATTCTATGAGGCTACTATTACCTTCATACCAAAACCAGCAAAGACAGCATAAGAAAACTACAGACCAATATATTTTATGATTATGGATACCATATTTCTCAACAAAATACTAATAAACTGAATCCTACAACATGTAAAAAGATTATATATCAGATCAAGTGGAATTTGACCCAGGAATGCAAGTGTGGCCCAACTTGCATGAAAATCAATTAATGTAAACATCAGATTCATAGAATAAAGGACAAAACCCACATGATCATATCAATAAACACAGAAAAAGCATTTTACGAAGTCCAACATCTTTTCATGATAAAAACATTCAACAAACTAGGAATAAAAGAGAACTTTGTCTGCACTTGGGTAGCAGTTACTATAGAACAGGTGCACTGTTTAATCACTTTCATTCATTAAATAATTTAATTCTTACACCAACTCTATGATGCAAGAACTATTATTACATTTTGCAGATGGGTAAACCAAGGCACAAAACATTTAAATGATGTTTCTTATGTTAGGAAGCTAATAAGTTGTGTAGCTAGGTTTCCAATACAGAAATTCTGGCTACAAAGTCCATGCTCTTAATCACAGTCAGCTATATTAATTATTGTTATAATGATATTATAATTATTGTTATAATGATAAACAAATTGGGTTTCCTTAAAACTAATGTATAACACTGTGAATTTATATCAGTGACCATAATTTGTAATACTGGTAAGAATGTTTAACGGTAGTACCAATGTTATTTAACCGAATTGGTAATGTTGGGTCAATATTGATATTTAATTGTAATTTAACTCATAAAACTAGTAATGATTAGTTATATAAGTAAGCATAATTTGCAACATTGTTAAATTTTTTAAAAATTAGTTTTAAAGTTTGACAGCATTAGTAATGATGATTCAATTTCTATTTGTAACTAAAATTTGATTCATAATTTTGGTACTCATAATTTATATTAGTAATCATAACTTTAATATTAGTAATTATTTATAATAACAATTGGAATGTTAACTATATTAATAATTCTATTAGTAAGTATAAGATAATTCAAAACAGTTACTCATAATTTATTTAGTAATCTTACTTTGTAACATTGACAATAATTTGTAACAATATTTTACATTTTATTAATAGTTTAATATATTTTAGTAATTATAACTTAATTCACAACATAGGCACTAATCACTTATATTGATAGTCTCAATTTGCAACACTGGAAATAAGTTGTAATGCTAGCTATAAAATTTGATATTAGTAATGGTAATATAATTTTTAAGTATAATGTAATTCAAAACAGGGACTTATAACTTATATTAGAGCATAATTTGTAATATTGATAATTATAATAATACTTATAATCTTTGATGATACTAATTATAATTATTCAATTTCTATTAGGAACTATAATTTAATTCATAACATTGGTACTCATGATTTACATCAATGACAATAATTTTCAGTATTGGTGATAATTTATAATATTAGTGATTATATTTTATGATAATAGTAAGCAACAATTCAATTGCTATTTGTAAGCAATTTAATTGCTACCGATCATTTTTTATTGCCAATCCTAATTTGAAACATTGGTAACATTTCTATTAAGAGGAATATTTGATAATGTTAGTAACAATGACTTAATTTCTATATGTAATATAATCTGATTCACTGTATTCTGTCAATTTACATTAGAAATTGATTTTTAGTACCGGTGAGAATAGATACTATACATAACAGGATCAATGATATAAATCACACTTGTTACCTCATAAGTAAATTTGCAGTATTAATAAACCCTTCCCAAAGCAACTTCACTCTCCACAAGCACATACCACCTGCACTTTCTGATAGTGTACCATTGGAAACACATCCATTGGCAATATTATTGCAGCAGGCATGATGTTTTCCCTCCTGCCTACTCTACTTCCCCCAGACTCACCATCTCTTTGTGATTGGGGTAGAAGGTCTGATCGATTAGAGGGAATTCCTCTGTCCCCAGTTTCTTGTGCAGTCGAACCATCTGGGCAAACTATGAGAGCCAGGAGAGAGAAGTCAGCAAGTCCTTCGCCTGGAGGGAGTCTCCAAGCTGAGGTTCCAAGCTTCCAAACTTCCTCAGTTCCCAAAAAGCAGTGATTTTGACCTCCCACATGCATGCCTGAGATAGTCCCTCTGCCAATAACACCCTTCTTGTCACTTACCACCCAGGGCTTGTCACAGAAGTTGTAGACAGAGTGCAAAGAGTTAACGCTGGGGATTCCAGCATACTGCAGCCCAATGACCAAACTGCGGTAGTCTCCATTCCGTGCCATGCTGAAGGCGTGCTGGCGAATCAGCACAAAGTCTGGCTTCAGAGACCTGCAGTGCAGGGTTAGGAGTGTTGAGGATCCCCCCTCGGAAGCTTCCCACCACCCTTAGAACAAAGAGCAAGTTTCCATATCTCCACAGCTTCTAAAAATTGTAAAGTGGTCTCGCACCTCAGCGTACATGCACAAGCTGTTCCTTCCCCTACAAGCACCCTTTCTACCTTTTCTTCATCTAGTGACCCCCTTAAGCCTTTCCTGCTCATCTCCTCACCAAGGTCAGCTTCCAGTTTACCTACTCAGCTCTGGCAGCTCCCTGGTCACAATCTCTCAGACTACTAGCTGTCCTCAAAAGATCCTGCCCAGAATAAATTCCAGCCTCAGGGCCTTACACAGGCTGTTCCCTCTGCCTGAAACATTTTCTCCCTAGATATCTGCATGTAGCTCTCCTTCACCTCCTTCAGCTCTTTCCTCAAATGTCTCTTACACTAATGGTCTGTCTTATCCAAAATGCAGACTTCTCCATCAGCCAACAATCCCTATATATCTTTGCTGCTATATATTTTTTCTTAGCACTTTTACACTTTAAATTTGTTTATTGTGTGTATCCCTCAGTAGAATGTAAGCTTCATGAGGGCAGAGGGTTTTGTGGTTTTTTTTGTTGTTTTTTTTGTCTTTTGGGGGCCTGTTTTGTTCACTGCCAGGTACTCAGCACATAGAACAGTGCCTGGTGCACAATAGGTGCTCAATAAATGTTTGTTGAATGTAAAATGCTGAGAGCAGCACCTGGTATACAGTAGATGCTCAATAAATATTTGTTGACTCAGTAACTAAAAAGTTTGGTTTGTGGTCTGCTGAGATCCTTGACTCTTCTTCAGAAGAAATGCTATCTCCCACATTCTGTGCCTAAGTTTTTAAAAATTGAAATATATTTGACAGGTAGCATTGTGCAAAGCATGCTTATTTGATACATTTATATATTGTAATATGATTGCCATTGTAGCATTAGTTAGCACCTGTATTATGTTACATAATTATCATTTCGTTTTTGTGGCAGAATAATTGAGATCTAGTCTCTTAGCATGTTTGATGATTATGATATAATAGTTTTGTCTATATTCACTATAATGTGAATTATATCTTCAGGACTTATTCATCTACCAGTTGCAAGTTTATGCCCTTAACCAACATCTCTCCTATTCTCCCAGCCCCCAGCCAATGGTAATCACCATTTTACTTTCTGTTTTTATGAGTTTGGCTTTTTTAGAGTCCACATATAAATGATATCATAAAGTACTTGTCTTTCTCTCTCTGATTTATCTCACTTAGCATAATGTCCTCAAGGTCCCTACATGTTGTCACAAATGGCAGGATTTCCTTCTCTCTCATGGCTGAATAATATTTCATTACACACACACACACACACACACACATATACATATCACATCATCTTTATCCATTTGTCCATCCATGGACACTTAAGTTGTTTCCATAGCTTGGCTATTGTAATGGGTTTAAGTTCTTACACACAGAAGGATGGGTGCGGAGGCAGAAATTCTCTCTCACATCTAAGAGAGTCCTTAGACCTCTCCCACAACACCAAGGTACCCTTTTTATACTCACCTCATAACCTTCACCCCATTCCGAAGAACTTCCATATCCACAGAGAATCCACCATTGGCATGAGCCACGAGGTTGAGATCAGAGAATTCAGCCTGGAAAGGGGAAAAAAAATCAGTGATTTATTCATATCACACAAAAATGACCATTCAGTTTGCAATCTGGACAATCGATCCCCAGGTCCACCTGCTCCAACTAACCTGTTCTACTTTAATGTCAACTTCTCCATGGATTTTTTTCCCTTTGAAGTATTTCGCCCTGTAGAGGAAAAGCAGAGCACATCCATCAATGCTCAAATCTCAGGAAGACAAAACACAGGCCAGTACTTTGCCCCCTTTGCCCCTGCAGTGCCTCTAGAGAAACCATAAAGTGATTGTTATGATTGTTGAAACACTTTGAAAACTCTAACAGTGCTTTGTGAACAATAAAAAAACAATAAACAATAAAGTATTCCTCCTGGAGGTGTGTAAATGTCAAAAAACACTGTAAACTTTAAAATAAGACCTTAAAACTCAGAGAGCAGGTATTTCTTAAAGTATGGTCTGCTAATCACACTGCTATTATAAATGTTTTTGGAAAGCTTCGAAAAATGAGTACTTTGTAAACTGTAACATATTTTGAAATTGCATGGAGGTTTATAAATGGCAAAGAACCTTAGAAAATACAAATATATGAAGTATGCCTGGGTATGTCTCTGTGCCTGTCTCTGCTTGTATTTCCTGAAGCATCTCTTTGCTCTTTGGCCCTTTCCTAAGGAGGAGCCATTCACCATGTGTGGTTGTGTGCTGTGAGGGACAGGACAGCCATGGGTGGGCATAGGTATCAGAAAAGGAGGAGCAGATGGAGGGGCACAGGCTGGCGGTGGTTCTACAGAAGCTGGAGACTGCAATGATGGGGGTGGGGAAGAGTGCATCTGAGGACGAATGGAAACCATAGGAGGGAAGAAGGGTAAGAGCAGCGGTAGGCCAATCATGAACAGCTATGTCACTGTCCCTAGGCCCATCTCTAGCTGGGCTAGGTTTCCAGTGGTCTCTTCCTCCAGGCCCAGGATTTCTTACCTGAAAAGCTTCTCCACAGGCAGAAGCTTATCCCCAATCAGTTTTCTCATAGAAGGGGATGAGGGGAGAAGCCACTCCTGGGGATCACCTACATGCACACAATCAGGGTCTCTGACACATGCATGCAGCACAAATGGGCTCTTGTGACTTGATTGACATACCCCGAAGACCTCAAACAGTTATTTCCTTCTCCCACCCCTCTCTCTTTCTCTCCCTCTCCCCCTAACTCTCTCCTCTCTCTCCCTCTCCCTTCATCTTTCACTCACTCTCTCTCTCTCTCTCTCTCTCTCTCTCTCTCTCTCCCTCTCTCTCTCTCTCTCTCTCTCTCACACACACACACACACACTCCATTACTGACAATGAGCCCTCATGAGTGGTGGAAGAGAATCTTTTTTAGACTTGTGCATTTTTTAAATAAAATGATAAGTGCAGACTATATCACTATTTTTCAAACTTTTTTGTTTTTGTTTACCATAAGTGTAGTGGGTAGTCGGCTCAGATCTCTTCAGGGCCAATGCACTCTGAATATCAGCTATCACAGCTCACAGCTGTGTCCAACTGGTAATAGTCTTATATCACAGGGAACTGCCTTAGCCAAGGTTACACCTCCTTCGGGCAGCTCATGGCTTAGATCTTGTCTGAGTGAGTACAAAGGCCAAACTGTCTGCCCCAATGTGGGGTGACACTGAAGGACCAGCCCCAGCCCCAGAGCTAGCCCTAGGACCAGCTTAGGCCTCTGATGCAACCACATTGTGGACCAGCTTCTCTCTCTGCCCAACCCTGTTCTCCTCACAGGTCTTTATCCCAAAGGCACTCCCCAATAAGCCTCCAAGATGCAAATTTCTGTTTCCAAACCTGTTTCCAGAGAACGACATCAAACTACAAAGAAGACTCTAATGCCTTTCTGGAGCTGAGTCACCCAGCAGGCAACAAGGAACCATTATTTGTCAGGGGTGGAACACAGATAGCTCCTGATATGCTCTGTTGACTCAAAGTGTTCTGCAGCACATCCAGGCTGTGATGCAAGCAGTCCTGCCACTCAGGCCATATGATACAGCAGATCCTATGATACTGGAGGTGTCAATAGAGGGAAAAGATACAGTGTGGAGCTTAAGAGAAGCTCAAGTGGGAGGCCCCTGGGGTTCTGGACAAGGCCATGCCATCTGCAGCAGAGAATTACATGCCTTTTGGGAAACAAATCTTGGTGTAGTACTGGGCCCTGACAGAGACAGAGTGCTCGACCATGGGGTACCAAGTAACGGTGCATCCAGAAGTGTCCCTTACAGGCTAGGCCTGCCAAGTAATAAAGTCTGACGGTCCAGCAGCCAGGACTGAGCCCAAGCAAAACCAACCAAGCTGCCTGAGCAGGTAACCCGGACGCCCATGTCATCCATGCTGTTGTGCTATTGCCTCCCTCAGCTCACTAAAGGGACTCCTTACAACCAGGGGATAAAGGAAGAAAAAGCCTAAGCTTGCTTCACAAATGGACTGCCTTGGTATGTGAGTGGAAGCCAAAAATGGACAGTGGCTGCACTATAGCCCCACTCAGAGTGGCCTTGAAAAGCAGAGCTCCCAATGGGCAAAGCTTTGAGCTGTGTAGCTGGCAACCTATTTTGTGGGGAAAGAGAAGTGGTCCAAGATTAGAATATATATTCACTGATGGGCAGTGGTGAATGGCTTGGCTGATTTGTCAAAGGCTTTGAAAGAAAAATATTGAAAGATTAGAACAAAGAGGTCTGGGACACAAAAGTGTGGGTGGACATATAGGAGTGGAGATGAAGTAGAATGAGGAGCAAAAATTTTTGTATTGTATGTTAACACCCACCAGACAGCATCCATCACAGAAGTGGCACTAAGCAACCAGGTAGACAGAATGAGTCAGCCAGCCTCTTGAATCAGTCGCCCTAGTGCTGGAAGGTGAGCACATGTATGAACTGGCAAGAGTAACAGAGATAGAGGCTACATGTGGGGGCCTACAGAATTACTGCAGAATGTTCAGCCTGCCCGCGACAGAGACCAATAGTGAGTCTGTGACACAGCACCATCCCTCAAGAAGGCCAACCAGCTACTTTGTGGCCTTTTCCACCCTGGAAAGAGTAATGATTAATTTTTAAAAAAATATATTTATTGATTTCAGGGAGAAGAAAGGAGAGGGAGAGAGAGATAGAAACATCAATGATGAGAGAGTCACTGATCTGCTGCTTCCTGCATGCCCCCGAAGGGATCGGGCCTGCAACCCGGGCATGTGCCCTGATCAGGAATCAAACCCTGATCGCCTGGATCCTAGGTCGATGCTCAACCGCTGAGCCACACCCGGCCGGGCAATTGACTGGAATATTCTATGTATAGGTTTGCCTTCCCTGACTGCAGGACCTTAGGCAGCGTCACTGCTCAAGGGCTTACACAGTGTTTGATCCACCAGTATGGGATCCCACATGACATTGCATCAAGCATCAAAGGAGGTGCAAAAGTGGGCCCATGACCATGGAATCAACAGATGATCTTATATACCACACCATTCAGAAGCTGCTGGCCTGATAGAGTTGTGGAACAACTTCTTGTAGCCACAGCTAAGATGCCAGCTTAGAGGTGATACCGTGCAAGAATGGGGCACCATCCTCCAAAACCCAGTGTACACCTTAAATCAATGACCATTGTGCTTTCTTTATTTTTTTTAATATGTTTTTTAAATTGATTTCAGAGAGAGGAAGGGAGAGAGAGAGAGAGATAGAAACCTCAATGATGAGAGAGTCATTGATCAGCTGCCTCCTGCATGCCCCCTACTGGGGATCGAGCCCACAACCCAGGCATGTGCCCTGACCAGGAATCCAACCGCAATCTCCTGGGTCCTAGGTCGATGCTCAACCACTGAGCCATGCCCAGACAGGCTGTACTGTGTTTCTAATATGTAAAATACACGGGTCTGGGAACCCAGAGGTGAAAGTAGGAGTGGCCCAGCTTACCATCAATCCCAGTGATCCAGTTTTGGAATGTGTGCTTCCTGTTTCCTCAGGGCTCTGCAAGGTTAGAGGTCCTGGTTCTCCAAGGGGACTGCTACCAGGGGACACAGCAAGAATCCCATTACATTCTAAGCTTTGAATGCTACCTGGACACTTCAGGTTTTGCATGCCAATGGACATGAAGAGGAGTCACTGTCTGGGCAGGGGTACATGACCCTGGTCATCAGAAGGGGCAGGGCTGCTGTTACAGTGGGGGCAGGGAAGCATCCAGGTGATCTGCTTGGGTACCTGTTGGTACTCCTTGCTAAACTTTGGTGACAAAAAGGACAAGTACAGCAGCCACAGTCTGAGGAGAGCATGGGGACCAAAGGCTCAGGGATCTCTCAAGGATGAGGGAATGGATCATGTACCAGGTAAGCCACCAAGACCAAGAGAGGTGTTAGCTGAGGGTGAGGGGGGGTCTAGAATGTATAGAAGAAGAAGAAGACAACACATATTTATGCTGCATTTATCAACTGTGGCAGTAAAGGCTATATTTAATCCCACTAACCATGCTTTTTGAAGTTTCTTCCAGAAAACAAGGCCAATTACAATCCCGGAAATGCTGTTCCTAGATGGGGTGAACTTACTCTAAGAAGCAAGTGAATCTGAGCAGTACAAGGGATGGATTGTGTGCTCTACCCAGATCCTTATCCCCCCCCCCCCAAGGCCTTCACATCTATCCCCCAGCTTCAGGGAACAGCTGTTACTGAAGCCTCACAATGTTGCCCTGCCCTGCGAATTGCCCTCTGAAGCACAAATTTGCCTTCTTCAAGATTGCTCCTCCTCCCAGGGGGCGGCCTGCGGTCAATGACTGACTGATGCAGGAATTCAGAGGCATGGCTACCCCAATTCCACTGGGATAACTCTGGAGGGTCCTCCCAGCACCAGAGCTCCCCAGAGGATTGGCTGAGGCCTCTGTCATGCTGCATCATAGCTCAACCTCTCCCTCTGCCAACTCTTGCTTCACCTACTCCTCCCCCGCAACAGGTGTTGTTCCCAGAGCTCTCCCCAAGAAATCTGCACTCAGATCTCAGAGTCTCAAGGTCTGCTTCCAGGGAAGTCTCAGAAAAGAAGCCATGATAAGAAAAATAATTTATATAACCCACTATATACATATTTGCATAATAACCCACCCTATATATGTAATATATATTATATAAGACACATATAATATGTTATACAGCAAATATAATACAGGATGTCTTATATAATATATAACGTACAATATATGGTATATTACATATTATGTGTAGCTATATCTAGAATGTATAGTAGAATGTGTTTAAATATACATACATAATTAGAATGGAAGTTTCAATAAATAATTATCTTTACTGTGTATAATGGAGTCTGAAATTTCCTTTTCTTTTTTATTCCATTTCATGAAGAAAAGCACACACATATATATATTATACACTATAAACCCATTATATAATAAGTGTATTATATAGTATATGTCACATATAATACATGGCATATATTATTGATTGTATTTCTTCTTGGAGTACCAGTTTTGCTAAATAATAATTTCACTTACTATGTGCAATATACTATTTTATTTTCTATTTTTATTTATCCTACTTCATGAAGCAAATGAAATGCTGGTCACAAGCCAATAGGTGGCCCACAGTTTAGAAAACACTGGACTAAATTATTTCTAAAAAGGGTAGGTAGATGAGTCTCAACTCAGAATTTACAACTTTAAATCACGAGGGA
The DNA here is from genome assembly GCF_054644295.1 of Miniopterus natalensis. Taxonomy (NCBI): domain Eukaryota; kingdom Metazoa; phylum Chordata; class Mammalia; order Chiroptera; family Miniopteridae; genus Miniopterus; species Miniopterus natalensis. The sequence goes on along the minus strand of NC_142103.1, from coordinate 75,381,436 downwards.
CTCATACCCAAAAAGGAATGAGAGCGATGAGGTTTGGTGGGAAGTGTGTCAGACTGTACTTAGGTGTATAATCCATTAGAGTTTGCACAACTCCTCCTTTATTTCAGGCTGAGATCCCTAAAACTTGCATAGTTCTGAATGTCTGCAAGTTGATGATGCAGAGGTCTTTGTTCCCCACACTGAGCCTGGTGTACACAGGCTCTCTCCCTTTATCCATTCTACTCCACCTATAGCAGATATTAAATAAATATTTGCTAGATTGACTGGAAGAAAAGACTGGAGCAGCTGCTGGGATAAAGCAGGGCTGGTTCTGGGATGCATAAGGGGAAGAGAAGAATCTTTTACTGAATTCAGTAGGTTCTCAATAAATGCTTACTGGACAAATTAGAAGAAAAAATGTAAAACACTGGAGTTGTGATTATGGAAAGGGGAAGGGTCTTGTCAATATTCAGTAGGTAACTAATAAATGCTTGCTGGAATGAGGAAAAAGCAGCAAAGCCCCCACTTGGAGGGTCAGAGTGGAGAAGGGAAATCTGAAGGAGGGTGGTTACCAATATTCAGAAGGGGCCTCATGAAGGTTTGTTGACGTCAATGGAGCAAATTTAGCCAGGAAGATGGCATCTGTGTGAGTGGGTGTTGGTGAAGGAATTATAGCCTGTGTTCAACAAATGCTTTATGGATTGTTGGAGAAAAGACTGGAAGGGCCTGCTGTAGGGATGGGAATGTGATTGAACAGAACTCAGTAAATCACTTTTGGATTAATTGGGGAAAGGGGCAGTTGAGAAGATGGTTACTAAGTGGGGGAAGGAACCTGGCCAGAATATAGGAGGTGCACATTAAGGGCTTTCAGGATTGTGTAGTGTGGAAGGCAGGATGAAGAATATTGAAAGGGGAATTAGGGCTACAAGAGGGGGAGAAGAGGCATTGAATAAGGGGTTCTTAGTAGTATACAATAAGTGCTCATTCAAGAATGGTGGCATTAAATGGAGGAAAAGATATAGAAAATCCAGCTTGTGTTTAGGATTAGAAGTAAGAAGAACTGAAGGAGGGGTTGTCCTAGTATATAGTAGTGCTTAATAAATGCCTCCCACACTCTGGCACATGAAGAGTATGCATCTAATATCTGTAGAATGAATAAATGGCTCTGAATATAAAGGCTGCTGGGTAAGGGTTCCTGGGGTGTGTGGTTACCTAACCAGTAAAGAACTGGTAGTCAATATATTTAGGCTGAAGTAGACCCCTAGGGAGGGAGTACTTGAGACAAGGGCAAAACTTCCAGACTTGGAAAGACCTTTACAGAGTAGGTGCTCAATAAATGTTTAGTGGCTTAAATAGAAGGAAGATCCTTTGGGGCATAAACTTAAGAGTGGGAGAGAAAATCCTAAGGACATTGAAGGCTCTAGACTTATCAAAGGAAGGACCCTGGAGAGAGGCTTTATGATTGGTGCAGGTTCTCCTAGGGATAATGAAGGGGAGTGTGCTCCCTACGCACAACAGGCACTGCATACATGCTCACTGGATTAACTGGGAGAAAAGGACTTTGGGGAGAAGGTGTGAACATAGAGCATACAGAAGTGACTCCATACATGCTCATGGGACCCAATGGAGGGAAAGGCCTTAGGGGGAAGGTGATTAGAATTAAGCACCTGGCAGACAGGGAATAAATAAACACTGAATACATTCAGAGAAGGGGTATTTGGGAAGGGATGGCTAAGGGGGGGCATATAGTCACCGGATCATTGAAGGAAAATCTTTTGGGGAAGGGGAGTGGAGATGCAGAAACTTGGTCTATGTAAGCTTGATCCTCCATCCACGGGGAGGGAAGACTTTTGTGAGGAAGACACAGAATCAGGCACACACCAGGTGCTCCACAAATGCTCCAAGGAGTGATTAAAAAGATAAGGTCTTTGGAAAGAAAGATTGAAATGGTGCACACAGTGCTGGATATCTGATTACTGTATTAATTGGAGGCAAATGTCTTTAGGGAGAGGGCCTAAGTTTGGATCATACAGAAGGTGCTCAATACATGCAGACTGAAGCCACTGGAGAAAAGGCATTGGGGAAAGGGTTTGGGGATGGGGTAAGCAGCAGACACTCAAAAAATGCTTGCTGAATACACTGGAGGAAAGAGTCCTTAGAGAAGGCAGTTGATAAGTGCTAGGTGGGTCTACCAAAGGAAAGGTCTTTGAAGGAGTAGCTTGAGAATGGGGGATAAAGGAGGCAATCAATAAATGCCTTCTAGATTCATTGTAGGAAAAGGATTTTGGGAAGAGAGTCCAAAGATGAGTCACACACAGAAGGTTCAAAAATGCTCATGGAACTTATTTGAGGAAAATGATACATTTGAGAAAGGGGTTTGGGGATGGGGCATACATCAAGCAATAAATGTTTTCTAGATTCTTTGGAGAAATAGGCCCTTGGAGAGGGGGCCTGGTGTTGGGGCACACAGAGGGTATTCAATAAAGGCTCACAAGATCCATAAAGGCAACACCTTTGGTGAGAAGCTGGGGTGGGATACACAGCAGGCACTCAGTCAACGTTCACTGAATAGTTTAAATGGTCTTTGAGGAGAGGGCTGAGGTGGGGCACACAACTCACTCTGGATACATACTCACAAGATCTATTAGAGAGAAGGCCTTAGGACAAGGGTGAAGGGGGACAAGACACATGTCAAGCTCTCAATGAATGTTCACAAAATTCATGGAAGCCAAAGGCCGTGGGGAAGGGCTCCCGTTGAGGCACACTGCAGGTACTTGATAAATGCTCACGAGATTCATTAGAGGACCAGGCTTTTGACGAGAGGGTTGGGGGCAGGCAAGGGCACATTAGGCTCTCAAATGTTCATAGGATACATGGAAGCCAAGGCTTTTGGGAAGGAGGTACACACCAGGCGCCCGATAACTGCTCCCTGTATGGATCGAGGAGGCCTTGGTGGTGGTGGTGGGGGGAGGTGGGGTGGGGCACACAGGAAGCACCCAGCATAATAATTTAAGAAAAAGGGTTTGGGTGGGGGTCAGGTGCTGGACACACAAGTGGTACTCGATAATTGCTCGTCATAGAACCATCTGGGGACCCAGGCTTGCAGGGAGATGTGCGCAGCAGTGGCTTACCAGTCAGTGTGGGGCTCATCGATGACCAGCAGCACCCTGGCGGCGGCGCCCCCACGGCCTGCGCCCCCAGAGCCGCCGCCTACCTGCTCGCTGAATGTGGCGGCTGCGGCCGCAGTAGTCTGCTTGACTGCGTTGGACAGCGACGAGAAGAAGCCACCGCCCCCGGAGGACCCAGGGCTAGGGGCGGCCGGAGAGGCCACGGGGGCGGCCGAGGAGGCCCTCTCGGTAGTGGCGGTCGCGGGACCCGGCGTGGCTGCAGGGCTGGGGGCAGCAGGTGGTGGCGGGGGCGGCTGCGGACGCTGCAGGTCTGTCATGTACCCATTTGGCAGATTGGCCATGAAGTTGCTGTCCGACAGGCGGCGCCGCAGGTAGTTCATGGCTGCGGCGCGGGTCAGGGGGTCCTAGGAGCAGTCGTCAAGAGCCGCGGGGGCGGACCGCGCAGGGCCCAGGAGCACAGCTGCGCTCTCAGGCACGATGCGACTCTTCTGCTGCCCGCTGCAGACTGAGGCAGCGCTGAGTCGCCACCGCCGCAGCGCGGTTGGTCGCGCCCGTGCCCCCCTATCTCTCGCCTCGCGTGGTGCAGTCCGGCTGGGCTGGCGGCAGCGCGGACGCGACCAAGGCTACCGGGAAGGGGAGTTTGAGGAGGAATGGCGAGTGACGTCAGCGCGCCTTCAGGGCTGGGGCGGTGGTGGCGCGCGCCGGCAGGCGGGGGCGAAGGCGCTGTCCGCGGTGCTGAAGGGGGCAGTGCGCACGCGCCACGCCGCATCCTGTTCCCTTCCCCCCCTCAGATTGGGGATGCGCAATTTGGGGAGTGGGGGCGGGGTGGGTGTTTGTTCGGAGGGTTGGATTGAGTGGTCAGGCAAACTCCCCACCTCGCCCCATTCTGGTCTTCACACCCAGTCTCACCCACATGCAGGACTCTTCGCAGATACTCAATTTCCAGTGTTGATATTTACCACAGAAGGCATGTGGGGGTGGGAATGGAGGCACACCCGGAGACGCAAAAGTAGAGAAATAATGCCCTCAGGGCGAGGGGTGGGGGTCACACGCAGTACCCCGCGGGGAGATCAGTTTCCCACACACACACAGGCTCAGCTAGGCAGAGAGGTGCTGGGGAGGCCTAGACAGTATTAGACAGGTGGAGGTGGACACTTGAGCAGGGTACACACCCTTCCCGGGAGGGGGTACTGGAGGCACACACACAGGGAATGACACATACTTGGAAATACATATATACATACACAACAGGAAACAGAGTAATATATAGAGAGCACACACACTAATGTAGGTATCTATACACACATGCAAGCCCAGGGTAACACACATGGGCATGCATGCTTACATGCATACATGCATACACTTACACATGCACATAGGCACCACACCAACACACAGGGAATTAGGGAAACTCACATGAGTATGCACAACCAGACAAAACACATACCTACAGACAATGATGGACAGACCTAGATCAGTCACACACATTCCCTGAACTCTATCCCTGATGTGTGTCCATCTATCCCCATCTACACACACACTGGGTCTGTACACCCCTCGATCATCTGTCCTGGACACAGCCAAAACCCACAATAATCACCTGGTATCATCAGTGCCCATGGCTGTCTCCCTCTGCACCACAGAACTTTCCACAGAGGTGGACTCATCCTAAGACATATACATAGTAGGTGCCAAATGGTTGCCACATGAGCAAATGACCTTTAGAGTCTGGACAGAGGTGGGCTGTGAAAGCCATTCTGTCAGCTCCTATTAAGATCTTGACTACAATGAAAGCACAAATCCATTTAAAAATAATCATTTGTTGACTCACTGTACCCAATGCTTAACTGAGCTGTTTACATGTATTGTCTTATCCAACCCTCACAACAATCCTATGGGATGGTTAATATCATTTCCATTTTACAGATGAAGAAACCCAAGAATTCCAATTCACTCCTAAAGGGCCATGTTCACTATGTGATCCATACTTTTTCTTTTTCTTTTAAGAACGCTCCGGAAAGAGGTGGCAGTGTGGCTGGAACAAATTGATGGAGGGGGATTGTGGCAGGAGATAGGGTCAGAGAGGTTAGCAGACACCAGATAGGTAGGGCTTTGTGGGCCATAGTGAGTGATGATGGTAGACCAAGTGAGGTAGAAGATATGGCAAGAAGTAGGCAGATGTAGCCTGGTTAGTGTGGCTCAGTGGTTGAGCATCAACCCATGAACCAGGAGGTCACGGTTTGATTCCCAGTCAGGGCCAGTAGGGGGCATGCAGGAGGCAGCCGATCAATGACTCTCATCATTGATGTTTTTCTCTCTCCCCCTCTCCCTTCCTCTCTCTGAAATCAATAAAAGGAAAAAGAAAAAAAAAGTAGGCAGATGTGGAGTCTCTTCTGCCTGCAGGATTTTCAGGTGAATCATCCACTTATTCACGTGTCCATTCTTTATTCATTGGCCTGTTTAAACAATGTAGTAATGGTGTGGACTCTGGAGTCAGAATTCCTACCCTCAAACTTAAAATGATCTTCACTCTCGTCTAAGGGAGGGGGATGGGGAAGAGACAACCTCCACTTTTGCATATTCTATGACTTCTGCTAGGAATATCCACCCTGCTTCAAGGATCATCCTTAACCAAAGTCTTCAGGAAGTCCCCTCCTCTAGGACTCAGAATCCGTCTCTCCCCCTAGGCTCCCACAGTCCTCAAGCCAAATATTTCCAAACTGTCCCCTACTTCCTCCTCCATTCAAGCCAGCTTGTCTTACCTCCAGGCTGTTGCTTTGGCCATTCCTTGCCCCGCCCCTAGATGCCTTCTCTGCCGTTTCAGTTCTGCTTTCCCCACATTGGGGGACTCCCCAAGGATTGGGTATTCCCCAACATTTCAAAGTATGTGTTCCCCAGTTTTTTGCTCAATAACGGAAGCAAACAAATTATGCTGGGCATATGGTGCCCTCTCTGGGGAAAAAAAGCAGCTGCAGGTCTACAGACCTTTTTGGCTCCTTAGGAATCTGTCGTCAGACTGCCTCTTCCCAGGGGCCCCATTTCCAGGTTCCTAGTACTTGTGGACCCCAGTATCATTCCATTTCTCCAGGTGGTTTAATTTCCAGAAGTTAATTTTTTTGTAGATTTTTTTTTGCAGAAGAATGAGGATTTCCCCAGGAGTGTCTCAACTCCTTGAGGCAGAGGTAAGGCTCCTCTGTACTGTCTCCATCTTCTCCAGCAGGAATTTAAAAGGGGCTCTAAGAATGCTTTTCTTTGTTGTGTGTACCTATGTTTCTAACTCACGCACACATCCATGTTGCCCTAATGTGTATGCACACACACACCCCTATAACATTGTTATGGCGCACACACAGTTGTAACTTCACATTCACTGCACATACACTCAATACAGCCTGAATTTTTGCACAGACCCATAGGTCTGTGTATCACACATACAAAAAGATATGTGCCTCACACTGCATACACACAAACTTCCTTTTCTTAGAAATACATACATACCTCTCTCATACCCTGTATTAGCAATCAACACCCCTCACTTCAGCTTATTTCTCCCAAGATGACCATTTATCAACTTTGTCTTCATCTCAACCCATCAACTGGCCCATTTTACACAAGAGGAGATGAACCCAGAGAACTAAGTATCCTGACAGACTCTGGGTGTCACAAATCTTCCATCCGAACCCTCCCACAGAGGTGTCCTTCCATTCACAGCACTAAGTTCTAAACTCTGCTCCTCACATGGTGTTTCTGAAATGTTCAATCCATTACCTTTCATATACATTTCCTCCTTGGTAAATGGGGACAATACTGACACTCATAGGTTCATTGTAGATTAAATGAATTCATGCTATGGAGGCTTAAAATACTACCAGGCACACAGTAGTTACTCTCTTAAGTATTAGCTATTACTATAATTATGATTCTTATGTTTTGTCTCATTGCAAGAGGCTTAGCATTCCTAAGTGCTAAATGAGTGGGCATTAGTATCTGGGTTTGTTCCCTTCACTGTGGAGACAGGTACCACTCTGACTCTTCTTTCCTATACCCCACGGTGTCCAGGACTATTGTTAGTACACAGTAGGTGTTGATAAGTGTTGAATAAATGTTCAAAGGAAAGGATCACCTACTCTGAGTCAGTTCCCTTGTTCAGATGTCTCCTTCTACCCAGCCCTTCTCCACTCCAGATGCCCAGACTTAGTTCTAGTATACAGTGGATGCTAATAAGTGTTGAATGATTGAACAGATGCTAACAGGAATCTGTCTCTGGGTTGGGCTCCTCCTGGAAGATGCTGAATCTAGCTTCTTTGCCCCCCGCCCCAGCTTAGAGCACCTCATAGCCCCCCCCCCCCCCCCCCCCCCGCTCCCTATCCAAGCTATTTGTTGCCTATAATTGCAGCGTTGGAACTGGGCTGTTGGGAGTGGGTGGGTGCAGGTGCTGGTGCAGCAGGGCGCCCAACCCTGCCACGCCTCTGCTGCCTGCTGCTGTTAACCACGATAGAAATGGAATCTGCCAGCCCAGCAGCTCTGGCGGGTGGGAACTGAGGGAGCTTTAGGAGGCAGAGAAACAGATAACAAGCATGCCAGCCAATCAGAAAGTGCCTGGAAGGGCGAGTAGCCAAACAGGAAACCCGTAACTCAGAGCTCTGCAGAGGGACGTGCTGCGTGGGCCCAGGCACTGGGAGGTGGGGGTAGGGGGGAGACAGTGGGCTCCGGCAGGGATAGATACTTGCCTTCATTCCTGCCAAAATGTTGCCACAGTGGAAAATACAGTTTTCCACAACAGGCCACTGCGACTTTGCCTGTGCTGTACCCTTTGGCCTAGAAGATGCAATTGCCCCACTCTTGGGGAAGAGGCTGGTTTATTGAGGTCTGGGAAGTCAGGGTATTAGAGTGGAAGAGAGGTGTTAGAGCTCATCCTCAGGGTCTTTGCAGGCAGGCACGTGTAGACATGGCCGTTCCTCTTCCACCACCAACTTCTGCCCCTGTAGCATCTCACACACTGAAAATGGTTTCCCCCAGAAGGTCACGTTCTTCTTACCTTGGCCTTCAACGATGGTAACAGTGGGCCTGAGGCATTAGGAGGGAATAAAGGGGAGAAGCTCAGGGAAGGCAAGAATGCATTCAACAAACTCTTATTCAGTGCATACTATGTGCCCAACACTATTTTTTAACTGTGAGATACTGGGCAATTTCTTTACCTTCCCTATGCCTCACTTTCCCTCATCTGAAAAATGGTAATAATGGAAATAATAATAATACCCACCTCAGTGGGCTGAGTGAGGATAAGTGAGTTAATTCAGGTAAGCTGCTCAGAGTGGTGTCTGGTACACAGTAAGTACTCAATAAATGCCAGTGATTGTTACTAGTTGACATAAGCTACCTTCTCTTACATCCAAAACCTTTTACATCTCTCTCCCCATCGCCCACTAGAAAAAAAACAAATGCTTTGCCCTGGCATTCAAGGCCTTGTTGCTGTGACCAAATCTCTGCCTCAAGGCAATCAGTCTCTCTTCTTCTTTATCCAAACTCAGTCCTGTGTCCAGAATGGTCTTTGCCTGGGTTATTTCTCCCACTAGGCAAGCCCTCCATTCACTCACATCCTGATTTTCTTAATCAGCCCTTTCTCCATTCATTCCTTCATTTTGTCAAGTCCTTCATGACTCCACTTAACACCCCTAACTCATCTTCAGGACCCATTGTAAACCCCACAGCTGGAAACCACTTTCCAGACTGTAGGCCTTCCATGAGTTGGGGAAAAGCCATTTAATCTAGTAGCTTGATGTATGCTATGTGGAAATAAGAAGGGATGAGTGGGCATTTTAATCCTTTCTCACACCTGGGCTACCCTGGCCACCAGAAAACACTTTGAGTGGCTGATCAATCATCTGTGTCCAGAATTCTGTGTACACAGTCTTGACCCCTTCCTGTCAGGGGAGGCCCAGTTTCCTAGACCCAGGTTTAGGTGGCAGTCCCTTTTCCACATACCAACCATTCTTCACATGCTTTCTATCAGGGCTCTAAGTGGATCTCTTGGGAGATCCATGGGATCTGGGTTGTGTGTGCCTACAACTGTTGCCAAAAAGGCCTTAGAGTGCCTGGGGGCAGTGAGATATTGAATGAGACATCAAGTCACCCATGGAAGCATGGGTGACTGAAGGAATAAGTGAATGGAGGCATGAGAGACTGAGTGACTGAAAAAGCCGAGCCACCCATGGAAGCATGGGTGACTGAAGGAATAAGTGAATGGAGGCATGAGAGACTGAGTGACTGAAAAAGCCAATCAAAGCATGGGCAACTGAGAGAGCAGAGCAAATGGACACATGAAAGACTGAGTGAATGGGGGAATGGCTGAGTGACTGAATGAGTGACTTAAGGGCACAAAGGCTACTAGCTCTCCCATCGATATATCTTTTTTCTCAGCTTCTTCTTTAGTGTCCCCCCACTTCCTACAGCTGGGAAATGGCACTGGCCAAGGCAGGCACCTTAGTGGTTGGGGGTAGCTGACTCTTCCGCCCTGAAAGCTGACATAGTAATATCATTGCCCCTTCTTAGGGACACTGCCTCTTCACTCACGAGAACTTGGGGAGATGGGCCTTGCAGAGGCGCTGGCGAGTGCGGATGGGGTTGGGTCCACATGGGGGTGTGCACAGCCCCCAGGTACTCCACTCTGACCATGAGCCTTCCCCTGCAATGAGAAGAGGTAGTTACTGAGTCAGAATTAGTGGTCTCAGGAGGTTGGTAAGAAAGAGACTGCAGGGACATGGGGTCCAGGGTAGAGAGTCAGAACCCCCCATCGCTTCATGGGCTGCCCGTCCTCACTGCATAGTCTGGGGAGCACTCACACGGGCAGCGCTGGATGTTGTAGCAGTGCCGGATATCCTGTTGATCCCCGGGACATCGATGTCCATTAAACTTGCGGCCCTTGCAGCTCCTTGAACGTGTCTGCTGGCCTGGGATCTCCAGACAGCTGATCTGTTTCATCTTCGGGCGGACACAAGTGCTCCATTCTTCCCAGGGCCCCCACTCTCCATTCACTGCAGAGACAGGGTAGCAGGGGCTCACAATAAAGAAGGGAGCCAGGAAGGAGGTTGAAAAGAAGTAATGAGCACTGGGGAATGAAATGGCGGTGATCAGATGTGGGAATGGGGGATCAGAGATGGAACCAAGACATCAGGGTCAGGAGTGGACAGATTTGAGGCAGGACCAGGGCGTTAGCAGCAGGAACAGGGCAGCAGAGAAGGGTGATGGGCTTAGGCATGGAAATGGTGCATCTTGAGGTGCTTGCTGACCAGGGCAGGAGACGCCTGTGTTGCAGACGTGGATCCGGGTGTCATCACCGACACAGAAGGGGCCCCCGTGCTTGGGCACAGGGTGATCACATGTCCGTTTTTCCATGGTCTGGCCTAGGCCACAGGTCACCGGGCAGGGACTCGCTGGGCCCCATGGCCCCCAGCCTCCAGCCACTGTTGGGGGAAATAGAAGTGAGGGAAGGGCCACCTCAATCTCCCTGCTTCAGCCCCTCCTAGACCCCCGAGGCAGACCGTCCCCAAATGAAGAGGTACATGGTGACATGGTCTAAGATTTATCTCATGAAATGGCAGTGCATCTGTGCCCAAATTAAGATTAGAGTGTCAGAGGCCTTATCCATATGTACCTGGGCAAGGCGGCAGGCCACTGCAGTCCCGCTGCTCATAGGCTGTCCCTGGGCACTGCCTCCCAGGAGGCTCTGTGGAGGGCTTAGGTGCAGAACACATGCGGCTTCGTCTTTCCACAGGTGCGTTGGGTCCACCATGGCAGGAGCCTGAGCAGGGGCCCCAGGGGCCCCAAGCAGCCCAGGCCCCATGTGCTGTTTTGGGGTAGGGTGGAAAAAGGCCAAGTGTGGTCATGCGTGCTGAAGTCCTCCTACCCTCGCAGTCCCCTGCTATAACCCTCAGATCCACCCTGGGTGCCTGCATCAGTGCCCTGTGGTTGCCCTCACTCACTGGGGCAGACCTTCTTCGTGTCACAGGCCTCTGATTCTTCTGCCTTTCCTGGGCAGTGGCCCCCACACTTGGGGGTAGGCTGATCACATGTTCGCTGACGGGTCCGGGTCCCTTTGGAGCAGGTGACAGAGCAAGGCGCCCAGGGCCCCCAATCGGACCAGCCACCCATCTCTGTGGGAGAGAAGGGGAAAGGATGGAGGTGGGGGTATCATTCAGGGGTCCTCACTTCCTCCTGTACCCCACATCAGCTAATCCTATCCTACATTCTCTGTCACAGTTGGTTCACCACCACTGCTCATCTGGACTATTATAGTAACCTGCACACTCATCTCTTTGCTTCACCCCTCACCACAGTTTGTCTTCCTCCTGACAGTGAGGAGGTCACACCCGAAGTCAGATCACGTTTTTCCTCTGCCCATAACCCATATCACTCTAAGTAAAAGCCAACATACTCACCATGGTCCACAAGGATTAGGCTCCCTTTGACCTCACCTCCTACCACTATCCTCCAGCTACACTCTGCCTCCTCCTTAGAGCCTCACAAACATCAGGCACAGTCCCACCCTCAGGGCCTCTGTCCCGATTGTTCCCAGTGCCAGGTAACAGGCAGTGTACATCTGCCTTGCTGATCCTTCTCACCAGGACAGCATGGCTGGTCCTCACAGGCCTGCAGCTGCCACTCCAGGGCCCCAGGCTGCACTTTCTCAGGGCACTGTCCGTCCCAGCCTATGCAGCGCCGGTGCCGCAGCTGGGAGCCCTCACCGCAGGTCACTGAGCAGGGAGTCCACTTCGACCACAGTGACCACCGTGGGGACCTGCAGAGAGAAGCATATATGTCCCATCCTGGTGAGAGCCGGCAAGGATAGTGTACAGAACTGCAGAATGTGGGCAGGCATAGGCGTGGGTGTGGGATAAATATGTGTGAAATAATGAGAATACCTACCTCTTAAGGATATTGGGGGACTGAATGGGAAGAGATGGACACACAGTAAGCACTTAATAAACATCATTTACTTTTATGATCAGAGACCTGGAGCTACCCTTTGAAGTTCCCCAAGGACAGTGCCTAGCATGCAGTAAGCAAATATAAGGACTAGGGGCCCAGAACTGCTGTCAGAAACCCACTGGGCAACCACTGTACAAACAGGAAGTACTTAATAAAGCAGTTAGAAAATATGTCTGGCATACAGTAAATGCTTAATACATGTAAGCTGGCATCATGATTAGGAGACTAGAGCTACCCTCAGAAATCCTCCTGCTGCACCCAACATCTGCAATGCATCTGTTATGCTGGAAGTGCTCAATATATGTGAAGTGTCACCATAATTAGGGGCCTGGAGCTACCCTCAGAATTCCCCAAACTCTCCAGCCTCCAAAATGCATCTGTATACAGTAAGCACTCAATACAAGCTGTCATCACAATTAGGGGACATGAGTCACCTTCAGAAATACCCGAGCTACACTCCATCCTCAATGCTTCCAGTATGTAGGAAGTGCTCATTATATGTAAGCCATAGCAGTGGTTCTCAACCAGGGGTGATTTTGCAGCAAAGGGGACATTCAGCAATGTCTGGAGACATTTTGGTTGTAACTGGTGTGGGGAGTTGCTACTAGCATCTAATTAGAAGCCAGAGATGCTACAAAACACCCTGCAATGCACAGGTCACCCCATGCCCCAAACCAGTAATAATTTTCTGGCCCCAAATGTCAATAGAACCAAGGCTGAGAAACCCAGAGCTATGGTTGTGATCAGGGTCTCAGAATCACCCTTGGGAATCCCAGAGAAGAAAAGAGTACAGTTCTGCCTCCCCCCAACCCCAGGCTCCCCCTAACCTGCATGACTGACAGAGCTTGCTGCCAGGTTCCTGGAAGGCGTAGGCAGAGTTGAGACAGCAGTCTTCCACACGGATATTTTCCCCCAGGAGGCCCTTGCACTTGCCCGAGGATTCCTCATACTGGGTGAAGCAGAGAACGGGGTCTGAGCCTGTAACAATGTGGGTAAAAGGGGGTATGGTCAGGAGTGTGATGGGCCCGGGCACCCCTGGTGGCCAGCTAGGCTCACCCACTCACCTGTGGCTGGCAGGGTGAGTAACAACAGCAGTGGCAGCAGTAGCAGCAACCAAGAGGCCTGTGCTGGAGTAGGCATGTTGAGCACTGCACTTCTGCAGCCCCGCCTGGCTTTATGTGAGTTGACCTGCTCTGGGTGTCAGTGGGAAAAGAGGAACCAGGGCCAGGAGGAACTGGGAGGGCAAAGAGTAATAAGGGGGGAGGAGGGCAGGTCTTTTCAGCTTCCACCTCACCCTTGTCACCTCTGCCTGCCCATGAGCTACCTCCTCTACTCACCCCTCCTTACTTCCTGTCTCACTCTTGGTCCTGTTTTGTTTGTCACTGTATCCCCAGCACCCCATGCCCCACCCAGCAACCCTTCAGCACTCAATCAATGCTCTTTGAACAAATTCTGAGGGGAAATGGAGTATAGGAGTTTGGAGCGAGATGAACTTCCTAGCTGTGTAACCTTGGGCAAGTCACTTGAACCTCTCTGAGCCTGTTTCTTCACCTGAAAAATGCATACTCTCTACCATGACAGGATCAACAAGGGTGAAATGAGTGTGGCACGCTCAGTGTGTCCCTCCTCATGGGGTGGAATGGGCATTGAAATAATTGCTTCATTCTGCATCCTGACTTAACCCACCTTCCTCTTTCCTGAAAGGGAGGTTCCCTGTGGTCAGCATGGGGGAGGTCAGCACAAGGGAAGTGAGAAGGGGAAGTAACAAGAGTATGAGGAGGATTCAGGAGTGAATTGGGGATATCCAGTCCCAGGAGCCCAGCTGGGGACACCTTCAGGGCCTGTGGAGGGGGTGGTTGGAAGGGAACCGGCCTAGTCATGTTCCATCACAGTAACTTGGGCAGGTGACATCCCCCCTCGCTGGGAACTACATATAGGGTTTGTTGTGAAGGTTGGGAGCTAAGATTTTTTAAGTCCTTAGCACAGTGCCTGACATAGAGTAGATGCTCTGTTTGTTAAACACATTTATACAACATTTATTGGGCACCTATTGGGTGTCAGATGCTGTTCTCGGCATTGGACATAGCATAGAATAAGACAGCCCTAAATCCTGGTCCTCAAGGGGCTTCCACTCTAAAACACACAGATAATAAATGTCACCTCCCTCACAGAGGCCTTCTCCAGATATCCTTTTTATATGGCACCCCAGTCACTCTCTAGCCCAGTGGCTCTCAAATCTTAGTATGCATCACAATTACCCAGAAGGTTGGTCAAATAATAGATTGCTGGGCTGCACCCCGGTTTCTGATTCTGTAGATCTGGGGTCAAGAATGGACATTTTTAAGAGGCTCCCAGGTGACAATGATGCTGCTGGTCTGGGAACCACACTTTAAGAACCATCATTTTAGTCCCTGACCACTCTTTTCCTTTGTAGGTCTCATCTAGAAAAAGTATTCTACGTGCTCCTTATTTTACTGTTAATAATGAATTCCTCTTCAACCTATTTTCCATGCAGGTAAAACTGAGCTCCACGGACCTGCTATCTTTTTATAACCCCTAATGAGTGAAACTCCAGAGCCATTTTAAAAACAATAATCTTTTAAAGTAACAATACGGTGTCTAAGAAACATAGGAAGGCAATTTCCCCTGCCCTCAGAGGGAGAAATGCCATTCTGCAAATTAAAACAAAGTAAAAGCATTTGATTCGGTCAGGGTTAATGTTAAAACAGAACTTTCTCGAGAATATTAATCTTGTTTTATGGGCGACAAGGTGTGTTGACATTGAGATGTACTGTTTCCTGGTAACATAAGCCTGTCTCAGAAAGTGTGCTTTGAACAAAGAGGTCTTGTTAGCATTCCAAGGCCTCAGACATCAGTGCTGTGTTATTCTGTGAAAACAAATTCAAGAAACCTGTACTTCTGGTTGGCTGCTTTATCTAATCACACGTTGCCCTGGTAATAATGTTATAACTGATATTTCCTTTGTTCCTAAACTGTATAAACACTCATAGGATTCCCTGTGGAAAGCGACTGTCGGCACTTTCATCTTCTCCCACACGTTTGGGAAATAAAATGACTCTGCAGATTTCTTATTTAAACAAAGAGTGAGAGTCTTGTCTCATGTAATTATTGCACTGCCACTTTGTATGATGTATTTATCTGTTTTTTTGTCTGTGGCCCTCACTCAAATTCCAGCTGCACAAGAGTAGGGACTTTTGTCTGGTGTGCTAACTGCTGTGTCTGCAGGGCTCAATAAACATTTTGCTGAATGCAGAAATAAATGATATGAAAAAAAAACTTTAGAGATTCTGTGAAGTACTAAGAGGAACAGTTTGGGTTAGAGATAAAAATGTGGGCATCACAGGGGTGGGGGGATATATAGTGTTTCATGTTCCCAGACTGGACCAGAGCTCATGAGAAGAGGGAAGGGAACCCAGGCAAAGCCCCGGGGAAGTCCAGCATTTCAAATTTTGGAGAACTAAGTGGAAATGGAGCATAGGGGCTGAGGAGGAAGAGCCTGCAGAGGATGAGGAAAACAGGAGAGGGCCTTCTCACAGCCCTAGCACATCTGGTCCATGGCTTCTCATGCAGTCTCATTCGGTCTCATAATTTTCTCTATTTTTAAACACAGTTACACACACAGTTCTGGATTTATAGCCTCTACTATAGTCTCTTATAAACAGGCTCACATACATAGTGGATCACACAGCTTCTCAGACACTCCCAGTCACTCACTCCAGGAGTCATTTTCTTTGTCACTGATTTCCAGTCTTACGACAGTCTCCTACTAACAATTCACTCACACAATCATGTCCTTTTCTTTGTTTTGTTAATCCTCACCCGAGAATATTTTTTCCGTTGATTTTTAGAGAGTGGAAGGGAGGGAGGGAGGAGGAAAAGGAGAGAGAAAGAGAGAGAGGGAGGGAGGGAGGGAGGAACACCGATGTGAGAGAGACACAGTGACTGGTTGCCTCCTGCACGCACCCTGACTGGGCCAGGGATCGAACCTGCAACCTAGGTATGTGCCCTTGACCAGGAATTGAACCCGTGACCCTTCTTCGATGTGAGGGTTGATGCTCTAACCATTGAGAACACTGGCCAGGGCCATGATCATGTCTTACAGCCTGTCTCATTTGGCCAATATGACCAATATTTACTTGCACCAGTCACTTTTCCACATGCACACAGAGTCACACTTTTTGATAAGACGTTTCAACCACTTACGCCTTCATTTTCTCACATATACAAATAGTCACTGACTTACAGCCATCACTAGCTTCTCATAGTTTCTTGCACACACACAAAATCACCCTCTCTCCTACCTCTTCACACTCAAGGCCCTACTTCACATACCCACAGTCTCTGATTATAGCTAAGAGTTTCACACGCATACATA
The DNA here is from genome assembly GCF_054644295.1 of Miniopterus natalensis. NCBI lineage: Eukaryota > Metazoa > Chordata > Mammalia > Chiroptera > Miniopteridae > Miniopterus > Miniopterus natalensis. The sequence goes on along the minus strand of NC_142103.1, from coordinate 75,364,945 downwards.
ATCACAAAGTATCTCAGACACTGTCTTAGTTGCTTAGTCTCACATTTCTTCTCAAGTAGCTTCCAACATACTAGCCTTTTGATTTACAGACTTTAAGAAAGTCTCTTGGAAAGCGTTTTACACATACCCACACAATCGGTTTCTCAGACACTGCCTCAGTCATCCATTCAGTGTTATGATCACTTTCCCTCAGTCAGTTTCTGACATCTGTGGTCACTAATTCACAATTGTACTAGGCTCTCAAAAAGCCTTATACACACAGTCTCTCACGGTCTTAGTCATTTACACCATCATTTTCATCAGGCAGCCTATCATGTACACTCAAAGATAATTATAGCTTTGCTGGTTTCTTGTACACACCAATCACATGGTGTACCATACTCTCAGTTTTTCACAAAAACATAGTCTCTGATTTACACTTTTATGAAACATTTCACAGACCCGCACACTCTCACACAACTGCTCAATTTTCTTTCACACAGAGCTGACTTTGTGGTTACTTATCATCTCTCAGTTATGTGGCCTCTTGCACCATTTCAGACATACTCAGTCTCATCATCATTTTCTCTCTTATATTCACAGTCCCTGAACCTGTGGGCTAGACTGGAGTAGTAACTGTCAATTAATTTGCCACTAGTTTTAGGTACATATACATAATACACACACACACACACACACAATTACAGCCTCATATACTTTCCCAGTCACAGACATTTTTTCTGTTTCTCAGTCTTTGCTAGTCTCACATGAATAGCATTCATACACATAATCACACATTCTCGCATTTTGTGTCTCAGGTGCCCATCTAGCCTCACAGCCATTTTCTCACACGTATATTCCTGTGACTTTAGCTGATACAACGGCCTTGCAAGAACAGTTCACACACAATCCATCTCCCAACACTGAGTTACCTGCTTACATACAGTGAAGTTTTTCACCTACACACTGTCTCTGACAAGCTCTACCACACTTTCATGCCCACAGGCTCCCACACCTTGCTTTGATCACTCAGTTTGTCTTGCTCACCATCGTTCTGTCAAACAGTGACCAGTATGGAGTCCCTGCTACCTTCTCATAAACATTACTTTACACACACCGCCAGTTTCTTGTACAGTATCTTAATTACTCACACAATTTTTCACACACAATGTCAAGTTTGTGGTTACAACTTCCATTCTCTCATACACGATTTCATACACACATATACATGCAATCATAGCTTTCTAGTTTCTTTTTCACACCTGGTTACCAATCTGGAGTCTCTACTACTGTTTCTAATACATGGTATCATACTCTCTCTCTCATAATCAATCTCACATCTTCACCGCCTTTTATACATAGTAATGTCTGTCACACTCAGTCCCCACGGCTTCAGGGAAAAAAATGCTAGCAGCCTCCAGCATCACCTTTAAAAATATATATTTACAAGAACAATTCCCCATTCTCTGGGACTCTTAGAAAAAAAAAAAAAAGATCCATTTGGGGGGAAGTAAAACAAACAGTGGAGACGGGTACAGCACCGTCCCCCAAATCACCAACCCCCAGGTTCCCCAGGCCTGGGCTGGGCCGGTGCTGACAGGCAGTAAGCCTAGGAGTCCTTTGAACCCAACCTCTCCAGCCTGGAATTCAGATAGGACAGGCTTTTTCCCTCCTGTTCCTCCCTCCCAACTCCAGGGACACTTAAAGGGTCCTTTGTACCCGCCCGCAGGAAATTGGGGGGCTGGGAGGGAGGGAGCTGAAAATACACATTTGGTATCAAAAATAAACACTTGGGGGCGGCAGGAAGATTCCCCCCCAAATCCCTTCCTTCCCACCCACCCCATCTCAGATATAGGAAGAGATGCTCCCTCTCCCCTATCTAAAAGCCCCGTTTAAAAATAGATTATACTATCAAAATGGCAGAGGGTGGGGGACAGGGAGACCTGGAGTACTGGCTGGAGGGGCCCCCCAGACGGGGACCACTCCCCCAAAAAACCCTCCATTGGGAGGTAAGAGGCAGGACCCCAGGAATTTGGCAGACACAGGAATGGCTTCTCAGGGACAGGAGAAAAAGGGCATTTTGCCCCTGGCCAAAAAGGTGGCTGACAAAGGACAGGCTGTCTGAGAAAAAGGCTGGGGGGTGGTGGGAATTCCTCTCCCGAGGGTGTGAGTCTGACTTGGTCAAGACTTCTAAACCATTTAATGGCACAAATTCTTCCTGGACCCTTGGGGATAGCCAGGAAAAAGAAACTACAACAAGCTAGCTCTTCTACCTATACCCCAAAATGGAGACAGGGCTCCCTCAGCTTCCCAAGGGCAGGCTGAGAAATAAATAAAGAAAGGTCCTTCTCAAGCCAGACCCTGATTGTCTCATCTTGGGGGTAAAATGTGGAGCTGGGGGAGATGTCCTCACCACTCCCCCCAAAAGGGTTGAGTCAGGCTCCTCCCAGTGGCCTTCAAAAAATAAATAAATAAACCGCCTCCACAGCTTTGGTAGGAGACGTATGTGTAAGGGCGGCCACTAGGGGACTGACCAAGAAGAGAGAAACTGTATGTTTTCTGTGGAAGAATTATTGAGATCCTTCTTCCTAAGAATCCCCACCCCACCATGACCTCAGCACGAGTCTGTCAGCTGAACTATTGTTTCTCCTTGAGACAGCTGGCTGGAGAGAAGTTCAGGGCATAAGTAACCCCAGAAAGGGGCGGCGGCGGCGGTGGTGGTGGTGGTGGTAGTCATGGCTTCTGGGGCCCTGGGGAGAGCACCACGGGGGTTGAGAGGCCATCCACGCTGATGGAGGGGATGTGCACCTGGGCGCTGCCACTGGACGGAAACTGGGAACAGAAATAGGGAGAGATCATGGGTGGGGACCATGCTAGGTTCTCTCACCCACTCCGAGATCGGGAGAGGGGAGCCTACCTGGAAGGAGAGCTTGGCCGGGCTACGGGGTGCAATGGGACTCAGGGTGCTCCAGAAGTGAATGCTGGGAGGCAGCGAGCTGGGTGTCAGCAGCACCGGGGTCTGTGGGGAAGGGGTGGTTGGAGTTCAAGTGAACAGAGGGCAGGTGTGGGAAAACGGAAGTAACTTGGTTCCAGTCCCACCAGATACCCTACTTAGACTTCGAGTTCACTCCCTGAAAGTGCACAGGCCTAGACCATAACTACTAAGGCCATGCCTGTGACATCTCTCCAACTTTACATTGATAACCCCTTTCAACTCCTAAAAGCCCAAGCCCATCCCAGCCTTACTGGGTAAGACCACCTACAAGACCCTGTCCACATGCCACTTTCAAACCTACCAAGTCGTCATCCCAATAGCTCAGGCTCAACCTCCAACTCTTATGTCCCACCTTTACACCTCATAGGAAGCCCGCTAAGCAAATCCTTGACCAAAAATCCCCCCTCCGGTTCCTCATGCCATGCCCCACTCAGAAACAGTTCCCACACAAGGCCTCTCAGTCCTTCAGTCCCTGTCCACAAAAGTCCCCAGACCTGCCCTTCATTCTCACCGTTATCCCTCAGCCTTGGAGCCACCCTCTTGTCCGTCTTTAATTAAGCCCCGTCCCTCCAGCCCAGCACAGCCAATCGCCCTTGAACGTTGCACCCTCCCACTCAGATAACCGTGTTGGCCCTAGGAGTCAGTCTAATCATGTCAGCGCCCGCCCGCGCCAATCCCATTGGTCCTGGAAGCCAGCCCCCCACCGGCACTCACCAATGTGTGGGTAGGTAGCAGGGATGGCGTTAGCGCTGGCCCCGGTGCCTGCAGACTGGAGCCAGTTCCCGATCCTGGAGTCCGTTCGGGTCCTGGCCCACCTAGCAGGCTAGGGCTGAGTGGAAGCTCCAGGTCCCGGGGCTTTCGGCCCTTCTGAGGCTGGGCAATCTCTGTACTGGGAGCCGTGGAAGCCCCGAGGCCACCCGCGGGGCCTGCAGTCTCCATAACAACCGCAGGCTGACAGGCAGACGTGCCTTCAGCGGGAGGGACTTCCCGCCCAGCCCTAGGGGCTTCCGGCACAAACCCCGCCTCCCCACTGGCTGCCACAGCGTGGGGCTCTTCCTTGGGCTCTTCCACTTTCACTTCTGGGGGCAGTGGTCGGCCCAACCCGGGCTCCACATTCAGCTCTTCTGATTTAAGGTTCGGGGCCTCAGGCGGGGTCAGAATGACCTGGGAGAGGAGGGAGTAGGTATGGATTGCTGGGGTAGCGAAGCAATGACTTCCCTTGGAAAGCGGGACTTGGTACTGGGGGCATAACTGCACATAGGGGCAGGTCCTCCAACAGAGCTGGGTATTTGCCAAGGAAGTAGGATTTCTCTGGGGCATCTTCTCCTATCTGGGAGCAGGGCTGCCCGTAGGGGCAGGGCTGGACTTCCGGGGATACTGCTCCAAGTCATGAAGGCAGTGGTTCTTAAAAAATTTCTTTAAGGACTGGCAGCATCTGCCTCATCTGAAAGCTAGTTAAAAATGCAAATTATTGGGCCCATCCCCAGACCCACACAAGGAAAAACTCTGGGGGTGTGCCCCAGCAACCAGTGGGTTAAAAGGCCCTCCAGTTGATTCTGGGAGTGCTGAAGTGAAAGAACCAGTGCATTAAGCAAATACATACGTTGGGTGTACCTAATACAAGTTGGGTGTACTACTTATTGTAGCACACTTAATCTCCTTCCTTGTCAGTACTAGCATAGCTCAGCTCCCCAACCCCAATCCTTTCTACAAGGGGACTTGTGTGTCCCTCCTCCCACCATATCTCCTTTAACAGAATATTTAAAATGTCCCTTCTCTTAACCCTCCTCATTTGGAAATTTTACATCCCTCCTCTTACTGAATTTCCATATTCCAGCCCTTACCTGCAGAGGTAGGCCGGCCTCCTCAGCCTCTAGGCAGGCCTCCAAGGGGCTTGGACTGGTGCTCCTGCTCCCGGAGGGGGGCACTGCTGCTCCTGCTGGGGTGGTGTTGGAAAGCACTGAGATAGACCTCGGATGCAGGGGCAGCTGTAGCTGTGGCTGCAGGGACTGGATGGTGAAGGTGGAATAGAGGCCTGAGCGCATGTACTCATTCCGGCTGCTTCGTGCAAAGCCACCTGGGCCTGCCATTCCTGTACCCTTGGGTGTGCCTGGCTTCCCGGAGGCAGTGTCCCCGGGGACGGCATGTACAGCAGCAGGGGCCACATTTGCCACAGTGGAGGTAATAGACACCTCGGGCTGGGGTGGACAGTCCTCAGCGGAGCACCCTGCGACCTCGGGATAGGACACAAACTTGTAGACGAACTTCTGGCCACTCACTTTGCGGATGATGTTCTGGGAAGGGAGGAGACAGGATAGGGGGCCTTAGAAGAAAAAGCCAGGATGGAAGGAGAGTGTGGACTGGGGTGGGAGGATGAAGGGATGTGTCTCCTAGTGCCTGTCTTCCCTGTTGCCCCTCTCGTCTTTTTACATATACACCATCCCACCTCCGTGTCTGCCTCTCCATATGTTCCCCCTCCCAGCCTATTTCACATCTCATCCACCTCTCTCAATTTTTGGGCTCTTCACTTCTCCTTCAGTTTCTCCCTCTCTTTCTTCCGCATCCCAATTCCCCTCTCTGTCCCCCCCCCATTTCTCTCCTTTCTCTATTCTCCCCTCCACAATTCTTCCTTTAGTCTATGCCCTTCTCCCCTTTCCCTGTCTCCCCCCATCCAACCCCCTCCAAACCTCCCTGTCACTCTTCATCTCCATCAGTCCAATTCCCCTATCCCCATGTCAGACACCCCCTCCACACACACTTAGTGGCTCCTTTCCTTGATGGGGCCCACATAGGGGAGTAGGTGCAGGAGTAGGCTTTTGTCCTGGCTCTAGGAATCATAAGTGTCTTGGGTTAACAGGATAAGGCCCTGGGGGTAGCTGCCAAGACACAGTCTTGGAGTCTAGCTAATGCGGTAAGACAGGGAAATGAAGTAATTGATATAAATGTTAGAAGATACTAAATTAATGTACAAGAAGTGGTGATGAATTACTAATACAGAGGATTATTTAAAGCTACTGATACAGATGTGGAATGGGACAAGGTCACTAGGAGGATAGGGTGAGGAGCCATATTAATACTTTTGTGGAAGTTTAAGCTAAGGCAATTAGAAAATGAAGTACCTGATAGCAAGTAGACAAGAACATTAAAATATTGATATAAATTTGGGGGAGAATCTCAAGGATGGCTTGGGTGGGTCACAGTGCATGTTTGGGATATTTCAGGATAGGTCTGGAGGGTCTCAGAACACAATGAGGTAGCCTCATTATTAATATTGTTTTGGAGGTTTGAGCTGAAGAAATAAAATATGAAAATGGAATAAATGCTATAAATGATTAAGGGTGTGTGGCATAGGTCCAGGGCTGTTCTGGGGGACAAGAGACATCTGGGGGTGCACTATGGTACCCTGGGGACATCTTAATGCTGGTCAGGTATGCCCCAGGGTGGGTTTGTTTCTCAGAAAAAGAATGAAAAGGGATATTTATTAATATTGTTTTGGAAGTATCAGGTAAAGAAAGAACATTAAATAACTGGGGAAAGGGCAAATCCAGTGCTGCTGGTCTGGGAGTCTGAGAGGATAAGATGATAAAATAAAATAGATGTAAATATTGAGGTAGACCAGTGTTGCTCTGGGAACACAAGAAGATGGGGCGTGGGACTGGCATTATATATGTTTGGGAGGTTTTAGCTAAAGGAATAACAGAAGAAAAGAATTAATGAAAATGTTAAGGGTCTCAGAGGATGAGATAAAGAAAGGTTGGTATGATACTGTCATCGAAGTTTTGATTCTAGGAGTAAGTCTTCTGGAATTCTTACTCTGGAATAACAGCAAATTATGAAATAACTGGAGGAATCTAGGACTGGTCCAGGGGTTCCAAAGCAAAGGATGAAAAAAAGTCATTATTGCCCTGGCTGGCATGGCTCAGTGGTTAGAGAGTTGGCCCATGCACCAAAGGATCTCAGGTTCCATTTCTGGGCAAGGGCATATACCTGGGTTGCAGGCTAGATCCCCGGCCCCAGTTGGGGCATGTGTGGGAGGCAACCAATCGATGTGTCTCTCTCACATCAATGTTTCTCTTTCTCCCCTTTTCCCCCTCCCTTCCACTCTCTGAAAATCAATGGAAAAAATATTGAGGGAGCCCAGCTGGGCTTGGCTCAGTGGTTAAGCATCGACCTAGGATCCAGGCGATCAGGGTTCGATTCCCGGTCAGGGCACATGCCCGGGTTGCGGGCTGCAGCCGATCAATGGTTGTCTCATCATTGATGTTTCTATCTCTCTCTCTCCCTTCCTCTCTCTGAAATCAATAAAGATATATTAAAAAAAAGAAAAAAAAAATGTTGAGGGAGGATTAACCAAAAAAAAAAAAAAAAAAAAAGTCATTATTAATAGCGTTTTCAAAAGTTTTGGCTGTAGGAATAAGGTAAGAAAATGAAATGTGTGGGGTGTAGTGGGATAGCATGACTTTGAAGATTTTAGCCAAAGTAGTAAAACAAGAAAATAACTGAGATAAAATGTTTGGGGGAGCCCAACATTGGTCTGAGTGTACCAGAGGATAGGGTAGGAAATGGTAAAGTTTAATGTTGGTTTCAAAGTTATAGTTATAGCATTTAAGAAAATAACTGCTAAAAATTTGGGGGTTTCCAGCCCTATTCTGAGGCCTTACCTTATCATAGTAGTACCGCAAGGCCCGGCTGAGCTTGTCATAATTCATGTTGGTCTTGTTCTTGCGTAGTCCCCACAGCCGGGCCACCTCCTCAGCATCCACCAGCTTGAACTCACCACCATCCCGTGAGGTCCAGGAGATAATGTGGCCATTGCCCTGTTCTCTCAACAGCTGCAGCAGAAACTGCCACAGCGTCACAGAGGGGTCCATCGCTGGGGAAGTGCTCACGCCATTGTAGGGATACCTGGAGGGCAGATGGTTCAGAGCCAAGAGGCTGTGGACAGAGGATGGGGCAGAGGTCAGCAGGATTCTTTCCTTGCCATCTTGCTTCCACCTCTGTCCCCAAAGCCCACCATCATTCCTTAAACACCCTCAAACTAAATTCTAAGCTCCTCAGCCTGGCTTGGATGACCCCTGTAATGGGATGAGACCTTGGGGGACACTAGGAGAGTATGAAGGAATTTTGCATGTGGGATAAATGTGAATCTTTGGGAGCCAGATGGCAGACTGTGGTAGACAGAGTAATATCCCCACAAAGATGTCCATATCCTAATCTCTGGGACCTGTGAGTGTATTATATTACATGTTAAAAGGAACTTTGCAGATGAATTTAAGGTTACAGACTTTAAAATAGGGAGATTATTTTGGATTATTTTGTGTGCAATCTAATTACATAAACTTTTTTTAAAAAAATATATCTTTATTGATTTCAGAGAGAGGAAAGGAGAGGGGGAGAGAGAGATAGAAACATCAATGATGAGAGAGTCATTGATCAGCTGTAGCCCGAAACCTGGGCATGTGCCCTGACCAGGAATCGAACCCTGATCGCCTGGATCCTAGGTCGACGTTTAACCACTGAGCCACGCCCGGCCGGGCTAATTACATAAACTTTTAATAAAAGCAGAAGAGGGAGAAAGGTAGCTCAGAGAGATGTGAGGGCAGAAGAGGCAGAAGAGATTCAAAGCATGAGAGGAACTCAACCTACCATTGCTAGCTTTGAAGATGGAATGTGGTGGCCTCTTAAAGCTGGGAATGGCCCCCTGCTGACAGCCAGTAGGGAAACAGGGACCTCAATCCTACTACATCAGGGAATTGAATTCTGTCACCAACCTGAATGAGCAGGAAACCCATCCTCCCCTTGAGCCTCCAGAAAGGAATGCAGCCCTGCTGACACCTGGGTTTAGCCCTGTGAGACCTGTGCTGGGCTTCTGGCTTACAGAACTGTAACTAATCATAAATTTGTGTTGTTTTAAGCAGCTAAGTTTGTTACAGCAGTAATAGAAAACTACTATAATGCCCCTCACCCAAACATTTTCATTTTCTACCACGCCAAATATCAAGCTTTCTAGGAGGTTCCTTCTGCCAGCTCCTCTTAAAGGCTGTTCACTCCATGTGGGGCTCCCTTACTCTGTCTAGAAGTCTTCATTGTCCAAGTCCCAGCTCCAAGGGCCTTTCCTTTATGAAGCCTTTCTGGAACTAAATGCCTGCTTTCCTCTGTCCTTCTACCCACACTCCTCAGACCTGTTACTGTCCCTGTATGTTCTCCTTCTTAGTAACAGCTATAACTGCCATTTATTGAGTGCTTAATACATGCCAGGCATTGTTCCAATCAGGCAACGTGGCTTACTGGACAATCACCCAGGCTGTACAACCAGACTGCCAGGGCTGGAATCCTGCCTGGTTCTGCGACTTGTTAGCAGTGTGATCCCTGGACACATTCTTTAACTTTGTGCCTCAATTTCCCCATCTGCAAAATAGGGATAATAATAATACCACCTAGGTCATAGTATTATTGAACAGAATAAATATAATATGCCTGGGTATGATAAGCTCTAAACAAATATCGTTTCTGATTTGTTCATAATCTCGTATTCGCTATTCCAAAATGCTCTAAGAACAAAAGGCTTCTTTGTAACCCTTTTGGCAGTAAAACCTGATTTGAAACAAAACAAAGCCCTCTGTGGTTTTTATTGGTCCTTACTTAGTGTGACTGTTCATACATTCTGCTGCAGAAATCTGAATGTGGCTGATTACAGAGCACACTAAGGGTGTTATGTAACATCTTGTATGTACACCTTGTTACCTGTGTAAAATCTGAAAAATTCGAAATTCTGAAACATTTGGCCCCAAAGATTTTAGATAAGGGCACATAGACCTATACTGTTATTTTTATAGATATTGACTCATTTCTCCCGCGTCACAACTCTGGGATGTAGGTATTCTTATGATTGCTAATTTACAGAGGAGGAAGCTGAGGCATAAAATGTCTAAATAATGTCTATAGGCCACATGGTTCTAGGTGGCAGAGCCAGGATTTGGACCCAGGCAGTCAGGTTCCAGTTGTCTAAGCTTTCAAACCATTAGGCTAAATTGCCCTTCACACTGCTCCCTCAGCATGTCCTGCAGAGAACAGGACCTTCCCTGTTCCCCCATAACCGCTCTCTTTGCTGAGCATGAATAGGAAATAAACACGAGTTTCTTATTCCTTACAGAATGAGTTTTTGTCAAACAACTGTTCACTGGCTGGGATTGCTGGGTTAAAACCTTGCTGACCGGTCACAAATATACACACATTTCCATGTCCAAATGTTGCTGACCAGTCATGACAGAAAAGGAGCTGGCCACACGGGCGAGTTCTGGCTCGAAATAGCTGGTCAGCAAGGTGTTAAGAATAAGACCATCCAAATCAGGTTTCAGAGAACCTCCCTCTATTATTTATAGCTTGATTCTTTAATCTGTATAATTAAACATACAGTATAATCCTCTTATGTCTGAGCTGTTTTGAAGTTCATTCAGCAGACACAAATCTTAGGCAATTATACAAGCCACAAAGCCATGAAGTGTCCAGGTTAGAGAGCCCTGGCATCAGAACCCTCACTGAGTTTATTTCGAAGGCCTGCTTGTTTCAGAGGCACTAAGAGTTTAGTGTGACTCCTAGTGGCAAAGACAGGCAATTTTAGCAGTTGTTCTTTCAGTGGCAACAGAACCTATCAATTTAGGTGAAATCTGACAGTCTGCTTCAAGCCTCAAGAACACACAGGGTTTTATATTTTATTATTACATTTCCCATTTGACCCCTAATAGGAGTTCTAGTAATCTGTCTTATTCAAATGTTTACCTCTCTTCATCTCATTTATTTAGCAAGCATTTGAATGCCTACTGTAGGCCAGGTGCTCTAGTGCAAGTGACATTGTAGTGGGGAAAAGAGAAAAGAAACAAGATAAACAAGTAAAGAATGTCAAATGATGATAGTACTAAGGGAAAAAATGAAACAGGGAAAGTAGTTATTTTTTAAAGGATAGTCATAGGAGGGTCATTACTGAGGAGGTGACATTTGAGCAAAGACCTAAAAGAGGTGAAGGAGTAGGTTTGTGACAACTTGGGGAGCAGTTTTCCACGCAGAGGAAACAGCCAGAGTGAAAGGTCCTGAGGCTGAGCCAGGCGTGGCTCAGCGGCTGAGCATCGACCTGGGATCCAGGAGACTGGGGTTCAATTCCCGGTCAGGGCACATGCCCGGGCTGCGGGCTCGATCCCTAGTTGGGGGTATGCAGGAGGCAGCCGATCAATGGCTCTCATCACTGATGTTTCTCTCTCTCTCTCTCTCTCCCTCTCCCTTTCTCTCAATGAAATCAATAAAGATACATAAAAAAGAAAAAAAAAGAAAAGAAAGGTCCTGAGGCTGGAGGAAGAGAAAGGAGTTCGGCATGGCTGCACAGGAGGGAGTGAGGGGGACAGTAGTAGGAGGTGAGAACAGAGGGGCAACAGGGGCCAGACTGAGGGAGCCTTTTTCGGGGCCTGTAAGGACTTTGACTCTGAGTGAGACAGGAGCCATGAGAGGGTTGTGAACAAAGGGGTGACAGGCTGCTGGATGTTGTTAAGAGGAGCCCTCTGGCTCTTGTGAGGAGAACCAACTACTGGCTAAAGAGGCTACTACAATAGTCCAAAGTGAGAGATGGTGGTGGGAGCAGTGGGATTTGCTGACATAAGATGGGGGTGAGAGCTGGCTGGTGTTGCTCAGTGGTTGAACGTCGACCTAAGAACCAAGAGGTTCCCAGTTTGATTCCTGGTCAGGGCACATGCCTGGAGTTGTGGGCTCGATCCCCAGTAAGGGGCGTGAAGGAGGCAGCCAATCAATGTTTCTACCTCTCTATCCCTGTCTTCCTCTCTCCCTAAAAGCAAATAAAACATATTAAAAAAAAAAGATGGGGGTGAGAGAGGAACCAAGGATGATTCTAAATTTCTGCCCTGATCACCTGGAAGGACAGAGCTGGGATCAACCAAGATGGGAGCACTGTGGGAGAGGTTTTGAGGGGACATGAGGAGGTCAGTTTTGGACATGGTCAGTCTCAGAGGCTTATTAGACACCTACCTGCATGCTGTGACTAATAATATTAATTTAAAAAAATAGGAACCAGCCCTGGCTGGGTCTGCTCAGTGGTTAGAGCATCGGCCTCCGGACTGAAGGGTCCTGGGTTTGATTCCAGCCAAGTGCACATACCTCAGTTGCAGGATGGATCCCCAGCCCTGGTCCGGGCATGTGCAGAGGCAACCAATTGAGATCTTTCTCTCCCCTGCCTCCTTCCACTCTCTCTGAAAAGCAATGGAAAAAATATCCTTGGGTGAGGATTAAAAAACAAAAAAAATAAAAAATAGGAACCAGACATACAGCCCTTACTATGTGCTGCACACCATTTAACTCATTTAATCCTCAAAGTAACACTATGGGGTGGATATTATTATTACCCTCCCATTTTCCAGATAAGGAAATGGGAGCACAGAAAAGTTAAGTAACTTGCCCAAGGTCACACAGCTGGAAACTGGCAGAGCCAGGGTTCAAACACAGTCAGTGATCCTAGCCACCTTACAACATCAGCTTTTCATGAAGAGGAACAGAGGGGTAAGATCCTAGAGGGTGACAGGGATGCTCTTTTACACAGGGTGAGTGGGGAGAGCTTTCCTGAGGAAGTGACATTGGAGCAGAAACCTGAAGAAGTAGCAAGCCACGCTGACATCTGTGGGAAGAGTGCGTTGGGCAGTGGGAACAGCATGTACAAAGGCTCCAAGGTAGGCACAAGCTTTGCATACTATATCATGGACACCCTGTGGGTTCACCCAGTTCCCATCTCTGAGACTATCTATGTACTGTTCTCCCTGCCAGGAATGCCCTTCTCCCTTCCCATACCCGATGAACCCTTTATCACACAATCATCCAGTTCTGTTTATCTCCTAGGTAGAATTAATTCTTCCTCTTGTGATCCAATGCACTGAATAACCTGTCTTCCTTTGCAAAGCTATTCTCTCTGGGTCTTTAGCCTTATACTCCTCTGCCCTGTTCTAGCTGTGTGACCTTGAGCAAGTTATTCAACCTCTCTGTTTCTGCATCTGTAAAATGGGGATATTTCGTTCTCAAAGTAAATTATCCTCAAAATACACCTACTCTCAAAGGCTTTTGTAAGGATTAAATGTCAAAATATGTAAGGGACTTAGAAAAATATCTCTGGCACATGGCAGACACACAAGAAATGTTAGAGCCTGGCCAGTATGGCTCAGTGGTTGAGCATAGACCTATGATCCAGGAAATCGAGGTTTGATTCCTGGTCAGGCCACATGCCTGGGTTGCAGGCTCGATCCTCAGCAGGGGGTGTGCAGGAGGGAGCTGATCAATGACTCTCATCATTGATGTTTCTATCTCTCCCTTCCTCTCTCTGAAATCAATTAAAAAAATATATTTAAAAAAATGTTAGCTATTTGCTAGGGTATCATCCTTCACCCTCCCCAAACCTCTCCCAGCAACCTTACGTATCACTGTGACCCATACCACCTGGCTACTCTTATGTCTTAGATCTTGCCTCCTATCCCTCCCTCCACTCTGCTCCAGCTACACTGGCCTCCTCTGTGAACATGCTAGGCACAATCTCACCTCAGGGCCTTTGCATCAGCTGTTCCTTCTGTCCAGTGTACTCTTCCACTAGACATTATGTTATGGCTTCCTCTCTGACCTCCTTCAGGCCTTAATTCAAGAGCCACCTTCTAAGTGAGGCCTGCCCTGTGCCTGAGATTTCAACCACCCCAATACTCTATTCCTACCTTCCCCACTTCACTTTTCTTCCTTAGCACTTGTTTAACATACTAATTTTACTTATTTGTTTTATTTATATAGTCTGTCTCCTCCACTTTTAACAAATGTATGCTCCACAAGGGAAGGAATGTCTGCCTATTTTGTTCTCTCCCACATTTCCAGCACCTAGAAGAGTGCCTGGTACTTAGTAAGTGCTCAATAAGTGTTTGTTGAATGAAAAGTCCCAACTAACTAGGCTCTTAACTAGCTCTCATATGCCCTCTTCATCCCCATCTGCCCCCACCCTGATTTGTCTGAAATTATATTTTCCGCATTCATTCATACAATAAATTCATACTAAGCACCTATTATATACTAGGTATATTTTTAGGTGCTGGAGACCCAGCAGTGACTAAGCAGACAAAAACTGTAAGCCCTCATGGGACTCCTAATGGGGAGAGACAACACAATAAACTGGTAAACTACAGTGTGATCCAGACTAATAAAGGGCAAAGGGAGAAATAAAGCAGGGAAGGGGCCTGAGCCCTGCTAGGTGTGCAGGTTCAGATGGTCAGGGATGAGGTGACATTTGAACAGAGCCCCAAAAGGAACCATGCAGAGATTGGGGGTAAAGTGTTCTGGGCAGAAAAAATGGCCAATGTAAAGGCCCTTAGACAAGTGAGGAGGCTGGAACAGAGTTGGGAGTGTAGGAGGTAAGGCCAGAGAGGTTACTTGTTTCATTATTAACTCACAGGTATTCTTTATTTATACTGGAGGGGATTCTAGTTCTGATCCCCCCATTTTACAAATGAGGAAACAGGTGCTGAGAGAGAGTGGTTAAATCACTAAGGTTACACAGCTTCTAGGGTTGGGAGTAGACAGATGCTGAGACAAGATGTGCAATGGAGACAGCTCTGCAGACAGAGGGAACAGCAAAAACAAAAGCTTAGAGATGAAACTAATTTGGTTTTTAAGGAGTAGGGCCTCTCCTGGGATGGGATGAGGTGAGAAAGGGGAGCTTCAAAAATTATCCTGTTCTGAGGGGCACCCTAACCTGGTACTTACTGGGCCACCTTTGAGTAAGGTATTTAACCTCCCTATGCCAGTTTCCTCAGTACCTATCTAGTAGGGTTATGGTGAGCTCAATATAAAGCACTTTGCCTGGTACTCAAATGTTACTAGGTGCTCAATAAATGTTAGCTCCTATTAGCGTGATCAGTAATATATTCATTTACTGTGATGAAGAATGTCTTAATGGTTAACAGTGTGCATGACCTGGGTTCAACAAGCACATAAGCTGATCCACTATTAAGAAAGAGGGAGGGGGTCAGGCAAGGCCATGACTGATCCACTACAAGGAAAAGAGGGAAAATAAACACACACAGGCATACTCTCCTGGAGGAGGGATTACAAAGCACTGGACTGTGAATGCAAGCACATGGGTAGCAAAAAGGCTTACGGAACAGATCCACTGCAAAGGCCGGGTGGTGGTGTGGTAAAGGCTTATCTTATTTACTGGGCAAGGAGTGCAGAAAAGCACACTGACTGCTGCACAATAGTGGAGGGGGAGAGAAGTCATCACACAGGAACTGATTAAAAGGAGAAGGGGACAAGGCCATGGACTGGGCTACTGATTATGGGAAGATATGAAACACTAAATTGACCCACTGTTAAAAGGAAGGGAGAATCCCAAGGACTAGAGGAGGACTGACAAACTACAAAAGAGGGAGGATAGGGCAAAGGGCTGATAACTAGGGGGATGTGAATACAAGGATTTAAACTGATCCACTGTAAAACGGTGTGTGCCTGCGTGTGTGAGATAAAGCCATGGGGGATTGGAGGAGGCAGGAATACAAATTCACAGATTAATTTACTGTTCAAGAGGAGTGGAGGGGGTAAAACACCACGGATTGATTCACTACAAGGAACAGGAGGGGTGGAACAAACAAGGCCACAGACGGGGCTTCTGAAAGTTGAGGGGAGGAGAAATACACTCAGACGGACCTACTGTCAAAGAGTTGGACAATGCCAAAAACTGGTCCCCTATAAGTGGGGGTTGAGGGCAAGACCATGGACGAGTCCATTGTAAAGTGAGATGGGGAGAAATGTAAGCACGCAAACCGACCCACTATTAAACAGGAAGGGGGGTTAGGCCACGGCCAGATACATTACAAGGGGCGAAAGAAAGAGACAATGCCACAGGCAAGTCCATCAACCGCGGTGGTGGCGGTGGGGAGTCGAACACCCGCAGGCCACGGGCCAAGCCACGTCCCTCGCGCGGGGGCGGGAAGGATACGTGGGGTCACGGACCAATCCCTCCAACCTCCAGGCCCAGGCTCACCTGTGCGTAGGGCTGCGGCGGTGTTGGCAGCTCCGGGGGGCGGGGGCTCCATGCGCGGCCCCACCGCCCCCCAGGCCCGGGTTCCGAGGCGGCAGTGGCGGCGGTGACGGCGGTGGCGGTGGCGGTGGCAGCGGCAGCAGCGGCAACACCTAGAGGCCGCCCCTGCGTTTCCCCACCACTCACGTGGGCCCGTGGAGGAGGAGTGGAGCGTTTCCCGGCTCGCTGATTGGCCAGGCGCCATAGATTGACCGCGACGTCCAGGGTTGGGGAGGCGGGCTCTGCTCCAAAGAGCTATACTGTGATTGGACCAAGGGGAACTGATGGAACGCAGATGGCGGGTTCCAAGGGGGCGTTCTCAGCCCCGCCAGTGCTACACGCTGATTGGCTCAAGAAAGACTGATAGACTGGGCAATTGACAAGGTTCTGGGGTCTCCTGCCTAACACTGATTGGCCTACAAGGGACTGATGGAGGACAACCTCGGAGGATTGGGGTGCGTGGGCTCTGCTTTCTGTTGATTGGAGAATAAGGGACTCCTAGACCGCTGCCAAAACACAAACGGGGCGGTGCTGACCTCCATGCTGCTCAGCGGAAGCAGGACTTATATGGAAGTGGGCGTAGCAGCCGGCAGGAAAGGGGTAGGGCCAGGGCTCTGTGTAGGCGGGCAGGGTAACTCTATCGTGATTGGCTAGAAAAGACAAATTTAGAACGAAGCAGAGGCAGGACGGCAGGAAAGCTGCCAGACAAGCGAAGGAGCAGAGTGGTGTAAACTAAACGCTGAGGAGGGCAGGGTCGAGCTGCAGCCAGAGTTATAAAGGGCTTGAACTTGGCTCTGTATTTATTGAAAGCTGGGCACAACCTAGAATAGGGATCGAGCCTGGGAGGGCAGGATCTGGCTCTGTGCCCATTGGTGGAAATTGGAACTATTTAGAAGCAGTAGCGAGGACAATCTGGGCTAAGCTGGGCATGGATGTAATTTAAGGTACCTGAGGAATGATTGGGGTGTGGGAGAGGGGTAAACCTTAGGGCCTTAGGAATGAAAGGCTGATTGCCTTGGGAACAAACCTCCACCCTGAATTGGCTGGTTCTCCATGAAAATTAAAAGTGGTGTCCAAGGAAAAAAAAGGGTCAGATGGGGGCCCAGGTTGCCAAGGCAACGGAAAAGAGGGCAGAGCAGTAGGTCTAGTTGCAAATGCTACCAGGTAACAGGCTGGAGGCAGGACTTCAGGAGCACCTTAAAGGTTCCACACAGAGATAGGATCTCTGAGCCTCCTTGTAACTTTGTGCTTTAGAAACGGAGCACCTTAGCAAACAGTAGGGGTTAAGGGGAAAAAGAAGGGCCGTGTGACTCAAATAGGCATTCAGGCTCTTTAATGTCTAGAAAGGGGGGAAGTCAATGGCGAGGCTCCTCCGGGATATTCTGCAGGCCTTGTAGTTCTCTAAGCCCCTGAAAAAGAGGACAGAAGAGATTGAACAGCGACTAGGTTTAGGTCCTGTCCCAGGCTTGCTCTGACCTCTCCTCCCTCAGAGCCACTCTGGCTCCAACTTGGCTCCAGTTTAGAGGGACAGATGGGCCTTCCAGTTTCTGGCTCTCTCCCTTCCTCAGGTCACCACCCTAAATGCATTTGGAGACTGAGTCTGGGAATGGGGTGAGCTGCTCTCACCTCTAGCAACATGTGGATATGGGCTTTGATATTCATTGAGTCCTTGGTGAGGCTGTCGCTGAGCCTGGAGAAAAGAAACAAGAAAGTGGGCCCCATGATCATGAGGATGAGGCTTCCTCATCACTTCAAGAACTACCTATGTCCTAGGTCACTTCCACATGGCACATGGTAGGACATCCCACTATCTGATCTGGCCACCATCTGAACTACACTAACTCAAAGACATTTATTGAATCCCTACTCTATGCCAGGTGGTATTAGGTACTGGGGAGACAGCAGAAAACAGCAAAAATCTCAGCCTCGTGAAGCTCAAATTCTCATTTAGAGGGACAAATGATGGAGTAAAATACAGAGTATGTTAGATGGTTCTAAGTATGAAGAAAAAAATGAGACAAGAGAGAATTAGGAGTACAGGAGTGGGGGCTGTAATTCTAATTAGAGTGCTTAGGGATGGTTTCCCTGAGAAGCATTTGAGTAAAGACTTAAAATGAAGAACTGAATCATCTGGATATAGGGAAGATGAGTGTTCCAGACATAAGGGGCAGCAAATGCAAAAGTGTCGAGGTGGAGGTGTACCTGGCATATCTGAGGCACAGCAGAGGCCAGTGTGGCTGGAGAAGAATAAGCGAAGGCGGATTGCAGGCGGTGAGGTCAGAGAGGTAAGCGGGGGAGGCAGATATGTAAAACCTACCAGGTCATGGTAAGGACTCTGGCTTTTAGTGTAAGTGGGATGGGAGCCAGGTTGTGATCACAGCAGGGATGTGAAGTGAATAAGGTTTTAGAGGATCCATCTGACTGCTGTATGGAGAATTGACTGGGGAAGAGAGCTGGTATGGTAGCAGGAAGTCCAATGAGGAAGCTACTACAACAGTCCAGGTGAGAGATGGAGACTCAGACCACAGTAGCAGCAGTTGAGGTGATGAGAAATCATTGGATTTGGAATATATTTTGAAGGTAGAGTCAACAGGATTTACCAAAGGGTTGGATGTTGGGTGTAAGGGAGAGGGCTCAAGAAAGGCCTAAGCAACTGGGAAGCTGGAGTTGCCTGAAACCACTTTGGCCCTGGAATGTTGAGTTACATAAACCAGTGGATTCCTTACATAAGCCAAATGGGATCAGTTTCACAACTCAAGTGCCCATCAGTAGATGAGTGGATAAAAAAGCTGTGGGACATTTACACCATGGAATACTATGCAACTGTAAAGAAGAATCTCGTACCGTCTGGGACAGTATGGATGGACCTGGAGAATATTATGCTAAGTGAAATAAGCCAGGCAGAGAAAGACAAACATCATATGATCTCGCTTATATGTGGAATCTAAACTTAATAAACTGATGAACAGAATAGATTCAATGACATAGAAGCATAGATCAGACTGACGAATATCAGAGGGATGGAGGAGGGCAAGTGGGTGGAGGGGGAGAGAGTAACCAAAGAATTTATATGCATATATGCACAACCCAAGGACACGGACAATGATGGGAAGAGGGACTGGGGAGGGGGATGGGACAGGGTGGAACGGGTCATTGGGGAGAAAAAGGGACATCTGTAATATTTTAAACAAAAAAAAAAATTAAAAAATTCTCATTGACACAAAGGGTCAAGGGAGGCCTTTCTGAAGAATGAAGAATGAGTAAGAGTTAAACAATAGGAAGGTCTTTTCCACAAAGAAGGCCAAGAGGCAGGAAAGAGCTTTTTGAGGAGCAGTCAGGCCAGAGTATTAGAAAATTAAGTGAATGATAGAAGAAAATTGGTATAAGGTCCAAGAAGTAGGAAGGGGCTATATCATGTAGTATCTTGATATCATAAGGAATGTGGACTTTATTGTGCTGAGCTATCTGTAAATGTAGGAGTCAATTTTAGGGAAACTAAATACTGTAAGAAAGCAGAAGACAACAACATAGGATGCTAAATTAGAAAAAAAATAGTATAAACCCATTTATATATCAGTATCTCCCAAACTCAGATTTTCAGTTCAGACCTCTCTCCTGAACTCCAGCCTTGGGAGTTTTAACTACATCTTCAAAAACTCAACTTCAGCCTGGCCAGGTGTGGCTCAGCGGTTGAGTGTCGACCTAGGATCCAGGCGATTGGGGTTCGATTCCTGGTCAGGGCACATGCCCGGGTTGCGGGCTCGATCCCCAGTCAGGGGGCGTGCAGAAGGCAGCAGTTCAATGACTCTCTCATCATTGATGTTTCTATCTCTCTCTCACCCTCTCCTTTCCTCTCTCTGAAATCCATAAAGATATATATTAAAATAATAATAATAATAATTTAAAAAAAGCAAAAAACAACAACTCAACTTCAATGTTTAATAAGCACCTCAGATTGAACTCCTGATCTTCCCCTCCAAATCTGCTCCTCCCCTATCTTCTCCATCTTAGATAATGGCAACTCATCCTCCCAGTTGTTCAGTCAAAAACCTGACTCCTCTTTCTCTCACACCCCACATCCAATCAAGCATTCTATTTAAAATTGCAACTGCAACTTTTTAAATCTGCATTCCATGCTGTTCTCTGAAGCATTGTCAACCTGTGACACACTATATCATTTACTTGTTTGTCGTCTGTCTCCCCTCACTAGAATGTAAACTGTGTAAGATTTGGCAGAGATTTGGTCTGCTTTGTTTCCTGCTGTATCCCCGGGAACCAAAACAGTGTGTGGCACATAGTAAGCACCCAATGTATGTTGAAGGAATAAGTGAATGACTATTGCACTCAAAGGAACCTGAAGTCCTCAAAAGATGGTTGAGTCTATGTTTATGGACAAGAAATAGAGGATGGTGTTGTTGCCAGAAAGCAAGAAGGCTTTCAAGAATATCTAGGGTAGTGATCAAAGAACAGAGGAACAATATTGATCAGCTTGAGCCCTTGATCAGGGACAATTTGAACATTAAAGAGAATAAAATAACTTCCTGGTATAAGCTTAGTCTATGAAAAGCTATGAGTTCAGTGCATCAAAAGGAGAAAAATATAAAGTCATCAAATGCTAGTTGTAACACAAAAGGGATATATTTAAATTGTTGCTACTGATTTAATATGTAAGGCAGTGTTAATAGTGATACGGTTATTCTACTCCTTCTATAATGACATGTCTGTTTATGGGTATGAATGTGTACTTCTTTCTGTGTCATCAGGAAAGAATAAACAGAGACTTGATCCTCCCACTCTCCAAACAGAGAAATATACTAAGAACAGGAAGGACTGACAGGCCATTTTGGCTACATTTAAAATAACCCCCCAAAAAAGTTCAGTTTGCCACAAGTTACTAAGCATTTTAGAGAAGAGCAAACTACACAGACTCACATCCTCTTCTTCTAGAAAGATTAAACTCCTAGGGATTCCTATTAATTATAATTAAGTAATAGAGATTCAAACACATTTCTTATCACACTTATAGACCATGCCAATATATCACAAAGACCAGACAAGGGGGCAGGCACTGACAACTTAAATACCCCATTTTAGGGAAAGACATCAAGTCTCATAAAATTAAAATCTATTTGAAAGGCTCATGAATCCTACGATATATCAAGGAGAGCTTTGTTATAAAAGCTGGTCTTGTTCTAAATGACCACCAGTTTAGAAATCCGTTGGCCCATGAGAGCAGGCCCCTCAACTAAATGGTTCAACAACTGGCCTGTTCACTAAGATTTAGAAATCTCAGCAGGTCTTTTTGGTCTACTAACACTGAAACCCTGAAAAGGTTTGAAAAGAGAAGTACTGAAACCCTAAGGGAGGCAACTCTGGAAAAAATGAATGTAGGAATAAAGAATAACATAACCTAGAAGGAATTTTAGATCAGTAGTATTCACTCTAGTGAGGCATTGCTAATCTAAGTACATTGCTCAGGGACCCCTTACTCACTTCACCTGAGCCATGCTCACCTCTCCAGGAAGTTCCTCTAACCCATTTGGCACACAGATCCCCTTGCCAAGAATGTTCTTCCCCAGGTAGCTCCCTGCCTTGTTCACTCAACCAACTGACTCAAATGCCACTTCCTCTGAAAGGCCTTCCCTAGCTACATTTCAAACCTCTCATCCATACTCCCA
Organism: Miniopterus natalensis; assembly: GCF_054644295.1. NCBI lineage: Eukaryota > Metazoa > Chordata > Mammalia > Chiroptera > Miniopteridae > Miniopterus > Miniopterus natalensis. The sequence continues at coordinate 75,343,197 of NC_142103.1, read as the reverse complement.
ATCCCCCTTCCCTGCACAAAACCTTAAAATCAACCAAAGCCCATACTTTCTTCCCACTTTACCTCCCCATCGCCATCAACAAAGATCTGCTTCAATCCCCACTTCAACCTGTTTCCAGCACTCACTTTCAAATTCATTCAACAAGCACGGAGTGCCTTCTATAGGCTATGCACTATTCTAGTCACTTGGGGAATAGACAAAGTATCTCCCTTTATAAACCTTATATCCCAATGGGAGGAGGCAATGAACATTAGAAATAAACAAATTGCACAGTAAACATTAGAAGGTCATAAGTACTAGGGAAAAAAGAAAAAGTAGAACAAGGGACGGGAATCAGGAGTGCCAGGGGTTGCAATTTTAAAGTTACATTACAGAAGACCTCATTGAGGAAGTGACATTTGAGCAAGACTTACATTGAGTGAGGAGAAAGGAGCCATGCAGGTACCTGGGGAAGGACTACTGCAGGCAGAGAAAAGAGCCACTGCAATCACTCTGAGGTGGGGTCATTCTGGAGTGTTTAAAGAAGCCTGTGAAGGTCAGTGTGGTGAGAGCACTGAAGGAGCCAAAAAGAAAAATTGGCAGGAGGTGAAGTTAGAGGTAACTTGTTTTATTGTTAGTGATTTATATAGGTTGAGACCCCATAGATCTGGTCAAAATTGTGGTTATGTGAAACAGAATAGGTCTTCTAGAATGTAAGCCTTCAAGAAGCCTTCTGTCTTGTTCACTGCTCCCTCCTTACCATCAAGTAGAGCCTGGCATACAGCAGATGCCCAATAAATGTTTGTTGTATGAAAAATACAAAGACTATTATTGAGTGCTTAATATGTGCTACACCTGGGGTTGAACTCTGCATTCCCACTTTCCTCAGCCCTAGGCCTGAGGAGGAGGGAAGATGGGTCCCTAAGTATCCCAGGAAGTGATGGGGAAAAGGAGAGGGATGTTGCAAATGGTGGTGTTCTTAGACACTATCCTCATGGAATAACTTACTCTGTGAGGAGATTGCTCTTACGATCAATAAACTTGAGAGCTTCTGCCAGTGTCAACTCCAAGAAAAAACCGTATCCAAGGGCCACGTAGATTCGTGAAGTGTCTGGGCTAGGGAAACAGTGGTTAGAGGAAGTGGGGGAAGTTCTTATCCCTACTTAGTATTAACTTATAGTTTAAGATTTTTTTACTCCCCTCCCCTGCCTTCCCCAAATTGAAGCTCTGGGAGGGCAGGAATTTTGTCCTATTTTATTCACTGTCGCATCTCCAGCACCTAGCACAGTGTCTGGTACATAGCAAATACTAAAAAAAAATATTTGTTGAATGAAGGAAGGGGAAAGCTGAACCCTGCGGGCTTAGAGGGGCAGGTAGACACTCACACAACTGTGTCAACGAAGAAGTTACAGCCCAAATCCACCTGCATATATAACTCCGAGTGCTTAGCTTCCTGTGGGGCCAGAGATAAAGAGGTATGGGTTAGGGGTCAACTTTAGGTCAGGTGACAGATTTTGGTCTGGGGTATCTCCTCCCATGCCCCCTCCTTGCCCACAAAAAAGGTACCCAACCCTGGCATCTTTACCTGGAGACGCTCAATGACGTTTCTCAGTTGAAGGTATTTGGACAGCTGCTCATATACCTTGTCACGATGGTCTAGTACCTTTCTGATGGGACATGATGGGACAAGAGTAAAATGGTAACAGGAAGCCCCGTTCTTCCTGGAATACCTCATATCATAACCCTCTGAGAGCCTCAAGATGGGTTTTAGTGCAGAAGTTAAGATTTGGACTCTGGGTCAGATTGCTTGGGTTTGAATCCAGGCTCTCCTTTTACTAGCTGTGTGACTTCAGTAAGTAAATAACCTCTCTGGGATTCAATTTCTCCATCTATAAAATAGGGATGACAGGTATTACCTCATAGAGTCATTAGATGGATTAAATGAGTGTTTACTATAAAGTGCTTTGAATAGTGCCTGCCAAATAGTAAGCTCCACATATGTGTTAACTATTGTTTATCAGTATTATTTTACTACTCCCAATGCCTCCCTCCAATCAGACTGTCCTATTCTCACCCTAGAAAAATCCTCCATCCCTTTTAGGATGCTCTTAATACTAGTTCTGAACACCCTACTTCCTCCTCAGACTAATGATAGTAATAATAACTTTTCATACTCATTGACCCTCTAGTATACACATTAAATCCTTTACAAGAACTGAAAACTTAAAACCACTGCTTGAGGAAGGTTCCATCAAGTTCCCCATTTCACAGATGAGAAAACTGAAGCACAGAGAGGCGAGGCACGTATTCAAAAGGATGGCTAAATGGCTAAAACAGGTTTCGAACCTGAGAGCTCTCGGGCCTAGGAAATCTAGCTCTTAACTGTTCAGCGACTTCCAAGGCTGCGCATGCGCGGACATACCCTCTATTAAGACGCCATGTCCAAGTTGCACCCCGACTGTAGCCCCTCCTTCCCTCTCGATTGGCGCGTAGATCCGGGGTCCGAAGGCCTTGCCCACCAATCAGAAGGCTAGGCCCTGATTCCTACCGCCCCGCTCACCACGTGGCACGTTTCTTACACCCCGCCCCCCGCGCTGTCACTCACTGCAGGTCCCGCTGCAGCACGTCAGAGATGAAGGCTTCATAGCGCAGCACTTTCTCCCCGGTGGCATCCAGCGCCCGCCGTTTAGGGGGCGTCGCCATGATGGGGTCCTAAGGAACGGGGAGGGGGAAGACCACGTTGGCCACTCAGTTTAGCCTCATGCACAATACATCTGCACCCTCTCAACGTTGAGAGTGGGCACGTCCGGCTTATACTTAGGAGGGAGTCCGCCTTCTTCCCCTTCCAACTCTGGGACCCCGCCACCCAGGGATACCCAAACGAAGCCCTCACCTTAGAGCCGCCAGCAATAAGAAAGGTTGGTATGAACCATGGCTTCCGGGTGGCGCGGCTGAATGACGTAAGAAGAGGTCGCGGGCCAACCAAATAGCCAGGTGGTGAGGGGCGTTCCTGAACTAAAGAAAAAGGCTGAAGCGGAGAAGAGAAGGGCGGGGCTTTACGGAATCCCTGGAGATTGCGGAAGACCGCAGAGCGTGGAAACGGGGACTGCGAAAGCGGAGCTTCAGGGGACCCTTGTGTGGCTGGTGGGGGTGGTGTTTAGAGGGATTTGGTGGGTTCTGGGGCAGCCGGGACTCACAGGTAGAGGTAGAAAGTAAAAAGCATTTAGTATCTAAAAGCCAGCGCGTTCGAAGCAGGAGGGTAAGAATTGATTATGGTTCTGGTCTGTAAAAGGGGAGTACATCCCTGTGATCTATCGCCCTGGATTTTATTTTATTTTTATACGGGAAGTTTGGCTTTGACTCTTGGTAATGGGAATGAATGTGAGCATTTAAAAAGTTTTAAACGGAGACAATTTTTCGAAAATTCATCCTTGATCATTCCAGCTCTGCAGCGCACAGTGCAAAACGGGTTCCAGCAGAAATTGACAACGCACTATGTTTAAACATCTCACTTAACAGGAGCGTTAAATGGAGGGTCGCTGAAGTACCCTTCCCCAAGATCGGCTTTTATTTAGAAATAGTTTCTTTCTTTCTTCCTTTTTTTTTTTTTTTTTTTTAAATGTGTAAGCTTTTTATTAATTTTTTTTTTTGCGTTCAAGTTACTGAATGAATTTATTTCCCATGTTAGATTTTCAAATAATAGCATCTAACCCAACAAGTAAGTACAGGCCTGAGCCTGAAGAAGAATCCAGATGCAAGGATTCCCCAAATGCTATTCCTGCCTGCATACCCACCCATGCCAGGGAACTCTTCCTAGATAATTTGTGTGTTTCATGTGTAAAAGCAAGTTTTTCCCCAAATGTTCAAAACCTAAGAAAGTCAAGATTTTCTTTGCCCTTAGGATAAAATGGTTGCAAAGCAACATTGAGATTTAAAAACAATTTTTGATAAATCTTCTCATGTTACATATAATTTAAGTTACATTTAGTGTGATTGAAATAAACACTAGATAGTTAGACAAATATTGCCAAATTAATCTATATTATTTTCCTATGAAAAAGGGTATTAACATTTATTATCTTTGTTTAATATGGAGAACAGAGTTCTGATGAGCTGGAGATGGGTCTGTGTAAGTCTATTGCATTTCACAAACAATTTTTACTTTTTAAAACCATGTTTCCAACTTTATTTTTACATTTCAAACCTATAGAAAAGTTGGCAGTGAACACCCATATAGCCTTCACTTAAACTTAATAGTTGTTAATATTTGACCTCATTTGCTTGCTTTCTAGACCACAGGATCATTGTTGACATGGCTGTATAGCATTCTATCTTTTGGATGGCCTTGCGTGCTTTTTTTAAATTGAATTTATTGGGGTAAGATTGGTTCACAAAACCATACAGGTTTCAAGTGTACAACTCAAAACATCATCTGCACACACACTATACATATATATATATATATGTATACACACACACACACACACACACACACATGTTTTTTTGCTTAATCCCTTCAACTTCTTTCATCCAGCTCCTTAACTCCCCTCCCCTCTGACAACTGTTAGTCTGTTCCATGTATCCATGCCTCTATTCCTATTTGTTCGTCAGTTTATTTTGTTCATCAGATTCCACATATAAGTGAGATCATATGGTATTTGTCTTTCTCTGACTCTTCTTTCACTTACTTAGCATAATAATCTCCAGGTCCATCCACGCTGTTGCAAAAAATAAGATTTCCTTTTTTTTTTTTTTTTTTTACGGCCGAGTAGTATTCCATTGTGTAAATGTCCCACAGCTTTTTTATCCACTCATCTACTGATGAGCACTTGGGCTGTTTCCAGATCTTGGCTCATAAATAATACTGCAATGAACTCAGGGGTGCATATATTTTTTTGATTTAGTGTTTTGGGTTTCTTTGGATATATTCTGAGAAGTGGGATCTCTGGGTCAAAAGGCAGTTCCATTTTTAGTTTTTGAGGAAACTCCATACTGATTTTTACAGTGACTGCTCTAGTCTGCATTCCCACCAACAGTGCATGAGGGTTCCCTTTTCTCCACATCTTCACCAGTATGTGTTGTTTGTTGATTTATTGATGATAGCTATTCTGACAGGCCGTGGAGTTTTAATTTCTCATTGTGTTTTTAATTTGCATCTCTCTGATGATTAGTGATGCTGGGCATTTTTTTCATATGTCTATTGGCCATCTGTATGTCCTCTTTGGAGAAGTGTCTATTCAGATTCTTTGCCCAATTTTTAATTGGGTAGTTTGTCTTCTTGGTGTTGAGTTGTATAAGTTCTTTATATATTTTTGAAATTGACCCCTTATTATGTATCATTGGCAAATATGTCCTTCCATTCAGTGGGTTCCCTTTCCATTTTGTTGATGGTTTCTTTTGCTGTGCAAAAGCTTTTAGTTTGATGTAGTCCCATTTGTTTATTTTTTTCTTTGTTTCCCTTGCCCAAGGAGACATATTGACAAAAATTTGCTACAAGAAATTGAAATTTTACTGCCTATATTTTTAATAGGATTTTTATGATTTCGAGTCTAACATTGAAGTCTAATCCATTTTGTGTCCATTCTTGTGTATGGTGTAAGTTGGTGGTCTAGCTTCATTTTTTTGCATGTATCTCACCAATTTTTCCAACACTGTTTATTGAAGAGACTGTCTTTCCCTCATTGTTTGCTCTTGCTTCCTTTATCAAATATTAATTGACCATAAAGGTGGGGGTTTATTTCCGTGCTCTCTATTCTGTTCCATTGATCTATATTGCCTGTTCTCCTGCCAATACTATGCTGTTTTGATTACTATGGCCTTGTAGTATAGTTTCATATCAGGTAATGCGACACCTCCAACTTTGTTCTTCTTTCTCAAGATTGCTAGAGCTATTCAGTGTCTTTTTTGGTTCCATATAAATTTTTGGAATATTTGTTCTAGATCTGTGAGATATACCATTTGTATTTTAATAGGAATTGCATTGAATCTATAGATTGCTTTGGGTAGTATGCACATTTTAATGCTGTTAATTTTTTGTATCTATGAACACAGTATATCCTTCTACTTATTTGTATCTTCCTCAGTTTCTTTCTTCAGTATCTTATAATTTTCCCAGTACAGGTCTTTTACCTTCTTGGTTAAATTTATTACTATGTACCTTATTTTTTTGTTGTTGCAATGGTAAATGGAATTGTTTTCTTAATTTCTCTTTCTGATAGTTCATTATTGGTGTATAAAAATGCCACCTATTTCTGAATATTAATTTTGTATCCTGCTACTTTGCCAAATTCATTTATTAGATCTAGTAGTTTTTTGGTGGAGTCTTTAGAGTTGGCCTTGGTTTTTGGCCACTCCTTTGTTACTGGATGTTTGGATGTGTCCAGGTTTTTTCGTTGTTATATTCCAAGGTGGTATAACAGTCTTTGCTTTCAAATGTTTTGTGTGCAACTATGATTATTTCCTTGCAATAAATTTCTAGAAGTAGAGTTTATGGATCTAAGCGAGGTGACTGCATTGTAAATCAAGTATCAAGTGACAATCGTATACATACTCCTGATAACAAACTTCCTCATCTAGGCTCTACATCTGGGTCAGTAAACTATGGCCCCTGGTTTGTTTACCCTTGTTGTTTTTCTACTGCCTACAACCTAAAAATACTATTTACATTTCTATTTGTATTTTCAAATGCTTGAAAAAAGTAAAAAGAGTATATTGTGACATGTGAAAATTATATACAATCTAAATTTCAGTGTCCAATAATAAAGTTTTTTTTGGAACACAATCACACTTGTTATTTTACTTATTGTCTGTGGTTGCTTTCATGCTACAATGGCAGAGCTGAGTAGTTGCCAAAGAGCCTGTATTGCCTGAAAACCCTAGTGTATTTTCTGTCTGATTCTTTTAAAAAAAGTTTGCCAACCCCAATCATGTCAACTCCACACAATGATGTCAGTCACCAATAAATAGGTTGGGACTATAAGTACATGGGCCTCCCCAGCAACCTCTGACCTGGCTTATGGGTGGGCATTTTCAGGCTGGGTGGTATGAGGCAGATCATGTCTCTCATGTCTGTGTTTGTATTTTCTCTTCCTCCGTTCCATTCAACCTACTATCCCTAGGCCTCCCCCAGCTCTGCATTTAGAGATCTCTGTGTTGCCTTTACACAAGAGGAGCAAGAAATGAGGCCCACATGAGTTACAACTTATTTGTTCATTCATTGCCTACTTTATTTTCCACTGGATATTTGGACCTGAGAAGAATACATCCAATAAAATTGAAAAATAAAGGAAAGAACATGGAAAACATAAAGCAAGTAAATTAATATGTGGGAAAATTGGGATTAGGTATGAAATTCACTTCTGTACTTAGCTGTGAATTTGTCTCTGATCTTCCTACAGCCATAGCAAAAAGGCAAATGGTGTTAGTTATGTTATTTGTATTGTCTATGAGGAAAAAGCATCTAGTTCATCATCAGAAGGAAATATTTCATGACACTCACCAGAAAACAATAAAATTAGAACACTCCTGTATTTTCTACACTAAAATAAATTCTAGGTGAATTAAAGAATTAAATGTAAAAATGAAACCATCAGTGTTCTAGAAGAAAAAAAATGAGAATTTTTTTCAATGATTCTCTTATAGTGAAGTTCTTTCTAATGACATAAAATTCTGAAGTCATGGGAGACTATATCAGTTCATTTGTGTACATAAAATTAATGTATACAGGGTTAACTTTATAAACCTTAAAGCCAAATGACAAATTGCAAAGAAAAATTTGCAACAGATACAATCAATGGCTAGTTTACTTAATATATAAAGAGCTCCTACAGATCAATATAAAATACCAACAATATAAAAGAAACTAGATAGACAATTCATAGATATACAGATCACTTTTAAATACATGAAAATGTGTTTATCCTCAATCATATTTGAGAAATGCAAAATAAAGATATGAAATGCTGTTTTTCATCTATCAGGTTGGAAAAAACCAGAAAGGTCTGTAATACACTGTTGGTGTCACAGCCTAAGTTCTTCAGGAAGCAAATACTGAGATGCAGTCAGAAGTGCAGGTTTATTGGGCAGTAATACCTGTGAAAGAAAAAGGAGGGGGCCCAGCCAGTATGGCTCAGTGGCTGAGCATCGCCCTATGATCCAGGAGATCATTGTTCGATTCCAAGGCAGGGCACGTGCCTGGGTTGCAACCTCGATCCCCAGCAGGGGGCGTGCAGGGGGCAACCGATCAGTGACTCTCTCTCATTGATGTTTCTATCTCTCTTTCCCTCTTCTTTCCTCTCTCCGAAATAAAATACATCCATATATATATATAAAATAAAAGGGAGGGGTAGTAGGATTGGGTAGAGGGAACTGTCATACCACGGTGCCAGCCTGACAAAGTCCCAGCTAAAGTCGCAGCTAGTAGAACAAAGACTGCCTGTTAGAGTAGTCTGCTGGGGACAGTCCTGATAAGAGTGGGACCTTGGTGCTAAAGCTGAGATGAACCCTGGCAGAGCTAACAACTGGAGACTCTCAAGTAACTGCAGTTCTCGAAGCTGAGCAGTGAGTACTTTCTTGAGGAGGAGTAGGAGAGGCTCATCTCCACGTTCGCTGCAGTTGACAGGTATGCAGGGAAGGCAATATTGTTACATGTTGTTTGGGGAGTAAATATAGGTATAACTTTTTTATTTTAACTTTATATTTTGTTATTGTGTTAAAATATGTATAACAGAATTTACCATTTTAGTCATTTTTAAGTATACTTCAGTGGCATTAAGTATACTTCAGTGGCACATTGTTGTGCAACCATCACCACCATCCGTCTCCAGAACTTTTTCATCTGGCATATCTTTTACAAGTTTAAAGTATACTTACTCTTGGACCCAGGAATTCTACTTGTACGAATTTATCCTACAGGTATTTTAGCACCATTATATGTCCGAGTATTACCAGAACATGCATGGCAGCATTGCATGTAACAGAAAATATATTAGAAACAACCTAAATATCCATCAATAATGGATGGTTCTAATGAATTCAGGTACGTCCATACAATAGAACATGAACAATGCACCAGAAAGTTATAATCCAGGACCTGTATGTACCTAACACTATGTGGCTTCAAAAGAATATAGTTTTAAAAATAAAATTCTAAAACTGCTTTTAATATTTCTTATAAGCCAGGTTATCCAGCAAAGAATTCTCTGTCTCTGTTTCTCTAGGAATGTATTTTGCCTTTATTAAAAATTAAAAAAATTTAAAAATAATTACATATTCACTAGAATTTTCAAAAATAGCACAGAAGGGTTCTGTATGCCTTTCACCAAGTTTCCTGTAATGGTTAAATGTTATATTACTATAGTACAATGTCAAACAAAGGAAACTGACATCAGTGCAATGTGTGTATATAGTTCTTGCTATTTTATCACATGTGCAGATTCAGGTAACCTCTGCCACAATACAGAAATATTCTTTCACTGTAATTATCTGCCTCATGTTACCCCTTTATAGTAGCACTATCCCTAACATTCTCTTTGGTGAAATATCTCTTCATGTCCTTGACTCCTGTGTGCACATACTTCCAGACCACTGGTGATAAGTACGATCACATCAAAGGCTTTCTTGTCTGTCCTATTCCCTTGATCTCCCTGTTGAATTTATGACTGACATGTTGGTTTATTGCTTGCCCCAATCAGTATTGAGACCTCAGCTAGCTAGGATGTTGGCCTTTCCTGAATGTTAGCCACTCAAATCACTGTTTTGTTTTGTTTTTAATCCTCACTTGAGGATATTTTGTCCATTGCTTTTCAGAGAGGGAGAGAGAGACATCGATGTGAGAGAAACACATCAATTGGTTTTCTCCTGCACGAGCCCCGACCAGGGCTGGGGATCGAACCTGCAACCGAGATACGTGCCCTTGGCCAGAATTGAACCTGGGACCCTTCAGTCACCCGCCAACGCTCTAACCACTGAGCAAAACCAGATAAGGCAAATCACTGTGCTTTTTGATAATGCTGTTGGCATGGAATCTTCCTTTGCTCTAAACAAAGTCAGGCTCCTCCTGCAGAAAGAGCTGCTTGCCCTTTGGGCATGCTTATTCCTGGTGAAACTTCTGTGTCTTGGAGCTGGAGGGGACAAGAAAAGCTCCAGGTTAAAACAAAACAGATTCTCACTGTTCTTACTGAGATTTAATAGACTTTCTTGAATAAGCACTTCTCAATTTGTTATATGACTTTGGTCAGTTTCAAGTCTTCAGCTGGCTGGTTTGACAATTTTGTCCACTTTTGTAACTGCTTTTTGGAGAAAGGATTTGCCGAGCTCCTCACCTAGCCATTCAAGTAGTTTCTTCCTTGTCCACTGGCGCTGGCTCAGGCAGCACACTCAGGGGACCTCCCTCTGGGTCTCGGTCTATGCTTCCACGTAGGGGCACAGGTCTCCCCCACCCTCCCGCAGCGGGCCCAGCTTTCCAGTGCAGCAATGGGCTGCCTGGGGTGGTGTGGTGAGCGGGTGGCGCTGTGTAACAGCCTGGAGCTGCTGCTGGAGAATTGCAGTTTCACTGAGAGCCTGAGGCAGCTCAAGGGGCTCATCCGGCCCCTGCTGGACAGGCGGAGAGAGCTCCAGCCATTCGAAACTGGAGAACTCAGGCATCCTGGAAATGATGGCGCGCTTCCTGCAGGAGCTGCTTGTGTCCTGCCTGGCGCACCTGAGCCACCTGCTGCCCACCCCTGTGTCCTTGACGCCTGTGCCTCCACGTGGCCCAGGCCCCTGGTAGTCCCCTGGCTGGTCTACCGACCCTGCTGACTGGCCCTGGGGACTGAGGAAGCTCTTGGTGGCAACTGCTGTTCCCACCAAGAGGGATCAGCCCAGCAACCACACCCAGGCCGCAACCCTGATGTTTGTGATCTGTGTGGCTGACTAAAGGCCAGGGGAACTCAGTTCGAGGAAATAAGGGGAGAAGCCCTGCCTCACTCCCAGCTTGAGGGTGTCCGGCCTGGAGGAGAAGGGGCGGGTGGCTGAAGGGCAACCCCCTCGCCCCCACTGGCGGATGTAGCTCTAGGCCTGGGCCAGCCCCAGACGCCCAGGCAGCCAACACACCTGTTCCCAGCACTGGCGCCAACCCAAGGGCTGGACTAGGAGCTCACGTGAGCCAGGTGCACCCATCTGCTCTGTTTGGTCACTGCCCTCCCCGCCCTTCTTGGGCCTGCCTTCTCACTAGCCCTGCTTGGAAACCTCTGGGCAGACAGAAGCAATGACCTGAGGGACTCTGCAGGTTGCGGAGCCATCACCTTAACTTCTGGGCTCTCCTGTCCAAAGCCTCCGGTTATAAGGAATGAATGCAGCCAGGGCTCTGTGCTGTAAGGGATGGAGGTTTGCTAGGTAGGCTTGGGGAAGATTTATTTTCCCAAGCATTAATTTAACCTGGTTTATGTTTCAGGTGGGAGGAAGGCGTGGGACAAGAATGAGGGTGCCCTGTGGCCTCAAGAAGGCCCAGCACTGAGTGCTAATGGGAGGTGAGCAAGGCCCATGTCATGGAGCAGCAGAAATTCAAGGCATGACAGCAGGTTAAGGACCAGGAAATACCTTTCCTCATTTTCTCTTGCAAACAGCTTTCTGTTGCTGTTTTTTTGTTTGTTTGTTTTTAAATATATCTTTATTGATTTCAGAGAGAGGAAAGGAGAGGGAGAGAGAGAGAGATAGAAACATCAATGATGAGAAAGTCATTGATCGAGCCCACAGCCCGGGCATGTGCCCTGACCAGGAATCGAACCCCAATCACCTGGATCCTAGGTCAACGCTCAACCGCTGAGCCACGCCTGGCCGGGCCCTGTTGCTCTTGAGGTTGGGTCACTGGAAGCAACTTGTTCTTAAGACTTTTCTTTCTTCCCCATGGAAGTAAGGAGAGCCTGCAAACACTCAGGGAGGGGTCCACAGATCCCAGGAGTGGGTACCCAAGACAAGGTGGGAGCTCCACTGTTAGTCATGTTCCCACCATTTCGTAAAGATTCACTGAGAATCCTCAAGAAGGTAGGAATTCTCCCCCCAGTGCCTAGTCCAACAGCTATGTGAGGGGGTCAGGGTACTAGGGGCAAGAAGACAGAGCTGATGTGGGGGAGGGTGTCACTAAACCCATGATGACCTCGGCACTGACTTGGATGGCACCATCTGGGAAGCTGTAGGTGTTATTGAAGAAGTCGCTGCTAAGACAACAGGATGAGCCCCCAGCAAGGTGTCCTGTCATATCCCCCTCTCTGGGCCCAGCTGGCTGGACTATAAGCTTCTGGAGGGCAGAGCCGGGGCTGAGTGCACCTGTGTCCCCAAGGCACTGGGTGCAATGGGTGCTCAATAAACACAGTGGGCTAACAACAACAACAAAAGTCTTTTCCTTCCTGCAAGTATATTTTTTATTACATCATTTAAAAATGTTCCCCAGCCGGGTATGGCTCAGCGGTTGAGTGTCGACCTAGGATCCAGGAGATAGGGGTTCGATTCCGGGTCAGGGCACATGCCTGGGTTGCAGGCTGCAGCCAATCAATGACTGTCATCATTGATGTTTCTCTCTCTCCCTCTCCCTCCCTCTCTCTGAAATCAATAAAGATTTTTTTTAAAAAGTTAGTATGCTTAATGAATATTTATGCCACTATAAACAGTTTAGATGCAAATGAGTTATATATGCTTTTACTGAGACTCTCAATTTGTTCCAAAAATACAGTCACCATGTAGTGTCTGTATTTTCATATGTGTATTCATATATACTATATATGTGATGATTGTGATGTGTAAGAATGAAATAACATTGCGTGAATCCCAACAATGGAAGATAATAGTTTGAAGCTTTAATAAATGAGTATAGGATGGCGGCATAGGTAACAGCTGTACCTGCCACCTCCCACAACCACATCAAAATTAGAAGTAAAATACAGCACAACCATCACTCAGAGCCTCCTGAAATCTGGCTGAACAGAAGCCCTACAACCAGGGAACTGAAGAAGCACTGAGACCGGGAGGAGGGGCAGAGATGCAGGCGGATCGGAGTCCCGACTGTGGGACCACATCCGGTGCCTCAGTTTAAACCCAGGAGGGACATGTTGGCAGTGGAGGTTTCCCGGAGGAGGGAGGGGTCCCAGCCCCACAGAAGGCCCCCAGCCCAGGACTTCAGGGCCGGGAAGAGAAATCCCCACAACTTCAGGCTGTGAAAACCAGCGGGGACTGTCACTGAGGGACGCGGAGGCTGCAGGAGTCCCAGGCAGCTCCTCTTAAAGGGCCGGTGCACAGACTCACTCAGACACACTCCCTCTGAGCCCCAGCGCCAGGCAGCAGCTTGAAAGGAACCTGGGACACTTGGGGAAGAACTAACCTGCCTGAAATTGGAGTGAGGGGTGGAGGGGCAGCTTTCTCTCATGCAGAAGAGCTGGCAGAGGCCATTGCTCCTTTGGCGAGGCCGCCCCTCACACAACCGGCAGGCAGATATCATATTTGAACCACCAGCACCTGACTCACACCTTTGGCCCCGCCCCGTGATTCCTGGAGGCCCCGCCCCTCCCTACCTGCAGGCTCATCCAAGCCATTTCCAGTGGCTTTTCTGTGCAAGTGGCCTCTCGAGCCCCATGCTTAGGACTTTCCTAAAATCTCTCAAACAAGCAGCAGCTGACCTCAGTGTGCCCCATATGGCTCGATTAGTGGCCCTAGGCCTGGCAATAGTGACAGCCTGCATTGGTTCATAGCTTGACCTCTCCTGGACAATGCCAAGCCCAGCATAAGTAGCAGCCAATTACGGTTTGCTGTGTAGCTCATGGCTGGGTGGCCCTGGGCAAGGCACTGGCACAGGCTGACTTTGCACCTCCAGGGAGGCCCCAGAGATGGTGCACCTGGTGGTCAGACTCAACCACGCTGGATTACAACCCTACCACATCCACGAGTGACATATTCAAGGGGCGCACTTGGTGAACACCAAAGCTCCATTGAAGTAAATTCTGTTACATAGGGGTGTCTCCAGCACAGCGGCTCTCTGGCTGTAGTTGCAGCTGGTCCTCACAGCTGATTGGCCTGGGGGTCAATTCCTCCCAGTGACACCAACAGCAACCAAGGCCCAACAACAACAGGAAAGTGCACACAGCCCACACATGGGAGCTCCTAGAAGACCCAGCTCAGGTGACTGGGGAGTCTGAGCCACTGGACCCTACAAGACACCTACTACACAAAGCCACTCTACAAATTCCAGGAGACATAGCAGCTCTACCTAATACATAGAAATAAATACACCTGGAAGCAACCAAAATGTGGAGGCAAAGAAACATGTCACAAAGGAAAGAACAGAAGAAATCTCTAGAAAAGGAACTAAATGAAGTAGATCCAAGCAAGCTAACAGATACAGAGTTCAGAATAATGGTTATAAGGATGCTCAAGGATATTAGTAAGAGTATGATGAAAATAATTGAGAAAATTGATGACATAATAAAGTACCAATTTGAAATGAAGGCTACATGGACTGAAATGAAGAATAATTTACAGGGAACCAATAGTAGAGTAGAGGACGCTGAGAATCAAATCAGCAATTTGGAACATGAAGAAACAAAAAAACACCCAACCAGAAGAACAAAAAGAAAAAAGAATCCAGAAATATGAAGATAGCAGAAGGAGCCTCTGGGATAACTTCAAGAGTCTCAACATTCATATTATTGGGGTGCCAGAAGGAGAGGAAAGAGACCAAGGAATCGAAAACCTATTTGAAAAAATAATTACAGAAAACTTTTCTTTCCTGGGGAAAAGAAATCGACTTACAAGTCCAGGAAGCACACAGGGCCCCAAACAAGAGGAACCCAAAGAGGCTCACAGTAAGACATATCATAATTAAAATGCCAAAGGTTAAAGACAAAGAGAGAATCTTAAAAGCAGCAAGAGAAAAGCAGTTAATTACATACAAGGGAGCACCCATATGACTGTCAGCTGATTTCTCAACAGAAACCTTGCAGGCCAGAGGGGAGTGGCAAGAAATATTCAAAGTGATGAAAAACATGGAACTACAACTAAGATTGCTCTACCCAGCAAAGCTATCATTTAGAACTGAAGGTCAGATAAAGAGCTTCACATATAAGAAAAAGCTAAAGTAGTTCATCACCACCAGACCAGCACTACAGGAAATGTTGAAGGGTCTTCTTTAACAAGAAGCTAATGAACAAAAGAACCTGATGAACTGAATAGATCCAGAGACATTGATTCATGCAACAGACAATCATATTTCAGAAGAAAGACAGAAGGGGGGTGGGGGTGGGAAGAGATTAACCAAAGAAGTATATGCATAACCCATGGACACAGTCAATAATGGGGTGAAGGCCTGGGGAGGGGATGGGAGTGAGATGGAGGGGGTCAATTGGGGGGAAAATGGGACACCTGTAATACTTTCAAGAATAAAGATAAATTTAAAAAAATAAATGAGTATATTATTCCTATCTCTTATTAATGGTGCCTTTATTTCAGAGACTAGTTTTTTTGTCTTTTTTCATGTTAATTCTGTTTAACATTCTTTTCTCACTTCTAGGAAAAATTGTTTTTCTCCTTTAATATCCCTCATAGCAGATGAAACACTGCCTCATTGCCATGGACATCTGTGGTTAATACATTGACATAATCAGATGTCTGCTCAAACAGTAGATCCCTGTGATGTCGTTTCTTTGTATAAATATAACCAAAAGATCTACTCTTTATAAGTTGTTAGCATAACCGCAGAGAAAGGATTTCTCTTAAGTGCTTAAAACTTGACTGTGCATCCCAGTTAGAGTATATCCTAAAGCAGGGGTGGGGAACCTTTTTTCTGCTAAAGGGCCATTTGGATATTTATAACATCATCTGCAGGCCTTACAGAATTATCAACTTAAAAATTAGCTATGAAGAAAGCTCCTAGATTTATTGAATTTCGAGTCCCGCCTGTGGTTGCCTTTGCAGGGCCAGACCAAAGATTCCCCACCCCTGTCCTAAACAAACAAACAAAAAAGAAATCCTGCAAAAATTTAATCATATTTTTGGTGGTAGCATTGGTATTCTTATTTTGAGACTGCTGTGTGTATTTGGGGGGGCCACTATTGAGCCTACTACACAGATAGAAGATTGATTAGAATGTGTAAAAATCTATGGACCTAAATTTGAATCAGAAGTGTCAACATGACTCATGATGTTTTTTATAACTAAAAAATACTTATTTTTGTAGCTCCGTGCACTAAAAAGACTTAGAAGCAATGGTCAATGTGTTGGCAATGAGCATTCCCACTGTCTGGGTGGGAGTCTATACATATCATTACCAACTAAAAGCAATCAGGGCTCCTTTACAAGATGACTGATTTTAGGACTGTAGAAGAAAGCATATAAAACAATATTGGAACATTTTGTCATCCAGCTAGCAAGGAAGTTTTCAAAGACTATTCTATTCATGTTAAAAGAACTCAGAAACCAACTGAAGAAGCTTCCACTGGCAAAAGATGGGACAGTCTGAACATCAGCAGGGATGCCTGCAATGGATTGAAGAACCTTAAATAGGTTCAAATCTAAGAGTTCATATCAAAAAACAACAACAAAACAACACAACACAACTGCCCGGCCAGGCGTAGCTCAGCAGTTGGCATTGGCCTAGGATCCAGGAGATCATGGTTTGATTCCTTGTCAGGGCACATGCCTGGGTTGTGGGCTTGATCCCCAGTCGGGAGTGTGCAGGAGGCAGCCGATCAATGATGACTCTCTCATCATTGATGTTTCTATCTCTCTCTCTCCCTCTCCCTTCCTCTCTCTGAAATCAATAAAGATATATTTAAAAACAAACAAACACAACAACTCATCAGTCACATTTGGAGGTGCTGATAAAACACTGTTAATTTGAAATTGCTTATATAAAGGGAAATAATCAAACATTTATTCTGCCTGTTGTATATGACCTGCGACTCAGGATAGCCAAATTGTTGATGAAAGTTTTTTAATATAAAAGTGATCATGATAGAATATCATCTTTTGCAAACTATTTTAGAGTTAAAGTAGGCAATAACCACCAATTACTGCAAAATTCACATAAAAACAATTTTTTAATACTTTTAAAAAAAATCCTCACCCAAGTGTATTTTTCCCATTGTTTTTCAGAGAGAGTGGAAGGAACAGAGAAACATTGATTTGAGAGAGACACTTTGGTTGCCTCCCACACATGCCCTGATGAGATGGGGATCGAGCCTGCAACCAAGGTATGTGACCTTGGCCAGAACTGAACCCAGGACCCTTCAGTCTGAGGGCTAATGCTCTAACCACTGAACAAAACTGGCTAGGGCCAAAACCAATTTTTTTAAAAAAATTATCTTTATTGTTGAAAGTATTACAGATGTCCCCTTTTTGCCCCCATTGATCCCCTCCACCCTGCATTTACACCACCCCCAGACCTTCACCACACTATTATCTGTGCCCATGGGTTATGCATACAAGTATGTAAGTTCTTTGCTTAATCCCTCCCCACCTACTCCCCCACCCTCACCTTCCCTCTGAGATTCATCAGTCTGTTCCATGTTTCTATGTCTCTGGATCTATTTTGTTCATCAGTTTATATTGTTCATTATATTCCACATATGAGCGAGATAATGTAAAACTGAATCAGGAAGAATCAGAAAACCCAAATAGGCCAATAACAACTAATGAAATTGAAGCAGTCATAAAAAGCTCGCAGCAAACAAAAGCCCTGGTGAGGAAGGCTTCACAAGGGAGCTTAAGACAGATGGTTTGATATCCCAACCTGATGGAAACGCATTGATGACACCAACTAAGAAGTATTTTGACAAAACATTGGATTAGAATCTTAATAGATCTAGCCACCAATTTACCAGAAATGTAGGGTACAGAGGAACATGTAAAATAACATTCATTATAAATACATTCATTCGCAATTTCTTCAAGACTATCTCTTTTCATCAACAAATACATGCAAAGAGAGATAAAAGAAGTGGATGAGGAGCATATAGATTAAGAAATTTAAGAACTAGCCCGGCCAGTGTGGCTCCGTAGATTGAGTGTCGACCTCTGAACCGAGTTCACCAGTTCGATTCCCAGTCAGGGCACTAGCCTGGGTTGCCAGCTCAGTCCCCAGTAGGGGACATGCAGGAGGCAGCCCATCAATGTTTCTCTCTCATCAATGTTTCTATCTCTCCTTTCCTCTCTCTCTAAAATCAATAAAAGTGTATTTTAAAAAATAAAGAAATTCAGGAAATATATCAACCATTTATAATGTGAACCTTATTTACATCCTGTTTCAAAGAAACTATTTTAAAAATGTATGAGAAAACTGTGGAAATTTCAACACTGGATACTTGCTGATAATCTAAAACTGTAAAATTGTTAGGTATGGCAATATTGCAGTAATTATTTTCAAAGGCATTCTTATTTGGAAGAATAACATTAAAAATATTTAAGAAGAAATGATAAGATGTCTGTGATTTGCTTCAAAATAACCTAGGGGGGGAAAGGCGGTGGTATAAATGAAGGTTTATACCTTGTATTTGGCTGTTATGTCTCATGTAATAACAGTCCCCACCTTTTTGTTCTTTTCCCCCAAAAAAATTTATTTAGAAAGTCACAGAGGTAAAAGTGTGCGCCAGCTGGGCTGCATGGACTCAGGAAACAAGTTACAGAGGCAAAAGAAGGGCCCTTGGAGCTTTAGAGAAAGAAAGCAAAGGTATGCACAACCTTGAGGAAAGAAAAGCCAG
Source organism: Miniopterus natalensis (assembly GCF_054644295.1). Taxonomy (NCBI): domain Eukaryota; kingdom Metazoa; phylum Chordata; class Mammalia; order Chiroptera; family Miniopteridae; genus Miniopterus; species Miniopterus natalensis. The sequence continues at coordinate 75,324,499 of NC_142103.1, read as the reverse complement.
TCTCCCACCGTTTCTAATCCTCGCCTGAGTACATTTTCCCATTGATTTTTAGAGAGTGGAAGGGAGGGAGGGAGAGGAGAGAGAAAGAAACATCAATGTGAGAGAGACATAACCGGGAATGGAACCCACAACCCTTCCGTGTGAGCGCCGACACTAACCATTGAGTGAACCGGCCAGGGCAATCCCCTCCTTTTTTTAAATGAAATTGATTTGTAGAACGTTCTGCAACATGGACTCAGCTGATTTTTTCATCATGGTGTCTTTTAATTTCTTTTTCTATTCTTGGTATTTCTGGTAAACATGAGCTAGATCTAGATGCTAGATTAGATACAGTTACAATATTTTTGGTCATGCTTCAGAGGTGCTGCTGTGTGCTTCCTATTACTGTATGTCTGTCATCCTGCCTTTAGGGAAGCTAAGATTGATATGTGGATTCAGATGGTATCAACTAGTTTTTTTATTTTTTTTATTTTTTATTTTTATTTTTTAAATATATCTTTATTGATTTCAGAAAGAGGAAAGGCAAGGGAGAGAGAGAGAGAGATAGAAACATCAATGAGAGAGTCGTTGATTGGCTGCCTCCTGCACGCCCCCTATTGGGGATGGAGCCCGCAACCCGGGCATGTGCCCTGACCAGGAATCAAACCCCAATTGCCTGGATCCTAGGTCGACGCTCAACCACTGAGCCACACCCGGCCGGGCAGTATTTTTAAAATATGTTTTTATTACTATTATTTTAATCGTCACCGATTTTTAGAGAGAGTGGAAGGGAGGGAGTGGGGGGGGGTAGAGAGAGAGAGGAGAGAAAATTGGTTGCCTCCTACACATACCCCAACCGGGGATGGGGATTCAACCTGCAACTCAGATATGCACCCTTGACTCAGAATTGAACCCACAACCCTTTGGTCCTCTGGCCTATGCTCCAACCACTGATCCACACTGGCCAAGGCTAAATATGTTTTTATTGATTTCAGAAGTTGGAAGGGAGAGAGAGAGAGAGATAGAAACATCAGTGATGAGAGAGAATCGCTGATGGGCTGCCTCCTGCATGCTCCCTACTGGGGATAGAGACAGAAACTCTGATCAGGAATCAAACTGTGACCTCCAGATTGATGGGTCAACACTCAACCACTGAGCAACACCAGCCAGGCTCAACTAGGTTTTGAATGAACATATAATTGTTTACAATATTCTGTAAGTCTTTTAAAGTAACTGTTGTCTCTTTGGGGTGTCTTCCTTCTTCCTTCAGGGCCTGCTCTCCTTCCTGTAACACATCCTTCAGTTTCCCAGGGTCCTGTAAGAAAATCTCTCCATGATGTCAAACAGCTTAACCTGTTCCAAACAGCTAAACTCATTCCAAACAGCTAAACCCATTCCTGTAACCAGAGAATAGTCAGCATTTACAAAAATAATGTCGAATGGTAGGGTGGGTTACAATTCCCACTGTTACAGTATCTTTGTCAAAAATGAAGAAAAAAATCTCCCAGCTTTATTTTAATTTCACCAGTTTTTTTCATTAATGGTATTTTTCTGTTCTAGAATCCCATCCAGGTATCACACTTAGTTTTCATGTCTCTCCAGTCTCCTATTGCCTGTGACGATTTATCCCTCCCTCCTTGTTTTTCATATCTTGAGTATTGGCCAGGTAGCCTGTAGAATGTCCCCAGTCTGTTTTTTTCTGATCGTTTTCTCTTGATTAGACTTAAGTATGGGTATGGGGTGTGTGTGACAGTACAAGGTATTTTTGGTATGGGGGCTCTTTAGATACTCATTGTCCTGCCTTTCTCCATCTTGAGTGGAGACCCAATTTCTATCCTCTGCAGATGGAGAAGGCCAAGAACTATTTGACTCCAGCACCTCCTGGTTAGGGTAAGTTAAAGTAGACCAATATCAGAAACCTCTCCTAAGATATTTGCAAAGCCATGACATTCTAATTCTTTCTAATACTTTGGAGTTTCAATAACAATATTTTGAACAAGCCAGGTTTCCATTTATAGTGCTCTGTAAAATGGTTATTTATCTTTATTCTCAGAAAGATAATTATTTATTTCTCTTATCTGGCTCAGAATCAGTCCTGCCTCTCCATACAAATATTCTTGGATGTGTGCATGTCTTTGTCACTTCATAGTCTCAGTCTGTTGGTTATTGCAACAGGACTTAACACCACCTGATATATAATTTATTATTAGTTTAATTTCTGACTTCCACCAGTAGAATGTAAGTTCTCCATATGTGCTATGGTTTGTGACTCTTCACTGATGAATCCTCAGTACCTTTATGTAGCAAGTTCTGAGTAAATAGCTGAATGGATTTAATAAATGAGAGGTAAGGGACTGAATGCAGGCATTGTGGCCTGAAACACAGTGTTTTGCCAGCAGGAGGAGCTTCAGGATATCTGTAGGAACAAGGGTAGTTCATTTGCTAGTGGTTTATGGTTCTCAGGGGAGTTCCAACCTAGCGCTTGTGCAGTTTAACCATGCACCTGAAACTCCGGAGGATCTTGTTTAGGTTAATGCTCATTTTTATTCAGGAGGTCCTGGTTAGGGCTCAAGATTCTTCATTTTTTAAAGAAAGGTTTATTAGAAAATTCTCACCCTGAACTGTATAGCATGTGATGCAGTACTACCACTCATTAAAACAAACTGGAGGTCTCTTTCACCCAGGCTGCTGACCATGGGAAAGGCTGTTTCACAGTGTGTGGCTCCTGAATAGAAAGGGGATGGAGGGCTGCACTCAGCAGCCATATACAGGGACCCTCTGCCTTCTTGTAAGGCACTGTGTATAACCCCAGAAAGTATTTGTCTGTGTGGGGTGGGGAATGGAACCAGAGCCCTCCTGCAGCCAGAGAGGGTCTGAAGTCACCAGACGGGTGGGTCAGGACTCCAGCTGCCAGAGCTGCCAGGTTTTTTTGTCCTGCTCTGTGAGGAGCTGGGATAGAGTGCAAAGAGCTGCTCCAGCTTTACTGAGATCAGCTGTGAAGGGGACCCCTCCTTCTTGGTACCAAGGTGCGGAGGTGAAGGGACCTCGCAGGGCAGGTTCCCTGCCTCTGTGTTGCTCTGTGTGCTTTTGAGGTTTTGATTGCTGAATGGACGTCCACTTTTCCTGGATTGCATTGGGGAGACAGACCAGCAAAAGCTGGGATTTGTGTCTGCATAGTGGAGAGTTTGAAATAAGCGCAGCGTGCAACCAGCCAACCAGATCTGGGAAAGGAGGGGCAGAGGGTGTCTACCTCTCCTGCAGACTAGAACCACCACCCCCAACAGGAAAGGGGCTGGTTCAGCTCACTGAAGCCTCAGATATTCCCGGCAGGGCACAGTCCTGAGGGGGAAGGGAGAACAGCTCACAGGACAACAATACAAGAATAAGTCTCTCAGGGACTATTTGGGAACTGGAGGAAAACCTTAAACCCTTTCTGGGGGCTGGACAGGCAAAGTGATCACCGGATTTTTTTTTTAAATCAAACCCACTGAGCCCAGGCCACTGAAACTGCCCATATAGAAAAGGCAACAGATTGAATTCAATCTGAAACTGCAGCAGGACATTGTATGGGGAACTAGAATTGGAGGATAGGGTAGAGACTGAGGAGCTGGCTTTGAAGCAGAGACTAACTTCCCCACAGTGAGTGCCTGACAACGAAACCTCAAATTAAAGGGAGAAATATCCCAAGCTACACTAGCCAGCCTGCACCCTAAAAACTCTTCAGAAGACCTTGGAGTAAGACCAGGCAACCACAGGGGGAGGCAAAATAATGAACAAGTGACAGATATATGCAAAAGAATGAAACTAGACCACCAACTTTCACCATACACAAAAATAAACTCAAAATGGATAAAATACTTAAATGTAAGTCATGAAACCATAAAAATCCTGGAAGAAAACATAGGCAGTAAAGTCACAGACATCCCACGTAGTGGACTTTTCACTGATATATCTCCTAGGGCAAGAGAAACAAAAGAAAAAATAAACATATGGGACTACATCAAACTAAAAAGCTTCTGCACAACAAAAGAAAACAACCTCAAAATACAAAGGAACCCCACGGTCTGGGAAAACATATTTGCCAAGGATGAATCTGATAAGGGGCTAATTTCCAAAGTGTATAAAGAACTCATAGCACTCAGCAAGAGGAAGACAAACAACCCAATTAAGAAATGGGCAAAGGACTTAAATAGACAGTTCTCCAAAGAGGACATACAGATCGCCAAGAGACACATGAGAAAATGCTCGACGTCGCTAATCATCAGAGATGCAAATTAAAACCACAATGAGGTATCACTTCACACCTGTCAGAATGGCTACCATCAACAAATCAACAAACGACATGTGCTGGTGAGGGTGTGGAGAAAGGGGAACCCTAGTACACTGCTGGTGGGAATGCAGACTGGTGCAACCACTATGGAAAACAGTATGGAAGTTCCTCAAAAAATTAAAAATGGAGCTGCCGTTTGACCCAGTGATTCCACTCCTAGGAATGTATCCTAAGAATCCTGAAACATTCATCAGAAAGGATATATGTACCCCGATGTTCATAGCAGCACAGTTTACAATAACTAAGATCTGGAAACAGCCCAAGTGCCCATCAGTAGATGAGTGGATAAAAAAGCTGTGGGACATTTACACCATGGAATACTACGCAGCTGTAAAGAAGAAGAATCTCGTACCCTTTGGGACAGTATGGATGGACCTGGAGAATATTATGCTAAGTGAAATAAGCCAGGCAGCGAAAGAAAAATATCACATGATCTCGCTTATACGTGGAATCTAAAGAACGTAATAAACTGATGAGCAGAATAGATTCAATGACATGGAAGTATAGATGAGATTGATGAATGTCAGAGGGATGGAGGAGGGCGGGTGGGTGGAGAGGGAGAGAGTAACCAAAGAATTTATGTGCATATATACACAACCCAAGGACATGGACAATGGTGGGGAGAGAGACTGGAGGGGGGGGAAGGAATGGGGTGGAATGGTGATTGGGGAGAAAAAGGGACATCTGTAATATTTTAAACAATAATAAAATTAAAAAAAAAAATAACTGACAAGTGGAGGTGACCCACAGAGAACCTCATATCGGCCAACTACCAAAAGACACCAGAGCCAACCCTAGACAACTCCTGACATTTACTGATACTCAAGTACCTCCCAGGAGAACCAAAATCAGCATACAAAACAGAGAGCCTCAGACCACATAAATTGCCCAGAAAAAACTCACCTGACTTTTTTTTTTTTAGTAAAAAGCGAGAAAAGAAAAAAAAAATTCTTCTTAAACTTTTAAATTTTTAAATTTAAAAGAAAATTTTAAATTAATTTAAAAAAATTTGTTTAATTTTGCTTATTTTGGGGCTTTTTTTGGTTTATGCTTTGTTTTGTTTTGTCTTTTGTTCTATTATCAAGATTTTCTTGATATTCCCTGCTTAATTGCTGGGACATTATCATTATAACCTATAAATTTACTGATTTTCTCTATTGCTTTCCCCATATCTCTTATTGGACTCCCTCCCTGCCCTTGCTTTATCTCTCTCTCTCTCTTCTTGTTCCATTGGCATAACTTTTTTTGTTCTTTCTTTCTTCTTTCTTTCTTTCTTTCTTTCTTTCTTTCTTTCTTTCTTTCTTTCTTTCTTTTCTTTTCTTTTCTTTTTTCCTCTCTGTCTTCCTGTCTTTTTGTTTGTTTGTTTGTTTCTGATTGTATCTTTATTGTATTTTTTATTTTTCAACTATTTTCCTATGCCTGTGCTCTGCCCTTAATTTTTTGCTCGCCCTTCTTTCAGAATCTTTTCTCTACCCCTTTTATCTCCCAGTAGCTTCTCTATTTTTTACTTTTTATTTTATTATTATTTTTTTATTTTTTTGATACTATTAGCAATAATATTCTTTTCTCTCTTTTTCACTCTATTTTTTCTTTCTCTCTCTCTTTTTTTTTTTTTTTGCTTTAGCATTTGTGTTCTCCCTTCATTATCCTAATTCTACTTTCACTTGGGATGTTTTCATTGTGATTGTCAGGGTATTTTGTAAGATACTGCTTGTTTCCTGGCAGTTTGGTTGTGTATTGTCTTGCCTTGCCAGCACCCATATAACAGCTCGCATAATGTGGTTGGGGATGAACCACACAGTTAGCGAACCTGAGAGGAGAGTCCTCCCAAGAACAGGTTAACAACAATCTAGACCCAATCACAACAGGAGAGCCCAAAGAACCCACAAAAGGGACATGCCTAGAGCAAATAGCTCAGAATTATAAGGAAAACACACTTCTGGACTCCACTGGACATACACTACAAAATCCCACCCCACAAGACTGGGAGACAGCAAATATATCTAGTATACAGATACAAACACTAAGAGCCACCAAAATGGAGAGACAAAGAAACAACCCCCAAACTAAAGAAAAGGAAAAATCACCAGAAAAAGACCTTGATGAGATGGAGTTAAGCAAATTATCAGAAATAGAGTTCAGAGTAATGGTTATAAAGATGCTCAAGGAAATTAATGTGAACAACAAGACGCTTAATGGAAAGGTAGGGGAACTTAGGGAAAATATATTAAAAAAAGCTGAATATCAGAAATAAGAACCAAGCAGAAATGAAGAATGCTATATCTGATACCAAGAATATGCTGGAAGGAATTAAAAGCAGGCTGAATGAAGCAGAGGATAGAATAAGTGAGGTAGAAGATAAGGTAGAAATAAACACTCAATCAGAGCAGCAAAAAGAAAAAACACTTAAAAAGCATGAGAACAGTCTAAGGGAGCTTTGGGACAACATGAAGTGAAACAACATTCGCATTATAGGAGTGTCAGAGGGGGAGGAAAGAGAGCAAGGGATAGGGAACTTGGTGGAGGAAATAATGACAGAAAACATTCCTATACTAGCAAGGGAGAAAGCCACACAAGTTCAGGAAGCAGAGAGGGTTCCAAACAAGAAGGACCCAAAGAGGCCCACTCCAAGACACATCATAATTAAAATGCCAGATGTTAAGGACAAAGATAGAATATTAAGGACTGCAAGAGAGAGACAATCAGTGACCTACAAGGGAACCCACATAAGGCTGACAGCAGATTTCACAATAGAAACCCTTCAGGCCAGAAGGGAGTGGCATGAAGTTCTCAAAGTAATGAAAAGCAAGAACATGCAACCAAGATTGCTTTATCCAGCAAGGCTATCATTTAAAATTGAAGGTGAAACAAAGAGTTTCCTGACAAAAGAAGACTAAAGGAGTTTAGTACCACCAAACCAGCATTGCAAGAAATGCTAAAGGGATTGCTTTAAGAAGAAGAAGGAATATTGAAAGGTACATCAGCACAAAGGGGAAAAATGACATTAAATAAGTTTATATCAATAGTAACCTTAAATGTAAATGGAATAAATGGTCCAATCAAAAGACATAGGGTAGCTGAATGGATAAGAAAACAGGATCCAAATCTATCCTGACCCACCTGAGAGCAAAAGACTCACACAAGCTAAAAGTGAAGGGATGAAAAAAAAAATTCCATGCAAATGGAAACAAAAAAATAGCTGGAGTAGCAATACTTATTTCTGACACAATAAACTTCAAAATAAAGACCATAGCAAGAGACATAGTCACTCCTTAATACAAAAGAGATCAATCCAACAGGAGGAAATAACCCTTATCAATATATATGCACCCAATATAGGAACACCTAAATATATAAAACATTTCTTGGTGGACTTTAAGGGGGAGATTGACAGCAAGACAATCATAGTGGGGGACTTTAACACCCCACTGTCATCATTGGAGAGATCATCTAGGCATAAAATCAACAGGGAAACAGAAACCTTAAATGACACACTAGATCTAATGGATTTAATTGACATTTACAGACATTTCATCCCAAAGTAGCAGAATATACATTCTTCTCAAGTGCCCATGGAACATTTTCAAAAATAGACCACATGTTAAGGCACAAGGCAAGTCTCTACAAACTCAAGAGGATTAAAATTATATCAAGCATCTTCTCAGATCACAATGCCATGAAACTAGAAATCAACGACTATAAAATATTCAAACACATGGAGGCTAAATAGTATGTTATTAAACAATGAATGGGTTTTCAATGAGATGAAGAAAAAAGTCAAACACTTCCTGTAAAGAAATGAAATGAACAGACAGCAAACCAAAATCTATGGGACACAGTGAAAGCAGCCCTGAGAGGAAAGTTCATAGAATTACAGGCATACCTCAAGAAACAAGAAGCTCTAATAAACCATCTAACACAACAACTAAAAGAACTAGAACTAGAACAGCAATGAAAGCCCTGAGGAAGTACAAGGAAGGAAATAATAAAGATCAGAGCAGAAATTAATGACATAAAAACTAAAAAATAATAAAAATACAAAAATCAGTGAAACCAAGAGCTGGTTCTTTGAAAAGATAAATAAGATTGATGAAACTTTTAGCCAGACTCACTAAAAAACAAAGAGCAAGGACCCAAATAAATAAAACCAGAAGTGAAAGAGGCAATACAACAACTGACCCAACAGAAATACAAGAGATTGTAAGAAAATACTATGAGCAACCATATGCCAACAAACTGGACAACCTGGGTGAAATGGACAAATTTGTAGAAGCATACAATCTTCTAAAGCTCAATCAGGAAGAGGCAGAAAACCTGAATAGGCAGATAACAAATAATGAAAATGAACTATTAATCAAAAAACTCCCAGCAAACAAAAGTCCTGGAACAGATGGATCTACAGGAGAGTTTTACGAAACTTTCAAAGAATTAACACCTATTCTCCTCAAACTATTCCAGAAAATTCAAGAGGAGGGAAAACTCCCAAGCTCTTTTTATGAGGCCAGCACCATCCTAAACCCCAAACCAGATATAAATACTACAAACTGGGAAAATTACAGGCCAATATCCCTGATGAATATAGATGCTAAACTCCTCACTAAAATACTAGCAAACAGGATCCAGCAGTACATTAAAAAAATCATACACCACAGTCAGTGGGATTTATTCCGGGAATGCAAGGCTGGTATAATATCCACAAATCAATAAATGTGATACATCACATAAACAAAATGAAGGACAAAAATCATATGGTCATATCAATAGATGCAAAAAAAGAATTCAACAAAATTCAGCACCTATTATTGATAAAAACTCTCAGCAAAGTGGGAATAGAGGGATCATACCTCAATATAATAAAGGCCATATGTGACAAACCTACAGCCAACATCATACTCAGTGGTCAAAAACTAAAAACAATTCCCTTAAAAACAGGAACAAAACAGGGATGTCCACTTTCACAACCCTTATTCAACATAGTATTGGAAGTCCTTGCCGGAACCATCAGACAGGAAAAAAAAACATAAAAAGTATCCAAATAGGAAAGGAGGTAGTAAAACTGTCATTATTTACAGATGACATGATATTGTACATAGAAAACCCTAAAGACTCCACCGAAGTACTACTAGAGTTGATAAATGAACTTGGCAAGGTAGCTGGATACAAAATTCACACCCAGAAATGGATGGCATTTTTATACACCAACAATGAACTCTCAGAAAGAGAATCTAAAAAACAATACCATTTACCATTGCAACTAAAAAAATAAGATACCTAAGAATAAACTTAGCCAAGGATGTAAAAGACCTGTACTCAGAAAACAACAGGACCCTGCAAAAAGAAATAGAGGAAGATATAAACAAGTGGAAGAATATACCATGTTCATGGTTTGGAAGAATTAGTATCATTAAAATGTCCATACTATCCAAAGCAATCTATAGATTCAATGCAATTCCTATTAAAATACCAACAGCATATTTCACAGAGCTAGAACGAATATTCCAAAAATTTATATGGAACCAAAAAGGACCCCGAATAATAGCAGCCATCTTCAGGAATAAGAACAGAGTTGGAGGGATCACTTTACCGTACACCAAACTGTACTACAAAGCCATTGAAATCAAAACAGCCTGGTATTGGTACAACAACAGACATATAGATCAATGAAACAGAACAGAGACCCCAGAAATAGACCCCACGTCATTATGGTCAGTTAATATGTGACAAAGGAAGCAAGAGCATACAATGGAGTAAAGGCAGTCTCTTCAATAAATGGTGCTGGGAAAATTGGACAGCTACAATAAAAAAAATGAAACTAGACCACCAACTTTCACCATACACAAAAATAAATTCAAAATGGATAAAAGACTTAAATGTAAGTCACGAAACCATAAAAATCTTGGGAGAAGACATAGGCAGTAAAGTCACAGACATTTTATGTAGTGAAATTTTCACTGATACATCTCCTAGGGCAAGAGAAACTAAAGAAAAAATAAACAAATGGGACTACATCAAACTAAAAAGCTTCTGCATAGCAAAAGAAATCAGCCTCAAAATACAAAGGAACCTCATGGTCTGGGAAAACATATTTGCCAAGGATGTATCTGATAAGGGGCTAATTTCCAAAGTGTACAAAGGACTCATAGTACTCAACAGGAGGAAGACAATCCAATTAAAAAATAGGCACAGGACCTGAGTAGACACTTCTCCAAAGAGGACATACAGATGGCCAAGCAACATATGAAAAAATGCTCAAGGTTGCTAGTCATCAGAGAGATGCAAGTTAAAACCTCAGTGAGATGTCACTTCACACCTGTCAGAATGGCTACCATCAACAAATCAACAAATGAAGTTGTCGAGGGTGTGGAGAACGGGGAACCCTGATACACTGCTGGTGGGAATGCAGACTGGTGCAGCCACTATGGAAAATATGGAGGTTCCTCAAAAACTTAAAAATGGAACTGCCATTTGTCCCAGTGATCCCACTTCTAGGACTATACCCTAAGAATCCTGAAACACGAATCAGAAAGAATACATGCACCTCTATGTTCATAGCAGCGCAATTTACAAAGCTAAGATCTGGAAACAGCCCAAGTGCCCATCAGTAGATGAGTAGTTGTGGGACATATACACCATGGAATACTATGCAGCTGTAAAGAATAAAGACCTTGTATCGTTTGGGACAGTATGGATGGACCTGGAGAATATTATAGTAAGCGAAAGAAGCCAGGCAGAGAAAGACAAACATCACATGATCTCACTTATATGTGGAATCTAAAGAACTTAATAAACTGATGAATAGAATAGATTCAATGACATGGAAGCATGGATCAGACTGATGAATCTCAGAGGGGAGGAGGGGGGTGGTTATGTGGGGGGGGTGAGAGATTAACCAAAGAATTTATATGCATATATGCATAACCTAAGGACACAAACAATGGTGTGGTGAGGGACTGGGGAGGGGGTTTGGGCCGATTGGAAGGAGTCAATGGGGAGAAAAAGGGACATCTGTAATATTTTGAACAATAAAAAAAACAAATAACAAACAAAGAAAAAAAACCAACTGGAGCCCTGGCTCGTCTGGCTCAGTGGACCGAAGGGTCCCAGGTTTGATTCCAGCCAAGGGCACATACCTTTGTTGCAGGTTCGATCCCTTGCCCCAGTCTGGTCGCTTGGGAGAGGCAACCAATTGATATGTCTCTTTTACATCGATGTTTCTCTCTCTCCCTCTCTCTCTCTCTCTCTTTCCCTCTCTCTCTCTCCCCTCCCTTCCACCCTCTCCTAAAATCAATGGAAAAAATATCCTTGAGTGAAGATTTAAAAAAACCGACTGGAGGAAATAAATACTCCTGTTCTCGTGTTTCCAAAATCATCCTTATACAAAATGTATAAAAAGCAGTTTCTGTTGTTACTTGTGCTCTGCACCTCTGCCCCTTGATATTCCAAAGCATCCCACCAATGGCTATGGGTACTCACTTTACAGATGGGAAACTGAGGCACCAAGAAGATGTTCTACCAGTGGTTACACAGTAGTGGTAGTTAGGAGTTGCTCTCTCTGACTGGCCCAGGTGGCAGGTGATGGAAGAGAGAGACTGAGGGGGCTGGGGGGTGTCTTCCTCAGTCCCTGAAGGAGGAGGGAAGGTGCTCAGGGCAGGGCCACCAGGTAATGCGAAACCTCTTGGGAGCTGTTGAAATTCTGGAAGGGAAAAAGTCTTTGGGAGAGGCAAAGACTGCATTGCCAGGTTGGGAGGTGGGTAGAAGAAAGGCTAGTGCTGCTGGTGAGGAAGTCTGATCTGCAGGCCTAGTCAGAGACTTCGCTATAGTAATACTTGTGGGCACCTGAGGTCACCTTCCAGCAGGCTGCCCAAAACTCAGTGATCTCCAGCAGCAGAAGTTGGGCCAAAGAGCTGAGGCCAGTTGGGAGCAGGAAGCCATCCTGGGTCAGGACAAAGAGCTCATCCATTCACTGCCTGTTCACCTTCTCCAGCTGCTCCCCAACATGCTCTTCCTTGCTCAGACTGTTGAGTTGGGCCAGTCTGAAGAGGCATTCATAGACAGGGTTCATCAGGGCCATCATGGGCATATTGTTCATCCTCAAGTAGTCAAAGATGTTGCAGATAAAGGTGACATAGCAGATCCAGCCCTGCAGGGAGCGGACTCACAGATCCTTCCAAGCTGTAGCTGGTTGAGGGATCCACACAGGAAGACACTCTGGCCTGCTTGCCTGCTCTATGCCTGAATAATGGCATAGCACATGCATCCTGCTTCCTTGCTGAACATACGGTCTTGCAGAGAATGGTCCACAGTCACATTGGTCACTTTCTCCTGGTCCACTGCACCTGGATCTTTGAGTGCTGTCTTCAGCAGCTGCTGGGTCTCTGTATCAAAAGACTGGATTTTATACTCCTCTCTACCAGGCTCCCCCATGACCATCTGGCCCCATCAGCTCTGTACTGGGGCAGGATTAGAAACAGAACCTACAGGGCCGGTGCCATGCCAGCATGCCCAGAGGCCATTCGGTGGGCATGGTGCATGTGACCCATGCCCATGGCACTACTGGTAAGACCAAGATTCTTCATTTCTAACATATTCCCAAGCCATGCTGCTGGTCCATACACCACACATGAATTAACAAGATTGTATGACCATCTCCTAGGTATTTGAAAGGATAACAACATCCCCAATAATCTCAAAACTTTAAGCTTCTTTTTGTAGAAATGTAGTGATTAGGAGAGTGTAGGCTTGGGAGACAGACAGAGCTGCAATAAAATCCTGACTCACCACTTTCCCACTGGACATGTTAATGACCCTTTCTATCTTAGGTTAATAATAATCTTTGTGCATAAGTCTCCTTAGCTATTACCTGGGAAGAATACTATGTACTTGGCAGAATCATTAGATGTGTTAAATGGGCAAATGCAAGTAAAGTTATCAAGACAATCTCCAGCAAATGGCACTTAAAAATTAATATGAATATAGTATAGCACTTTCCATTTTAAAAGGATTTTTCATGTGCAGCTTAGTCCACTGCCATGAGATAGCTAATGATTTAGGTTGCATTGTTGTGAGTTGATGATTGTAATGAAATGACTCCAAGTTTCACTGGATCAAGGGGGAATGAGACTGACTTAGCCAGCTATATTCCCAAGCTGGAACTACTAATCTTTTCCTCATGATGCTGGGTGAGACATAACTACCCTGAATTCTTATGACAGCAGTGTGTGAATGTGTAGGGAGAGAGGAGTGGCTCAAAATTAGTGTATGTGGCAGCATCCAGGCTGGTGACTTTGAAATGTGGGAAACCTGGATTCTCTTGGCTCCGTTGTCTCAGCAGCCTGCTTGTCTCCTGAAAGAGACACAGAAGAAGAAATAATGGTTTCTGGGTTGATGACAAATTTTTACAGGTGAGTAGGAATTTGATACTTCCCCAAAAGGAAGACATTTATCCTTTTCTTGGCTAGGAGTTTTCTAAAACAGATTGTAGCAATTGCTGCCTGGATTCCTGAACATGTTTTATCAAGTCTCTGGGCTGCTTGTGGATAGGGACGGGCTACACAGAAATCCTCCCATTCAACCTCCTTCCTTCCTAGGCAGACTGACTGCCCTCCCCTGGGCATCACATTCTGCAGAGTGCTGTGGTGGACACTCCATAAGGAAATAAAATGTCTTTGTCTCAAGAAATCCTTGTTTTCACTGGGGAAATGTTTCTTTCAGCTATTGTGTTTTACTCATGCCTACACTGTTTTGGGGACTATGCTCAATGTTGGAGAAAGAAAGGAATAAGTCTGGAAGAACTCAGAGTCTAGCATTGAAAATATAAACTAAGGCATGCATTAAAGGTGCTATTAGAGTTATGAAACTGGATATGGTAGATTGCCTTGGGGGTGAGTGTGGATACTGAGCCTTAGGGTAGCAGACCCATCTAAATTTCCTCTGAATTAAGTCTCCACACCACAGAGCTATCAACTCTTTCACACTCCTATGAACTTTAGAGGAGATGGTATCTCACTGAGGGAGAATCTGGAATCAGCAGCCTTCAGGTATGTAGCTATAGATTTCCACAGGGGAGGAGTGGGATCCTTTGGACTTTACTCAGAGGACCTCATACAGAGATATGATACTGAAGAACTACAGCAATCTGATGACAGTGTACACAAATGGCATGATTCCTTTGATTAGTCATTTATGGAGAAAGTATTTCTTAAGTACCTACTGTATTCTAGGATGTGGGTTGGGGACTGAGAAAACACAAGTATATGAGACAGAAATGATCCTTGCCACCATGGGGCTTGTCTAATGACTTCCCCATGAAAATGAAGACCTACATTTGTCACTGACTTTTTGTTTCCTCCATAGTTAAAAAGCTTGGGGTTCCTTAAATGTGTATCTAAGCTTGGGCATGAGTTTCAGATATCAGAGATCTTAGGTATATTGGGAGCACAGAGTCAGTATTTGAGTTTGGGGCCCTTCTGAAAAACTTTTATTGGAGTGATGAGAACTTTGGTAAGTTCATTTGCTGCTCTTACAGTCATACTTGCCCGTCTTCAGAACCCCTGAAAGTGAAAATATTGGCAGCTGTTTCAACAATGGGAGGTCTTATAATCCTCTGCATAGTCCTCCCATATCACATACTTTCCTCCATGAACAGGACATCAACCCAGCAAACCCAGCCTAATCTCAGAGGAAGATGTATTTAAAATTTAAATTTAACGTTTTCATATGGGCTCTTAATTTTTCCCCACTGGGGATTTCTGATAACTTTTTTTTGTCAACATCAGTCTCAATTGTGATAGAATCATTGTTAGAAAGTTACCTAAAAATCTACACTTTATCCCTGTAATTGCCAAAATGCTCATACAGCCAAGGTTCTCAAAGTCTGACTTTGCTCATAATTGCATTATTTTCCCAATTTAGGGATCTATGTGAGACAGAAACATCGATCAGTTGCCTTCCATACACTCCTCGACTGGAGAGCAAACCCGCAATCCAGATATGTGTCCTGACCAGGAATCAAACTGGCAACCTTTCAGTGCATGGGATGACACTCATGGGATGAGCCACTCTGGTCGGGCACTTTCCATATTTTAAATATTTACCCACTTTGTTCCAGATAGGGAGTTTACTTAAACACCCATTGCCAACCTCTCATCAGGACATATTTGGGGAACAGCTATGCAATGATCTGAGTACGGTAAAAGCCACAAGGGATGATACTTTGTCCTTTACATTAAGAGAATATTGGTGAAGGCCTGGGGCAGGGGAGTGGGTGTGGGGTAGAAGGGGTCAATGAGGAAAGAAAGGGGACATCTGTAATTCTTTCAATAATAAAGCTAAATTTAAAAAGAGAGGAAGAGAATATTGGAAAGGCTCTGAATTTGAAAAGCCATGTGTGGCAGGCTGAATAATGGTCCCTAACAATGTCCAGGTTGTAAGCTCTGGAGCCGGTGAATGTTCACTTATATGGCAAAAATGGATTTTGCAGATGAGATTAAGTTAAGGATCTTGAGATGAGGAGAGTATGCTGAATTCTCCAGGTGTGCTCTAAATGTAATCACAAGTGTCCTTATAAGGAAAAAGCTGAGGGAGATTTGACTACAGAAGTGGAGACAGTGATGTGATGACAGAAGCAGCTTTGAAGATGAAGGAAGGGACCACAGCCAAGGAATACAGTCATCTATTACAAGCTGAAAAAGGTAAGGGAACAGATTCTCCCCTCAGAGCCTCCAGAAAGAACCAGCCCTGCCCAACACCTTGACTTTAGCCCAGTGAAAAAAATTCTGTTGTTTTAAGCCACTAAGTTTGTGGTAATTTGTTAAAGAGGCAACAGGAAACTAATGCACCATCTAAGAACTGGGAAAGTCATTTAGGTAAGTGAAATTCACTTAGGAGAAGGTAGTGTCTCAGGAAAGATACTATGAATATTGAAATAGCTCAAAACATGTTTTTTCACTGGAAATTTATATGTGTTTTCATGAATTTGAATCAGATATTAAGCATTTATAAAGTAATTCAGCCTTGAAAATTACCAGAAAATCTCTGCATGAAAATAATGAGTATGATAGAGACATTGCAGAAGAGTTACCATTTCTACCTGAAAAAAACCTTAAGGCAGGAACCATATGTATGCACAGGAAATCATTAAAGAATATAGTGACTATCAGATATATAACAGAAGGGGATAATTCCTATGAAGGTAATGAACAGACAACTTTGTCCAGTCATCACTCATCTCTTCATCAACAGAGGAGACTTTATTCTGGAGAGAAACCCAATGAATACAATATTTCTTTTGAAGTTTTCAACATGAGGGCTAATCTTACTCAGCACAGGAGAATACACATCAGGGTGAAGGCCTATGAATGTCATTACTTTGGGAAAGCCCTCAGGGATTATCCCTTCTCTTAGGTATTATGTGAAAACTCACACTGGGGAGAAATCCTTTGGGTATATTCAATGTGGAAAAGACCTTTAGTGTAAGCATATCCATAAAGCATACATGAGAATTCACAACAGAGCAAAATCTTATGAATGAAATTAATGTGGAAAAGCCTACAGCAAAAACTCTTAACTTAAAAAGCAGAAGAGAATATGTAATGGGGAGAAACTCTATGAATGTTAGGCTGAAAATGTCTCTAGTTTTCCTACATCCCTGAGGAGTCACATGAAGATTTATGCTGGAGAAAAACCTTGTGAGTATAATCAATGTGGAAAAAGACTCCAATCTGAGGGTTCAGGATAACACATACTGGGGAGAAACCCTATGAATGTAAGATTTGTGGGAAAGCCTTTGGTGATTCCTTTTCCCTTAGGAAACATGGGAGTACTCATGCTGGAGGGAAACTATGGATGCTTCCACTTAGTGGGCACAAGGTAAGTTAAAATGGGAGTGAGACCTTATGTTATACAGAATTGCCTTTGTTAGTGTCTCATCTTCAGAATGGACCCCTGACAGTATTTTCTGATGGGTTAGATATAGCATGTGAGAGAGAAAAAGCAGTCAAGAATGGCACAAAAGAAGAGGCCAAGTGTTTCTGACATAAGCAAATCAGATATCTTTTTTCAATTCTTTTTATTGTGGAGATATATATATATATATATATATAGATATAGATATAGATATAGATATAGATATAGATATAGATATAGATATATAGATATAGATATATATATAATAAAACTTACCATTTTCACCATATTTAATTTTTCCATTCTTTTGTTTTCAATCTTTCTGGGAACTCTGGTTTTCATTGTACCTTGTGTAAACAGGTGGGTATTTATTTTATTCTATGGGTTATAATCCAGTACTATCGTTGTTTATTTTAGTGTCCAAATTTTCAAGAGGAGCTCCTCCAGGTCAACTATTATAATCCCTTCTATCTTCCCCTCCTCATATCCAGGCAATCAGTCACTTTCTTTCTGTCCTATGGATTCACTTGCAGTTTCTAGAAATTACTATAAATGGAATCATACATCATATAGTCTTTTAAATCTGACTTCTTTCACTTAGCATAATCATCTTAAGGTTCATCAATGTTGTGTATATTAATAATCCATTTCATTTTTATTGCTGAGTAGTATTTGATTGTGTGGATATACTAAAGCTTGTTCACCTGTTCACTTGTTGATGGACATTTGAGTTTTTTCCATTTTTTGGCTGTTCCAAATAAAGCTGCTCTGAACATTTCTGTACATTTTTTTTGTATGGATATATTTCCTTCCATCTTGAGTAAATACGTAGGAGTAGAATGGCTACATGATGTGGCAGGTATTTGTTAAACGTTTTAAGAAATTTCCAAACAATGTGGTTGTACCATTTCTCATTCCCATTAGTAGTTCTATATCTTCTATATTCTTGTCAACACTTGATGTAGCTAGTCTTTTTAATTTTAGGCACTTGAATAGGTGGGTAGTGTTATCTCATTGTGGTTTTAATTTGCATTTCCCTAATGACTAACGATGTTGAGCATCTTTTCATGTGCTTATTTGCTATCTGTATATTTTCTTTGGTGAAATATTTCAAATATTCAAATATTTCCCCCATATTTTAAATTGGCCTCACTTCCTGTGAATTGCTGCTTCTATTCCCAGCTCATATCAACATACATAGGCATCATGCTTCTTAATCTAGCTATCTTCCTCCCTTCACCAGAGGAGGGAGAAGATCATGATCATTTAACTTTAACCAAAGAACATTCCATGCTTCACTCTGATCTCCTTGAAACTACTCTATAGCACCCAGACTTAAAATTTTTTCGTAGATGGGTCATATCTAAGATTGAACAAGAATATTTTCAAGCTGACTATGCTGTCACTACTTCCTATGATATTATCTAATCCAATTCCTTTCCTAAAGTCAAGTCAGCAAAACTAATTGAACTTATAGACATGACTTAAGCCTGGCAGCTAGCAAGGGATAAAAGAGTTAACATATACACAGACTGCATATGTTGCTTTGATCTGGTTCATGATTTCCATGTGATATCAAAACAACAGAATTGCTTGCGCTGCTGGGCGTGGCTCAGAGGTTGAGCATCAACCTAGGATCCAGGAAATTGGGGTTCGATTCCCTGTCAGGGCACATGAATCCCCAGTTGGGGGTGTGCGGGAGGCAGCTGATCAATGACTCTCCCTCACCATTGATGTTTCCATCTCTCTCTCTCCCTCTTCCTTTAAAAAAAAGAAAAAAAGAAAAACCACAACAACACCCAGAATTTCTTAACTACTGCTGGTACATTAAGTACAGTGAGCAAATTTGAGCTTTACTATGTGTCTTGCTCCTTCCCATGGAATTGCTCTCACCCAAGTACAGTTAGTTCAACAAATTAAAGATGGTCTGGTCACTCCAGATCACTTCTATGAAATCTTGTGCAATCTGATGTCACAAGTACAAGATTCATAACATATTGGGAGAAAGCTGGATGTGCTCTCCAGTCAGATGGGTTATAGAGACACCTAGATAGTTGCTTGATTTCTCCAGACTATCTGAAATGGAATTTGGTGAAAAAATTTTTACACTATGACACATCACAGCAAAGAAAACTTTAATTATTCTGAGACAACATCGGTGAAGAATTTTAATCAGGTAGTAGAGGAACTTTTCAGTGAAGGTTCCACTTGCTAGACTCACAGACTTGGAAAAACAATAAAGATGGGACATGGCCAGGAACTATAGTCTCAGGGACCCTAAGGACATTTACAAATGGATTTCAAATAACATTATAGGGATTTGAATATATACTTATTGTTTTCTGCCTTTTGTTTGAATGACTAAAAGCTTCCTCTTATTGAAAAGTGGAGGCTCTTACTGTCACTAAAAACAGTAGATTTTAATATTTGCCACTTGGGAATTCCCTACTTACTTCTCTACTGACAGAGGTACTCAATTTACTGAGACCAAAATTAAGG
The DNA here is from genome assembly GCF_054644295.1 of Miniopterus natalensis. Lineage (NCBI taxonomy): Eukaryota > Metazoa > Chordata > Mammalia > Chiroptera > Miniopteridae > Miniopterus > Miniopterus natalensis. The sequence goes on along the minus strand of NC_142103.1, from coordinate 75,304,788 downwards.
AACTTTTTGAGGTATCGCCTGTCAGCCAAAAATTTCACTGTCCTCATCATCCTTAATCCTTAGGAAAAAAATAGAAAAAGGTACTTTATAATTAATTAAAACTTGCTAAACTCTCTATAGACTTACAATTACCTTGGCCTAAGGTTCTCCAATTGGCCTTAATGGCCATCTGGTCTTCTCCTCTGGCAAACATGGATTTCCATCTAGTCAACTTATTACAGCCAGGTCAGTGAAATTGGGCATTGCATATCTTATTTTCGATTTCACTTTGTTGCAAGCATATGTGGCTCAATACTGTAAAGCAGCGATTTTCAACCTTTTTCATCTCATGGCACACATAAATTAATTACTTAAATTATGTGGCACATCAAAAAATATATTATTTTTTTTGCTCATCGGACCAAAAAATAGCTATAATTTTGATCCATTCACATCAGACAACTATTGTGTTGGCTGTTGTAATTTTTTTTTTTTTTTTGACAATCTAAGGAAAAAGAGGTAGTGCCCCTGACTGAATAGTCAGGTATTGCATGTTTTAAAAATTACTGTGGCACACCAGTTGAAAATTGCTGCCTTTTCAAAGGAATCACCTTTTGAGCCTCTATATGACTTACAAGCAAGAAACTTAGTTTACTGAAGAGACACCAATGAAAAAATACCCTGGAGTCCTACTGGGAGTGCCTCTATCAGGTCTTCCTTTCTTTTTCTCATGTTAGAAGTACCCCTAATCAAATGCATTTTGTCATGTCTAATTAAGACCAGAAGTACTGTCTTGTCCAAACAGATGATCCAAGCATGATTAAGGAACAAAATTTCAAACAACATAATGTTCCTCCAACTTATTATGGGGCTTTCTTAACTTGATTCTTGAAACTTACTCATCCTGTACTTTTGTTTTTTCTCCCAACAGATTTTATCAGGGAAGAAAGGAGTCCATCTTGGCCAAGAGGAAGGGCTCTAAAAGAATTAAAACAGACTCTAGTTTTTCTTGTTTCAATCTCTGCACCCTTTCTCTTTTTATCTTCTTCCACAATCTCCTCCTCTCCCAAACCTTGAAAAACCTTAAGGATTACAAAAATTTCTCTCAAAGAACTGTTCTGAAAGCTGTAGGCATGAGTTTGCACCAATGATCCAGAGGAAAAGGCATGAAAAACTGAAACAATCTCTCAATAGTTCCAGCCACAAGTTTTAAGCAGTTATAGCCAAGGAAAATTGCAACGTGGGACAGACCAGTTACATATCCCTTTTCTTGCCCTATATAAACTAATTCTGCTTCCGTTTAGAGAGTTTACTGTTTTTAAGTTTCTAACTGATGCACATCAGTAGAATAAAATCTTTAAACATTACTTGAGTCACATATTTTTTCTTTTGACAGGTCATTCTGTAATAATAAAGAGGTTCATTCATTGGAAGGACTTAATAACCTTGAATGTTTAGGGACCTAATAGCAGAGCTTCAGAATATGTCAAGAAAAACCTGATAGAGCTGCAAGGAGAAATAGACAAATCCATAATTACAGTAGAATATTTCAGCACCCCTCTCTCAATAATCACTAGAATAAGTAGACAGAAGACAAGTAAGAATATAGAAGACTTGAATAACACTATCAACCAACTTGCCCAAATTGACATTTATAGAACACTCCAACCATCAGCAGAATACACTCCCTTACAAAAAAGAGCACATGTAACCCATTTACCCAGGTAGACCATATTCAGGGCCATGAAACCAATAAAATAAATTTAAAGGTACTAAAAAATTATGTTCTGTGACCACAATTGAATTGAGTTAGACATCAATAACAAAAAGATCTCTGGAAAATCCCCAAATGTTTTAAAACTAAATTACATACTTCTAAATAATCTATAGGTTAAGGAAGAAATAAAAATTGGAATTAGAGTGTATTTTGACCTAAGTGAAAATGAAAGCATAATATAGAAAAATTTGGGGTGCAGTTAAAGAAGTACTTAGAGGTAAATTTACAGTATTAAAAACACTTATTTTAGAAAATAAAAGTGCACTTAAAACAACAATTTCAACTTATTTTTTTAAACAAACTAAAGCCATAAAAGTAAATTAAACTGAAAATAATCACAAGAAAGAAACTAATAAAGATCAGATAGGATATCAATGAAATAGAAACCAACAGAGGAAATCAGTAAAACCAGAAGCTGGTTCTTTGAGATCAATAAAAGTGTGAAACCTCTAATCATACTGATCAGGAAAAAAGAGAGAAGGCACTAGTCACTAATATTAAAAGTGAAGAGGTGAAACCACTGCAGATACTAAATATGATAAAAAAGATAAAAAGAGTGATATCAACAAAGTTGGAGGAGTCAAGACCTCTGAAAGTTTGCCCTTTCATAAAAGCAATGAAAAAATTGGCAAATATTGTCAAAATTAACTTTTTCACAACTATGGAAATTATCCAAAGGTTTGCCATTACCTAGAAAACAGTTAGTCAAGAAAATATGCTGAAGTTCATCAATAACAGTGGGCTCTGTGGCATTTTAACTTACTCTACTCTCAGCCACTGGTCCCCCGTTCAATGGTAGACTTGAAAAGGGCACATTTCTGGTACTGGAAGGAGCAGAACAAAATTATAGCTCTTTCAAAGAGCTGCTATGAACATGGGAATACTAATATCTCTTCAAGACCGTGCTTTCAATTATTTTGAGTATATATTCAAAAGTGGAATTGCTAGATCATATGGTAATTTTACTTTTAATTTTTTGAGAAACTGCTATGCTGTTTTCCATAGTGGCTATACACTTTACATTCACATCAGTGGTGCATAAGGATTCCAATTTTTCCACATCCTTGCCAACACTAGTTATTTATTGTTTTTTGTTTTTTTTTAAATAGTAGCCATCCTAATGTGTGTGAAGTGATATTTTATAGTAGTTTTGATTTGCATATCTCTAATGATTAGTGATGTTGTGCGCTTATTAACTATTTGTATATCTTCTCCAGAAAAATGCCTATTCAAAATCTTTGTCCAGTTTTGAATCAGGTTGTTTGGTTTTTTTGTTGTTGAGTTTTAGGAGTCCTCTATATATTCAGGATTGTAATCCCTTATCAGATGTATGGTTTGCAAATATTTTCTCCCATTCTGTGAGTTGTCTCTTTTTACTCTGTTGATAATGTCTTTTGATAGAAAATATTTTTAATTTTCATAAAGTTTAATTTGTCAGTTTTTTTGTTGCCTGTGTTTTTGATGTCATACCCAAGAAATAATTGCGAATCCAACATTGTGAAGCCTTTGCCTTATGTTTTCTTTAACTTAGAGTTTTAAACCTTACATTTAGGACATGGATTCATTCTTAATTAATTTTTGTATATGGTGTTAGATAAAGATCTAACTTCATTCTTTTTTAAATGGTTTCCTTTAAAAAATTTTAAATTACAGTTGATGTACAATATTATATATTAGTTTCAGGTGTACAACCCCATGATTAGATGTTCATATAACTTACAAAGTCATCACCCTGATAAATCTAGTACCCATCTGACATCATATATAGTTATTACAATATTTTTGATTATATTCCATATGCTGTACTTTACATCCCCACGACTATTGTGTAACTACCAATTTGTACTCCTAAATCTTTCATCTTTTTCACCCATCACCTAACCCCTGTCCCATCTGGCAATCGTCAAAATGTTCTCTGTATCTACAAACCTGTTTCTGTTCTGCTTGTTTATTTCGTTTTTCAGATTCCACATATAAGTGAAATCATTTGGCATTTGTCTTTGTCTGACTTATTTCACTTAGCATAATACCCTCTAGGTCCATTCATGTTGTTGCAGATGGCAAGATTTCATTCTTTTTTTATGGCTGAATCATATTTCATTATACACTTCTTTATCCATTCCTCTACTGCTGGTCACTTAGATTGCTTCCATATCTTGAATATTATAAGTAATGCTGCAATAGACATGGATATATATGCCTTTTTGATTTAGTGTTCTGGGGTTTTGGGATAAATACCCAGAAATGGAGTTGCTGGGTCCTTATTTGTCTCTTGTTATAACATTTGTTTTAAAGTCTATTTTGTCTGGTATAAGTATTGCTGCCCCAGCTTGTTTTGTTTTGTTTCCATTTTCATGAAATATCTTTTTCCATCCCTTTACTTTCAGTCTGTGTGTGTCTTTCAGTCTGAAGTGAGTCTCCTGTATACAGCATATGTAAGGGTCTTGTTTTGCTATCCACTCAGCTACCCTGTTTCTTTTTATTGGAGCATTTAATCTGTTTGCATTTAAAGTAATTGTTGATAGATATGCATTTATTGATATTTTATTATTCATTTTTTAATCATTTTTTTTCTTCTTCTTAAAGAAGACCCTTTAACATTTTATGTAATACTGGTTTGGTGGTGATGAACTCCTTTAACTTTTTCTTGTCTGGGAAGCTTTTTTTTTTTTTTTTTAAATATACCTTTATTGATTTCAGAGAGAGGAAGGGAGAGGGAGAGAGAGAGATAGAAACATCAATGATGAGAGAGTCATTGATCAGCTGCCTCCTGCACACCCACCACTGGGGATCGAGCCAGCAACCCAGGTATGTGCCCTGACCAGGAATTGAACCTCGATCTCCTGGATCATAGGTTGCTGCTCAACCACTGAGCCATGCCAGCCAGGCTGGGAAGCCCTTTAAATGTCCTTAGATTCTAAATGATGTCTTTGCTGGACAGAGTAATCTTGGTTGTAGGTCCTTGCTTTTCATCACTGAATATTTCTTGCCAACCCCTTCTGGCCTGCAGAGTTTCTCTTGAGAAATCAGCTGACAGTCTTATGGGAGCTCCCTTATAGATAACTAACTGCTTTTCTCTTTCTGCTTTTAAGATTCTCTCTTTGTCTTTAACCTTTGGCATTTTAATTATGATATGTCTTGGTGTGGGCCTCTGGGTTCATCTTATTTGGGACTCTCTGTGCTTCCTAAACTTGTGTGTCTATTTCCTTCACCAGGTTAGGGACCAACTTCATTCTTTTGCATGTAGATATTTAGTTTTCCCAACACAATTTGTTGAAAAGACTGTTTTTGTCCCATTGGATAGTCTTGACAGCCTTCTCAAAAATCATTTGACCATATATACAAACATTTATTTCTGGACTCTCTATTCTATTCTGTGGTAATATTCCCACTTTCATTTATGATTTTAATAAATTTTCTTCCATTTTTCTTAGTCCATCTAGCTAACAGTTTTGTTAAAGGATTAGCTTGGACACCACAAGTAGTACTTATAAACTTTCATGGCCATAGAGAGGCATGCTTTCTTTTCTTTCTTTTTCTTTTTTTTTTACATATATCTTTATTTCAGAGAGAGGAAGGGAGAGGGGGGGAGAGAGAGAGAGAAATTTCAATGATGAGAGAGTTGTCATTGATCAGCTGCCTCCTGCACACCCCCCTTCCTGGGGATCGAGCCCACAACCCAGGCATGTGCCCTGACCTGGAATCGAACCTCAATCTCCTGGATCCTAGGTCGATGCTCAACCACTGAGCCAAACTGGGCAGGGCACAATGCTTTCTTTAGAGCTCACAAACTGCTTCTGAGTTGAGCTTGAATTTCTCACCTCCTGCCTCAGTCCTGAAACTAAGTTTGATATAAGCTGTGAAGATTTATCTGGGGACATTGTCATTAGATGCCAGATTTGAATCAGGAAAAATAGGCTCCTAGTAGAAAGATCTTAGCATTTTTTGAACTTTGCTTTTCTTGTCAATGATTAGTTAAATGTAACTCTTGTGTAAATTACAGCATATATTTGCCTTTATCTTTTTTTAAAAAAAAACCATATCTTTATTGATTTCAGAGAGAGGAAAGGAGGGGGAGAGAGAGAGATAGAAACATCAATGATGAGAGAGTCATTGATTGGCTGCTTAGCCTGCAACCCAGGCATGTGCCCTGATTGGGAATCGAACCCCGATCTCCTGGATCCTAGGTCGATGCTCAACCCCTGAGCCATGCCAGGCCGGGCTGCCTTTATCTTTAAGGAATAACATGGAACCAGATAGATTACTGTAAAATTTGCCATTTTGCAACAACACCCAAGGGCGGGGTCCATGATATATTCCTTTGATCACCAATATCTACTGGACACCCCTGCGTGCTGGGTGGTAAACTGAGCACTGGCAACCAGCAGTGAGCAAGACCAACATTGTCCCTGCCCTTATTTCTAGTGAGTAAGGCAGACACAAAACAGGTGTGATTGATTCAGGCAATATCCCCATTTCCTTCCTAATTTCAAAATTAAAATAAAAGAAATATCCTCGGTATTATAATTATGTCAGTAAGTTCATTCAGAAGAGAGTCTATCCAGATAGAAAGGAAGCAGAGAGCTTACCAGATGATTACAAAGCTGTCTTGAAGGGTGAATGGAAATTCAAACAGCAGTGTGATTGTAATCTTCTATAACAAAAATACTTTTTTCTATTTTAGCTTTTGTTCTAATATATTTTCCTTTATATTTATTTTACAACATTTAATTGTGTGTAAGATTGAAATTTTTACATATTCATGGTGAATCAAATCATTATGGAATGACCCTTTCAATCTCAATTAATACTTTTTGTCTTAGTATTTTTAGTCTAATATTAATGTAACTTATCTTGCTTATTTTGATTAGCAGGTGCCTGGCAAATTTTTTTCCATTCCTTTATTTTAAATATTTCTTTAGTTTTATGATTTGCTGGGTTTGTCATTAACAGCATATGACTAGATTTGTTCATTTTCATCCAAAATGACCATCTTTGACGTTAACTGCAGAGTTTACTCCACTAACAATTTTTATTGCTGATTAAGTAATAAAAAGTAAGAAAAAGTGAACTTCAAATGTGAACTTAGTCCTACCTTCTTACCTTTTGCTTTCTATTTTTCCTGCCCTTTCTATAATTTTTTCTAATTTCTTGACTTGTAAAAACTGGATTTATGTGGGGTTTTTTGTTTGTTTTTCTCATTGCCTACCTCATGATAAAAATAATAGCAGATAGTAAAATAGTAATAATATAAAGTTATTAAAAATAATTGGAAATGATAAGGGGATCAATATTCCTGCCATATACGATAATGCAATAATCGGTCACTCCGACTGTAAAACAGTGAGATGCTGGCATCAAAATAAACAAGTGTATTCATGTAGGCCTGTGGAGCGGTGTTCTACAGAATGGCGCACCCTTGACCTGCCGGGTTTCTCTGATATCCGCTATTAGAACTTTGGACGACATCTCAGCTCCGCAAGGGGTCTTGAGCATGCGCACATACAACACATTCAAGAAGAGGCGGGGCAAAGGTCGCTACCGAAGCGCGAAGTAGCGTTTTCACGGCATTTTCCTCGAAGCTCTGTACAGTTTATCGCCGGCTGAGGTAATTTTTAAGGGCTTTGACCAGGGACTTTGAGTTTTGTGTTCGGAGGGGTGGGTGAGGGGGATTTTGAGGTTGATAATGGGGGTCTTTGGAGTTAAGATGGGGACTTGTTCTAATTCGAGCTGAATGCTCAGATCAGTAATTTCCGTCTTTCTTCTTTCCTCATATTCTCATCTTAAAGTTCCGTCTAAGACCACAGTTAGGCAAGCATTGCTTTCCTTTTTGTTATGTTCTAAGTGTTTTTTAATTTCAGTTGCTTTTCTGTTTATCAAAAGTTATTTAGAAGTGCCGTTTCAATTTTCAAAAGTTAAACCTTTTATTAATTTCGAATGTAACCTATCTGTGCCCCTTATTCATTGGAATGTATTTAGACTTCCTTTAAGGCTGCCAGGGTCGGTTTTTATTAATATTGCATCTCTAGCTCGAAAATAGTATAAATTCACCAATTGGTAATTGTTTTATTGAAATTGTGTATTTTCTTTCTCTGTGTGTGCTTGCTCCTTCAATCACTAAGGGTAATGATTTGTTTGCCTGTGTGCACATGTACACACAAACATTTTTAAAAATGTGTATATTTATATATTTTACTTGGTGTTACTGGGTACAGGTAGGAGTACATTTCAGAATTAAGACTGTCAAATTATTCTAGGTAAGTCAGTCAGGGCAGACACAGCACGGCCTGGCACATGCAGGTGGGGAGGGGAGACAGGGCTTGGCATGGCTCAATACTCGGAAGGTAAGGCAGAACTCGGTATGTGCAGAAATGGGGGGGCATATGAGGAAAAGAATCTGGTAAGGGAGCAGGGCCTGACATGGGACAGGGCTGGGTATGTCTTGTTGCAGTGTATGGGTCCCACAAGGCTAGGAGCAATAAGGCAAGACAGAATGTGTAGGGTAGGGTTAGGCAGGCAGGGCCTGGAGGGACTAGGTGGACCGGGTGAGAAATGCTGGTGGGCGGAGCATGTCTAAAGGGTGGGGCTGTGTGTGTTTGGGTGGTCTTGGCAGAGGTGGCTTGTGTGGGCCCTGGGTGCCCCGCAAGCAAGATAGCAGGTGTGTTCTGGAGGGTGGGGCAGGGCAGGCTGAGCTGAGCAAATGTAAGGTGGTGGAGTCTAGCTTTTCTGAGCAGGTAGGCAGGGCCTTATGCATTCAGGTGGGCAAGTTGGGGCCAGATATACCAGCCAGATGTGTCTGGATAAGGTGGGCAAGCCGGGCCAAGTAGTGCCAGTCATTCCTAGGCAGGCAAGACCTAGTGTATCCAGACAGGTGCAGTGGTCTCCTCCCTAACTTTGGCCAGAAGGTGAGGCCAGGAGTGTTAGGGCAGGGTTAACCTGTGCCCATCCACTTAGTGCTGATCCAGAGCCTTCATCCCACCAACACAGGAATCCTACTTGTAATCCCTGGTCTCTGGTGAGTCCAGGACAGTATGGATGGGGGAGTGGAGCTAGTGTGAGGGTCTGCCCCTCAGCTCTTGCCTATAATACCCTCAGAGGCCTTGCCATGGTTCTACTGGCAACTGCCCACTCAAACACAGCTGCCTCAACTGCAAAAGGCCAGGATATCCCAGAAGTACCAGATGGTGGCAGTGGCATTGGCAGTAAAGGAGTCACCTCAGACAACAGCCATATCTCAGTTGTTAACTGAAAAGGATCTGCCTCAGGACTGAAAACTATACCAGGACTTTTTCATAGGGGACTTTTGACAATAAACATCTGATGAGTGTATGACAGAGAGTGTTCAAAAATCATTCAAGAAACAAGTTGGTGCCTGGCCAGCATGGCTCAGCGGTTGAGCATCGACCTATGATCCAGGAGATCAAGGTTCGATTCCCGGTCAGGGCACTTGCAGGGGTTTCAGGCTTGATCCCCAGGAAGGGCATGCAGGAGGCAGCCAGTCAGTGACTTTCTCTCATCACTGATGTTTCTCTCTCTTTCCCTCTCCCTTCCGCTCTCTAAAATCAATAAAATATATTTAAAAAAAAAATAAAAGAAAAGAAGGAAGTTGGGATAATCTGAGAATGCGTCAATATATTCCTTGCACCACCTTGTATCAGAACTCACAACTTCAAGTAAGAGGTGATGAGACCCGTGGACAGGAGAACTGTCTTTAATATTTTGTAATACTCTGTTTTGTTAATGTACCCAAAATTGTGTATATATCTTATAACTGTTTTAGAAATTGGTACATAGGCTTCTATTACTAATTAGGTGGAGATTTTATATGTAAATGTTAGCAATGATAGTCCTTTTTCCGATGTTTTATTGGGGAATTAAATAGTATGATGTTTGGATTTAAAAAAAAGAAAGAAGTTGGGAAGATCTGTCAGCATTTTTCTGGCCTATAGCTCTGGATGAGTGACATATCCTTTGGGGTGCTAGCAAACATGATGCATGCAGAGGCATAAAATATAGTAAAACCCCAAGATAATGGACTAATTCGGGCTAGGGGGTGTCCATTAAAGCTGAAAGTACATATAAAATAAAGTAGTTTTTCTGAATGCATGTGTTAAAAAATTGACAAATTAGTTAACCTGTTTTTACTCAGTAGTTTGTGTAATTATAAACTTACACATTTGTGTAATTAAAATTAAGTATGTATGAAAAGTTTAGTTTCACAGTAAAGTTTTCTATATATATTACAGTAATTTTAAATTTATACTGAACAGATCTAGTAAATGTGTGCATTTACCAACCACTGCGAGTAAACAAATGCACACGGCTGGGGCATGGCTTAGTGCATGTTGCAACATTGGCCCGCACTGCTGCAGAAAGTCACACCATGTGACAAAAGAACCAATTGCTGCATGTGTCAGTGTGATCACATGCTAATCATTCACTGAACATTGTTTACAAACGGTGACACTTGGATTTAAATATGCAGACTATAGTTGTAAATATGTAATATTTATGTTGGTGAAATTACTACAGTATTTTTTACAATGTACGGCCTATTTGCTAAAATTTGTTAAAAACAACAGTGAATTAATAACAAAAAAATAATCTGTTAATTTAATTATAAGCAAACCTTGGTTAAAAGCATTTTAAAATTAACAGGGTGTTGATTTTTTCACATATAACATACAGACCAGATATTTTGTCTGTTAAATTGGAAGTCTGTTAAATCAAGGTCTGAAAAATCAAGCGTTTACTGTATACTTAAAAATTGGGGCTTCTGCTTTTTTGGTGCTTTTGGAATCCAGTCTCCATGTGAAAAAACACAGGCTAGCATGGCTCCATTACTTCCATTGACCCATCAACCTCCAAACATCTGAGTGAGGCCATCTAGGACCAAACAGCCACTAACTGACTACAACCATATGGAGAAACCCAGGCAAAACCAGCAGAACTGCCCAGCTGAGCCTATCCCAATTGTCAATCTACGGAATCTTGAATTAATAAATGACCGTTGTTTTATCCATGAATTTGAAGGATGGCTTGTTACACAGCAAAGCAGATTTTTTTTTTTTTTTTTTTTTTTTTTTTTTTTTTGAGGAGTTCCTGTTCCTGGATCCTGCACTGCAGAAGCAGGCAGTGAATGCGAAGAAAATGGAGAAATTGAAGAAAAAGGTGGAATGGAAGGTGACAGAAATGGGGGGGGGGCATGGAGGCAGAGGTTGGGAGTAGAATGGAGGGCAGGGGTACAGGGTTAGGGGATTCCCCTACCTCTTCCCTGACCATGGCTGTCCCACAGAAGGAGAAGAAACAGAAGCTCATGGAAAAGCGGAAATATCCAGAGCAGATGGATGCCAAGGACCTAGCCCCGCTGCGACAGTGCCTGGGACCTGGCTGTGTGAATCCCACCCGGCCAGGCTCCAAGTACTGCTCAGACAACTGTGGCATGAAGCTGGCAGCTGAGTGAGTGCACCTGGAGGTTAAGCAACAGGGCTTGGGGTAGGGTATGATCTGTGCTATCCGTAAGTCCATCCACACCCTATACATTCATCCACCATTCATCCACCCACCCACCCACCCTTACAGCCACTCACCCACTAAACCACCCATCTGCATTCCGTCCACTAACCCTTATGGTCATTTGTCCACCCAGCCACCTACTATCCACCCATCCATTCACCATTTAATCACTTATTCACCAGCTTTCACTCATCTACTGTTTATTATCTTATATATTCACCATTTGGTTACTCATCCATTTCTTTTATTGCCCCTATCTACCCATTCGATTTCTTGCTTTCAGACGCATCTATGAGATCCTGCCCCAGCGCATCCAGCAGTGGAATAACAGCCCCTGCATTGCTGAGGAGCATGGCAAGAAAATGCTCGAGAGAATCCTCCATGAGCAGCAGGATGCCCACACCCGCCTGAAGTACATGGAGTGTCAGTTCCATGAACTTGAGGCCATCATTCTGCGTGGCAAGCAGCAGGCTGTGTGCTATGATGAGGAGGTGAGTGGGAATAGGTAGGGTGTAGTGGAAAGGTACCTGATATCTTGCCCTGCCTGTCTCCACTCTGCACTGCTTCACTGGCTCCTCCACTCTCCTGTGCAGAGCACCAAAGTTATCAACGACACCGTCCAACAGATCTTCTGTGTCTCCTGTGGGAAATCCATCAGTATGCATGTTGCCCTCCGCCACATGGAGCACTGCTTCGCCAAGGTTGTGGTATTGGCTGGGGGCCGACTGGGCAAGAGTGTTTTGGCTTGGTGGGGTTCATGGGGAGGGGAACAGGTTTGGTACCTGGGCGTTTGTTGTAGAAGGGGCTACAACACACACCCATGGTTCTACTCATGTGTGCTTTTCTTCCATCCCCAGTATGAGGACGAAGATTGGGTATCAGCCAGTGGAGAGGGGGGCCATTGACTGGGCAGACAGGAACATAGGGTCCAAAGGGGACAAATGTATTGTTTGGGGCTTTGTCATGGGAGGGCATGCAGTGTACATCTACTGTTCCTCCCATTTGTAATCTTCCAGTATGAGTGCAAATCGTCCTTCGGGTCCTTGTACCCCACTTGCATTGAAGGGTAAGTGTGGTGCTGGTCAAGATCAAAAACATTATGTGGATGGGGTCAGGAGCAGGGTGGGCAAGATCAAGGGCAGGATGTGGGTGGGCTCAGAGGCAAAGGTGGGTGAGTTTGGGGCAGGGTATGGGCAAGGTTGGAGATAAAGTGTGGACAGGGTTCAGGATGGGAGCTCCCTCCTCCTGACCTTTAGCACCTCACTTTTAACCTCCCTCCAGGGCCACAAGACTCTTCTGTGATGCTTATGACCCAAAGAGTAAGAGGTATTGTAAACGGCTCCAGGTGCTATGCCCTGAGCACTCAAAGGACCCCAAGGTGAGGCTCTTTCTTTCTTACCCTCCATTCCTTCCCTCCTCCCTGCCTGACCACCTTATTCCTCTTTTCCTCTCTACTTGATTGCCTCCTATTTCCTTCTGCCTTCTGCCTCACTGCCTTCATACCTCCTGACCAACTATTATGTCTCCCCCTCCCTTCCTGACTACCCCATATTCCTGCCTCTTCACTGCCCAATCGCCTTCTAGTCTTACTTTTCTCTCTGCTTGCCTGCTGTTTATCTGTACGCTCCTTCCTGAACCCCCTTCCCACATTTCTCTCTCTCTCTCTGCCTGACCATCCTCTAGTCCTCTGCCCCTCACTTCATACCATTCCCCACTCTCTTTTACTTGCTTGACCATCCTCCATTCCTTTCCCATCCCTGCCAGACAGCCCCCATTCCCCCCTTCCTCTCTGCATGGCCTCCCTCAATTCCTCTCTCCCTCAGTTTCTGACCTCCCTCATTCTTTATTTTCCCTGCCTCACTGGCCCCAATCGTCTTTTCCCTGCCTGTCATCTCCTAAATCCTTTCTTTCTCCTTGTGTTACCAGCCTCCATTCTTCCCACCTTCCCTGGCTCATTACTCACCTCCTCCATGCCTTGCCAACCCTCATTTATCTATTTCTTCTTGTCAGATCTTCCCTCCGCCATTCTGCTCCTTCCTGTTTGTTCTCTTTTTTCTTCTGTCTTTCCTGTCTGATCACCTCCATTCCTCCATCCCTGCTTGTTAACTTCTTCCTCCACTCTCCTTGCTTGATCATCCCCATTTGCCTCCTCTTCTCTACCTAATCACTGAATTCATCTCTTCTCCCCTGGTGGCTCACTTCTCATTTCTCTCCTTCCTGCTCAATTGCCCTCCATTCCCCTATTCCTCTCATCATGCCTGCCTGATCATTCTCCATTGCTATCTTCCTTCATACTTCATCATTCTTCATTCTTCCCCACAGGTAACGGATGATGAGGTGTGTGGTTGCCCACTAGTGCACAATGTCTTTGAACTCACCGGTAATTTCTGCCGCCTCCCCAAACGCCTGTGCATCCACCACTACTGCTGGGAAAAGCTGAGGCGTGCTGAGGTGGACCTAGAGCGCGTGCGAGCGGTAGGGCTACAATGCTGAGTGGGGCTGAGGGATGGGATATAATCCTGGAATCCCCCTCTCATGCTGGCCTCCCACAGTTGTACAAGTTGGAACAGCTGAGTGAGCAGGAGCACAAGGTGCGCACAGCTATGAGGAACCGGGCAGGTCTGCTCGCCCTGATGCTTCACCAGACAGTCCAGCATGATCCCCTCACCAATGACCTGCGCTCTAAAGTACACAACTGAGCCATGTTCAACTGAAGTCCTGTACCCAGTATCTTGTGTAAGGGAGACACCCAATGAATTCCTCACACACATGTTTCTTTAACTACTTCTTTCTCAGGGCATCTCAGAGTGTCTCTGTGTTTCTCTGTTCATCATTTGTTTTCCTGTTTCTGTCTATCCCCTTTTGGGAGGGGGTCCTCAAAATTCTCTCCTGTTTCTGCTCATTCTTCTATTCCTGAACCTGGGATGGGCCAGGGGAATCTCATTTCTCACTGCTCAGAGCTTTGTTAATAAAATTTGGAAGAACAGGGCTTTTCATATCCCATGATGGCCCCTAAACCCATCTGTCTAGCCACAAACCCAATTCTGAAACTCTGATGGTAGTGGGTAACAGTGCAACTGTATTTAGAAGCAGGCTGCAGTGTTCATGCAGGAGTAGCTATGAAGTGATGCCCACTCAGTGTTCAGAGGGTCCTCTTCTGTCAGGGGAGCTGAGACTTTACAAAGGGATCTGGCAGTCCTAACCCTTATTCCCTGCAGTCCCCTCCATCCCAGGCCTTCACTTATATAGCTGGTGCTTGATTAGTGCACAGCCAATTCACCAACTTCTTCTGTGTAACTGTTAATATTCCTTAGGCCAGAGGTGTTGGGAAAACGTTGAGATGGCTGATAGAGTGTGAAATGGTACTCCTTGATGTTTCCACTTTTGGACACTGAGGAGAATTCAAGGTGTCATAGCAATCATGCCCTGCCCCTGCCTACCTTGTTCTATCCCTGACTATCCCACAAGGTCCCAGCCCTTTCTGTCAGTTTTGGCACCTGCCAATCCAGTTCTGGTCTGTCTGTCGCCCCCTAGCCCTGCTCATCACATCCTGTCCTCCTCCCCTCAACACCCTGCTCTGGCTCTGCCCTTTCCAGCCTGTCCTGTCCACTGAGTTTCCATCCAGTCATGCCCGTTTCAGGCCTATAGGGTTGCCAGAAGGGTACTGAGACCTCTGCCATATCTGCCTTTGCCAGCCCCAGTCAGGCCTCCTATGCCAGTGGAGGTATGTCTGGTAACACTGCCTGTGAGTACTGGTCCCTTATTAATTTTTTCATTAATTTTCACAATTACATTTTCCCCAGGGACTCACATATTTTACTTAAATATTTAAGTATGTTGCTTTAGACTTATACCTCACATTCCATTATAACTAGTTTATATTACTACTTATCTGGTGCAATAAATATTTTTTCTTTTATTACGACTATTGTATTTTTCTTTCTTTTCAATTTGACCAGATTTGTTAGGGGTTGATCCATATAATTAATTATTTGAAAGTACCAGATTTTGTTTTTATTTATTTAAGCTTAAATTTTTGTGAATTGCCATTTCTTGAGTTTTTGTTTTGTGTTTCATTTTCATGTGTTTGATTAAGTTTTTTGTTCTTTTTCTAATTTCTTTTTTATTATATTTATTGAGGTAACATTGGTTAATAACATTATATAAATTTCAGGTGTACAACATTATAATACAACATCTTTATACTCTATTGTGTGCTCACCACTCAAAGTCTAGTCTCTTTCCATCACCATATATTTGACCCCCTTTACTGTCTTTGTCCTCCCCAGACCCTCCTCCCTTCTGTTGTCTGTGTCTATGAGTTTGTTTTTTGTTTGTTCAATTGTTGCTTTTTGTTTTATATCCCACATATGAATGAAATCTAAATTCCTAACTCAGTTACTCTTGGTTTCCCAGGGGTTTTTGTTGTTGTTGTTGTTGTTGTTTTATAGTAATGGATTTGAGGCTATACACTTTCCTCTAAATGTAGTTGTATCTCATAAACTCTGGAATGAAAGGTGCAACTTCAGAAATGATTTATCATTTTGATCTCAGCTATTGAGGAAAGTTTCTTAGTTTATTTATTTATTTTGGGGGGCTACAGTGAACTTTATTGATGGTTCATGACAAGGTAGGGCTCGTTAAGCTCCTCCCCTTTTTCAGGTGGTCTGGAATGGAAATTGTGGAGGTCAGGAGATTCTCAGTGTGTTGGGGGATCCATTTGAGTCAAGGACTCCCCAGAAGCTGAGGGCCTCTTTTCCTCTCACTGGGGCTGATGGTCCAGTGGACTCTTACTCCTTGGAGGCCATGTGGACCATAAGGTCCACCACCCTGTTGCTGTAGTCAAATTCATTGTCATACCAGGAAACTAGCTTGACAAAGTGGTCATTGAGGGCAATGCCAGCCCCAGGATCAAAGGCGGAGAAGTGGGTGTCACTGTTAAAGTCCCAGACAACCACCTGGTCTTCAGTGTAGTCCAGGATGCCCTTGAGGGGACTCCTGAAGCCTGCTTCACTACCTTCTTGATGTCATCACATTTGGCAGCTTTCTCCAGGAGGCAAGTTAGATCCACAACTCACACATTGGGGGTGGGGACATGGAAAGAAGGCCATGTCAGTGAGCTTCCTATTCAGCTCAGGGATGACCTTGCTGACAGCCTTGGTAGTGCCAGTAGAAGCAGGGATGATGTTCTGAGCAGCCTCTGGGCCATCCATGGTCTTTTGGGTGGCAGCGATGGCATGGGCTGTGGTCATGAGTACCTCCACAATACCAAAGTTGTCATGGATGACCTTGGCCAGGGGGCCAAGCAGTTGGTGGTGCAGGAGGCATTGCTGACAACCTTGAGGAGTTTTCATACTTGTCATAGTTCACACCCATCACAAACATGGGGGCATCCACAGAAGGGGCAGAGATGAAGACCCTCTTGGCTCCACCCTTCAAGTGAGTCTCAGCCTTCTCCATGGTAGTGAGGACACCAGTGGACTTCATAATATACTCAGCACCAGCATCACCCCATTTGATGTTGGCAGGATCTTGCTCCTGGAAGATGGAGATGGACTTTCCATTGATGACAAGCTTCCTGTTCTCAGCCTTCAGTGTGCCTTTGAACTTGCCATGAGTAGAATCATACTGAAACACGTAGACCATGTAGTTGAGGCCAATTAAGGGGTCATTGATGGCAATATTATCCACTTTGCCAGAGTTAAAAGCAGCCCTGGTGACCAGGCGCCCAATATGGCCAAATCTGTTCACTCTGATCTTCATCATTGTGTCTCAGGGTTGCGGCTGGCACTGCGCAGGAAGACAGGCTGCCTGAGAAACAGGAGAGGCAGAGAGCCAGTGTTTTTTTTTAAATGCTCACCGGAGAATATGTTTAGAGAGGGAGAGGGAAAAGGGAGGGAGGGAGGGAGAGAGAGAAATAAAGTGAAATGTCAATGTGATAGAGAAACATTGATTGGTTGCCTCCTGTACACACCCAGACCAGCAACCTAGGTATGTGCCTTGACTGAGAATCAAACCCACAACCTTTTGGTGTACCTGATGACACTCCAACCAACTGAGCCACCTGGCCAGGGCTCTTAGTTTGTAACTGATTAAAGTAGTTTGTCTTTTTTTTTTGTAATATGGTTTTCCTGTGATCAGAGAATGCAGTTGTTGAATCTAAATTTGTAAACATCATTCAAGATTTTCTTTGTGGCCTGGATACTCAATTGAATTTTGTAAAACTTTCATGAATATAAGAGAAGAAACTACATTCTTCGTTAGGCACGGATTACTCATTATGACTTTTCAATCTAGTTTGATGATTAAGGTTTCTTTACTCATTTTTTTTCTTTTTGTCTACTTCAGCTGTTATAGTATCAAAAGATAGAATAAATGTAAACAAATTTCTCTTTGTGGTTCTGTGGTGTTTTTTTGAGGGGGTAGGTTTAGGGTTAAGGAAGGGAATCCTAAAGTGTATATCTTAGGCTATCTTTCACAATGCCATTAATGTATTTTCCTTGTTTTGTCTGTTTAGGCTTTTGACTTTGAATTTTATTTTGATAAGTACATCACAACTGTTGCTTTTATTTTGCTGCCACTTACCTGGTTTATCTTTGTCTAGACCTTTGGGTTTTGCTCTTTGTTTAAGATAAACTTCTTGTAATTATATGTAAGTATACTTTTTGCCCTAATCCCACATTTGTGTCTTGAGATTCAATCCATTTAAATTTGAGTAATTATAATAATCTTGTCTTTTTGTGTTATGTTTATTATCAATTTTACTATTTCCTAAATATAACTTTTATCCTTTTCTTCTTCCTAATAGCTTAATGAATTTTCTGTTCTTTTTCATTCCTCCCCCTTACCTCATTAGTTTGGAAAATTTTATTTTTATTAATTGTCCAATTATACACATTTTAATTTCTTTTTTCAATAATTTTTATTCTTTTAAAAATTAAAAAAATATTTTCAATTACAGTTTACATTCAATATTATTTTGTATTTGTTTCAGGTGTACAGCATAGTGGTTAGAGAATCATATACTTTACAAAGTGTTCCCTCTGATATTTCCAGTACCCACTTGGCACCATACATAGCAATCATGTAATTTAAGAAGTGATCCCCCCAATATTTCAAGAACCTACCTGGCATCATATATAGTTATTACAATATTATTGACTATATTTCCTATGCTGTACTATACATCCCCATGACTGTTTTGTAACTA
Source organism: Miniopterus natalensis (assembly GCF_054644295.1). Lineage (NCBI taxonomy): Eukaryota > Metazoa > Chordata > Mammalia > Chiroptera > Miniopteridae > Miniopterus > Miniopterus natalensis. The sequence goes on along the minus strand of NC_142103.1, from coordinate 75,286,306 downwards.
CCAATCTGTACCTCTCAGTTCCTTCACCTTTTTCACCCAATCCCCCAAACCCCCAGCCCTCTGGAAACCATCAGTCTGTTCTCTGTATCTGAGTCTGTTTCTGTTTTATTTGTTCGTTTATATTCTTCTTAAGATACCACATATAAGTGAAATCATATGGTATTTGTCTTTCTCTAGCTGACTTATTTCATTTAGCATAATACCCTCTAGGTCCATCTATGCTGTCATAAATGGTAAGAATTCATTCTTTTCTATGGCCAACTAATATTATACTTCTTATTTATTTATTTATTTATTTATTTATTTATTTATTTATTTATTTAAACCCTCACCCGAGGATATTTTTTCCATTATTTTTTCAGAGAGAGAGAGAGAGAAACGTTGATGTGAGACACATTGATTGGTTGCTTCCCTCATTCAGCCAGGGCTTTGATCGAGCCTGCAACCAAGATATGTGCCCTTGGCTAGAATCGAACCCAGGACCCTGCAGTCCGCAGGCCGATGCTCTAACCACTGAGCAAAACTAGCTAGGGCTCCACTTCTTTATTTAAATCTTATCACCTATTGTGTACCAGTATACCACCTGTCTATTGATGGGTACTTAGGTTGCTTCCATATCTTGGCTATTGTAAATAATGCTGCAATGAACATAGGGATGTATATATTCTTTCGAACTAGTATTTTGGGGTTCTTCAGATGTATACTCAGAAGTGAAATCGCTAGGTCATAAGTCACTTCCATTTTTAATTTTTGAGGAACCTCCCTACTATTTTCCATAGTGGCTGCACCAATCTGCAATCCCACCAACAGTGCACAAGGGTTGCCTTTTCTCCACATCCTTGGTAACACTTGTTGTTTGTTGATTCATTGATGATAGTCATTCTGACAGGTGTAAAGTAATATCTCATTGTGGTTTTAATTTGCATTCCTCTGATGATTAGTGATGTTGAGCATCCATTCATATGTCTATTGGCCATATGTATTTCTTTGGAGGAGTGTCTAGTTAGGTCGTTTGCCCATTTTTAAATTGGTTTGTTTGTTTCTTTGGTGTTGAGTTGTATGAGTTTTTAAATAAATTTTGTATATTAACCAGTTATTGGATGTATCATTGGTGAATATCTTCTCCCATTCACTGAGTTGTTTCTTTTGCTGTGCAAAAACTTTTTAGTTTGATGTAGTCCCATTTGTTTATTTTTTCTTTTGTATCCCTTCCCTGAAAAGATACAGCAGAAAAAATATTGTTACAAGAAATATTTGCAATTTTAGTGCCTATGTTTTTTCTAGGAGTTTTATGGTTTTGAGTCTTACATTTAAATCTTTAATCTATTTTGAATCTGTTCTTGTACATGGTGTAAGAAGGTGGTCTAGTTTAATTTTGTTGCATGTATCTGTCCAATTTCCACAACAATATTTATTGATTAGACTGTCTTTACCTCATCGTATGTTCTTGCCTCCTTTGTCAAATATTAATTGACCATAAAGGCGTGGGTTTATTTCTGGGGTATCTATTCTGTTTCATTGATCTATATGTGTATTTTTATGCCAGTACCATACTGTGTTTTATTTTTTTTTAATTTATCTTTATTGTTGAAAGTATTACAGGTATTTAATTTTTTCCCCATTGACCCCCTCCACTTCACTCCCACCCTTTCCCCAGGACTTCACCCCATTATTGACTGTGTCCATGAGTTATGCATATATGCATGTAACTTCTTTGGTTAATCTCTTCCCACCCTCCATTCCCCTTCCCTCTTTCCTCTGAGATATGACCATCTGTTGCATGCTTCAATGTCTCTGGATCAATTTAGTTTGTCAGATTCTTTCATTCATTAGCTTCTTCTTAAAGAAGACCCTTCAACATTTCATGTAGTACTGGTCCTTTAGCTTTTTCTTATCTGTGAAGCTCTTTATCTGACCTTCAATTCTAAACAATAGCTTTGCTAGGTAGAGTAATCTTGGTTGAAGGTTCTTGCTTTTCATCACTTTGAATATTTCTTGCTGCTCCCTTCTGGCCTGAAAAGTTTCTGTTGAGAAATCAGCTGACAGTCGTATGGGTGCTCCTTTGTAGGTAACTAACTGCTTTTCTCTTGCTGCTTTTAACATTCTCTCTGTCTTTAACCTTTGGCATTTTAATTATGATGTGTCTTGTTGTGGGCTTCTTTGGGTTCCTCTTGTTTGGGACTCTGTGCTTCCTGGACTTGTAAGTCTATTTCTTTCCTCAGGTAGGAGAAGTTTTCTGTAATTATTTTTTTTTCCAAATAGGTTTTCAATTTCTTGCTCTCTTTCTTCTCCTTCTGGCACATTAATAATACAAATGTTGGGCCGCTTGAAGTTGTCCCAGAGACTTCTTACACTCTCTTCATATTTCTGGGTTCTTTTTTCTTTTTGCTCTTCTGGTTCGGTGTTTTTTGTTTCCTCATGTTTCAAATTGCTGATTTGATTCTCAGCATCCTCTACTCTGCCGTTGATTCCCTGTAAATTATTCTTCATTTCAGTTGGTGTAGCCTTCATTTCTGATTGGCACTTTATTATGTCATTGATGATCTCACTAGTTTCCTTAATAGCCTAACTAAGATACTTGAACATCCTTATAACCATTATTCTGAACTCTGTATCTGTTAGCTTGCTTGGATCTATTTCATTTAGTTCCTTTTCTAGAGATTTCTTCTGTGCTTTCCTTTGTGACATGTTTCTTTGCCTCCACATTTTGGCTGCTTCCTGGTGTTTGTTCTATGTATTAGGTAGAGCTGCTATGTCTCCTGGAATTTGTAGAGTGGCTTTGTGTAGTAGGTGTCTTGTAGGGTCCAGTGGCTCAGACTCCCCAGTCACCTGAGCTGGGTCTTCTAGGGGTTCCCCTGTGTGGGCTGTGTGCACTGTCCTATTGTAGTTGAGCCTTGGTTGCTGTTGGCGTCCCTGGGAGGAACTGACCCCCAGGCCAATCAGCTGTGAGGACCAGCTGCAACTATGGCCAGAGAGCTGCTGTGCTGGAGACACCCCTATGGAGCAGGATTTACTTCAGTGGAGCTTTGGTGTTCACCAAGTGCACTCCTTGAGTGTATCACTTGTGGATGTGGTAGGGTTGTAATCCAGCGTGGTTGAGTCTGACCACCAGGTGCACCATCTCTGGGGCCTCCCTGGAGGTGCAAAGTCAGCCTGTGCCAGTGCCTTGCCCAGGGCCACCTAGCATGAGCTACACAGCAAACCTTATTTGGTTGCTACTTGTGTTGGGCTTGGAGGTGTCCAGGAGAGGCCAAGCTATGAGCCAATGCAGGCTGCTGCTAGTGCCAGGCTTGGGGCCACTTATTGAGCCATATGGGGCACGCTGCTGCTTGTTTGAGAGATTTTAGGAAAGTCCTAAGCATGGGGCTGGAGAGGCCACTTGCACAGAAAAGCCACTGGAAATGGCTTGGATGAGCTTGCAGGTAGGGAGGGGCAGGGCCTCTGGGAATCACCAAGGGGGGGGGCCAAAGGAGTGAGTCAGGTGCTGGGGATTCAAATATGGTGCTTGCCTGCCGGCTGTGTCCAGGGAGGACTCACCAAAAGAGCAATGGCCTCTGCCAGCTCGTCTGCCTGGGAGAAAGCTGCCCCTCCACCTCTAGCCCAGATTTCAGGCAGGTTAGTTCCTCCCCAAGTGTCCCAGGTTCCTTTCAAGCTGCTGCCCAGTGCTGGGGCTCAGAGGGAGCACGTCTGAGTGAGTTCATGCGTAGGCTTTTTAAGAGGAGCTGCTGGGGCTCCTGCAGCCTCCGTGACCCTCAGAGACAGTCCCTGCTGGTTTCACAGCCCGGAGTTTTGGGGATGTCTCTTCCCGGCCCTGGAGCCTTAAGCTGGGGGCCTGCTGTGGGGCTGGGACCCCTCAATCCTCCAGGAAACCCCCACTGCCGAGATTCCCTCCTGGGTTTAAACCACGGCACCCGGTGTGGGCCCGAGGCTGCATCTCTGTGATTCAGCCGCAGTTCTCCCGTGTCTCTGCCCCTCCTACTGGTCTTGGTGCTCCTTCAGTTCCCTGGTTGTAGGGCTTCTGTTCAGCCAGATTATCAGGAGGCTCTGAGTGACGGTGGTTCTGTATTTTAGTCGTAATTTTGATGTGGTTGCAGGAGGCAGCGGGTGCAGCTGTTACCTACACCGCCATCTTGTTTCTCCTTTCCCTTCTCCATTTTTAAGACCACTGCCCTAGTTCAAATCCTCATGACATCTTACTTAGGTCTTTTCCATAGTGCCACCTCCTTGCTATCTCTTCTTTCACACTTCTACAGACCGTCCTGTAGGCTACTGCTGGGGTATCTGAAAACACATCAAGTCTGGCAGCCCTTGCATCTCTGGAAACAATACAAAAATATCATTGTTTCAATGTAAAATTGTTTTAAAAAAATTACATTGGGCCTGGCTGGGTGTGGCTCAGCGGTTGAGCATTGACCTAGGATCCAGGTGATCGGGGTTTGATTCCCAATCAGGGCACATGCCCGGGTTGCGGGCTCCATCCCCAGTCAGGGGCGTGCAGGAGGCGGCCGATCAATGACTCATCATTGATGTTTATATCTCTCTTTCTCTCTCCCTCTCCTTTCCTCTCTCTGAAATCAATAAAGATATATTTAAAAAACAAACAAACACAACAACAACAAAAAAACTATCTTTAAAAATTACATTGGTCGGCTGCTCCTGGAGCTCCTCAGTTGTGAGAGAAATAGCGAGCGGGGAAGACAGGCTTGGGGAGCCCGCACCCATGTCTCTATTTCTTATTATTATAGCAGTGCCTTTAACATTTCTTGCAGTCCTGGTTTGGTGGTGATAAACTTCTTTAGCCTTTTTTTTTTTTGGTCTGGGAAACTCTTTATTTCACCATCTATTTTGAATGATAGCCTTGCTGGATAAAGTAGTCTTGGTTTCAGATCCTTGGTTTGCATTACCTTGAATACTTCATGCCATTCCCTTCTGGCCTGTAAAATTTCTGATGAGAAATCAGCCTATAGCCTTATGGGAGCTCCTTTTTAGGCAACAGACTGCTTTTCTCTTGCTGCCTTTAAGATTCCCTCTTTGTCTTGAACTTTTGGCCTTTTAATTATGATGTGCCTGAGCATGGGCCTCTTGAGTTATTCTTGCTTGGGACTCTCTGTGCCTCCTGAACTTGTGTGACTTTTTCCTTCACTAGGTTAGGGAATTTTTCTGCTATTGTTTTTTCAAACAGGTTCTCTAACACTTGCTTACTTCCAACCTCCTCTGGCACTCCTATAATGTGAATATTGTTATGTTTCATGTTGTCCCACAGCTTCCTTAGACTGTCCTCCTGTTTTTTAAGTTTTTTTCTTTTTGGATCTCTGATTGAGTGATTTTTTTTCTACCCTGTCTTCTAATTCACTGATCTGATCCTCAGCTTCCTCTAATCTGCTGCTTATTCCTTCCAATGTATTCTTTATTTCTGCTATGTCATTCTTAATTTCCTTCATAGTTTCCATATCTTTTTTCATGCCGTTGAGCATCCTCACAATCAGTATTCTGAACTCTATATGTGATAGATTGCTTATCTCCATTTCATTTAGCTCTTTTTCTGGAGACTTCTCTTGGTCTTTCATTTAGGGCTTTTTTTTGGTCTCTCCATTTTGGCTGCCAAATTAGGTTGTTTATATGTATTAGGTGGATCTTCTGGGACTCTCAGTCTTTTTAGAGGGTCTCTGGTGCAGACCAATGTCAGACACAGTTCATTACTGGCCCTGAGTACTCTCTTTGGAGCTATCAACAACCCTTGGCTTGAAGTCCCCTCTACTGGGGCTGGGTTCATTTGGACAAGACTAAGATGCACACTAAGGTCTGCTTTTCCAAGGCCTGGGTCCAGAAGCAGATCAGGCAAAGACTTAAAGCTCCCAGAGATCCACCTCTGCTTGCAGGCTCATTGATCTCATAGGCTGTAGACCATAGCAAGATGTAGACTCCACAGGGTGGGGCAAGAGGTTTTCCAATGGATGGGGCAATTGCTTCTGCCCCTAGGCAAAAGTTGCCTGGTTAGCAAAGGTCTCCCTGAGAAATATGTCCTCTGCAGCATGGGGGTATGACTCAGCACAGGAATCCAGATGGCTGCCCTCTGAGCTCCGTCTTCAGAGTCTAAAACCCCAGATTCTTCTCATACCACTCTAGTCCACTTTGCCTTTCCCTCTGCCAGAGCCCACGGTGAGTGGCTACACAGTAAACTTTGTGCATTGGTCCTTTAAGAGGGTGCCTGCATTTCCAGCTATCTCTCCCTGGTAGACAGAAACCTTGCTGCTTTTCGCAGCCAGATGTTATGTGGGTACCTTTCTCAGTTCTGGTGCTCTTGGCTGGGAAGCCCAGCTTGGGGTTTAGGCGCTAAAGTTCTCAGTGGGAATGTCCCACAGCTAAGATCTCCCTCTGGACCTTCAGCTGCTGCCTGTGGGAGCCCAACCAGACCTCTCATGCCTCTGCACTTCCTACCAGTCTCTATGAGGTCTCTGCTTTAGGTCCTTGGTTATGAGGGTTGCCGTTGATTATTCAGGATGGTTTTTCTCTATTTTAGTTGTAATTCCAGTTTGGTCGTGGGAGAGTGTCAGTGTAGCTTCCACTCAATATGCTGCCATCTTGGAATCCTAGGACTTTTGTTTGTGGGAACTTTTTTTATTTCATTAGTTGTAATTAGTCTGTTCAGATTTTGTGTTTCTTGGTTCAAGTTTGGAAATTGTATGCTTCCAGGAATTTATCCATTTCTTCCAGGTTGTCCAATTTGTTGGCATGTAGTGGTTCAAAATATTTTCTTATAAACGTTTGTATTTCTGTGGTGTCAATTGTTACTTCTCTTTAATTTCTGATTTTTATTTATTTGGGTCTTCTCTCTTTTTTTCATGATGATTCTGGTTAAAGGTTTATCAATCTTGTCTATGTATTCAAAGAACCAGCTCTTGTTTCATTGGTCTTTTGTATTTTTTTTTTTTTAGACTCTAATTTGTTTATTTCTACTCTGATAATTTTTATTTCGTTTCTTTTACTCACTTTGGGCTTTGTTTATTCTTGTTTTTCTAGTTCCTATAGGTGTAAGTTTAGGTTGTTTTGGTTTTTTCGAGATTTTTCTTGTTTCTTGAGGTAAGCCTGTAATGCTATGAATTTCCCTCTTGGGACTGCTTTTGCTGTGTCCCATGGATTTTGAGTTGTTGTGTTCATTTTCATTTGTGTCAAGGTATCTTTTGATTTCTTCCTTGATCTCATTGTTAACCCATTCATTGTTTGGTAACATGTTATTTAGCTTTCATTTGTGTGTTTTTCAGTTTTTTCTTATAATTAATTTTTAGTTTCTTACCATTGTGGTTCAGAAAAGATGCTGAAATGATTTCAAACTTCTTAAACTTATGGAGACTTGTTTGGTGTCATACCATGTTCTATCCTAGAAAATGTTCCATGTGTACTTAAAGAGAATGTATATTCTGCTGCTTTGGGATGAAATGCTCTGAAAATATCAATTAAATCCATCTGATCTAGTGTGTCATTTAAAGCTGCTGTTTCCTTGTTGATTTTCTGTTTGGAAGATCTATCCATTGATGTCACTGGGGTGTTAAAATTTCCTACTATGACTCTATTACTGTTAATCTTTCCCTTTATGTCCATCAAGATTTGTTTTATATATTTACGTGTTCCTATGTCGGATGCATAAATGTTAACAAGGATTATATCCTCTTGTTGGATTGATCCCTTTATAATGATGTAGTGTCCATCTTTGTCTCTTATTACAGCCTTTGATTTATTTATTTATTTAAATTTTTAAATTTTATTTTTGTTTAAAATATTACAGATGTCCCTTTTTCTCCCCAATGACCTGTTCCACCCCGTCCCATCCCCCTCCCCAGTCCCTCTACCCACCACTGTCTGTGTCCTTAGGTTGTGCATATATGCATATAAATTCTTTGGTTACTCTCTCCCCTTACACCTACCCATCCTCCTCCATCCCTCTGACATTCGTCAGTCTCATCTATGTTTCCATGTCATTGAATCTATTCTGTTCATCTATTTATTAAGTTCTTTAGATTCCACGTATAAGCGAGATCATGTGATATTTGTCTTTCGCTGCCTGGCTTATTTCACTTAGCATAATTTTCTCCACGTCCATCCATACTGTCCCAAAGGGTACGAGATTCTTCTTCGTTACAGCTGCGTAGTATTCCATGATGTAAATGTCCCACAGCTTTTTTATCCACTCATCTACTGATGGGCACTTGGGCTGTTTCCAGATCTTAGCTATTGTAAACTGTGCTGCTGTGAACATTGGGGTGCATATATCCTTTCTGATGAATGTTTCAGGATTCTAAGGATACATTCCTAGGAGTGGAATCAATGGGTCAAAAGGTAGTTCCATTTTTAATTTTTTGAGGAACCTCCATACTGTTTTCCATAGTGGTTGCACCAGTCTGCATTCCCACCAGCAGTGTGCTAGGGTTCCGTTTTCTCCACATCCTTGAAAGCACATGTCGTTTGTTGATTTGTTGATGGTAGCCATTCTGACAGGTGTGAAGTGATACCTCGTTGTGGCTTTAATTTGCATCTCTCTGATGATTAGCAAAGTTGAGCATTTTCTCATGTGTCTCTTGGCCACCTGTATGTCCTCTTTTGAGAAGTGTATATTCAGGTCCTTTGCCCATTTCTTAATTGGGTTGTTTGTCTTCCTCTTGCTGAGTAATATGAGTTCTCTTTTCTTTTTTTAAAAAATATATCTTTATTGATTTCAGAGAGAAGAAAGGAGAGGGAGAGAGAGAGACAGAAACATCAATGATGAGAGAGTCATTGATTGGCCGCAGCCCACAACCCGGGCATGTGCCCTGACCGGGAATCGAACCTCCATCACCTGGATCCTAGATCGGTGCTCAACCGCTAAGCCACGCCTGGCCGGGCAAGAGAATTCTTAATTTAAAAGCATGTAGCCACCAAGAAGATGCACCAATCAAGAGCATTTATGTGTGTGTATGTGTATGCTTTTTAAATATATAAAATAAATACTGATATAATAGGGAAAATTTTTCAAATATTCAATTACAGTGGAAGAATAATATATCTCACAGAAATGGATGGATCAAGTAGATGAAATGTGTAAGGTACAAAGATTGGAATACTACAACTATCAAACTTGATATTTTATATATCTATATTTGATCTGTATTTTGTACTCAATAGAGAATGCGCATGTTTTATACATAAATGAAACATTCTGAAAAATTCTCCTTGCACTACGCCATAGAGGAAATAATATTTCAAAATTATATCACACAGCCCTGGCCAGTGTTGTTAGAGCACTGGCCCATGGACTGAAGAGTCCTGGGTTTGATTCCCGGTCAAGGGTATGTACCTGGGTTGTGGGTTTGCTCCCCAGCCCCAATTGGGGCATGTGCAGGAGGCAACCGATTGATGTCTCTCTCCCATTGATGTTTCTCTCTCTCTCCCTCATCCCTCCCTCCCTTCCCTCTCTTTCAAAATCAATGGAAAAAATATCTTCAGGTAAGAATTAACAAAAAAATATTATATCACACCCACCATATTCACAGACCACAATGCAATAAAAATTGAGGTAAAAACAAAGACACAGTGAAATAAGCCAGTCAGAGAAAAACAAATGCCATGGAATCTAATGAACAAAATTAACTGATGAACAAAATAGAACCAGGGGCATGGATACACGGAACAGACTGACAGATGTCAGAGGGGAGGGGGATGGGGGGACTGGATAAAAGAAGGTAAAGAGATTAGCCAAAGAACATATATGCATAGCCCATGGATACAGTGTAGTGATGGCCAGAGTGAGGGGGTGTGGGGGTTGAATGGAGGTGGGCAAAGGGGGAGAAATGGGGGACATCTGTAATAGTGTCAAAAATAAAAAAGTTAAAAAAAAAAGAGAGAGACATAAAAACAAAAATTCAAATGCCTGGACATGGATGATTCCAAAATAATTATACTGGGTGAAAGAAGCCAGACACAAAACAGAAAATACTGTATGATTCCCTTTCTTGTTGTTGGACTTTTTTTAATCCTCACCTGAGGATATTTTTTCCATTGCTTTTCAGAAAGAGTGGAAGGGGGAGAGAGAGAGAAATATTGATGTGAAAGAGACATATCAATTGGTAGCTTCCTGCACATGCCCTGACCCAGGCCAGGGATCGAGCCAGCAACCAAGGTACAGTGCCCTTGGCTGGAATCAAACCCAGGACCCTTCAGTCCAAGGGCCAACACTCTAACCACTGAGCCAAACCATCTAGGGCTGATTCCATTTCTATAATCTCTTAGAAAATGCATATGAATCTACAGTGACAGAAAACATGTCAGTGGTTACTTAGAAGTGAGGATGAAGAGAGTGATGGATTACAAATAGGGATGAAGAAACTTTGAGAGGGGCAGTGATAAGACTATTCATTATCTTGATTGTGGTGATGTTTACATGGGTGAATACTGATTTGACAAGTTTTGCTTAAAAATGAAAATTTTAGAGCACTCTAATTTAGGAACATAAAAAAAAAATCCTAAATAAAACATTAGCAAACAGAATCCAAAAGTATATTGAAAGACTAATACATCAGGAATCTAATGGACAAAATAAACTGACAAACAAAACAGATCCAGAGGCATGGATGTATGGAACAGACTGACCAGTCTCAAAGGGGAGGGGGGGGTGGGCGGCTGGGAAGAGATTGACCAAAGAACTTGTATGAATATATGCATAGCCCATGGACACAGACAACAGTGTGGGGAAGGCCTGGGGTGGGGCAGGGGCTGGGTAGAGGGGAGCAAAGGGGGAGGGAAATGGGGGACATCTGTAATACTGTCAACAATAAAAAAGTGAGGGATTATCAAGATGCTCTGTTAAATTACAGATTGCTACTCCTCCTCAAAGGAAAAAAAGAAAGACTAACACATCATAACCAAGTAGAGATATAGTAGGATTCCAAGGGAAGTTTAAAATTTTTGGAGTGTAATAATATAAGTCATCATATTAGTTGAACTGAACTAATATAACGTTAGAAGTTAAGAAAACAACATGGTTTCAAAGCCAAGACAAAGTAAGATCTGGGGACCAATATATCTGACAAATTGCAATTGGGGAAAGAAACTGGAATCAATGAGTACAGATTGTGTCCAGGATTTCTAGTAGAACATTTCAGTAGTACTTACTATTTTTAAATTGCACTATTTCTTAAAAACTAATTGTGTATTACATAATGTATCTGCAATCAGAAAAGCAGTAAATCTGATACTGGCACATTAATAATTCTTAACAATCAAACATGCAAGTGGTAGGAAAGCTCTTTATAGAAGAAAGTCAGCTAATAAATAGAATTAGAAAATCACCGTTTTGCATCCCCCCAAGTTAATCATTGTTTCAGGTGAAGATCATCAATGGATGCTAAAACCATCTTGTGAAAATATACTTGAGTGTTATGGGCTGAAATGTATTCCCCCCAAATTCATATGCTGAAGCCCTAACCCCCAGTATCTCAGAATGTGAATGTGATATATTTGGAGATAGGGCTGTTAAAGAGGGGATTAAGGTAAAATGAGACCTTTAGGGTGAGCCCTGATCCAATCTGACTGTTGTCCTTATAAGAAGAGGAGATTAGGACATATAGAGAGACACCAGATGTGCACAAAGGACAACCATCTGAAAAGGCAGTAAGAGGATGACCATATGCAAGCCAAGGAAAGAGGCCTCAGGAGAAACCAAACCTGCCAGCACCTTGAGCTTGGACTACAAGCCTCCAGAACTGTGAGAAAATAAATTTCTGTTACGGCAGCCCTAGAAAACGAATACATTGGGGAACAGATTATTCACAGGGTCCCCAAAGAATTAGCCCACAGATAAATATAAAAGGAAAAAGATCTACTTACAATAAAGAAATTATTAGCATTACCAAATATAGGATGCACAGAAACATGTTTCCAGACATGATTCACTGAGAGGGACACCTCACTGATGTAGATTTCTTTCCCAAGCTGTTTAACCTGAATCTATTAATGAGGAAATAATAAGAATTGTGCCCAGCTGGGCATGGATCAGTGGCTGAGTGTCGACCTAGGATCCGGGAGATTGCGGTTCAATTCCCAGTCAGGGCACATACCCGGGTTGTGGGCTCGATCCCTAGTCAGGGGCATGCAGGAGGCAGCCGATCAATGACTCTCTAATCATTGATGTTTCTATCTCTCTCTCTCCCTCTCCCTTCCTCTCTCTGAAATCAATAAAGATATATATATATAACTTTAAAAAGAAAAAAAAGGAAAAAAGAAATGCACAGCCATCTACAAGACAATTGGCATAGGCTCTTCAAAAATATCAAGGTCATGACAGAAAAAAGAGGCTGGTAAAATACTTTTAAAGACTAAAGAGAGATTAGAAAAAGGCATGACAACCAAATATATGAACCCTGTTTGGATTTGGGATTTTTTTTTTAAGTTGCAAAGAAATTTGGGGATAATTAGAAGAATTTGAACTTGAACTGCATGACATTATTGTACCTTTGTTAAATTTCTTAGGTGTGATGAGAGTTGGTTTTCTTTTTGGGGGGAGGGGTGATGGAACTGTTCTATATCCTGATGGTGGTGGTGGATACACAAATGGACACATGTATTCAAATGAATGGAACTGTATATTAAAAAGTTAATTTAAAAAATGTTTTTATTTGTTTTAGAGAGAGAGGAAGGGAGAGGGAGAGAGAGAAACATCGACCACCTGCCTCCTAAAAGCCCCCTACTTGAGATTGAGCCCAAAACCCGGGCATGTACTCTGACTGGGAATCCAACCAGCAGCCTCTTGGTGCATGGGATGGCGCTCAACCAACTGAACTACACTGGCCAGAGTGCAAAAGTTAATTTTACTATGTAATAATTTTTTTTAAAATATATCTTTATTGATTTCAGAGAGAGGAAAGGAGAGGGAGAGCGAGAGATAGAAACATCAATGATGAGAGAGTCACTGATCGAGCCCGCAACCCGGGCATGTGCCCTGACCGGCAATCGAACCCCGATTGCCTGGATCCCAGGTCCACACTCAACTGCTGAGCCATGCCCGGCCGGGCTATGTAATAATTTTTAATTAAAATTTAAAATCACAACTCAAATTCTTAGATGTGAGAATGGGCTTTTGGCTCTGCAAGAAAATGTTCTTGTTCTTAGGAGTGTGGCAATATGGAAAGATGACCCAAATGGGGACAGAGACTACTTAGAGCTTCCTACAGCAAGGGAGTCAGCAACCCTTACTTGTGTTTGGCAGAGATTCGAAGGTAGGCAAGGGAGTGGGAAAGCTTTATAGTGAAAAACAAGAAGGCTTCAGGTGTGTTCTGATTGGAGGCTGCTGGCATGGGGAAGTTGGAGGTGGGCTAAATAGAAATGAGGCATCATATGTGATTGGTTAGGGGAGCAGATTTGGATTTGTCTGATGGGACTTGAGTTGGAAATGGAGAATGAGGGCAAAAAATGAGGAGACTGGCAGTCATTGACCAAATCCTGATCATCTAGACCAGGGATGGGGAACCTTTTTTCTGCCAAGGGTCATTTAGAAATTTATAACATCATTCGAGGGCCGTACAAAATTATCACCTTAAAAATGCTTCATTTGGTCAACATTTTAATTAACTCACCCCTAATGTGATGGCTGGAACTGCTTCTCTTTGGTGAGGCTTTGGCAGGGCTACACCAAATAATTTCTTGGGCCAGAGGTTCCCCACCCCTGATCTAGATGAATTGCTGCAGAGGTAGTGGTTTGGCTTCCCATGCTTGCAGAGGTTGTAGGTCAGAGGTTGTAGGTCAGAGTTCTATTGCCATGTATTTAGTCTGGCCATTGTCCATTTGAATATTCAGTCCCTCAGGAGATATGTGCTGAATATTGAACTTTGAAGGAACACGATGTCTGCAGCTTACTGTAAAAAGAGTATTATAAAATGAACATGCTAGAGTCCTCAGTTTCCCCATTGCTTCTACCATTGTCCCTTCCTTCCTCCCCCTCCTCCTCCTATCTTCTCTTCTCTCTGCTATCTACCTCTCCCCTTCTTGCATTAACTTTGACCAGCAGATAAGTCACAAGGCTTACAAAACAACTCTCGGAAAATACGAGGCTGAGAGAATCTGGGAAGGAAGCAGGGCCTGGCACGGGGCGGGGCTGGGTATGCCATGTTGCAGTGTATGTGTCCCACAAGGCTAGGAGCCAATAAGGCAAGACAGAGTGTGTCCAAGAGGGTAGGGTTAGCAGGCAGGGCCTGGAGAGACTAGGTGGACTGGGTGAGAAATGCGGGTGGGCAGAGCATGTCTGAGGGGCAGGGCCATGTGTGTTTGGGTGGTCTGGGCAGAGGTGGCTTGTGTGGGACCTGGGTGCCCGCACACAGCCCTCCAACTGTGAGTTTCCTCTAAAAAGTAAAAAACTGTTACCTAAGCCAAAATTGCAAGAACATATACTCAACTTTCCCCATAAAAACCGTAACCCTGTTTCAAATGGGGAGTTACCTGATGCACATCAGCTGAATAAAGCCTTTAAAACTCTATTGCAATCACTTAAATAATTTTCTTTAGACATTATTACTCTTTGCATCTATTGTATGACCAAGAGGTGCTTGACATTCTGTCCTTAGCTGCAAATATAAAAATATTCTGACCTTGCATTCTTCCTCATTTTTAACTAAATACCCACATAAATGTGAAGATTTGTGACTGGTCTGCTCCAGGGTGCAGAAAAGCAGTGGTAGAGTTTAAGAGGAGACTCTGATCCTCCTATTTAAAGTGTCAGTCCCCCCAAATTTCCAACTCATCATTCTTCCCTATTCACCCCCCTTTAGCAGTTACCACCTTTTAATAAACAATGTTTATTAGCTCTCTTACCAATTAGCATGCCAGGTCCATGAAGCTAGGGATTTGGTGGCTCTTCTGTTTTACCAAACATCAAGTACTACGGGCAGTGGTTGGTGATCCATAAATATCTGATGAGTGAACAAATAGGGTCTCATATACTTATAAGTTCTCCATCTGTTTAGTATTTCCTGCATTATTCAATTTTATAATTAGTCGTGTCATCCAGGGATGCCTGCAGAGTTTTTTGGATGGAATAATTAATCTTCTAAGAAAATGAACCCAGTGTGTGTGTTTTGCTGCTCCCTACATGTGTGGTAAATATACCAAAAATAAGCAGTTGATTACTCCACATGTGAGAAGCAGAAATCATTTCAGTATCAGCATGAACAAGTAGATGAGCAAATAGTAAATGAATAAGATAATTTCTGATAAAAAGGAAGGCTATAAAGAAAACTAAAGCATGGCAAGGAGCTAGAGTGGTAGGGTAGGTCAGGGAAGAAAGGTAGCTGAAAAAAAGACATTTGAGCAGACATGAGTGGCGTGAAGGAGTGAGCCATGGAGCCAGAGCATATGTGACAGGGGCCTCAGTAAGTGTCAATGCTGTGGAATTCCTGCCTCCTTGCTTATCCTACCATCTCCGGTCTGGGGTCAAAGATTTTCTTGCCCCATTTAAGGAAGGGCAGCACTTTTCTCCATGCAAACTTTCTCTTTTTACATGTAAATATTGATCTAACAATTAAACTTTCCCAATTAATTGAAATATGTAGTTAGTTTTAATAATACAATTAGCATTTATGCGCCTACTACCTAAAAGAAAAGGTAGGTCCTTGAAAATAATTTCCATTTATTCATGTGTTCCCCCAATTCATTGCCCTGCCTCCCCTCAACTGAGGTAAACATCATTCTGAATCCCAAGTTCATCAATTTTCGATTTCCTTTTTATATAATTTTATTATAACTACATAAAATCCTAAACAGTTCATGCTCTTTATATTAGTAGCTTTTAGTTTTATAAAAGTGTGTTATGCTTTATACAATCTCTCAGGAATTATAGGATTTTTCCCCCTTAATAGTAATCCATATAGTTGGGTATTATTCTAGTTCGTTCATTTTAACTCCTGTTGATGAGCATCCATTTTTGTTTCCAGGTTTTGCTGTTGTGAACAGGATGCCATGCATATCCTAGGTTTCATGTGCAAGTGTTTCTCTTGGATATATTTCTAAGAGATAACTGGCTGGATTGTGAGGTATATCAATATTCACTGTAGGAGGGAATGCCAACTATTTTCTAAAGTGGTTTCACTTATTTACATTCCTTCAACAGCGCAGATAGATCCTGTGGGTGCACATCCTCTCCAACATTTGGTATTGCAGACTTAAATTTTTGCAAAATGAATGGGTGTAAAATGTCATCTCAACATGTCTTGATTTGTATTCCCTGATCACTAATGACTTTGAACATCTCTTTATAGGTGTATTGGCTCTATCTTTCCATCTTCTCTGAAATAGTCTAACAGATAGACCTATTTTTTTAACATAACAGTACTATTATGACACTCAACAACATTAACAATGATTCCTGGCACCCTATCAGAAGTGTATGCATGCCAAATGTGCTTCCACTAATTCCATTTCTTCTTTCACTTAATTATTCAACAAACACCCAGACCAGGGCTATAGGGATCCCCTCAAAATACCTTCTTCACCTGAGGATTTGGAAAGGCCTTCAGCAGGGCACAAAGCCTTCTACCTCTTTCCAGAGGATTCCCTGGAGGAGGAGATATTTGAACGTGGTTTTGAAGTGTAAGCAGGCATTCCCAGGTGAAGGGCAGCACGACTCCTTCCCCTTTTGCCCTAGAGACATCTCCCAGAAGCACAGGGCATCTCCAGAATTTCCATATTGGAGATGATAAAGGGCAGCAAACTGGTTGAAGGGCAAAAACAGTATTGTTTTAAAACTACATTTTCAAAGTAAGAGGGCTATCACTATGTAAATTTTATTTTATGAGGAAATAAAAACAATAGTTTCTTAAAGATGTTTTTAATCGACATATTGCATTAGGTTAAAAAAAAGTAAAAACTTATTATTGGCACATATGTTTATTTTAACTTGGGTAGCTGGAGTGGAAGATAATGTAGATGATGGGAACATTCAAACCCCACAGCCAAAGTCCACACGCACAGCAGAGGGGAAGCTAACACTGACTTCTCCCCTTTTTTTCTCCAGCGCTGTAACCTAGGGGGGCCTGCACATGCCTGACTGCTCTCCTTTCTCCCCTCGTGGTATGTTCCAGGAGAGGCTTGTAACCAGTCTAACTCTCCCCCCCTTCTCATGCCGTGGTATCTGCCAGGAGATGGCAGCCACTGCCACCTCTGCGTCTTTCCAGAGGCCCCTCCGCTTCTCTGAACGTTCTTACACAGATCCATAGGGTTACAGATCCAAAGACCGCCTCCTTCGGAAAGCCTGTCCACGGAAACGTCGCCAACCCAGCTCCCCGCTACCTGTGAGACAGCTCCACCGCTCGGCCCTGTGACTTTAGAGGCTTTCTCATCCTCCGTACGGAATGGACACCCCTTCAACATGGTGTACCCCACGAGGAAGCGCGACCTGGCTGCGGCCATATTCCCCATCGCTGCCGAGGGGCACCGAATGCCTCAAAACACCAACTCAGGAACAGCTCCATGTTGACTCAGCGGACAGCGGCTTCAAATTTGGCTTTGCGCATGTGCAGGACCACGCCCCCTTCCTGCGAAGCCCCAAATCCCGAGGAGGAGCGGCGCTAGGGGTGGTGACCGGAAGTGGCTGTGGTTCTCAGCGGCGGTTGAATAGTTGTTGTCAGGAGGACCTCAATGCTCTGTGCCCAAGGTGTTTCGCAGCTCTAAGGCCCTGGGGAGGGTGAGTGTTGGGGAATTTTGTGTGGTCAGTGATGGACTCTATTGTCTAACTGTAGTTGGGTAATTCGCTCACTATTTTGCAGGATTTCCTCTTTTCCCACATCAATTTTAACGTCTTAAAGTTCACTCTAAAACCTACAAGGTTTGGTGCATTGTGTTCTAAGTGTTTTCTAAGAGGTGATAATTTTTCTTTTGCCCATGAGTTATTTAGAAGTGCCTTTTCAGTTTCCAAAAGTTTATCTAATAGATTTCTAACCTTAGAAAAATGTGGTCCGAAAACTGCCTACGTGAAGCTCATTCCTTGAAATATGAGGGGATGCATGGCCTAGTACGTGGTAAATGTTTATAAATGTTCCTTATATAACTCGACAATAATATTTAATTATTTAGTTGTCAGTTGTGTTGTACAAGATTTGTACACTTTTTTGCCTGCTTCTTTTATTCTGGAGAGAAGAGATAAATTTTCTGTTATGCTGATTTGCCCATTTCTCCTTTCTGCTTTACATGATCCATTTGAGTTACGCTTCATATGAATTGTGAGACTTAGATTAAGGTTCATTTATTTGAATGTCCAATTACCGAAGCACCATTTACTGAAAACACTATTCTTCCTCTGTTGATATGTTTTGCACCTCTGTCAAAAATAAATTGGCCATACTTGTGTAGGGCTAGTTTTAGGTTCTCTATTTTGTTCCTTGATCTATGTGTCTGTCTACTTTTATCATGAAATAGTGTTGAATTTTGTCATACTGTGTATGAATTTATATGATCTTGTGATTTCTTTTATCTTTAGACTGTTAATATGAGGGGATACACTGATTGACTTTTTGTTATTTTTTGTTAGTTTGTTTTTATCTTTATTGTTGCAAGTATTACAGATCTCCCCCTTTTTTCACCCATTGACCCCCTTCACCCCACTCCCACCCTCTCCCCAGGCTTTCACCACACTATTGTCTGTCCAGGGGTTATGCATATATGCATATAAGTTCTTTGGTTAAACTCTTCCTGCCCCAACCCCTTCCCTCTGAAACACATCAGTCTGTTGCATGCTTCAGTTTATTTTGTTCATTAGATTCCACATATAAGTGACTGGCTTATTTCAATTAGCATAATACTCTCCAGGTCCCTCCATGCTGTCTCAAAGGGTAAGAGATCCTTTTTTACAGCTGCATAGTATTCTATTCTGTGAATGTACCACAGCTTTTTTTATCCATTTGTCTATGGATGGGCACTTGGGCTGTTTCCAGATCTTATTGTAAATAACACTATGAACATAGGGTTGCATATATCCTTTCTGATTTGTGTTTCAGGCTTCTTAGGATATAGTCCTAGAAGTGGGATCACTGGGTCAAATGGCAGTTCCATGTGTAATTTGTTGAGGAAATTCCACACTGTATTCCTTATTGGCTGCACTAGAGTGTACTAGAGTTCCTCACCAGCACTTTTTGTTTGTTGATTTATTGATGATCACCATTCTGGCTGGTGTGAGGTGGTAACTCATTGTCGTTTTAATTTGCATCTCTCTGGTGATCAGTGACTTTGAGCATGATTAGTGACTTTTATATGTCTCTTGGCCATTTGTATGTCCTCTTTGGAGCAGTGCCTATTCAGGTCTTCTGCCCATTTTTAAATTGGATTGTTTGTCTTCTTTTTCTTGAGTTGTATGAGTACTTTATATATTTTGGAAATTAACCCCTTATCAGATGTATCATTGGCAAATATGTTCTGCCATACAGTGGGATCCCTTTTCATTTTGATGCTGGTTTCCTTTGCTGTACAAAAGTTTTTTAGTTTGATGTAGTCCCTTTTGTTTACTTTTTCCTTTGTTTTTCTTGCCCTAGGCAATGTATCTGTGAAAATTCTGCTATATGAGATGTCTGATATTTTGATGCTTATGTTTTCTTCTAGGATTTTTAGGGTTTCATGGCTTACATTTAAGTCTTTTATCCATTTTGAGTTTATTTTTATGTATGGTGTAAGTTAGTGGTCTAGTTTCATTTTTTTGCATGTACCTGTCCAATTTTCCCAACACTATTTATTGAAGAGACTCTCTTTACTCTATAGTATGTTCTAGCCTCCACTGTCAAATATTAATTGAGCATAATGGCTTGGGTCCATTTCTGGGTTCTCTGTTCTGTTCCATTGATCTATATGCCTGTTCTTGGGGCAGTACCAGGCCGTTTTGATTACAGTGGCTTTGTAGTATAACTTGATATCTGGTATTGTGATCCCTCCAACTTTGTTCTTCCTCAAGATTGCTGCAACTGTTTGGGGTCTTTGGTTCCATATAAATCTTGAGAATGATTGTTGCAGATCTGTGAAATATGCCATTGGTATTTTAATAGAGATTGCATAGAATATAGATTGCTTTGAGTAGTATGGACATTTTATGATGTTGATTCTACAAATCCATGAACATGGTATATTCTTCCAGTTGTTTATATCTTCCTCTATCTCTTTTATCAACTTCCTGTAGTTTTCTGAGTTCAGGTCTTTTACCTCCTTGGTTAGGTTTACCCCTAAGTATATTCATTTTTGTTGCAAAGGTAAATAAGATTGTATTTTTAGTTTCTCCTTCTGAGAGTTCATTATTAGTGTATAAAAATGCCATCCATTGTTGGGTGTGAATTTTGTATCATGCTACGTTGCCGAATTCATTTATTAAATACCTATCTAATAGTTTTTTGGTGGAGTCCTTAGGGTTTTCTATGTACAACATCATGTCATCTGTAAATGATGACAGTTTTACTTCCTCCTTTCCAGTTTGGATGCCTTTTATTTTTTATTCTTGTCTGATCACTGTGGCTAAGACTCCCAGTACTATATTGAATAAGAGTGGTGAAAGCAGACATCCCTGTCTTGTTCCTGTTATTAGGGGGAATGCTTTAGTTTTTTGCCCATTGAATATGATGTTGGCTGTAGGTTTGTCATATATGGCCTTTAGTATGTTGTGGTATGACCCCTCTATTTCCACTTTGTTGAGAGTTTTTATCAAAAATGGATGTTGGATTTTGTCAAATGCTTTTTCCTCATCTATTGATATGATCATGTAATTTTTGTCTTTTAATTTATGTGATATATCACATTTATTGATTTGTGAATATTGTACCAGCCTTGCATCCCTGGAATAAATCCCACTTGGTCATGGTGTATGATCTTTTTAATATATTGCTAGGTCCGATTTGCTAATATTTTGTTGATGATTTTAGCATCTCTGTTCATCAGGGATACTGGCCTGTAATTCTCTTTCTTTGTAGTGTCTTTATCTGGTTTTGAGATTAGGATAATGCTGGCCTCATAAAAAGAGCTTGGAAGTGTAGGAACACTTGGAATAGTTTGAGGAGGATAGGTGTTAAGTTGTTTTTTTTTTTAATGTTTGGTAAAACTCCCCTGTGAAGCCGTCATGACCAGGGCTTTAGTTTGCTGGGAGTTTTGTGATTACTCCTTAAATTTCATCAGTTGTTATTGGCCTATTTAGATTTTCTGATTCTTCTTGATTCAGTTTTGGAAGATTGTATTTGTCTAGGAATTTGTCCATTTCATCCAGGTTGTCCAGCTTGTTGGCATATAGTTGTTCAAAGTATTCTCTTACAATCCTTTGTATTTTTTGTGGTGTCAGTTGTTACTTCATCTCTTTCGTTTCTGATTTTACTTATTTGGGTCCTCTCTCTTTGTTTCTTGATGAGCCTGGATAAAGGGTCATCAACCTAGTTCACCTTTTCAAATACCCACCTCTTGGGATCATTGATCCTTTGTATTGCATTTTTAGTCTCTATGTCATTTATGTCCACTTTGATCTTTATTATTTACTTCCTTCCACTTTCTCTGGGTTTTTCTGGTATACTCTTTCTAATTCTTTTAGTTGTAGTGTTAGATACTTTATTAGAGCTTTTTCTTTTTTCTTGAGGTAGGCCTGTAATGCTATGAACTTCCCTCTGAGGACTGCTTTCGCTTTGTCCCATAGATTTTGAGTTGTTGTGTGTTCATTTTCCTTTGTTTCCAGGAAGTTTTTTATTTCCTCCTTGATTTCATTGGTAACCCATTCATTGTTTAATAATATGCTATTTAGCCTCCATGTGTTTGAATGTTTTTGATTGTTTTATTGTAATTGATTTCTAGTTTCATGCCATTGTGAACAGAGAAGATGTTTGATATGATTGCAATCCTCTTGAACTTGGAGAGACTTATTTTGTGTCCTAACATATGGTCTATCTTTGAGAACACCCCATGTGCACTTAAGAAGAATGTATATTCTGCAGCTCTGGGGTGAAATGTTCTGTAAATGTCCATTAAATCCATCTGATCTAGTGTGTCATTTAGAGTCACTGTTTCCTTGTTGATTTCTTGTCTGGAAAATCTATCCAGTGATGTCAGTGGGCTGTTAAATTCCCCCACTATGATTGTATTGCTGTTGATCTCTCCCTTAAAGTCCTCAAAGAGCTTTTTATATATTTAGATACATATATGTTTACCAGGGTTATATCCTCTTGTTGTATTGACCCCTTTAGTATTATGTAGTGGCCTCTTTGTCTCTTTTTATGGCCTGTGCTTTGAAGTCTATTTTGTGAGATCTCAGTATTGCTACCCCTGCTTTTACTTACATTTCCATTTGCATGGAAACATTTTTTCCATCCCTTCACTTTCAGTCTGTATGAATCTTTTGTTCTGAGGTGGATCTCTTGTAGACATCATATATACGGTTCATATTTTCTTATCCACTCAGCTATTCTGTGTCTTTTGTTTGTAGCATTTAATCCATTTACATTTATGGTTATTATAGATAGGTCATTATTTATTGTCATATTTTCCTTTATACCTGTGTTCCTCTCTCTGTCAATTTCTTCTTCTTAAAGCACTCCCTTTAACATTACCTGCAGTGATGGTTTGGTGGTAATGTACTACTTTAGCCTTTTTTTGTCTAGGAAGCTCTTTACTTCCCCTTCAATTTTAAATGATAGCCTTGCAGGATAGAGTAGTCTTGGGTTCAGGTCCTTGTTTTACATTACTTTGAATACCTCATGCCAATCCTTTCTGGCCTGAAGTGTTTCTGTGGTGAAATCAGCTGACATTCTAATGAGTACTCCCTTGTAGGTAACTTTCTCTCTCTTCCTTGCTGCCTTTAAGATTCTTTGTCTTTAATGTTTGTCATTTTGATTATGATGTGTCTTGGAATGGGTCTTTTTGGGTTCATCTTGATTGGAACTCTCTGTGTTTCCTGAATTTTCGTGACTTTTTCCTTCACTGAGTTAGGGAAGTTTTGTGTCATTATTTTTTTAAACATGTTCGCCATTCCTTGCTTACTTCCTTCTCCTTCTGTTATCCCTGTGATGTGGATGTTGTTACATTTCATGTTGCCCAAAGTTCCCTTAAGCTATCCTCCTGCTTTTTAATTCTTTTTTCTTTTTGCTGCTCTAATTGGGTGTTTTTTTCTACCTTGTCTTCCAAGTCACTGATTCGATCTTCTGCATCATTTTATCTACTTTTGATTCCTTCCAGTGTATTCTCGTTGTCAGATATGTTATTCTTCATTCCCAACTGATTTTTATTTATGGTTTCTATTTCTTGTTTCATGTTGTTGTAATTCCCACTAAGTTTCTTGAAATTCTCACTGAGTTCCTTGAGCATTCTTATAACCATTAGTTTGAACTCTAGATCTGATAAATTGTCTGCATTTCATTTAGCTCTCTTTCTGGAGTTTCCTCCTTTTCTTTCATTTAGGGGTTCTTTGTCTTCCCATTTTTGCTGTCCTTTTGCATTTGTTTCTATGTATTAGGGCAAATTGCTTTTCCTCCCAGTCTTTATGGGGTGGCCTTAGGTAGTAAGTGTTTTGTTGGACCCAGTGATGCAGTTTCTTAGATTTCCTGAGCTGGGTGCTCTAGGAATGTCCTTTGTGTGAGTTGTTTGGGCTCTTGTGTTGTAATTGGGTGTTGAATGTTCTTGTCCTGTTTGTGGGAGGAACCTCCTCTCAGGCTGGCTGACTGTAAGGCTCACTCCTGACTACGTCATGTGAGATGTTAGGCAGGTGCTGGCAGTACAAAACAAAACACAACAAAACAAAACAAGAAAACAAAAACAAAAACAAACACATGCCCGGCTGGCATGGCTTGGTGGTTGAGCATCAAGCTATAAACCAGAAAGTCATGATTCCATTCCCAGTCAGGGAACATGCCCCGGTTGTGGGCTCAGTCTCCAGTAGGGGGCGTGCAGGAGGCAGCTGATCAATGACTCTCTCTGATCATTGATGTTTCTCTCTCTCTCTCTCCCTGAAATCAATAAAAACATATTTTTAAAAGAACATACACAAGGCCCCTACAACAAGAAAAAAATCAACCACAAAAGAAGAGAGAATTAGGAAGGAGAAAAGAGAACAATAATAGAAGAAAAGAAAATAGGAGAAAGTAAGGGGAAGAAAATGCAATATGAAAGGGCAGAGATGAAAGAAAGAAAATAAAAATAAAGAATAGGGGACAAATAATGGTATAAAAGAGGTAGAAAGTAATTATGAAAAGGAAAACAGAGAAAGCAGGAGAAAGAAGCAAAAATAGAGTAAGAAAAGGAAAGGGAAAAATTAGATCTATGAAAGAAAAAAGAGACTAAAATAACAAATCAAAGAAGAAAGATAAGGAATATAAAGAAGAAAAAAAATAAAGTGGCATTTGTCTCAGCAGAGTTTAGTGCCTCCTGGTTGCTCCCTTTGTATCTTGCTCTTCTGATGACTGAGGCTGACTGTTTTGTCTGCCAATTCTGGACTTCCCAGGAGGTACTCAGATGCTCACCACTGTCAGAAAATGTCCTCCTTTAGCTCTTAGCAACCTATTTGAAGCTTCAAGCAATCCACAGTTTGTATCTTTCTCCCTAGGACTTGGCTGGGTGTGGGAGGGGCCAAGTTGCACTCTAAGGCCTTTTTGTTAGTAGCACAGGGTCCAGTGATGGGACAGCAAACTTCCCCAGGTTCCCTGGGCTCCTCCTCCACCTGACTTTGCCTGCCAACCAGCTGTCAATCTTAATTACTCCAAAGTCTGTTTCTGAATGGGCTTTAGGCAGAATCGGGTTTAGACCTCTGGATCTCCAGTGGGGGAGGGGAGCTGCTGTTCAGAATTCTGGGAAAGTGATGTGTGTGTTTCCCTGTCCCAGAGCTACTTCTCTGAGAGTGTCCCTTAATATTTCCCTGCTCTTAGCTTGGCGTAGTTCCTTGTATGCAGTGCAGTGCGATCAGCTGGAAACCTGGAGTTTCTATCAGCCCTCTGGTGAGGGGGTAGCACCAGTCTGGTTCCCAGATTAGTGGGGCAGTCGTTCCCACCCCCACACCCATGCCTGACTCTTCCTGAGACTCTTCAAACCCTAGGCTTGGCCTCAGCTGCTCTCTCCTCTGCAAAGGTCAAGATGCAAGGTGTGGCAGGCTGGGCTTCTGAGAGTGGGGCGGGCTGTATCACCTAGGGCAGGGTTTTTTCCTTTTCCTGAGCTGTGGCTTCTGGAAGGACCTAGTATCTCTCAGGAAAAATGGTCGTTTTGGTTTTGGGGTGTTACGACCTAATGCAAGTCTCTTGGCTGCCTCTTTTCCATGTCTTCCCCCAGTGCTTCCTACCCCAGCCTCTCCTCAGGCACTTACAGTCCGCACCGCCCTCCCTCCACTGAAGCTCATTAGCTGCAAACTAAAATCCTGTGGTCTAGGTTAAAAATCAACAACAAAAAGCTGCAGCTTTATCTCCAACCAGCTCCAGACTCCCTGATGGCCAGAAGCCCTGCCACCTTTCACAGCTGGACATTATATGGCCTGCTGGTCTCAGCTCTGGTGCTCCAGGCTCTGGAGCCATGCCTGGTTTCTGTGCCTCAATCTTTTCAGAGAAATAGCCCTCCTGTAGCTGAGAAATCCATCCTCACTCTCGGCCTGCTGCCTTTGGAAGCTGGGTCAGCTCCTCTCAAGACCTCGCCCTTCCTACCAGTCTCCAGGTGTTTTCTGTCCTTCCTTGATATATGTCTCCTCCTCAGCTGGACCTCGGTTGGTAATTCCGGGTGAATATTCCCCAATTTAGTTGTATTTCCAGTCTGGCCCTGGGAGGAGGTACAAGAAAGGTCTTCCTATTCGGCAACCATCTTTTCCCTCACACTGATTGATTTTTGAATATTGAACCAGCCTTAAATTCCTGGAATAAACCTCACTTGGTTGTAGTATATAATTCTTTTTATGTATTGCAGGAATTGATTAGTTAATACTTTTTTTTTTCAGGTTTTTTGCATCTAAGTTCATGAGAAATATTGGTCTATAGTTTTCCTTTTTTGTTCTGTCTTTGGTTATAGTATTAGAGTAATACTAGCATTATAGAATGAATTGGGAAGTGTTCATTTCTAGTATCTGGAAGAGATTGTGTAGAATTATGCTAATTTTTCTTTAAATGTTTGGTAGAATTCTCCAGTGAAATCATCTGGGCCTGAAAATTTTCTTTTTGAAGTTTTTTATTATGTCTTCAATTTCTGTAGTAGTTATATGATAATTCAGATTATCTGGTTAATATCTTTTCAGAGTAACTATTTAATAGTGGGTGAGTTGTGGGAATTTGTGTTTTGTGAGGAATTGGATCATTTCATCCTAGTTGTTGAATTAATGTGCATAAAGTTATGTGTGGTATTCCCTTTCCTATTTTTAAAAAACTTTAAAAAAATGTTTTTATTGATTTCAGAGAATGGAAGGGACAGGGAGAGAGAGATAGGAACACCAATGATGAGAAGAGAGTCATTGACCGGCTGCCTCCTGCATGACCCCTACCAGGGATCGAGCCTGAAACCCGGGCACGTGCCCTGAACAGGAATCGAACCGTGATCTCCTGGTTCGTGGGTTGATGCTTAACCACTGAGCTACGCCATTCGGGCTCTCTTTTGATGGCTTCAGGATCTATAGTTATATCACCTGTTTCATTTCTGCTGTTGGTAATTTGTGTCTTTTTATCTTTGTCATTCTTATGAGAGGATTACCGATTTTATCGTTTTCAAAACCCTACCTTTTGAGAATTGAAACAAGATGGTGGCGTAGGTAACAGCTGCACCCGCCGCCTCCCGCAACCACATCAAAACTACAACTAAAATACAGAACCACCATCACTCAGAGCCTCCTGAAATCTGGCTGAACATAGGCCCTATAACCAGGGAGCTGAAGAAGCACCGAGACCGGTAGGAGGGGCGGAGACACAGGCGGATCGGGGCTGAATTGCGGAGACGCGGCCGTGGGACCACACCAAGGGCCTCGGTTGAAACCCGGAAGGGAATCTTGGCAGCGGAGATTTCCCGGAGGAGGGAGGGGGTCCCAGCCCCACAGCAGGCCCCCAGCCCAGGGCTCCAGGGCCGGGAAGAGACGTCCCCACACCTTCGGGCTGTGAAACCAGTGGGGACTGTGGCTGAGGGTCTCGGAGGCTGCGGGAGCCCCAGCAGCTCCTCTCAAAGGGCCCGCGCACAGACTCACTCAGACGCTCCCTCTGAGCCCAGCGCAGGGCAGCAGCTTGAAAGGACCTGGGACACTCGGGGAGGAACTAACCTGCCTGAGATCCGGGCGACGGGTGGAGGGGCAGCTTTCTCCCAGGCAGAAGACCTGGCAGAGGCCATTGCTCCTTAGCCCAGCCCTCCCCGGGAACAGCCGGCAGGTAGTCACCATATTTGAATCTCCAGCACCTGACTCACACCTCTGGCCCCGCCCCGTGATTCCCGGAGGCCCCGCCCCTCCCCACCTGCAGCTCATCCAGGCCATTTCCAGGGGCTTTTCTATGCAAGTGGCCTCTCGAGCCCCATGCTTAGGACTTTCCTAAAATCTCTCAAACAAGCAGCAGCGGGCCCCATATAGCTTGATAAGTGGCCCCAGGCCTGGCACTAGCGGCAGCCTGCACTGGCTCATAGCTTGGCCTCTCCTGGACACCTGCAAGCCCAGCACAAGTAGCAGCCAACTACGGTTTGCCGTGTAGCTCATGCTGGGTGGCCCTGAGCAAGGCACTGGCACAGGCTGACTTTGCACCTCCCAGGAGGCCCCAGAGACAGTGCACCTGGTGGTCAGACTCAACCACGCTGGATTACAACCCTACCACATCCACGAGTGACTCTCAAGGGGCGCACTTGGTGAACACCAAAACTCCACTGAAGTAAATCCTGCTCCATAGGGGTGTCTCCAGCACAGCAGCTCTTTGGCTGTAGTTGCAACTGGTCCTCACAGCTGATTGGCCTGGGGGTCAGTTCCTCCCAGGGACGCCAATAGCAACCAAGGCTCAACTACAACAGGACAGTGCACACAGCCCACACAGGGGAGCACCTAGAAGACCCAGCTCAGGTGACTGGGGAGGCTGAGCCACTGGATACTACAGGACACCTACTACACAAAGCCACTCTACAAATTCCAGGAGAAATAGCAGCTCTACCTAATACATAGAAACAAACACCAGGAAGCAACCAAAATGTGGAGGCAAAGAAACACGTCACAAAGGAAAGAACAGAAGAAATCTCTAGAAGAGGAACTAAATGAAATAGATCCAAGCAAGCTAACAGATAGAGAGTTCAGAATAATGGTTGTAAGGATGTTTAAGCAGACTGTTAGGGAAATAACTGAGAAAATCGATAACATAATAAAATACCAATTTGAAATGAAGGCTACACAAACTGAAATGAAGAATAATTTACAGGGAATCAACAGTAGAGTAGAGGATGCTGAGAATCAAATCAGCAATTTGGAACATGAGGAAACAGAAGAGCAAAAAGAAAAAAGAATCCAGAAATATGAAAATAGTATAAGGAGCCTCTGGGACAACTTCAGAGGCCCAGCATTCATATTATTGGGATGCCAGAAGGGGAAGAAAGAGACCAAGGAATTGAAAACCTATTTGAAAAAATAATTACAGAAAACTTCCCCTACTTGGGGAAAGAAATCGACTTACAAGTCCAGGAAGCACAGAGAGTCCCAAAGAAGAGAGACCCAAAGAGGCCCACAGCAAGACACATCATAATTAAAATGACAAAGGTTAAAGACAAAGAGAGAATCTTAAAAGCAGCAAGAGAAAAACAGTTAATTACATACAAGGGAGCACCCATACGACTGTCAGCTGATTTCTCAACAGAAACTTTTCAGGCCAGAAGGGAGTGGCAAGAAATATTCAAAGTGATGGAAAACATGGAACTACAACCAAGATTGCTCTACCCAGCAAAGCTATCATTTACAATTGAAGGTCAGATAAAGAGCTTGTCAGACAAGGAAAAGCTAAAGGAGTTCATCACCACCAGACCAGCACTACAGGAAAAGTTGAAGGGTCTTCTTTAAGAAGAAGCTAATGAACAAAAGAATCTGATGAACTAAATTGATCCAGGGACATGGACGCATGCAACAGATGATCATATTTCAGAGAAAAGTGGGAAGGGGGTGGAGGGTGGGAAGAGATTAACCAAAGAAGTTATATGCATAACCCATGGACACAGTTAATAACAGGGTGAAGGCCTGAGGAGGGGGTGGGAGGGAAGTGGAGGGGATCAATTGGGGGGAAAAATGGGATACCTGTAATACTCTCAACAATAAAGATAAATTTAAAAAGTAAAAAAAAAAAGAAAAAAACAACAAAAACACACACCTACCTTTTGTTTTCATTAATGTTCCTTATTGTTTTCCTATTTTCAATTTCATTGATTTCTGTCCTTATGTTTATTACTTACTTCCTTCTGCTTTTTTGGGGTTTACTTTGCTCTTTTTCTAGCTTCTTGAGGTGGGGAGCTTAGATTATTGATTTAGGACCTTAATTCTTTTCTAATATAGACATTTAAATTTATAAAGTTCCCTTTCAACACTGCTTTATCTGTGTCTCAGAAATTTCAACATGTTGTATTTTCATTTAAATTAATTTTTAATGTCCTTTGAGACTTCCTCTTTCATCCACATATTATATAGAAATGCATTGTTTTATTCCCAAGTGTTTGGAGACTTTCCTTTTATCCTTTTGTTATTGGTTTCTAGTTCAGTGCTATTATAATCAAAGAACATATGCTTTATGATTTCAATTGTTGAGGTTTGTTTTATGACTCTGAATATGGTATGTCTTAGAGAATGTGGCATAGGTACTTGAAGAGAATGTGCATTCTATTAGTGTTTGGCTAGCGTAGGGTGGATATGTTCAGTTAGGCCACACTTTTCTTGGTCCTTTGATTAAAGGGTGTAGGCTTTTCTTAGAGCTTTTTTGTCTGTGCCTGTTGACAGTTTTGAGTTACAGGCTTCTCTAGTGCCTTGTTTGTGATATATAGGAGGGGAAATTAAATCCAGGGAACTGACCACTGTGCTGTTCCCCAGGTCCGGAGGTCTGTGGGCTGCCTCCCTTTCTACCTTTCAGTCTTTGTATTTGTTGTGCTATGCCATTTTTGTTCTGATCTCTTCTACATTCATTGTTCTCTTCTATGTTTCTTCCTCTATTAATTTTGCTAACTTACATTTTGCTGGGGAAACATCTTTTTCACATCAATATTAAAGTATGTTGCTGAACAGTTATACATAATATCCCACAGTAACTACTTTGAACCATTGCCCAATCTGGGAAAGATTTTTCTTCTCTCATTATAAATATATAATATTTAAGCTCTTCTCCTTTATCTGATTTGCTAGGGAGTTAAATCTGGTCATCTCAAAGATCCAACTCTTTGCTTAACTCCCTATTGTATTCATTTGATTTATTTATGATTTCATTTTTATTAAGTACTACTTTCTTTTTTGGGTGATTTGATTAATTTTGTTTTTTCTACTTCTAATGTTTTAGGTTGAACACATAGCTCTTTTTTGTTATATTTTTTATTAAAAATAAAGCCATTTAAAGCTGTAAATTTTACTCTATATATAACTTTAGTGTGTTTCATGACTTCTGGTAAAAATTGTATAGCTTCTGTATTGATTTCCCACTTTGGTCCTGGGTTATTTAAAAAAGTGTTTCTTTTCTTTTAAAACAGACTTATTTAGGTATATAAAACAAATTTACATAGGTATATTCCAGTACCATAACATTTACCCATTTAAAATACAGGATTCAATAGTCTTAAGTACATTCACAGAATTGTGCAGTCATCAATCACCAAAATCTAATTTTAGAACATTTCAGCCTTATACACAATAGCAGACATTCACCATTCGTGCCACGCCCACACTCCCATCCCTAGGAAACCTCTAGCTAATTTTCTGTCTCTATGTGTTTGCCCATTTTAGACATTTCACATAAATGGAATCATATAATATGTGATCTTCTGTGATGGGCATCTTTCATGTAAAATAACAATTTCAAGGATCATTCATGTTGTAGCACGTGTCAGTACTTTTTATTGCCAAATAATATTTTATTGTATGGATATGCCACATTTGTTTATCCATTCATCAGTTGATGGACATTTAGGTGGTTTCCATTTTTTACTATTATGAATAAAACTACTGTGAATATTTGTGTACAAGTTTTGGAGTAGACATGTGTTTTCATTTTTCTTGGGTAGATACCTAGGAGTGGAACTGCTGGATCATATGGTGACTTTGTGGGTAACATTTTGCCAAACTGTTTTTCAGAATGGCTGCATTATTTTACAGTTCTTCCAGAAATGTACGAGAGCTCCAGTTATTCATGCCTTACCAACACTTGTTATTGTGGTTTTTTTTTCTTATTTTAGCTATCTTAATGGATATGAAATGGTCTAATAAATGGAAAATTTTGGTTTTGATTTGCATTTCTCTAATGACTAATGACATTGAACACCTTATACTATGATCAGAGAATGTAGCCTGTCAATTCCCAAGGTTAAAACATCTACCAGATTTTCTTTGTGGACAAGTTACTTGATGGAATTTTGTAAAAGTGCCATGGGCAAAAGAAAAGGAAGCATATTCTCTCTTTCTTTAGTACATCATCTTTATGTGTTTAAAATTTAACTTTTCATGCCTTTTATTTTATTTTACTTCTTATTTAACTTTCTTGTTTTCTCTTCATCTCATCTCTTACTTTTGTTGTCTTAATTCCTCTTCATTTTACGAGGATATTTTCCCTTCCCTTTCCTAAAAAGAATAACTAAATCTGTAGTGCCTCTATTGGTTGATCAGCATAAAATTGTACCTCAACTTGGACACAGAGACACCCTTTCCTCCCTCAATAGGAGAAACCGTTGTGCCTTTGAATATTTTTGAGGTAAACAGTCTTAGTCCCAGTCTATTAGTATTTTCCTTATGACCTGTCTCTTCTATTTTAAGAAACTTAATGTTTTTATTCCAAATCACAGTAATGCTTTCAACATCTAGTAAACAGAACCACGTTTATTTTGAACCTACCGCATAACAGGTACCATGTGGTACAGTATTGAAAACGTGAACTCTGAAGCCAGGTAGACTGGGTTTTACTTAACATCATTAAACTTCTGCTTCTTTATGCATAAAATGAAATAATAATTGCAGCAACACATAGATGACAGGATTGTTGTGCAAATTAAATGAGATACCTGCTTTTGCATGTTACATGATTCCTCTTAATAACAATACTTGCTAATATGAATTAAAAGTTTACTTGGTTGCCCGGCCGGGCGTGGCTCAGCGGTTGAGCGTGGGCCTAGGATCTAGGAGATTGCAGTTCGATTCCCGGTCAGGGCACATGCTGGTTGTGGGCTCAATCTCCAGTCGGGGGAGTGCAGAAGGCAGCCAATCAGTGACTCTCATTATTGATGTTTCTATCTCTCTCCCTCTCCCTTCCTCTCTCTGAAATCAATAAAGATATATTTAAAAAGAAAATTTACTTGGGCCTGGCCGGGTGTGGCTCAGTGGTTGAGTATTGACCTAGGATCCAGGAGATCGAAGTTTGATTCCCTGCCAGGGCACATTCCCCGGTTACGGGCTCGATCCCCAGTCGGGGGGCATGCAGGAGGCAGGCGATCAATAACTCTCATCATTGATGTTTCTATCTCTCTCTCCCTCTCCCTCTCTCTGAAGTCAATAAAGATATAGTAAAAAAAATTTACTTGGTCTGGTGCTAGGTGCCTAACAAACATCAACTCATTTAACTTTCACAATCCCTTGAGATAAACAGTTTTGACTCGTTTTGAAAAAACACATTGGAAAAACATTTTCATATTCTCATAGCTAAAAGTTGGCAGAGCTAGAATTTAAGCCTTTATTAATTTTAGTCTAAATCTATGGTCTTGCTCATAATCCATTTTGATGAATAACTAGAATAGGTGGTGACTGGACATTGTCTACCCCACAGCATCCAGTGCTGTGAGCTGTACTTTCGTGCCCCCAAGTAACGTGTGTGGTGTGAATGCTGAATGACTGACCATGTGAACACTGTCTTTCCAGGTTTCTTGGAGTCTCTGTGGAGCCCCTGGACCAGACCCCATAGTAAAAGCTGCAGGATCTTTCTTCTGGTCCCAGCAGCTCTGGTTGAGTCCCTGGACCCTGCCTGGCCCTAGGCTCCTGGGAAGAACCGAATTGTCAGCAAGAGAACCTGAGGGCTGAGGCCCAGAGTAAACATGCCAGCCAACCAGAGCTCTTCCCAGTGGTCCCTGGACCTGACTGCAGGAGGAAGAGACAACGCCTGTGAGGTAAGGAAGAGGAAAATGTGCCCAGGGGCAGGAATTCATTCAGAATGAAAGAGAGCATCTCATTATTATTAATTAATGAATTAATTAGTTTTAAATTTTATTTTTTTTAAAGTATTACAGATGTCCCTTTTTCTCCACAATGACCTATCCGACCCCTTCCCTCCCCCCTCCACCATCCCTCTCCCCACCATTGTCCCTGTCCTTGGGTTGTGCATATATGCATATAAATTCTTTAGTTATTCTCTCCCTCTCGACCCATTCGCCCTCCTCCATCCCTCTGACATTTGTCAGTCTGATCTGTGCTTCCATGTCATTGAATCTATTCTGTTCATCTGTTTATTAAGTTCTTTAGATTCCACATATAAGCGAAATCATGTGATGTTTTTCTTTCGCTGCCTGGCTTATTTCACTTAGCATAATTTTCTCCACGTCCATCTATACTGTCCCAAAGGGTACGAGATTATTCTTCTTTACAGCTGCGTAGTATTCCATGGTGTAAATGTCCCACAGCTTTTTTATCCACTCATCTACTGATGGGCACTTGGGCTGTTTCCAGATCTTAGCTATTGTTAACTGTGCTGCTATGAACATCGGGGTACATATATTCTATCTGATTAGTGTTTCAGGATTCTTAGGATACATTGCTAGGAGTGTAATCACTGGGTCAAATGCAGCTCCATTTTTAATTTTTTGAGGAACCTCCATACTGTTTTCCATAGTGGTTGCACCAGTCTGCATTCCCACCAGCAGTGTACTAGGGTTCCGTTTTCTCCACATCCTCGAAAGCACACGTCCTTTGTTGATTTGTTGATGGTAGCCATTCTGGCAGGTGTGAAGTGATACCTCATTGTGGTTTTAATTTGCATCTCTCTGATGATTAGCAAAGTTGAGCATTTTCTCATGTGTCTCTTGGCCATCTGTAGGTCCTCTTTGAAGTGTATATTCAGGTCCTTTGCCCATTTCTTAATTGGGTTGTTTGTCTTCCTCTTGCTGAGTAGTATGAGTTCTTTCTACACTTTGGAAGTTAGCCCCTTATCAGATACATCCTTGGCAAATATGTTTTCCCAGACCATGGGGTTCTTTTGTATTTTGAGGCTGTTTTCTTTTGCTGTGCAGAAGCTTTTTCATTTGATGTAGTCCCAAATGTTTATTTTTTCTTTAGTATCTCTTGCCCTAGGAGATGTACCAGTGAAAATTTCACTACGTGGGATGTCTGTGACTTTACTGCCTATGTTTTCTTCCAGGATTTTTATGGTTTCATGACTTACGTTTAAGTCTTTTATCCATTTTGAGTTTATTTTTGTGTATGGTGAATGTTGGTGGTCTAGTTTCATTTTTTTGCATGTATCTGCCCAATTTTCCCAGCACCACTTATTGAATAGACTGTCTTTACTCCATTGGATGCTATTGCTTCCTTTGTCAAATATTAACTGACCATAATGGTGTGGGTCTATTTCTGGGGTCTCTGTTCTGTTCCATTGATCTATATGCCTGATGTTGACCAATACCAGGCCGTTTTGATTACAATGGCTTTGTAATACAGTTTGAAATCCGGTAATGTGATCCCTCCCACTCTGTTCTTTTTTCTCAAGATGGTTGCAGCTATTCAGGGTCTTTTTTGGTTCCATGTAAATTTTTGAAATGTTTGTTCTAGGTCTGTGAAATATGCTGTTGGTATTTTCATAGGAATTGCATTGAATTTATAAATTGCTTTGGGTAGTATGGACATTTTAATGATATTAATTCTTCCAATCCATGAGCATGGTATGTTCTTCCACTTGTTTAAATCTTCCTCTATTTCTTTTTTCAGTGACATGTAGTTTTCCAAGTACAGGTCTCTTACATCCTTGGTTATGTTTATTCCTAGGTATCTTATTTTTTTTAGTTGCAATGGTAAATGGTATTTTTTTTTTTTTAGTTTCTCTCTCTGAAAATTCATTGTTGGTGTATAAGAATGTCATTGATTTCCAGATGTTGATTTTGTATCCAGCTACAAAACGAATTTCCAAAAATTCATTTATCAAATCTAGTAGTACCTTGATGGAGTCTTTAGGGTTTTCTATGTACAATATCATGTCATCTGCAAGTAATGACAGTTTTACTTCCTCCTTTCCAATTTGGATGCCTTTTATGTTTTCTTCCTGTCTGATGGCTGTGGCTAGGACTTCCAGTACTATGTTGAATGAGAGTGGTGAAAGTGGACACCCCTGTCTTGTTCCTGTTTTTAATGGAAATGGTTTTACTTTTTGCCCATTGAGTATGATGTTGGCTGTAGGTCTGTCATATATGGCCTTTATTATGTTGAGGTATGATCCCTCTATTCCCACTTTGCTGAGAGTTTTTATCAGAAATGCGTTCTGGATTTTGTCGAATGCTTTTTCTGTGTCTATTGATATGATCATATGATTTTTGTCCTTCATTTTGTTTATGTGATGTATCACATTTATTGATTTACGGATGTTGTACTAGCCTTGCATCCCCAGAATAAATCCCACTTGGTCATGATGTATGATCTTTTTAATGTATTGCTGGATCCGGTTTGCTAGTATTTTAGCATCTATGTTCTTCAGGGATATTGGCCTGTAATTTTGTTTCTTTGTAGTGTCTTTATCTGGTTTTGGGATTAGGATGATGCTGGCTTCATAAAAAGAGTTTGGGAGTGTTCCCTCCTCTTAAATCTTCTGGAATATTTGAATAGAATAGGTGTTAATTCTTCTTTGACTGTTTGGTAAAACTCGCCTGTAAATTCATCTGGTCCAGGACTTTTGTTTGCTTGGTGTTTTTTGATTACTGCTTCAATTTCATTAGTTGTTATCGGCCTCTTTAGGTTTTCTGCCTCTTCTTGATTCAGCTTTGGAAGGTTGTATACTTCTAGGAATTTGTCCATTTCCCCCATGTTGTCCAATTTGTTGGCATATAGTTGCTCATAGTATTTTCTTACAATCCTTTGTATTTCTGTCAGGTCAGTAGTTATATCACCTCTTTCATTTCTGATTTTATTTATTTGTGTTGTCTCTCTTTGTATCTTGGTGAGTCTGGCTAAAGGTGCATCAATCTTATTTATCTTTTCAAAGAACCAGCTCTTGGTCTCATTGATTTTTTTGTATTGTTTTTGTAGTCTCTATGTTACTAATTTCTGCTCTGATCTTTATTATTTTCTTCCTTCTACTTCCTCGGGGCTTTTCTTGCTGTTCTCATTCTAGTTGTTTTAGTTGTTGTGTTAGATGGTTCATTAGATCTTTTTCTTATTGCTTGAGATAGGCCTATAATGCTATGAATTTTCCTCTCAGGACTGCTTTCGCTGTGTCCCATAGATTCTGGGTTGTTGTCTGTTCATTTTCATTACTTTCCATGAAGTGTTTGAGTTCTTCCTTGATCTCATTGGTAACCCAGTCATTGTTTAATAACATGTTATTTATCCTCCATGTGTTTGAATATTTTTGAGTTTTGTTTTTTTTTTAATATATTTTTATTGATTTCAGAGAGAGGAAAGGAGAGGGAGAGAGAGAGGTAGAAACATCAATGATGAGAGAGTCATTGATCGGCTGCAGCCCACAACCCGGGCATGTGCCCTGACCAGGAATCAAACCCTGATCGCCTGGATCCTAGGTCAAGGCTTACCCACTGAGCCACTCCCGGCCGGGCAATTTTTGAGTTTTTTATATAGTGTTTGATTTCTAGTTTCATGGCATTGTGATCTGAGAAGATGGTTGATATGATTTCAATCTTCTTATATTTGTACAGACTTGCCTTGTGGTCTATTTTTTAGAATGTTCCATGTGCACTTGAGAATGTGTATTCTGTTGCTTTGGGGTGAAATCTTCTGTAAATGTCAATTAAATTCATTAGGTCTAGTGAGTCATGTTAGGTCTGTTTCCCTGTGGATTTTTTGTCTTGATGATCTGTCCATTGCTGACAGGGGGGTGCTAAAGTCTCCCATTAGGAATGTGTTTCTGTCAATCTCCCCCTTAAAGTCCCCCAAGAAATTTTTTTATATATTTAGGTGCTCCTATATTGGATGCATAAATGTTTATAAGGGTTATTTCCTCCTGTTGCATTGATCCCTTTAGTATCATGTAGTGACCATCTTTGTCTCTTGTTATGGTCTTTATTTTGAAGTCTATTTTGTCAGAAATAAGAATTGCTACTCCAGCTTTCTTTTCCTTTCCATTTGCATGGAATATTTTACTCCATCCCTTAACTTTTAGCCTGTGTGAGTCTTTGCTCTCAGGTGGGTCTCTTGTAGACAGCATATATTTGGGTCCAGTTTTCTTATCCATTCAGCTACCCTATGTCTTTTGATTGGACCATTTATTCCATTTACATTTAAGGTTACTATTGATATAAACATATTTAATGCCATTTTTCCCTTTTATGGTGATGTACCTTTCTCTCAAAAAGAAGGAATCTTCTTTTTTTTAAAGCAGTCCTTTTAGCATTTCTTGCAATACCGGTTGGTGGTACTGAACTTCTTTAGCCTTTTATTTGTCTGGGAAGCTTTTTATTTCACCTTCAATTTTAAATGATAGCCTTTCTGGATAAAGCAATCTTGGTTGCATGTTTTTGCTTTTCATTACTTTGAGAACTTCATGCCACTCCCTTTTGGCCTGAAGAGTTTCTCTTGAGAAATCAGATGTCAGCCTTATGGGGGTTCCCTTGTAGGTCACTGCTTGTCTCTCTCTTGCAGCCCTTAATATTTTCTCTTTGTCCTTGACATTTGCCATTTTAATTCTGATGTGTCTTGGAGTGGGTCTCTTTGTGTCCCTCTTGTTTGCAACCCTCTGTGCTTCCTGAACTTGTGTGGCTTTCTCCCTTTCCAGCCTAAGGAAGTTTTCAGTCATTATTTCCTCCACCAAGTTCTCTATCCCTTCCTCTCTTTCCTCCCCCTCTGGCATTTCTATAATGCGAATGTTGTTTTGCTTCATGTTGTCCCAAAGCTCCCTTTGACTGTTCTCATGCTTTTTAAGTGTTTTTTCTTTTTGTTGCTCTGATTGAGTGATTTTTTTCTACCTTGTCTTCTAAGTCACTTATTCTATCCTCTGCTTCATTGAGCCTGCTTTTGACTCCTTCCAGTGCATTCTTCATGTCAGATACAGCATTCTTTTTTTCTAAATATATCTTTATTGATTTCAGAGAGAGGAAAGGAGAGGGAGAGAGAGAGAGATAGAAACATCAATGATGAGAGTCATTGATTGACTGCCTCCTGCACGCCCCCGACTGGGGACCGAGCCCGCAACCCGGGCATGTGCCCTGATCGGGAATCGAACCCTGAAAGCTTGGATCCTAGGTCGACTGTCAATTGCTGAGCCACGCCCGGCCGGGCAGATACAGCATTCTTTATTTCTGTCTGATTTTTCTTTATGTTATATATCTCTTTTTTTTCATGTTTTCCCTAAAGTCCTCAATCTTATCCTCTATTGCCTTGTTTTTATCTTTAAGTTCCTTGAACATCTTCATCATCCATACTCTGAACTGTGTTTCTGATAACTTGCTTAACTCCATCTCATCAAAGACTTCTTGTGGCGATGTTTCCCTTTTTTTAATTTGGGGGTTGTTTCTTTGTCTCCCCATTTTGGTAGGTCTTAGTGTTTCTGTCTATATATTAGATATATTTGCTGTCTCCCAGTCTTGTGGGATACGATTTTGTCTTGTGGGTCCAGTGGATCCCAGAGGTGTGTTTTCCTTATACTTCTGAGCTCTTTGTTCTAGGTGTGTCCCTCTTGTGGGTGTCCCTTTTGTGGTTCTTTATGTTCTCGTGTGTGGTTGGGTCTAGATTGTCATTGATCATTCCTTGGGAGGACTCTCCTCTCAGGTTGGCCAACTGTGTCTCAGCCCCAACCTCGTCTTGTAAGCTGTTATACGGGTGCTGGCAAGGCAGGACAATGCACAACTAAACTTCCAGGAAACAAGCTCCATCTTACAAAATATCTTGACTGTGACTATGAATCCAACCAACATGAAAATAGAACTGGGAGAGTAAAATGAGAACACACACACACACACACACACACACACACAAGCTTAAAAAAAAAAAAGAGAGAGAGAGAAATAGAAGCATTGCTTAGAGAGAGAGATGTATATTGTTGTTAATAGTGGTGAAAATTTAGAAAATAATAATAAACAAAATGGAAAAAATAGAGAAGCTACTGGGAGATAACAGAGGCAGAGAAAAGATTCTGAAAGAAGAGCTAGCAAAAAATCAAGGGAGAGAATAGGAATAGGATAGTAGTTGAAAATGAGAAAATAAAAATACAATAAAGTGAATAAGAGAAACTAACAATTGAACAAAAAGACAGGAAGAGAGAAGGGAGGATAACAAAAGAACGAAAGAAAAGAAGAAAAAGAGAAAAGAAAATAAGTTATGCCAATGGATCGAGAGGAGAGAGAGAGATAAAGTCTGGGCAGAGAGGGAATCTGATAAGAGATTTCGGGGAAACTATAGAGAAAAGCAGTAAACTTGGTTATAATGATAAAGTCCCAGTCATTAAGCAGGGATATCAAGGAAGTCTTGGTAGTGGAAGCAAGGATAAAACAAAACAAAGCAAATAAACAAAACAAAACTAAAAACAAGCTAAGCAAGACAAAATTCTTTTATTAAAAAAAATTTAGTTAAAAATGTTTTTTAAAAAATTATTATAAAATTTAAAAAATAAGAAAAAACAAATAAATGTTGCCCCCTTTCTCTTCTTCCTAAGGAAAAAAGAGAAAAACAACAAACAAACACACACAAAAAAAAACCCAAAAGCAAAACAAAACAAAACACACACTGAAAAAAAAAAAGCAGAAGGAAAAAAGACAGTCAGTCAGGTGAGTTTCTTCTGGGCAGCTTATGTTGTCTGCAGGTCACTGCTTTGTGTGCTGAGTTCTGTTCTCCTGGGAGGTTCTTGTGTATCAGCCAATGTGAGGAGCTGTCTAGGTTTGGCTCTGGTGTCTTTAGGTAGATGGTTGATCTGAGGCTCTCCGTGGACCACCTCCTCTTGTCGGCTATTTTGCAACCTTATAGTTGCCTGGTCTTGCTCCAGAGTCTTCTGTAGAGTCTTTAGGGTGCAGGATGGCTAGTGTAGCTTAGTGTATTACTCCCCTTACTTAGAGGTTTTGCTGTCAGGCACTCACTGTGCAGGAGTTAGTCTCTGCTCCACAGCCAGCTCCTCAGTCCCTACCCTGTCCTCTGATTCTAGTTCCCCAGGCTCTGGCCTTCTGCAGCTTCAGATTGATTTCAGCCTGTTGCCTTTTCTGTATGGGCCGTTTCAGCAGCCTGTGTTCAGTGGGTTCAATTAAAAAAACATTCTGGTGAGCCCTTTGCCTGCCCAGGCCCCAGCAGGGATTTTCAGCTTTTCCTCCAGTTCTCAAACAGCAGTCCCTGAAAGAACTATTCTTATAATGGCCTACTGTGAGCTGTTCTCCCTTCCCCCTCAGGACTGTGCCCTGGGGGTGTGTCTGGGGCCTCAGTAAGCTGGACCAGCCCCTTTCCTCTTGCGGACGGTGCTCCCTGCAGCAGGAGAGGCCAGCGGACTCCACCCCTCTCCTTAGCTCTTGTTGGCTGGTCGCACCAGGCCCACCCCTCAGACAGTCTACTGTGCAGATGCAAATCCCAGCCTCTGCCTGTCTGTCCGCCCAGTGCACGGTGGAAAGGTGGGAACCAGTTCCACCATCAGAACCCAAAAATGCACAAAGCAACACACAGGCAGAGAGTCCGCCCTGCAAGGTCCCGGTGGCCATGCGCCAAGGCACCCAGCGGGAGGGGACCCAAAGTCAGCTCCACGCAGCTACCCACACCACTGGTCTCAGTAAAGCTGGGGCAGCTTCACACGCCACCATGGCGCCCTCAGGGCTGGTCACAGATCCCAGCCTCTCAGCACCGGGAGCTCAGTGCAGGGCGTGGGAGGCCCCCCCCCCCCACCCCGCAGATTCGGTTCTTTCTTGGGCTCAACACAGTGCCTTACAGGGAGGCAGACAGTCTCCTTGTGTGGCTGCTCAACGCAGTCCTCTGGTCCCTTACTACTCAGGTGCCACACACTTGGGACAGCCCTTTGGTCGGCACCCTGAGCATTAGGTGCTGTTCGCAGCAGCCACTAGTTTTGTTTTGCTAGGAAGGCCCCATTGGCCATTTGAGGCTTTGTTTCCAAGGAAGGCACCATCCCCTCCTGGCGGGCTCACCGCTCTCCTGGGTCCCTCTGCCCTCCGCGGGGCGCTCCTTCCCTTCTCCTCCACTCTGAGTGTGGGATCCCCGCTTTTGAAGGCTAGTCTGCACTCCTGAGTGGAGGGAGCTTTGCAGCCTCCAAGTCTCCAGGCTGGGAGCCCAGTATAGGCTGCCGGGGGACTCCCCCTTCCTACTTTCCCCCTCTCTTACCGGACTCTGTGATGTTTCTTCAGTGCTCCCTGCTCGAACTCCGTCCACTCAGGTATGTTTCTCTGGTTTTTCCAAGCTGGTTATGTAGGGTTTTAGGAGTAGATTGAGTCTGTGGCTCGGAGCTGGGGTGCTCTGCTGCTTCACACAGTGCCGCCATCTTCCCCTCCAAGCTCATTATTATTATTATTATTATTATTATTATTATTATTATTATTTTTAAATATATCTTTATGGATTTCAGAGAGAGGAAAGGAGAGGGAGAGAGAGGTAGAAACATCAATGATGAGAGTTATTGATCGGCTGCCTCCTGCACGCCCCCTACTGGGGATGGAGCCCGCAACCTGGGCAAGTGCCCTGACCGGAATCGAATCCCGATTGCCTGGATCCTAGGCGGGCGCTCAACCGCTAAGCCACGCCCAGCCGGGCCGCATCTCATTATTTTAATATGTATGACTTTTTACAAAAATCAGAAGCATAATTGGGATTTTTATTGGTAATTTATTTCCCTTGGGTGAATTTCCTTTTCTTGTCCATTGCTGATTTATTTATTTTAAAGAGGTTTTTTTTAAAAATATTAAGGTTAATAACCCATTATCATTTTCGTGTATTTTTGTGAATAT
The DNA here is from genome assembly GCF_054644295.1 of Miniopterus natalensis. Taxonomy (NCBI): domain Eukaryota; kingdom Metazoa; phylum Chordata; class Mammalia; order Chiroptera; family Miniopteridae; genus Miniopterus; species Miniopterus natalensis. The sequence goes on along the minus strand of NC_142103.1, from coordinate 75,244,075 downwards.
TTTTGCCACTTTGTAACTTAAAATTAGTTTTATTTACAAATGGTAAAAGGTGTCAAATAGTCCTCTAAGTCTTTTTTAAAAAATGGCTCTTCCTTGTTTTGTTTCTCCCATATTCCACCTCTCTAGAGGGAAGCATTCTTAACCTTTTTGACAGATTTTCTTTTTTTAAATTTTTAGTTTTGAATATTATCTATTGACTTTCCACTGTGGAAGGTGGAGATTTAGCTTTCCTGTACACACCCACTCACATACACATTTGGCTATAAATATCATTGTTTTGGTCAGATCCACTATCAATGTTTATTACTGTGAATGTTTATAGTTGAGTCATATATACATGCTGTTGGTTACTATTTCTACACAACTTTTTCTTTTCCTTGGAATTAACAGTTTTCTGGTTTAGTCATTATTTTGCTTTACTATATACATATCAATAATTCAACTCCAAATTCTTTCCAGTTGTTTAAATCTCTGTATATTCAAACATATTAGGTAATAATCATAGTGAAAATAATTGTAAACACTCATATAATGTTTACTATGTGCCCAGCACTGTTTATACACGTACAATGTATACTCACTCATCTTCATAACAACCTCAAGAAGTGGGTGCCATTGTTACTCCCATTTTATAGAAAGGGAAACTAAGGCATAGGGAAAAACTATCTGGCTAAAGTTCACACAGCTGGTAGTAGGTGGGGCTGGTCTTAATTCTGGGCATCAGTGTCTTCTCTTGGAAGAAATCTTTCCTGGAACTTGTTGACTTGCTGAAGGCTGCTGGTCTGGTTGCTCTCTCATCTTCACACACAGCTATTATTTTGATGTCTTCCCTTTGCCATCCCCCAGGAAATCCTTTTCACCTCTGTCTTGTTGCACATCCCCTTTCCAGGGGATCCTATGTCTTCCTTCCTGTTTACTGGATCCTGTGTCTTCCTTTTTCTTGGTTTATCCCCTAATTTTGTGGGAGCACATCCTCCAGTCTGTCCTTGAAAATGAATACATGACAGGAGGATTTTATGAAACTTTGCGTGTCTGAAAGTGTCATGCAAAATTATATTTATTTAATATGTGTAATTGTGGAAATATATTTATAGAAATAAAAAAGTAATAAATGCTTTGGAAATTTATTTATCTATTTATTCATTTATTTATAAAAATGTTTTTATTGATTTGAGAGAGAGAGAGAGAGAGAGAGAGAGAAACATTGATCAGCTGACTCCTGCACGTGCCCTAACCAGGGACTGAACTCAAAACCTGGGTGTGTGCGCTGACAGGGAATCAAACCAGTGAACTTTTGATGCACGGGACAACACAACTGAGCCACACTGGCCAGGGTGGAAATATATTTATTTGATTGACACTAAATTTATCTTTTCAGCTGGATATAGAATTCTGGGTTGGAAATCATTTTTGTGCAGAATTTTAAAAGCCTGTTTTTAGTCTAATCCTTTTCTACTCACATTTTCTCTGCTTTTTAAAAAACTCTTCTTATTTGGTAATAGAGCCTCTTACTTTTTTTAATCTTTGTTCTACTGTTTTCCATTTCTTTCTCTTTTGTTCTCCATCTAGTAAAACTTTGTCTTCTAAATCTTTTTGTGTCTCTAATACTGTTATGTATTTTTATTTTAAATCGGTCTTTTTATTTTCAGAATATTCCCTTTTAAAAGCACGCTATTTTTGTTTCATGGATGCAGCATCTTATCACTCTAAACATATTAGTAATAGTTTTTTAATTTAATTTTTGAATGACAGTATAGACACAGGCTCAAAAATGAAAATATATAACATTTTAAAGAAATTATCTTTATTGTTGAAAATATTACAGATATCCCCTTTTTCTCCCCATTAATCCCTTCTACCCCTCACCCGCCCCCCACTCCAGGCCTTCACCACACTATTGTCTGTGTCCATGGGTTATGCATATATGCATATAAATTCTTTGATTAATCTCTTCCCACCCTGCCACCCACCCCCTCCTTCCCTCTGAGTAAAATTTAAAAATATAAAAATCTACATAGTCTAGCCCTGCCTAGGTGGCTCAGTTGGTTGGAGTGCCATCCCATACACCAAAAGGTTGCGAGTTTGATTCCTGGTCAGGGCACATACCCAGGTTGTGGGTTTGATCCCTGGTTGGGGTGTGTGTGGGAGGCAACCGATCGATGTTTCTCTCTCACATCAATGTTTTTTTCTCTCTCTCTCTCTCTCTCTCTCTCTCTAAAATCATTAAAAACATATCCTTGGGTGAGGATTAAAAAAAATCTACATAGTCTAAATTCTCATCCATTTCTCTTCTATCTGCTTACCTGTGTCTAATACATATAACCAGGTTAGTTTACTTTGCATGATTAGGGTTTCTTTATGCAAATAAAAGCATCTGAGAACACATTATTATTTTCTCCTTTTTACTTCACAAAAGGTGGCTTACAAAACGAATTTTTATCAGTTTCTGTTATTTTTAAGTATTTTAGTGAAACATTATATGAATTATAAACAATGCTGCCATGAACAAAAATTTTTGTTCGTTTCTTCTCATGTGCATGTGTGTACCCCTCTCTTAATTTTATACATAAGGTCAGAGTTAATGGGTCATAGATTAAGCTTATCTTTTAAAAATGTTTTTATTGCCTGGCCGGGCATGGCTCAGTGGTTGAGTGTTGACCTAGGATCCAGGCGATCGGGGTTCGATTCCCGGTCAGGGCACATGCGCGGGTTGCGGACTCGATCAATGACTCTCTCATCATTGATGTTTCTATCTCTGTCTCTCCCTCTCCTTTCCTCTCTCTGAAATCAATAAAGATATATTTTTTTTAAAAAGTTTTTATTGTGAAATATAACATACATACAGAAAAGTATACAAAAAACATTTACAGCTCAGTGATTTTTTTACTATGTTAGTGTAAAAAATGGCCATAACATTTCAGAATCCCCCTATTGCCAAAGATAGTTACTATCTTGACTTTTATGATAATCACTTCCATTAAGAAGAAAATTACAAGCCACAGGGTAAAAAAGAGATAGACAACAGAGGACTTATAGCCAGAATATATCAAGAACAACAAAACAGTAAGAAAAAACAGACTACACAGAAGTCACAGGCCTTATTTGAGCAGATGTGTAATAAAAGAAGATATCCAAATGGCTAACAAACACCTGAGAGGGTGCCCAGTCTCATTAGTCATCAGGGAAATGCAAATTTTAAACCACGATGTAATACCACTACACTCCCACCAGAATGGCTAGAATTAAGGAGACTGAATTAAGTGGTAGCAAGGGTAAGGAGCCATATCAGCAGGCTATAGGCTCATATCAGCACATATAGCTGCTGATATATTAGCTCATATCAACAGCTCATATGCTGCTGGTGGGAGTGTAAATTAACACAATCTCTTTGGAAAACATCTTAGCCTTCGTCAAAGCATATGAAGACCATATGAGGAAACAGTTCTCCTAGAAAAATACAAGCAGAAATCCTTGGCTGATGTACCAGAACACATAAATGCTCACCGTAGCATTACTTTATAACAGAAGAGACTGGTTGAGAACAGTCTCCCAACAATATCCACCCTTCATTTCTGCATTGTCTTGCCTTCTGCAGATTTTCCCATGAGTATACTACTCTGTCAGCCACTTTAATTAATCTGACTGGCAGAAGTAAGGGTCAAAACTGTTCAATTTGTCTTATGTAACACTTAATCAACAGGACTCCGAGTGGCAGAATGAAGCCAATCTGCAGTATTTTGCTCAACCATGACATCCTGGATTCCGGGCTCAAAGAGCTGAACAAATCCTTTAAAGCCATCAATATTTACCTAACAAAGCCAGGTGCCTTTCTTCCTAAGTTTCTATATTGACCTTTGTACTTGGTGTGAGACAGTAGTCCAGGTACAGCAGGATGTACTAGCAATTGCACAGAGTCTGCCTTGGCCCAAGGGGGCAATTTCATCCTCTGTAAGAACCCTGGACAGTAAGCTGAGCCTGACCTGAAATGCCTTCCAGGGCCAACACAGTGTGTTGATCACCTCAGATAAAATCAGGGACAGATGTCCTACCACCTTTTCTAATTGGGTGATTCCTATCATCGGAATAACTGCTCTCAGGGTGCACATAAATGACAAGCCATTTCCCCTCCTAGGAAGCTCCTAATAGCAACCAAGTAGGTAGCCTCCTTTTGGAGAGATCCCCAGAGTCATTTATGGGATATCTGAACCACTGATTATCATCTTAAACACTTGCAGGTCACTTATGACCACCCTTAAGGTGCAGATCACCATATTTTGGGGAGGAAGGCAAGTTAATGCCTGGCTTCTGCATAAGAAATACAATCCCAGGGTGCCCCCACTGTTTATAATTGGTGGGACCCCCTAAGTAGGTCCTCCAGCAGTCAGGAGACATAGGTTGAGAGTACCTCTAATGTGACCTCTCAGTTGGCTGATAGTTTTTTAACTGTTAAAGACAAAACGGAACAAAAAAGGAAATTGATTTTATCCAGGCTATTGCAATCAGGAGAGCATCCCAGATGTGAAGATCAGAGTGTGTCGGCATGGTAGTTTTGCCTTTTACTTTCATAGTGAGGATTAGACAAGTTATCATGGGGAGATTTACAGGTGGGATTGTTTCTGCATTCAGGGGAAGTCTCCATCACCTGAAAAAGAAATGCTTATCTCTGTGTCTAGCTAATTTAAGGGGGGCAAACTTTAATCTCCGTTAATCTCAGAACACATATTAACTCATGAGACAGCGGGGAGTTGGAGGGTCTGTGTCTGCTCTTTCAGCAAGTTCAATAAAAGGGGAAAGGTTTGTGTTTGACCTTGTCACAGGTAAACCCCAGGAGTCATAGGAGTCACAAGAAAGAGTATACAGCAAATCTCATCTAAATTATAAGGGGAAAGGTGCTATTTGTGGTAAGTCGGTTCTAGAGCATAAAAGAGGCTGGGGATTTCTTAACCGTCACTTTTCAGGGCTCTTGAAGTTCAACATTGTCAAGGGTTCTCTGTTCTGTTTGAAAACTTGAGTCTAGTTCTTGTTATTGGAGAGAGTTCCTGAAGGCATTCATTCCAACGTGACCTATATGTCCATGCCACCAGCTACATGGTATTTTTCTGCCCCACAGAATGAGCAGCAGCTAGGGGAAGAGGGATTTGAAGAGAGGAGACATTTGGAGGTGTTGACAGGTGTTTTGCGTGTGTAATGCAGGAGCTGGGGGCCTTCCTGCTGTTTCCAATAGATTTCTCAGCAAGCTTAAGGGGAATGGTGATAACATTGTGGATGCAGGTATTGGCAGACCTGACAGTCAGGTAAATTTAAGGCCCTTGCAGCAGTTTGGGGAAGATGTACTAAGGCATTTCCTTTGTGAGGACAGCTCCAGGGGTGATTCTGAAAGACATAGATTATTAATGCCCCTCCCTTTCCTGTACCTCCTGAGGTTTAAGGTGTTTCTTCTTCAGTTTCTGTGTTGTTGCTCACCCTCTACTGACACAAAATCATTATGGTTCATTCTAATAAGTACTAAATTCACCCCCTCACCCCAATCATTTCTTACTAATTTCCAGACCTTTCATTTCAATGAGTCAATGATTTCTTTCTGGAGAGAGCCATATTCGTAAACTAAACTGCCTTACTAAAGAGCATGTATGGAGCAGGAGGAGGTGAGGGAGGCAGAGTCTGAAATAATTTCAAGTTCTTTTTTGAGGAGGCCATTCCAATGCTTAACAATAGCAGATGCTGGTGGATGGTAGGGAGTGTGGAAGTCCATCGAATACCTTGACTATTAACCCATTGATACATGATGGCTTTTGCGATAAAAAGTGTTCCATTTTTAGGCTGCAAATAGTCCAGAAAGCTGAAAACCTGACACAGGTTAATTCTAAGAGCCATAATTGTGTGGCTGGAGTGGCTGAGCAGACTGAAACAGCACCATTTTAACCTGAAAACATATCAACAATGATGCAACATCGGTGAAAACTCTGAGAGGGGGCTTGAGGTGTGATGCAGTCAGTTGGCCAGGAGCAGGGTGGGCCACACTTCATGCTTTGCACCCTTCTTCATCACAACAGGTCAATTTTTGAAAGGAGTCACAAATTTCATATACAGTGGTAGCTTCTGCATCAGAAAGGCAGTGTTTTCATTTGTGCCCAGTCTGTGACAATAGATGCATTGCCTGCCATGTCCAGTGTGATGATGGATCCAGAAAGCAATGGCAGTAATCTGGGCAGTGAAGGCTCAGTCAACAGCTTGATTCCAGTCAGTGTCATCAGAGACTGGACCCTTACCATGGGCATCTACATGGTGACCCAGACCATTCAATTAGTAGCTGCTATTTGTTTCTACAGTCCATGGTACCAAAGAGGGCTGTTCAATCTCTCAGTCTACAGTCTTCCAGGTGGGAGACTGAACAGCTGGACATTGGCAAAAACTCAAGAATAAACAAATATTAAAGGGAATATTGTCCAGAGTTATGAGAATGGCCTTGAATTCGGCCTGCTGAGTGGAGCGCCCACATCTATTCTCAGTTCTGCTGAGGTGGAACAGCCACACATCTCAGTGGAAACCATTAGATTCCAGCTTAGACAAACCATTAGTGGATCATGACCAGGCGTTGGGGGAGCTTCTGTGAATCAAGGGCTCCTTTAAGCTCAGTAGCCTTGCTCCAGTTCGCAGAGTGAGAAATAAATTTTCCCCCAAAGGGACAGCTGTTTCATTTTTATGTAAAGCCAAGATGCTGCTAGGACAAGGTCAGTTGTTATATCTTGAATATACTCTTTCCTTTTGACAAGTGAGGCTTGTTGGGCCCTTCCAACCTTGTTAGTCATTGAGTCTGAATTGATCTACTCCAAATGGGACTCTCAGGCTAGAGAGGTACAAGGCCATCGTGGATTAGGTGTTCAGTTTCAACATAGCCCAGTAGCAAGCTGCTATTAATAAGAGGAGTAGGTGGTAGCTGTGTTAGGAAGATGACAAGGCCAAAACCCCAAGGTACTTTTTCAAGTAGAGGCTGCCTCACTTTGCTAGGACTTCAATAGGCAAGATCATCGGTTGCACAGACCAGTAGCTCAACAGGGTCATTTAGGCTTTTCGGACCCTGAAGGTCAGAAGCTGAGAATGTGCCACAGCTTTCTGGACAGCATCCTACACTGCCTATTAGTTTGTGCCCCACTAACAGGACATAGGTTTGCAGTTTAGGATCAAGTAGAATGCCCAGGTGAGACACATACAGCCTCCCATACCCACAGAGGGTACAGTATGGCGCTGGGCTTCCTTTTTGCTGTGGGCTTCAAAGAGATAGAAGTTTTTCCTTGACTGCAAGAAAGATAGAGTGTTGTAAATCCACCCAGAGGTCCCAGGCACTTTACTCGGTGATCTGGCCCCTGAACTTTGTCAGGGTTTACCAGCCATCTCTGATGGCAAAGGCGTGATACTGAAGGATGTGCCATTGAGACTGAGGCTTCTGACTGGTTGACCCAGGGGACTTCAACTAGATAGTGAAAAGCTTGGACAGCAGAGTTTGGTAGAGGCTGTCACCCTAAAACATGACCCACTCACTGGTGTGAAACACCAAGGTACTGTCATTACTCCTGGGATAGCACTGCAAATGTGTATTGAAGGCCTTGCCACGTGAATGCAGCTTGGGCTCACTCCTTGGTGTCAAGAACTGGGAAAGGAATGAGATTTTACCCTACTTGTAAGCTAACAGGTGGACTTGCCACAGTTCCAAAATATGTTGACAGAATTCATGAGAGTCCTCAGTCAGTGATGAAAGACTTTATTACTCACAGAAAAAAAAACTAGCCAGAGTAGCTTGGATGCATGTTAAGGAAAAAATTAAAAATAAACTTTCCAGCAAATCCTCTCCACAAATGTAGAATAGAAAGAAGACCGTATTATTATAGAATAAGCATTAAACCAGACTGCAGTGCACATCACAGGCAATTGGCTAAGGAGATCGCAAAGACAGAAATCTCACTCTTGTGTAGCTGAGCAAATACAGTCCATCACATACATGTTCTCTAGATAAATGATAACTTTTCCTCATGCAATAGGACTTGACAGCTCATGTTCTCTGCATTCTTTCCTAATTTACCCTAAGTTCACCTGGCAATCGTAGTGGCCAGCTGTGCTAGTTAATTGACTTTATCCAAAGGAAAAATCAAACCTCTGTCTTATGACAAGTAGTTGGTTACAGCTTAGAGCCAGGGGCCTAGGCTAAGCTCCCAGGGTGACAGGTAGATAAGGGCTCTGTTGTCCTTGATGTTTGTAATTCAAAGACATGGCTCCCAAACCTTTAAGAAAAAAGCATTCCTGTGTTGTAATTCTGACAAAAGGTTTATTTAGCTTTTAAAAAGATTTATATACATATCAAAAGGGCAGAGGAAGGATTTACAAATACCAATTTTCTGAAGGAAATGCTCTAAGAAAAGGAAAGGAGGTCTCTTTCCCTTTTGCAACAGGGAAAATTCATTTCTTTCTATCCCAAACAACAGTGGAAATAAATTGACTTCGTCTGTCTGATTCAATGTGCTCTGGTATCCTCAAAATGGGAATTATGTTTATTAAGAAAACCTTTACCATTGCCTGAGTATCGACTTTTTGAAGAGAGGAAAACTTCAAGCCATCCCAACATCATACACACCACGACTAGACAAAATTTCTTACCTTCTGCAAGCATTGATTCTATGAAATCTAGCTGCCACCGGGTCCTGGTAAAGTTGGTTGGGGCAAACTTCTGAAGTTGCCCTTGGGAGTGGCCTGTAAAGAATTCTGCTGACAAATAGCACATCTCTTTATTATGTTTTGAATAAGTTCTTCTTTTTGGTAGATGTAGTGAGAATCTAATGCCTTTAAAATTCCTCTCTTAAGTAGCTGATTTTGTTGATGATACAATACCAACAAAGCATATAAAAGCCTTGGAATAGGAATTATATTGTTAGGTAATTCCCATAGTACAGTTGAATTTCTTTTTAGTCCCCCCCCCTTTTTTTTTTTAAATCCTTATCCAAGGATATGTTTTTTTATTGATTTGAGAGGGGGGGGAGAGAGAGAAGTGAGAGAGAAACATCGATGTGAGAGAGAAACATCGATCAGTTGCCTCCCATATGCGCCCCAACTAGGTAGGAATTGAACCTACAACCTTTTTTGGTGTACAAGATGATGCTCCAACCAACTTTGCCACCCAGCCAGCATTTATTTAGCTCCTTTTTAAATTCATTTGTCCATTTCCTTTTGGAAAGTATATCTTTTTTATTTAATTTTTTAAAAAATGTTTTTATTGATTTTAGAGAGAGAAGGGAGAGGGAGAGGGAGGGAAGAGGGATAGAGAGGAAGGGAGAGAAACATCCATCGGCTTTCTCCTTCACGCCCCCTACTAGGGATCAAACCCGCAACCCGGGCATGTGTCCTGACCAGGAATCTAACAGGTGACCTCTCGGTGCATGAGACAGTGCTCAACCAACTGAGCCACACCAGTCAGGGCAAGCATATTGTTTTTAAAAGAATAAAAGCTTCTTGTTATATTAGAAGGAGGTCTTCTAAGTTGAGTTGACCACATTATAAGGGTGGCTTTTGCAGATATTTCAGCAGAATCATTGCCTTTAAAACGTCATTCTGCCCTGTGTGGGCTCTACAATGGATTACTGACACCTGAACAGGCAGCTGTGAAGCCACTAACAGCTGAGATAGTAATTTTCCAAGAGAAATATCAATTAGTTCCCACTGATATCAAGAATCCCCTATTTTGCTCTGGCTGGCGTTGCTCAGTGGTTAGAACATTGGCCCACGCATCGAAGGCTCTAGGGTTCTATTCCCCAGCAAGGGCACGTACCTGGGTTGCAGGTTCAATCCCCCACCCCAATTGGGGTGCATACAAGAGGCAACCAATCCATGTGTCTCTCTCACATCCTAACATCAATGTTTCTCTCTCTCTCTCTACCCGCCCCCGTCCCTTCCACTCTCTCTAAAAATCAATGGAAAAAATATCCTCTGGTGAGGAGTAACAACAACAATAAAAAGAATCCCCTATTTTTTTCTTTCTATTTCTTTCTTTTTTATCGACTTTATTGGGGTGACATTGGTTAATAAAATTATATAGATTTCAAGTGTACAATTCTGTAGTATATCATCTGTATATTGTTCTGTATGTTCACCACCCCAAGTCAAGTCTTCTTTCATCACTATTTATCCCCCCTTTCCCTTCTTCTACCTCCCTCCATCCCCCTTTTCCTCTGGTAATCACCATGCTGTTGTCTGTGTCTGAGTTTTTTTTGTTTTGCTTAATCCCTTCACCTTTTTCACCCAGCCCCACAACCCCCCTCCCCTCTGACAGCTGTTAGTCTGTTCTCTATCTATGAGTCTGTTTCTATTTTGTGTGTTACTTTATTTTGTTCATTAGATTCTACATATGAGTGAAATCATATGGTACTTGCCTTTTTTTTCTGACTGGCTGATTTCACTTAGCATAATGCTCTCCAGGTCCATCCATGCTGTCGTAAAGGGTAAGATTTCCTTCTTTTTTATGGCTGAGTAGTATTCCATTGTGTAAATATAGCACAGCTTTTTTTTTTTTTTTTAATATATATATTTTAAGTTGATTTCAGAGAGAGGAAGGGAGAGGAAGAGAGAAATATCAATGATGAGAGTCATTAATCAACTGCCTCCTGCATGCCCCCTACCAGTCAAGCCCACAACCCGGGCATGTGCCCTGACTGGTAATCGAACTGTGATCTCCTGATTCATAGGCTGACACTCAACCACTGAGTGACACCAGCCGGGCTGTCCCACAGCTTTTTTATCCACTTATCTACTGATGGGCACTTGGGCTGCTTCCAAATCTTGGCTATTGCAAATAATGCTGCAGTGAACATAGTGGTGCATATATTCTTTTGAGTCAGTGTTTCAGGTTGCTTTGGATATATTCCCAGAAGTGGAATCGCTGGGTCATAAGGCAGTTCCATTTTTAATTTTTTGAGGAATCTCCATACTGCTTTCCACAGTGGCTACCCAAGTCTGCATTCCCATCAACAGTGCATGAGGGAAATATCCCTTTGTTTTTTTCAAATTGGCCCCATTACATAACATACACCAAACATATTTACTACCAGTATATAGATTCACTTTAAGTCCAGAACCAAGAATTGCAGCCCTAGAGCTGCTATTAACTTGGCTACTAGTCCTAATTTAATACCATGCACAGTGTTAGCTTCCAAGGTTTCCTGAGCAGTCACCACGGCATAGGCAGCCTCAAGACAGCTCCTTTCACCCTAGGTGTATGACCCTTCAGTAAACATTATCAAATATACATTTTAAACAGGAATATCAGAAAACTCAGATTGCTGCCTAGTGTCTTCTATTTACATTATACACTTAAGGTCATCTATTTGGTCAGGATCTGGTAAAAGAGTAGCAGGGTTTAGGAGATTGCATCTTCCAAGCACAAAATTAAGATTGGATAATAATGGAATACTGCGAAATGCTAAGTCTTCTGTGCTTGTAAGATAGCTGTGACAGCATGTGGGACATGCAGTGAAGTGACTGAAAGTGAGGGCTTGAGCCACCACTCAGAGATACCCAGGCACTCCCAGTGCCACAGCATCCAGAAGAACTGAGAAACATGCCTTTGGTCTATAGTCTAACCTCACCTTTGGAATTAAAATTCCACTACAGTACCTTTATTTTCATGACAAAAACAAGGTTTTTCAAAATTTGGAATCCCCAAAGCTAGGGGAGAGACTATAGCCAGCTTTAGTTGTTCACAAGCCTCCTAGATTCTAGGAACCACATCAGAGGCTCTGGAGAGTCATCGTGCAAGTGCTCCACCAGAGGCTTTGCCCTCTCTATAGAAGTTGGACCCCACTGTCTGCAGTGTCCTCCTAACCCCCTGGATTGTCTAAGTTGTTTTTATCATAGTAGGCCCTCTCATCTGCTAAATTGCAGGCTTCAGTTGACAACAAACAGACACCCTAAATATTTTACTTCAGCTTAGTAATATTAGAATTTGTTTAGCGAGCCCTCATGCCCCAGTGAAGCAAGGGATTGTAAGAAAGCCAAAGTACCAATCTTTTTTTTAAATCCTCACCTGGAATGGAAAAAGAATCCTGAGGATATTTTTTCCATTGCTTTTCAGAGAGAGTGGAAGGGAGAGAGAGAGAGAAACATCAGTGTGAGAGAGACACATTGATTGGTTGCCTCCCTCACCCACCCTGACAGGGGCTGGGGATGGAGCCTGAAACCAAGGTACGTGTCCTTGGCCGGAATCGAACCTGGGGCCCTTCAGTCCATGGGCTGACGCTCTAACCACTGAGCCAAACCAAATAGGGCTGGATTGCTCTTAAGTTTTGGAAGCTACCAGCAAATCACCTACATATGGAATAATTATAGATCCTCCAGTGGGACAAATTTTCTTAAGTTTTCCTGTGAATAACTAGAGAAAATAATAGAAGAGTTCTGAAACCCTTGGGGAACCCTTTGCCATAAATACTGGAGTCCTTAGTAAAGAAAATCAAATAAGAAATTAAACTCATTAGCTAGAGGAACAGAAAGAAAGAAGCAGAACACATAAACTACAGAGAAAAACTTAGCAGGCCGTGGTACCAAAGTCAAAATAATTGCAGGGTTAAGAATAAGAAACTTATTTACTTCTCTAAGATCCTGTACGCATCAATATAGTGGTTGTCCATCTTCATCAAATCCACCTTCCTTCTTTACTAGAAGTATGGGAGTATTACAGGGTGAATTCTTTTTAAAATTATCTCTGGTTTTTTAATTATTCTTTTTTATGTGCCTGAGGCATGAAACAGCTCTGGCCACTAACAAAGGCATCAAGCTAGGATGAACTAAGGACTGTACTATAGTCTGCTGATAGAAGAGCAACACCACCAATCCTTGGTCATTGCCAGGGGGTTTGTCCATAAAACAGCCACCAAACTTGCTCAGCCGGCCAGGCTCCACCCAGCAGCCTTCCCATTTGACTCAGGAAATGGGTGGAGGAAGTAATGCTTATTGTGTTTGGGTAGATACTTCAGTTCTTCCAAGGCGGTGGTTGGAGAGCATACTTTGATTTTTGGATTGTACTAATTATTATTTCTAAATCAGTCATTCAGGGGAGGGGAAATAAGCTACACTCTCACTTGCTGTGCCAGAACCAAGACCCGGGTGGCCTTTAGATCCATGCAATCTGTTGCAGAATCAATATGGCAAAAGTGGTAGTTTTTCCTGTCCCAGGTTGGGCTTGAGCAGTCACATCATAACCTAAACAAATCAGGAGAAAAACTTGATATGGTAGAGGACATGTACTTTGGGATCATGGGACATCCAAAGCCTTGCAAAACAAGATCAATAAACACCCAATAGAGCTACGAGCCAAGCAATAAAGTGCTTCATAGACTTACACTCCACCACAAACATAGTAACCTAATGAGAACAGATCTGGAAGCCAGACCTGGTAATCAATTCGTTTAGTACTGCATGAAAGACGCTAGAAATACAGCTGTAAAGAGCAAGTATGAGCTGGCTAAAATACTACCTTATTAAAATTAAATCAGTAATCCATGTGTCCAGGGCATGAACCAGGCATGGGCACAGACCAAAAGCAAAACTAGGATAAGCCAGGAGTTACTGTGTCCCTGGCTGATATGAGACAAGCACCACCAAACCCAGTGCAGCTCTGCCCAGGTCAGGGACAGTCTAATTCTTTTTTAACTGATTTTGTTCCCTCTCAACAAAGGATATTGTCTTACACATGGCCATAGCTTATCCTTTTGGAAACCTGTTTTTATCAATTCTACATTTGGAAATAAACCAGTATCATAATTCTGTAGGGCCCAAAGTGATGCACTGATTTGTTTTACTTTGGGGTGCTTTTCCATCACAGTGGGAGACTGCCACTCTCTCCCATACTCCTTTTCCTTCCAAAGGCATATAGTAACCAAATCAGGTGCCTTTTCTCTAGGAAGTGCCACAAGCACTCCATCCACAATACAGAATATGATAGCCTTTATTTTGCACAGCAAATTTGCAAGCAGGTCTCTAGCCAGTAGGTTTACAGGAGAGAGTAAGAAAGCATGTTCTTCAGTAGAGAACTTATGGGAACCATGGAAAAAAAGGAACAAGTAGAAGGCTGACCTGAAAGGTCAACAACCTGCATTGACCTACTACTAGATTGAAAGTGACAAAATTCTGAGGAAATTGCAGGATAAGTAGCACCAGTATTTACTAGAAAAGGCAAGCACAGATTAGCCTGAGGGAAAGTTATTGAAACTTGTGGTTCACCAGTTTGCACCTCTGAGATTCCCTCCATCTGTTGATTTTGAGCCATTTACCTATTATTCCCTAGCTGAGGGTTTTGTCCTGGGCCTTCCTGAGTCCCTTGTTCCTGTAGTATCTGTGTCCTCTGGAGTCTCTTTTTACAAGCCCTCTTCCCATGTATTGGTTTCTTGAATAATTACCTACAGCTTTCCCACCTACCGTGGCTCCTTCCATATGTTGTTCAAAGTAAGAGCTATTCCCTTAGAAAACAGCTGTAACTGAGCAGCCAACACAGTGGCTTTTAATTGCTTCTTTTCTTCTTTGCTTTCTCTAGATTTTCCCAAACCTGAGCAGCTGCTGCTAAGATTTGAGTAATAATCTGTCCTAGGCTGACACAATATGGATACCAGAGAGTGGTTTGATCTGCCCCTTGATCCATGCTGGTAAATTTTTAGAAAACCTCAACAAACTGCTAATGGAAATTAACAGGGAACTCACTCGTATTCTGGGTACACTGCTTCAGTTTCTCCCAACTCACTTTTAGCAGAAAAGACTCAATTATGGCCACCTGCAGCCCCTCTCAGTGGGTCCCTAAAGCCCTTAGTTCTTCCATGGTTTTCAGGGGCAGCAGATACAGTCTTTTGGCCACGATACCCCTGATGCAGTGGGTCATCTTTGGTTGCAGAATTCTGCGCAGCAGCCAGTACACATCCTGTGTGTAAGGTTGTAACCTGAAACCACACTGCCAAGTACTTGTGTGAACTTCTGTGAGTCTTCCCCAAGGAAAGGGCACAGGAAAAGAAGCCCTTAAGTGAGTAATATTGGTGGAGTTGAGGGGCATGTAGAATCTTACTGTTTCAAGTTACGTGCCTCCCCACAAACCCTGGGGAGGTCTGGGTGCTTCTTAATGGCATCAGCTTTATGAGTCGTGGCTAGGAAGGGCTGACTATCTTTTCATTGAGTCAAGAAATACGTAGAATTAGATGGCATTTTTGTTTCCTTCCCCATGTTGGTATTTTCCAGCGTAGCACGTTTTTTTTTCTTTTCCAAGTGACGACTGCAACGGGTCTCCATCTGGTGGTCTTCATATAGGATCACAGTCTCTTATCCAGGTTCTCAATTCCCTGATAGTGTTGCTTTATCATCTCTTCTTTTTTAGTTATGTGATATGTGGATGAGAAGGGACTCTTGGAGGTGGAATCTAGGCTAAGCAGGAAGTGGAATCAGAGGGTGGGGGTCAAAATAACAACTTTCTTCCCACCTTCTAAGTTCTTCTAGCTGAGCTAATAATCAAATTTATGTGAGGCAGATTAACAGGAGAAAATGATTAACGTTTATTATGGATGTACATGTGGGGGTGCCATAAGAATATGAGACCCAAGGAGACATTGGGCAGTTGAGGCTTATATACCATTTTGGACTAAGGAGTGTGGCGGGGGTCTGGTATTTCAAAGAGAAAGCAGGCAATTTACAGGTAGCTGAGAAAGAGCAAACGTGGTAAACAAATTATTTCTGGGCCACCCAGAAACAATGGACACAGAGGGGAGTCCAACAAACAGACTGCTAGATTCCTCCCCGTCTGCCACATTTAATTTATATTATGATGCTAAAGTGATGCTCCCTTTCTTTAAACAGGTTTTTCTATCTGAATTCCTTTAGGAAGGTAAGGGATGGGATCAAAGGCTCTTTCTGAGTCTTTTGTTTCTTAATAATCAGGTGACAATCAGTAACCCAGAAGGCCTATTTTGGGGTTGCAAAACTTTGATCCCCCTCAGGAGCTAGGGCATGAGGCACACAAATCTCACACAGATAAATTCAATACAGGCTCAAAAAATTGTGTCCTTGTCCCTCTTTGCAGGGAAACCTACTAATTATCAGAATCACCCATCTCAAAGCTTCCCTGTTACCAGGAGTCATTTTGAGGCTGGTCGGGATAAAGCGATTCAATGGAAGGGGAACAATAGGAGTGGAGACAGCAGAGAAAGGAGGAGGAGGGTTTGTTGAAAGAGAAAGTGACTTTAATTCTCCCATTTCCTCTTCTAGTTTCCTCAGTCTTTCCAAATAATTTTATACTTTATTCCTAGAATGATATTCATCCCATGAACACAAGTAATTAATTTGCTGGGCACAAGGTCCTTCCAAAACTCACCACAGATAAGTTAAGTCACTCAAATCAAAGGCATCGTCCTCAGCCACTGTAAGACTGATTTCATTCCAAATGTTATAGAGAGATACTGTACAGGGTGGGGCAAAAGTAGGTTTACAGTTGTTCATATGGAACATAATACAGGAATAAATAATAATACAAGAATAAACTGTTTCGCATACTCAGACTCACAGGCAGCATTCTTGGCTTCCTATATTTTCCCACCATCACAGCTAATGGTGATCCTGATGGATTTTAAGTCTTGTATTACACATACTTACTCAAGAATAAAATCTGGAATTTGGAGAGCATGATTTATTTGGCTAGTATTTGGAAAGAGCACAGAACTAGGAGGGAGACATTTTACAATTCACTGGTCTTCAGCTGGCCTGTTTCAGTTGAGAAACTTTCAGGCCATCCCATTCTCACCAGCAGATTGTTAGGGAAATTAAAAAAAAAAAAAAATCTCCTAGGAACCCAGGAAATCGTCTCTATAAATGTAAAAAGGAAAGAAAATAATTTTATGACTGAGTATTAAACCAAACTGTGATTTGCATCATGGGAAATTTGCTAATGAGATTGCAAAGATAAAAAGAAATCTCACCATTTTGTGTAGCTGAGCAAATACAGTCCACCACATACATGTTCTTAAGATAAATGATAACTTGTCCTCTTGCAAGAAGACTTGACAGAGCGTGTTCTCTGCATTCTTTCCTAGTTCATCCTAAATTCACCTGGTAATTGGAGTGGCCATCTGTGCTAGTTAATTGGCTTTATCCAAAGGCAAAATCAAACCCAGTGCCTAGGCTAAGCTCCCAGGGTGACAGGTAGATAAGGGGCTCTATTGTCCTTGATGTTTGTATTTCAAAGAGATTACTCCCAAGCTATAATTCTGACAAAAGGTTTATTTAGCTTTTCAAAACATTGACATACATATCAAAAGGGCAGAGGAAAGATATATATACAAACACCAGTTTTCTCAAGGAAATACTCTAAGAAAAGGGAAGGGGTGGAGAAGGGTCTTTTCCCCTTTGGCCAGAGGGAAAATTCCTTTAAAAAAACAAACAAACAAAAACCTTATTGGCTGTGGGTTCCCTAAGCCCCAGTTCCCACAGGGGCAGCTCAGATCATCCTTGACAGCTGCCATTGTGTGCTGTGAGTTGCATCATGGGAAATGAACACTGAACCTGGGGAACCTGTTGCTTAATAGCAGCCTGGAAGCCAGCCTCAAAGTTGCTTGCTGCCAACACAAACCTGAGAAATGCCAGGGAAATGGTATTCCCTTGCTTTCTTGTCATACCCAGCAAGATGTATAGGAGCACAAGAGACCCCTGGAAGTGTCTTCCAACTCCACTGGAATTAAAAAAAGAAAACCCAGGCAGCATCCAACTCAGCATTCCAAGTGCCGTCATCAGTCTGTGCAGTGTGTTAGTCATAATGTCTGGAACAGTCAGGGCACTGGGAGTGACAGCTGAATTCCATTGGCAGTAATCCACAGTGACCCTGCAGCTCTTGCTAGGCTATTTCACTGGCCATACGGGGCTGTTGTATTGACACATTATATATCTTACTATGCCTGCTGCCTTTTAGTCTTAATCAAGGCTGTGACTTCCTTCCTCCTCTAGGGGTTCTCTGTTGTTCCTATTGGACCACCTGGGAGAGAACAAGGAGGTGGATTGGGAAGTGATTTACATGCCCCACTACTATATCTCCATATATGTCAGTCCTTTAATAGGAGTCCCTTTGGACTTTATTAGCATTCATACAACAAGCGTTTAAAACACCACACCAGTGACACATTCAGTCATGGAAGCTGCAATGACTGTACACTGAATTGGCCCAAAGCGCGCCCCTCCCCCCCCACCAAAGATCACTTAGGTGCCTTTCCTCACTAATCACTGGCGAAACCCTATCAGTTGAATTTGGGTACTCCCTCACCTCCTTGATCAGATAGGATGGTCACTCATTAAACACCTGTATCCGACAGAGCCTTAGAAGTCTTGAGTTTCTCTGTTCCTTGAAGTTCTCCATCATACTCAAAGGGGGGTATGTATGGCCTTTGCCCCTCTTCGGAACAGGGAACCCTCTCTCCCACCCCTAATCATTTCTTTGGAGCAGCTGATTTCAGGGTAGAAGGGGAGGAAGGGCTGAGGCATAGAGTGAGTGAGGCTCTATGACAGCAAGAAAATCTTTACATTGGTTTTTGGTTTTGAACAATACAGCGAGCTGCTCAGAGTTTGGTCAGATGAACGTCTTATGTTTCAGTATGCCCAGAATTCTGTATCAGATGGCAGGACTCGCGTGACTGATGCCATTTATTTCAACTTTAGGGATACCTCGATTCTGCAGTTGCAGCCACGTTGCTTTCCAGTCGTGCCCATTGGCTAACTCAGACTTTACAGCGCAATAGCAACTTTTTCTTTTTAGGATCTCCACTTTAATCTGGTGCATTTGCTGCCCACTGTTGTGACAGTGTAAGGGAGGAAAAAGTTTTCTCTGACCTCCTTAGAGTCCCTGGCTGGGTCTGAAAATTAAATTGACAAGGACGGATTAACAAGAGAAAAGCGTGCAAATTTAATATAAGTTTTATGTGATATGGGAGCCTACATAAGGAAATGAAGAGCTGAAGAAATAATTAGACCTGGGTAGTTTTATGCCAGCTTTGATGAAGTGTGGACAGTCATGGAGAAATAAAATAGTCTGAGAGTATGAGGTAAGTGTAGTAAATGGGATACTTAGCAAGGCTTTAGGAAACTTCTTGATGTTCCCTTGTCTCCAGAGATAAGGATGCTCTTTTCCCCTGGGAATAGGGAGGACACCTCTCACATGAGGGTTTTATGACCTGTCAGGGGTGAAGGATGGGGGGGGGAGTCAGAGTGACCTTCCTGCTTCTGCCATTTTCTCAGCTCCTTTAGCTTAAAATATTCAAAATGCCAAGGTGCCATATTTTGGAGTAGCGTGTCCTAAACCCCTCTATAATAGTATATTTTAAGTTTTTGTTTGGTTTTAAAGTAAAGGCTAGGGAGTTTTTTCAAGGTGGTGGGGCTCGCCTCAGAAACATATCTAGAATTCTTTGGGTCAGTTTCTCATTTCCCAGTGGGTCATCTTCATCAGCATTATAGATCCAATGTGGGGCAGTAAGAGTCCAGATGTTAGTCAATGCCTCATCTTGGTTTCCCACAGTTCATCTTGGAAATCTCACTAAGAATGCTAAATCATAGCAGGCAGGATCTATTGCAAAAGACCTCTGAGACTTTTTAGTGTTGTTTCTGAATGTATCTCAGGTTGGCATAATAGACTATAGGAGGAGCTGAGCCATAAGACATTTCAGCTGTTGCCATTCTTCCTCATCCAGCTTTACATACCTACCCCTACACGTCTCTCAACCAACTAGCCAAAGTTCTAATCATTTGCCTGGTTTCTGCCTATACCAATCATGAGTTTCCCTGGGAGTGGATGCTCATTTCTGTAACTATTGTCTGAAAAGGGCTGGAAACTGCTCCCACTCTGCACCAAATCATAGTATTAGTTATTACAGTGGAGTGGACGTGAGGCTGACCACCAGATTGGTGAGGAAGTTTCCTGCCTGGATGAGAGTTATAACCAACCAAGACACTGTTCAGGCAGCTGTCATTTTGTTTTTTTATGGCTGCTTTCAAAATCTTTTATACTTTGGTTTTCAAAAGTTTGACTATAGTGTGCTTAGGTATGCTTTACTGTGTATTCTGCTTGGGGTTTGCCAAATTTCTTGAATCTGTAAATTTATGTCTTTTACCAAATTTGGGGAGTTTCTGCCCATTATTTTTAAAAACATATTTTCTCCCACTCTCCCCTTTTCTTTTGGGCCTCAAATTATATGTATATTACATCTTTTGATTTTGTTTTACTCATCCCTGAGACTATTGTTTTGGTTTTGGTTTGGTTTTTAAGTTTTATTTCTACTTGTCATGTTGGATAATTTCTATTGGTCTGTCTTACATTCATTAACTCTTTCTTCTGTTACCTCCATTATGTTATTAAGCCCATGCAGAGATTTTTTTTGTTGGTTTCAGATTGTATTTTTCAGTTCTAGACTTTTCAGTTGGTTATTTTTTATAGTTTCTGTTTCTCAGTTAAACTATCCTATTATTCATTCATTCTGAACATAGTTGTCTTTATGTTCTTGAGCATAGTTACACATAACTGGTTTAAAGTCCTTTTCTGCTAATTCCAGCATTTCTATCGTCTCAGAGTCAGTCTCTGTATTTACTCTTGAACCTCTTCTCTTTCTCTTGACACTTTTCTGTCTTTTTCTGTGTTATTTTGGATTGTGTTTTGGTTGTTGTAAATCATATATTGTAGAGATTTTGGATTCTGTTTAGTTCCCTTAAAGATTGCTGATGTTTTGTTTTGCAAGCACTTAACTTGTCTGGACTCAAACTGGAAACTGTCTGTGGTGTGTAGTAGCTCAAGTTTTAGTTCATTTAAGTGGTTAAGCTTAAATTTGGGAAGAGTTCATGCACAGAATTTAGGCACCCCTCTCTGTCTGGATTCCCCCTTGACTTTCCAGTGGTCATGATGACCATAGAACACTCCTTTGATTCTTCAAGTCAATAAGATTGAAGGTTTTTTAAACAGGAATTTTAGTTACCTTGCATGACTGACTGGGCCTATTTGCAAGCTAAAAGCTGTAAAAATGGTAAACACATCCAGTGTCATCCCTTCTTATATCGACTCTCTTCCAGTAGATGCCTGACTTTGGTTGTTCTTCAGTATCTTCAGATAATGTTTTTTTATACTTTGTTCAGAGTTTATTGTTGTTATCTGTATGGGGGTTGGTGTAATAAAAGCAATTTAGTCATGCTGGAACTTAATTTTCCTTAATTTTGGAGTTAATGTTTATATGTGTTGTTAAGTACGGGTCAAAGTTTTTTCTTCTTCAATACTGATATCCATTTGTTCCAACACGTTTTTTTTAAGACTCTCCTTTCCCCCATTAAATCACATTGGCATCTTTGCCAAAAAACAATCATCAATATATATGCTGACCTGTTTCTAGACTCTCTACTATGGTTCCATTGATTTATCTAACTGGATTTATATCTGTACCACATTGTCTGAATTATTGTAGCTTTATAAGAAGTCTTAACATTACATAGTATAAATCCTCCATACGATTCCTTGCTTTGGCTATTCTATGTCCTTTGCATAACCATATAAACTTTAACATCTCCTTGTCAGTTTTTACCAAAAAGTTAAACAAATAATTAGTTAAACAAGTAGAAGACAGATGGGTAAAGTGATAGAAAATTTCAGCAACACTCAACCAACTTGATTTATATATTATAGAACACTATACCCATCAACAGTTAAATATACATTCTTTTCCAAGGGCATGTGACACATTCCTGTAGATAGACCATTTGTTGAAATCATATAGAATATAGTTTCTGACCACTATGGAATTAAATTAGAAATGAGCAATAAAAAGGCATCAAAAGAAAATGGCCATATTATTTAAAGTAAATGAAAGCAACAGTAAAGGAACCTATGTAAAGTTTTTTAAAAAAAAGTATTTAAAAAGTATATACATGCTTCCTCCTAAAAGTTATAGAACACAAATTTCATATTAAAATGAGCAACAAAATAGGATCAAGGTCAAATTCTGTACGAAATTATTCTTTTAAAAATGAAAGACTAGAGAGATTGAAGATGGCGGCAGAATAGGTGAAAGCAATATACACCTGCCCCCAGCACCAAACCTGAGATGCAGCTAAAACTTCGAGCAATTAACCTGAATTAACAACAGAAAGACACCTGAACAGGAGTATTATATCCAAGGATTGAAAAACAGAAGCTACACAGAGACTGGTAAGAGGGGCTGAGGCATGGAAAGGGATGGTCCCTGCAGCCAGGGGCAGCTGCTTTAACTGGAGAAATACTGTGGCTGCAAAATTTTCCCCAGAGGAAAGAGGGGTCTCAATCCCACACCAGGAGCCCCAACTCAGAACACCAGGGCCTGAAAGAAGAGCCTTCATAACACTTGGCAGCAAAAAGTAAGTGGGGAATTGGCCTACTGGGAAGGGGAGGGAGACTGCCTGAATCCAGGGCATTCTCTGTAAAGAAAGGCCACCTCACAGGGACTCGCCCTCGGGCACTCACCTGGGGCTCTGGTGGAGGGAAGGAGACTCAGGGCATATGGAAACCAGAAGGAGAAGATCAGGGTGGCATAGCGCTGGAGATTGGGAAAGCAGGCTTCTGAGGTCCCAGTCCAGAGCCAACATCCCACACTGTCCCCAGACGCCATCTCCCAGGGTCCAGCACTGTTATTCTTACAGCACCAGCTGGAGAAAGTACACTAACTCTGTCCTCCAAATACTGGTGACACTACCCTGACAGACTTGAGTCTGGCATAAAGAACTGTAGGCTGTACCCAAAAGGGACCTGAACAGTGTTTTTTCCTCTGGAGAAACTATAGACAGCCTTAGATGAAGACTGAACTGAGTGGCTGGGGAATAAGAACCAATATTCCCCCCCTCCCATGGGGTAGGCAGGTGCAATCCCCAAAGGAAGGTGCCCTGGGCAGGGCCTCAGCTACAGGCAGCTGCCGAATAAGGGGGAGGTGTGTACTTGTAAACCTCCCTTCAGGCTCTTTGGCAGGACACTGCCAAGCCAGAAAGCCAGCAGCTAACTAACCCTCCAAGGTCCTGTACCACCCCCAACAAGGGGCCACCTGAATTTGCATCCCCAAAGCCTGGATTTGCATTCCAAACCTGCCTGCACCTCAAGCCAAGTGCAGATATACAGCAGGAATAAAGTGAAAACCAGAACTAGGACATTGCCCCCTCCCCCCCAGGCCTGCACCAGAGCTCCTGACAGTGAGCTGCAGGGTGACTGACTTGCTATTATTGGGGAGCTGGAGCAGCCCCAAGCAGAGGGGGCTCCAAACCCCACCTGCACCATCCTGCAGGGACACACTCGCTGGGAAAACGGGCCACAAATCAGAACTGTGAAGCCTGGTGCATCCTCTAGGAGCTTCCCTTTGGGAGTTCTGGTGGGGTGACCCTGAGCTGTAGGGCAAGTGCCTAGCTCCCTTCTTGAGGGCCAAAACCAGCCTGCGTGACAAGCCAAGGGCATATCCACAGCTGTTGTGCAAACCAGAACTGGTTCTTTGGAGCCCCCCTCCCCAGAGGTCTTCACTAGGACATCTCCCCACAAGAGCCAGAGCAACCAACCCCAAGCAGAGGAGACAGCCTTGTGCTATCACTCCAAACCCCACCTGCAGGGGCAGGCTCACTGGGAAAGGGGCTCACAAATCCAAACTGTGAAATCTGGTGTGACCAACTAGAAGCCTCCCTTCAAGAGCTCTGGTGGGGTGCCAGTGAGCTGTAGGCAAAGAGACTAGCTCCGTTATTGAGGGCTGAGGCCCTGAACCACTTCCAACAAGGGGCCACCTGGATCTGCATTCTCTAAACCTGTCCACATCACCAGCCAAGTGCAGACTAAAAGGGAGGAGGAATTTTAGATCAGAAATGCGGCATCTGGAGCCATCCCTTTGTAAGTCTACATCAGGGTCTCACAGTGAGCTGAAAGGAGAGGGGAGTGACAAGCCCTCTTCCACCCCCCACAAGAGCCGGTGCTACCCCAGACAGAGGGGGCAGCCTTGATTTATTACTCCAAGCCCCACTTACACTGTCCTGAAGGTGCAGCCTCACAGAGTAAAGGGGTCACAAATCAGAACTGTGAAATCTGATGCATCCCCCTAGGAGTTTCCCTTCTGGAGCTATGGCGTGGAGCTTAAAGGAGAGTACCTACCTCTCTTGAGGGCTGAGGACCCTTACCACCTCAATCAAAAGGTGGATTAGACTAGCACCCCACAGATTCTGCTGGCAATACCCTGCTAATCTCATATCCACTGGGAGAAAGGGGGGGGGAAGCAGAGCTTGGACATTGGACCTGATTCACTCTGAGCACTCCAACAAGGCCTCTGGCAGAGCACTGTACAGACAGAAGGAAGTGAGCAGCTCTCCTCCTAAGGGAAGGTGACACCCAAAGTGGAAGGGGGCAACCTTGTTCACGTCCTTGAAGCTCTGCCTACACATCCCTGGTGGGGAAGCCACACAGGGGAAAGGGGTCATGTCCCAGAGCCAGGGCATCTGGTGAAACCTCCTCAGAGCCTTCCCTCAGGGTTTCTGACAGGGCACTGCTGAGCTAGAAGGCAAACAGCTAGGTCCCCTCTCGAGGTCTGAGATCCTGTGTCACCCCATTCAAAGGGAGGATTGGATTTGTACTCCCATCTCCAGCTGGCTCCATCCTGCTAAGCCCAATTATGTGGGGTAAAAGTCAATCCCACCCATGAACGGGCCAACAATCAGCTCCCAATCACAACAGGAGGGTCCACATAGCCCACACAAGGGACATTACTAGAGCATTCAGCTCAAGAGTTCAAGGAGCCTTTACCAGCAAGTTCTGAGTGCCACAGAACACTTACTACATAAGGCCACCTCATAAAAACTGGGTGCCATAGTAGTTCTAGCTTACACGTAGGAACAAAAAGAAAGAGATAACTAAAATGGGATGACAAAGAACCCCCCCCCCCCCAAACTAAAGAAAAGGAAAAATCACCAGAAAAAGACCTTGATGAGATGGAGTTAAGCAAATTATCAGAAATAGAGTTTAGAGTAATGGTTATAAAGATGCTCAAGGAAATTAATGAGAACAAGATACTTAATGGGAAGGTCCAGGAACTTAGTGAAAACATGAAAAGAAAGCTAGATATCATAAATAAGAACCAGGCAGAAATGAATACTATATCTGATGTCAAGAATACGCTGGAAGCAATTAAAATCAGGCCTAATGAAGCAGAGGATAGAATAAGTGAGTTAGAAGATAACAGAAAAAAAAACACTCAGAGCAGCAAAAAGAAAAAAAACACTTAAAAAATATGAGGATAGTTTAAGGGAACTTTGGGACAACATGAAGTGAACAACATTTGCATCATAGGGGTACCAGAGGGGGAGGAAAGTCAGCAAGGAATAGAGAACCTGGTGGAAGAAATAATGACAGGAAACTTCCCCAAGCTGGTGAAGGAGAATCCACAAAAGTTCAGGAAGCACAGAGGGTTCCAAACAAGAGGAACCCAAAGAGACCCACTCCAAGACACATCATAATTAAAACGGCAAATGTTAAGGACAGAGAATATTAAGGGCTGCAAGAGAGAGACAAAGAGTGACCTACAAGGGAACCCCCATAAGGCTGACAGCAAATTTCTCAACAGAAACACTTCAGGCCAGAAGGGAGTGGCATGAAGTTCTCAAAGTAATGAAAAGCAAGAACCTGCAACCAAGACTGCTTTATCCAGGAAGGCTATCATTTAAAATTGAAGGTGAAGGTGAGCCTTTCTGCGCTACCCATAGAGGGGTCCATATGGTGGTGTTCTTGGTTCCCATGTAACTTAAAGGGAAATTTTCACAATGTCCGGAGCCCTTGATGTCCTGCAAATGAAGGAGGAGGATGTCCTCAAATTCCTTGCAGCGGGAACCCACTTAGGTGGCACCAGCCTTGACTTCCAAATGGGACAGTACATCTACAAAAGGAAGAGTGATAATATCTACATCATAAATCTGAAGAGAACCTGGGAGAAGTTTCTGCTGGCAGCTCATGCCATTGTTGCCATTGAAAACCCTGCTGATGTCAGTGTCATATCGTCCAGGAATACTGACCAGCGAGCTGTGCTGAAGTTCATTGCTGCCACTGGATCCACTCCTATTGCCAGTTGCTTCACTCCTGGAACCTTCACCAACCAGATCCAGGCTGCCTTCTGGGAGCGAAGACTTCTGGTAGTCACTGATCCCCGGGCTTACCACCAGCCTCTCACAGAGGCGTCTTATGTGAACCTGCCCACCATCGCTCTGAGCAACACACTCTCCTCTGTGCTATGTGGACATTGCTATCCCTTGCAACAACAAGGGGGCTCACTCAGTGGGTCTGATGTAGTAGATGCTGGCCCAAGAAGTACTGCGCACACATGGCACCATCTCCTGTGAACATCCATGAGAGGTCATGCCTGATCTTTACTTCTACAGGGATCCTGAAGAGATTGAAAAGG
This sequence comes from Miniopterus natalensis, assembly GCF_054644295.1. Classification (NCBI taxonomy): domain Eukaryota; kingdom Metazoa; phylum Chordata; class Mammalia; order Chiroptera; family Miniopteridae; genus Miniopterus; species Miniopterus natalensis. The sequence goes on along the minus strand of NC_142103.1, from coordinate 75,217,610 downwards.
AAAAGCAGGCCGCTACTGAAAAGGCTGTGTCCAAAGAGGAATTTCAGGGTGAATGGACTGCTCTAGCTCCTCAGTTCACTGCTGCTCAGCCTGAGGTCACAGGCTGGTCTGAAGGCATGCAGGTGCCTTCTGTGCCCATTCAGCAGTTTCCTACTGAAGACTGGAGCACTCAGCCTGCCACTGAAGACTGGTCTGCAGCCCCCACTGCTCAGACCACTGAAAGGGTAGGAACAACCACTGAGTGATCCTAAGCTGTTCGTCCACAAACTGTTAACAGAGTGTAAATAAGGTTGACAGGAAAGAAACAATTTCTAAAATTTGAAAAAAAATTAAAAATAAATAAATAAAATTGAAGGTGAAATAAAGAGCTCCCCAACAAAAGAAGGCTAAATGAGTTCAGTAACACCAAACCAACATTGCAAGAAATGATAAAAGGACTACTTTAAGAAGAAGAAATATTGAGGGAAAGGTACATCAGCATAAAGGGGGAAAATGACATTAAATAAGTATATGTCTGTGGTAACCTTAAATATAAATGGAATAAATGCTCCAATCAAAAGATATAGGGTAGCTGAAGGGATAAGAAAACATGATCCATATATATGCTGTCTATGAGAGACCCATCTGACAGCAAAAGATTGACACAGGCTGAAAGTGAAGGGATGGAAAAAAATATTCCATGCAAATGGAAACAATAAAATCGCTGGAGTAGCAATACTTATTTCTGACAAAATAAACTTCAAAATAAAGACCATAAAAAGAGACAAAGAAGGTTACTACATAATACTAAAGGGGTCAATATAACAGGAGGAAATAACCCTTAAGTATATATGCACCCAATATAGGAGTACCTAATATATAAAAAAATTTCTTGGTGGACTTTGAGGGGGATATTGACAGCAACACAATCATAGTGGGGGACTTTAACATACACACAAACAGAGACATTAAATGACACACTAAAGCTAATGGATTTAATTGACATTTACAGAACATTTCATCCTAAAGCAGCAGAATACACATTCTTCTCAAGTGCACATGGAACATTCTCAAAAATAGACCACATGTTAGGGCACAAAACAAGTCTCTACAAGTTCAAGAAGATTGAAATCATATCGAGCATCTTCTTGGATCACAATGCCATGAAACTAGAAATCAACCACTATAAAAGAACTAAAAAATATTCAAACCCATGGAGGCTAAATATCATGTTATTAAATGATGAATGGGTTACCAATGAGATCAAGGAAGAAATCAAAAACTTCCTGGAGAAAAACGAAAATGAACAGATAACAACCCAAAATCTATGGGACACAGTGAAAGCAGTCCTGAGAGAAAAGTTCATAGAATTACAGGCATACCTCAAGAAATAAGAAAAAGCTCTAATGAACCATCTAACACAACAATTACAGAACTAGAACGAGAACAGCAAGAAAAGCCCCAAGGAAGAAGAAGGAAGGAAATAATAAAGATCAGAGCACAAATTAATGACATAGAGACTAAAAAAAATACAAAAATCAGTGAAACCAAGAGCTGGTTCTTTGAAAAGATAAGTAAGATTGATGAAACTTTTAGCCAGACTCACTAAGAAACAAAGAGAGAGGACCCAAATAAAATCAGAAATGAAAGAGGCAATATAACTGACCCAACAGAAATACGAGGGATTGTAAGAAAATACTATGAACAACCATATGCCAACAAACTGGACAACATGGGTGAAATGGACAAATTCATAGAAGCATACAATCTTCCAAAGCTGAATCAGGAAGAGACAGAAAACGTGAATAGGCCAATAACAACTAATGAAAATGAATCAGTAATCAAAAAACTCCCAGCAAACAGAAGTCTGGGACCAAATGGATTTACAGGCGAGTTTTACCAAACATTTCAAGGATAACTAACACAATCCTCCTCAAACTATTCCAGAAAATTCAAGAGGAGGGAAAACTCTCAAGCTCTTTTTATGAGGCCAGCATCATCCTAATCCCAAAACCAAACAAAGAAACAACAAAGAGAGGGAATTACAGGCCAATATCCCTGATGAACATAGATGCTAAAATCCTCAAAAAAATACTAGCAAACCAGATCCAGCAATACATCAAAAAGATCATACACCATGACCAAGAGGGATTTATTTTGGGGATGCAAGGCTGGTATAATATTCACAAATTAATAAATGTGATATATCATATTAAAAAAATGAAGGACAAAAATCATATGATTATATCAGTAGATGCAGAAAAAGCATTCGACAAAACCGAGCACCTGCTTTTGATTAAAAAAATCTCAGCAAAGTGGGAATAGCGGGAACATACCTCAACATAATAAAGGCCAAACCTACAGCCAACATCATACTTAATCGTCGAAAACTAAAACCATTTCCCTTAAAAACAGGAACAAGATAGGGTTGTCTGCTTTCACCATTCTTATTCAACATAGTACTGGAAGGCCTTTCCAGAGCCATCAGGAAGAAACCATAAAAGGTATCCAAATTGGAAAGGAGGAAGTAAAACTGTCATTTGCAAATGACATGATATTGTACATAGAAAACCCTAAAGACTCCACCAAAGTACTACTAGAGTTGATAACTGAATTCGGTAAGGTAGCTGGATACAAAATTAACATCCAAAAATTGACAGCATTTTTATTCACCAACAATGGACTCTCAAAAAGAGAAACTTAAAAAGCAATATCATTTACCACTGCTCCTAAAAAGTAAGTTACCTAGGAATAAAATTAACCAAGGATGTAAAAAACCTGTACTCAGAAAACTACGTGACACTGAAAAAAGAAATAGAGGAAAATATAGACAAGTGGAAGAATATACCATGTTCATGGACTGGAAGAATTAACATCATTAAAATGTCCATACTACCCAAAGCAATCTATAGATTCAATGCAATTCTTATTAAAATACCAGCAGCATATTTCACAAAGCTACAAGAAATATTCCAAAAATTTTTATGGAACTGAAAAAGACCCGAATAGCTACAGCAATCTTCAGAAATAAGAACAGAGTTGGAGGGATCACTTTACCAGATATCAAACTATACTACAAAGCCACTGTAATCAAAACAGCCTGATATTGCTACAACAGACATATAGATCAATGGAACAGAACAGAGACCCCAGAAGTAGACCCACACCATTATAGTCAGTTAATATTTGACAAAGGAGACAAGAGCATACAATGGAGTTAAGACAGTCTCTTCAATAAATGGTGCTGGAAAAATTGGACAGGTACATGCAAGAAAATGAAACTAGATGACCTACTTACTCCTTACACAAGAATAAATTCAAAATGGATAAGAGACTTAAATATAAGTCGCAAAACCATAAAAATCCTGGAAGAAAACATAGGCAGTAAAGTCAAAGACATCTCATGTAGTGTAATTTTCACTGATACATTTCCTCAGGCAAGAGAAACAAAAGAAAAAATAAACAAATGGGACTACATCAAACTAAAAAGCTTCTGCATAGCAAAAGAAATCAGCCTCAAAATGCAAAGAAAATGCACGGTATGGGAGAACATATTTGCCAAGGATGTATCTGATAAGGGGCTAATTTCCAAAGTGTACAAAGAACTCATACAACTCAAGACAAAGACAAACCAATTAAAAATGGGCAAAGGACCTGAATAGACACTTCTCCAAAGAGGACATACAGATGGCCAAGAGATATGAGAAAATGTTCAGTGTCACTAATTATCAGAGAGATGCAAATTAAAACCACACTGAGATATCACTTCACACCTGTCAGAATGGCTACCATCAACAAATCAACGAATGACACTTGTGGTGAGGATGTGGACGAAGGGGCACCCTGGTACACTGCTGGTGGGAATGCAGACTGGTGCAGCCAGTATGGAGGTTCCTCAAAAAATTAAATGTGGAACTGCCTTTTGACCCTGTGATCCCACTTCTAGGAATACATCCTAAGAATCCTGAAACACTAATCAGAAAGAATATATGCACCCCTATGTTCATAGCAGCACAATTTATAATAGCTAAGATCTGGAAACAGCCCAAGTCCCCATTAGTAGATGAGTGGATAAAAAAGCTATGGGACATTTACACTATGGAATACTATGCAGCTATAAAGGAGAAGGATCTTGTACTATTTAGACAGTATCTATGGACCTGGAGAATATTATGCTAAGCGAAATAAGCCAGGCAGAGAAAGACAAACGTCACATAATCTCACTTATATATGGAATCTAAAGAACTTAATAAACTGATGAACAAAATAGATTCAGTGACATAGAAGCATGGAACAGACTGATGAATCTTGGAGGGAAGGTGGGGGTGAGTGGTTCAGGAGAGAGTAACCAGAGAATTTATATGCATATATGCATAGCCCATGGACACAAACAAGAGTGTGGTTAAAGCCTTGGCGGAGAGTGGTGCAGGGTGGGAGGGGTAAATGGGGAAAAAAGGGGACATCTGTAATACTTTCAACAATGAAGATACATTTTTAAAAAAATGAAAGACTAAATGTTGGACACAATGAATAGCAGTAATTTATGATATTATGTTTGTAGTTTACCTAACATCATTTATAACTAGGTATTTAATAGGCATACCTTAAAGTATGGTGAAAAGTAATTAAAAACTATTTCCTGCCCTAGCCAGTGTGGCTCAAAGGTTAGAGTGTCGGCCTGCAGACTGAAGAGTCCCAGGTTTGAGGTTGGCCCCGGGCACGTACCTCAGTTGCAGGCTCAATCACAGGTCCTGGTCAGGGAGTGTGCAGGAGGCAAATGATTGATGCATCTCTCTCACATCTACGTTTCGCTCTCTCTCCCTTCTACTCTCTCTGAAAAGCAGTGGAAAAAAATATCCTCTGGTGAGGATTAAAAAACAAAACAAAACAATTTCTTGGCCCATTTGGCTCAGTAGTTAGAGCATTAGCCTGTGAATTGAAGGGTTGTGTGTTCGATTCCCTGTCAAGGGCACATACCTCAGTTGCAGATTCGTTCTCCAGGTCAGTGAGTGTGCAGGAGGCAGCCAATCGATATGTCTCTCTCATGTTGATGTTTCTCAATCTCTCTCTCTTCCTGTCTCTCTCTTTCTCCCCCCCACCCCCCTCTCTTCCTTTCACTCTTTGTAAAAATCAATGGAAAAAATATTCTTGGGTGAGAATTAACCAAAAAAACCCAAAACTATTTCTGATCTATCTTCTCCCCATCCTCCAGTGCTGACCATGTCACCTTAAACAAGATTGTGTTGTTACAGGTCTCAGTGTCATTCGAGGATGTGACTGTGGACTTCAGCAAGGAGGAGTGGCAGCAACTGGACTCTACTCAGAGGCGCCTGTACCAGGAGGTGATGTTGGAGAACTACAGTCACCTGCTTTCAGTGGGTAAGCACAGCCACCCAATGAATCTGTGAGGAGCCTATTATAGGTAAAATTGTATCCCCCAAATAGGTTCTTTACAGAAGTAATCAGTCTAAAATGAGGTTATTAGGGCGGGTCATAATCCACAGTGACTGGTGTCTTTATTAAAAAGAGAAATCTAAACACAGACAGACACACGCACACAGAGGGAAGACAATGTGAAGACACACAAGGAAAAGATGGCCATATGACTGGAGTGATGCATGTATATGTCTAGAAATGCCTGAGACCACCAGAATCCAGGAAAGAGGCATGAAATAGTTCCTTCCCTAACACCTTCAAAAAGAGCATAGCCCTGGTCATACTTTGATTTTGGACTCATATTCAAGTCTCACCCATAACTGATTGGGGTGATTTAGATGATGATATTTGAGACTTTGAGTTGATGATTTTGGACTTAAGAATTGATGCTGGAATGATTTAGACTTTTGGGGATATTGGGATGGGATTAGTGTATTTTGTACGTGGGCTGGATATTAATTTTGGGGGGTCAGAGGGCAAGCTCTGATGGGTTGAATTGTGTCCCCCCAAAAAAGATGTATGGAAGTCTTAACCCCCAGTACCTCAGAATGTGACCTTATTTGGAAATAGGGTCTTTATAGAGGTAATCAGGTTAAAATGAGGTCATATGGATAGGCCCTAATTAATATGACTGGTGTCCTTATTAAAAAGGAAAATTTGGGCACATAAATAGATACTCATAGAGGGAAGATGATGAGAAAACACATATGTAGAGGGTATGTGATGGCTAGAGTGATGCATTTACAACCCAAGGAACACCAAAGATTGCCAGCAAACACCGAAAGCTAGAAGATGCAAGGAAAGATTCTCCCTTTTATTCCCCAGAGAGAGCAAGACCCTGCTAATACCTTGACTTCGGAATTCTAGCCTCCAGAAATATGAGACAGTAAATTTCTGTGGTTTTAAGTCAGCCAGTTATTGGTACTTTGTTATAGGAGCCCTAGGAAGAAGCTAAGACATAACCATTTCCATTCTCAGCTGCTGAGTGCTCTGGGACATCTTAAGTGTATGATGATGTCATCTTTGATTGGTCTGAGATTCTTCAAAAGTCCCTTTCACCTCTGTGATTATTACTATTTTCCCAATGAAATGTAGTTACTTTTCTAAAGAACAAATGGAAAGCAATTAGCTGGACCCAGTTCTCTATTATATCATATTAACAGGGTATGAAGTTCTCAAACCAGAGGTCATCTTCAAGTTGGAGCAAGGAGAGGAGCCATGGACGTTGGAGGGAGAAACCCCATATCAGAGCTATTCAGGTGAGTGTGACCCAGGCAGGAGGGAGACATGGAAATACTTTTTTTTTTCCTAGGAGAGGCTGGTGCCTTTAAAATGCTGTTATTGCTGCTTTTCTTGAAGGTTTAGACTTGAGAAACTGCTTGAGAATTAAGTAACATTGGCCTCTCAGGTACCAAATTGCTTTCTCCTTTTATTTTCTTTACTGTCATCAACTGTCTTCTTTGCTTGGGTTTCCTCCAGGAGAATTGCTGCAATTCCTATACTCTGGATCATATGCCAGCCTTCTTCACAATGGATGTTGCTTTCTTGGATATTCTCTTCTTCCATCACATTTTTATGCTTCATTACTTAACCACAACCCCAGGGTCTTAGAGTCTTACCACATACATTCAGGTTTTAATAGATTTGCCTTCATTGAAAATCAGTTGGTTGCCTCACTCCTATTTTTCCCAGTGCCCTTTCACTTTCTTCTTCCTTTCACTTTTGTTTTCTCACTTTAAGATATCAATAAACTGTTACCTGCAACCAACCTCACCTCCTCTCTTCGTACTTATCACCTTCAGATTCCTCACTCCTTTCTACCTCCCCTATCTCCATGCCTGTCTCCCATGTTCTGACTTTGTGATCACTGTCACATAGCAATTTTTCTTTTAAAATCACTTTTTCCTTTTTATTGAATTTATTGGGGTGACACTGGTTAACAAAATAATACAGGTTTCAGGTGCACAATTCCACAACACATCTGTACACTGTGTTTTGTGTTCACCACCCCAAGTCAAGTCTTTGTACATCATCATTTATCCCCCCTGTACCCTTCTCTACCTCTTCCACTCCCCCAATCTGCCCCCCAACAGCTGTCAGCCTGCTCTGTATCTATGAGTCTGTCTCTGTTTTTCTTGTTAGTTCATTTTGTTCACCAGATTCCACTTATTAAGGTATAATTTACATACACTAAAGTGTATCCATTTCAAGTATACAGGTTGATGAGTTTTGACAAAGTATACACTAGTATAACTACCCTAATCTTGATATATAATATTCCATCACACAGAAATGCTCCTTCATGCCCCTTTTAGTCAATGCCTACTACCACTTCAGCTCCAGGCAACTGCTGACATGCTTTTTATCATTGTAGATTATATTTGTCTTTATTAATGTTTTATGTCAATGGGAATCATACTGTCTACTCTTTTCATTCAGCATAATGATTTAGTGTTTTATCCATGTTATTGAGTATATCACTAGTTTGTTCCTTTTAGATGTTGAATACTATTCCATGGTATGAACATATGGTAATTTGTTTATATGCCTGATAATGATAGGTGGTTATTATTTGGTTATTATGAACTGTAGTAAACATTTTAGTATGTCTTTGTGTGAACATATGTTTATATTTCTCTTGGGTAAATACCTAGGAGTGGAGTTGCCAGGTCATAAAATAAGTCTATTCTTATCTTTTTTTAAAAAATACATTTTTTTATTGATTTCAGAGAGAGGAAGGGAGATGGAGAGAGAGAGAAACATCAGTGATGAGAGGAAATCATTGATTGGCTGCCTCCTGCATGCCCCCTACTGGGGATCAAGCCTACAACCCAGGCATGTGCCCTGACCAGGAATCGAGCCGTTACCTCCTGGTTCATGGGTCAACGCTCAACCACTGAGCCACACCGGCTGGGCAGTATATGCTTGTCTTTATAAGAAATTACCAAACTGTTTTCCAAAGTAGCTGTGCTCTTTTACATTCCCAACAGCCATACATGAGAATTCTTTTTGCCCCTCATCCTTGCCAACACTTGCTATCATCAATCTCTTTAATTTTTGCTATTATAGTGGATATGTAATTTTTGCTATTATAGTGGATATGTAATGCATTCCTCTGGTGAGTACCTTCTCATGTGCTTATTGACCATTTATACTTTTTTTAGACAAAGTGTCTATTCAAATATCTTTCTCATTTTTATTGGGTTGTTTGCGTTCTTACTGAGCTGTAAGAGTTGTTTATAATTGCTAGATATAATTCTTTTGCCAGATCCATATATTGCCAGTATTTTGTCTCAGTCTGTCGCTTGCAATTTTATTTTCTTACTGGTGCCTATCAAAGACCAAAAATTTTAATTTTGATGGAGTTAAATTTATCATCTTTTAAAAACTTGTTAGTATTTTTTTGTGATCTTTTTAACAAATCTTTGCCTATCATAGGTCACAAAGATTTTCTCATATTTTCTTCTATAAGTTTTAGCATTTTAGCTTTTTCAGTTTAGGTCTATGATCCATTTTGTGTGTTTGATGTAAGGATTAATGTTCTTTTTTTTAAAAAAAAAAGTCTTTATTGATTTAAGAGAGAGGAACGGGGAGAGAGAGAGAGAGAGAGAGCCCCCTACTGGGGATTGAGCCCGCAACCCAGTCATGTGCCCTGACCAGGAATTGGACCTCGATCCCCTGGATCATAGGTTGATGCTCAACTGCTGAACCATGCCTGGCCAGGCCATTTTTTCAATATAAAATCTAGTTGTTCCAGAACCATTTGTTGAAGAGACTTTCTTTTCCCCATTGAATTTCCTAGGCATGTTCATGAAAATCAATTGACTTTACATATGTGAACCTATTCCTGGACCCCATATTCTGTTAAATTGATCGATATGTATTTCTGTTTTAAAATAGTGGTTTTATTATTATTTAGGTATGGTGATGCCAACAGATCCAGAGATGAGTGCCATTGAAAAAATAGTTTGTAACTCACAGTTCCCAAGAGGAGGGGCCATGCCACAAGGGAAATCATCAGGGTCAGTCAGGAGGCAGAAGTTGTGAGGAGAGAGCATGGGCAAGAGGCTTTATTGTGATTTTCATGGGAAAGAATGAGTGAGGCAGAGTAATCAGGCTGGGAAGGTTTAGGATTGGCTAGTTTGAATAATTCATTGGAGGCTCTGGGGTGTAGGTACTGTTCCAGCGTGCCTGGTATCTGGCCCTTTCGTGATTAGTGCTGGGAGATACTGGCTCAACCTGTGAAAGTTTGATAAAGGAGATAGTTGATGGATAATGGGCTCTGGATTGGTTGGCTTGCATACTAAAGGTATGCTCACAGGGAAGTCATTTGCTATCTCTTGGAATTAACTAGCCCTAGGAAGGACATTCTCTCTAGGATCAGCAAGGAGGAAGTGGTAGAGCATCAAGAATACAGAAAAGAAAATAGTTAATCCACAGTCGTTTTGGCAAACCCATACTTGCTTTTATAGTCTTGAAATCGGGTAGGATAAGTTCTCCAACTTTGCATGTTTTTATTACTTAAGCTCTTCTAGGTAATTTGCATTTCCATATAATTTTAGAATTAGTTTGTAATATTTTTAAAAAGCCTGATGAGATTTTGTTTAGAGTTGAATTGACTCTGTAGATCAATTTTAGGAGAATTGATATCTTAACAATGTTGAGCCTTCTAACCCATGAACATGGATATTTTTGTATTTATTTAGATCTTTTTATTTCATTCAATGATATTTTATAGTTTTCAGTGTAGAAGTTCTTATGCATCCTTCATTAAATTTATCCCTAAATATTTAATGTTTCTTTTAAATAAACATTGCTATACAATTAGTATGGCTATATTACAATATACAATTGCTATTGTAAATGGCATTGTTTTTTTAAATTTTATTTTAGGATTGCTCATTGCTAGTATAGATTGCTAGTGATTTGATTTTTGTATATTGACTAAATCCACCTATTAGTTTTTTTCCAGGTTCCTTGGGATCTTTCATGTAAGTAATCATTATCGCTTTAGGGATAGTTTTACTTCTTTCCATCCAATCTCATGCTTTTTATTTCTTTTCCTTTTCTTATTTCACTAAGACCTTTAGTTTGATGTTGAATAGAAGTGTGAGTGTGGACATGTTTGCCTTGTTCCCAATGTTAGGCTCAAAAAATTAATATCATTAAGTACGATGTCAGCTGTAGGTTTTTTTGAAGCTGCCCTTTATCAGGTTCTGTAAGTTTCTTTCTAATCCTAGCTTGTTAAAGAGGTGTTTAAAAAAAAAAAATCATAGTCGTCCTCGCCAGTTTGGCTCAGTGGTTAGAGTGTCAGCCCTCGGACTGAAGGGTCCTAGGTTCGATTCCACCAAGGGCACATACCTCAGTTGCAGGCTCAATCCCTGGCCCTGGTCACAGCGCGTGCAGGAGGCAACCGATCAATGTGTCTCTCTCACATAAATGTTTCTCTCTCTGCCTGTCTCTGTCTCTTACACTCTCTCCGAAAAGCAATGGAAAAAATATCCTCGGGTGAGGATTAAAAAAAAAAAAAATCATAGTTAAACGTTAAATTTTGTTAAATGCTTTTTCTTCATCTTATCAGAGTGACCATGTGAGTTATTGCTTTTATTGCATTAATATGTAAATTTATTTATTGATTTTCAAATGTTAAATTAACTTTGTATTTCTGAGATAAATACTAGTGATTATGCTGTATTACTTTTATTATATATTGTTGGAACCTATTTTTATATTTTGTTTTAAAATATTTGCATGAATGATACTGGTTTATAGTTTTCTTTTTTTGCAATGTCTTTGTCAGGTTTTGGTGTTAGGATTATGCCTGGCCACATAATGAGTTGTGAATTAGTTCCCTTCTCTACTTTCTGAACTAGTTTGTGTAAGATTGCTATTTCTTCTTATGCTGTTTTACAGAATTCACCAATGAAACTGTCTGGGCTTGGAGTTTGCTCACTGGGAAAGTTTTAACAAATTCAATTTCTTTAATATGGATAGGGCTCTTTAGATTCTCTGTTTCATCTTTTGTCATACATAATAAGTTTTATTTTTTTCAAGGAATTTGTCTGTTTCCTTTATGGTGTCTTAATTTCATCCTGTTGTAGCCTGAGATTACACTGTATGATTTCAGAAAATAGTCTATAGGGGAATGTTCCATATATCTCTGAAAAGAGTGTATATTCGGCTCTTGCTGGGTGTTGTTTTTAATAGAAAACAACTATATGTGATGGACAGTTGGAGTATAAACATCTATTTATTGTTTGTATAGGTCAAGACAGCTATCACCACAATATTTTTCCTAGAAACATGAATAAATTTTTTTCAGATTTTTTGAGATATAATTGACACACAGCACTGTATAAGTTTAAAGTGTACAGCATAATGACTTGACTTACATACATTGTGAAATGATTACTACAATAAGTTTAGTTAACACCCATATCATATAGATATAAAAAATTTAAAATGTTCTTTTCTTTGTAATGAGAACTTTTAGGATATACTTCCTTAGCAAATTAAATTGTTTTTTTTGATCACATGAATTTGGTATTGTTAATAATCAAGAAGCAACAAGATTAGTGAGATTTAGAACCTAAAGCTAATGAGGTCTCTGAGTTATTCCCTCCAAGCCTAGGCTGTCCATTGATATTTTCCCTGAAAACTGTTGTCTTTTTATTCTTCAATCCACCCTACTTGATATTCAAGCCTCCTACCAAAATTGAGCTAAACTGCTTATGTTGAACTTCAATCTCCAACACTTAACCATGTTTTAGGACAAATTATATATATAACCATTATGAACTTTACTTTCCTTATCTACAAGAGGTGAATAATAATAGAAAATACCTTATATAGGGCTTTGGAAAGAATTAAGTGAGTTGATATGTATATATTTTTTAGAACAATGCCTGGAACATCATAAGTGTTGTGCAAGAGCTTGGAACGTAATAAGTGCTGTATAAGTATTTCCTGTCATCCTTGTCATCATTGTCATTGGATTTGCTGGTTTCCGTGTTCAATTTGGATTAGCTTATATGGACCTTTTACTCTTCTATTATCTATTATTTGTGTTGATTTTGCTATTTTTTCTCTTTTTAGATGGGAAGTTTGGGATTAAGACCTCACAAAAAAGAATTTCTGGGAAAGCTTCATTTCATAGTGAAATGGAGGGTGAAGATATAAGAGATGATTCATTGTATTCCATTTTAGAACTGTGGAAAGACACTGAACAAATAAAAAGATATCAGGAAAAACAAAATAAACCTGTGAGTCATGCTACATTCGTAAATAAGAAAATATTGAATACTGAATGGCATTATGAATATAAAGACAGTGGAAAATTTGTTCATCCAAGCCAAAATCACATTATTACTTCACAGAAAAGACCTCATAAACGTGACTCATTTGAAAAGGGTTTTAAGCATAATTTAGACCTACATATTCATAATAAAAACAAAGCAACAAAAAACTTTGATAAAATTATTGGACACAGTCAAGTTTTCTCCCAGAGTTGTTCTTATACTAACCATGAAAACATGCATACAGGAATGAAATTTTGTGAAAGTAATCAGTGTGGAAAAGTCCTCAACCTCAAACAAGCACTCAGTCACAATCTGAATTTTCCTGTTGGGGAAAAAGCAAATATGTGTACTGAATTTGGGAAGATATTCACCCAGAAGTCACATCTCTTTGCATCTCAGAGAATCCATACTATAGAAAAACCTGATGGACTTAACAAATGTGTGAGTGTTTTTACACAGAAGCCGCCACTACTCAGTATATATCTGAGAGTTCACAGAGATGAAAAACTACATATATGCACTGAATGTGGGAAGGCATTCATCCAGAATTCAGAATTAATTATGCACGAGAAAATTCATACTAGAGAAAAACCCTATAAATGCAGTGAATGTGGAAAGTCATTTTACCAGGTGTCATCTCTACTTAGGCACCAGACAATTCATACTGGAGAAAAACTCTATGAATGCAGTGAATGTGGGAAAGGCTTCTCCCTGAACTCAGCCCTCAATGTACATCAGAAAATTCATACTGGAGAAAAGCACCACAAATGCAGTGAGTGTGGGAAAGCCTTTACCCAAAAATCAACACTCAGGATGCATCAGAGAATTCATACAGGAGAGAGATCCTATATATGTACTGAATGTGGGCAGGCCTTCATCCAGAAGGCACACTTGATTGCACATCAAAGAATTCATACTGGAGAGAAGCCTTATGAATGCAGTGACTGTGAGAAATCTTTCCCTTCTAAGTCACAACTCCAGATGCATACACGAATTCACACAGGAGAGAAACCCTATATTTGCACTGAATGTGGGAAGGCCTTCACCAACAGGTCAAATCTCAATACTCACCAGAAATCTCATACTGGAGAGAAGTCTTATATATGTGCTGAATGTGGGAAAGCCTTCACTGACAGGTCAAATTTCAATAAGCACCAGACAATTCATACTGGAGAGAAACCCTATGTTTGTGCTGATTGTGGGAGGGCTTTTTTCCAGAAGTCAGAGTTAATTACACATCAGAGAACTCATACTACAGAGAAGCCTTATAAATGTCCTGACTGTGAGAAATCCTTCTCCAAGAAACCACATCTCAAAGTACATCAACGAATTCACACAGGAGAGAAACCATATATATGTGCAGAATGTGGGAAAGCGTTCACTGACAGGTCAAATTTTAATAAACACCAGACAATTCATACTGGAGATAAACCCTATAAATGCAGTGACTGTGGAAAGGGCTTTACTCAGAAATCAGTTCTGAGTATGCATCGCAGTATTCATACATGAAAGTAACCGTTTCTTGAAAATGAGAAAGCCTTATCACAGAAGTCAGGTCTAAGTGTATATCATAAAATTCATCCAAGTCAGATCCTATATGAATATATTGCAAATAAAAAGTACTTGTCAGGTTCTCTCACCTGAAATGAAAAAAGCTATTTAGAAGAGATCCTCTAAGAATGCATTGAATGAAGGGGAATTTTCATATTTGTACAGTTTCACAAAATATAATAGAATTCATACTAGGAAAAATGCTGTCAGTTCGATGAGTTAGGAAAAAAGCCTTCCTATTGTAAAGAAAGTATTATAAAGCAGATTGTTACCAAATTCTTTATAGATGGAGTGTGCAAAATTATGTAAATGTCAGCCATGTTTACTGTGTTAAGCAATGTCAAGTGACAACAAAATGAAAGGACAACAAAATAATATATCTGATGTATAGACCTACTGTCAGTTCTGTAGGTTGTTTGTGGCAGAACACGTTGCACAACAGGAGGAATAATTGAAGTTCTTTTAAAAAACTTAATATAATTGTACCTATCAACTGTGTTTTTCTATTGAGTTTTTCTCACATGAATTCATAGTTTTAGTCATGGTTTTATATATACACACATCTGTAGATATAATTTTACATGAACACATAAATGTAATCCTGTCATTCATACTGGTTTCCATGACATGTTTTTATCCTTTTCATTGTGGTACAATGCAAAAAAGCCACATATATCTCCCATCCTTTTTTTAAAAACAGGTTTTTATTGATTTCAGAGATAGGAAGAGAGAGGGAGAGAGAGAAACATTGATCGGTTGCCTCCTCCAAACCCCCTACTGGAGATAGAGCCCACAATCCAGACATGCACCTTGACTGGAAATTGAATTGTGATTTCTGGATTATGGGTCAATGCTCAACCACTGAGCAACACCGGCCGGGATCTCCCATCCTTTTATGCATGTTCCTTTGCAGGGTGACTCTGTTGTCTCTCTTATTAAGAGGCAGAGCTTGCCCTGGCTGGTTTGATTCAGTGGTTAGAGCATCACGATTCATGGTCAAGAGCACGTACCTTGGTTGTAGGTTCCCTGTCCCTGGTCAGGGTGCATGTGGGAGGCAACCAATTGATGTGTCTCTCTCACATTGATGTTCCTCTCTCTTCCCACCCCCCTCCCTTCCACTCTCTCTAGAAATCAATGGAAAAAATATCCTCTGGTGAAGAGTTTAAAAAAAGAGGTAGAGCTCTCTTTCTCTTCTTGACTCTGAGGTTGGCCATGTGACTTGCTTTGACCACTGTACATTAGCAAAGAGATTCAAGAAGGGGCTGGAGAAGTGTGAAAAACGCCTGCCTTGAGGCGTACTCTCTTGCTACTCTTTGGAATTTTAGGACCTTCATATGAAGAAGCATAGGTTATTCTATTGGGGGACGAGAAACAAGATGGGGCAGAGATGAGCCAGCCTAGCTGAGGTCCTTTAGGCCAACTGCCAAACATGGTAGTGTGGCCTCCCTTGACGTCCAGCCCTAGCCAAGCCAGCCCATATTAGAAGAGCCATACCAGTTATCCCAGCCAACCTGGAGAATTGTGAGATAAATAAAACAATTATTGTTTTAAACTGCTAACTTTTGGAGTACTTTGTTGCACAAAAAATGCTTAATTCTTAAAAGTGTATAGTATTGTAACAAAACATAAGGCATGTGACATTGGCTTTGGACCTGGGCAGCAAGTGGAGATGAAAACAATGAGGGAAACAGTTAAGAAAGGCTGGAAAAGATGGCATTCCATGTTATCTAGTAAGGAAAAAAATAGCAAAACAGTCACCATGCTCTGTGGGAAAATAGTGACCAAATGAACTTGTGGATCTGGCTAAGATTTCCAACAGAACGTTGGAAGTATTAGCTTGCCTCTATTAGCTGCCTATAAGATACAGAGAAATATGAACTAAGACAGTGACTATTCCATTTACAAGCAGAATTAAGAAATACAAAAAAAATCCAGGACTTTCTGGGTTAGAAAATAACTGTTTCACATCTCCAATCTCTCCAGCCATCAAAATATTTTCAAGGTGAAAAATGGCCTCAGGGTAGATATCAAGTCATGAGTGTGACTGTAAGACACTTTGTTAAAATGTATGAAATATTTAAGTTGGTATTTCGGAGACCCTCTCAGCTAAACTAAATGACATTGTCCCCAGTAGCCTGACGCACTGCTCAAAGTAGAGAGGAGCCTGTCTTAAAAAGAATTGTCAATGTGGCATTTGAGGCATAGAGTAAATACAAACCAGATTCGTAGAAAACCTTTAAAGTTTTTAATAGAGTTTTACTAGTGAAACTAACTCCAGGCTGGACTTAAAGGGACAGAAATAGTCCAGAAAGAAAGGTGACATCTGGACCCCCTTCTCTAACTTTTGTGAATAGGAATGAAGCTGAGAAAGTTACTCAGCTGCAAGCATGGGCCATTTCTATTGGGAAAAGAAGGACATCTCAGAGAGAAGACCCAAGAACAATATGTTAAAATGGACTGGGGAGCCATTCCCAGGTAGAACTGTGACCTAATCAAGAAACATCTGCCCCTGTAGCAGGGAGACTTGACAACATTTCTTCTGTGGGATTTTAGAATTGTTATGGATCAGTGACAGATATGTTCCTCTTTCTGCTTCTTTTGAATTGGAGTATCACAGTTAATTCTGTTCCATTGTGTGTGTGTGTGTGTGTGTGTGCGTGTGTGTGTGTGTAGGAAGGCATGTTCATATAACTTGTCATTTAGCTCACAGGTCTCTGGATCAAAAAACTGAGAAGCTGCACTCAAAGAGCCTCAACCACGTCTGGACCTGAGAAGACTTGAGGTCCTGGATTTGAACATGGTGCCATAATTTGGGATGAGGCATTTGGAGGTCTTGAAATGGGGTGAACATATTGTTGCATGGTATGGTAATGTAAATAAAATAATTTCTGAACAGAAAATAGACTGTATTAACTAGAAAAGTGCTACAAATTTGTCCTATCCCTACATGTATGCCTCTTTTTAATCTTTATTTCTCTGTGTTTTAGTTGGGATAATTTCTATTAACCTATCTTCAAGTTCATTACTTTTAACCCCTACCCTGGCTCTGTCAGGTCTACTGATGAGGCCATTGAAGGCATTCTTCATCTCAGTTATGTTTTCTTTTTTATTTCTGATATTTCCAGTAGACTCATAGTTTTCATCTTTCTGCTGAAATTCCCCATCTGTTCATGTCTGTTGTTCACATTTTCCACTACTCTCTTTAACATATTAAATCATCATTATTTTAAATTTCCTCTTTAGTAGTTATAACAACTAGATCACCTGAATCTGGGTCTGTTGATTGCTTTGTCTCTTGACAGTCTATTGTTTTCTATTGCTGTTTTGAATCTAACAATTTTTGGCTGAATGTCAGATGTTGTATGTAGAAGAGTAGAAACTGAGGTAAATAATACTTTTTCCTGGAAATAAACATGACTGATTTTCTGATAGGTCATTAGTGTGGGAGGATTGAGTCTATATAGTGAGGATTTGGGCTGAGTTTGGGTTTTCTTGTTGCTCTGCGTACCTTCAGTGTACCATAGACTTCAAACTTATATAGTGTTACCTTGTGTTTAGGGCAGGGGCTGATTTTCCAGAGAATTTTTCTCAGTGTTCCTGCATCACCCTGGTCTTTAGGCTTTCCTGTATGCATGCATCTCAGGGAGGATCTCTCTCTATGCTCTTGCCTTTCCCTTAAGTAGTAGACTGCTATTATTACTTGGGTCTTAGTGACCTATTGAGTGGCAGGGGGTGGGGAGCAGGAGTTGTTTGGCCAGCCTTAGTTTTAGGAAAGTCCTGTATCCATAGGTCTTGAGAGTGGGTCTTTTTCAGTGATCCTGCCCCTTCCTACTGGTAAAAGGTCTTTAATGGTCTGGGCCCAGGAAGATTGCTTGCCCTTCCTCCATGAGTGGTGATTTTTTTTCCCTTTTCCCTTCCTCTAGTCACAGTGGATCTTACCTTTGTCTCAGAGGTAACAGGATTTGCTCTACTATTCCCCAGTGATTTAAAGCTTTTGTTCTATAAGGTAGTAGGATCACACTGGGGCTTTGTGCCATTCCTGTATCAGCAGCTGTCTCATTGCAAGCCTACACCACTGAGAGAGGCTTCCTTCAATATCCTGCCCAACACCAATGTTTTGTTTCGTGAGCACCTAGTTGAGGTCTCTGGGGAAGAGCCTGCAAGTGGGGGCCAATTACCCTTAGGTCTCCAACTCTCAGGGGTTCTATATTTCCACACTATACCACACTCAGCCTTTAGAACTTCATTAAAAATTCTTGTTGAGGGGAAGATTAAAGATGGCAACAGACTGAATGGAAGCTACACTGACAGTCTCCTGGGACCAAACTGGAATTACAACTAAAATATGGAAAAACCATCCTGAATAATCAACTGCAACTGAAGACAAGCTGGAGACCACCCTCATAACCAAGGAGGAGAAATGGAGACTGCATAGCGACTTGCAGGAAGTGTAGAAGTGTGAGAGGGCTTGCTGGACTCCCATAGGCAGCAGCTGAATGTCCAGAGGGATATCTCAGCTATAGGGGGTTCCCACTGAGGACTTAAACCCCAGGCTGGGCTTCCCAGCCCAGAGCACCAGAACTGAGAAAGGTGTCCACATAATATCTGGCTTCAAAAAGCAACAGAGTTTCTGTCTGCTAGGGAGAGACAGCTGGAAATGCAGGCACCCTCTTAAAGAGCCAACTCACAAAGTTTCGTTTGCAGCCACTCACTTTGGGCTCTAGCAGAAGGAGGGCAGAGTGGACTGGAGCTGTGTGAGGAGAATCTAGGGAGGCTGGCTGGGGAAATAGATCTCAGAGGGCACCCCCCTGGATTCCTGTGCAGAGTTATTCCCCCATACTGCAGAGGACATCTTTCACAGGCAGGCATTTAACTTCCAAGCAGTTTTTGCCTGAGGGGGAAGCAATTGCCCCACCCTGTTGTGAAAACTCTTGCCCTACCCCGTGGAGTTTCTAGAGCCTGAGGCTCATGGGAATCATTAATCAGCCTGCAGGCAGAGGCAGACCTCAGAGCACTTTGAGTCTTTGCCTGATCTGCTTCTGGACCCAGTCCTTGGAAAAGCAGACTTTGGTGTGCATCTTGGTCCTGTTCAAATGCACTCAGCCCCAACAGACGGGACCTCAAGCCGTGAGTTGTTGATA
Organism: Miniopterus natalensis; assembly: GCF_054644295.1. Taxonomy (NCBI): domain Eukaryota; kingdom Metazoa; phylum Chordata; class Mammalia; order Chiroptera; family Miniopteridae; genus Miniopterus; species Miniopterus natalensis. Next base: position 75,198,205 of record NC_142103.1, on the reverse strand, counting down.
GTTCCAAATAGGGTACTCAAGGCCAGTCACAAAAAGCATCTGACATTGGCCTGCACTAGAGACCTTCCAAAAAGACTGGAAGTCTTAGCAGATCTAATACATAGAAACAAACTCAAATAGGCAGCCAAAATGGGGAGACAAAAAAAGCCCCAAATGAAAGAACAAGAGAATTCTCCAGAAAAAGAGCTAAATGAAATGGAGATAAGCAATCTATCAGATATAGAGTGCAGAATACTGATTGTAAAGATGCTCAACAGCATGAAAAATGGTATGGAAAATGAAAAGTGACCAGTCAGAAATGAGATTAAATCAAGCACAAGAGAAAATGATGCTATCAAGAGATGCAGTAAACATGAAATGTATGCGGCTGCTGCTGGTTTAACACAACATACTGTTTTACAGCAAACTTTTTTCCTGAGAAAGAGTACACTCTAATGATAAAAATATAGAATAGTAAATACATAAACCAGTAATAGTCATTTATTATCATTATCAAGTATTATATACTGTATAAAATTGTATTGCTATACTTTAATATGACTGGCAGCATAGTAGGTTTGTTTATACCACAAACACATGCTATGAAGTTACCACATCACTAGGTGACAGGAATTTTTCAGCTCCATTATAATTTTATAGGACCACTGTCATATATGTGGTCTGTTGTTGGCTTAAATGTCATTATTTGGCACATGACCACACATATGTTACCGTGCTTGTAATCAGAAGCTATATAAGGATTGCTTTCTTCTTTGATTTTCAAATGTGGGATCATATTATAAAACCATAACTGCATCTTGTTTTATTACGCAACAATAACTCTTTTGAATGGTTGTGTGATAGTTCATGGGATGGATATGCAATAATTTATTCAACAGTTGCATATTAAAATTTATTCACCCCTCTCTTGTTCAACTTTTTTGTCACTAGGAGCAATGCAGTTTGCATAGTGATTAGATAGATAGGCTCAGGAACCAGTCTGCCCTGGTTTCAATCCTGGATCTGCTAGTTACTAGCTATGTGACCTTGGACAGGTTAGTCAAACACTCTGTCCTGATTTCTTCAGCTGTAAAGGATTTCACGCTAGTACCTGTCTCAGATTTGACGTGAGAAGTGTATTAGCTTCTGGGGCTGCTCTAACAGAGTACCACAAAATAAGTGGCTTAAAAAACCAGAAATTTATTGTCTCAGTTCTGGAAGTCAGAAATCTGAAATCAAGGTGTCAGGAACTGTTCCCTGTGTCTCTTCTAGTTTTCAGTAGCCTCAGACATTCCTTGGCTTGTAGATGCATTACTCCAATCTCATGGTCGTTTTCTCCCTGTGTATCTTCACATCGTATTTCCTCTCTGTGTCTATGTCTGACTTCCCCCTTTTTATAAGGACACCAGTCATATTGGATTCGGCCCACCCTAATGGCTTTATTTTAACTTGATTACTTCTGCAAAGACTCTATTTCCAAATAAGGTCACATTCTGAGGTACTGGGGGTTAGGATTTCAATGTATCTTTTGGGGGGACACAATTCAACCCATAACAAGAAGTTAATACACTTATCTGTATAAAGTACTTAGAACTGTGTATGAAAAGAAGTTTTTGATGAGTATTAGATACATCCCACTTCCTGAGCCTGCCTCAGTCCCCCTACAATTCTCTGTACTTGGGCAGGATTTGAGAGCTTTGTCTCTGGTATCTTAATCTCATCCAACTACCTAAATAAAATTTATAAAGTAACAGAAAAAACAGGCCTGGGACCAAGGCTTGTGCTACACATTTGAGGACTAGGTCAAGAAGAATTTATTTATAGAGGACAATGGAAAGGAGCAGCCAGAGAGGTAAAAACATGCCAGGTGAGCAAGATGCTCACAGATGGCAGTGTTCTTAAAGAGCATTTCAGTGGAGGAATTGTCCATTCAGGAGGTTAATTCATATGAGGATGGAAAACTGGTTTTTGGATTTTGTGACAAGAAGGTCAGTGTTGACTTTGATGAGCATTATTTGAGAACTGAATTTAACTAAAGAAAACAATGGCAAACTTGAAGGGATTTCTGAACTCAGCAATTGTTACTTCACCATCAAACTTTTCCGATGGAAAAAATATGGCTGTCATTGGGCTGTATTGGTAGACTGTTTTCTGGATTATATTTAGAAATGCATTTTCAAGAATCTTATTTGACTCCAGGTTAGAGTTGGCCAAAAGTAGAAATTACAAGAGGTTTGGGAAGTCAAAGTGAAGGAGCAAACACCATTACTCTAAAAGGTTGAGATTAGATTCAGTGAAGGGCAAACACAGAGGTAGCTAGGTTTTAATTCTTCCTCACTCTCTTCCACTCTATATTCAGCCTCTCTTTGCATCTCCCAGCCCTGATGATGAACAGTGGTCCAGGGCCTACTACTAGATGCTCAGCTGCAGACCCACAAAGGCAAAGGCTTTTCATGGACATCTCCATCAGCTCCCCCTTAATAGTCTCACTTCAGCAGCTGGATACGCCTGGCTTTTCAGATTTTCCTGCAAGCTCTGACATATACATCCATGCTAATGTTTCAAAAGGTCTGTTTTACTGACTTCTTCAATCTCCCAACCACCCTCCCATACCATTACTTCCTCAGCTACTCCCACAATTGTGCATGGTCTAATTCATATAAAACTTCTTTATTCCATAACACTCCTAGTGAATCCACTTGATTGAACCCTGATTGTTAATGTTATACTTTCTTTTCCTGAGAACTTGGTAAATGTTTCTCTTCTAAAATTGAGTGATGCCATTGAGAAGTCTTAGACCAACCTGCTCTCTTTTTTTCTTGTACCTTTCTGTCATATGATTCTTTCTTTATGCTTGAAGTTAGGGATCTTTAAAAGCATATGCCTTGGTTTAGATTTCTGTTAATTTTCTTTTAGCTGGGTTTTAGTAAGCTGTTCCAATCACGATTCAAGCCTTTTATTTCAGGGAAATTTTATTTTGCTTAAATTTTTTTCTGATCTATTTCTTTTCCTCCTCAGGGATATCAATTATGCATATGTAATGTGTCTTTAGCACCTTCTCCATCAGTTTAATGCCACTCAGTATTTGTTACATATCATTCTTTTTGGTTGTATGTGATTAGCTCTCACCTCCTATTTAAAATTAATTCTCCATGAATCATGTTTCTTATTGTTTAGACATTAACAGCCAATGTAGTCAGATTTACTTACATTCCAGGATGGTACAGATAATGTCTCTCTGAAGAGGAAGATGGGCAATAAAACAATACAACAATATTGTGTTTTCCCCACATTTTAATGATGTAAATTTTCAATCACGTAGAAATATTGAAAAAATGATACAATGAACACACATATAACTTTCATCTAGATCCAACAATGTAAGGTTTTTTGGAAAAAATCATGGTAAGTTATAGACATTATAACATTACACTCATAAATACTTGAGCATTTATCTCCTAAAAGTAAGGACAGTCTCCCACATAACTGGATTATCACTATCAAACTAATTTCATGATATCTCATATTCAGTCCATTTTCTTTCTGTTTTTATTAATTATATTCCCCTTCACCTTTTTCACCCATCCTCCACCCCCTCAAATTCATTTGCCCATGTTCCCAAAATATAGTTTACAGCTTTATTAAGGTTTAATTAGCATACAGTAAATAAAACTTCTTTAAAGTGTACAATTTCATGACTTTTGACATACGTATGTACCTTTACCCTGAATAGACACTTCTCTGAAGAGGACATACAGATGGCCAATAGATATACGAAAAGATGCTCAATGTCACTAATCATCAGAGAAATACAAATTAAAACTACAACGAGAAAATGGCTACTATCACTAAATCCACAAACAACAAGTGTTGGCAAGGATGTGGGGGAAAGGGAACCCTTGTGCACTGTTGGGGGGAATACAGATTGGTGCAGTCACAGAGGAAAACAGTATGGAGTTACCTCAAAGCATTAAAATGGAACTGCCTTAAGACCCAGTGATTCCACTTCCAGGAATTTATCCGAGAAATCCCAGACACTAATTCAAAAGAATATACACCCCTATGTTCATTGCAGCGTTATTTACAATAGCCAGGATTTGGAAGTAGCCCAAGTGTCCATTAGTGGATGAGTGGATTAAAAAACTGTGGTACATATACACAATGGAATACTACTGAGCTGTAAAAAGAATGAAATCTTACCCTTTGCAACAGCATGGATGGACCTGGAGAACATTGTGCTAAGTGAAATAAGCCAGTCAGAGAAGGACAAGTACCATATGATTTCGCTCATATGTGGAATCTAATGAACAAAATGAACTAACAAGCAAAATAGAGACAGGCTCATAGAGAGCAGGCTGACAGCTGTGAAGGTGGGGCTGGGTGGAAAGAATGAGCAAAAAAGGAAAAAACCATGGACACAGACAACAGTGTGGTGATTGCCCGGGGTTGGGGGGAGGTGGAAGAGAATATAGGGAGGATAAATGATGATGGACGGAGACTTGACTTGGAGTGGTAAACACACAACACAGTGTACAGATGATGTGTTGTAGAATTAATTGTACACTGGAAACTTGTATAGTTTTGTTAACCAATGTCACCCCAATAAATTCAACAAAAAGGAAACAAACATCACTACAACAAAGATAATGAACATTTTAAAAATTTATCCATAGGGAAAAAAATTAAATGTAAAAAAAATTTATCCATCACTCCAAAGTTTCCTTACACCCTTTTGTCATCCACCCTCCCTATCCACACCCTTCCCCCCATCCACAGGCAACCACTGATCTGTTTTGTGTTGTTATAAATTAATTTGCATTTTATGCAATTTTATATAAATGGTATTGTACCATAGGCATTCTTGGCTTTTTTTTTTTTTTTTTTTTGCTTCTTTCATTCAGCATAATTATTTTGTGATTCATTTGTGTTGTTACATATATCTATATTCCCTTTTATTTCTAGGTGGTATTTCATTGCATAGATATACCAAATTTGTTTATCCATTCATGTGTTGATAAAAATCTGTGTTGTTTCTAGTTTTGGGCTGTTACAAATAAAGCTGATACGAACATTTGTATACAAGTCTTTGTGTGGACATAGTTTCATTTCCCCTGTGTAAATACCTAGGAATGAATGGTTTGGTATATGGTTAATATATATTTAACTATTGAAGAAACTGCCAAACTTTTTTCCAAAGTGGTATACTAGTTTACATTACCACCAGCAGTATATAAGTGTTCCATTCACTTCATATCTTTGCCCTTTTAATTTTAGCCATTTCAGTGGGAATGAAGTGGTATCCCACTGTGGTTTTAATTTATACTTTCCTAATAACTAATGCTGTTGAGTATCTTGTGCTTATTTGCCATCTATATATTATTTCGGTTGATGTATCTTTTATAATATTTTGCCCTTTTTTAAACTGGGCTGTTTGTCTTATTGAGTTGAAAGAGTTCTTTATAAATTCTATAAATAAGGCCTTTATTGAGTATATATTTTGCAAACATTTTCTCCCAGATTTGCCTTTTCATTTGAATAACAGAAGAGGAAATTTTTTTAATTTTAAGAAGTCCAATTCATTTATACTTTCTTTTATAGTCTGTGCATTTTAAGTCAGAGTAAAGAAATTTCTGCACAACTCAAGGTCACTAAAATTTTTCCTGTGCTTGCTTCTAGACGTTTTATAATATTAGCCCTTACATTTAGCTCTGTGGTCCATTTTGATTTAATTTTGTATATGGCCTCAGGAAAGGGTTTAGGTTCATTTTGTTTTGCATATGGTTCTCCAGTTGTTCCAGAACCATTTGTTGAAAAAGATTATCCTTTCTCTGTTGAATTGCCTTGTCATCTCTGTAAAAAATAGGGTGGTTGGGTTATTTCTGGAAGTACTTCGGTTCTATTTTTCTGTTTGTCCGTCTTACTGCTAGTACCACTATTGGCACTGCTATAGCTTCTCTATTATTGTAGCTTACTAATTACTATAGCTTCATAAGTCTTGAAGCCAAATTGTCTAAGTCCTCCAATTTTACTCTTCTTTCCCACAGTTGTTTTGGCTATTCTAGGTTCTTTTGAATTTCTATACGAATTCTGGAATCAGCTTGTTGGATGCTGTAAAAAGCCCACTTGGTTTCTGATTGGGACTGAATTGAATTTATAGATGTATTTGGAAAGAATTGACTTTTTTTTCTTTCTTTTTTTTGACAATAGTCTCTCTCTTTTTTTTAAATTTATCTTTATAGTTGAAAGTATTACAGATGTCCCTTTTTTTCCCCCGTTGACCCCCTCCACCTTGCTCCCACACGCTCCCCAGACTTTCACCCTATTTTTGCCTGTGTCCATGGGTTAGGCATATATGCATATAACTACTTTGGTTAATCTCTTCCCACCCCCCCATCCCCCTTCCCTCTTCCCTCTGAGATACAACAGTCTATTGCATGCTTCAATGTCTCTGGGTCTATTTTGTTTGTCAGACTATTTTGTTCATTAGCTTCTTCTTAAAGAAGACCCTTCAACATTTCATGTAATACTGGTTTGGTGGGGAACTCCTTTAGCTTTTCTTTGTCTGTGAAGCTCTTTATCTGACCTTCAATTCTAAATGATAGCTTTGCTGGATAGAGTAATCTTGGTTGTAGGTTCTTACTTTTCATCACTTTAAATATTTCTTCCCACTCCCTCGGGCCTGCAAAGTTTCTGTTGAGAAATCAGCTGACAGTCATATGGGTGCTCCCTTGTAGGTAACTAACTGCTTTTCTCTTGCTGCTTTTAAGATTCTCTCTTTGTCTTTAACCTTTGGCATTTTAATTATGATGTGTTTTGCTGTGGGCCTCTTTGGGCTCCTCTTGTTTGGGACTCTCTGTGCTTCCTGGACTTGTAAGTCTATTTCTTTCCCCAGGTAGGGGAAGTTTTCTGTCATTATTTTTTCAAATAGGTTTTCAATTTCTTGCCCTCTTTTTCCTTTTGGCACCCTCATAATATGAATGTTGGACCACTTGAAGTCATCCCAGAGACATCTTACACTATCATCATATTTCTGGATTCTTTTTTCTTTCTGTTCTTCTGGTTGGGTGTTTTTTGTTTCCTCATATTCCAAATTTCTGACTTGATTCTCAGCATCTTCTACACTACTGTTGATTCCCTGTAAATTATTCTTCATTTCGGTTTGTGTAGCCTTCATTTCTGATTGGTACTTTATTATGTCATTGATGATCTCACTAGTTTCTGTAATAGTATTACTAAGATCCTTGAGCATCCTTATAACCATTATTTTGAACTCTGTATCTAGTAGCTTGCTTGGCTCCATTTCATTTAGTGCTTTTTCATATTTCTTCTGTTCTTCCCTTTGTGACATGTTTCTTTGCCTCCACATTTTGGCTGCTTCCAGGTGTTTGTTTCTATGTATTAGGTAAAGCTGCTATGTCTCCTGGAATTGGTGGAGTGGCTTTGTGTAGTAGGTGCCCTATAGGGTCCAGTGGCTCAGCCTCCCCAGTCACCTGAGCTGGGCCTTCTAGGGGCTCCTCTGTGTGTGCTGTGTGCACTATCCTGTTGTAGTTGAACCTTAGTTGCTATTGGCATCACTGGGACGAAATGACCCCCAGGCCAATCAGCTGTGAGGACCAGCTGCAGCTATAGCTAGAGAGCTGGTGTGCTGGAGACAGCCCTATGGAGCAGGATTTACTTCAGTGGAGCTTTGGTGTTCAACAAGTCCACCCCCTGAGTGTGTCACCTGTGGATGTGGTAGGGTTGTAATCCAGCGTGGTTGAAGCTTACCACCAGGTGCACTGTCTCTGGGGCATCCTGGGAGGTCCAAAGTCATCCTCTGCCAGTGCCTTGCCCCAGGGCCACCCAGCATGAGCTACACAGCAAACTGTAGATGGCTGCTACTCGTGTTAGGATTGGAGGTGTCCAGGAGAGGCCAAGCTATGAACCAATGCAGGCTGCCACTAGTTCCAGGCATGGGGCTACTGATCAAGAGGTACTGGGCATGCTGAGGCCAGCTGCTGCTTGTTTGAGAGATTTTAGGAAAGTCCCAAGCATGAGGCTAGAGAAGCCACTTGCATAGAAAAGCCACTGAAAATGAGTTGAATGAGCTTGCAAGCAGAGAGGGCCGGAGTCTCCAGGAATCACCAGGGCGGGGGCAAAAGGTGGGAGTCAGGTGCTGGAGATTCAAATATGGTGCCTGCCTGCCTGCCGGCTCTGTTGGGGGAGGGCTTGTCAAAGGAGCAATGGCTTCTGCCAGTTCTTCTGTCTGGGAGAAAGCTGCCCCTCCAGCTCTTTCCTTGATTCCAGACAAGTTAGTTCCTCCCTGAATGTCCCAGGTTCCTTTCAAGCTGCTGCCCAGCACTGGAGCTCAGAGGGAGCATGTTTGAGTAAGTCTGTGCGCCTGCCCTTTAAGAGCTGCTGCCTGGGACTCTTGCAGCCTCCAAGTCACTCAGCCAGAATCCCCGCTGGTTTTTAGAGCCTGAAGCTGTGGGGACTTCTCTTCCCAGCACTGGAACCGTGGGCTGGGGAGCCGGATGTGGGGCTGGGTCCCCTCACTCCTCCGGGAAACTTGCACCACTGAGATATTCTTCCCAGTTTTAAACTGTGGCACCGGGTGTGGAACCGCAGCTGCATCTCTGAGATTCAGCCCAGATTCTGCCCCACATCTCCGCCCCTTCTACCAGTCTCGATGTGCTTCTTCGGTTCCCTAGTTGCAGGACTTCTGTTCAGCTAGATTCCAGGAGGTTCTGAATGATGGTTGTTCTGTATTTTAGTTGTAATTTTGATGTGATTGTGAGAGGCCGAGGGTACCACTGTTACCTACGCCGCTATCTTCTTGTCACTCAAGAGTTAACATTTTAACAATATTGAGTTTTCAGATCCATGAATGGTATATTTTTCCATGTACTTAGGTCTTCTTTAATTTCTTTCAAAAGTATTTTATAGTTTTCTAGTGTACAAATTTTACACATATTTTGTCAAATTTATCCCTACAAATTTTATATGTCTATATTATTTTATTTTTATTTATTATTTTTGTTTAAAATATTACAGATGTCCTATATTATTTTAAATAGTATTATCTTTAAATTTTAATTTCCAATAGTTATTTGCTAGTACATAAAAATACAATGGGCTTTTGTATAATAATCTTGCTAAATTTAGTTATTAGTTCTAGTAGCTTTTTTGTAGATTATGTAAACTTTTCTACATAGATAATGTCACCTGTGAAAAAATATACTTCTGCTTTTTCCTTTTCACTATAGGTGCCTTTTATTTATTCTTGTCTTAGTGCAATGACTAGAACCCACAGTACAGTGTTGAATAGAAGTAATCAGAGTGGATAGCTTCGCCTTTTTCTTGATCTCAGGAAGAGAACATATTGTCTTTCACTATTGAGGATGATGTTAGCTGTAGGTTTTTCAAATATGCTCTTTTATCAGGTTGAGGAAGTTACCTCTATTCCTAGTTTTTATCAGGAATAGATGTTGAATTTGTCAAATGTTTTTTCTCCAGCTATTGAGGTGATCATATGCTTTTTCTTTTTTAGTTTGTTAATCTGTTGAATTACATTGATTTTTAAATTATAGTTGACATACATTATATTAGTTTCATGTATACAACATAGTGATTCTACAATATTATCGATTATATTTCCTGTGCTATACATTACATCCCTGTGACTTATTTAAAGTCACATTGGTGGTTACATTGATTTTTGATAGTTAAACAAATCTAGCATTTCTGGAATTAAACCTCACTTAGTCATGATGTGTTATCATTTTTATATATCACTAGACTCAATTTGCTAAAAATTCTGTTAAGAATCTTGGCATGTTTATGTGGAATATTAGTTTTAGTTTTCTTATACTTTCTTTGTCTGATTATATTTTTCTTTTGATATCAAGGTACTTTTCTACTTTCTTCTTTCATCCTTGTGAGAAGCCTTCAAGACATCCTTGTGTCTTACAATCAGATTCTGCCCCACCCACATTTAAACTTCTTTCACGGGATCTCCATTATATGGGATCCAGCCCCAGCGTTCCAGGGGTCCCCAAAGGTGTGGACAGTATCGGCAAAGAATGAAGGACACGGAGACAGCGTTCAGAGCATCAGGACAATCATCTTCTCTTCTTTATTGCCTTGTTACAACTATATTTATACTATTTGATCTTATTGCTGGTTAAACAACATGACATCATGCTTTGTCCCGGTTTCTGTTTTGGCCTTTCACAGTTAATAATGTACCTTCTTACCTGACCTTTGCTAAAGAATTTACATCTGTTTAGGTATGTTAATTTTTAGTCTTACCTATTGTTTATATTTCTATAGGCTATTCTACAGGTTAATCTCTAGTTTGTTATTTATATCCTGAAGTTACTATTTTATTGCTCTACCATATAGCTAAAAGGAGAATAACTAAGCTAGTCTTTCTTATGTGAAGGTTATGCAAGTCCTAAGTAAGGATTATGTAGCTTGCGCGTGATTGTTTTTTGGCTATGGTGATTGACCGCCTGTCTGGCACCTAGCCTTAGTCTTTCTGTTTACATTCCCTGCAGCAGTCCGTCCTCATTGTAATATTCTGTGTATAAGGATTCAGGTGTAGATTGAAATAATCTCTTTCCTAGACTGCTCTTCCCTTGTGGGGATTCCCAGAGTTTTCCATTAATATTAACATCCCCCAGTAATACATTCCTTAGTGGGAACTCACTGGTGGACTCCCTGTGGATTGCCCTGTGCCATCGAATCAGCAGGGGCCTGGACCAAGGCCTTTTCCCCGGTGGGGAACTTCCTGTGGTAGAGGGCCTAACAAGTCCTAAACTTTCTGCTGACAGTCTGAGTTCCTCATAAGCGGCACATGATATTTTTGCAATGCTTGGGGCTTTTACTGAATCATTGTCTTTTCCAGTCCCATCCGACTCCCCTTGCTAGGGAAAAGTTTTCAGCTAGGGCAATGCCCTTTTCTGGTGTAGTGACTCGGGCAAGGACACAGAGAGTCAGGAAGGGGAAGAAGCATGGGAAGAGGGATATGCCATACACCAAGTCCCATGGAGCATTGGCTGTGCAAATGTCTCCTCCTTGAAGGACTGTGTCAAGCAGCAAGGATGGAACAGCTTCTGGCAATATGGCCCCATCAATTGTTTGTCTCTGTTCCCCAAAATTGAAGCTATAGGGTCTTTGTTTTCTAGTTGTTTGCACTGGTACAAAGAAAAACAGTATCTGTGTTTGAGCTTATATTTAATGACCTTGCTAAATTCACTTGTTAATTCTAACAACTTATCTGTAGATCCTTTAAGATTTTGTGTGTATACATGTCTGCAGAGATTGAGTTTCCTTTCCAGTCATTACTTCTTTTATTTTTCTTGCTTTATTTCACTAATTCCTCCAGTACAATGCTGAATAGAAGTAGGCATCCTTGTTTCATTTCTAATCTCAGGAGGAAAGTTTTTGTCATGTCACCGTTAAATTTTGCTTTTTAAAATTTTTTTAAAATGTTTTTATTGATTTTTAGAGAGGAAGGGAGAGGGAAACATTGATGAGAAACATCAACATTGATCAGCTGTCTCCTGAACACCCCCTGCTGGGGATGGAGCTCGCAACCTGGGCATGTGCCCTGACTGAGAATCAAACCAGTGAACTCCTGGTGCATGGGTTGACACTCAATCATTGAACCACACTGGCTGGGCAAATTTTGCTGCCTTTAAAAAAACACACCCTTTACCAAACTAAGGAAGTTCTCTCCTATTTTTAGTTTGCTAAACATTAGTATGAATGCATGTTGAATTATGAATGGGTGTTGAATTTTATGAGATCCCTTTTTCTGTATCTATACAGATCATTATGATTTTTCTCCTTTATTAATTACACTGGCTAAATTATCAATTTTACTGGCATAAAGTTTTTTTCATAATTCCCTTGTCATTTTAATGCTTATAGAATCTGTGGTGAAGTCCATTATATCATTCCTCATTTGAAAATACACGTTTTCCCATTTTGTTTCTTGATAAGTCTAGGATTTCTTACTGTTAACTTTTTGAAAGAACTTTGATTTTTCTCTATTGCTTATCCTCCAGAGGACATGAAAACATGTGATGGAGGTAACTCAGAAGTGTTAAGCATAGATAGTAATATGTGTTAAATAGAGTTACCAAGTAGGTTAGTAGCTTGTGGGGTACACTAAAGATAAATAGAATAAATGTAATATGTGATGGAACAAACAAGAGTGTTACTTAAAGATGGAAAGAATGCAAAGACCAAGTCATAAGTTATCCTACCTCTTCAGCCAACAGTTAAATTTTAAATCAGCAACGAATTGGGGACACTCAGTGTTGTTCCACTGAACACAGACAAAACCCATGACTGTGCAAAAGACTAATTGGTGAACTACAGCTTAGGTGAGCAGGGCATTCCATTGGCTCTGGGCTCCTTCAGTTTGTTTGGGCCCCTTGTTCAAACCTCGACTCTGGTACTATTAACCAATGAGGCTGATGCAAGAGAGAGACACAGAGACAAGGTGTATGAACAAAGGATTCTGAAAATGTGGTCTTTCACTCAGTTTTCACTCTATCCTAAGTGTGTTAACCCATCTCTTTTTTTTTTAATGTTTTAGGTTTTTAAATTGTCATATAACGAGAATTTTATTTTGGTCTGTAAGCCTTTCTATTCTGAGACCTCTGGGATATAGCCTGCCTGGTAGTATATTGGAGTTCATCATTGTATCAAGGGAATTTCTCATATTAACAAGTCCCAGAGGATGAGGTGAGAAGGGATCGTAATTTATAGTTTGGAGAGTCTTGCTAAAGAAATAACCAATTATTTCATATTACTGTCTCAAATATTGGGGACCTTGTGCTGATCTGGGTGGTTATAGGTCTAATCAAGGGTCATAGGGCTGATCTTACGGGTCCCAGGGTAGCCTTGAGGATCCTGGGGAACAGGCTGAAGAGGGATCAGAATGAATCTCATTTTAGAGCTTTTAACTAAAGCAATTAAATAACTGGCATAAATAATGGGGAACAGGACTCATGGTTGGCCTACAGGCAAATAGAGCTGATTTGGGGAAGATATCAGGGATACACTTGTGGTGGGGCCTCTCCCTAAGTGAATGTAAATAACAAGAACATGGGAATATGGAAGGAACATTCATTAAGCAGTATCTCCTGAGTGCAGGCTGTTTCCTCCTGTCACTGTGGAGTCCTTGAGGGCAGGTGTTTTTATAGAAACCCCAGTGACCATCTCCTGCCTCCTCCACTCTTAGTTCTCATCTTCTCATCAACACAAGATCCTTTATTACTGAGACCCCGAGACCCCACAGACTCAACTCCACAGATCCTTGTTACTTACCACACCGAGCGCAATTCACTCCCCGGTTCCCACAACAGCTCAGTTTCTCTTTACACTCACATTCTGCCACATTTTGCCATTTGCCTGATTGCTCTTTACTCTGCACCAATCACCCCCATTCACCACTATCATTTCCACGGTGCCTCATATCACTTGCCAATCATTCTGTCCACATCTCCAACATCCACTCTTTATGCCCACTCAAACTCTACTCACTCCCACTCTCCCAGCATTATTCATATTTAAATTTTCTCCAAGAACTCACACCATTGAATATTCCCATTTCTCCATAGTCTTCCAGATTCACCCCCACCCTGCCCCTCAATACTCTATTCCCCCATACTTGGTCCTTCATTACTCCCGTCTCTCTCTTCCCCTAATTCCAGTCCATGTATCCACGTCCTGCTGTTTACCCATCACTCCCCTCACCCATTCACCTACATGTGGCCCATCAGGTTGCCATTTGTGTCCCAGGAAGGAGTCCAAGATTAACCTGAAATGGCAAGATCTGACTTGCCCCACCCCACTTCAGAATGACCTTTGATGGCCCCGAAACTCCAGGAATATTCTTTATCAGCAGAAAAATGAAATGTTTCATTTCTAGTGCCCTTGGGCATTCTCTCAGCAGACTGCACAAGGAGCAAGAAAGTCAGCCCCATATTTCCCCTCAAGCTTTCTCCTCCCTGGAAAGGCACTAAATAGTGAGGGGCAAAAGTAGCTTTACACTTGTGAGTACACAAAAGTTTATTCTTGTATTATTATTATTGTAATTTTCATACAAACAACTGTAAACCTACTTTTGCGCCACCCTGTACAACATGTCTGACTTAACATAGCTCATGAAAAGGCAAACCTGTGGCTTATTTATTTACAGAATAACTTAGGGAATAAACAAAGCTCAGGAGGGCACAGTCAGGGTTTCAGGTTTGACTCACCCATCTGTTTTGTTAAATCCAAACACTGACCAGACCCAGGTTTTACATAGCTTGGGTTGCCCAATTCCACCTCAGATGCAGGAGGACCACAAAGATGGTCACTCATGCAGTGAGACTTCTTATTCTGGAGCAGATGTGCTGCCATGTAGTCTTGGCCATGACCATTCAGTCCATGGCTCTCAATCTGTCCCTCACTTTGGAGAATGTCACCAGCAGTAGTGTGACCTGAGAGGGTGAGTTACTCAACTTCTCTGAGGATTTATGCTTTATATCTCTTGTTAGTAGCATGCACATGCGCACGCACTCACAGACACACATGAAGTAATTTAAGTCATTTTGTTACGGTATAGGAAGCCACTGGCAGGCTTCAGTACACAGTATTTTCACAAATATAACTGTATACTGAACAAGAAATGTGTGCCAGTCTCAATTATTTTAGGTTTACATAATGGGGTCCCAGCTGACCTGAGAATCACTTTGACACCCCCAGGAAAGTAATACCTGTGTGCTTTTGGAACTGATTGGATATCTATTGTTCTATCTGATCATTACATTTTTTCACTCTAAAAAATTAAAACTCCATATTGAGCTTATCTCTATTAAATGTTATGAAATCCTGTATCTAGAGTGTGACTTCATTATAATAGTAATAGAACAAACTATGCTTTTAAAGTTTTATTCACTTATTGATAAGGTAGTACATCCACATAGTACAATTTTCAAAAGTTACGAAAGAATATACAGTTGTCTCCCTCCCAATTCCATAACCCCAGCTACCCACTTCCCCTTCTCTTTCCCAGAGGTAACCATGGTTCCCAGCTTCTTGTGTATTTTTCCAGAGACAGTTTACACATATACACTAAATTATGTACTTACCACATGTTCTCTTTTTTATATACAAGTTGTAGCACATTATACTCACTATCTTGCACCTTGTTTTTTCCACCTAACTATGTATGTTGGAGGTCATCCCACATCACTACATAAATGGTGTCCAAGTTCTCTTTATACATTTTAGTCAACCTAGGAGTTTGCTCTATCAGTGTACCAGGATTTCAGGAACCAGACCCCTGGTGGTGTCATTTTGACAGCTTCCAACCTTTTGTTTTCAAAACACTGCATCAATGAATACCTCTGTGGGTTCATCATTTTATACATGCATGAGTATATGCATTCCTAGGAGTGGAATGGCTGGAAAAGCCATGTACGTTTGTGGTTTTGGTTACTTTGGAATCACTCTTTAAATAAGAGTTTTTCCTGGACTTGATGTTTGCTGGCAGTTCATGTTGGGGGGAAAAACCAGGGCCACATTTAAGGCTGATCAGAGGTTCTCTTACAACTGGGATTTTTTTTCCATTTGATAGTTCATTCAGACTTGACTTCTCTGGAGTCAGTAAATAGGGCAGCTGTAGGGCTCATCACAAGGAACACGCCCTTCTCTCACCCCAGCCGCCGCCAATTGCTCCTTTAATTAGTATAGTTTTGGCTAAATATGGTTTATCTGAGCAAGTCCTTGCCAAATGAGTCTAGGAAACATCCTACCTCCCACCTACCCATGCCATGGGTTACTGATGTTGTGTTTGTATATGGTGTTGCACTCAGGGTATATCCAAAACCTCAGCTAAGAGTCGAGTGCTGTCTCACACCTGCAGCCTTGAGCATTCTCTCTCCTGTGAGATCTCCCACATCTGCCTATGGCAGCCCTCTCATCAGGGTTTCAGCTGTCTCCTAATTTTGTCAGATACAGAGATTACATTTCTGCTTCATCTCCCTGTAGCTTTTGGGTAAAGACTTAAATGAAAAGAAAAAAGGCTGACTTTATCTCCTACATTTGAACCAGAAGTCAGAGCATACTTTAAAAATGTTAACAAAACTTTCCTTCAGGGAACATAACAGACACTATTGATTTACTCTCTAATGTGCAATGAGCTTTGGCTTCCGGGTGTGGCCTTTCCCATGGGCTTTCTTTCCTGTATGTGTTCTCTGATGTACAATAAGGTTTGATTTTTGAGTAAAGGCTTTCCCACATTCTGTACACTTATAGGGTTTCTCTCCAGTATGAGTTCTTTGGTGTACAGTGAAGGTTGATTTTTCTCTAAAGGCTTTGCCACACTCAGTGCATGCATAGGGTTTCTCTCCTGTGTGTGTTCGCTGATGTATTATGAGCTGTGACTTCTGGCTAAAAGCTTTCCAACATACAGGACATTCATAGGGTTTCTCTCCTGTGTGAATTCTCTGATGTATAATGAGCTTTGACTTTTCTCTGAACGCTTTGCCACATTCATTACACTTATAGGGTTTTTCTTCTGTATGAGTTCTTTGATGTATAATGAGATATGATTTCTGAGAAAATGCTTTTTCACATTCATTGCATTCATAGGGCTTCTCTCCTGTATGACCTCTCTGGTGTAACATGAGATAGGATTTCTGAGAGAATGCCTTCTCACATTCATTACATTCAAAGGGTTTCTCTCCGGAATGAGTTCTCTGATGTACACCAAGATTTGACTTTTGGGTGAAGGTTTTCCCACACACATCACATTCATAGGGTTTCTCTCCTGTGTGAGTTCTCTGATGCACAATGAGAGTTGACTTCTCATTGAAAGACTTCCCACATTCAGTACATTTATGAGGTTTCTCTCCCGTATGAGTCCTCTGATGTATAATGAGAGTTGACTTATCACTGAAAGTTTTCTTACACTCATTACATTCATGGGGTTTCTTTCCTGTATGAGTACTATGGTGTATAATTAGATCAAGCTTCTGTATGAAAGATTCCCCACATTTAGTGCATTCATAAGTTTTCTCTCCTGTGTGGGTTTTCTGGTGGACGATGAGGTTTGACTTCTGAGTGAAGGCTTTTCCACATTCATTACATTCATAAGGTTTCTCTCCTGTATGTGTCCTGTAATGTATGATGACAGTTGACTTTTCTCTGAAGGCTTTTCCACATTCTGGACACTCAAAGGGCCGCTCTCCTGTATGAGTTCTCAGGTGTATAATGAGCTGAGATTTTTGGCTAAAGGCTTTTCCACATTCAGTACATCCAAAAGGTTTCTCTCCTGTATGAGTTCTCCAATGTACAATGAGGTGGGACTTCTTGCTGAAGGTTTTCTTACATGCAGTACACTCAAAGGGTTTCTCTCCATTTTTAATTCTCTGATGTAGACTAAGACCTTTCTTTCGCCTTAGGTTCTTCCCACACTCTTTATATCCATAGGTTTTCACTCCAGGAGTTGTTTTCTCATATTCAGTGTGGAATAATAATTTTGCACATCCATTATCATGTTTCTTTCCTACAGAGCTTCTACTAAATAAATCTAAATTATCTACCATATTATTTCCAAATGACTCATGTTTATAGGGTCTTTGTATTGAAGCAACTAGGTTTGTACTCATATAAAGTGTGCTTCCAAATTTATTATAGTTATGGTCACTCTTGATGAGAATTGTTTTTTTGTCAGGGAATCCAACTTGCATCAACAAACATTTATCTTCGTCATCCTGGTGCTGCCTCTCAATCTGTTCATCAACTTGGCAGGTTTCTAGAAAGAAGTAGAATAAACCATTTTTATACTTTGATACTATGGAATGGACCTTCTTTAGAAATGTCCTGCCATATGAAAGCTGATACTATTATCTCATTTTTATCAGAGTTCTTGGAGATAGAAACTTGACCACCAAATCCTATTCTTTTGCTAAACTACCACCTGCTAGCTTTTTTATTACCAAGAACAATCTTACCCTGACATCTAATTCTTTATCTCTACCTTTAAATTATCTCTTATTTCCATCAACTCTGTTGACATCACCCTTAATTTTCATTTACCATATAAACTCTTAACTGTGCCTGACTTACACTATTTACAACAATCCCAATTTCATTCTCAGTAAATGAAAGATTTAGAATAATTAGCCTTAAAAAAACAAGAAAAACCTAAAGATCTCTGCCTAATCTGAATTCACCTTTGTATCTATCTAAGCTTACACTCAGTTCTTCACCACCTTCTGCTCCTGTCTATACTATTTCCACTAAAAGCTATGTCTATTAACTCCAAACCCTTCCTCATGTTCCATCACCCACAGAGCCTAGTCCTCCATATTTTTCTATATTCAGAATCTAGATGACTTTCAAGAAGTTGTCTTTTCAAAACTTACCTCTATAAGTAATTTTTATTAACTTCTAAAGCAGTTGTTTATCTGTACCACTCATTCAGACAGCTAAAATTGCAAAATCCTTGCCTTTAATATACATTTCATTAATCACAAGATGAATATCATTCCACATTTTAACATTTCTGAATCCAAATGTACCTTACAATCAATGATATGTCAAAAATTAACAATGGACAGGTGGGAGGTGGGTGGAGGGGGGTAAGGGAGGGAAATAGGGGACATCTGTAATACTCTCAACAGTAAAAAAATTGGTGGGAATTTTTCCTTCATAGTGGTGTGTCTTAAAATCCAATGGTATCTTAAAGTCAATAAAACATGGTAAATACTTTTTGCAGATATACTTAATTTTTATCATCTTTGAAGTTTACCTCTCTTTTCCTAAAATTTTATATGAAAATTTTCAAATATGCAGAAGTTGAAAGAAGAGTAACAGTAACTAAACTACTCATATTACCACTTACACTTAATAAGCATAAAATTTATGATAATACTGAGTTTTAAAATGGATCATGCAGCTGTGGTTTCTCTTCCTGTGACATCCTTTCCTTGGATAACAAAGCATTAGTTCTTAACTAGGAGCGAACATTAGAATCATAGAAAAAGCTTTTACAAAATACATTTGATGGGACCCAACCTCCACCAAGGATCTACTAAATCTGAACCTCCTTAGGTGGTAAGCAGCAGGATAGCACATGTGGCTAGGGTCATGGGCTTCCTATCCCAGGATCAAATCCTGCCTTAGCCTTTCACTTGCTCTGTGAACTTAAGCAAGTTATCTAATCTATTTGTATATTACTTTCTCATGTAGAAACAGGAATTATAACAGTAACCATCCAAATGTTTATTGAAAGGATTAAATTACTTTTAACAGAGTATGCATAGCACACAGGAAATGCTTTCAAATGTTTACTAGAACAATGACTCTATACTACTATTACTACTATTAAGAGCCACTATGTTACTACTAAAAATAAGAAATATCTCAATATATTTAACATGTTCTTGAATACCAAGTGAAAACAAGGTTAATAAAACTATACATAGTAGGCTAACATTTTTCTAAAGAAGGAAAAATATATAAATATGTATTTATATAGGCTCATGTTATTAAAAAAATGGAAGGATAAACTTTTAAATTTTAATAAATGGTTACCTCTGATGGTAGTGTTAACCTATAGGGAGAAGGAAAGAAGAGAGTGGGATAGAAAGGAAAAGAAGCTGGACTTCTTGGAATATACCTGTTTTCTAGATTTTACTTTGGAATCAAGCAAATATTTGAGTTAAAAACAAACAACAGCCCAGCTGGCGTTGCTCAGTGGTTGAGCATTAACCTAGGATCCAGGATATCGTGGTTCGATTCCTGGTCAGGGCACATGCCCAGGTTGTGGGCTCAACCCCCAATGGGGGCATGCAGGAGGCAGTCGATCAATGATTCTCTCATCACTGATGTTTCTTTCTCTCTCTCCTTCTCCCTTCCTCTCTCTGAAATCGATAAAGATTAAAAAAAGAAACAACAGACCCCAAAAGGAGTCACCTTTGTTAAACCCCACCAAAGCTTAGTAACTGCAGTTTCAGTCTCTCCCAGGAGTGGAATTTTAAAACCACTCAAGTGTTTCCAGATCAACACTAAAGAGGTAATCTGCCTGTTCAGATTCCCTCCCTTCCCCTAAGGGCCTAAGGGAAGGTGACCTTGCCTGAAATAATAACTCTTTTAAACCTCCTTGTTCCACTTTCCTTCTGCCTATAGAAACCTTCCATGTTGTACAGCTCCTTGGAGCTCCCTTCTATTTGCTAGATGTAATGCTCCCTGATTCATGAGTTGTTTAATACTGCCAATTATACTTTCAAAGTTACTTGGTTGAATTTTTGTTCTTTAACATTATATAATCAGACAGCAAAATTCAATGTTAAAGGATTCCCTAAAAATAAATATCCTCTCATCTATATTTCTGAATGATCATGGTGAAAAGTCTTGATTCTCAATAGCACCAACATGATTACTTCAACCAAATTCAAACCTCTAACAGAGTCAGCAGTCTCAGAATAATATTACCACTACTGTAAAAAGTAATATAAAGGGAGTCACTTTAACATGGAGTAGGAGTTGCCATTCTAGAGGAACTGCATTGCACATGCTACTCCTCAAACCTTTGGATGTTAAAAGCAGGGCAAAGAAATCTTTGGACTAGGCCTAAGGCAACATTGTATCTCAAACAACTGTTTAGAAAGATAAGAAGAAAGCAAATATTAAGACTACAGGACTGATAACTACTACCAAACTAGTGGACTAAAAATTAAAAACATTGCTTAGAATTAGCATCACTATGTTACCTTACCTGCATCTATAGAAATGCCTTCCTTCTATTGACATAATTGTTTCCCTTCCCTTTCTCATTAATAATCCTTGCCTTTGTCTCCTAATCAGAACACTATTTGGGTTGCTGCTTGAATCAGTACTTTCCAAATAATTACTCTTTCTTTTTAATAACTTTAAAATTAATTTTTCCATTACAGTTTCCATTCAATGTTACTTTGTATTAGTTTCAGGTGTACAGGTTATTGGTTAGACAATCATATACTTTATAAAGTGTTTCCCCTGATATTTGCAGTACCCATCAGGCACTATCCATAGATATTGCAATATTATTGACTATATTTCTTATGCTGAACTTTACATCGCCACGACTATTTGGTAGCTACCAATTTGTAGTGAATAGCTATTCTTTTTTTATCTCAAATAAATGCTCGTTGCCTCTCACTTTGGCCTTCTATTTTTAGGTTAACATAATCATCATATCTAATATTAATAAATTAAAATTTTTTTAAGTCTAAAATTTGGTTTGAAAATATCAATCTGAATATATGATGTATTTTCTCTTTAAAAATTTTTTTTTTTATCCAAAGAGGCCCACACAGACACATCATAATTAAAATGCCATGAATTCAAGACAGAGAGAATCTTAAAGGAAGCTAGAGAAAAGCAATCTGTTACCTACAAAGGAGCCCCCATAAGGCTGCCAGCTGACTTCTCATCAGAAACTCTACAGGCCAGAAGGGAATGGCATGAAGTATTCAAGGTAATGCAAAACAAGGAACTGATACCAAAACTATTCTATCCAGCAAGACTATCATTCAAGAGAGACGGTGAAATAAAGAGCTTCCCAAGCAAAAAAAAAAAAGGCTAAAGGAGTTTATCATTACAAACCCAGTATTACAAGAAATGTTAAAGGGACTGCTATAATTAGAAGTAGAAATAGAGAGAATGAGAAACATAGGCATAAAGAAATAAAATAGCAGTAGATAAGTATATTTCAATAATAACCTTAAATGTAAATGGATTAAATGGCCCAATATAAAGATATAGGGTAGCTGAATGGATATGAAAACATGACCCAAATATATGCTCTCTAAAGAGACTCACCTCAGAACAAAAGACTCACACAGGATGAGAGTGAAGGGATGGAAAAAAAATTTACCATGAAAATGAAAAAAAAAAGCTGGGGTAGCAATACTCATATAAGACAAAATAGACTTCAAAATGAAGACCATAACGAGAGACAAGAAAGGTTATTACATAATACAAAAGAGATTGATCCAACAAGAGGATGTAGCCCTGATAAACATATATGCACCCAATATAGGAGCACCTAAATTTATTTTAAAAACTTCTAGAGAACTTTAAGGGAGAGACTGACAGCAATACAGTAATACTAGAGGACTTTAACACTCCACTGACTTCAATGGATAGGTCTTCCAGACAAAAACAACAACAAGGAAACAGTGGCCCTAAATGACACACTAGATCAGATGGATTTAATTGGCATTTCCAGAACATTCTACCCCAAAGCTGCAGAACATACATTCTTCTCAAGTGCACCGGGGACATTCTCAAAGACAGACCACATGTTAGGACAAAAAACAAGTCTCTACAAGTTCTAGAAGATTAAAATCATATCAAGCATATTCTTGGACCACAATGGGATGAAATTAGAAATAAATCACAATAAAAACACTAAAAAACATTCAAACACATGGAGGCTAGAAAGTATGTTATTAAACAATGAATGGGTTACCAAAGAGATCAAGAAAGAAATCAAAAATTTCCGGGGAACAAATGAAAATGAACACACAACAACTCCAAATCTATGGGACACAACGAAAGCAGTCTTGAGAGGGAAGTTCATAGTGCTATAAGCCTACCTCAAAAAACAAGAAAAACTTCTAATAGACTCCCTAACCCTACAACTTAAAAAGTTAGAAAGAGAACAAGAAAAGCCCAGAGTAAGTAGAAGTAAGGAAATAAAAAATATCATAGTAGAAATAAATGACATAGAGGCTAAAAAAACAATACAAAAGATCAGTGAAACCAAGAGCTGGTTATCTGAAATGATAAACAAGATTGATGAATCTTTAGCCAGAGTCATCAAGAAACAAAGAGAGAGGACACAATTAAACAAAATCAGAAACAAAAGAGGTGAAATAACAAGTGACTCAACAGAGGTACAAAGGATTGTAAGAAAATACTATGAACAACTATATGCCACCAAGCTGGACAACCTGGACAAAATGGACAAATTCCTAGAAAAATACAAAGTCCCAAAATTCAATCAGGAAGAGTCAGAAAGCCTGAATATGCAGTTAACTGCTGATGAAGTTGAAGCAGTAATAATACAAACCCAGCACACAAAAGCCCTGGCCTGGATGGCTTCACAGGGGAGTTTTACCAAACATTCAAAGAAGAATTAACACCTACCCTCCTCAAACTATTTTTAAAAACCCAAGAGGAAGGAACACTTCCAAGCTCCTTTTACGAGGCCAGCATTAGCCTAATTCCAAACCAGATAAAGACATTCCAAAGAAAGAGAATTACAGGGCAATATCCCTGATGAACATAGGCGCTAAAATCCTCAACAAAATTCTAGCAAACCAGATCCAAAAATATGTTAAAAGGATCATATACCACAACCAAGTGGGATTTATTCCAGGGATGCAAGGCTAGTACAATATTCGCAAATCAATAAATGTGATACATCACATAAACAAATTGAATGACAAAAATCACATGATCTTATCAATAGCCACAGCAATCTTGAGAAAGAAGAACAAAGTAGGAGGGATCACAATACCAGACATCAAGTTATACTACAAAGTCACTGTAATCAAAACAGCCACATTACGGCACAAGAACAGACATACAGATCAGTGGAACAAAACAGAGAAGCCAGAAATTGGCCCACGCCATTATGGTCAATTAATATTTAACAAAGGAGGCAAGAACATACAGTGGAGTAAAGACAGTCTCTTCAATAAATGGTGCTGAGAAAATTGGACACGTACATGCAAAACAATGAAACTAGACCACCAACTTACACCATACACAAAAGTAAATTCAAAATGGATAAAAGACTTAAATGTAAGACACGAAACCATAAAAATCATAGAGGAAAACATAGTCAGCAAAATCTCTCTCCTGGCAATATGTCTGCTGATACATCTCCTAGGGCAAGAGAAACGAAGGAGAAAATAAACAAACGGGAATGCATCAAAATAAAAAGCTCCTGCACAGCAAAAGAAACCATCAACAAAACAAAAAGGGAGCTCACTGTATGGGAGAACATATTTGCCAACAACACATCTGATAAAGGGTTAATACCCAAAATATATAAGAAACTCATACAACTTAACAAAAGGAAGACAAACAATCCAATTAAAAAATGGGCAAAGAACCTAAATAGACACTTCTCCAAAGAGGACATATAGATGGCCAAGAGACATATGAAAAAATGCTCAACTTTACTAATCATCTGAAAGATGCAAATTAAAACCACAATGAAGTATTACCTCACACCTGTCAGAATGGCTACCATCAACACATCAACGAACAAGTGCTGGCAAGGGTGTGGAGAAAAGGGAACACTAGTACATTGCTAGTGGGAATGCAGACTGGTGCAGCCACTATGGAAAACAGTATGGAGGTTCCTCAAAAAATTAAAAATTTACATGTTATTTGACCCAGTGATCCCACTTCTAGGAATATATCCTAAGGAACCCAAAACAACAATCACAAATATCTTATGCACCCCTAAGTTCATAGCAGTGCAATTTACAATAGCTAAGATCTGGAAACAGCCCAAGTGGCCATCAGTAGATGAGTAGGCAAAAAAGTTGTGGCACATTTACACCATGGAGTACTATGCAACTGTAAAAAAGAACGATCTTTTATCCTTTGGGAAAACATTGAGGGAACTAGACAGTATTATGCTAAGTGAAATAAGCCCGTCAGAGAAAGACAAGTACCACATGCCCTCACTTATATGTGGAATATAATGAACAAAATGGATCCAGAGACATAGAAGCATGGAACAGACTGAGGGATCTCAGAGGGAAGGTGGAGAGGGGGAAGTGGGTGGGAAGAGATTAATCAAAGAACTTATATGTTTATAAGCATAATCCATGGACACAGACATTGGTCTGGGGAAGGCCTGGGGGTGGGGTATATGCAGGGTGAAGGGGGTCGATGGGGGTAAAAAGAGGACATCTGTAATATTTTCAACAATAAAGATAATTTGAAAAAGAACAAAACCAATAAAAGAGCTTATAATCAGTAAAAATACAAAACAAAAAACAACAGAAAAAACCAGCCTGGTACTGGCAAAAGAACAGGCATATAGATCAATGGAATAGACCACAGAACCCAGAAATTGAACCAAGCCTTTACACTCAATTAATATTTGACAAAGGAGACAAGAGGATACAATGGAGTAAAGACAGTCTCTTCAATAAATGGTGTTGAGAAAATTGGACAGGTACATGCAAAACAATGAAACTAGATCACCAACTCACACTGTACACAAGAATAAACTCAAAATGGATAAAAGACTTAAATGTAAGTTGTGAAACCATAAAATTCCTAGAAGAAAATGTAGGCAGCAACATCTTAGACATCTGTCATAGCAATATGTTTGTCGATACATCTCCTAGGGCAAGGGAAACAAAGGAGAAAATAAACAAGTGGGAATGCATCAAAATAAAAATCTACTGCACAGTGAAAGAATCCATCAAAAAAATGAAAAGGGAGCCCACTGAATGGGAGAACATATGTGCCAATGATACATCTGATGAGGGATTAATTTCCAAAATATATAAAGAACTCATATAACTTAACAAAAAGAAGACAAACAATCCAATTTAAAAATGGGCAAAGGGCCTAAATAGACACTTCTCCAAAGAGGAGATACAGATGGCCAAGAGACAGACGAAAAAATGCTCAAAGTCACTAATCATCAGAGATATGCAAATTAAAACAACAATAAGTTATCACCTCAGACCTATCAGAATAGCTACCATCAACAAATCATCAAATGACAAGCGCTGGCAAGGGTGTGGAGAAAAGGGAACCGTAGTACACAACTGGTGGGAATGCAGACTGGTGCAGCCACTATAGAAAACTGTATGGAGTTTCCTCAAAAAATTAAATATGGAACTGCCTTTTGACCCAGTGATCCCACTTCTAGGAATATATCCTAAGAAACCTGAAACACCAATTAGAAAGAATCTATGCACCATTATGTTCATAGCAGTGCAATTTACAATAGCTAAGATCTGGTAACAGCCCATGTACCCATCAGTAGATGAGTGGATAAAAAAGCAGTGGTACTTTGACAGAATGGAATACTATGCAGCTATAAAAAAGGATTTCTTACCCTTTGGGACAGCATGGATAGAACTGGAGAGTATTATGCTAACTGAAACAAGCCAGTCAGAGAAAGAAAAGTATCCCATTATCTCACTCATATGTGGAATCTAATGAACAAAATAAACTGATGAACAAAATAGATACAGAGACATAGAACCATGGAACAGTATGAGAAATTTTAGAGGGAAGGCAGGGTGGGGGAGTGGGGGCGAAATTAATCAAAGAACTTATATGCATATATGCTTAACCTATGGACACAGACAACAGTGTGGAGAAGGCCGGGGGGAGCTGATTAATGGAGGGGAAAATAGGAAATCTGTAATACTTTCGACAATAATGATAAATTTAAAAAATACTTTTAACAAAAGACAAATATAGATAATCAAGATGTATTAGGAGAATATATCTGATAGGAATATCTAAGCTGAATAGAATCATGTAATTCAATCCGGAATTGTAGCATTAGCCTAGGCCCGTGACTAATGTGGGCTGTCTTTAGATAAGACAGTGAGAAATGAGAATGGTAGAAGTGGCAGGACTTGGTGTCAGGGGATTGGTATATACAAGACACTTATATATGGGGAAAGGAGCTGTGCAAAAACTTGTGGGTGAGCACCAACTTAAGGAGAGTGGTCTGGTGGGTGTTGGACAGGGGAGGGAGGTAAGTCTTATGTCTGAGGTGTTCATGTCTCTGTCCTCAAACAATGAAGGACCACAACCTGACCCCAGATATTTCTGAAAGCCCTTTCAGAGGTCCTCACCCCTGACTGACAAGCTGGGACCTCATGTCCCTATAGCCTGGGTCAATTCCACTTACCTGGAAAGCTCCGAATTGGGATTTTTCCTTCTGCCAGGCATGGCTCTTCTACCTTCAATTTGAGGATGCGCTCTGGTTTGGTAGCCTGCTGTCCTGCTAATGAGAAATGACAGCAATACCTCCTTGGTCTTCAGAGCCTCTGAGAAAGAGGAAGGTGAAGTTTGAGGCAGCACAAGGGACCTATCGCTTGACACATGGTTAAGTCAAATCATTTCACCTGGGTTTAAGTTCACAAACACCTTGTCAGGAGAGCAAAGGCGGAAAAAGGAACTCTGACCCCTAGAATTCAGTGCCAAACTCTTCAAACAGTTCAGAGATCTTGAAAGTTTCTGAAATTGAGAAAGTAAAGGCCCTCTGTTGGACACAATAGTCATAAATAGTAAAATTACCCGAGAAAGTCATTCTTACCTACAGAGACCAGGTTGCTGTAGGTCTCCAGCATCACGTCCCTGTACAGGATCCTCTGTGGAGGATTCAGGTACTGCCACTCCTCCTGAGTGAAATCCACAGCCACATCCTCAAATGTCACGAGTCCCTGTAATTGTACATTCCTTTTATTCTAAAATGCTGATCACTGGGTGATGAGGACAGAATTTAGGGAGACTTCTTATTGGGTTCCCAGTTCATGATGATGATTTAATATAGGATGCCTACTTCATATCAAGTTAGTGACCTACCTTGTGGGAAAATCACAAATCATGGTAGAAAAACTATTCCATTAAATAATAGAATATGTATGGCAATGCGGTATTAATACAAGGCTAGACAAACAGTCCAATAGAACGAAGAAGAGAATCCAAATATGTATGGATACATCAGTTATGACAAAGTTTGTCTGCAAAATAGTGGGGAGAGGATGATCTTCTCAAATAAATGTGGATGGGTTACTGGATATCTATATGAGGGAAAATGACATTTAATCCCTAACACTCACCTTACACAAAAATCAGCTACAGGTAAATTTTAAGTGCAATGTGAAAGGTAACACAATAAAGTGTCTAGAAAATAATACAGGAAAATATTTTCACAGTCTTGGGATAGAGAAAGAATTCTAAAACAAGGCATGAAAAGTATTGCTCTTAAAGGAAAAGACTTATAAATGTTACAAGATTAAAAGTACAACAGTAAAAAGGCAAGCTATAGATGGGCAGATTACTGGCAACATTCATAAGTGATAAAGGGATCTTATCTGGAACATATAAAATAACCTCTACAAATCAGTAAGAATCATACAAAAACACAAAAAGAGAGAAGAGATGTGAATAGGCACTTCACTAAAAAGAAAAGCCAAATGACCTATGAACATGAGAAAATGTACTTGACCTTATTAGCACTCAGGTAACCAAAGGAATGTACTCAATCCCATTAGCACTCAGGTAAATGAAAATTTAAGCTACAATGAAGCACCACTATGCACCCACCAGAAAGGTTACAATCAAGCAGACTAAAAATACCATAATATTGTTTTGATATGGGAACTTTCACACACTGTTAGTAAGAATGTAAACTGGTATAATTGCTTGGGGCATCAGTTTGGCATTATTTACTAAAGTGTATACACTATGATCCAGAGATTCTACTCAAAGGTACACACCTTAGAGAAAATCATGCACATGTGCTCTAGAAAACAAGCACAGGGATGTTCACTGCAGCACTATTTCTAATACTTAACTGAGGAGAAAACAAAAAGGTCCCTCAACAATACAACGGATAAATTATGGAATACTGTATGGTAATGAAAATGAATGAATCACAACTGTATATCCAACATAGATGAATCTCACGGATACTTCTGAGTAAAAGAATTCAGACACAAAAGAGTACATACTACATGATTCTATCTATATACAGTTAGAAAACAGGAAAGGCCAATCCATGATGTTAGAACTCAGGAGAATTATTACTTTTGGGAATGGTACTGACTGGGAGAGGGCATGAGTGGGGATTCGGAAGTCTTGCTTGTTTTAATCTTGACCTATGGGGTGGTTACACAGTGTGTTCACTTTGTGATAATTCATCAAGCTGGAGACTTATAAACTGAACTTCATGTATGTTATAATTAAATGTATTTTATATCTTCATGCTTAAAAATTATTTGCAACAAAAGTACAAAGGCAATTCAATGGAAAATGGGAGTTCCCATTTCAACAAGGTATACTGGAACAATTGGATATCTACATGCAAAAAAAAAAGCAAAAAAAACAAAAAAACTTCAATCCATACCTCCAACATAAAAATTAACTCAAAATGGATTATAGACCTAAATGTAAAACCTAAACCTACACAATTTCTAGAAGAAAATATATGAGAAAATCTTTTTAACCTTAGGTTAGTCAAATAATTTCTCAAACGTGAAACCAAAATTCAAAAGACACTGTTAAGAGAATAAAAAGGCACACGAGGGAAAAAACATTCACAAATCACATATCTAGCAAAGAAGTTGTATTGACAATACGTAAAAACTCTCAAAGCTAAAAATCAAAAAGAGCGAAAGAGAGATACTTTACCAAAGAAGATATACAAATGAAAAATAAGCACATACAAAGATGCTTAACATTATTAGTCATGAGTAAATTGCAAATTAAAACCACAATGAGATACTACTACACACCTATGAGAATGGAAAAAAAATACTTGAAAATACCAAGTGCTGGTGAGGACCTGGAACAACTGGACTTCTCATGTATCATAGGTAGGAATGCAAAATGGCACAGCCACTTTGGAAAACGTTTTTCCAGTTTCTTACGAAGTTAAGCATATGACCTAGCAATCCCACTCACAGGTATATTTACCCAAATTGAATGGAAATTTATGTAAACTCCCAAGCTGGTATATGGATATTTACATAGCAGCTATATTTATAATCACCCAAATTGAAAACCCAAATGTTTTTCAACAGATGAATACACAAATTGGAATCCATACTGTGGGGAGCCGCTGTGGCCCTAGGCACAGAGGAGCTGCCTGGGTGAGCTGCAGAAGTGCTCCCCTGCTCCCTGGGAGATGTGGGTGAGCTGCTGTGGCCCCAGGCACAGAGGGGCTGCCTGGGTGAGCTGCTGATGTGCTCCCCTGCTCCCAGGCAGATGTGGGT
Source organism: Miniopterus natalensis (assembly GCF_054644295.1). NCBI lineage: Eukaryota > Metazoa > Chordata > Mammalia > Chiroptera > Miniopteridae > Miniopterus > Miniopterus natalensis. The sequence continues at coordinate 75,168,188 of NC_142103.1, read as the reverse complement.
GAGCTGCTGTGGCCCCAGGCACAGTGCCTGGGTGAGCTGCAGATGTGTTCCCTTGCTCCGGGGGAGATGTGGATGAGCTGCTGTGGCCCCAGGCACAGAGGAGCTGCCTGGGTGAGCTGCAGAGGTGCTCTCCTGCTCCCTGACCCAGTCCTTGAGGCACCAAAGCAATACTAATTTAGCTTGCAGCCATAAATTCTAGAAAGGCTAATTAGGAAGCTGGCCCCGGCCTGAAGGGTTAAGGGATAGTTAAGCCACATACCAAGCCAAGGACTCAATCCTCCCCAAAAGTTCCCATTAGAAGCCGAGATAAAGATAGTTTCCAAGGCCTGAGCTCCTGCAGGAGGCAGGGTGTTTACTCTGAAAAAGCATTCGTAGGACCTTGGAGAAATTACTTTGTATCGGGCAAAGGGAAGAAATGCGGGGTGGGGTGCTATTCAGCACAATCAACAGTGCCTGTATATATTGAGCCGAGAAAATAAACTCGGGGCTGCGGCAGTTACGAGCTGCAGTCCTCCCGATCCCATCTTTTTTGTGTCTGTCTTTTCTCCATCCTCACCCCTTCCTCAGGACTGTTCGACTCTGCCGGTGGGCTCCGGCACCATACAATGTAATAATACTACTTACCAATAAAAATTAAAGAACTAACGAACAATACATGCAACATGGATGACCTCAAATGTATTATGCTAAGTGAAAGAAATCAAACTCAAAAGCTACATACTATATGATTCTATTTGTATAACACTATGGGAAAGGCAAAAATATAAAGACAAAAAATATATCAGTGATTACGGCAAAGGGAAAATACCGGGAGGCGAAAGAACTGTTCTATATCTTCATTGTGGTGGCAGTTACATACTGTATGAGTTTGTCAAAATTTGTAGAACTGTACACTAAAAAGGGCCTATTTTACATCATACAAATTATACCCATCTTTATTGTAGAGAGTATTCAAAAACACCCACACACAAAAAATGCAACCTAGAGGGAAGATGGCAGAACTCTGACAAGAAGCAGAGCGCCCTTCCTCCCAGTCACAGACTGGACTTACTGCTAAAACACTGCGTAACCAGCTTGGAAAAACACAAGAAATATACCTGAGTGGAAATATTTCGAGTAAGGAGCACTGAAGAAACATCATAGAATCTGGTAAGAGAGGGGTGTTGAAAGAGGGAGTCTCCCCTAAAGCCAGTGCTGGGCTGTGAGGCCCAAGGATTAGAGGCTGCAAAGCTCCCTCCCCCTGGGAATGTGGACTGGCATCCAAAAGCTGGGATCTCAAACCCAGAGCAGAGGAGAAGGGAAGGAAAGCCCATGCATGGTGGGCAGAGGGAGCCAGGGGAACGGTGTGCCTGCAAGAAGGGGACTATGACTTCCCAGTGAAACAACGTGCCTAATGGCAGCAGCCAGGAAAGGAGACTTTCATCCCAGGTACTGATATCAGGAAAGGCTGTCCCGCAGGGTGTGGCTTCCAAATAGAAAGAGGCAAGAGGGCTGCACTGAGCAGCCACCTACAGGGACCCTCTGCTTTCCTGTAAGGCACTGTGTAGAACCCCAGAAAGCATCTGAACTGTGTGGCCCGGGGAAGGGGAAGAGAGTCCTCCCACTGCCAGAAAGGGACTGGAGCCGCCAGCGAGGCAGATCAGGTCTCCAGCTGCCAGAGCTGCCAGTGGAGCAAATCGAGGAATTTTTCCCTCTCTGAGGGGAACAGGGATAGGGTGCAAGGATCTGCCCCAACTTTGCTGAGATCAGCTGTGCATGGGACCTGCATGGGGCTGACTTTGTTACCCCTCCTGCTTGGTTAGGAGGCGCGGGGGTGCCGGGACCTTGCAGGGTGGGTTCTCTACCTGTTTGTTGCTTTGTGTGTTTCTGAGTTTCTGATAGTTGAACGGGCATCCACCTTCCTGGCTTGCATTGGGGAGACAGACCAGCGAAATATGGGGTTTGTGTCCGCATGGTGGAGAGTTTGAACTGAACACCCTGTGAAATCAGCCAACTAGATCTGGGAAAGGAGGGGTAGAGCACGTCTACCTCTCCCGCAGGATAAGAGCATTGCCCCCAATAGGAAAGGGGCTGGTTCAGCTCACTGAAGTCCCAGATATCCCCTGCAGGGCACAGTCCTGAGAGGGAAGGGAGAACAGCTCACAGGACAGCAATACAAGAATAAGTCTCTCAGGGACTATTGTTTGGGAACTGGAGGGAAGGTTTAAAACCCCTTCTGGGAGCTGGGTAGGCAACATGCTAACCAGAATCTTTTCTTAATCAAACCAACTGAGCCCAGGCCACTAAAACTGCCCATACAGAAAAGGCAACAGACTGAATTCAATCTGAACCTGCAGCAGGTCATTGTATGGGGAACTAGAATTGGAGGATAGGGTAGAGACTGAGGAGTTGGCCTTGAAGCAGACTAACTTCCCCACAGTGAGTGCCTGACAACGAAACCTCTAAGTAAAGGGAGCAATATCCCGAGCTACACTACCTACACTGCACCCTAAAAACTCTTCAGAAGATTCTGGAATAAGACCAGGCAACCACAAGGGGGAGGCAAAATAGCTGACAAGTGGAGTTGGTCAACAGAGGGAGTCAGACCAGCCAACTATCTAAGGACACCAGAGCCAAACCTAGACAGCTCCTGACATTGGCTGATACACAAGTACCTCCCAGGAGACCCAAAATCAGCATACAAAACAATGAGCCTCAGACAACATAAGTTGGCCAGATGAAACTCACCTGATTGACTTTTTTTTTTTTTTTGAGAGAAAAGAAAAAAATGTTCTTTCTAAATTTTTAGTAATTTTATAAGTTTGTTTTGGCTTTTTTTTTTTTTTGCTTTACTTTGTTTTGTTTTGCTTTTTATTCTATTATCAAGATTATCTCGATATTCTCTGCTTTATTCCTGGGATATTATCATTATAACCAATAAATTTATTGCTTTTCTCTTGTTTCCCCCATATCTCTTATTGGACTCCTTCCCTGCCATTGCTTTACCTCCCTGTCTCTTCTTGTTCCATTGGCCTTTCTTTTTCTTTTTTTAAATCCCATTTTATTCTCTGTCTTCCTGTCTTTTTGTTTGTTTGTTTCTGTTTGTCTATTTCATTTTTTTTTTTATTTTTTTCAACCATTTTCCTATTCCTACTCTCTGCGCTTGTTTGCTCACCCTTCTTTCCTCTCAGAATCTTTGCCCCTTTTTTCTCTCAGTAGCTTCTCTATTTTTTACTTTGTGTTTTATTTTATTATTATTATTATTTACTATTAGCAATAATATCCCCCCCCCCATTTTGCTTTGGCATTTGTGTTCTTCCTTCATTATCCCAATTCTACTTTCTCTTGGGATGTTTTCATTGTGACTGTCAGGTTATCTTCTAAGTTACTGTTTGTTTCCTGGCACTCTGACTGTGTTTGCTTTTACCCTGTCAGCATCTGTACAACAGCTCACAAGACGTGGTTGTGGCTGAACTTCAGTTAGCCAACCTGAGAGGAGGGTCCTCCCAAAGAGAGGTCAACAACACTCTAGACCCAATCACAATAGGACAGCTCAAAAAACCCACAAAAGGGACACATCTAGAGAAAATAGTTCAGAAATATAAGGAAAACACAACTCTGGGTCCCACTGGACATATATTACAAAATACCAGCCCACAAGACTGGGAGACAGCAAATATATCTGATACAAATACAAACCCAAGAGTCACTAAAATAGGAAGACAAAGAAACAACCCCCAAACTAAAGAAAAGGAAAATTCGCCAGAAAAAGACCTTGATGAGATGGAGTAAAGCAAGCTTTCGGAAACAGAGTTCAGAGTAATGGTTATAGAGAGGCTCAAGTAAAATAATAAGAACCACAAGACACTTAATGGGAAGGTCCAGGAACTTGGTGAAAACATGAGAAAGGAACTAGATATCATAAATAAGAACCATGCAGAAATGAAGAATACTGTATCTGATACCAAGAATACATTGGAAGAAATTAAAAGCAGGCTCAATGAAGCAGAGGACAGAATACGTGAATTAGAATATAAGGTAGAAAAAAACAATCAGAGCAGCTAAAAGGAAAAACACTTAAAAAGCGTGAGGACAGTTTAAGGGAACTTTGGGCCAACATGAAGCGAAACATTCACATCACAGTGATGCCAGAGGGGGAGGAAAGAGAGCAAGGGATAGAGAACCTGACGGAAGAAACAATTACAAGAAACTTCCTTAAGCTGGTGAAGGAGAAAGGCACAGAAGTTCAAAAAGCACAGAGGGTTCCAAACAAGAGGAACCCAAAGAGACCAACTCTAAGAAGCACTGTAACTAAAATGGTAAATGTTAAGGAAAAATAAAGAATATTAAGGGCTGCAAGAGAGAGACAAGCAGTGACCTACAAAGGAGCCTCTAATAAGACTGACGGCAGATTTCTCAACAGAAACACTTCAGGCCAGAAGGGAGTGGCATGAAGTTCTCAAAGTAATGAAAAGCAAGAACATGCAACAAAGACTGCTTTATCCAGCAAGGCTATCATTTAAAATTGAAGGTGAAATAAAAAGTTTCCCAGACAAAAGAAGGCTAAAGGAGTTCAGTACCACCAAACCAGCATTGCAAGAAATGCTAAAAAGACTGATTTAAGAAGAAGAAGAAATATTGAGAGAAACATACATCAACATAAAAGGGGGGAAATGACATTAAATAAGTATATATCAGTAGTAACCTTAAATGTATATGGAATAAATGATCCAATCAAAAGACATAGAGTAGCGGAATGGATAAGAAAACAGGACCCATATACATGCTGTCTACAGGAGACCGGACTGAGAGCAAAAGAATCACACAGGCTGAAAGTGAAGGGATGAAAAAAAATATTCCATGCAAATGGAAATTAAAAAAAAAGCAGGAGTAGCAATACTTATTCCTGACAAAATAGACATCAAAATAACAACCATAACAAGAGACAAAGATGGTTACTACATAATATTAAAGGGATCAATTCAATTGGAGGAAATAACTCTTATAAATATATATGCACCCAATACAGGAGCACTGAAATATATTAAAAATTTCTTGGTGGACTTTAAGGGGGAGAGCAACAGCAACACATTCATAATGGGGGAATTTAACACCCCACTGTCAGCATTAGACAGATCATCAAGACAAAAAATCAACAGGGAAACACAGACCTTAAATGATTCACTAGGCCTAATGGATTTAATTATCATTTACAGAACATTTCATCCCAAAGCAGGAGAATAAACATTCTTCTCAAGTGATCATCGAACATTCTCAAAAACAGACATGTTAGGGCACAAAGCAAGTCTCTACAAGTTCAAGAAGACTGAAACCATATCAAGCATCTTCTTGGATCACAGTGCCATGAAAAGAGAAATCAACCACTATAAAAAAAAAAAAATCAAAGATATTCAAACACATGGAAGCTAAATAGCATATTAATAAACAATGAATGAGTTACCAATGAGATCAAGGAAGAAAGCAAAAACTTCCAGGAAAACAACGAAAATGAACAGACAACAACCCAAAATCTACAGGACACAGCAAAAGCAGTCCTGAGAGGAAAGTTCATAGCAGCACAGGCACACCTCAAGAAACAAGAAAAAGTACTACTAAACGGTCTAACACAACTAAAAGAATTAGAAAACAACAGCAAGAAAAGCCCCAAGGAAGTACAAGGAAGGAAATAATAAAGATCATGGCAGAAATTAATAACATAGAGACTAAAAAAAAATCAAAAAAAAATCCAATGAAACCTAGACCTGTTTCTTTGTAAAGATAAATTAGATTGATGAACATTTAACCAGACTCACCAAGAAACAAAGAGAGAGGGCCCCAAAAAATAAAATCAGAAATGAAAGAGGCGATATAACAACAGAACCAACAGAAATACAAAGGACTGTAAGAAAATACTATGAACAGCTATATGCCAACAAACTGGACAACCTGGGTGAAATGGACAAAGTCCTAGAAACATACAGTCTTCCAAAGCTGATTCAGGAAGAATCAGAAAACCAGAATAGACCAATACCAACTAATGAAAACGAAGCAGTCATCAAAAAACTCCCAGCAAACAAAAGTCCAGGACCAGGTGGATTTACAGGAGAGTTTTACCAAACATTCAAAGATGAGTTAACACCTATTCTCCTCAAACTATTCCAGAAAATTCAAGAGGAGGGTAAACTTCCAAGCTCTTTGTATGAAGCCAACATCATCCTAATCCCAAAACTAGATAAAGACACTACAAAGAAACAAAATTACAGGCCAATATCCCTGATGAACACAGATGCTAAAATCCTCACTAAAATACTGGCAAACCGGATCCAGCAATACATTAAAAAGAGCATACACCACAACCAAGTGAGATTTATTTTGGGGATACAAGGCTGGTATAACATCCACAAATCAATAAATGTGATACATCACATAAACAAAATGAAGGACAAAAATCATATGATCATATCAATAGATGCAGAAAAATTCAACAAAATCCAACACCCATTTCTGATAAAAACTCTCAGCAAAGTGGGAATAGAGAGATCATACCTCAACATAACAAGGGCCATATATGACAGACCTACGGAGTCAATATCATACTCAATGGGGAAAAACTAAAACCATTCCCCTTAAAAACAGGAACAAGACAGGGATGTCCACTTTCACCACTCTTATTCAACATAGTACTGGAAGTCCTTGCCACAGCCACCAGACAGGAAGAAAACATAAAAGGTATCCAAACTGGAAAGGAGGAAGTAAAACTGTCATTATTTGCAGATGACAGGATATTGTACATAGAAAACCCTAAAGACTCCAGCAAAGTACTACTAGAGTTGATAAATGAATTTGGAAAGGTAGCAGGATACAAATTAACACCCAGAAGTCGATGGCATTTTTATACATCAACAATGAACTCTCAGGAAGGGAAACTAAAAGAGCAATACAATTTACCACTGCAACTGAAAAAATAAGATAGCTAGGAATAAACTTAACCAAGGATGTAAAAGACCTGTACTCGGAAAACTACGGGACACTGGAAAAAAAAAAAAAAGTGGAAGGTGCAAACAAGTAGAATATACCATGTTCATGGACAGGGAGAATTAACATCATTAAAATGTCCATACTACCCAAAGCAATCTATAAATTTAATGCAATCCCTAATACCAACAGCATATTTCACAGAGCTAGAACAAATATTCCAAAAATTTATATGGAATCAAGAAAGACCCTTAATAGCACTCTTCAGAAAGAACAGTTGGAGGGATCACTTTACTGAATATCAAACTATACTATAAAGCCACTGTAATTAAAACAGCCTGGTATTGGTACAACAGACATATAGACCAATGGAGCAGAACAGAGACCCCAGAAATAGACCCACACCATAATGGTCAGTTAATATTTGACAAAGGAGGCAAGGGCATACAATGGAGTAAAGACAGTCTCTTCAATAAATGGTGCTGGGAAAATTGAACAGGTATATGCAAAAATATGAAACTAGATCACCAACTTACTCCATACACAAGAATAAATTTGAAATGGATAAAAGACCTAAATATAAGTCACAAAACCATAAAAACCCTGGAAGAAAATATAGGCAGTAAAGTAACAGAAATCTCATGCAGTGTAATTTTCACTGATACATCTCCTAATGCAAGAGAAACTAAAGAAAAAAAAAATAAACAAATGGGACTACATCAAACTAAAAAGCTTCTGCACAGCAAAAGAAATCAGCCTCAAAATACAAAAAAAAACAAAACACACCCCATGGTATGGGAGAACATATTTGTCAAAGAAGCATCTGATAAGGGGCTAATTTCCAAAGTGTGCAAAGAACTCATACAACACAACAAGAGGAAGACAATCCAATTTAAAAATAGGCAAAGGACCTGAATAGACACTTCACCAAAGAGGACATACAGATGGTCATGAGACATATGAAAAAATGGTCAAGGTCAATAATCATCAGAGATAGGCAAATTAAAATGGCAATGAGATATCACTTCACACCTGTCAGAATGGCTACCGTCAATATATCAACAAATGACAGGTGCTGGCGAGGATGTGGAGAAAGGGGGACCCTGGTATACTGCTGGTGGGAATGCAGGCTGGTGCAGCCACTCTGGAAAACAGTATGGAGGTTCCTCAAAAAATTAAAATTGGAACTGCCTTTTGACCCAGTGATCCCACTTCTAGGAATATATCCTAAGAATCCTGCAACACTAATCAGAAAGAATATATGCACCTCTATGTTCATAGCAGCACAATTTACAATAGCTAAGATCTGAAAACAGTCCAAGTGCCCTTCAGAAGATGAGTGGATAAAAAAGCTGTGGGACATTTATACCATGGAATACTATTACTAAGCAAAAGAGGCCAGGCAGAGAAAGACAAATATCGCATGATCTCACTTATACGTGGAATCTAAAGAAGTTAATAAACTGATGAACAAAATAGATTCAGTGACATGGAAGCATGGATCAGACTGATGAATCTCAGAGGGCAGGTGGAGTTGGGTGGGTGGAGGTGGGGGTGGGGAGAGATTAACCAAAGAATTCATATATGCATAACCCATGGACACAGACAAGGGTGTGGTGAAGGTCTGGGGAGGGGAGTAGTGTGGGGTGGAGGGCATCAATGGGGAAAAAAGGGGATATCTGTAATATTTTTAACAATAAAACATAAATAAATAAAAACAATTTTTTAAAAAACAATGCAACCTTACCATTTGTGACAGCATGGATGGACCTAGATGGTATTATACTAAGTGAAATAAGTCAAATACCATATGATTCCACTTATACATGAAATCTAAAGAGCAAAATAAATGAACAAAATAGAAACAGATTCATAGATACAGAGAACAGATTGATGGTTGCCAGAGGCCGGGGGGAGCGGGCTGTGTGAAAAAGGTGAAGGGATTAAGAACTACCAACTGGTGGTCACAAAATAGTCCCATGGATGCAAGGCACAGCATAGGGGATATAATCAATAATATTGTAATAACTATGTACAGTGCTAGGTGGGTACTTGAAATATCAGGGGGAACACTTTGTAAAGTATATGACTGTCTAATCACTATGCTGTACACATGAAACTAATACAAAATAATATTGAGTGTAAACTGTAATTGAAAAATAAATTTTTAGAAAAGCACCCATGTATAGGGAAATTTTGAAAGCCCACATACAGGATGGAACAAAAGTAGGTTTATAGTTGTGAGTATGTTAAACACAGAGTTTTCTTGGATTATTATTTATTAATTGTCGTATTATTTTCCATATGAACAATTGTAAACCTACTTTTGCCCCATCCTGTATATGCCCAAAATAAGACTCATGCTCACAAAAGACCCAAGACTCTAACTGCTATAATTCTTCCCAAGCACAGAAAATGAAAAGCTTCAAAATTCTGACATAAACAAGTATAAATTTGACACATAAGCTCATTTATGACTGTACAAAACAAGAAAACTACAGACCAATCTCACTTATTAACATCAGTGTAAAAATCCTAAATAAGATTTAAGCAAACAGAATAGATCCACATTATGACAATAAAACATAATGACCAAGTAAGATTTAGTCCAGGCACACAACAATAGTTCAATACTAGAAAATTCATTAATATAAGTTACCATTTAAGTAGGCCTAAGGAGAAAATTTATATGATTAAAAGAATTAACATAAGAAATGTTGATATAAAAATACTGAAACAGAATTCAATACCCATCCTGATTTTAAAAAACCACTAAAGTTGACAATTGAAGGTAATTTCCTTAAAATAACCGAAGATAGACAGACAGACAGCTAGATAGATAAGAGAGGGAGGGAGGGAGAGCAGACTGGAATTGAAGGAAGGAAGCATGGAAGGATGTTTTGCATAGGAGCCTTGGGTCATCATGGATAGTGTAATAATGTGATTTAGGGTGGGGGCTGTCCACACCAGAAAGACCAACTATGTGATTTAGGGTGGGGGCTTTGGGTCACACCCCAAGTGGCCGGAGATGGAGAGCATTCATGTGGATAAAGATGTCTATAAAATGAAGCCCTAATAAAATCTCTGGACACCGAGGCACATGTGAACTTCCTTGACTTGCAGAACTCCATGGGTACTATCACAGATCAATGCCAATGAAGTCACACATCCCAACTCCATGGAGAGAGAAAAACGGAAGCTCTGTGTTTAGTAATTTCTTGAACCCTGCCCTATGCACTTATTCCCTTGGTAGATTCCAATCTGTGTCCTCTCCCTGTAACAAGCCATAACCATGAGTATAACAGCTTTCAGTGAGTTCTCTGAGTCCTTTCAGTGATTTATCAAACCTAAGAGTGCTCTTGGGGACCCACAAGCTTGTAGGTAGTGTCAGAAGTGAGAGTGGTCTCTTATGGGGACTGTTTCCTCCATCTTCAGATTTGTCAGACACTTCACAGACAGAATAACACAAAGTCACAAAGATGTAGTAATCCCTATGTTAATATGTAAATTTAATGTAACCCCAATTTTTAAAAAACAAGCTCTTTAATGGTATTAACAAGGTAATACTGAAGGTCATATAAAAAATAAATGTGCAAGAATAGCTAGAAAAACCTGGAAAAGAAAAACTGAGGGAGGGAGTAGCCCTACCAGATACCAGAGCATACTTTGATGCATGCATTCTCTCGAAGCACAGGGTGACAGACCCTCATTCTAATAAATAGTAACAGGACAACTGGAGAGCCATTTGGAAAGGATAAATCATATCCATACCTCATACCACACACAAAAATAAACACCAAATGGATCAGGGGGCTAAATGTAAAAAACTTAAACCCCACAAAGTACTATAAGAAAGCATAAGTGAATTCCTGGGTAACCTGAATAAAGGGAAAGATTTCTAACTGTAAATAAAGGTACAGATGTAATAAAAAAGTTGTAAATACAACTATGGAAATATAAAAACATTTTTGCAAGTCCAAAGACATAAATCCAAAGACAAATGACAAACTAGGGGGAAAACTGTTGCAACACATATCACATATAAAGATTAATATCCTTAATATATGAAGGACTCTTAAAAACCAAGGGGAAAAAAGACCAAATACCTGATAGAAAATTAGAGGAATAAAAAAGACAATTCACAAAAGATATACAAAAATGACTCTTAAATATATGAAATTATTTTCAATTCACTCATAGTAAGAGTGCCAATTCAAACTACAGAAAGATACCATTTTTTACTTAGCAGACTGAAAAAAATTTAAAAGCCTGGCAACATATTGTTAGTGCAGCCATGCAGAAACAGGCACTATCATACATTGCTGGTGGAAGTGGAAACAGTACAACCTCTACAGGAGGGAATTTGGCAATATCTAACAAAACTACAATTGTATTTACCCTTTGATCTAGCAATGCCACTTGTAGGAATCTATATAGAAGATATATCTAAACAAAAAGGAAACAACATATGCACAACATATTCCGTTGCAGCATTATTCTTAATTGCAAAATACTGGAAACAACCAAAATTCTCATGTACATAGGAGAATGGTTGGACAAACTGATACATCCACTAATGGAAAACTAGGCTGCTATAAAAACGAATCATCAGAGAGATGCAAATTAAAACGACAATGAGGTACCACTTCACACCTGCCAGAATGGCTGCAACCATCAATAATTATCAACAAACAACAAGTGCTAGCAAGGATGTGGAGAAAAAGGAACCCAAGTACACTTCTGGTGGGAATGCAGACTAGTGCAGCCACTATGGAAAACAGTGTGGAGTCTCCTCAAAAAATTCAAATTAGAACTGCCATTTGATCCTAAGAAGCCTGAAACACCAATCGGAAAGAATATATGGACCCCTATGTTCACAGCAGTGTTATTTACAATAGCTAAGATCTGGAAACAGCCCAAGTGCCCTTTAGTAGACAAATGGATAACAAAACAGTGGTACATTTACACAGTGGAATACTATGCAGCTGTAAAAAAGAAGGATCTCTTACCCTTTGAGACAGCATGTAGGGACCTGGAGATGATTATGCTAAACAAAATAAGCCAGCCAGAGAAAGACAAATATCACATGATCTCACTCATATGTGGAATCCAATGAACACAATAAACTGATGAATAAAATAGAACCACAGACATGGAAACACAGAACAGGCTGACAAATCTCAGAGGAAAGTGGGGAGGGGGACAGGAAGAGATTAACCAAAGAACTTATATGCATATATGCATTGCCCATGAACACAGATGCTAGGGTCGTAAAGGCTTAGGGAAGAGCAGGAACTGGGTGGTAGGGGGCAAGAAGATAAAAGGGGAAGACATTTGTAATACTCTCAACAATAAAGATAAAAAAAGAATGAGTCAAAGAAATAGAACAAACAATCCTAAAATTTGTATGGAAGCACAAAATACCCTGAATAGCCACTGCAATCCTAAGAAAGAAGAAAAAGCTGGAGGCATCATGCTCCCTAATTTCAAACCATATTACAAAGTTATAGTAATCAAAACAGTGTGGTATTGGCATAAAAATAGATACAAAGATCAATGGAACAGAATAGAGAGCCCAGAAATAAACCCATAATATATATGGTCAATTAATTTATGACAAAGGAGCCAAGCATACAGAATAGGGAAATGACAGTCTCTTCAATAAACGGTGTTGGAGCCCAGCTGGGCGTGGCTCAGCGGTTGAGCATTGACCTAGGATCCAGGAGATCAGGGTTCGATTCCTGGTCAGGGCACATGCCCAGATTGTGGGCTGCAGCCGATCAATGACTCTCTCATCATTGAGGTTTCTATCTCTCCCTCTCCCTCTCCCTTCCTCTCTCTCTAAAAAATCAATAAAAAATAATAAATAAATAAATAAATAAGCGGTGTTGGAAAAACTGGACAGCCACATGCAAAACAATGAATCTAGACTACTATCTTATACTACACATATGAATTAACTCAAAATGGAATAAAGACCTGAATGTAAGACCTGAAACTATAAAACCATTCAAGACAATATAAATCGACCTTGAGGGCATTAAGTAAAATAAGTCAGATAGAAAAAGACAAATACCATATGATCTCACTTATATATGGACTCTAAAAGCAAAAACAAACAAATATACAAACTCACAAATACAAAGAACAGATTGGTGGTTGCCAGAGGCAAAGGTTGGGGGATAGATGAAATGAGTGAAGGTGGTCAAAAGGTATAAACTTCCAATTATAAAAAAATCAAGTCCTGGATTTTAATGTAAAGCATGATGACTATAGTTAACAATACTGTACTGGATATTTGAAAGTTGTTAAGAGAATAAATTTTAAAAGTTCCCATTACAAGAAAAAAATTCTAACTATGTGTGGTGATGGATGTTAACATTTATCGTGGTAATCATTTCACAATATATACAAATATCAAATCATTATGTTGTACACTTGAAACTAATATAACATTATATGTTAATTATATTTCAATTAATAATGAATGAGGACAATATTTGTAAATATACATGGAGCAGCTTCCAGGATATATTGTTAAGGGAATAAAGCAAAGTACGAGAGAGTCTATAAAAACCGTATGCAGTAAATTCTCACTAACATTGTTGATAGGTTCTGTGACTTTAAGAGAAACGACATATAATGAAACAAATTTTACTACAGGCTAACGGATATAAACAAGAGTTAAGTTCCTACAGCATCTCATCAATGTTATAACAAAATGACATTAAACAAAATGGTGTTATTCAAGAACCTGCTATACTACCTTTTGAATAATACAGGAGGGGAAACTTTAAAAATATACATTTATCTGCTTATTTTAAAATAAAACATAAGCACAAATCAGAAACTAACAAGACTGGTTATCTCCAAGGTGGAATAAGAATAGGTAGAAGGTATGGGGACAGGTGAAAATTGTGTGTATGTATTTTTTAATAGTTTATCTCTTCAAAACATGTTAACATTTTACATATAAAAGTAAGAATAAAATTAAATCCACAAAAATGGAAAAAAATAAAATTTAAAACTGAGTATAAAAACAAGAACCTAACCGTATACCAAATAAATAACATAAGCACACTGGATAGGAGAAAAGAAAAAGAAAAATGAATCCAAATAATTTCTAAACAGAGTACTTTGATTACATATCATCAGTATAAAAGACATGCAAACAAATCATATACTGTACTCAGTAGGTTGGTTTTTCACATGTGTGGATACAGGAATTCTGATTCTACTTTCAATGTATTGTAAAACTGAGCAAATGAGTCAATATATTGATGCTAGCAGCCAGTGCTCTCACTCTTGGAAAAGGGAGATACAAATACAGAATGAGAGAAAACTAGGAAGATTCCTAGGATACTGTATGAATTCAAGGTGTGTGTGTATGTATATGTGTGTGAATATATATATATATATACACATAGATACATAGACATATAAATAGTCACATATACAAACACAAAGCTCTGTTCACTGAAAAGGCCTACAAGTAATAACACACCAGTAGTGATGAGCACACCTAACACACAGATTTTGGTTTCAACACATCATTATCCACTAACAGGAACCAGTGCTCCTTGGACAAATGGCTGATTCCAGGCCTGGGTCAGGGAAAGTAAAAGAAGAAGGCTAGAACATCTTATTGCATCAGACAGTAAACAAGTGGTAAAAAAAATTATAGGGATGTGTCAAAAGGACAAAAAAACAAACAAACAAAAAAACAGCTTAAAAGGGCTCCCACTGGCCAACTCAGGGAGAACTAAGCTTCAAAATAAACAATGATGGTAATGGAGTATAATCCACTTAATAAAATAAGAACCCATAAGAACAAAAAATTTTATATTACTGATGTAAGTAATAAATGAAGGAGACGAGGAAGACTCATCTTCTAACCCTATCACCTTGGACATGAGAATTTTGGGAAACAAACATTCAGGCCATAGCAAAGGTCAACAAACAAAAATCAATCATATTTCTATCTACTAGCAATAAATATTGGAAATTGAAATTTAAAAATCAAAACCACTTACAATAGCTTAGAAAAGGAAATGAATGAAACATGTATAGGTCTAACAAAACATGTTGTTATGAACTGAATTGTGCCCCCCTCAATTCATATGTTGAAGCTATAACCCCCAATGTGAACTTATTTGAAGATAGGGCCTGTAAGAAGGTAATTAAGGTTAAATGAGGTCATAAGAGTGGGGCCCTAATCCGATAGGATTGGTGTCCTTAAAAGAAAAGGAAAAGACACCAGAGCTCCTTATCTCTCTCTGCACAAGTACAGAGGAAAGGCCATGTGAGGACATAATGAGAAGGTGGCTATCAACAAGCCAGGAAGAGAGGTCTCACCAGAAACCAACTCTGACAGCACCTTGATCTGGGACTTCTAGTTTCCAGAACTGTGAGAAAATAAATTTCCATAGCATTTTGTTATGGCAGCTCGAGCAGACTAATATACATGTAAAGGATCTGGATGTTGAAAATTACAAAATATTGATGAAATAAATCACAGAAGATCTAAATAAATGGAGACATACCATGTTCACAGATTGGAAGACACAACATAAGATAGATATCAATTCTCCCCAAGTTGATCCACAAGTTTAACTCAATTCCTATCAAAATCCTAGCAAGATAATTTTTAGATATATAACAAGCTTATTCTAAAATTTTTATAGAAAGACAAAGGCAAAGGAACAAGAATAGCCAAACAATTTTGAAAAAGTAGAATCAAGCTAGAGAAATCATACTACTTTAAGACTTAATATAAAGCTGCAGTTAATGAAGACAGTATGGTACTGGCAGAGAAATAGATACACAGATCAATAGAACAGAATATAGTCCAGAAATAGGCCCCACAAATATGGCCAACTGATATTTGACAAAACTATAAAAGCAACTCAATAGAGAAAAATGGTCCTTTCAACAAATGGGGTTAGAACAAATGGAAATCCAAATGCAAAATAATGAATCTTGACTTAACCCTCACACCTTATATAAAAATTAATGCAAAATAGATCATAGGGCTAAATGAAAAATGTAAAACTATAAAACTTATAGAATAGGAAAAATCTTCATGACCTAGGGTTCAGCAAAGAGTTCTTACACATGACACCAAAAGCACATCCATAAACAAAATAATTTCAAGATTTAAAATTCTTGCTCTGTGAACAACATTGTTAACAGAATGAAAACACAAGCCACACACATGGAGAAAATATTTATAAGCCACATATCTGACAAAGCACTTGTATACAGAATATATAAAGAACTCTCAAAACTGAAAAAAGTGAAGGGATTGAGAAGTATACACTGGTAGTTACAAAACGGACATGGGGGTGTAAAGTACAACATAGGAAATATAGTCAATAATATTGTAATAACGATGCATGGTGCCAGGTGGATACTGGAAATATCAGGGGGAACACTCTGTAAAGCAAATGCTTGTCTAATAACTATGTTGTATACCTGAAACTAATATAAAATAATATTGAATGTAAACTGTAATTGAAAAATTTTTTAAACTAGATAATGAGAAAACAATCCAATTTAAAAATAGGCAGAAGACTTGACTGAACAGACACTTCACCAAAGAGGATATACAAAAAGTAAATAAGCATATACAAAGATATTCAACTTCATCAGCCATTAGGAAAATGCAAATTAAAACCATGATAAGATACCACTATGCAGCTAGAATGACTAAAATTTAAAATACTGACAATACCAAGTGCTGACAAAAATGTGAAGCAACTGGAATTCTTATACATTGCTGGTGAAAATGAACAATTCAACCATTCTGGAGAACAATTTGGCAGATTCTTAAAAAGTTAAACATACATTTACTATATGACCCAGCAATCCAATATTTACTGTAGAGAAATGAAAACAGATGTTCACACCAAAACCTGTTATAAATGTTTAAAGCAGCTGCTCCACTAATTGCCAAAAACTGTAAATAATTTAAATGTCTTTCAATAGGAGAAGGGATAAGTAAGCTGTGGTACATCTATAGCACAGAATACCACTCAGCAATAAAAGGGAAAGAACTACTGACACACACACACAACTTGGCTGAATCTCCAGGGAATTATACTATGTGAAAAAATCCAATCTCAAGAGGTCACATACTATATGATTCAATTTATATCATTTTCTTGAAATGACAAAATTCTAGAAATGGAGAATAGATCAATAATTGCTAGGAGTCTAGGAATGGGGTCGGGGGGAAGATGTGGTTATAAAAGGGCAACATAAGGGATCCTTGCATTGATGGAACTATGTCTTGACCATATCAATGTCAATATCTTGTTTGTGACATTGTACTATAGTTTTGTGAGATGTTAACATTGGGAGAAACTGGGCAAAGAATACAAGGGATTTCTTTGTATTATTTTTACAATTGCATATCAATCATTTATCTCAAAAGACAGCTTTTTTTAAAAAAAGGTTACATATCATATGATTCCATTTATATGACATTCTTGAAAAGGTAAAACCATAGCGACACAGAACAGATCTGCCATTGCCTGAGGTTACAGTTGGGTAGCATGAGACAGTTTTTTTGGTGTGATGAAACTACTCTGTACCCTATAGATTAGTTAAACCAGTTTATACATGTGTTAACATTTCTTGAATTGGACAACAACAAAATCAATTTTACTGTACACTAAATTAAAAAATAAAAATTTTTATTGAATTCACTGGGGTGACATTGGTTAATAAAATTATATAGGTTTCAAGTGTACAATTCTATAATACATCATCGGTATACTGTATTGGGTGTTCACCACCCAAAGTCAAGTCGCCTGTCACCATTTATCCCCTATTTACCCTCTTCTACCTCCCCCCACTCCCCTTCCCCTATGGTAATCATCATATTGCTGTATGTGTCTGAGGTTTTTTTTTCTTAATCTCTTCACCTTTTCACCCAGCCCCTCAATCCCTCTCCCCACTGAAAGCTGTGAGTCTGTTCTCTGTATCTATGAATCTGTTTCTATTTTGTTTGTTTAAAAAATTAAAAAAATTAAAGTGAAAGAGAAAAGGTGGTGGGCTATGGGTGTCTGCAGTTGTCTCTTAGCAAAATGAGAATCAAAATTCCAACTGAGAAAATTACTTCTGGAAAAATATGAAAGACAAACACTGCCCTAAGATATTTCATTTCCAAATTACTTTTTTTTTTAATTTTTTTAAACATATCTTTATTGATTTCAGAGAGAGGAAAGGAGGCGGAGAGAGAGAGATAGAAACATCAATGATGAGAGAGTCATTGATTGGCTGCCTAGCCCACAACCCGGGCATGTGCCCTGACCGGGAATCAAACCCTGATCTCCTGGATTCTAGGTCTATGCTCAACCGCTTGAGCCACACCCCGCCGAGCTCCAAATTACATTTTGATATTAGATCTCTACCTCACTGAGGAATGCTGTAGAAATATCTGTAGAAACCAAGGACTGCATTTTCCACCAGGCTTTGGTTGAAGACAATTCCATCATCCACAGGCCAACCCAGCAAAGAAATGCCTTGCCCAGAGAGTGTGGCTCAGTGGTAGAGCGTTGACCCATGAACCCAGAGGTAATGGTTTGCTTGGGTTTGATTCCCCGTTAGGCCCCAGTTGCTGGCTCAATCCTCTGTTGGGGGCCTGCAGGAGGCAACTGATCAATGATTCTCTCTTATCATTGATGTTTCTTTCTCTCTCTCCCTCTCCCTTCTTCTCTCTGAAACCAATAAAAACATTTTTAAAAAATGAAAGAAATGCCTTGAAACGCTGAGGACTTGCTGTTCTCTCCCTATTATGAACCAGGTGAGCCAGGTTACTGGTTACATTTCCTTCCCTATGGCTGCCAAAGGCTCAAAGATAAATTTGCAATTCATCTTTAGTATCTGATACACCCTAAGTCTTCCACATATCTACATTGGCCTTGCTGCTGCCTTTCATTTTCCCTCATCCTAATGCTTATTTACAAATAATTTCCTATTTTATGTCAGAGATTCCTACATCACATCCATGTCAAAACAGGAAGGAACAGACAAGTCTTACCTGGGTTTCCACCATTTCCTGCTCTTCTTGGGAAAAGGCAGATGTGTGAGCTGGAAGAGCAGAGAAGTGTAGAGCATATGAGAGACTACATCAGGCCTCCAGTGCCTAAAATTATCTGCCTAGCTATCCCCTCACACCAGCTAGACATGAGGCCACTCTGTGGAAGTTTGGGGAACCATGCGGTTTTAACAACCACCTGTGTATTCTCCCCTCTGTTCCTCATGTGAACATTTAACACAAAAGGTTTTTTCTATACATACTTATGTACTGACCCAGAAATTGAATTTCTAAGTATTTTCCTTAATGCAATAATGTAACATAATGTCTCTGTAAGTACCTTCATTTCAGCAATGACTTCAACAATGCCAAATTTAAACAATCCTATATGATCCGTAATACGGGACTGATAAGGAAATACAAGAGATGAAACGCTATGTAGCTATTAAAAATAATGTATGGAACTGTATACTTATTACCTGTGTACTTCTTATTGAGGCAACATTGGTTTATCACATTATATAAATTTCAGGTGTGCAACATTATAATTTGACAACTATATAATACATAACATTCACCTGTGTACTTCTCTGAACATATATCTAAAAAAGAAAAGTAGGTTATAAAGCTGCAGGAACCCATTTTAAAACTGTTTAAAAATGCATAGGCCTTATACACGTTAAAAAATGCCTAAGAATAGACATGTAAATCTAGGGACGTAAAATTCGCTTTTCTTTTTCTCTATTTTCTAATCTAGAATTCAAATGTGATACTTAACTGTTAATAGCCAAGAAAACAACTTTTTAAAACATTACCCCAGGACATTAGCCCCATCCTCCCTGAGACACCTCCCCCCCACCCCCCACCCCCCACCCCAACCCCATGCACCCCATGCCTCAGGCTCTGAGCGGACCCTTAGGCAGATGAGTAGTCTCAGATGCCTTCTTCCTTCTTCTCACCTCACTGGGGTCTCACTCTGCCCAGAAGCCAGAAGGAAGCCTTCAGATGCAGATTCACTTCAGCTGGAACATTGGCACCAGGCCCCTACCTCGGAGCTTAGGCGAGGGGAGAGGGGCAGAGGGAAACGGGGCACGCCTAAGGAGGGGCCTAAGGGGTGCTAGGAACCCTTAGCGCAGGTCACTGTGCTGGAAAATGTGTAAAAGTCAACGTTTAATAAGCTCCATTCAACCCTGACTAGCCGCATAACTTCGCCCACCATTGGGCCCAAAGGCACATTCACTGACCTCTCGGTCCTCTATCATTCACCCCACAACCCCCTACTTTAATGACCCTCACAAGCCCCCCTTTACTCGTCTCCCAGAACTCCCCATCACTCAGCCCATCACCCCTAAGCACCCCTCGCCCCCTCAACCTCTCTCTTTCTTTCTCTCTTTTTCTCTCTCCCTCTCTCTGTCTCTCTCGACAACAGATTTTCTGTTTGCTGCAGAGGAGACCGTTACAAGAACTACCCCAAGAAACACTTCCGCTTCGGGACTAACTCGGGTTCGACAGCCTACAGTGCTGCAGGGGCCAAGCGTGCGCACGCTCAGTTGGAGCTTGGAGCCTGTGTCCGCCAATAGTCAACAAGCGCCTCCCTCCCGCCTTCCAAAGCGACGGGGCTGCTGCGCAGGCGCAGAGGAAAGATGGCCGCGCTGGTGACGTCACTCCAAGGGTATGGCTACGCCCACCGCATCTCTTCTCCTGAAGGGTGGCTGCATCGAGCTTGTGTTTACTTTGTTCTGCGGAGGCCGCCATTCCTAAAACTACCAAGACCAATTTTCTTATGGCGGAGACGGGAAGTCCCCAATATGAAAGCTCTAGCAGGCAGGTTTTTGGTGTCTTGAACTTGGAGGGCAGCGTCGGGTTTGCAGGAGTAATAAAACAGTAAGTCAAAGCCGAGTTGCTTGGCGTGCAGAAAGCTGGCTCCATCCAGTGGCTAAGGCCGAGTTGACAGCCAAGCTTTTAAAGGCAAATAAGAAGCTGAAGAATAAATCAACGGAGACCTAACAAACACACACCGAATGGAAGGGAATGTGCTAAGTAGAGGCCGACAAGTTGCTTCCTCTGGATGGGCAGCTACTATCTCCTTTCATGGGCATGACAGTTACACAGTACAAAAGGAACTGGTCACATAAATATCTGAAGCAAAAGAGCTTTCTGATGAAGGGCAAGAATGTGTAAAGCCCTGAAGTAGGACCCAGTTTGGCATCTAGGAGGAACAGAAATAGTGTCATTGTGATAGGGGCACTTATAATGTCCAAAGACTGAGCACCTGAATTAATCTGAAATATAGTTATATTACTTACAAAATTGTAGAACACATATACTTAAGTGATCAGGGATTTAAGTTTCTTTTTTCCTTAAGTTTCTTTCTCCTAGGCCTTTTCATCCGTATACTGCCCTTGATCTTGGATGAAGCAATTAAGGAAGTGACGCAACTGTGAACAATGAGTCAAGATATCATCTTATCAGGACAACCAATACGAATGGTCAGGCTGACCCAACAATGAGTCAAGATATCGCCTCATCAAGACATCGCCAGATGACCAAGAACAAGAGAATGACGTCTGCAGACTTCCAGGACTGCACATAGCTGCATTCCATTCCTAGCCTCAGTTTGCCCCATTTCCCTATATAACCCTATCCCTCAGGTCACTCCTTAAGATAGGTTTTGCATGCTCCATGCTCCCTGTCTCCTTGGTTGGCTGGCCTTCTCAATAAACATCTTATGTAATTCAACCCTGCTTCCATTGAATTGGTCACAGCTACAGGCAGCCGGAACCCCACCGGGGTTTCCCAGTAAGAATTGTATTAGGAGTGTAGGAGTTGTGGGCAAAGGAGAGGTAAGTGGGGACGAGATGCAGTAGGGCCGCCTCTGCCAGGAACAGAGCTCATGTTTCATTCTGGATATAATGGGAAGCCAAAAGAGGGATCAGATTTTTTAAAAGACCAGTCTGAAATGATCTAGCAGTTTTTAAATTCTTTTTTTTTTAATGTATCTTAATCATTGAAAATATTACAGATATCTCCTTTTCTCCCCCCTCCATTTACCCCCTCCACTCCGCCTCCCTCCCCAGGACTTCACTGCAATTATGTATATATGCATATAAGTTCCTTGTTAATCTCGTCTCATTCCCCCCTTCCCTCTGAAATACCTCAAGTCTGTTACATGTTTCAATGTCTCTAAGTCAGTTTTGTTCAGTTTATTTTGCTCATTAGATTCTACATATGAGTGAGATCATGTGATACTTGTCTTTCTCTGACTGGCTTATTTCACTTAGCATAATACTCTCCAGGTCCCTCCATACTGTCTCAAAGGGTAAGAGATCCTTCTTTTTTACAGCTGCATAGTACTCCATTCTATAAATGTACCACAGCTTTTTTATCCACACATCTACTGATGGGCACTTGGGCTGTTTCCAGATCTTAGCTATTGTAAGTAATGCTGCTATGAGCATAAGGGTGCATATATTCTTTCTGATTGGTGTTTTAGGATTGTTAGGATATATTCCTAGAAGTGGGATTACTGGGTCAAATGGCAGTTCCATTTTTAATTTTTTGAGGAAACTCTGTACTATTTCCCATAGAGGTTGTACCAGTCTGGATTCTCACCAACTGTACAAGGGTTCCTTTTTCTGCATATCCTCACCAGCACTTGATGTTTATTGATTTATTGATGATTGCCATTCTGCAGGTGTGAGATGGTACCTCATTGTCATTTTAATTGGTAGCTTTCTGATGATTAGGGATGCTGAGCATTTTTTCATGTGTCTCTTGGCTATTTGTATGTCCTCTTTGGAGAAGTGTCTATTCAGGTCTTCTGCACATTTTTTAATCAGCTTGTTTATATTCCTTTTGTTGAGTTATATGAGTATTTTATATATTTTGGAAATTAACCCCTTATCAGATGTATTATTGGCAAATATGTTCTGCCATGTAGTGGGTTCCCTTTTCATTTTGATGCTGCTTTCTGTGCAGAAGCTTTTTAGTTTGATATAATCCTGTTTGTTTATTTTTTCCTTTGTTTCTCTTGCCCTAGGTGATGTATCTGTGAAAATTCTGCTATGTGAGATGTCTGATATTTTGCTGCCTACATTTTCTTCTAGAATTTTTATGATTTCATGACTTACATTTAAGTCTTTTATCCATTTTGAGTTTATTCTTGTCTATGGTGTCAGTTGGTGGTCTAGCTTCATTTTTTTTGCATGTACCTGTCCAATTTTCTCAACACCATTTATTGAATAAACTGTCTTTACTCCATTGTATGTTCTTGCCTCCATCATCAAATATTAACTGATCATAATGGCTTGGGTAGATTTCCTGGTTCTCTGTTCTGTTCCATTGATCTATATGCCTGTTCTTCTACCAGAACCAGGCTGTTTTGATTACAGTGACTTTGTAGTATAACTTGATATCTGGTATTGTGATCCCTCCAACTTGTTCTTCTTCCTCAAGATTGCTGCAACTATTTGGGATCTTTTTTGGTTAGATATAAATTTTTGGAGTGTTTTTTCTAGATCTGTGAAATACGCCATTAGTATTTTAATAGGTATTGATTGCATTGAATCTATAGATTGCTTTGGGAAGTATGGACATTTTAATGGTGTTGATTCTGCAAATCCACGAACATGGTATATATTCTTCTACTTGTTTGTATCTTCTATCTCATTTTTCAACATCCTGTAGTTTTCACAATAGAGGTCTTTTGCGTCCTTGGTTAAGTTTATTCCCAAGTATCTTAATTTTTTCATTGCAATGGTAAATGGAATTGTTTTTTCAGTTTCTATTTCTGAGAGATCATTATTGGTATATAAAAATGTCATCCATTTCTGGGTATTAATTTTGTATCCTGTTACCTTGCCAAATTCATTTATTAAATCTAGTAGTTTTTTGGTGGAGCCTTTAGGATTTTCTGTGTACAATATCATGTCATCTGTGAATAATGACAGTTTTACTTCCTCCTTTCCAATTTGGATGCGTTTTATTGTTTCTTCCTGTCTGATTGCTCTGGCTAAGACTTCCAGTACTTTGTTGAATAAGAGTGGTGAAAGCAGACATCCCTGTCTTGTTCCTGTTCTTAGGGGGAATGGTTTTAGTTTTTCCCCATTGAGTATGATGTTGGCTGTAGGTTTGTCATATGTGGCCTTTAGTATGTTGTGGTATGTTCCCTCTATTCCCACTTTGCTGAGAGTTTTTATCAAAAATGGGTGTTGGATTTTGTGGAATGCTTTTTCTATGTCTATTGATAAGATTATGTGATTTTTTTTGTCTTTCAATCTGTATATGTGATGTATCACATTTATTGATTTGCGAATACTGTACCAGCCTTGCATCCCTGGAATAAATCCGACTTTGTCATGGTGTATGATCTTATTAATAGGTTGCTGGATCCGATTTATTAATATTTTATTGAGGATTTTATCATCTATGTTCATCAGGGATATTGGCCTGTAATACCTTTTTTGTAGTGTCTTTATCTCGTTTTGGGATTAGGATAATGCTGGCCTCATAAAAAGAGCTTGGAAGTCTTCCTTTCTCTCAGATTTTTTTTGAAATAGTTTGAGGAGAATAGGTGTTAGTTCTTTGAATATTTGGTAAAACTCCCCTGTGAAGCTGTTGGGTCAGGGCTTTTGTGTGCTGGGAGTTTTGTAATTACTGCTTCAATTTCATCAGTTGTTATTGTTCTATTTCGTTTTTCTCATTCTTCCTGATTCCATTTTGGAACATTGTAGCTTCCTAGGAATTTGTCCATTTCTTCCAGGTTGTCCACTTTGTTGGCATATAGCTGCTCATAGTGTTTTCTTATAATCCTTTGTATTTCTGTGGCATCAGTTGTTACTTTACCTATTTTGTTTCTGATTTTATTTATTTGGGTCCTCTCTCTTTATTTCTTCATGAGTCTGGCTAAAGATTCATCAATCTTGTTTATCTTTTCAAAGAACCAGCTCTTAGATTCATTGATCTTTTGTATTATTTTTTTAGTCTCTATGTCTTTTATTCTGCTCTGATCTTTATTATCTCCTTCCTTCTACTTACTCTGGGCCTTTCTTGTTGTTCTCTTTTTTAAAAATTTTTTTATTATCTTTTTAATGTTTCAACTTATCTTTATTGTTGAAAGTATTAGAAATGTCCTCCTTTTCCCCCATTGATTTTCTGCACCGTGCACCCTCCTCCAGGCCTTCACCACACTATTGCCTGTGTCTATGGGTTATTCATACATGCATATAAGTTCTTAGGTAAATCTCTCCCCACTCACCCACCCATCCCTACCATCCCTCTGAGATTCATCAGTCTGTTACATGCTTCTGTGTCTCTGGATCTATTTTGTTCATCAGTTTATTTTGTTCATTAGATTCCACATATGAGTAAGATCATGTGTTACTTGTCTTTCTCTGACTAGCTTATTTCACTTAGCATACTACTCTCCAGGTCCCACCATACTGACTCAAAGGGTAAGCAATCCTTTTTTACAGCTGCATAGTATTCCATGGTGTAAATGTCCAAGAAAAGTCTTGATATGAATTCAGTCTTCTTGAACTAGTAGGGACTTGTTTTGTGTCCTAACATATTGTCTATCTTTGAGAATGTCCCCTGTGCACTTGAGGAGAATGTATATACTGCAGCTTTGGGGTGAAATGTTCCGTAAATGTCAATTGAATTCATCTGATCTAGCGTGTCATTTACAGTCAGTATTTCCTTGTTGATTTTTTGTCTGGAAGATCTATCCAATAAAGTCAGCGAGGTGTACAAGTCCCCTACCATGACTGTATTGCTGTCAATCTCTTTTTTAAAGTCCTCCAGAAGTTTTTCTTTCAGCCTATGTGAGTCTTTGGTTTGAGGTGGGTCTCTTGTAGAGAGTATATATTTGGGTCATGTCTTCTTTTTTTTTGTTGTTTTTGTTTTGTTTTTTTGTTTGTTTTTTTTATTTATCTTTATTGTTGAAAGTATTACAGCTGTCCCATTCCCCCCCCCCAATTGACTCCCTCCACCTCGCTCTCACCCCCTCCCCAGGCCTTCACCCCGTCATTGTCTGTGTCCATCGGTTATGCATATAACTTCTTTGGTTAATCTCTTTCTACCCTCGATCCCCCTTCCCTCTTCCCTCTGAAATATGATTGTCTGTTACATGTGTGAATGTCTCTGGATCTATTTAGTTCATCAGATTCTTTTGTTCATTAGCTTCTTGTTAAAGAAGACCCTTCAACATTTCCTGTAGTGCTGGTTTGGTGGTGATGAACTCCTTTAGCTTTTCCTTGTCTGAGAAGCTCTTTACCTGACCTTCAATTCTAAATCATAGCTTTGCTGGGTAGAGTAATCTTGGTTGTAGTTCCATGTTTTTCATCACTTCGAATATTTCTTGCCACTCCCTTCTGGCCTGCAAAGTTTCTGTTGAGAAATCAACTGACAGTCGTATGGGTGCTCCCTTGTATGTAATTAACTACTTTTCTTTTGTTGCTTTTAAGATTCTCTCTTTGTCTTTAACCTTTGGCATTTAATTATAATGTTTCTTGCTGTGAGCCTCCTTGGGTTCCTCTTGTTTGGGACCCTCTGTGCTTCCTGGAGAGACTTATTTTGTGTCCTAACATATGGTCTATCTTTGAGAACGCCCCATGTGCACTTAAGAAGAATGTATATTCTGCAGCTCTGGGGTGAAATGTTCTGTAAATGTCCATTAAATCCATCTGATCTAGTGTGTCATTTAGAGTCACTGTTTCCTTGTTGATTTCTTGTCTGGAAAATCTATCCAGTGATGTCAGTGGGCTGTTAAATTCCCCCACTATGATTGTATTGCTGTTGATCTCTCCCTTAAAGTCCTCAAAGAGCTTTTTATATGTTTAGATACATATATGTTTACCAGGGTTATATCCTCTTGTTGTATTGACCCCTTTAGTATTATGTAGTGGCCTCTTTGTCTCTTTTTATGGCCTGTGTTTTGAAGTCTATTTTGTGAGATATCAGTATTGCTACCCCTGCTTTTATTTACATTTCCATTTGCATGGAAACATTTTTTCTATCCCTTCACTTTCAGTCTGTATGAATCTTTTGTTCTGAGGTGGATCTCTTGTAGACATCGTATATGTGGGTCATATTTTCTTATCCATTCAGCTATTCTGTGTCTTTTGTTTGTAGCATTTAATCCATTTACATTTATGGTTATTATAGATAGGTCATTATTTATTGTCATATTTTCCTTTATACCTGTGTTCCTCTCTCTATCAATTTCTTCTTCTTAAAGCACTCCCTTTATCATTTCCTGCAATTTTGTTTTAGTGGTAGTGTACTCCTTTAACCTTTTTTTGTCTGGGAAGCTCTTTATTTCCCCTTCAATTTTAAATGATAGCCTTACAGGATAGAGTAGTCTTGGGTTCAGGTCCTTGTTTTATATTACTTTGAATACTTCATGCCAATCCCTTCTGCCCTGAAGGGTTTCTGTGGTGAAATCAGCTTACATTCTAATGAGTACTCCCTTGTAGATAACTTTCTGTCTCTCCTTTGCTGCCTTTGAGATTCTTTCTTTGTCTTTAATGTTTGTCATTTTGATTATGACATGTCTTGGAGTGGGTCTCTTTGGGTTCATCTTAATTGAAACTCTCTGTTCTTCCTGAGCTTGTGTGACTTTTTCCTTCATTGAGTTAGGGAAGTTTTCTGTCATTATTTTTTCAAACAGGTTCTCTATTCCTTGCTTACTTTCTTCTCTTTCTGGCATCCCTATGATGCAGATGTTTTACATTTGATGTAGCCCAAAGTTCCCTTAAGCTATCCCCCTGCTTTTTAATTCTTTTTTCTTTTTGCTGCTCTAATTGGGTGTTGTTTTTTCACTTGGTCTTCCAAGTCACTGATTCGCTCTTCTGCCTCATTTTATCTACTTTTGATTCCTTCCAGTGTATTCTTGATGTCAGATATGTTATTCTTTATTTCCAAATGATTTTTATTTATGGTTTTATTTCTTGTTTCTTGCTGTTGTATTTCCCACTAAGTTTCCTGAAATTCTCACCAAGTTCCTTTAGCATACTTATAACCATTGGTTTGAACTCTAGATCTGATAAATTGTTTGTCTGCATTTCATTTAGCTCTCTTTCTGGAGTTTCTTCCTTTTCTTTCATTTGGGGATTGTTTTTTGTCTCCCCATTTTTGCTGTCCCTTTGTATTTGTTTCTATGTATTAGAGTACATTGCTATGCTTTCCAGTCCTTGTGGGGTGGCCTTATATAATAAGAGTTTTGTGGGACCCAATAGTGTAGTCTCTTAAGTCTCCTAAGCTGGGTGCTCTAGGAATGTCCCTGTGTGGTGTATTTGGGCTCTCCTTTTGTAATTGTGTATTGAATGTTGTTGTTCCATTTGTGGGAGGAGTCTCCTCTCAGGCTGGCTGACTGTGAGGTTTATCCCTGGCCATATCATGTGAGCTGTTTTGCAGATGCTGAAAGAACAAAACAAGAAACAAAAGAAAAACATACACAAGGCCCCTATAACAACAACAAAAGCAACCACAAAAGAAGAGAAAATTAGGAAGGCGTAAAGAGAACAACAGAAGAAAAGAAAGTACGAGGAGAAAAAGGGGGGCAGAAAAAGGAATATGAAAGGGCAGAGATGAAAGAAAAAGAATAAGAATAATGAATAGGGGAAGGAAAATGGTATAAAAGAGAAAAAAATTATGAAAAGGAAAATATAAGAGAAAGCAGATAGACAAAAAATAAGAGAAAAAATGAAGAGAAAGCAGGAGAAAAAAGAAAAATAGAGTAAGAAAAGGAAAGGGAAAAGTTTGATCTAGGAAAGAAAAGAGTGGCAAGAATAATAACAAATCAATAAGGAAGATAAATAAGGAAGATAAAGTAGAAATATAGTAAAGTGGCGTTTGTCTCAGCAGAGTTTAGTGCATCCTGGAAGATCCCTTTGGATCCTCCTTTTCTGATGACTGAGCTGTTTTGTCTGACAATTCTGGACTTCGCAGGAGGTACTCAGGTGCTAACCATTGTCAGTAACTGACCTCCTTTGGCTCTCAGCAACCTACTTGAAGTTTCAAGTGATCCCTAGTTTGTATCTTACTCCTCAGGACTTCGTTGGGCATGGAACAGGCCAAGTTGCACTCTAAGGCCGGTTTGTTAGCAGCACAGGGCCAAGTGATGGGACAACAAACTTTCCCAAGTTCCCTGGGTTCCTCCTCCACCTGCCTATGCCTAACAACCAGCTGTCAATCTTAATTACTCCAAAGTCTGTTTCTGAAAGGGCTTTAGGCAGACCCGGAAGCCTAGACCTCTGGGTCTCCCCTGGGTCTCCCAAAAGTTCAGATTTCAGGGAAAGTGACGTGTGTGTTTCCCTGTCCTAGTGCTACTTCTCTGAGAGTGTCCCAGAATATTTCCCTGCCCTCAGTTGGGTGTAGTTCCACATATGCAGCCCAGTGGGATCAGCTGGAAACCTGGAGTTTCCGCAGGTTAGTGGGGCAGTCTGCCCCACCCCCATGCCAGTGACCGATGCTTTCTGAGACTGTTCAAACCCATAGGCTTGGTCTGTGCTTCTCTCTCCTCTGCAAAGGTAGAGATGCAGAGTGTGGCAGGCAGGGCTTCTAAGGGCCGGGCAGGCTGTATCACCATGGGTAGGGTTTTTTCCTTTTCCTGAGCTGTGGCAAAGGTGAAAACAGGATGACCAATGAGGAGGCTCCTGCCAACAGGCCCAGCAAATAATAATGAGGGCTCAGACCTAGCTCAGTATCTCCTCTGTGCCAGGTACTATGTGAAGCACATGAAATGACCTGCCTCAGATAGTTCCCACTGTCAGTGAACAGTCCCATGCACCCCCCACTTCTCAGGTAAAGCAACTGAGTCCCAGAGAGACTAAGCAAATTGCCCAAGGTCGCACAGTTTGCCAAGGTAAGATCCTTAACTTCCACCCAATAATACTCTTGTTTATTTAACATCCCACAGAATTTCCAGAAGGTGTCTGAGAGTCCTCATTCTAGAACCATTAAAGCTAGCTAAGGAATGTTTTTCCAGGAATATAGATGGACCTTCCTAGCAGAAAAGCAAAGAGAAAGCAGGGGAGTAACTCAGATCTCTTGCTCCCTGGGTACAATACTTACTAGCCCTCTGAATGCACCAGTCTGCATTCCCACCAGCAGTATACTAGGGTTCTCCCTTATTCACATCCTCACCAGCACAAGTTGTTTGTTGATTTGTTGATGGTAGCCATTCTTATAGGTATAAAGTGATATCTCATTGTGGTTTCAATTTGCATCTGTCTGATGATTAGCGACCTTGAGCATTTTTTCATGTCTCTTGGCCATCTGTATGTCCTCTTTGGAGAAGTGTCTATTCAGGTCCTTTGCCCATTTTTAATTGGATTGTTTGTCTTCCTCTTGCTGAGTAGTATGAGTTCTTTGCACACTTTGGAAATTAGCCCCTTCTCAGATACATCCTTGGCAAATATGTTTTCCCAGATCGTGGGGTTCCTTTGTATTTTGAGGCTGTTTTCTTTTGCTGTGCAAAAGCTTTTTAGTTTGATGTAGTCCCATATGTTTATTTTTTCTTTTGTTTCTCTTGCCCTAGGAGATGTACCAGTGAAAATTCCACTACGTGGGATGTCTGTGACTTTACTGCCTATGTTTTCTTCCAGGATTTTGATGGTTTCATGACTTACATTTAAGTCTTTTATTCATTTTTAGTTTATTTTTGTGTATGGTGAATGTTGGTGGTCTAGTTTCTTTTTTTTTTTTTTTTTTGCAAGTAGCTGTTGAATTTTCCCAGCACCACTTACTGTCTTTACTCCACTGTATGCTCTTGCCTCCTTTGTCAAATAGTAACTGACCGTAATGGCATGGATCTATTTCTGGGGACTCTGTTCTGTACCATTGATCTACATGTCTGTTGTTGTACCAATACCAGGCCGTTTTGATTACAATGGCTTTGTAGTACAGTTTGATGTCCAGCAATGTGATCCCATCCCCTCTGTTCTTTTTTTCTCAAGATGGCTGCAGCTATTCAGGGCCTTTTCTGATTCCATATAAATTTTTGAAATGTTTGTTCTAGATCTGTGAAATATGCTGTTGGTATTTTAATAGGAATTGCATTGAATTTATAAATTGCTTTGGGTAGTATGGACATTTTAATTATATTAATTGTTCCAATTCATGTGCATGGTATATTCTTCCACTTGGTTATATCTTCCTCTATTTCTTATTTCAGTGTCCCATAGTTTTCTGAGTACAGGTCTTTTACATCCTTGGTTAAGTTTATACCTATGTAGCTTATTTTTTTAGTTGCAGTGGTAAATGGTATTGTTTTTTTAGTTTCTCTCTCTGAAAGTTCATTGTTGGTGTATAAGAATGCCATTGATTTCTGGATGTTGATTTTGTACCCAGCTACCTTGCCAAATTCATTTATCAAATCTAGTAGTACTTTGACGATGTCTTTAGGGTTTTCTATGTACAACATCATGTCATCTGCAAATAATAACACTTTAACTTTGGCATTTCCAATTTGGATACGTTTTATGTTTTCTTCCTGTCTTATGGCTGTGGCAAGGACTTCCAGTACTATGTTGAATAAGAGTGGTGAAAATGGACATCCCTGTCTTGTTCCTGTTTTTATGGGAAATGGTTTTAGTTTTTGCCCATGGAATATGATGTTGGCTGTAGGTCTGTCATATATGGCCTTTATTATATTGAGGTATGATCCCTCTATTCCCACTTTGCTGAGAGTTTTTATCAGAAATGGGTGCTGGATTTTGTCAAATGCTTTTTCTGTGTCTATTTATATGAACATATGATTTTTGCCCTATGTTTTGTTTATGTGATGTATCACATTTGATTTGCGGATGTTGTAGCAGCCTTGCATCCCGGGAATAAATCCCACTTGGTCGTGGTGTATGATCTTTTTAATGTATTGCTGGATGCGGTTTGCTAGTATTTTAGTGAGAATTTTAGTATCTATGTTCATCAGGGATATTGGCCTGTAATTTTGTTTCTTTGAAGTGTCTTTATGTGATTTTGGGATTAGGATGATGCGGGACTCATAAAAAGAGTTTGGGAGTTTTCCCTCCTCTTAAATCTTCTGGAATAGTTTGAAAAAAGTAGGTGTTAGTGCTTCTTTGAATGTTTGGTAAAACTCTCCTGTAAATCCATCTGTTCCAGGACTGTTGTTTGCTGCAAGTTTTTTGATTACTGCTTCAATTTCATTAGTTGTTATTGGCCTCTTTAGGTTTTCTGCCTCTTCTTGATTCAGCTTTGGAAGGTTGTATGCTTCTAGGAATTTTTCCATTTCCCCCATGTTTTCCAGTTTGTTGGCACATAGTTGCTCATAGTATTTTCTTACAATCCTTTGTATTTCTGATGAGTCGGTTGTTATATTGCCTCTTTCATTTCTGATTTTATTTATTTGGGTCCTCTCTCTTTGTTTCTTAGTGAGTCTTGCTAAAGGTGCATCAATCTTATTTATCTTTTCAAAGAACCAGCTCTTGGTTTCATTGATTTTTTGTATTGTTTTTGTAGTCTCTATGTTATTAATTTCTGCTCTGATTTTTATTATTGCCTTCCTTCTACTTCACTGGGGCTTTTCTTGCTGTTCTCATTCTAGTTCTTTTAGTTGTTGTGTTGGATGGTTCATTAGATCTTTTTCTTGTTTCTTGAGATAGGCCTATAATGTTATGAATTTTCCTCTCAGGACTGCTTTTGCTGTGTCCCATAGATTTGGGGTCTTTGTCTGTTCATTTTTGTTTTTTTCCTGGAAGGGTTTGAGTTCTTCCTTGATCTCATTGGTAACCCATTCATTGTTTAATAGCATGCTATTTACCTTCCATGTGCTTGAATTTTTTTTGAGTTTTTTTTTTTTAGTGGTTTATTCCTAGTTTCATGGTATTGTGATCCGAGAAGATGCTTGATATGATTTCAATCTTCTTGAATTTGTAGAGGCTTCCCCTGTGCCCTAACATGTGGTTTATTTTTGAGAATGTTCCATGTGCACTTGAGAAGAATGTGAATTCTGCTGCTTTGGGGTGAAATGTTCTGTAAATGTCGTTAAATCCATTAGGTTTAGTGAGTCATTTAAAGACTGTGTTTCCCTGTTGATTTTTTGTCTTGATGATCTGTCCAATGCTGACAGTCGGGTGTTAAAGTCCCCCCACTATGATTGTGTTGCTGTCAAAGTCCCCCAATAAATTTTTTATATATATAGGTGATCCTATATTGGGTGCATAAATGTTTATAAGGGTTATTTCCTCCTGTTGGATTGATCTCTTTAATATTATATAGTGACCATCTTTGTCTCTTGTTATGGTCTTTATTTTGAAGTCTATTTTGTCAGACATAACTATTGCTACTCCAGCTTTTTCTTCTTTCCATTTGCATGGAATTTTTTTTTATCCCTTCTCTGTTATCCTGTGTGAATCTTTTGCTCTTAGGTGGGTCTCTTGTAGCCAGCATATATTTGGGTCCTGTTTTCATATCCATTCAGCTACTCCATGTCTTTTGATTGGACCATTTATTCTGCTTACATTTCAGGTTACTATTGATATATACTTATTTAATGTCATTTCCCCCCTTTATGCCTATGTATGTTTCTCTCACTATTCTTTCTTTTTCTTAGAGCAGTCCTTTTAGCATTTCTTGCAATGCTAGTTTGGTTGTACTGAACTCTTTCAGCTTTTTTTTTTTTTTTTTTTTTGTCTGGGAAGCTCTTTATTTCACCTTCAATTTTAAATGATAGCCTTGCTGGATAAAGCAATCTTGGTTGCCAGTTCTTGCTTTTCATTACTTTGAGAACTTCCT
Source organism: Miniopterus natalensis (assembly GCF_054644295.1). Lineage (NCBI taxonomy): Eukaryota > Metazoa > Chordata > Mammalia > Chiroptera > Miniopteridae > Miniopterus > Miniopterus natalensis. The sequence goes on along the minus strand of NC_142103.1, from coordinate 75,134,437 downwards.
GCCACTCCCTTCTGGCCAGAAGAATTTCTGTTGAGAGATCTGATGTCAGCCTTGTGGGGGTTCCCCTGTAGGTCACTGCTTGTCTCTGTCTTGCAGCCCTTAATAGTCTCTCTTTATCCTTGACATTTGCCATTTTAATTATGATGTGTCTTGGAGTGGGCTTTTTTGAGTTCCTCTTGTTTGGAACCCTCTGTGCTTCCTGAACTTGTGTGGATTTCTCTCTTGCAAGCCTAGTGAAGTTTTCTGTTATTATTTTCTCCACCAAGTTCTCTATCCCTTGCTCTCTTTCCTCCCCCCTCTGGGACTCCTATAATGCGAATGTTGTTTCACTTCATGTTGTCCCAAAGCTCCCTTAGACTGTCCTCATGCTTTTTAAGTGTTTTTTCTTTTTTGATGCTCTGATTGAGTGATTTTTTTTCTGACTTGTCTTCTAAGTCACTTATTCTATCCTCTGCCTCATTGAGCCTGCTTTTAATTCTTTCCAATGCATTCTTGATATCAGATACAGCATTCTTTATTTCTGTCTGATTTTTGTTTATGTTATGTATCTCTTTTTTCATGTTTTCACTAAGTTCCTCGATCTTACCATCTAGTGCCTTGTTTTTCTCATTGATTTCCTTGCGCATCTTTATAATCGTTACTCTGTGCTCTGTTTCTGATTACTTGCTTAGTTCCATCTCATCAAAGTCTTTTTCTCGCAATTTTTCCTTTTCTTTAATTTGGGGGTTGTTTGTGTCTCCATTTTGGTAGGTCTTAGTGTTTGTTTCTATATATTAAATATATTTGTTGTTTCCCAGTCTTATGGGGAGGGATTTTGTATTGTGAGTCTAGTGGAACCCAGAGGTGTTTTTTCCTTATATTTCTGAGCTCTTTACTCTAGGTGTGTCCCTTTTGTGGGTGTCCCTTTTGTGGGTTGTTTGGGCTCTCCTGTTGTGGTTGGGCCTAGATTGTTGTTGACCAATCCTTGGGAGGACTCTCCTCTCAGGTTGGTTTACTGTGTGTCTCAGCCCCAACCTCGTCATGTAAGCTGTTGTATGGGTGCTGGCAATGCAGGACAATACCAACTAAACTTCCAGGAAACAAGGGGTACCTTACAAAATATCTTCATAATCACAAAGAAAACAATGCAAGTGAAAATAGAAGTGGGAGAGTGAAGGGAGAACACAAATTCTAGAGAATGAAAGAAAAAGTAAAAAAAAAAAATGAGAGAAAGAAAATTATATCATTGTTAATAGCGATGAAAATTTAGAAAATAATAATAATAAACTAAACTAAAATGTGAAAAGTAGACAAGCTACTGAGAGATAAAAGAGGCAGAGAAAAGATTCTGAAAGAAAGGCCAGCAAAAAATTAAGGGAGAGAATAGGAATAAGATAATAGTTGAAAATGAAAACATAAAAATACAATAAAGAGAATAAGAAATTAACAATCAAACAAAAAGACAGGAAGACAGAAGCGAGGAAAACAGAAGAAAGAAAGAAAAGAAAAAGAAAAAATTATGCCAATGGATCAAGAAGAGAAAGAGGGAGGGAGTCCAATAAGAGATTTGGGGGAAACTATAAACAAAAGCAGTAAACTTGTTGGTTATAATGATAAAGTCCCAGCAGTTAAGCAGGGAATATCAAGAAAGTCTTGATAGTAGAAGCAAGGATAAAACAAAAAGCAAATAAATAAAACTAAACAAAGAAACAAAACAAAAAACAAGCTAAGCAAACAAAATTCTTTTTAAAAAAAGAAAAAATTAATTTTAAAACTTTTAAATTTAAAAAAATTATAAAATTTAAAAAGAAGAAAAAATAATATGTTTCCCTTTCTTTTCTTCCTAAGAGAAAAACAAAAACAAACGAACAAATAAAAACAAAACAGAAAAAAAAAGACAATCAGATGAGTTTCTTCTGGGCAGCTTATGTTGTCTGTGGCTCTCTGTTTTGTGTGCTGATTTCTGTTCTCCTGGGAGGTACTTGTGTATCAGCCAATGTGAGGAGCTGTCTAGGTTTGGCTTTGGTGTCCTTAGGTAGATGGTTGATCTGAGGCTCTCTGTGGACCACCTCCTCTTTTCAGCTATTTTGCAACTTTGTCGTTGCCTGGTTTTACTCCAGAGTCTTCTTTAGAGTCTTTAGGGTGCAGGCCGGCCAGTGTAGCTCGGGATATTGCTCCCCTTACTTAGAGGTTTCACTGTCAGGCTCTCACCATGAGAGAGTTAGTCTCTGCTCCACAGCCAGAACCTCATTCTCTACCTGCCCTCCAATTCTAGTTCCCCATGCACTGGCCTGCTGCAGTTTCAGATTGATTTCAGCCTGTTACCTTTTCTGTATGGGCCGTTTCAGCAGCATGGGCTCAGTGGATTTGATTTAAAAACATTCCAGTGAGCCCTTTGCCTCCCCAGCCCCAGAAGAGGTTTTCAGCTTTTCCTCCAGTTCCCAAACAATAGTCCCTTAGTGTCTTATTCTTGTAATGTCCTCCTGTGAGCTGTTCCCTTTTCCCCCTCAGGACTGTGCCCTGCAGGAGATATCTGCGGCTTCAGTGAGCTGGATCAGCCCCTTTCCCTTTGGGGGTGGTACTCCTCAGCTGCAGGAGTGACAGGCATGCTCCACCCCTCCCTTCCCAGGTCTGGTTGGCTGGTTCCACCAGGTGCACCCCTCTAACAGTTTACTGTGCAGACACAAATCCCAGCTTCTGCTGGTCTCTCTGCCCAGTGCACGCCAGGAAGGTGGGAGTCAGTTCAGGGGTCAAAAACTCAAAAACACACAAAGCAACACACAAGCAGAGAGTCTGCCCTTTAAGGTCCCACCGCCTGCACCAAGGCACCCCATGGGAGGTGACCCAAAGTCAGCTCCATGCAGCTCCTTTGCACCGCTGATCTCAGTAAAGCTGGGGCGGCTCCACGCACCACCACGGCACCCCTCAGGACTGGTCCAAAATCCCAGACTCTCCCCACTGGGAGCTCAGGGCAGGAGGGCTCTACTCCGCTTCCCCATGCCATACAGATTAAATGCTTTCTGGGGCTCAACTCAATGCCTTACAGGAAGGCAGAGGGTCCCTGCATGTGGCTGCTCAGTGCAAACCTCTGGTCCCTTAGTACTCAGGTTCTACACACTTTGGGAGAGCCTTTCCTATGGTCAGCACTCTGAGAATTAGACACCAGTTGCAGCTGCCATTAGAAGCTTTGTTTTGCTAGGAATGTGCTGTCCCCTCCTCGGGCACACTACTCCCCATGTCTCCCTCTGCCCTCTGTGTGAGGCATTCCTTCCCTTCTCCTCTGCTCAGGGTTTGGGATCCCCGCTTTTAGAGGCTGGTCCACACTCCTGAGGGGAGGGAACTTTGCAGCCTCTAAGCCTCGGAGCTCACAGCCAAGCACAGGCTTCAGGGGGGACTCCCCCTTCTTACCAGACCCTATGATGTTTCTTCAGTGCTCTCTACTCGCAATATGTCTACTCAGGTATGTTTCTCTGGTTTTTCCAAGCTGGTTACGTAGTATTTTAGGAGTAAGTCAAGCCTGTGGCTGGGAGCAGGGGCACTCTGTTGCTTCTCACAGTGCCGCCATCTTCCCTCTCCCTACAGTTGCTCTTAATATACATTTTATCAAAACTATGAAAGTATTTCAATTGTGAGTAGTCATTTTGGAGCACGAGGCAGCAGGTGAGTTTGATGGAGCAATAGCACCGAAGGAGACAGTTCTCTGGTGACCTTGGAGCTTCCGTGCTCACCCTGAACTACCTGCCTTCAAGTGAAGAAGCCCTTTCCAACCTCTTGAAGTCACTGGTATTTCTGGTGGTATTGGTATGTGCAGTCAAACCAAATCAGACTTTGCTGTCTTGGATGATGTGAGTGTCGGTAAATGGAAGACACATGGTACTGGGAGGGTGCTGAATATTGGTGAATGAAGGACAAGTTGGGAATAAATTTGGAGAGACAAAGAGCTATGAAATGGAGGTGAATGAGCAGCAGAATGGAGTGAATGTAAGTAGTGTGGGGCAGAGTGAGGAAGTAACTATGCATTAGATTGTGCCTAATCTGAAATTATGGATGAGACTGAGTAAATGATGGGAAAATGAGACCGGTCTAAGTGACAAATAGTTCAAGTGGAAGCAGGCTGTGAGTGAATGGGGTAATGAAAGGTGGTAAATGCGAATGGAATTGATAATTCATTAGAGTTTATATGAATACTAAGGATTACAGTGTGAAAGAATGATGGTTTATGAGGCACAGTATGAGTAAAGAGAGGTGAGTTTTGGGGGAAGTTAGGAGTGAATGGAGGCAATGTAGGGCAGAGAGGGAAGAATGAGGTGAACAAGGGACATAATAAGAAGGAATGGAGATGAATCCATGGTAAAATGTGAATTAGGTTGAGCTTGAGTGGGGATACTATGAGGGGAAGGAGAGTGGCAAAAAGTGAATGAGAGGGAGGCTGGGATTAGATAAGGGCAATGCAGGGCAGTGTTTTAGGGATGTACAAGGATCCCAGTGTGAATCAGCCCAAGTGAATGACCTAAAGTGTGTGCATGAATGGAAGTAATGTTGGGCAGGGTGAAAGAGGATGGAAGTAAAGGACAGAGGAAGGTGAGTAACTGGATATTGTGAGGCAAAGGGAGAGGGGATGAAGGTCCATTCACATGGCCCAGAATGAGTAAGGTAGAGAAAATGGGGCCCAATGTGAGCAAAAGTGGTGAATTCAAGGCAGAGTGTGACTGAATGGGGGTACTGTGAGGCAGAGTGGGAGCAACCACACTTGAATCAGGAGTAGAATGGAAGTGATAAATGGAAATAGAGGTTACAGTAGGAGTGAATTTAAATGAATGAGATAATGAAAAGCAGAGTGAGAGTAAATGGAGGCCATGAAGAGAAAACTGAGAAAAAATGGAGGTGACCAAGCACCTCCATCCTCTTTTATAGAGTAGGTATACCTAAGTAACTTGAGCTAGTGTTTAGGACTAATACAGGACACAGGTCCAGGAAATGGTGGTTATTTGGGAATTGCCGCAGTCCAGCCGCAGCAGGAGTCATGAGTCCCGAAGGTGGGCAAGGCACTGGCGCTGGGAGACAGAAGACTACACGACTCGGGGGGCGGGGGGGTGTGACACTGTTCCACTTTATTGAGAATTAACGTAATCTTTTATACTTTCTTTTTGGCTATGATTACATTTCTGTGGTTAGTAAAGCAGGGAATACTACTCATAGGTTAAACAATACAAGTTTTGATTTCATCAGAATGGAACAATTTTGACTTTTATTTTTTAGAATAGAGGAGAAAGGAAAAATCAGTGATCTATAAAGTGATAGATGTGGCTTTGTCTGCAGTAGCAATATATTGGCTTGTGAAACAGATATTTTATATAATATTTACCTGGGGTTACTACTGACTTTTCTTGTGGTTATATTTTAACTACGGACCTATTCATAAGTTATTATATTCTTCTTGCCATTTTCTTCTAAGAAAAGAGTGCCTTTTGCCATAGCTATTGATTAACTGCTTAAGAATGCTTTTCTTTTGTTCCTTTGGGAGCAAGCACCAGCATGCCCGCTGCCTTGCCAAGCGTTTCATGAAGGGCAAGTTCTCATATGGAACGTGCATTCCATTTACATTAACTATTCTGATACCGTTCTCATTGTAAGCACCTGTATAAGGCAGAGGAGGGTCTGGTAGTCTTTTCATACTGTAAGCCCTTTTAGGGGGATGCCACAATTTGCCATTTATTCTATATGCTACCCAGGGTGGTCCTTGTACAGTAGGCAAGGGGCAATGGACTTTTTCTTGTCCTCGACTAATTTTGCATCCATAGGCGGAGGCACTTGAGTATAGGCTGGCTGCATGAGCTCAGCTTTCTCTAGTTCTTCCATAAATTCCTTATTGGGGGCACCAGGGGGGATTTTCCTAGCTTCTTCTAATAACAATTTGTTAAAGCATCCAGCACATGTGGTAGTGACTGGACTTGGGGAAATCGAGATAACTTCAGAAGTGATTTTTAGGGACACATCATTATTTGCCATTCCCAGGTTAGTTATTGACTTAACGACCCAAAATCCCCCTCCAAGGAGGAGAAGAGAGATTCTCATTAAGCCAATTACTCCCACCCACATGCCATGTCCTCTCCCCAGAAGACGCCTTCCGTGAAGCCTCTTCTCCACATCCGGACCTTGTCAGACGACATGGTTGGAAGAGGATACGGCAGGGAATAGCATTAAAGAGAACAGAGGTGAAGAAGGGGAAGAGAGAGAATAAGAGAGAAAATTAAGTCCAGGGTCAATGAACAAAGCTGAAGGATGGGCCACATGAGAGAAAACAGGAGTTGTCTGATGCAGGGTCAGGAAATGGAGGTAAAAGTAGGAAATGAGTGTAAGAGTGAATGGAGGTGGAGAAGGAATATGATGTGAGATAATTTGGTTAATGGTAAGTAGAGAGTTACGGAATTGCAGTAATATGAGGCCCAGTGTGAATGAATATTAGTGGATGAGAGGCAGTGTAAGAGAATGGGGAATAAAAGGTAGAATGAGAATGGAGGTGAAAAAGCAGTAGAGTGTGTTTACATGTAATATAATACATATAATATGTAACTTGGAGCAGAGTGTGATTGAATGGGGGTAAAGTGGGACAGATTCCAGTAAATTAGGGTGGAACAGGACACAATAAGTGAAAGAGGTGATGAGAATAAGTAAATGGAGGTAATGGGGGCAGAGGGTGATGGTGTGGTGGTCATATTTTGCAAAGAATGAAGAATTCGAGGTGGTGTAAGCACAGTGTAGTGAATAGAGCCAACTAAGCAGAATGGAAGTGGTGGAGGTGATGAGGGGCAGAGTGAATGGAAAAGGAAGTAACCAAGTGCTGGAGAATGATTCACAGTAGAATGGAACAGTGATAAGAAATGTAGGGAAATGTGGGCTGAGTGTGATTCCTGTCTGTCCTTTTTGTGTCCCCAGCCGCCCTCTCTCTCTGTCTCTTTCTGGCATCTTAGTGTCTTCCTGTTTTTGTCTCCTTCCATATCTGTGTATACATCAGTGTCTTTCTCCTGTGTGTGTGTGCACGTGTGTGTGTGTGTGTGTGTGTGTGTGTGTGTGTGTGTGTGTGTAACAGCTGGCATTGAGGAAAATGGTGAGGTGTCTAGCCCTCTGGCTTATGTGTTCCAGAATCTATCACTTAGGTCTTTGCTCATAGAGCCCAGAGTTCCAGAATACCCTAGTTCTGAACACTGCATAGTGAGTCTGGAGCAAGGAGTCTGCTAGGAAGGCCTGTGGGAGTCATAATGCAAACCTGGGGCACTGTGGTGATGACCCTGACCATGCTGATAGATGCCACTGTGGATGCCAAGATCTATGAACGCTGCGACCTGGCTATGAAGCTGGAGAAGGCAGGCCTCAACGGCTTCCAAGGCTATGGCATTGGAGACTGTGAGACCTCAGTTGCCCCATGCCCCACCCACACCCCAAGCCTCCCACCACACTCAGATACAGGTCCTCCTTGTGACTTATTACCTTTCCAGACCAGGGCATGATCCTCTCGGTCACTCCCTGACTGACTGTGATGAGTGGTTTAACTCTGATGTCATTACCATCACCCTCATCTCTACCATCACTACCATCAGTGTCATCACTGCTATTACCATCATGAATACCATCACCACTGCCATCACTGACATCTCACCAAAATCACCAACATTGACATCACTACCAAACCAAAATTATTACCCCCACAACTGTACCCACCCCTCTCCTCCTAACCTTTTCTATTCCCAGAAACCATGCCTACCTACCACCTTCCCTCTACCTGATTCAGGGCTGTGCATGGCACATTATGCGAGTGGCTTTGACACCTCAGTTGTGGACCACAATGTTGATGGCAGCAGTCAATACGGCATTTTCCAGCTGAACTCCGCCTGGTGGTGTGACAACGGTGTTACACCCACCAAGAACCTCTGTCACATGGAATGTCATGGTGAGGCAGCAATGGGGATACCCTGAAGCCCTGCCTGGTCCAACACACAGAGGGCAAAGTTATCTGAGCCATAGTCTCCAGTAACAAGCAGAAAAATGATAGGGAAAGGAGCAGAGTTGCCTGGGCTGTTAGAGACACCACCCTGTATCCTTACCCATGCTGCACTGAAATGTTGTCTAGGTCAGGAGGACTCAGAGCTCCCAAACCTCACCCAGAATGGAGGATTCAGTTTTCTGGGACTCATGAAACAGGAAACTTAGCTCCACATAGAATCAAGGTGATTGTCCTGAATTGGGGTTGAGGTTGTTCAGCCCCTGAAGGAAGAAGCAGGTATCTGGTTGTAGGAACAGAAACAAGGTACCTCTGTGCAGAAAGGAGAGAACTTTCCAGACAGGAGTGTCGTTTTGTTGAGGACAAAATTGAATAGCTGTAGAAGTTGTTCAGGTTTGGCCAAAATGGTGTTTGAGGTTGTCCAAGACAGATCATAATGAACTCTGAGGTTATTTGGGACCAATTTGATGTTGTCCAAGTCCTGCCACAGTGACAGAAGAGGTCACTCAGGATTAGCCAGCTTAAAGATTGAGGTTGTCCACAACTGGCCAAGGCAGAGGTTGAGGTTGTCTAGGACAGGATAACATGAATATGAAGGTTTTTCAATACTAGCTAAAATGAAAGTTAAGGTTGTTCACTTTGAGCTAACATGGAAGTTGAGGTAGTCCAGAATTAGGTAAAATGAAAGTTGAGGACCAATCAACATGGAGGTTGAAGTTATTTATAACCAGTTGAAATGGCAATTGGAAATTGAGACTGTCCAAAAAAAGTCAACATGGAGGTTGAGATCATTAATTAGTCAGAATGGCAATTAAGCCCATCTTGGTCCATCCACCATGATAGTCAAGATCACCTAGGACCAGGCATCATGGTAGTTGAGGTGGAATAGGATTAGCCAACATGGAGATTGAGGTCATTTATATCATAACCAGCCAAAATGGGAGTTGAGGTTATCCAGGACCTGACAACATAGTGTTTAAAGTCACCAGGACTGACCAATCTTTCAGTTGAGTAGCTTTCCCACCAGCTAACATGGTAGTTGAGGTGATGTCAGACCAGCTGCCATTGCAATTGAGATAATTCATAACCACATAAAATGACAGTTTAAGTCATCCAGCACTGGCCTACATGGAGTTTAAGGTTGTCCAGGACTGATCAATATGGTGGTTGAGGTTATTCATAATCAGCCAACATGACAGCCAAGGTCACTTAGGATCAGTCAACATGAGTTAAGGTTGTACAGAACCAGCCGACATGGTAGTTGAGGTAACCAGCTGACAAGTAAGTCAAGGTTATCCAGAATCAGCTAATGTAGTTGTTGATGTTATTCAGGCCCCAAGGGACCCAGAACCCCTGGGCCCTATCTACATACAATGCCACCCTGTCCCCAATGCACCAGATCATTATTTTCCCCTCCTACTCCCAGACCTTCTCAACCGCCATATTCTGGATGACATCTTTTGTGCCAAGCAGGTGGCATCCTCATGGAATGGTATGAATGCCTGGTAAGTTTATGGGAATGGCTTGGACCCTGGGCAGCCCGGTGGCACTCCCACCTCATCAGCCTTTAGCCTGTCCACTTCATCCTCCCTGCCTCCTTCCATTTCCTAGGGGTTCTTGGACCCGGCACTGTCATGGTCATGATTTATCTGAATGGCTCAAGGGGTGTAATATGCGTGCAAAACCTCACACAACGAGAATGACTTCATGATTCATTCCCAAAGACAGAGATTTTCTTTTCTTTCCTTTGGATTTAATAAAGGATGGTACTTGTAAACAATGCAAGAGACCTCTGATGCCTGACCATCTTCATTTTTCCAATGCCTGGAGGTACCCCCATTCAATCACTTCTGTTATATTCAAAGCTCTAACCAGGGGACACCAGATCACTCAGGGTGGTAGGGGATGTGGAGGATAGTGTAGTGATTAAGAGCATAGGTTCTCTTGGGTTCAAATACCATCTCTACCACTTACAAGCTATGTTGCCTTGGGGGAGGCACTTAATATTTCTGTGCCTCAGTTTCTCATCTGTAAAATGAGGATTATAATGACAGTAACTATCTCGTGGGGTTATTGGGAGAATTAAATGAATTAATGTTTATAAATCATTTATATAAAATACTTGGTACAGAAGGCAGTTATTGGGTGGAAGATGGGTGGAGATCATTGTTTTCCCTTAAAAAGTATCACTCTCAGGTGAGGTCACTACAGGGCCTTTAATGAAAGTAGATACAGTCTCTTCAGGAATCTCATTGGGAAATAAAAGTTTGGAGTACTCACATTCTCCCACACCCTCCTACATATTACCATTCTAACTCTCAGCCCCCACTCCCTCTTTCATAATCAGTATCCTAAGTTTCAAATGATAGACTGGAAATTTAGGCCAGGAATTCAATGAACGCACAAGGTAATCATTTCCTTTTATGGAATGCCTGGGTTTACCGTCTGTCTTGAGCAGAGAATTTAGGAATATGAACTTTTCTTTGTGCTGCCAGCCCCATTGAAAGCAGCCACCACCATGAGGAAGCAGTCCTTCATGTCCTTTGTCCTCTTTGGTTGGGGGTGTATACTCAACTACCCAAAACCTTGTTTTCAGTGTTTATTTCATCCAAATTAAACACAGATGATTATTAAGGCAGCTACTTGCCACTGTATGTCAAGGAATTCCCCAAGTCCCTATCCTTAATGCCAAATGGATTTCCCCTCCCTTCAGCCCCAACCATCCTGGATAACCAAATCTCACATTTCCTTGAGGGTCCATAAAGGGTGCCATCACTCTGGGTACCAGTTTCTGAATGTGATAGTTATTCATAAAAAGCAGCAGAAGTAAACTCTGAGGACTTTAAATAACAAGCAAGTTCCTAAAATCTTATCAGGTATTTCTGGGAAGACTGCATGATCAAGCTCAGAAAGAGGGATGGTCCACACCTTGAAACATACCCAAAATCTTGACCATAAAAGAGGCTGGGGCAAAAATACTGTATTATCAATTGTTGCTACTTCTGGAAACTGGATTTGATTCCCCTAGTGTACAGTTCTTTAATTGTTCTGATTACGCTTTCTTTCTAATAATTTATAACATTTATAGTCTATTTATAATCATTGTTCCTTTAGTGGTTATCTTTAAATCTGTAACTTTGTATCCATTGGTAAATCTTTTTTTTTCTTGTAGATGGTACTTATTCCCCATTATGAGAGATGCCAAAACAGCTATTTTTAATAATAAATTTTATTATTTTTTTTCTATAAGAGTTTGGTATTAATGTTGGAATATTTCCCTAATTATTTCCATGGGACTATGTTTATTGAAATTAATTGGGTTTCTGTTTATACTGTGCCAAGATTTACAGTGAGGTTTGACTTTTAGCTGAAGACTCTCATATATTCAAAAGATTCAAGGCTTCAAAAGATTACAGACTTGAACAACCTCACTGATAAAAAAAATAGTCATTCAGCATACACCCATGATAACCAGTACAGAGGCCAAGTTTTTTACATCAGGACTTTGGCTCTTGTTATTCCTTCTGCCTGGAATGTTCTTACCCCAGTATGGCTGGCACCTCATTTTCAGGTCAAAACTCAAAATGTCATGTCCTCAGAAAGGCCCTGCCTGACCACCTTAGCTAAAGCATGATCCCCCACCTCCCCCTTTCCTTTTTCTTTGGCCTTTTCTATGAAAGATTTTCCATTTTCACTCCTTTCACAAAGTTTCTCTTCTCTGAGTTCTTTAATCCATTGTGAGCCTTAACTTCTGGAAGAAGTTTTTTCTCATAGGGTTCCTATCCTATGTGGGTTCTCTGAAGTACGGTGAGTTTTGACTTCTCACTGAAGGCTCTACTACATTTATCACATGTATAGGGTTTCTCTCCTATATGAGTTCTTTGATGTATAACAAGATATGATTTCTAGGAAAAAGCTTTATCACATACATTACACTCACAGGGTTTCTCCCCTGTGTGAACTCTCTGATGAATAATGAGATATGATTTCTGGAAGAAAGCTTTATTACATTTATTGCATTCATAGGATTTCTCAAAATTTTCTCCTGTTCAAACTCTCTGATGTAACATGAGATATGACTTTCAGGAGAAGACTTTTCCATGTACAGTAATCCATCACTTTTTTCTCCTGTATGAATTCTTTGATGAGCACTGAGACTTAGCTTAAGAGTGAAGGCTCTTCACAGTCTGAGCCCATATAAGTTTTCTCTTTTGTATGAGTTCTTTGATGTCTACACAGTGTTGATTTTTCCTTGAAGGATTTGCCACATTTATTACATTCATATGGTTTTCCTCCTGTGTGTGTTCTCTGGTGTAGATTGAAGTGTGCCTTTTAATTGAAGGTTTTCTCACACTCAGAACATTCTTCTGCCCTGCCTGGGGTAGCTCAGTGGTTGAGCATCGACCTAGGATCCAGGCAATCGGGGTTCAATTCCCAGCCAGGGCACATGCCTGGGTTGTGGGCTTGATCCCCAGTTGAGGGCATGCAGGAGGCAGCCAATCAATGACTCTCTCATCATTGATGTTTCTATCTCTCTCTCTCCCTCTCCTTTCCTCTCTCTGAAATCAATAAAGATTTTTTTTTTTTTTTTAAAAGAACATTCTTCTGTGTGAGTTCTCTGATGTATAATGAACTTTGAAGGATTTGCCACATTCATTACATTCAAAGGTTTGTCTCCTGTATGCATTCTCTGAGGTACACTGAGGTGTGCCTTCTTGTTGAAGGCTTTTCTGGATTCTGCACATTCATAGGGTTTCTCTCCTGCTTGAGTGATCTGATGAGCAGTAAGAAGTGAATTCTTTCTTTTCTTATTTAATTTTTTTATTGTTGACACTATTGCAGATGTCCCCCATTCTCCCCCCCCTTTGCCCACCTCCACCCAGCCCTTGCACTCCCTTTCTTGACCCCACTACACTATTGTCTGTGTCCATGGGCTATGTGTATATGTTTGTTTTTTTTTTGTTAATCCTCACCCGAGGATATTTTTCCAATTGGTTTTTAGAGAGAGTGGAAGGGAGGGAGGGAGGGGAGGGAGGGAGGGAGAGAGGGAGGGAGGGGAGACAGAGAGAGAGAAACATCAATGTGAGAGACAAGATTGGTTGCCTCCCACATGCACCCCTACTGGAGCCAGAGATCGAACCTGCAACCCAGGTACATGTCGGAAATCAAACCTGCAACCCTTTGGTCTGCGGGCTGACACTCTAACCATTGAGCAAAACCAGCCAGCGCTGCATATATGTTCTTTAGCTAATCCCTTCACCTCCTTTTATCCAGTCATCCCTACTACCCCTCCCCTCTGACATTTGTCAGTCTGTTCCATTACATTTGTCAGTCTGTGGTTCTATTTTGTTTGTCAGTTTATTTTGTTCATTAGAGTCTACATATTACTGAGATCATAAGGCATTTGTCTTTCTCTGACTGGCTTATTTTACTTAGCATAATAATCTCCAGGTGCATCCATGCTGTCACAAAGGGTAAGAGATCCTTCTTTTTCACAGCTGCATAGTATTCCATTGTGTAAATGTACCATAGCTTTTTTTGTCCACTCATCTACAGATGGGCACTTGGGCTGTCTCCAGATCTTGGCTATTGAAATAATGCTGCTATGAACATAGGGGTGCATACATTCTTTTGAATTAGTGTTACAGGATTCTTCAGATTTATACCCAGAAGTAGGATGGCTGGGTCAAAAGGCACTTTGATTGATTGATTGATTCATTCATTCATTCATTCATTCATTCATTCACTTTAATTTATCTTTGTTGTTGAAAGTATTACAGATGTCTCCCCTTTTTTCCCCATTGTCCCCCCTTCTCCCCACTCCTGTCCCCTCCCCAGGCCTTCACCCCACTATTGTCTGTGTCCATGGGTTATGTATGAAAGCATATAAGTTCTTGGGTTGATCTCTTCCCTCTCCCCACCTCTCTCCCCTCTGAGAATCCTCAGTCTACTGCATGCTTCTATGTCTCTGGATTTATTTTGTTTGTCAGTTTATTTTGTTCATTAGATTCCACATGTAAATGAGATCATGTGATACTTGTCTTTCTCTGACTGGCAGTTCCAATTTTAATTTTTGAGGGAACTCCATACTGTTTTCCACAGTGGCTGCACCAGTCTGCATTCCCACCAGCAGTGTACTAGGGTCCCCTTTTCTCCACATCCTTGTCAGATCTTGTTTTTTGTTGATTTATTGATAGTAGCCATTCTGACAGGTATGAGTTGATACCTCATTGTAGTTTTAATTTACATCTCCCTCATGATTGACGATGGTGAGAATTTTTTCATGAGCTTATGGGCCATGTGTATATCTTCTTTGGAAAAATGTCCTTTCAAATCTTTTGCCTGTTAAATGGATTTTTGTCTTTTTACTGTCAAGTTATGAGTTCTTTATATATTCTGGATACCAAACTAAAATCTGAAATAAAATCTCTCTTGAATGACCTTGAAACTAGGCTTCTGTTACCTCTTCCACCATCAAGGCCCTTGTGATTTTACCTTGAACTAGGGCTACTGTTGTTTTCCACATCAATACCTCACTGGTAGAGATCTTGAATCCTGGAACTTTCCTAACTGTTCCACCATCAGCACTCCTCTCTTCTGAATTCAAACTTCAGCTTCTTTAAGTTATTCTACTGTCAGTGCTCAGCTGGTTGAAATTCAGCCTGGGTGTAGGTTAACTCTTCCACAATCATTGCCCCTGTGGTCTTGAGATCAAACCTGAGCTTTATTAATTATTGCATCATCAGTGCCTTTCTGGACCATCAGTGGGCTCTGGATTGTCCTTGTTCTTTGTTAACTAGTCCATTATTAAAACTTCTCTGTTATTTCAAATATTTCAGTTATCCTTTGCTTTGTAATAAACAACCACAAAAGTTAGTGACTTAAAACAACGATCACTTATTATTTTTAAGGTTTCTGAGGGTTTACTGAGCAATTTCTCTGGTATTCTCTCCTGAGCTCACACATGCAACTACAGTCGACTGTAAGGTCGAAGATGGCCTCTCTCATATGTCTGGGACTTCACTTGAGATGGCTAAAATGACTAGGATGGCTGAGCCTCTCCTTTCCACTTGAATTTTCATTCTGGTTTTCTTCGTGATGAAGAGTTCTATGAGGTGAAGGTAGAAGCTACAAACCTCAAGCTCTTGAGGTTTGGCTCATAATAAGCATAACATCACTTCTGACAGATCCAAGAACACACTTGACCAATATTGGTCAAATCAAGTCACAAGGACAGCCCGATGTAAGAATGGGAAGAGCTGCAAAGGATTTTGGCCATTTTAACTTACTACATGTGACAAAGAAACAAAGCCCCTGCTAACCTTTCTAATATCAATACCCATCTGATCTAGATTTCAAATCAAATTAGCTGTCAACTCTTCTACCATAAATTTTTCTCTTTTCCTCAGACTCATAAATCTGTTAACTCTTCCACCATCAATAGCTTTAAAGTCTAAACTATACCTTTGGTAGTGTTAATATTCCTCCCATAAATATTCCTATGAACTATGCAAAGAGTCCAGGCCTCTCTCAACACTTCTACCATCAATACTCCTCTTGCATGAGCATTAAACCTAGATCTCATATAACCATTTCACAATCAATGACTCTGCTATGGATTGCAAAACTATGACTTGGTTAATACCTTTGTAATCAAAGTATGAGTCTCAAATTGTGAGTCCACATTTCTATCATCAATATTGGTCAAGTGTGTTCTTGGATCTGTTCTGGCTTCTGTTACTTCTATTAGAGGCTTTTGAATTACAGGGGCAGGAAGATTGTAAGTGACAGGCAAAGACTGACCCTGGAAGAGCTCAGAGGAGACAATGAGAGACTGTGAGGATATTAGCACTGGGGATTGTGAATGACACGCTGGGGTGAACTGTACCCATTCAAGGGGTGGATGGGAGGCTTGGGCAGTGACAATACTAGGCTGAATTTGACAGGCAAGAGCAGATACTGGGAGGACAATAGAAGGCCTGGGGGATAGTAATTCTGGGGCTATAAGTGAAAGTGGAAGTTGACCTTGCCCTATTGAAGGGCCAATGGGAAGCTCAGGAGGCAGTGAGAATGGTGACACTAGAGCTGTGAATGACAAACTGGGGTGGGCCCTGTTACACTGAAAAGTTAATGGGAGGCCTGGAAAGTGGAAATGCTAATGCTGCAAGTGACAGGCTGAGTTAGACCCTGCCCAAATGGAAGAGTCATGATAGGTCTGGAAGGTGGCAGTGCTGGAATTTTGAAGGTCAGGTCAGGTAGGCCCTGCCAGCACTGAAAGACCAATGGAAATTCTGAACAATGTGGGCATAAGGGCTGTGAGTGACAGGCAGAGGAAAGCCTTATCTCATTGAAGGCCAATGGGAGTCTGGGCGGGGGTGGGGAGGTAACGCTGGGTCTAAGGGCCAAAAAGAGATATGGAGGGTGGTAATGCTGGGTCTGTGAGTGGCAGACAAGGTTGAATTCTGCTAGCATTGAAGAATCAGTGGAAAGAGTAATGCTAAGGCTATGAGTGACAGGCTAGAAACAGGCCCTGCTTCCATTGAAGGACCAATTGAAAGCCTAGAAGGCAGTGACTTTTAGGTTGTAAGTGATAAGCAGGGGCAGGCCTTGCCAACATGAAACCCCAATATGAGGCAGTGACCCTGGAGCAATTACAATACTTACTAGAATTGGATTATAACCTGTGCCAGGCTTCCCCTTCAGAGGCAACCTCACTTTCAGTATCTACCTTTGATCTTTTCCAGTGGCCAACACTACTCCCACAGTGGAATACAGCAGTCACAGAAACGGAGATCTTCTGGAATACAAGCACGCTTTTATCACATTAACTGTAGTTTGGGCTCCAAAAAATGAACACACTGGCTCACTCAGGTGAACACGAGTGCTTAAATCTCCCTAATCCCAGGGATCACTCATGCTTTAAATGGACCACCCCAGCCCTAGTTGGTTTGGCTCAGTGGTTAGAGTATCAGATTGAAGGGTCCCAGGCACGGCCAAGGGCACATACCTTGGTTGCAGACTCAACCCTGGTCAGGGTGCCTGAGGGAGGCAACCAGTCAATGTGTGTCTCTCACATCCATGTTTCTAACTCTTCCTCCCTTCCTCCTTCCCTCCCTCCCTCCCTCCCTCCCTCCCTCCCTCCCTCCCTCCCTCCCTCCCTCCCTCCCCCCCCTCCTACTCTCCCTGAAAAGCAATGAAAAAAATATCCTCAGGTGAGGATTTAATTTTTTTAAAAAGCCCCCCCCCCCAAAAAAAAAGAGGCAACTGGCTTTGGAGAAGAATTAAAGGGATTATTTCCCACTTAACTATTAAAATAGACCCAGATTTGCTAAAAGATGTTTCTGTCCAGGTTGTTCCCTTGAAGGCTATCCCTCTTCCTATTACTGGAATGAACTGTCTCAGTCAGCAGGTAATCTTACGGAATGAGCCTAAGGCTTTTACACTATTGGTGGGCACCATCCAATAGGAACCAGTTAACATTCCCTTACTGGTGTGGGTGGTAAATACGCCATAGTGCCAGATATGACAAGGAACTGAAAGATGAAGTCCTATCATGGCTGACATAGTTAAGGAAGGGGTACTTACCCTAGTGTGACCTATGATTATAGCCACTACTGAGTGGAGACTAACTAGAGACTATGGAGAATTGAACAAGGGTGTTCCCTTTATTAAAGCTCCTCTACCAGATATCACTGCATTAATGAACAACATTCAAAATAACACGAATAAATGGTTTGGAGTCAGATTTGGCTAACATGTTTCATTCAGTGAAAATATCATAGGAGGATCAGTCACAACCTATCTTCACCTTTGATACTCAACATTACACCTTTTCCCGGTTGCCTGTGGGGGATGTCAGTAGTCCTGCCATTGCACATGGGCTTTACAGACAGAACCTACATGCCTGCCCCACATCTCTCACCAGAAACTCAGTTTTGGCCTTATGTCAATGACATCTTCCTCACTGGACCTAGCCAAGATTCTGCCTCATGGACTGTCACAACTCTAAGTGAACATCTCACTGAGAGGGAATGAGAATTGCCCCACTCTAAAAGGTACAAGGCTCCTGGCAGTCTATTAAATTTGGGGGCTACATTTGGATCTGAGAAGGTAAACTTTTTCTAGTCTGGTAAAACAAAAGCTCCTAGTGCTCCAAACTCCGATATCAGTCCAACATTTGGTAGAAAAGTTTGGATTCTCCTGTCAACACATTCCTCACCTCTACATTTTGCTACACTTTATTTATTGAGTCACCCATAATTCTTCCATTTCAACGGCAACCTGAGCAACAACAGGCTTACTAGATAAACTAAAATAAGCTATCACTTCAGCTCTCCCACTAGGGCCCCAAGGGCAGGATGTACAATTAGAAGTTTCTGCCACACCAAAATTCACTTCCCAGGGCCCCAGGACCAAATGGAGAGGCAAACCCCTACCTATGGGATTTTTCTGTAAGTGGCTCTCAGACATATTTGCCACTGGATAGGCAACTCCTGGCAGTGTACAGGGCACTTATATAAACTGAGACTTTTTCTGGGGCAGAGCCAGTTACCCCACAGACTGAGATTCCTAGTATGTAATGTAAAAAGCTCCCAGTAAAATCAGATGAGCATCAGAGGCTTCTTTATTAAAATGGAAATAGTATCTACAGGGTTGAGTTAAAGTCAGGCCTATTGGAGGTCACAAATTCCATGAGGAAATAGCCACATACCCTGCCACTGAGGCTAACCCTCCCAAAGCCCAGGAATGCCTCTGCCCCTTGTTCAATGGGGATGGGAGGAAGGATGGTCAGCACCCTCTAAACAAGAAAAGCAATCTTCCTCCTTTACTAACTGAACAAGCACAAGGTATAAGGGACCAAACAATGGACTTGCCCATACAAGGAACCAACCTCTGCTCATGTCACTGAGGGGTTAACACAACAGCCTTACAGCCTTGAGAGTGTCACAAGTTATACAATCAGATCAAGGCTCCCATTTCATTGCAAAGCAAATGCGATGATAGGCACTATAAAATATCATAGCTTGGGTTTTTCAGCTACTCCATTGTCCTACAGTAGCAGGAATCATAAAAAAACATGACAGTGTTTTAAAACAAGGACTCCTGAGAAAACAATGATGTTTTAAAACAATGGCTCTCCAAGTGGTTAAAACACTGCCCACAGTCCTGATTATATTAAATTCAAAGCCCTATGGCATAAGTGCATCATATTAAAAATTCGCAACAAATGAAAAGACCACCCATGACATGCTGTGACCTCTGCTGGTATACACGCCCACACTGGACACAACCCAATTACCAGTTGGGACATGGGAGCCCTGAAATTTCCACCCACAGCAAAGGAACATCCACCTGGTATGTTCACCTTTCTCTTCTCCCTCATAGAAAATCCACAACTTATCCAATTCTCCCTCCATCCCAAAGGAGACCCGTCAGGGACCACCAACTCTGGACATCTTTTCTCTGTACAAGCTGAGCAAACCACTTACACTATCTGGAGAGAGAGGTGTTCTCATCTGCTGCCCATGTACTCCACTAAAAGTATGTTGGAACAATCCTTGGACCTGCTCCCAACACCCACGAGGTGAAACTAATTACCCCTGAACAGACAGTAATATTTTGCCACTTCCCAAGGGATAATCAGATCCCCTACAGCTGTCCACAGACAACCTCCAACTTTCACCCTTAACCTGTTACTGTGACGCCTTCCTTACCTGAAAAGTTTCTACCCTCACCAGTCAACCACACACCCATCCATGGATCACCCTGCCCTGGCAATCTACACGCTACTGCTGATAAGGTCTGTCTGGAAACAACATGCCATATGCACACCACAGGGAGACACAACGTGGGTCAGGATGGGAACCACAGGAATCATGCTGTTGCCTATTCAGGTTGGTCAGTCCTAATATGACCACAGATACCAACACTAAGACTAGCACTCTTCTTTCTATCTCTACTACTACCAGCATCACCCATTCTGGCTAAGCCAAACTCTACCCTATGGGCCAACTTTTACTTCAAATATGTGGACAATCTTGGGCTGAACCCATAACCAACTGAGTTTCCAGGTGCTGAATGTGAGATGGATAATATGTATGTTTATTTGGTTGTAAATTATAAGCTCATATTAACACCACCTAGAATTGCACTAAGCTCCGTAACTTGCCTTTACAAATTCCAGCAGATTTTTACTCAGTAGTGGAACTCTCAGCCCCCAAGGATTTGCCCTCACCAACCACACTAGCCACAACTCTCCAACACCACAAACTTTCCAAATATTCCCTTGATACTAATCACTTTAGGATCACTTATTGGGGCATTAGGAACAATATATATGCAGGATACCATACAGCAATGAAAAGAAATGCAGATAGCTATGTACTAAAAGTTATACACACAAATTAAATAAATTTCTGAAGGACTGTGACTCTTGGATGAATCTCACCATATTTTAGCAGCCATGGTGTTAGATAACAGCATAACTCTAGATTTCCTATTGGCTGCTGAAAGAGATGTCTGAACCTTTGTTAGCACATCTTGATACATGGTGGTTGTCAAAGAAGAACAAATCAGGACTTAGTAAGAAGAAATATTTTTATTTTTTTCCCCAAAAGGATTAGTGCAAGGGACAATTGCAATGGGAGAGGGGAATGGTTGCAACAAAAATTTTGTGACCATAAAGTCTGCAAGGGTTTCAAAAGCAAACAAAAGGTTTCCTTTTATAGGGTAAGGAGGAGACAATCAGAGATAAGCAGAGTCTTTGGAGGAGAAGGTGGACAAGCAAGGGGAAATGAACAGTGAGGTCTGACAGGAAAGTGTCTTGCTGTTGTCAGTTTATTCCCAGGAGAACCTGAGAAGGGAGTCCATTCCACTTTTTTGTTTGTTTGCTCAGGCTTGGGGGCGGGGAGCAAGCAGAGTTCAGGAACTTGTAGGAATAGAGAAACTTGACTGGTCAAGACAAAGCAGAGGGTAAGCAATGGATAATTGAAAATGCCTAAGTCATTGGGAAGTTGAGTTTGGTTGAAATAGTTGTCAAAGGGCCTTCACATTCTTGTTGTTCCTGAAGGACTGGCTACTGTATCATCTGTTTAATATGCTGTCAGGCTGATAGCTATTGAAGAGTCTTATGAATTAGGCATTCAACAAGAGATATACCTAGGAATAAAATAAAATACAAAATAAAATAGTTATTGAATGTTGGATAAGGGAGTAAAACTAAGATTGAGCCAGTTGGGAAGATTCCTAGACATTGGGCCTGAGGTGTATTCAGACAGTGGAGTGAGGATGACAATGACAGTCTGAAGAATTTCCTGGAATGTATGAATGTTTTTGTTGATGGCATAGACATCATTGAGGTTTTGAAGAACACATGCACAGCAGTGGCTTCTGGCCATTGTACAAGTGCCCCATTGAGAAGGCAATTATGAAGGACCACTCAGGAATCTTACAGTTCTCTGGCAATGGTATTGATGGTTTGGTAAGATTGTCCACAGTCATGGATACAGCAGCAGCTCTTGGCGTACAGGTTGCCCATACATGGGTTGCTGCAGCACATTTTTTAGATTTACGCCCAGTCTCTTAGCCAAGAGTTCTAAGGTTTATTGAGAACCTTATAAGAAAGGAAGGCCACTTCTGGGGCTTGGATTCTGCCTAAGCTTGTAGTTGTGACATGTTTTTATAGACCCTTTGGCTCATCTAGAGTCTGGAGAACTTAAATAAGAAGTAATAGACTAGTTAAGGTGAGAAAACAAGGCAGTCTAATTAAGTATAGACTGTTCGTTTTGAAAAGTATTGAGGTAGAAGGATATTTCTTTTGAAGTCTAGGGAGAAAATCTAAAGAGCCCCTGAATGATAGCACAAAAGATGCCCTTAAATCTGAGATGGCATAGGAATTTAGGAGAAACTGGAGGCTTCCAAAGAAAAAGGACCACATAACCAACAATCCAAAATAGAGTTGTGAGACTGTGCTATGAGTTAAGTGAAGAAATGCCATAAATTCTGTGGTCTTTGCAGGGATGGTGGATGTAAAAAGGGTAGAATAGCTTGGGTGAAGGGAAAGAGGAGATAATATAAATGAAGGCTCATTATGGAAAGCTTCAGTTGCAATGAGGGGAGATATGTGGATAGCAAAGATGACACTGGAGGGGATAGAGAAAAAGAAGGATACTGGAAAGAAGGAGAGTAAAAATAAGAGGATAGGAAGTATGCAAGAGGATCCTACAAGGTCTTGTTCTGGCATCTTATGAGGAAGGTGACCACTTCATGTCATCTACTTGGTCTAAAGTTCTTGAAAAAGCAGTCTACCTTGTGGCATCTGCTTCTGGGGGCTATTGAGAGACCCTCAATTTAAAGTCTCCAGTTGGGATGGACTCCAATTTAGAGTAGCTTTTAATATCTTTTCCTTTGAGAAACATCAATCCAGGTTTTTACCCCCCTGGGACTTGGCAGCAGTGTTAGTGATGTAAAGAGAGCAATGTAAGGGCTCTTTCAACAGGCCCTTTCAAGATTAGTTTCCTGATGATACTGTCTTCAGAGAACTAAGTTTCCTATTTCTAGGTTGTACAGTGGGTTGTATGGGAGAATTGAAGGAAAAGCAGCCTCAATCTGTTGAAATTAAGTTTGGGTATAATTAATAAATCCCTTGCAGTATTTTAAAATGTCTGAATTGAACAAGCTAGAATCTTCAAGAGCTCAGACAGAATAGAAAAGTCTATGGGCCAGCTAGTTATTTTTTATGGGGACAGTTGGTATGACCCAGCAGGAGAGGACCAGAAGATAATCAGGGATAAACGTAAAACCTTAGCCCACAAGAGAGCGGGTTCTTCCATCAGTTTAGCAAGCTTTAATATTTATAGTCCATTAGCCCTACCACTTCAGATGAGTGGAAGTGATAAAGACTATGTGATTTTTTTTTTAATAAAAAAAAACTCATTAGATTTCTTGGATGACCTTACTGGTGAAATGAGTCCCTCATTCATGTGAAAGAGCCCATGGAACTCTCAATATGTGGAACACTTGTCCTGATAAAAATTTAGCAATCATGGTGGTAGCAGCCCTTTTTACAAAGGAAAGTTTTAAGCCAGAGAGAGAACATGCATATGATAGTAAGAACACACTTATAACCATGAAATTTAGGAGCTAAAGAAAAGGTTCTAAACGTATTAACAAAACTCTATAGGTAAGTGAAGAAAATCCCCAATTAAAAACCACTAGCTTATACTATACTGGATTTTAAAAAGTAAAATTGTGATTTTACTTGTGATTTTTAAAATAACTGAAATTATGAATGATAAAATTATATTGTTGCTGCCTAATATAAGGCAAAGTAGCATGAGGGCTCATAAATAGAAATATATCATGGATAGTAAGGACAATGACAATTCTCTAGGAACTTTATGTAACTTTTGAAATATTTATATTAATAACATTTTACCCAAACAACCTTAATCTAAGGAAGGCTGAGTATTTTTGACAATGCTTTCCATACAATTTATATAATTTATATAATATTGAATAAATCTAATTATTTTAACACCTCTTTATACATGGTAAAAGAACAAATCTTTTGTGATTTTCCAGCTGCCCTCTGGAAAATCCCAAAATTAGTTTTAAGTGTAAAAGATAACAATTAAAATTTCATTTTGGGAAGACGATATCAAAAGTTGTCAGGATATTTAAACAACTTGGTAATACCATCTGAAGGTAGAAAAATATCACATATACAGGGTGGGACAAAAGTAGTGAATAGTTGTGAGTAAGCAAAACAGAGTTTACTCTTGTATTATTATTTATTAGTTATTGTATTATTTTCCACATTAACAGCTGTAAAACTACCTTTTCCCCACCCTGTATATAACATACATACCTGAACATGCAGACAGAAGCAAATGGCTGTTTTACAGCTTTCATTCTAAAAGTTTAGCCATGAGTCAGGCACAAACACAGAAAAAGAAATTTCCCTGGTTTACATAACAGAGTCAGCCCTTGTCCTTGCCTTACTTTATATTTTTATCAGGATTATGTTTCTAGCAAATGGGATAAGTTGAGATTACCTGTTCAGTATGAGGACTAAATTTTTTCCCACCATCTTCTTTGACCTGATGTGTAATCTTACAGGGGATGTGGAGTAAATTTAGGTGGAGGGACCAGAGATACCAAGCAGCTATCTGGGAGACTCCAAAGACATCTGAGTGGAAGAAATATCCAGTCTGGTTTGTTTGTTTTTTAGCTTTTTCAACCTCAGGTGGTTGCTTTTGTGGTCCCTGAGCCCCTCAAGAGCCCCCCAATGGAAGCAGGAGGCCTAAAGTTCTAGTAACTATAGGAAGTTGAGGGGCTAGTCTGGGAAGGGAAAGGTCTGGCAGGGATGTTGAAGGGGAAAAGATCAAAAGATTTAGGGAAGCTGAAAGGAAGATGGAAGGCACTAAAAGGAGGAAGAAAGAGTGGAAGTGATGAGAAGGGACAGGTCCTAGATGAGCCAATTTTGGGAGACCTCAAGTTCCCCAAAAAGGTCATTGAAATTCCAAATTGCCTTTGGTAAATTTTTGCTATTTATGAAGGTATTAAGTAGAGTAAGTACAGTAATGGCAAAGCATATAGCAAGCAGAGAAGAAGAGAAGGGAAGGTGCCTGATGGAGTTACCCATGGGATTAACAGATATTTAAACTGAGACTGGATATCTGAGGGAATGTAATCTCCAGGACAGAGAGCCAAGGGAACCCTCATGCACAATTTCTGTGGTGAAGAGCCAAGTGAATCTCCACATGCAATCTCCAGGGATTGGGGAGCTAAGGAAATCCCCACACCAAATTCACAGGTTTGGGGAACTAAGGAAATTCCATGCACAATCCCAGTTTAGGGGAACCAAGGAAAAACAAAAAAAAGCCTCACAGAGGGGCAAGAAAACATCTCTTTGCCAGAAGGAAAAATAATTAACTTAATCCTTTTCTCTGTCCCTCAGAGCTGTCAAAGCCAAGATCTTTATATATTTCCCATAACAGGGTATTTTTTCTTTTATTAATTTTATGGTTTCTGTTTTTTTAAATGTTTACCTTTTTGTTACATCTGAAATTTATCTGTGTATGACGTGAGTTAGGGATTCATTTTTAAATGGGAGGCTAGTGGGCAGCTTCATTATGTGGCCCCTGAAATTGATTCTTCAATTCATGAATTTTTGAACTGTCAAGGCAAAGACGTTTATGATTTTCCCTTAACAGGATTTCTTGTTTATTAATGGAAATATTGGTCTACTGAATTTCATTTGAGTACTTGTGATCCAATCTAATAGTATTCTGTATTTTTTTTAAATAGGTAACTTAAGTCCTGTTATATTTATAGATCTAACAGATCTATTTAGTCTTTTTTAAATTTTTATCAATTTTTTTGAGAGAAAGAGGAAGTGGGGGGGAAGAGAAGAGAGGGAGATGTATTTGTTGTCCCACTTATTTATGCAGTCATCGGTTAATTCTTGTATGTGTCCTGACTGGGAACTGAACCCACGACCTTGGCATATCAGGACGATGCTCTAACCAACTAGGCTACCCAGCCAGGGCAGATCTCACACCACACACAAAGATAAATTCCAGATGTTACAAAAAGGTAAATGTTTAAAAAACTAGAAACCATTTAGATATAACTTTTTAATTCTATTATTGAATTATTCTCTAACCTTTTTTGTTTGTCCAATTGATGTTATAGGTCAGTAAAGTCTCCTAATTTTAACATATTTTGAATATTTATCTTATTTCTTGTATTTGTTTTGTTGTTTTATTATAAATGGTGGAAGAAATGAAGAAAGATGGCTGATATCTTTCAAATAATGCACCATGCCCAAATAAGTTCACAGGAGAATTCTACAAAAACTTTAATGACCAAATAACATCAAAGCAGTGCTAATTGTTCCATACATGTTTATTATGTGAAGGGAGCTGAGATACTTTGAAGGTGATCAAATCCATTCCATATTTACAGTGTTGTAAACACTCCAGATTATTCTGTGGAAGGGTAATCAGAGATACTTAGGAGTATATGAGTCTATTCTACGGTTAAGGAGATGCCACATTTTTTTTTCCATGTCCAGCATATCCATAAGATTTCTGTTCAGTGTGAGTTTTCCCATGCACAACAAGGTCCGACTTCCAGGAAAAGGCCTTCCCACAATCAGTACATATATAAGGTTTATCTCCTATATGGATTCTGATGTCCAGTGAGGTGTATATGCTGACAGAAAACCTTCCCGCATTCACTGCATTTGGAGAGGTTTTCCCCATGTATATTCTCTAATATGTGATCATCTGTGATTGCTGGGAAAAGGTCATCCCATATTAAGCAGATTCAGAAAGTTCCTCTCTACTATGAGTAATCTGATGAATAACTAGTGGAGACCTCTCACAGAAAGCCTTTCCACATTCACTACATTCATATGGTTTCTTTCCAGTATGAGCTTTTCAATGTATAATGAGTTGTGACTTCAGGGGAAAAAGGCCCTTACGCACTCAGTACACTCATAAGGTTTCTCCCCACTATGAGTTGTCTGGTATATAAAAATGTGAGATTTTGCCCTGGGTAGTGTTGCTAAGTGGTTAAAGCATTGGCCTGAGCACAAAAGGGTCATGGGTTTGATTCCCAGTCAAAGTCACATACGTGGGTTGTAGATTTGATCCCCGGCCCTAGTTAGGGTGCTTTTAAGAGGCAACCGATCCATGTGTCTCTTTCACATCAATGTTTTTTCTTTCTCTCTCCTTCTCTCTCCCTTTCCTGACCCCTTCCACTTTCTCTAAAAATCAGTAGAGCCCAGCCGGGCGTGGCTCAGCGGTTGAGCATCGACCTAGGATCCAGGCGATCGAGGTTCGATTCCCAGTCAGGGCATATGCCCGGGTTGCGGCTGCACCTGATCAATGACTCTCTCATCATTGATGTTTCTAACTCTCTCTCTCCCCCTCCTTTCCTCTCTTTGAAATCAATAAAAAAAAAAAATCAGTAGAAAAAATATGCTCGGGTGAGGATTAACAAAAAAAGAAAGAAAGGGGAAAAAAAGTGAGACTTTTCACAGAAGGCTTTCCAACATTCATTACATTAAAAGGGCTTCTCTCTGGTATGAACTCACTAATGTATAATAAGATGTGACTTCTAGAGAAAGCTTTTAGACAGTCAAAATATTCATAGGGTTTTTCTCCAGTGTGGAATCCCTGATGAACAATAAAGAGTGACTTCTGGGAGAAGGCCTTCCCACACTCAGTACATTCATAGGGTGTCTCCCCAGTATGAATCCTCTGAGGCACAATGAGTGGTGATTTCCCACTAAAGGTTTTTCCGCAATCTCCACATACATATGGTTTCTCTCCAGTACGAATTCTTTGATGTATAATGAGCTGTGATTTCTTTAAAAAGCCTCTCCCACTCATGCTATAAGCGTTGGGTTCTCCCCAGTGTTAACTTTCTTATACTAAATGTGAGCTTGCTTATGATTGAGAACTTTTTCACATTGACTATGTCCATGTGAATTAATTCTAGTGTGAATTTTTTCAGGCACAGAACAGGAAGCACTAAAGCTAGGTGGTCTCCCACATCCAAATCTCTCTATGGGATTCTTTCTTGCATAGCTCCTATTATAAGTGAGTAAGTCTAAATTGGATTTCAAGCTCTTTTCACATGAATCAAAATTATGGAGTTTTTGTTTGTTTGTTTTTGTTTTGTTAATCCTCACCTGAGGATAATTTTCTATTGCTTTTAGATAGAGTGGAGGGGAGGAAGGGGGGAGAGAGAGAGAGAAACATCTAAGTAAGAGAGACACATCAATTGGTTGCCTCCTGCACAAGCCCTGACCGGGGCTGAGGATCAAACCTGCAACCGAGTATCAAACTTGCAACCCAGGTACATGCCTTTGACTGGGAGTTAAACCCAAGACCCATGGGTGCAAGGGCCAATGCTCTAACCACTGAGTCACACCTTCCAGGGCAAAATCACGGAGTTTTTTACCTGAAGAAGCAAGATCAATGCATCCACTGAATATTTTTCCAAATGTATTACATTTAGGGCTTCTATTCTTGGTCACTGCTTTATGGCTGATGACTGGCCTGCCTCAAAATTCTGTCTTGGTTTCCTAGGTATCTATCTATATGCCCATCATTATGCTGGACTTGTAAGACAGGATAAAATGAATTGTCCTTTGGGGCTATTTTAAATATTTCCCTTTGAAATGAAAGTTTTCCAGAAATGATCGTTTGGTAAGAGTCAAAATTTTTCTTCCTGACTAAAGAAGAAAAAGGTAAAATCAAATAAATAAAAAGAAACCCCAATGGAAAGAAGTGCTAGGAAGGTGGCTTATGTAGGATGAATGTTATAAAGGAATTCTGATTAATTTTAAGGAAGAAAGAGGGGCATGGATGTCAGGGGGGGAAAGAGCCCTTTCAGCTATCTACCCAATTCCTACTTACCTGAGTAGATCCACCTTGACAACTCACTGTCCATGATACACAGGTCTGCTTCATGCTCCAACCTGAAGATTATATCTGGTTTTATACCTGAACATCCTGTTAAGGGAAAATAATAATGACTTTGGCCTTGGCAGCTCAGAAACTCATGACGAGAAGAAGCAGTTTCAAGGGTCTCCAACTAAAATGGGAGACTTTAACTACAAAAACAAACTCCAGATTAACAAAAATATAAATATAAAAAACTGAAACTATAAAACATCTTGTTAATGGAAAATCATAAAGGCCATGGTCTTGACATCTCCGAAGGATGAGGAGGATTTGACTTATCATTACACAGAGAATTTGCCCTTACCCACAGAGACCAGGTGACTATATATCTCCAGAATCACATCCCTGTGCAGGATCTTCTGAGCAGCATCCAGCTGCTGCCTCTCTTCCTGGGTGAAGTCCACAGCCACATCTTCAAATGTCACTGATTCCTATAACAGCATATTCTTGTATAATCTGCTCATTTTGGTCATTTTGACCACAAAACTGCATGTAGGATGCCTATTTGTACTTCATGTAGCATACTTAATGAGGGGGGGAAAACGATGTAAAATCCTGACATTAGCAAGAATAGTTAATGGAACCTAATAGAGAGTCTAAACATAGATGCAAATAAAAATGGGAAATTCAATACATAAAAAAGGTAGTAATTTAAACACATGAAGAAAAGACAGAATACTCAAAACTGAGTAGCTATAAAAAAGTGAAGTTGGATTATTTATTCATACTATATACAAAAATAAATTTTAGATATACAAAAACATAAACAAAAGAGAAGTCATAAAATAAAGACAGGAGATATTTTTTAAAGTAATTTGAGAGTAGAGAAGACTCATTTAGCTAAGCATGTACAAAACCCGGATGCCACATAGAAAAACACTGATAATCTTGATGACTTTATGTATTAAGTGGCAAAATACACCATAAACAAACTCAAAAGACTAGCAACTAACTGAGGAGAAGATAAGTGCACAACACATATGATGGACAAAGAGATAATTTTCTCAATATATATAGAGAGCTCCTACAAAGCAAGAAGAAAAAGACCAATAACTTAAGTTTTAAAAAATAATCAGCCCTAGCTGGTTTAGCTCAGTGGTTAGAGCATCAATCTGCTGACTGAAGGGTCTTAGGTTCCATTCTGGTCAAGGGCACATACCTCAGTTGCAGACTCGATCCCCAGCCCCAGGTGGGGCTTGTGCAGGAGGCAAACAATCAATGTGTCTCTCTCATCTCTCTCCCTCCCTCCCTCCCTCCCTCTCTCTCTCTCTCTCTCTCTCTCTCTCTCCCCTTTCCACTCTCTCTGAAAAGCAATGGAAAAAATATCCTCAGGTGAGGATTAAAAATAATAATAAAAGAACTTTTTTAATACTCAGAGGACGTGATCATCAATTCACAGAAAAGAAAATGGAGATGGATTCTAAACATGTAAAATGATGCTCAACTTCATTCACATGAAGAAAATGCAAGTTAAAACAAGAGATCATGCCCTACTGGGCATAGCTCAGAGGTCGAGCATCAATCTGTGATCCAGGCGATCGACGTTTGATTCCCAGTCAGGGCACATGCCCAGGTTGTGGGCTCGATCCCCAGTAGGGGGGGTGCAGGAGGCAGCCAAACAATGACTCTCATCATTGATGTTTCTCTCTCTATCTCTACCTCTCCCTTCTTCTCTCTAATAAAGATACATTTAAAAAACAAAACAAAAAAAAACAAGACATCATGTTACCTTTACATATTATCAAAGAGTGGAGTTTGATAAGTCACTGAGTTGGTGAAAATATCAAGAAACAAGCACTCAAATTGTGGGTATACAGTGGTATAATATATTATAAGGGCAATTAATTTGGTTATTTCCATCAACATTTTAATCCTCATCCGAGGATATTTTTTCCATTGTTTTTCAGAGAGAGTGGGAGGGGAGAGAAAGAGAGAGAGGGAGGGAGAAACATCAATGTGATAGGGCCACATCAATTTGTCCCCTCCTCCATGTGCCCTGACAGGAGCCAGGGATCGAGTCTGCAACTGAAGTATATGCCCTGGGCCAGAATCAAACCCGTGAGCCTTCAATCTGGTGGCTGACACTCTAACCACTGAGCAAAACCAGCTAGGGCTACATCAAAATTTTAAATGTGTGTATCCTCTGACTAGTAAATCCATTTCTAGAAATTATTCTACATAAATACTCATATACATGAGCAAAACAACGCATGTGAAGATACTGCACTACAATACTGTTTATAATAGCAAAAGAATGAAAACAAACTCATGGGGGATTGGATGAATCAATTATGCTTCAATCCACATAAGAGAATATCATATGCAACTATAAAAAAGCAACAAGAAAGCTCTACGTAGATTGATATGCAACAATTTCTAGGATATGTTGTTAACTGAAAGAAGCATTAACCCATTCAACAAGCAGTTATTGAACACCTGCTGAATACTAGGCCCTGTTGTAGGAACTTGGGATACAACAGGGGAAAAAAAGGGCAAAGATACCTTTTCTCAAAGATCTTATATCCTAGAGAGGGGAGACATACAGGGTTGAGAGACAAATCATCTAGCCAAAATTTTTTTTTAAGTCTGTAATGTGCACTTCAAAATTCATATCACTCATATACATAAAGCTCCTAGAAATAAATAAGCAAAAGACAAAGAAAGGGGGATTTACAGAGAAATAAAAATGGCAAATAAATATATGAAAAGATGCTGGTCATTTAATCACTAAAAAAAAGCAAATGAAAATAAGATATAATGCTCAAGTATAAAAATAGCAAGAATGAAAAGCTGATGCTCTCTGGTAGTGAGGAAATATTGGAAAATGGCCCTCTTTGTGAATGATTTGTAACCACATGTGGAAGCTGGTTACACAATATCAAAATACAGTTTGAGAAATATCCTTTAAATTATAAATTATATGTGCTCTCTGACCTAGCACATGTCTAAGAATTAGGCCTACATAGATATTTGACAAATATACAAAGTATTTATAAGGTTGTTTCCTTACTTGTGACTTCACTGCTTTAGAGTTTTGACTAGACTATATACCACCTATGCCTCAGTTTCTTTCTTTTCTTTTTTTAAAATTTATCTTTATTGTTGAAAGTACTACAGTGTCCCATTTTTCCCCTCAATTGACCCTTTCCACCTCGCTCCCATCCCCTCCTCACCCTTCACCCTATTATTGTCTGTGTCCATGGGTTATGCATATATGCATATAACTTTGGTTAATCTCTTCCCATCCTCCACCCACCTTCCCTCTTCCCTCTGAAATATAATTGTCTGTTGCATGCGTCAATGTCTCTGGATCTATTTTGTTTGTCAGGTATTTTTGTTCATTAGCTTCTTCTTAAAGAAGACCCTTCAACATTTCATGTAGTACTGGTCTGGTGGTGATGAACTCCTTTAGCTTTTCCTTGTCTGACAAGCTCTTTATCTGACCTTCAGTTCTAAACGATAGCTTTGCTGGGTAATCTTGGTTGTATGTTCTTGTTTTTCATTACTTTGAATATTTCATGCCACCTGCTTCTGGCCTGCAAGGTTTCTGTTGAGAAATCAGCTGACAGTTGTATGGGTGCTCCCTTGTAAGTAACTAACTGCTTTGCTCTTGCTGCTTTTAAGATTCTCTGTTTGTCTTTAACCTTTGGCATTTTAATTATGATGTGTCTTGTTGTAGGCCTCTTTGGATTCCTCTTGTTTGGGACCCTCTGTGCTTCCTGGACTTGTAAGTCTATTTCTTTCGCCAGGTAGGGGAAGTTTTCTGTCATTATTTTTTCAAATAGGTTTTCAATTTCTTGCTCTTTCTTCTCCTTCTGGCACCCCATGATACAAATGTTGGTCCCCCTGAAGTTGTCCCAAACACTCCTTACACTATCTTCATATTTCTTGATTTTTTTCTTTTGCTCTTCTGGTTGGGTGTTTTTTGTCTCCTCATGTTCCAGATTGCTGATTTGATTCACAGAGTCCTCTACTCTACAGTTGATTCCCTGTAAATTATTCTTCATTTCAGTTCTTGTAGCCTTCATTTCTGATTGGTACTTTATTATGTCATTGATGGTCTCACTTCTTTTCTTAATAGTCTTACTAAGATCCTTGAGCATCCTTATAACCATAGTTCTGAACTCTGTATCTAGTAGCTTGCTTGGTTCTATTTCATTTAGTTCCTTTTCTGGAGATTTCTTCTGTGCTTTCCTTTGTGACATGTTTCTTTGCCTCCACATTTTGGCTGCTTCCAGGTGTTTGTTTCTATGTATTAGATAGAGCTGCTATGTCTTCTGGAATTTGTAGACTGGCTTTGTGTTGTAGGTGTCTTGTAGGATCCAGTAGTTCAGCCTCCCCAGTCACCTGAGCTGGGCCTTCTAGGTGCTCCCCTGTGTGGGCTGTGTGCTCTGTCCTGTTGTAGTTGAGTGTTGGTTGCTGTTGGTGTCACTGGAAGGAATTGACCCTCAGGCCAATTGGCTGTGAGGACCAGCTGCAACTATAGCCAAAAAGCTGCTGTGCTGGAGACACCCCTATGGAGCAGGATTTACTTCAGTGAAGCTTTGTTGTTCACCAAGTGTGCCCCTTGAGTGTGTCACTCGTGGATGTGGTAGGGTTTTAATCCAGCATGGTTGAGTCTGACCACCAGGTGCACTGTCTCTGGGGCTTCCCAGGAGATGCCAAGTCAGCCTCTGCCAGTGCCTTTCCCAGGGCCACCCAGCATGAGCTACACAGCAAACCATAGTTGGCTGCTACTTGTGCTGAGCTTGGAGGTGTCCAGGAGAGGCCAAGCTATGAGTCGATGCAGGCTGCCACTAGTGCCAGGCCTGGAGCCACTTATCAAGCTGTATGGGGTACACTGCTGCTTGTTTGAGGGATTTTAGGAAAATCCCAAGCATGAGCCTAGAGAGGCCACTTGCATAGAAAAGCCACTGGAAATGGCTCAGATGAGCTTGCAGGTAGGGAGGGGCAGGCCTCCGGAGTCACCAGGGTGGGGCCAAAGGTGTGAGTCAGATGCTGGAGATTCAAATATGGCCCTTGCCTGTCAGCTCAGTCGGGGGAGGGCTCACCAAAGGAGCAATGGCCTCTGCCAGCTCTTCTGTCTGGGAGAAAGCTGCCCCTCCACCTCTCACCCTGATTTCAGGTAAGCTAGTTCCTCCCCAAATGTCCCAGGTTCCTTTCAAACCGCTGCCCAGCACAGGGAGCGAGTCTGAGTGACTTCGTGCACTGGCCCTTTAAGAGGAAAGCCTGGGACTCCCACAGTCTCTGAGACCCTCAGCGACAGTCCCTGCTGGTTTTCACAGCCTCAAGTTGTGGGGACTTCTTTTCTTGGCCCTGGAGCCCTGGGCTGGGGAGCCTGATGTGGGACTGGGACCCCTCTCTCCTCCGGGAAAGCTCCATCGCCAAGATGTCCCTCCCAGGTTTAAACTGGGGCACTGGATGTGGGCCAACGACTGCATCTCCACGATCCAGCCTCAATCAGCCCGTTGTCTCCACCCCTCCTACCCGTCTCAATCCTTTTTCAGTTCCCTGGTTGTAGGGCTTCTGTTCAGCTAGATCTCAGGAAGTTCTGAGTGATGATTGGTCTGTATTTTAGTTGTAATTTTGATGTGGTTGTGGAAGGTTGCAGGTACCACAGTTACCTATGCCTCCATCTTGTTTCTCCTTGCCTCAATTTCTTCATCTGAAAAATGAGGATAATAATGTATGTAGCACAAAGAATTCCTGGGTAAATTAAATGAGTTAATTCCATTGTAATTTATTATAACTGTGCCTGGCACACAGTAAGCATTCAATAAACAGTAGCTGTCATTACAATTATTGTTATTATTGTTGTTGTTATTGTTTTATCTCAAAGAAAAAACTAGAAACAATGAAAAGGCTCACCAACAAGGGGCTGGTGTATTACAAACATTAAAAGGATATTATGAACAATTTTATGACAAAAGAAATTGACAATGCAGATCAACAAAGAATGGTCCACAGCTAAATCTGGCCCACAAGCTAAGAATGGTTTTTACATTTTTAATAGTTGGAAAAAAAGTAAAAATAATATTTTGTAACATAAAAATTATATGAAATTCAACTTTTGGTGTCCATAAATAAAATGTTATTGGGTCAACGCCATGCTCATTGGTTTACACATTGTCTATGGCTGCTTTCAACCTATAATAGCAGATTTGAGCAGTTGCCACAGAGACCATATGGCCTACAAAACCTTAAATACTTCTATCTGGCCCTTTACAGAACAAGTTTGCTGACTCCTAACTTACACAAACTGTACAAATTACTTGAATATCACAATTTACCAAACCTGACATTAAAAGAAATAAAAAATCTGAATGGTACTATATCTTTTAAATAAATCAAATTCGTAATTTAGAAACTACTCACAAAGAACACTGATGACTTCACTGGGGAATTCTTCCAAACATTTAAGAAGAAAATAATACCAATCTTACCCAAATTCTTCCAGATAATACTTCCCAAATTGTTATATGAGGCCAGCATATCTTTTTTTCTTTTTGAACATATTTCAAAATTTAATGACAGAAATTTACTTACAAGTCAAACAACAAGAGGGATTGCATTGAATCTGTAGATTGCTTCAAACCACATAGGATTATTTTCAGGCCTTGAAACCTAATGTAATTTGCCCTGCTAGATTTCAACAATGGTTGGGACCAGTGACTCCTTCCTTTCTTTCATTTTCTCCTATACCTGTCTCACCACTGTATTGTGGGACAGGTAACTTATTTTCTTTTCTTTATTTTTATTTTAATCCTAACCTGAGGATATGTTCTTACTGATTTGAGAGAGAGAGAGACAGAGAGAGAGAAACAGAAACATCCATGTGAGAGAAAAACATCAATTGGTTGCCTTCCGTATGCATCCCGACGGGGGATCAAACCCGAAACCTAGGTATGTGCCCTGACCTGGAATCAAACCTGCAACCCTTTGGTGTATGGGACAATCAGCTGAGCCACCCAGCCAATTAATTGCAAGGAGGAATGTTGCTTAGGATGGCTCTTACTCTAAGTTCCACCAATACCTATTTTAGATGATGAGAGCTGGTACTTTTGAGCTGATAATATTTAGATGAGATTTTAAACTTCAGTTGTTACCACAGGGATTGAGAAGTTTGGGGATTAGGAAATGAAGTGCATGTAATTTGCAGGTGAAATGGAAGTGAACATTTGGTGAGCAGAGGGGAGACTGTGCTAGACTGAATGTTGGAACCACAAAAGTTAGCCACATCGCAATCATTGGAAACTATGAGTGTTACCTTGAAACAAATACAAAAAAAGACTGCATGTGATTAAGTTAAAGTTCTTGTGGCAGGGAGATTACCCTGGATCATCTGGGTGGACCATAAATGTATTATAGGGGTATATACCAAAGAGAGATTTGACAGAGACAGAAGAGGTGAAGGCAATGTGACCTTGGTGGCTGACTTAAAATAATACACCTATGAGCCATGTAATGTTGGCAGCCACCAGAAGATGGAAGAGGCC
The DNA here is from genome assembly GCF_054644295.1 of Miniopterus natalensis. Taxonomy (NCBI): domain Eukaryota; kingdom Metazoa; phylum Chordata; class Mammalia; order Chiroptera; family Miniopteridae; genus Miniopterus; species Miniopterus natalensis. The sequence continues at coordinate 75,098,480 of NC_142103.1, read as the reverse complement.
AGGAATATATTCTATCCTAGAGCCTCTGAAAAGGGTGATGGCATGCTGACACTTTGATTTCAGCTCAGGGAAATAGTTTCAGAATTCAGGCCTCCAGAACAGTGAGATAATAAATTTCTGTTTTTTATGCCTAAAAGTTTTTGTTAATTACAGTAGCAACAGGAAATTATGTGTTATTGTAGGAGATCATATAGATTATGTTAAAGGTGCTTTGTATTTTTAAGATGCATTCAGGCAAAACAAGAATATAAGATTTATGGATAATAAGTCAATGGTAAATGTATCAAATCCTGAATGAGAATTAAACTCAATAAATTCAGGAGTGGAAAAGCGGAGAAGGAGGGACGGCAAGGATAAGAGAGGGTTGCACAGATGGTGTCAGCTGTGACTTGTTCGGAATGTTTTCTCATATTTTGAATAGAGATATCAGAAAAATCTGAAGCAGTTGTGCAATAATGTTGAGATTCAACTAGATGCACTGGTAGATATGCACATGTTTCTAACATTATCATCCGTAATTTTCTGGAGATTGAAATATTAATATAAAGGAGTCATTGTTCTTGCTGAGCAGTGTTCAGTAATCACAGGAAAAAAATTTACCTTGATTAAAGTGGAAACCCTCCAAAAGCATCCAGAGTCAATTTTAGAATTGCAAATAGGTAGTTAAAATAAATGTCTTAACAGACAAAGAGATTGAGGCGTTCAGTAATAACATTACCTATTTATCTGTGCTTTACCAAACCAAATGGTTTTCTCGCTCCTAATTGAGTCTAATTCTAAGTGTTGACCTTGGGAGAGACTTTGAAAGAGCAATCTCACACACAGACTAAACTTTCCCATTTGTCAGTAAGCTTGGGTACCATAAAGTGAGAAATGGGACAGGCTCTAGAAACCTCAGCCCATGTGAGCACTGTGTTTACTCACTATAAAGGGGACAGATGTGTTCACTTGCTCTTCTACTCTGACAGCACAGCTGCAAGAAGACAGGGTCAGAATTCTCCTACTGTCTCCAATAGACCTGTGACTCCCAGCTCCACAGGCTACCAAAATCAAGGTCAAGGGGCTGAAAGTTCAGTGCTTAAGTATACAGTTTTTGACATTCTATGAATGTTTTTATCCTGTTTTAACCTTGCAGAACCACCGCACTAAATCATCCTTGCTTCATCACACACTTAACAACTGCATTGAGATATAATGGACATACTATAAAATTCACCCTTTTTAACTCTACAGTGATTTCTAGTTGCCACCCATCTTTAAGTAGATACAGTTTAAATTCCCAATGAATTCATTCGAATCTTTGCAAAAAAGAGTGAGAAGTATGTCATGGAATAGGATGAGGCAGTGATAGGGTTTCATTCACATTTTATAAATCATAACAAGGAGAGTTATGAATTTATGCAATTAATAAATGCATAAAGAATTATTAAAGATAATTCAGAAGCCAGGCTCAAAATAAACCCTTTAGAGTTTGAATGGGTTCATACCGTCTGCTGCCTATTTCCCTGATACTTCAGGAGTCTCCCAGGATTTTGGGAATGTTTACCAACAAAGAACACCTCTGCTCTATCACCTACTTTCTGAGGAACTTCTTCAGAAGGCTTCCAACATCCAACCAAGAAGATACCTGAAGGAATCTCCAAAATCTGAAGAACCACAGAGACTTTCTCCTTGTACAGATGTGAATGTGGTAAGAGTGGCAGAATACAGTGATAGCTAATACATCTTTTGTCTTCATAGTGGTGCCGGGTATTATGTTAGACCCTTCAGATGGATTAATTTCCAAGCTCAAAAACCATTTTTACTTCCCTTGATATATGTTTCTTGTTAACTCTCCTAAATGATGGAGCTCAATGACAGATACTTTAAGGCTGTTGGTCATGACAACGCCTGACCGGAGCAGAGTTAATGTGGGAACAACCTCCCTAATTCCACAATAAATGATAGTGCCAGGGTAGGACAGCATGTCACATCTGGCACAGCTTTCCTGGCTGTCTACCTAATTTCTGTGTCCCATTCCTTTCATTTCCCCTCTCCATATTCACCTCCCCACACCATTTTCCAGCAGTATTTTGTCCCCTCTGTACACTTTTACATTTACTCTCCCAGCACCTGTCTACTTGCTTATGTGCGGTCACCTATATTTGATAGAAGCCCTTCATTGCTTTCACAGACCTTGTTGATTCATAGAATGCTATTGTTCCACAAATATTCTGTATACCACACTCCTGCTTACATGAAGACTTCATCAGTTTGACAGACTTTCGGTCTGGAAATAGCAAGAAGGCAAGTGTTCTAGTCCTCAAAACAACCTCATTTAGGCCATTCCTTTTCGTTCTAATTGTTCAGGTTCCTCACTATTGAGGTACCGGTCATATAATCTCCCAGAGTTGTGGAGAATGTTCATTAAGGCATTGCACATGAAGACACTTTGTAAGTTTTAAGCACCGGGGAAATGCCTCTTATAGTGTTTATATGTGCCCTTCGCATGAACAAGATGGTGCCTGTGAGAGAAGCAAGGGAAGAAAATGACTTAAAACCACTACCAGTAACACCTGACTCAGATCCAGCTCAGAAACTGCTCTGCTTCACAAGGAAAAGTGATGGCCTTTGGTCAGCTGAGGAAGAAGATAGCAGGTAAAGGGGCAATTGGGGGAAACAACTCCTCTGGTTTTGCTGGCATGGGGGCTGGGTCCTGAGCAGGCCTAGGTCCTGGTTGGACTCTGGAGCATATTAAGATTCAGTTGAGAGCTGATAACAGGACTTCAAGAGTCACAGATTGAATTGTCATCAGCATAAAATTTGGGTTGCTGTGGGCAAGTCATCCAATTCTCTGAGTTCCAGATTCTTATTCCATAAAATGAAAATAAAGAATCATAGTTCATTATTTGTTTGAAGGTATTAAATGAAATCTATAAGACTAACGACCTGAAAGGTGCTCAAATAATTCTGCCTGTTTAACCTGGGAACATGACTTACTCAGAGTTGTATTCGCAGCCCTCAGCTCAATCCCTGATGCAAAATATGCCTTTAACAATATCTGCTGTGAAGTCTGAATGAACTTTCTGGTAAGTAAAAAAGTTGGGAATCTACCCAGACAGTGGTAGGACTCAGAAGCTAAAACTCAAACTGGCATTTGTTGTGTACTGTTGCAGGTCTATAATATCAGTCACTCTGAGCTAGAAGATGAGGACAACAGTTCAAGTAGAAGGCCTGTGGGCCCCTGGGAGGGAGGGGACATCTCCTTATCCAAGAAAACAAGGCCCAACTCTCCAAGGCCCCATCCCCGTTAACCTATGTATCTCTACCACAGGATCCAGGAAAGAAAAGACTAATGTCTGGGTCCACAGGCTGAGGGAAAGAAAGTACCATATTTTGTATGAAGAGATCAATGACCCCGAGGAAGATGACTAACTATGTAACTGACCGTTGCTTCCAGCCCACACCCCTGCAAAGAACACTGTTCTTATGGTACTGGTGTCCCATCTTGTCATTCCTTCCCAAAATTGTTCCTTTGCCAAGACCCTTGGAGTGCAGCACTGAGACTAAATGATGAGGCTTCCCTCACTCTTTCTACTCCCTTCTCTGAGTAACCAGAGATCATCCAACCCAGGATGCCCTCAGCTCCCAACCCCTTGTCGACTCCCAAACTATAGGCCACACCTTCCTCTACCCTAGGAACTCATAGAACAGGTGAGAGTCCCTGTGGCATGAGCAGAAGATTTCCTTTGAGGAACTGTGGGAGGTGTGTGCTCACCATGAGGTAGGGGAAATTGGAGTGTCCAGGGCCCTGCAAGTCAGGATGAGGGGTTAGGGATTAATGGATCAGGCAATGGAGCTCACTGCCACTTATTTTCCTTCTCTTTCCTTACCTCCACCTCCGATTGTGACGAGTACCCATGAAAATAGGCCGAACTGCTGGGAAAATTGGACAGATACATGCAAAAGAATGAAACTAGACCACCTACTTTCACCATACACAAAAATAAACTCAAAATGGATAAAAGACTTAAATGTAAGTCACGAAACCATAAAAATCCTGGAAGAAAACATAGGCAGTAAAGTCACAGACATCCCATGTAGTGGAATTTTCACTGATACAACTCCTAGGGCAAGAGAAACAAAAGAAAAAATAAACATATGGGACTACATCAAACTAAAAAGCTTCTGCACAGCAAAAGAAAACAGCCTCAAAATACAAAGGAACCCCGTGGTCTGGGAAAACATATTTGCCAAGGATGAATCTGATAAGGGGTTAATTTCCAAAGTGTACAAAGAACTCATAGCACTCAGCAAGAGGAAGACAAACAACCCAATTAAGAAATGGGCAAAGGACTTAAATAGACAGTTCTCCAAAGAGGACATAGGGATGGTCAAGAGACATGAGAAAATGCTCGACGTCGCTAATCATCAGAGAGATGCAAATTAAAGCCACAATGAGGTATCACTTCACACCTGTCAGAATGGCTACCATCAACAAATCAACAAACGACATGTGCTGGTGAGGGTGTGGAGAAAGGGGAACCCTAGTACACTGCTGGTGGGAATGCAGACTGGTGCAACCACTATGGAAAACAGTATGGAGGTTCCTCAAAAAATTAAAAATGGAGCTGCATTTGACCCAGTGATTCCACTCCTAGGGATGTATCCTAAGAATCCTGAAACACTAATCAGAAAGGATCTATGTACCCCGATGTTCAGAGCAGCACAGTTTACAATAGCTAAGATCTGGAAACAGACTAAGTGCCCATCAGTAGATGAGTGGATTAAAAGCTGTGGGACATTTACACCATGGAATACTATGCAACTGTAAAGAAGAATCTCATACCCTTTGGGACAGTATGGATGGTCCTGGAGAATATTATGCTAAGTGAAATAAGCCAGGCAGCGAAAGAAAAATATCACATGATCTCGCTTATACGTGGAATCTAAAGAACTTAATAAACTAATGAACAGAATAGATTCAATGACATGGAAGCATAGTTGAGACTGAAAAATATCAGAGGGATGGAGGGGGGTAAGGGGGTGGAGGGGGAGAGAATAACCAAAGAATTTATATACATATATGCACAGCCCAAGGACACGGACAATGGTGGGGAGAGTGACTGGGGAGGGGGAAGAAATGGGGGGGGAACGGGTCACTGGGGAGAAAAAGGGACATCTGTAATACTTTAAACAAAAAAATTAATTAATTAATTAATTAATTAAAATAAAAGAAAGAAAATAGGCGGAACCTGGTGGCTCTTCATGAGCATGGGCAAGACAGTGAACTACTGGCCATCAGGTGTACAGCAAGTAAAAGAAAGAGATCACAACAGTGAAAAGTACAGCATTATGTTTGCTAATATGTGCCAAATATTCTGTTAGATGTTAGAGTTTCTTTGGTGAGTAAGGCCTATACCAAATGCATGTTTCTGTCCATGTATTCATGAATTTACCTCAGGAAACAAGCGTTCTCAGGTATCTTTGCACAGAAAAGCACTACCCTCCCCCTCCTCAGATGTGACTTCTAAGACATTCCAGGAGTTTGATTAGGATGTTCTTCTCTGTATTTGTACACATGTACACACACACTAGTGGTTTTACTCTGAGCATCTCCTACCTGCTCTTCTCCACTAACAGAGTCCTGGGCATGTCCCCTTCATGCTGTTTCCTGTTCAGCAGTTGCTCGGTGTTGCAAACCCCCATTATTCATTTACCCTGCATCAGTCACTGTCAGTTAATAAACACGAGTTTTATCCCAGTTGTTTGCTCCTGTCCTTCTTTTGCACAAACCCTGTGCACATGTGTGAGTGATTCATTTGAAGACATACATAGAAGTGGAATTGCTGCATCAATGGTTCCATTCATTCAACAAACACCTAAGGGTCCTGTACTGGGTACTGAACACTATCCCTGGTGCTGAGACATCAGGGAACAAGACAAAAATGTCCTTGCCCATGTGAGCTTGACATTCTACTGGGGATATTTCCAGTTTTTACTTGATGGACTCTGTACACCACAATCGGGAGACAAGTTTCTGCAGGTGGTTGGATGCCTTGTCTTTACTGTCTGTCTGATCTCAGCGTCTGTGCCTGAGACAGTCCATAGTGCAGTGTGTGGGAGGATACAGGTGCTCTGGATTCTGCCCCAGATGTCAGGGTAGAAGATGTGAAGTCACTGTTCCAAGGCTGGGAACCTCCGAGGGGAACATGCAGAGGGAGAGAGGTAGAGTCCTGGTGATAGTGGGGACAGGAAAGGACACAGATGCACAGGGTGTGTGGAAGAGGGGCTGGCATAGAAGCAAGGGAGACCCAGGGCCCAGTGTGTGCTATCACAGCCACCAAAGGGAGAAGGAGCAAGGAAGGACCATGGGCGGGTTCAGCTCATCGAGGGCAGAGGTCCCCCAGAACTAGGAGCATACCCTGCATGGCGCAGCAGTGAGAGGGGAATGCTGCCCAGGTCAGTGAGGATGCTGCTCCACCTCTGCCTCAGCAGAAACAAATTCTCTTTTACCCTAATATAGCTCTGCATTCCTCAAACTTAATATTCTGCTAATAGGCATTGCATACATTTTTCTCCATGCAAAAACAGATGGGAATCCCCAAAATAGATCCTGAATAATTTCATTTTTCTTCCCCCCTTGGAAGATGGGACCCATATACTGGATGCCCAGCAAGGGAGACAGGTGCAGGAAAGGACGACTTGAAAACACTGTAGTCACGACAGGGAATCTTTTACCTTAGGTCCGGGGGGACATAATGCTTTCCACCTCCTCTTCCTCCATGAGACACATCTAGATTTTGAGATGCAGAGCGACTATGGCATTCCCAACCCTAGAAATCAGCCTGTACATGGCTCCAGGCACACCTACAATTACCTTTCTCCCCCCACCAATCCTGGCACCCTGTGTGGCCCCCTGTGCTCTTCTGATGAGGGTCCTAAATGGTTGTTTAAACTTTCCTGTCTTGTTTGCTTGTCTTTCAATCATTTTTAGACTGGGTTTGTAGCTAATCCCTACTCGTAGCAGAGAATTGGGAAATGCAGGGATGTGTGAGAAAGAACAGTACATGCTTCACAAGAGGAAACTTCTGAGCTTTATTCACCAAGACCCACAATAAGCAACACATTTTGCAGTGACTCTAAAACAAGTGCTCCAGGAAACCATGCTGACCCTTTGCACATGTGATACACTCTGATATTTTCTATTCTGTTCTGTGAGGTGGTAAGTTAGTTATTCCATTGTAATTCATTAGAAACATGAAATTCTGCTCAAATGAAATACAACATTTGATTGGTTTGTTCACGAGTCACAGTCTGCAGATTGGAAAGAGCTTCTTCATGGTCCCAGAGTGTGTCCACCAGGTGACCCCCTGCCTTGAGTCCTGTAGAGAAGGTTTAAGGAATCATCATAATGTTTTCTGGAAGCTGAGTACCCTGAGAGATAATGATTTTCTGTGGACTCCAGGCTGGACAGCCCGGTGTTCAGGTATCACAGAGTCCTGTTGGTCCTGCTGGAGGGAGTTCCTGGTCTGGCTGCCCAGTGTGGGTGCCCATGAATGCATCTAGTGGTTCCAGTTGTTTATCTCTGGAGTAGTGTCTGGGTGGTGACCCGGTTCACGTGACTCTTTGAGGACTTGTTGGTCCCACCAGAAGGACCTCCAGCAGGGTGACCTAGAAGCAGAGCAGCAGCCTTACAGGTGAGCCAGAGCACCTGACTAGAGCTCCCTCCAGCGCTATCCACCTGAAGGGGACATAACCAATGGTCCTTGCAGATACCGTTGATCCCAGAGAGTTCCCTCAAATCTCAGAGAGATCTCGAGGTTTCACAAACTTCTCTCTGCAGTCTCTCACTTGCTTGTTTTACAGAGGCCATTCACCTGGCACAAAGATATCTCTCAGGAGGAATTGCTCTAAATGGTAGGATATATTTGGTATCTTTGTGAGAAGAAGCAAGGTTGGCATCCTCGTACACCACCTTGCTTAACCACCACTACCCAAGACATTTTTGATGAATGCTATATTATCAGAAGCATTACCAGATTAATCTGAAAGTAACAGAGGCAGGAAACAATGCAGGAAGGCTGTCAGATTCCCAAAATTCCACAGGAATGAAGAGGGCTGAGAAAAATAAAGTGCAAGCACGTGACAACCTTTAAGAGAAAAGAATGTCTCTGATGGCAGAGCTGCAGGCCCACAGGGCAGAGCCTCATGCCACAGAAGATTATTCCCATGACATGAAATGTAATAAAACTTGCCCGTCTAGATTTCAACAGTGCATGGGAACAGTGAACCTTCCTGTTATTTTCTCTTATTTAAAATGAGAATGTGTATCCAGATCATAGCTATTGTAAATTGCACTGCTATGAACATAGGGGTGCATAGAATCTTTCTGATTGGTGTTTCGAGTTTCTTAGGATATATTCCTAGAAGTGAGATCACTGGGTCTAATGGCAGTTTCATTTTTAATTTTTTGAGAAAACTCCATACTGTTTTCAATACTGGCTGCACCAGTCTGCCTTCCTACCAGCAGTTTAATAGGGTTCCCTTTTCTCCACATCCTTGCCAGTACTTGTCATTTGATGATTTGTTGATGATAATCATTCTGACCAGTAGATGAGTGCATAAAACAGCTGTGCTACATTTACACCACGGATTACTATGCAGCTATAAAAAAGAAGGATCTCTTACCCTTTGGGATAGCATGGATGGACCTGGAGAGTATTATGCTAAGTGAAATAAGCCAGTCAGTGAAAGACAAGTATCACATGATCTCACTTATATGTGAAGTCTAACGAACAAAATAAACTGATGAACAAAATAGATACAGAGATATAGAACCATGGAGCAGTGGGACAAATTTCAGAGGGAAGGCGGGGTTGGGGAGTGGGGTTGGGGAGAGATTAATCAAAGAGCTTATATGAATATATGCATGGCCTATGGACACAGACAACACTGTGGAGAAGGCCTGGGGGGGGGGTAGTGGATGCCAGGTGGAGGGAATCGATGGGGGGGGGGGGAGAACATCTGTAATACTTTCAACAATAAAGTTAAATTTAAAATAATAAATAAAAATAAAATGAGAATATGTATACCTATTGTCCTATGATTGTCCCTCCACTGTATTTTGGGGACAAATAACTTGTTTTCCTTTGGGCAAGTACCAAGAGGATTCTTGCCCAGGATTCATCATAGTCTGAATTCCATCCATATCTATTTTACGTGATGAGAGTGGGCAGTATTGAGCTGATGTAATTAGATGAGATTTTGGAATTGAGTTGATACTGTAAAGGATTCAACAATCTGGGAATCTGAGGATAAAGGGAATGTATTTTACATGTGGATTGGAGGTGATCCTTTGTGGACCAGAGGGCAGATCGTGCTAGAGTAATTCATGGCCCCCAAATGATACCCACATCCCAAATTTGGAAACTCATGACTGTTACTTTAAAACAACAACAAAAAAAGGAGGGTGGAGGTGAGCAATGGTTGGGGAGGAGGACTCCTGCAATAATATCAAAAAAGTTAATGAAAAATAATAAAAACAACAAAGAAGACTTTATACATATGGTTAAGTTACGGATCTTGAAATGGAAAGATTACACTGGATTATCTGTGTGGGCCCTAAATCTATCACAAATGTACTGAACAAAAGGAGAGAGAAAGAGATTTGACAGGGACAAAGGAATACAAGGTAATGGAACTATGGACACAGAGATTGGAATGATGCAGCCACATGGCAAGAAATACTGGCAGCCCCCTGAGATGGAAGAGGCAAGAGTCAGTTTGTCTCCTGGGGCCTCTGCAAGGAGTGCAGCCCTGATCACACATGATTTCAGCTCAATAAAACTAATTTCACTCTCCTGGCTTCCAGAACTGGGAGGGAATAAATTTCTGTAAATTTGTTACAGCAACCACGGGATATTATGGGTGATTGTAGGAGATTATGTAGATTGTATTCAAGGTCCTTTGTAGTTTTCTGGTGCATGCACCCATTCATTCAACCAACTAATGAATAGATGAGGCAAAATAGAAGAGTAATTAACAGCATACACCTTGGACTAAGTTCAAATTCAGGGTGACTTCTAGCTCTGCTGCCTGCTGATTGTGTGACCTTAATCACATTGCTAAACTCTCTGAGCCTCATTCTCCACATCTGCACAATGGGGATGATATCAATATTTCGCTCAATTGGTGGCTGTGAAAATTAAGTGGGGCAATGCATATAAAAGGTTCTGTGCTGGGCACAGGGGTCAAGACGCTGTCCCTGTCCTCAGAGAGCTCTCAGTCTTTCTGCAAGAGGCAATGTAGAGAGATCAGGGTTGTGCATGAAAAAAGCCAAGGGGTAATGAGGAGCATTGGAGGCACTGCCAGTGGGGGTAGAACAGACGGCCCAGAAAAAGTGACTGCTGAGCCCCGCCAAGGAACACAGCAAATGCTATTCACGTGAATACTCAATTCAATACCAGTTCTATGAATATTAGTATTAAATAAAATGTTTCTGGTTATCGAATCTTCTGGAATGAAACACATATAAAATGTTGATTTTAAAACACGCAGTTTAAATTTTTTTCTTACTAGGAGGTCCTAGGACAGACTCTGTATCTGAGGATGTTGGAGACTGACGGCATTACCAGGGTGCACCAGAGAGTCTCTCCCATTGGTCAAGATGGCACGGAGGCAGGTTCTTTACTGAGCCCGCCAAAAGCTAGAAAGATGAATGGACAGAACCTCAGCGCAGCATAATCTATCATGGTAGTTGCCACTGGTGAAAAAGCTCTCCCTTCCCTATCCCTACGAGAACACCGGGTTGAGCAGGAAGGGGAAGTTGTCCTTGAGAGGGGAGTCCAACCTTCTCCCAGGTCACACAGCATCTGAGTAAAACGTCTGCCCTTTTGCACCAGAACCTGCCTCTGGAGTGTGGCTTTTTCATAGTGGCAGGCAGCCGAACCCACTTGTTCGGTTACAATGGAAAGCACTTGAGAAGGTAGCCCGCCTCCTACACCCCGTTTACTAAAACTAAACAACAGCCCTAGCCGGGTCGCTCAGTTGGTTGGCGGGTCCACCTGTACATCCAGAAAGGTCTGGGGTTCGATTCCTGCTCGGGGCGCTTACAGGCAGACACAGATCGACGTTCCTCCTGCACATTGAGGTTTCTTTCTCTCTCTCACCGCCTCTCCCTCTCTCTCCCGTCTTCTCTCTCTAAAAAAAATAAATAAGCATATCTTCGGGTGAGGTATAAGAAAAACACTAAACAAGATATCTTTTAATTTTTTAAGTAAGTAAATACAATTAAATACATATCATAAAAAACGAAACAGCATAAGCATACCAGAGTAGGGCACAGGCTGAATCGAAAGGAAACATCTGAGCGTGCGCACAAATGAAACTACGGAACTTGGAGTGGCCAATTGCAGCTGCCGAAGGCAAGCTTGCTCCAAGCGGGAAAACCACTGTCTCCGCCCATTTTGAAAAGACTTTCCAGGCTCCGGAGCCTGAACTGATAAGATCCCTCTCGGGCCTCAGTTTCCACTGTATTACCCCGACTTCCAATAGCGAGGTCCAGTTCATAAACTGTTAAGGTTAGTCGAAGGTCCCTGGGTGACTGAATTGCGCCATTACTTCTCGGCGCCGGTCGAGCCTTCACAACCGCTTCTCATCTGAGGTACGTTCTCTCTGAGGGTCAGACCTGGACAGCTTAAGGGGGGAGGGGCGTCATGGAGAAACACGGGGAGCCTCTGCAGATTACTCAAGCAGTTGGGTCTCTGCTGTGCCCCCCAATAACCCGAAAGATCATAGGACTGAGGGACCATTTAAAGTCTTTGGGGGAGATCCCTTTCGGGCAGAGATAAAACTAAAACTATCGTCGTCTGTGAAACTCCCTAACTGCTCTTACTCAGGAAAGCCAAACCTCCTCAGCCTGAGAAACCCCAAACTTCGCTATACGCCCCTAGATTTCTTCAACCAGAAATAGTAGCCTCACCCTAAGGGCCCCCTTTACTGCCTCCTCTGGGATAAAGCAACAATCATTTTCTGTTGTTGGGGGGGGGGGGGGCGGGTTCTAATTTTGCAATATTTTCTATTACAATTTACAATCATTATTTTATATTAGTTTTAGGTGTTCAGCACAGTGGTTAGACAGCGATATGCTTTACATAGTGTCCCCCTAATATTTCCAGGACCCAACTGGCACCATACATAGTTATTACAATATTATTGACTATATTCCCTGTGCTGTACTTTACATTACATCCCTGTGACTATTTTGTAACTACCAATTTGTACTTCTTAATCCCTTCACTTTTTTCACACAGTCCCCCAAATACCTCCCCACTGGAAACCAGTAGTTCTCTGTGTCTGTCTGTTTCTATTTTCTTTGTTCATTTATTTTGTTCTTTACATTTCACATATTAGTGAAATCATTTCATACTTGTCTTTCTCTATCCAATTTACTTCACTTAGCATAATGCCCTCTAGGTACATCCATGATGTCACAAATGGTAAGATTTCCTTATTTTTTGTGCCCAAATAATATTCCATAGCATATAGGTACCACTACTCTTTTATCCACTCATCTATTGATCAGCACTTGGATTAAAGCAACCATCTTCTTGGCCTCAGAAACCCGGAAATATCCTCTCCTTGAGAGATTCCCAGTTCCCTCACTTAGCGGAACACGAGATTGCTGTATTGAAACCCCTACATTCTCAGCCAGGGTGATGCCTGGTCCTGTAGTCTCAGATATTCTAGCTCTCTTTACACTAATAATTTCCAAATAACCTAGAATTAGCCTTCAAGTCCACCCATATTAGCAGTCTTCATTTCTTTTTTTCTTTTTTATCCTCACCTGAGGATATTTTTTTCCCATTGCTTTTCAGAGAGAGTAGAAAGGAGAGAGAGAAACACCAATGTGAGAGAAACACATGGATTGGTTGCCTCCTGCACATGCCCTGACCGGTACTGGGGAATCGAGCCTGCAACCGAGGTATGTGCCCTTGGCCAGAATCGAACCTGGGACCCTTCAGTCCACAGGTTGATACTCTAGCCACTGAGCCAAACTGGGCTTGGCTTCATTTCTTTTCAACAAAGAAAAACCTCACATCCCTCTTCCTCAATATCTAAACCATATGATCTCTGAGACACCTCTCTGGGCCTTTTTTTTTTTTTTTTTTTTCAAAACACTCCCTCAATAACACAGTACCCTCACTTTACTGCTTCCCCAACAAGGGTCTTCATATCTTTTGTTCCGGATAAGCCAAACTCCAGGCAAACTACTAACAACAGTAACTGAACCCCCTCAAAGACTCAAGGTTCCTTTGATCATGCCCACAGAAAGTCTGTCTTCCTGATCAATACCTCTCACAGAGACCTCCAGACCCTTTTCTCTTCTGACTACCCCATGTCCTCCCTTAGGAGTGAATAAGCCAACTACTGACAAAAGTAGAATCTTTTTTTTTATTGCTATCACTATTACAGATGTTCCCATTCCCTCATTTGCCCCCCCTTCAACCAGCCTCCCCTTACTACATTTTTGTCTGTGTCAATGGGCTATACATATATGCATATATGTTCTTTGGCTAATCTCTTCCATTCCCTTCCATTCCCATTGCCTCTGATATCTGTCAGTCTATTGCATATATCCATGCCTCTGGTCCTATTTTGTTAATCAGTTTAGTTTGTTCATTAGATTCCACATATAAGTGAAATCATATGGTATTTGTATTTTTCTGACTGGCTTATTTCACTTAGCATAATAATCTCTAGGTCCACCCATGCTGTTGTAAAGGATAAGAGTTACTTCTTTTTTACAGCCCCACAGTATTCCATTATATAAATGTACCACATCTTTTTATTAATTTATATTTATTGTTGAAAGTATTACAGATGTCACTCTTTTCCCCCCCATTGGCCCCCTCCAACCTGCTCCACCCCACCCCCAGGCCTTCATCATATGGTTATCTGTGTCCATGATAGTACATCTTTTGTATCCACTCATCTACTGATGGGAACTTGGGCAGTTTCCAGACCTTGTCTATTGTAAATAATGATGCAATGAACATAAAGGTGAATATATTCTTTATGATTGGTGTTTCAGGATTCTTAGGATATATTCCCAGAAGTGGGATCACTGGGTCAAATGGCAGTTCCATTTTTAATTTTTTGGGGAAACTTTGTACTGTTTTCCATAGTGGCTGCACCAGTCTACATTCCCACGAGCTGTGCACTAGGGTTCCCATTTTCCACATCCTCTCCAGCACTTGTTGTTTGTTGATTTATTGATGGTAGCCATTCTGGCAGGTGTGAGGTGATACCTCTTGTAGCAAAAGAAGAATCTTAATTCCAGGTGACACTCTGAGTTTCTCCTTGCCTCAGGGCCTCTTCCCCAAGGACCTTTGGCTTTGTGACCACAGAGACTCAAGTTATGTCCCTTCAAGATCACACCACTCCCAGTTTCTTCAAAAAATTAAAAATCATACTGCCATTTGACCCAGTGATCCCACTTCTAAGGATATATCCTAAGAAACCCAAAACACCAATCAGAAAGAATTTATGCACCCCTATGTTCACTGCAGCTCAGTTTACAATAACTAAGATCTGGAAACAGCCCAAGTGCCCATCAGTAGACGAGTGGATAAAAAAACTGTGGGACATTTTAACCATGGGATATTATGCAGCTGTAAAAAAGAAGGCTCTTTTACCCTCTGGGACAGTATGCATGGAACTGGAGAGTATTATGCTAAGTGAAATAAGCCAGTCAGAGAAAGACAAATATCACATGATCTCACTCATATGTGGAATCTAATGAACAAAATAAACCGATGAACAAAATAGATCCAGGGACTGAGGGATCTCAGAGGGAAGGCGGGGGTGGGGGAATAGGTGTGGAGAGAAAATAAAATAAAATAAATTTGTTTGTTTTTTTAAAAGATCACACTGCTCCCAGAGCCATGAACAAAGGCAGCTCCTTAGACAACAACCCCATGGAGGATTCCCAGAATTCAGAGGAAAAATGCAAGGTAAGGAGATTTGGAGGTGGCGGATCGAGAAGTCACCAAGGCACATTGTAGGGTTACTACATTTCTGAGGACCTGAGCACAGAGGCAGTGAGGTCAAGGAGCAGGGTGTCAGGGAGGAGATCCAGAGCCTCAGCAGCTTCCCACCCTCACTCAGAACTTGCCTAGCATCCCTGGAGACAACAAGGCCTATCACCTCACACGACATTTAGTGACTCTCAGTCCATTCTGGTAGGTGAGAGAAGAGCCCACCACCAGCATGAAGTTCCTGTTGCATGCAGCGAAGAGGCTAAAGAATGTTACCCTTGTTTTCTGACTTAGCTGTGACATCAACCAGGAGGAATTTTTAGCTCCTGTTTACAGGTCCAACACAGAAGTTCTGCAGCTAAGGAAGAGGGCAAGCTAAATGTCAAATATTTTTACCTGAGACACTGCTGGGATTTCTTCTTTTTTTTCTAGGCCTTCAGGGATATTTGCAAATACTCCTCTGTGGAAGAGTGGGCAAAGCTGGGAAACTCAGAGAAAATAACCTATGTGTATGTGAAGAGAAACAGTGACACCATGACTGGTCTAGGTAACAGGAAGTTCTTGGTCCAGACAGGTCTGGGAACACAAGACCATCCCTCTTTCCCTTTACATATCATGGCTTCTTGGGCTCAGCAAAATTTACTCAATTTCATTTGTGTGGGGAGAAATCTGTAGGTAGCTTCAGAACCTTCTGCTCTATTGTATCCTGAACAGGGCTCAGGGCCAAGAGTGACCACAGAGATGCTCAGACCTGGACTCTACACTGGTCACTCCCACTGGCCCTTATTCAAATCCCCCCCCTCGGTGACCTTTACTGTCCCTGCTGCCTCCCAGCATCCACTCTCCTCTCAGGTTGTCTCTTAAGCAACAGATGTTTTGCTTCTCCTAGGTCTCATGGCCAAACTCCCAGATTTCATGCGTCCTAAGAATCGGACCACAGAATCTCCTGAGCATGATTCTGATGAAGCTCGGAACCCCGGGAATCAGGGTGAGTGACAGGAAGGGCCTGGAAATTGTCCTGAATCCTAACTTCTTTGGGGGTCCAACTGCTCAGAAAAGATTTTCAGGGGTTTCTTGCCTAAATGGATCACTGCTGACTAAAGAAAGTTGGATGCAGAAGGTTAAGTACAGTCAGTAGCCATTCATATAAAATCCTAAAACAAGAACAATATATGTTTTTATAGATAATAAGTCAATGGTAAATGTATCAAAATCTGAAAGAGAAAGAAACTCATCAAATTCAGGATTTGAGAAGTGCAGGAGGGCCAGCAGGGATCCATGAGGGCTGCATGGATGGCGTCATCTGTGACTTGTTCAGAGGGTTTTGTTATATTTTGAATAAAGGATCTCAGGGCAATCCGAAGCAGATGTGCAATCATGCTGAGATCTGACTTGACCCAGGGGCAGATGTGCACATGTTTGTTTTCATAGTGTCCTCTGTAACTTTCTGGAGTTTGAAACATTTCTTTATTCAAAGGAGCTATTGTTCATGCTGAGCACCCTCATGAACCACAGGAAAACTAGGAAAAGTGTGATTAAAGTCTAAATCCTCCAAAAACATCCAGAGTCAATTTTAGAATATCAACTGGGTAGTTTAAGATAAACATCTTTTTTTAAGAATATATATATCTTTATTGATTTCAGAGAGAGGGGAGGAGAGGGAGAGAGAGAGGTAGAAACATCGGTGACGAGTCATTAATCGGCTGCCTCCTGCACGCCCCCGACTGGGGATCGAGCCTGCGACCCGGGTATGTGCCCTGACCGGGAATCGAACCCCGATCGCCTGGATCCTAGGTCGACGCTCAACCGCTGAGCCACTCCCGGTCGGGCAGGATAAACATCTTAAGAGACTAAATGATTAAGGTATTTTGTGATGACATTCACCTGTTTTCCTGAGCTTTATCAAACACAATGGTCTTCTCACTCCTGACTGAACCTGATTCCTTGTATTGACTTTGAGAGAGCATTAGAGAGAACAATGCCACACGCACACTGAGCTTTCATAATTGTCAGCAGAGGCCACATGGGGTGAAAAAAGCCACAGATTCAAGAAATCTCAGCCCATGTCAGCACTGTGTTTACTCACTCTAAAGGGGACAGATGTGTTCACTTGCTCTTCTGCTCTAATAGCACAGCTGCAAAAATTCAGGGTCAGAATGCTCATACTGTCTCCAATAGACCTGTGACTCCCAGCTCCACAGGCCATATTCCACAAGCTCCCAAAATCAGGGGAGCTGAAAATCCAATGCTTAACTATCTGCAAAGTTTTTACATTCTAGGAGTGTTTTTATCCTGGAAACCTTGCAGAACCACTGCACTAAATCATCCCTGCTTCATCACACACTTAACAATTGCATTGAGGTATAATTGACACACTATAAAGGTCACCTGTTTTAAGTCTACAGTGATTTCTAGGTACCACCCATCTTTAAGTGGATACAGTTCAAGTTCCCAACAAATCATTTTAATTCTTTGTGAAAAAAGTAAGAAATATGTCATGGAATAGGATGAGGCAGTGATGGAGTTTAGTTCAAGTTTTATACACTATCCAAAAGAAATTTATGAATTAATCCTATGAATAAGTGTACAAGCCATAGTAAAAATAATTCAGAATCTCATCCGAAAATAACCCCTTGATGGTGAGTGGACTCATATCATCTGCTGCAGATTTTCCTGATGCTTCAGGAGTCTCTCTGGAGTTTGGGAAATTTTACCAATAAAGAACATTTCTGCTTGATTACCTTCTTTTAGATGAAAATCCTCAGGAGGCTTCCAATGAGCAACTGAGAAAACACCAGAAGGTGAGTACCTCCCAAACGTGAAGGATCACAGAACCTTAATCCCTCCATGGATGTGAATGTGGTAAGAGTGGGAGATTTCTGAAACTGGGCTGGTTCTCACTACCTCCCTTTCTTGGTCTTATCACAATGCCTCATGTAGCATCAGTAGCTTAACAATCAACAATTTAGATAGCTGATATTTCTTTTGTCCTCATAGTGATGCTAGATATTATTTTACCTAATTTATTTAATTTTTACAAAAATTTTTAAGACTTTTTATTACCATTATAACCAAATAAAAATGATATAACTAATATTTTTACAAAGATGAGGGTACTGTGGTACAGACATGCTACATAATTTCTCTGAGACCACAGAGGCAATGACAGCAGTCTAGTCCAAAGCTCCACCACATTCTCAAAATCATAAACGTTTTCATATGTTTATGAAGTTCAGGTTGTCTCCATAGGGGTTTAGCCCAGAGGTGCTGCTGATCCTTCCATTTAGACACTCACTCTCACAACAGGGAGTACCAGGCCCCTCTGCCCTGTCACAGGGCCACTCTCCGTGGCTGAGGAACCCCTTAGACTGTGAGCCCCTCACTACTGTGAGCTCCTTCAGGCCTTATCTGGACCTGAGGAAACTCTGAAGCCTCATTCCCAGCCCAGGGAGCCTCAGAGGTGCCTGAATGTTTATTGAATAAGTGATTCCACAGTTGCAGATTAAGCTGGTGGAGATGGTAAGGGTCCTAGGAGTTGGGTTGCCAGTGTGGAGACAGTTGAGAATTCAAAGAAGAATCACAAGAGATAGGATTCTTTTATTATTATTGCCGCATTTAAACAGTGTTTACAAGTTCAGAAAGTACTTTTACTTTACTTGTTTTATGTTTATTGTTCACTGTTTATTAAATAAAGGAGCCAAATAAAAGCCAACTTAAGATTGTTGATCATGAAACAACACACCCTGACAATGAGCAGAGTTGATGTGGGAACCATCGCTCTAATTCCACAATAAATGATGGTGCCAGAACAGGACAGCATGTCACATCTGGCACAGCTTTCTTAGTTGTCTCCATGAATTTCTGTGTACCATTCCTTTCCTCTCCCATCCTCAATTTTATCTCCACACAATTTTCCAGCAGTATTTTGTCCCCTCCATACACTTTTACATTTACTCTCCCAATAGGTGTCTACTCACTTATGTGCGGTCACCTATATTTGACAGAAGCCCTTCATTCCTTTCACAGACCTCATCAATTCTTTTTGAATACTATTGTTCTGAAAATCTACAATGTACCATACTCCCGCTTACATGGAGACTTCCTGTGTTTGCCAAAGTGTCAGTCTGGAAAGAATGTGAAGATGAGTGTTTTAGTCCTCGAAATACCCTCATTTAGGCCATTCTTTTCTAACCTCCCAGGTTCCTCAAAATTGAGGTACTGGTCATGTTATGATCTCCCAAAGTTGTGGAGAACGTTAATATGGTAATGCAAGTGAGCTAAGATACAGTATACTGCAAACTCTAAAGCACTAGAGAAAAGCCAACGATACTATTTTTTGTGTGTGTGACCTTTATATTCACAAGGTGATGGCCAAGAATCTCTCAAGGGAAGAAAATGACTTGAAGCCACTACCAGTAATCCCTGACTCAGAGCTAGCTCAGAAACATCTGTGCCCCTCAGGAAATGCGAGTGTCTCTGGTCAGCAGATCGAGAAGTCAGCAGGTAAGGGGAAACCATCTGGGAACAACTCCTTTCACTCCCCTGGAGTGGGGGATGGCTCCTGGACAGACAGGCCTGGGTCAAGGCAAGACTTAGGAGCTAGATCAGCTCCGACTCAGACCTGAGACCATGACTTCCAGAGTCACAGAATGAATGTCATCTGCACAAAAACCCTCTTCTTTTGGGCAATTCATCCAAATTTTCTGAGCTGTGGAGTCCTAGTCAATAAAATGAAAATAATCATAGTTATTAAAATGTTTGAAGATATTGAGTGAAATCTACAAGTTTGACAACATGAAAAGTGCTCCAGTAATTCTATCTGTGATAATCTGGGAACACTATCTTACTCAGAATTGTGTACCCTGCCCTCAGTTGAGGCCTGACAAACAATATGCCCTTAACAATATATGCTAAAAGAAAGAAGGTCTAAATGAATGTCTGGTAAGTAAAGAGGTTGGGAATCTAACCATGGCAGTGGGAGGACCCAGAAGCTAAAATTTGAACTGGCATTAGGCGAGTAATTGTGCAGATCTAACATCTCAGCCTCTCTGAACCAGAAGATGTGAACATCAAAGCATTTAGAAGACCTGTGGGCACTTCGAGGGAGGAGGCCTTCCTTATCTAAAGAAACTGCGCCCAACATGCCCCCACACACCCAACTCCACTTACGAATATTCTCATCAACAGCACCCTGCACAGAGGAGACTGAAGTCTGCGCGAGAGAGCTTCAGGAAAACGAGTGCATTCTAGAGTATGAAGATATCAGTGACTCTGAAGAAGACAATCTCTGTAAGCCACCCTTCATTCCAGCCCTGCACCCTTGCAAAACCCACTCTTGAAATAATGCTGTTATCCCAAATTGTCACTCATTCCTCAAATCACTCCTTTCTTGGGACATAATGCAGCATTGAGACTAAATGATGAGGCTTCTCTCACTCTTTCTACTCCCTTCCTGTATAGCCAGGGATCATCCCAACCGTTAGTGTCCTGGGCTCCCAACCCCTGGTCAGCTCCCAAACTATAGGCCACACCTTCCTCTAGCCTAGGAACTCATAGAACAGGTAAGAGTCCTGTGGCATGAGCAGAAGATTCGCTTTGAGGAACAGTGGGAGATGTGTGCAAATCATGAGGTAGGGACAATTGGAGTGTCCAGGGTCCTGCAGGTCAGGATGAGGGGTTAGGGATTAATGGATCAGGCAATGGAGCTCACTGACACTTATTTTCCTTCTCTCTCCTTGCCTCCACCTCAGGGATGTGACAAACACCCATGAAATGAAGCAGAACCTGGTGGCCCTTCATGAGCATGGGCAAGACAGTGAACTACTGGCCATCAGGTGTACAGCAAGTAAAAGAAAGAGATCACAACAGTGAAAAGTTCAGCATTATGTTTGCTAATGTGTGCCAAATATTCTGTTAGATGTTAGAATTTCATTGGTGAGTAAGGCCTATACCTAATGCATGTTTCTGTCTATGTATTCATACATTTGCCTCAGGAAACAAGCATTGTCAGGGATCTCTGCACAGAAGAGCACCACCCACCTGCTCCCCAGATGTGACTTCTAAGACATTCCAGGAGCTTGATTAGGATGCTTGTCTCTGTATTTCTACACCCCCACAAACACAAACAGGAAAAGGCACAGGCGCGCACGCATACACACACACACACACACACACACACACACTAGCAGTTTCACTATGAGCATCTCCTACCTGCTCTTCTCCACTAACAGAGTCCTGGGCATGTCCCCTTCATGCTGTTTCCTGTTCAGCAGTTGCTCGGTGTTGCAAACCCCCATTATTCATTTACCCTGCATCAGTCACTGTCAGTTAATAAACACGAGTTTTATCCCAGTTGTTTGCTCCTGTCCTTCTTTTGCACAAACCCTGTGCACATGTGTGAGTGATTCATTTGAAGACATACATAGAAGTGGAATTGCTGCATCAATGGTTCCATTCATTCAACAAACACCTAAGGGTCCTATACTGGGTACTGAACACTATCCCTGGTGCTGAGACATCAGGGAACAAGACAAAAATGTCCTTGCCCATGTGAGCTTGACATTCTCTGGGGATATTTCCAGTTTTTACTTGATGGACTCTGTACACCACAATCGGGAGACAAGTTTCTGCAGGTGGTTGGATGCCTTGTCTTTACTGTCTGTCTGATCTCAGCGTCTGTGCCTGAGACAGTCCATAGTGCAGTGTGTGGGAGGATACAGGTGCTCTGGATTCTGCCCCAGATGTCAGGGTAGAAGATGTGAAGTCACTGTTCCAAGGCTGGGAACCTCCGAGGGGAACATGCAGAGGGAGAGAGGTAGAGTCCTGGTGATAGTGGGGACAGGAAAGGACACAGATGCACAGGGTGTGTGGAAGAGGGGCTGGCATAGAGGCAAGGGAGACCCAGGGCCCAGTGTGTGCTATCACAGCCACCAAAGGGAGAAGGAGCAAGGAAGGACCATGGGAGGGTTCAGCTCATCGAGGGCAGAGGTCCCCCAGAACTAGGAGCATACTCTGCATGGCGCAGCAGTGAGAGGGGAATGCTGCCCAGGTCAGTGAGGATGCTGCTCCACCTCTGCCTCAGCAGAAACAAATTCTCTTTTACCCTAATATAGCTCTGCATTCCTCAAACTTAATATTCTGCTAATAGGCATTGCATACATTTTTCTCCATGCAAAAACAGATGGGAATCCCCAAAATAGATCCTGAATAATTTCATTTTTCTTCCCCCCTTGGAAGATGGGACCCATATACTGGATGCCCAGCAAGGGAGACAGGTGCAGGAAAGGACGACTTGAAAACACTGTAGTCACGACAGGGAATCTTTTACCTTAGGTCCGTGGGGACATAATGCTTTCCACCTCCTCTTCCTCCATGAGACACATCTAGATTTTGAGATGCAGAGCGACTATGGCATTCCCAACCCTAGAAATCAGCCTGTACATGGCTCCAGGCACACCTACAATTACCCTTCTCCCCCTACCAATCCTGGCGCCCTGTGTGGCCCCCTGTGCTCTTCTGATGAGGGTCCTAAATGACTTTTTAAACCTTCCTGTCTCTTTTGCTTGTCTTTCAATCATTTTTAGACTGGGTTTGTAGCTAATCCCTACTCGTAGCAGAGAATTGGGAAATGCAGGGATGTGTGAGAAAGAACAGTACATGCTTCACAAGAGGAAACTTCTGAGCTTTATTCACCAAGACCCACATTAAGCAACACATTTTGCAGTGACTAAAACAAGTGCTCCAGGAAACCATGCTGACCCTTTGCACATGTGATACACTCTGATATTTTCTATTCTGTTCTGTGAGGTGGTATGTTATTCCATTGTAATTCATTAGAAAGATGAAATTCTCCTCTGGTGAAATACATTTTATTGGCCTGTTCATGATCCACAACCTGCAGCTTGGAAAGCTCTTGTTCATGGTCCCAGAGTGTGTCCACCAGGAGATCCCCTGCCTTGAGTCCTATAGAGAAGGTTCAAGGAAGCCTCCTGATGCTTTCTGGATGCTGGGTACCCTGGGAAATAATGATTTTCTGTGTACTCGAGGCTGGACAGCCCCGTGTTCAGGCATCACAGAGCCCTGCTGATCCCACTGGAGGGAGCTCCTGGTCTGGCTGCCCAGCATGGGTGCCCATGATGGAACCTTCTCGTTCCAGTTGTCTATGTCTGGAGCAGCCTCTAGGTGGTGTCCCTGTTCACATGACTGTTTGGTTACTTGTTGGCCCTGCGAGAATGATCTCCAGCAGGGTGACCTGGAAGCAGAGCAGCAGCCTTACAGGTGAGCCAGAGCACCTGGCTAGAGATCCCTCCAGCACTATCCACCTGGAGAGGACATAACCAATGGTCCTTGCAAGCACCTTTGATCCCAGAGAGTTTCCTCAAATCCCAGAGAGCTCTCAAGGCTTCACAAACTTCACTATGCAGTCTCTCACTTGCTTGTTTTACAGAAGCCATTCACCTGACACAAAGATATCTCTCAGGAGGAATTGCTATAAATGGTGGGATATATTCAGTTTCTTTGTGAGAGGCAGCAAGGATGACATCCTCCTATACCACCTTGCTGAACAACCACTACCCAAGACAGTTTTCAAGACCACTATATCATTATAAGCATTACCATATTAATCTGAAAGTAACAGAGGCAGGAAACAATGCAGGAAGGCTGTCAGAGTCCCAAAATTCCACAGGCATGAAGAGGGCTAAGAAAACTAAAGTGCAAACATGTGACGAGCTTCAAGAGAAAAGAGTGACTCAGGGCAGAGCTGCAGGCCCACAGGGCAGAGCCTCGAGCCACAGATTATTGTCAGGACATGAAATGTAATAAAACTTGCCCCACTAGATTTCAACAGTGCATGGAAACAGTGACTCCTTCCCTTTATTTTCTTATTTAAAATTAAAATGTGGGGAGCATCATTAACTGAGTTTGTGGGGACTGGAGTCAGGTCACGCAGAATGAGTCAAGGTGGGTAGAGGCAGCAGATGCAGGGCATCTATTCTGCACCCTCATCCTGGCTTCTGGTCTCACATTCTTCCAGATCAGTGTAGACCCAGCCCAGTGCATCTGCCCATAGCCCTGATATCCATTCTTGTCCTCCAGGTGCACATATGGCCAGGTCCAAGAACCACACCACACACAACTAGTCCTGAATAAGGCACAAAAACATCAAGAAACCTCGATCACAAAAATACAAATCTCTTAAGGGGATAGACCCCAAGTTCCTAAGGAACATGGGCTTTGCCAAGAAGCACAACAAGAACCTGAAGTAGACGAAGGCCAACAATGCCAAGGACATGAGCATGTGTACCTAAGTTATCAAGGCCCTCATAAAGCCAAAGGATGTTAAGCCCAAGATCCCAAAGGATGGTAGCCACAAGCTCAGTCAGCTTGCCTACATCACTCACCCCAAGCTTGGGAACCATGCTTGTGCCCATATCACCAAGGGTCTCAGGCTTTGCCAGCCAAAGTCCAAGGCCAAGGCTCAAACCAAGCCCCAGGTTGTGGGTGTAGGTGCAGCCCAGCTGCAGCTCAGGTTCAGGCTCAGGCTCAGGCTCAGGCTCAGGCTCGGGCTCGGGCTCGGGCTCAGGCTCCCATACCCAAAGGTGCCCAGGCTCCAACGAAGGCTCCATAGTACAGGCCCCTGCCTACCGATGTGAGGATGGAAGGACAGGTGTCACCCCTGGGTTATTGTTGCCATGGAGCTGGTGTCCTCCTGTGATATATGTACAAACAAATCTGAGGCAAGATCTGTCAAAATAAATAAATAAAATGAGAATGTGTATACATATTGTCCTATAGTTATCCCTCCACTGTATTTTGGAGATAAATAACGTGTTTTCCTGTGCCCAAGTGCCAAAAGGAATTTTGACCAGGATGCATCATAGCCTGAACTCCATCCATATCTATTTTATGTGATGAAAGTGGGCAGTATTGAGCTGATGCTATTTAGATGAGATTTTGGAATTGAGTTGATACTGTAAAGGATTCAGCAATCTGGGAATCTGAGGATAAAGGGAATGTATTTTACATGTGGATTGGAGGTGATCCTTTGTGGACCAGAGGGCAGATCGTGCTAGAGTAATTCATGGCCCCCAAATGATACCCACATCCCAAATTTGGAAACTCATGACTGTTACTTTAAAACAACAACAAAAAAAGGAGGGTGGAGGTGAGCAATGGTTGGGGAGGAGGACTCCTGCAATAATATCAAAAAAGTTAATGAAAAATAATAAAAACAACAAAGAAGACTTTATACATATGGTTAAGTTACGGATCTTGAAATGGAAAGATTACACTGGATTATCTGTGTGGGCCCTAAATCTATCACAAATGTACTGAACAAAAGGAGAGAGAAAGAGATTTGACAGGGACAAAGGAATACAAGGTAATGGAACTATGGACACAGAGATTGGAATGATGCAGCCACATGGCAAGAAATACTGGCAGCCCCCTGAGATGGAAGAGGCAAGAGTCAGTTTGTCTCCTGGGGCCTCTGCAAGGAGTGCAGCCCTGATCACACATGATTTCAGCTCAATAAAACTAATTTCACTCTCCTGGCTTCCAGAACTGGGAGGGAATAAATTTCTGTAAATTTGTTACAGCAACCACGGGATATTATGGGTGATTGTAGGAGATTATGTAGATTGTATTCAAGGTCCTTTGTAGTTTTCTGGTGCATGCACCCATTCATTCAACCAACTAATGAATAGATGAGGCAAAATAGAAGAGTAATTAACAGCATACACCTTGGACTAAGTTCAAATTCAGGGTGACTTCTAGCTCTGCTGCCTGCTGATTGTGTGACCTTAATCACATTGCTAAACTCTCTGAGCCTCATTCTCCACATCTGCACAATGGGGATGATATCAATATTTCGCTCAATTGGTGGCTGTGAAAATTAAGTGGGGCAATGCATATAAAAGGTTCTGTGCTGGGCACAGGGGTCAAGACGCTGTCCCTGTCCTCAGAGAGCTCTCAGTCTTTCTGCAAGAGGCAATGTAGAGAGATCAGGGTTGTGCATGAAAAAAGCCAAGGGGTAATGAGGAGCATTGGAGGCACTGCCAGTGGGGGTAGAACAGACGGCCCAGAAAAAGTGACTGCTGAGCCCCGCCAAGGAACACAGCAAATGCTATTCACGTGAATACTCAATTCAATACCAGTTCTATGAATATTAGTATTAAATAAAATGTTTCTGGTTATCGAATCTTCTGGAATGAAACACATATAAAATGTTGATTTTAAAACACGCAGTTTAAATTTTTTTCTTACTAGGAGGTCCTAGGACAGACTCTGTATCTGAGGATGTTGGAGACTGACGGCATTACCAGGGTGCACCAGAGAGTCTCTCCCATTGGTCAAGATGGCACGGAGGCAGGTTCTTTACTGAGCCCGCCAAAAGCTAGAAAGATGAATGGACAGAACCTCAGCGCAGCATAATCTATCATGGTAGTTGCCACTGGTGAAAAAGCTCTCCCTTCCCTATCCCTACGAGAACACCGGGTTGAGCAGGAAGGGGAAGTTGTCCTTGAGAGGGGAGTCCAACCTTCTCCCAGGTCACACAGCATCTGAGTAAAACGTCTGCCCTTTTGCACCAGAACCTGCCTCTGGAGTGTGGCTTTTTCATAGTGGCAGGCAGCCGAACCCACTTGTTCGGTTACAATGGAAAGCACTTGAGAAGGTAGCCCGCCTCCTACACCCCGTTTACTAAAACTAAACAACAGCCCTAGCCGGGTCGCTCAGTTGGTTGGCGGGTCCACCTGTACATCCAGAAAGGTCTGGGGTTCGATTCCTGCTCGGGGCGCTTACAGGCAGACACAGATCGACGTTCCTCCTGCACATTGAGGTTTCTTTCTCTCTCTCACCGCCTCTCCCTCTCTCTCCCGTCTTCTCTCTCTAAAAAAAATAAATAAGCATATCTTCGGGTGAGGTATAAGAAAAACACTAAACAAGATATCTTTTAATTTTTTAAGTAAGTAAATACAATTAAATACATATCATAAAAAACGAAACAGCATAAGCATACCAGAGTAGGGCACAGGCTGAATCGAAAGGAAACATCTGAGCGTGCGCACAAATGAAACTACGGAACTTGGAGTGGCCAATTGCAGCTGCCGAAGGCAAGCTTGCTCCAAGCGGGAAAACCACTGTCTCCGCCCATTTTGAAAAGACTTTCCAGGCTCCGGAGCCTGAACTGATAAGATCCCTCTCGGGCCTCAGTTTCCACTGTATTACCCCGACTTCCAATAGCGAGGTCCAGTTCATAAACTGTTAAGGTTAGTCGAAGGTCCCTGGGTGACTGAATTGCGCCATTACTTCTCGGCGCCGGTCGAGCCTTCACAACCGCTTCTCATCTGAGGTACGTTCTCTCTGAGGGTCAGACCTGGACAGCTTAAGGGGGGAGGGGCGTCATGGAGAAACACGGGGAGCCTCTGCAGATTACTCAAGCAGTTGGGTCTCTGCTGTGCCCCCCAATAACCCGAAAGATCATAGGACTGAGGGACCATTTAAAGTCTCTGGGGAGCCCGGCCAGGCCTGACTCAGCGGTTGAGCATCGACCTAGGATCCCTCAGATGGCGGTTCCATTCCTGGTCAGGGCACATGCCCGGCTTTCGGGCTCGAGCCCCAGTTGGGGGCGTGAAGGAGGAGCCGATCAATAACGACTCTCTCATCACTGATCTTTCTCTCTTTCTCTCTCTCTCTCTCTCTCTCTCTCCCCTTTCCTCTCTTTGAAATCAATAAAGATATATTTTAAATAAATAAAGTCTTTGGGGGAGATCCCTTTCGGGCGGAGGTAAAACTAAAACTATCGACGTCTGTGAAACTCCCTAACTGCTCTTACTCAGGAAAGCCAAACCTCCTCAGCCTGAGAAACCCCAAAGTTCGCTATACGCCCCTAGATTTCTTCAACCAGAAATAGTAGCCTCACCCTAAGGGACTCCTTTATTGCCTACTCTGGGATAAAGCAACATTCTTTTTCCTTTATTTTTCTTTTAATTCTAATCTTTTCAATTACAATTTACATTTAGTATTCTTTTGTATTCGTTTCAGGTGTACAACATAGTGGTTCCACAATCATATACTTTAAAAAGTGTTCTCCCAATATTTCCAGTACCTCCCTGGCACCATACATGGTTATTACAATATTATTGACTATATTCCCTAAGCTGTACAATACTTTAAATCCCTGTGAATATTTTGTAATTACCAATTTGTACTTCTTAATCCCTTAAACTTCTTCACAGCGTCCCCCCACCTCTGCCCTCTGGCAACCATCAGTTTGTTCTCCATGTCTACCAGTCTGTTTCTATTTTGTTTGTACACTTATTTTGTTATTTAATTTTCACATATCAGTGGAATTATATGGTGTTTGTCTTTCTCTGATTGCCTTATTTCACTTATACTCTAGGTCCATCCATGCTGTTGCAAATGGTAAGATTTCCTTCTTTTTTGTGCCCGAATAATATTCCATAGCACAAAGGTACCACTACTTTTTTATCCACTTGTCTCTTGACAGGTACTTGGGTTAAAGCAATCATCCTCTTGGCCTCAGATACCTGGAGATATCCTCTCCTTGAGAGACTCCCAATGCCCTCATTTAGGGGAGCACAAGATTGCTACTTTGAACCCCCTACATTCTCAGCCAAGGTGATGCCTCCTCCTGTAGTCTCCAAGATTCCAGTTCTCTTTACACTAATAATTTCCAAATACTTTGAATTAGCGTACAAGTCCACTCACATTAGCAGTCTTCATTTATTTTCAACAAGGAAAAACCCACATCCCTCTGCCTCAATATCCAAACCATATGATCTCTGAGACACCTCTCCAGGTCTTTTTGATTCAGAACACCCCCTCAGTAACACAGCACCCTCACTTCCCTGCTTCCCCAAGAAGGGTCTTTATATCTTTCCTCCAGGATAAGCCAAATTCCAGGCAAACTACTAACAATAGTAACCAAACCCCCTCAAAGACTCAAGGCTCCTTTGATTATTCCCACAGAAAGCCTGTCCTCCTGATCAATACCTCTCATAGAGACCTTCAGCCCCTTTTCTCTTCTGACTGCCCCCATGTCCACCCTCAGGGACAAATAAGCCAAGGACAGAGAAAAGAAAAATCTTTTTTTTAATTGCTGACACTATATAAAATGTCCCCCATTTTCTTCCCTTTCCCTCCGTCCACCCAGCCCCAGCACCCCACCCCGGCCTTCACCCCAAAGTTGTCTGTGTCCATGGGACATGCATATATGCATATAGGTTCTGTGGTTAATCTCTTCCAGTCACCTCCTTCCCTGTCATCACTGAGATCTGTCAGTCTGTTCCATGTATCCATGCCTCTGGTCCTATTTTCTTCATCAGTGTATTTTGTTCATTAGATTCCACATATAAATAAGATCATATGGATTTGTCTTTCTCTGACTGGGTGATTTCATTTACCATAATAATCTCCAGGGCAATCCATGCTGTTGCAAGGGGTAATAGTTCCTTTTTTTTTTATAGCCTCCCAGTATTCCATTGTGTAAATGTACCACAGGTATTTTACCACTCATCTACTGATGTACTGATGGGCACTTGGGCTGTTGTCAGGTCTTAGCTATTGTAAATAATGCTCATATGAGCATAGGGGTGCATATATTCATTCTGACTGATGTTTCAGGATTATTAGTATATATTCCCAGAAGTGCAATCTCTGTGTCAAATGGCAGTTTCATTTTTAATTTTTGGAAGAAACTACACACTGTTTCCCACAGTGGCTGCACCAGTCTCCATTCCCACCAGCTGCATTAGGGTTCCCTTTTCTGCACATCCAGCACTTGTTTGTTGATTTATTGATGGTAGCCAATCTGGCAGGTATGAGGTCATACCTCATATAACAAAAGAAGAATCTTAATTCCAGGTGACACTCTGACTTTCACCTTACCTCAGGGCTTCTTTCCCAAGGACCTTTGGCTTTGTGACCACAGAGACTCAGGTGGTGTGCCTTCAAATTCACACCACTCCAAAAGCCGTGAACAGAGGCAGATACTTGGAAAGCAACCTCATGGAGGATTCCCAGAATTCAGAGGAGAAATGCAAGGTGAGGAGATAAAGGGGTGGGGAAGTGACCAGGACATGGGGTAAGGTGACTACATTTCTGAGGACGTGAGGTCAGAGGCAGTGAGGACAGGGAGCAGGGTGTCAGGAAGGAGATCCAGCCTTCAGAGGGTCCCACCCAGGAGGGTCCCACCCTCATTCAGAACTTGCCTAGCATCCCTGGAGACAACAAGGTCTGTGACCTTGCACTGCATTTGGTGACTCTCAGTCCATCCAAGAAGGTGAGAGGAGAGCCCACCACCAGCATGAAGCACCTGCTGTATGCCAGGGGAGAGGCTAAGCAATGTCACCCTTGTTCTATCAGTTAGCGGTGGCATCAACCACGAGGAATTGTTAGTTCCAATTTAAAGGTCCAACACAGAGGTTCTGCAGCTGAGGAAGAGGGCAGGCTAAAGGGCAAACATTTTTACTTGAGTGGCTACAGAGATTTATTATTTCTTGTTTTCTTAGATGGTCAAGGATATTCGCAAATACTTCTCTGAGGAAGAGTGGGCAAACATGGGAAAATCAGAGAAATTAACCTATGTCAGCATGAAGAAAAGCTACGAAATCATGACTTCTCTAGGTAACAGGAAGTTCTGGGCCCAGACAGGCCTAGGAACACAAGACCATCCCTCTTTCCCTTTACATATCATGGCTTCTTCTTAAGCTCAGCAAAATTTACCCAATTTCATTTGTGTGGGTGGAAATTCCTGGGCAGCTTGAGACCTTCTTCTCTACTGTATCCAGAACAGGACCCAGGCCCAGGAGTGGTCAAACACATGATCAGATCTGGACCCTGCGCTGGTCACTCCCACTCGCCTTTGTTTGGATACCCCCTACCCCGTGACCTTTACTGTCCCTGCTGCCTCCCAGCATCCACTCTCCTCTCAGGTTATTTCTTCAGAAACACATGGTTTGCTTCTCCTAGGTCTCACAGCCAAACTCCCAGATTTTATGCGCCCTAAGAATCGGGCCACAGAATTTCCTGAGCATAATTCTGATGAAGCTCAGAACCCCGGGAATCAGGGTGAGTGACAGGAAGAGCCTGGAAATTGTCCCTGAAGCCCAACTTCTTTTGGAATCCAACTGCTCAGATAAGATTTTCAGGGGTTTCTTGCCTAAACGGATCACTGCTGACTAAAGAAAGTTGGATGCAGAAAGTAAAGTACAGTCAGTAGCCATTCACACAAAATCCTAAAACATGTAAAAGAACAATACATGATTTTATAGATAATAACTCAATGGTAAATGTATCAAAACCTGAATAAGAAAGAAACCCATCAAATATAGGATTCGAGAACTGCAAAAGGAGGGCCGGCAGGGATCCATGAGGGCTGCATGGATGGCGTCATCTGTGACTTGTTCAAAGGGTTTTGTTATATTTTGAATAAAGGATCTCAGGGCAATCCGAAGCAGATGTGCAATATTGCTGAGATCTGACTTGACCCAGGGGCAGATGAGTACATGTTTCTTCTCATAGTGTCCTCTGTAACTTTCTGGAGTTTGAAACATTTCTTTATTTAAAGGAGCTATTGCTTGTGTTGAGCACCCTCATGAACCACAGAAAAACTAGAAAAAGTTTGATTAAAGCCTAAATCCTCCAAAAACATCCAGAGTCAATTTTAGAATATCAACTAGGTAGTTTAAGATAAACATCTTAAGAGACAAATGATTAAAGTATTTTGTGATGACATTCACCTATTTTCTTGAGCTTTACCAGACACAATGGTCTTCTCACTCCTGGCTGAACCTGATTCCTTGTATTGACTTTGGGAGAGCATCTGAGAGAGCAACGCCACACACACTGAGCTTTCCTAGTTGTCAGTTAACAGAGGCCACATGAGGTGAAAAAAGCCACAGATTCAAGAAATCTCAGCCCATGTCAGCACTGTGTTTACTCACTATAAAGGGGATGGATGTGTTCACTTGCTCTTCTGCTCTGACAGCACAGCTGCAAAAAGACAGGGTCAAAATGCTCATACTGTCTCCAATAGACCTGTGACTCCTAGCTCCACAGGCCATATTCCACAAGCTCTCAAAATCAACGTCAGGGGGCTGAAAATCCTGTGCAAAGTTTTTGACCTTCTAGGAGTGTTTTTATCCTGTTTTAACCTTGCAGAACCACTGCACTAAATCATCCCTGCTTCATCACACACTTAACAACTTCATTGAGGTATAATTAACATACTATAAAATTCACCCTTTTTAAGTCTACGGTAATTTCTAGTTGCCACCCATCTTTAAGTGGACACAGTTCAAATTCCCAATGAATTCATTCGATTCTTTGGGAAAAAGGAGTAAGAAATATGTCATGGAATAAGATGATGTAGTGATTTGGTTTCATTCACATTTTATAAACCATCACAAAGAAAGTTATGAATTTATGCCATTAATAAATGCATAAACCATTATTAAAGATAATTCAGAAGTCAGGCTCAAAATAAACCCTTAGCAGTTAGTGGGTTCATACTGCTTGTTGCAGATTTTCCTGGCACTTCTGGAGTCTCCCAGGACTTTGGCAACCTGAAACAACAAAGAACACCTCTGCTCTATCAATTACTTACGGGAGAACCTCCTCCAGAGGCTTCCAACATCGAACCGAGAAAACACCTGAAGGAATCTCCAAAATCTGAAGGACCACAGAGCCTTTCTCTCTGCACTAACGTGAATATGGTAAGAATGGCAGAATACCATGATAGCTAATACATCTTTTGTCCTCGTAGTGATGCTGGGTATTATTTTGATGGATTAATTTATGTAATACATAAGAAAACTTTGATGACTATTATTATACCCAAATAATTGTGTGGATATTAACAACAATCATAGCAAATAACAATGATGATAATAATGAAGGGGCTGTGTTGCAAAGATGCTACATAATTTCCCCAGTACCACAGAGGCAATGACAGCAGTCTAATCCAAAGCTCCAGCACATTCCCAAGATCATAAACGTTTTCATATGTTTATGAAGTTCAGGTTGTCTCCATAGGGGTTTAGCCCTGAGGTGCTGCTGATCCTTCCATTTAGACACTCACTCTCACAACAGGGAGTACCAGGCCCCTCTGCCCTGTCACAGGGCCACTCTCCATGGCTAAGGAACCCCTTAGACTGTGAGCCCCTCACTACTGTGAGCTCCTTCAGGCCTTATCTGGACCTGAGGAAACTCTGAAGCCTCATTCCCAGCCCAGGGAGCCTCAGAGGTGCCTGAATGTTTATTGAATAAGTGATTCCACGGTTACAGATTAAGCTGGTGGAGATGGTAAGGGTCCTAGGAGTTGGGCTGCCAGTGTGGAGACAGTTGAGAGGAGAATTCAAAGAAGGATCACAAGAGAAAGTATTACTTTTCATTTTTTCCACATGTAAGTGTATTTACAAGATCACAACTTTTACTTCCCTTGTTTATGTTTCTTGTTCACTCTTTTCAAACTGAGAAAATCCAATGAAAGAGACTTTAAGGCTGTTGGTCATGGCACACCCTGACAGGAGCAGAGTTGATGCAGGAACCACCTCCCTAATTCCACCATAAATGATGGTGCCAGGGTAGGACAGTATGTCACATCTGGCACCGCTTTATTAGCTGTCTATCTTAATTTCTACGTACCATTCCTTTTATCTCCCCTCCCTATACTCACCTCCCCACACCATTTGCCAGCAGTATTTTGTCCCTCTGTACACTTTTTAAAGAATTATCTTTAGCCCAGTGGGAATGGCTCAGCACTTGAGCATCCACCTATAATAAAGGAGATTGAGGCTCCATTCTTGGTCAGGGCACATGCCCAGCTTGGGGGCTGGATCCCCAGCAGTGCGTGTCAGAAGGCAGCCGAGCAATGACTCTCCCTCATCACTGATGTTTCTCTCTCTCCCTCTCCTTTCCTCTCTCTGAAATCAATAAAAATATACGTATTTTAAAATATATATCTTTATTGTTGAAAGTATTACAGATGTCCCATTTTTTCTCCCAATGACCCTTCCACCCCGCTCCTGCAACAACCTGGCACTCACCACCTTACTCTCTGTGTCCATCGGCAATGCATATATGCATATAGGTCCTTTGGTTAATCTCTTTTCATCCCCTGCCCACCTTCCCTCTCAGATTTGTCAGTCTGTGCCATGATTCTATGTCTCTGGATCTATTTTGTGTGTCAGTTTATTTTCTTCATCAGATGCTACATATAAGGGAGATCATGTGATACTTGTCTTTCTCTGACTGGCTTATTACACTTTCCGTAATACTCTCCAGACCTTCCTTGCTGCCTCAAAGGTTAAAAGATCCTTCTTTTCTACAGCTGCATAGTATTAGATCCTGTAAATGTACCACTCTTCTTTTATCCATTCATCTACTGATAGGCAGGTGGGCTTTTCCCAGATCTTAGCTGTTGTAAATAGTGCTGCTATAAACATAGGGGTGCATATATTCTTTCTGATTGGTGTTTCAGGAGTCTTAGGATAAATTTCTAGAAGTTGGATCACTGTGTCAAATGGTAGCTCCATTTTTAATTTTATGAGGAAACTGTATACTGTTTTCCATAGTGGCTGCACCAGTCTGCATTCCCACCAGCAGAGTACTAAGGTTCCTTTTTCTCCACATGCCCTCCAGCACTTGTCATTTGTTGATTTGTTTATGGTAGCCATTCTGAGAGGTGAGAACTCATACCTCATTATCTTTTTAATTTGCATCTCTCTGATTATTACTGACTTCGAGCATTTTTTCATATGTCTCTTCACCATCTGTATATCCTCTTTGGAGATGTGTCTATTTAGGTCCTTTGCCCTTTTTGTTTGTTTGTTTTTAATTTTTTTTTAATTTATCTTTATTGTTGAATGTATTACAGGTGTCCCATTTTCCCCCCAATTGACCCCCTCCACCTCACCCCCACTCCTCCCCAGGCCTTCCCCCTGTTATTGTCTGTGTCCATGGGTTATACATATATGCATATAACTTCTTTGGTTAATCTCTTCCCACCCTCCACCCCCCTTCCCTCTTCCCTTTGAAATATGATCGTCTGTTGCATGTGTAAATGTCTCTGAATCTATTTAGTTTATCAGATTCTTTTGTTCATTAGCTTCTTCTTAAAGAGGACCCTTCAACATTTCCTGTAGTACTTTTCTGGTGGTGATGAACTCCTTTAGCTTTTCCTTGTCTGACAAGCTCTTTATCTGACCTTCAATTCTAAATGATAGCCTTGCTAGATAGAGTAATCTTGGTTGTAGGTTCTTGTTTTTCATCACTTTGAATATTTCTTGCCACCCACTTCTGACCTGCAAGGTTTCTGTTGAGAAATCAGCTGACAGTCGTATGGGTGCTTCCTTTTAGGTAACTACTGCTTTTCTCTTGCTGCTTTTAAGATTCTCTGTTTGTCTTTAACCTTTGGCATCTTAATTATGATGTGTCTTGCTGTGGGCCTCTTTGGGTTCCTCTTGTTTGGGACTCTCTGTGCTTCCTGGACTTATAAGTCTATTTCTTTCCCCAGGTAGGGGAAGTTTTCTGTCATTATTTTTTTCAAATAGGTTTTCAATTTCTTGCTCTCTTTCTTCTCCTTCTTTCACCCCAATAATAAGAATGTTGGGCCACTTGAAGTTGTCCCAGACACTCCTTACACTATCTTCATATTTCTGGATTCTTTTTTCTTTTTGCTCTTCTGGTTGGGTGTTTTTTGTTTCCTCATACTCCAAATTGCTGATTTTATTCTCAGTGTCCTCTACTCTGCTGTTGATTACCTGTAAATTATTCTTCATTTCAGTTCTTGTAGCCTTCATTTCTGATTGGTACTTTATTATGTCATTGATGGTCTCACTTGTTTTCTTAATAATCTTACTAAGATCCTTGAGCATCCTTATAACCATACTTCTGAACTCTGTATCTAGTATCTTGCTTGGTTCTATTTCATTTAGTTCCTTTTCTAGAGATTTCTTCTGTTCTTTCTTTTTTGACATGTTTCTTTGCCTCCACATTTTGGCTGTTTCCAGGTATTTGCTTCCATGTATTAGGTAGAGCTGCTATGTCTCCTGGAATTTATAGACTGGCTTTGTGTAGTAGGTGTTCTATAGGGTCCAGTGGTTCAGCCTCCCTAGTCACCTTAGCTGGGCCTTCTAGAAGCTTTCCTTTGTGGGCTGTGTGCACTGTCCTGTTGTAATTGAGTGTTGGTTGCTATTGGCGTCACTGGGAAGAATTGACCCTCAGGCCAATCAGCTGTGAGGACCAGCTGCAACTACAGCCAAAGAGCTGCTGTACTGGAGACACCCCTATGGAGCAGGATTTACTTCAGTGGAGCTTTAATGTTCACTGAATGCACTCCTTGAGTGTGTCACTCGTGGATGTGATAGAGTTTTAATCCAGCATAGTTGAGTCTGACCACCAGGTGCACTGTCTCTGGTGCCTCCCAGGGGGTTCAAAGTCAATCTCTGCCACTGCCTTGCCCAGGGCCACCCAGCATGAGCTACACAGCAAACCATAGTTGGCTGCTATTTCTGCTGGGCTTGGAGGTGTCCAGGAGAGGCCAAACTATGAACCACTAGTGCAAAACCTGGGGCTACTTATCAAGATGTATGGGGCATGCTGAGGCCAGTTGCTACTTGTTTGAGAGTTTTTAGGAAAATCCTAAGTATGAAGCTCGAGAGGCCACTTGCATAGAAAAGCGACTGGACATGGCTTGGATGAGCTTGAAGTAGGGAGGGGTGGGGTGTCTGGGAATCGCCAGGGCAGGGCCAAAGGTATGAGTCAGGTGCTGGAAATTCAAATATGGCACCTGCCTGCTGGCTTTGTGCGGGGAGGGTTCCTCAAAGGAGCAATGGCCTCTGCCAACTCTTCCTTCTGGGAGAAAGCTGCCCCTCCAGCTCTCGCCCTGACTCCAGGCAAGTTAGTTCCTCCTCAAATGTCCTAGGTCCTTTCAAGATGCTGCCTGGCGTGAAGCTCAGAGGGAGCAAGTCTGAGTGAGTCCGTGTGCAGCCCCTTTAAGAGGAAAGCCTTGGGCTCCTGCAGCCGCTGCATCATTCAGCCACAATCCCCGCTGGTTTTTACAGCCCAAAGTTGTGGGGACATCTCTTTCTGGTACTGGAACCCAAGGCTGGGGGCCTGATGTAGGGCTAGGACCCCTCACTCCTCCAGGAAACCTCCCCCACCAAGATGTCCCTCCCGGTTTTAACCTGCGGCACCTGGGTGTGGGCCTGAGGCTGAGTGTCCGGGATTCAACCCCATTCCACTGGTGTCTCTGCCCCTCCTACTGGTCTTGATGCTTCTTCAGTTCCCTGGTTGTAGGACTTCTGTTCAGCTAGATTTCAGGAGGCTCTGAGTGATGGTTGTTCTGCATTTTAGTTGTAATTTTGATGTGTTTGTGGGAGGTGGCAGGGACCATGGTTACCGCAGCCACCATCTAGTTCAAATCTCCCCTTTGCCCATTTTGTAATTGGATTGATTGTCTTCCTTTTGTTAAGTTGTGTAACAGCTCTTTATGTATTTTGAAAATTAACCCTTATCAGATGTACCATTAGCAAATATGTTCCCCAGTACAGTGGGATCCCTTTCCATTTTGTTTATGCTTTTGCTGTGCAGAAGCTACATTTACTCTCCCAGCACCTGTCTATTCGCTTATGCGTGGTCATCTGTATTTGATAGAAGCCCTTCATTGCTTTCATAGACTTCGTCGCTTCTTCGAATGCTATTGTTCCACAAATCTTCTGTATACCACACTTCCACTTACATAGAGACTTCTGCTGTTTGCCAGAGTGTAGGACTGGAAATAGGAAGATACCAAGTGTTCTAGTCCTCAAAACACCCTCATTTAGGTCACTCCTTTTCTTTCTAACTGTTCAGGTTCCTCACTATTGAGGTACCGGTCATATAATCTCCCAGAGTTCTGGAGAATTTTCATTAAGGCATTGCACATGAAGACACTTTGTAAGTTTTAAGCACCAGAGATAATGTCTCTGATAGTGTTTATATGTGCCCTTCACATGAACAAGATGATGCCCGTGAAAGAAACAAGGGAAGAAAATTACTTGAAGCCACTACCAGTAACGCCAGACGCAGAACCAGCTCAGAAACTGCTCTGCCCACCTGCGAAAGGGATGGACGTTGGTCAGCCAAAGGAGGAGCTGCCAGGTAATGGGGGAATTGGAGGGAAAGTCTGCTCTGGCTTCATTAGCCTGGGGGCTGAATCCTGAGCAGGCCTAGGTCCAGGTTGGACTTTGGAGCCTGTTCAACTCCAGCTGAGAGCTGAGAACAGGACTTAAGAGTCACAGATTGAATTGTCATTGTCATGAATTCCCTGTTACTGTGGACAAGTCATCCAGTTCTCTGAGCTCCAGGTTCTTATTCCATAAAATGGAAATAAAGAATCATAGCTCATTAATTTTACCTGAAAGGTCCTCAAGTAATTCTGCCTGTGTAACCTGCAAACATGACTTACTCAGAGTTGTATCTGCAGCCCTCAGCACAATGCCTGACACACAATATGCCCTTAACAGTATGTGCTGAAAGGTCTGAATCAATGTTCTGGTAAGAAAAGGGGTTGGGAATCTAACCAGACATTGGGATGACCCAGGAGCTAAAACTCAAACAGGAATTTGTTGTGTACTGGTGCAGGGCTACTCTCAGTCTCTCTGAGGATGTGGAGGACAGACAAGATAGATTCAGGGACCGTGGGAAGGAAGAGACATCTTATCTAAGAAAACAAGGCCCAACTCTCCCAGACCCTCTCTCCATTAACTTATGCATCTCTCCCACAGGAATCAGGAAAGAAAAGACTAATGTCTGGGCCCACAGGCTGAGGGAAAGAAAGTACCATATTGTGTATGAAGAGATCAGTGACCCCGAGGAAGATGACTAACTATGTAAGTGACCTTTGCTTCTAGCCCACACCCCTGCAAAACACACTGTTCTTATGGTACTGGTGTCCCATCTTGTCATTCCTTCCCAAAATTGTTCCTTTGCTAAGACCCTTGGAGTGCAGCACTGAGACTAAATGATGAGGCTTCCCTCACTCTTTCTACTCCCTTCTCTGTGTAACCAGAGATCATCCCACCCAGGATGCCCTTGGCTCCCAACCCCTGGTCAGCTCCCAAACTATAGGCCATACCTTCCTCTAGCCTAGAAACTCATAAAACAGGTGAGAGTCCATGTGGCATGGGCAGAAGATTCACTTTTCAGATCAGTAGGAGGTGTGTGAACATCATGAGGTACAGGGAATTGGAGTGTCCAGGGTCCTGCAGGTCAGGATAAGAGGTTAGGGATTAATGGATCAGGCAGTGAAACTCACTTATTTTCCTTCTTTCTCCTTACCTTCACCTCAGGGATGTGACAAGTGCCCATGAAAAGAAGCAGAACCTGGTGGCCCTTCATGAGCATGGGCAAGATAGTGAACTACCGGCCATCAGGTGTACAGCAAGTAAAAGAAAAAGATCACAACAGTGAAAAGTTTAGCATTGTTTGCTAATGTGCCAAATATTCTGTTAGATGTTAGAGTTTCTTTGATGAGTAAGGCCTATACCTAATGCATGTTTCTGTCTATGTATTCATGCATTTACCTCAGGAAACAAACGTTCTCAGGTATCTTTGCACAGAAGAGCACTACCCTCACCCTTCCCAGATGTGAATTCTAAGACATTCCAGGAGTTTGATTAGGATGTTCTTCTCTGTATTTGTACACATGTACACACACACTAGTGGTTTTACTCTGAGCATCTCCTACCTGCTCTTCTCCACTAACAGAGTCCTGGGCATGTCCCCTTCATGCTGTTTCCTGTTCAGCAGTTGCTCGGTGTTGCAAACCCCCATTATTCATTTACCCTGCATCAACCACTGCCAGTTAATAAAACCAACTTTTCCCCAGTTGTTTGCTCCTCTCCTTCCTGTGCACAAACCCTGTGTCATGTGTGAGTGGTTCATTTGCACACATACATAGAAGTGGAATTGCTGCATCAATGCTTTCATTCATTCAACAAACACCTAAGGGCCCTTTACTTGATACTGAACACTGTCCCTAGTACTGAGGAGACACCAGGGAACAAGACGGAAATGACTTTTCACATGTGAGCTTGACATTCTACTAGGGATATTGCCAGTTTTCACTTGATGGACTCTGTACACCACAATCAGGAGACAGGTTTCTACAGATGTTTGGAGTCCTTACTTTTACTCTCGGCCTGATCTTAGGGTCAGGGGCTGGGACAGTCCATAGTGGAGTGTGGGAGGACACAGAGGTGCTCTGGATTCTGTTCCAGAAGTCGGGGTAGAAGATGTGAGATCACTTTTCCGAAACTGGAAGCCTCCAGAGGAGAACATGCAGAGGGGGAGAGGCAGGGTCCTGGTGATAGTGGGGATAGGAAAGGACACAGATGCACAGGGTGTGTGGAAGAGGGGCTGGCATAGAGGCAAGGGAGACCCAGGGCCCAGTTTGTGCTATCACAGCCACCAAAGGGAGAAGGTGCAAGGAAGGACCATGGGAGGGTTCAGCTCATCAAGGGTAGAGGTCCTCCAGAACTAGGAGCATACACTGCATGGCGCAGCAGTGAGAGAGGAATGCTGCCCAGGTCAGTAAGGATGCTACTCCACCTCTGCCTCAGCAGAAACAAGTTCTCTTTTACCCTAATATAGCTCTGCATTCCTCAAACTTAATATTCTGCTAATAGGCATTGCATACATTTTTCTCCATGCAAAAACAAACAGGAATCCCCAAAATAGATCCTAAATAATTTCATTTTTCTTCCCCCTTTGGAAGATGGGACCCATCTACTGGATACCCAACAAGGGAGACAGGTGCAGGAAAGGACTACTTGGAAACACTTTGCAGTCATGACAGGGAACATTTTTCCTTAGGTTCCATGGGTAGACATAACTTTCCTCTTCCCTCTCCTTTCATGAGAAAGATACAGATTTTGAGATACAGGGTAACCACGGTTTTGTCCAACCCCAGAAAGCAGCCTGGACATGGCTCAGAGCACACCCCCAATTAATCATCTGCCCCCACCAAGTCTATGGCCTTGTGTGGATGCATG
Source organism: Miniopterus natalensis (assembly GCF_054644295.1). NCBI lineage: Eukaryota > Metazoa > Chordata > Mammalia > Chiroptera > Miniopteridae > Miniopterus > Miniopterus natalensis. Next base: position 75,057,400 of record NC_142103.1, on the reverse strand, counting down.
TGCTCCTCTGATGAGGGTTGATAAATGACTATTTAGACCTTCCTGTCTCTTTTGTTTGTCTATTAATCATTGTTTTAAATTTCGTTATTGCTGAAAGTATTACAGATGTGCCCTTTTTTTCCGCCTTTGATCCCCTCTACCCCACTCCTGCCCCTCCCCAGGCTTTTACCACATTATTTTTTGTCTGTGTCCATGGGCTTTGCATGTATGCATATGTTTTTTGGTTAATCTCTCCCCCCACCCCCTCCAACCCATGAAATACATCAGTCTGTTGCATGTTTCAGTGTCTGTGGATCTATTTTGTTCGTCAGTTTATTTTGTTCATTAACTTCATCTTTAAAAAGACCCTTCAACATTTCATGTAATAATACTTTGATGGTGATTAACTCCTTTAGCTTTTCCTTGTCTGAGAAGCTCTTTATCTGACCTTCAGTTCTAAATGATAGCTTTGCTGGGTAGAGCAATCTTGATTGTAGGTCCTTGCTTTTCATCACTTTGAATATTTCATGCCACTCCCTTCTGGCCTCTAAGGTTTCTGTTGAGAAATCTGCCGACAATTGTATGGGAGCTCCCTTGTAGGTAACTAACTGCTTTTCTCTTGTTGTTTTTAAGATTCTCTCTTTGTCTTTAACCTTTGGCGTTTTAATTATGATGTGTCTTTGTGTGGGTCTCTTTGGATTCCTCTTGTTTGATCCCCTCTGTGCTTCCTGGACTTATAAGTCTATTTCTTTCCCCAGGTAGGGGAAGTTTTCTGTCATTATGTTTTCAAATAGGTTTTCAATTTCTAGCTCCCTCTCTTCTCCTTCCAGCATCCCCATTATTCAAATGTTGGTACACTTAAATATGTCCCAGGGGCTCCTTACACTAACTTCATATTTTTGAATTCTTTTTTCTTTTTGTTCTTCTGATTGTATGTTTTTTGCTTCCTCATAGTCCATATTGTTAATGTGATTCTCAGTGTCATTTACTCTACTGTTGATTGCTTGTAAATTATTCTCTTTTCTTTTTTAAAATATATTTTTATTGATTTCAGAGAGAGGAAGGGAGAGAGAGACAGAGAAACATCAATTATGGGAGAGAGTCATTGATCGGCTGCCTCCTGCACTCCCCCTGTGGGGATCAAGCCGGCAACCTGGGCATGTGCCCTGACCAGGAATCATAGGTCGATGCTCAACTGCTGAGCCACACCAGCTAGGGCCCTGTAAATTATTCTTGATTTCAGTTAGCATATGCCTTATTTCTGACTGGTATTTTTTATGTTGTTGATGTTCTCACTAATTTTCTTGAGCACCCTTATAAGCATTGTTTTGAACTCTGTATTTAGTAGTTTGCTTGTTTCCATTTCACTTAGTTCTTTTTCTGGAGATATCTTCTGTTCTTTCATTTGTGACATGTTTCTTTGTCTCCACATTTTGGTTGCTTCCCTGGGTTTGTGTCTGTGTATTAGGTAGAGCTGCTATGCCTCCTGGAATTGATAGAGTTGCCTTGTGTAGTAGGTGTCCTGTAGGGCCTAATGGCTCAGCCTCCCCAGTCACCTGAGCTAGGTGTTCTAGGTCCTCCCCTGTGTGGGCTGTGTGCACTGTCCTGTTGTAGATCAGCCTTGATTGCTGTTGGCGTCACTGGGAGAAATTGACCCCCCAAGGAATCTGCTGTGAGGACCAGCTGCAACTATAGCCAAAGAGCTGCTGTGCTGGAGACACCCCTATGGAGCAGGATTTGCTTCAGTGGGGCTTTGGTGCTTACCGAGTCTGTCCCTTGAATGTGTCAGTCATGGATGTGGTAGGATTGTAATCCAGTGTGGTTGAAGCTGACCACCGGGTGCACTGTCTCTGGGGCCTCCTGGGAGGTGCAAAGTGAGCCTCTGCCTGTGCCTTGCCCAGGGCCACCGAGCATAAGCTACACAGCAACTGGTAGGTGACTGCTGCTTGTGTTGGACTTGGAGGTGTCCGGGAGAGGCCAAGCTATGAACCAATGCAGGCTGCCACTAGTGCCAGGCCTGGGGCCACTTATCAAGAGGTATTGGGCATGCTGAGGCCAGCTGCTGCTTGTTTGAGAGATTTTAGGAAAATCTGAAGCATGAGACAAGAGAGACCAGTTGTGTGGAAATGGCTTGCTTGAGCTTGCAAGTAGGGAGGGGCGGGGGTCTCAAGGATTCACCAGGGTGGGGCAAAAAGTGTGAGCCAGGTTGACTGAGACTCAAATATGGTGCCTGCCTCTCAGCTCTCTAAGGGGAGGGCTCAGCAAAGTAACAATGACCTCTGCCATCATTTTTGTCTGGGAGAAAGCTGTCCCTCCAGCTCCCTCCCTGATTCTAGGCAAGTTAATTCCTCCCTGAATGTCCCAGGTTCCTTTCAAGCTGCTGCCCCAGCACTGGAGCTCAGAGGGAGTGAGTCCGAGTAAGTCTGTGTGTGGGCCCTTTAAAAGGAGATGCCTGGGGCTCAAGTAGCCTCAGCCTTCTTTAAGCCACAATCCTGGCTGGTTTTTATAGCCCAAAGTTGTGGTACCTCTCTTCCAGGCACTGGAACCCTGGGCTGGGGGGCCTGATGTGGAGCTGAGGCCCCTCGCTTTTCCAGGAAACCTCCACCACTGAGATATCCCTCCCGGTTTTAAACCGTGGGTGTTGGACACACCAGTCCTGAAATTCAGCCCAGAGTCTCTGCCCCTCCTACCGGTCTCATTGTGCTTCTTGTTTAATTCCCTAGTTGTAGGACTTGCGTTCAGCTAGATTTCAGGTGGTTCTGAATAATGGTTGTTCTATATTTTAGTTGTAATTTTGATATGGTTGTGGGAGGTGGTGAGTACCCTGTTTATCTATACCACCATCTTTACCAGAAGCCTTTTTCAATCATTTTTAGACTGGGTCTGTAGCTAATCCCTACTCCTAGCAGAGAATTGGAAAATGCAGGGATGTGTGAGAAAGAACAGTACATGCATCACAAGAGGAGACTTCTGAGCTTTATTCACCAAGACCCACAATAAGCAGCACATTTTCCAGTGACTCTAAAACAAGTGCTCCAAGAAACCATGCTGACCCTTTGCACATGTGATACACTCTGATATTTTCTATTCTGTTCTGTGAGGTGCTATGTTATTCCACTGTAATTCATTAGAAACATGAAATTCTGCTCCCATGAAATGCATTTTATTGGCCTGTTATGAGCCACAATCTGCAGCTTGGAAAGCCCTTCTTCATGGGACCAGTGTGCATCCACCAGGTGACCCTATGCTCTGAGTCCTGTAGAGAAGGGTCAAGGAAGCCTCATAATTTTTCTCTGGGGAAGAGTTTCTTGAGAAATGATGACCTAGAAACTTCTTGCTCCCCTGGGCCAGGCCGGACCAAGGGTGAGGTGTATGGGGAGGCATCCCTGGCGTCTGGGCGAAACACTTCTGTGTTTCTCCTTCAGTCTTAGACTACTACCACACTCAGAACACTCTGGATTTCCCTCACACCATGCTATTCTCTACAACACCTACTGTGTATCCTACAATTCAATTCAATCCTGACACTGACCAGAGTTAGCTCAGTTCCCACAGGCTAAGTTCTCAGTCCTATAAGACTGCTCCTCCCACCCCAGATGCTAACTGCAAGTCCCAAGTTGTCCCCTGTACTTCTGGATAACTGGCTATAAATCCGAGGTTCCCATGAACCCTCCTTGAGTTCGGTCATTTGCTAGAATAGTTCATAGAATTCAGGAAAATGCTTACTTATGTTTACTGGGTCATTATATAATAAAGAGTATGATAAAGGATGCAGATGACTAGCCAGATGAAGAGAGATACATAGGGTGAAGTCTGGAAAGGTTCCAAGTACAGGAGCTTCTGTCCCCGTGGAGTTGGATTTCATCACTCTCCCAGCATATAGATGTGTTCACCAACCCAGAAGCCCTCTGAACCCCATACTACTGGGATTTCATCTAGGCTTCATCATGTAAACATTAACTCCATTTCCAGCCCATCCCCCTTCTCTGGAGAATAGAGAGTGAAGCTGAAAGTTCTAAGCTTCTAATCCTGGCTTGGTTTTTCTGGTGACCAGCCCCCATCCAGGAGCCATCCACAAGCCACCCAGAGTTGTCTCATTAGAACAAAAGATGCTCCTGGTGCTGTTATCACTTAGGAAGTTACAAGGGTTTTAGGCGCTCTGTGCCAGGAACTGGGAGAAGAAACCAGTATATGTATTTTCTATTATTTCACACCAGGGTTTGTTCTCCTGGTGGGGCGGGATATGGCCTCAGAGCCAATTGGATTCTGTTGAAATGACAGACAACTGCAGTTTATTTCTCACTTGCGCTTCTTGTCCATCTCAGCTGAACTAGGGCTCTTCTCCACATTATCAACACTCTCATGCCAAGACCCAGGGACACAGAGCAGCCACACAGGTGGCCTGGCAGAGAGAAAAGAGAGTGTGGCTAAGGATGAACTGGGTCATCAAATGGCCAAGTCTGACCACAAAGGTGAGATTGTGCAGTCCTCTGGGAGAAGAGAGAGCTAGGCTATTTGTGAACATTCTAAAATCTGCCACGAGGACAATCAAAAATAAAATAAAATCAGCCACAAAGGGGATGTGGCATCATAAAGGAAAATGTGGTGTGAGGGAACTGCCAAACCCCGTGGTTGTCAATGGGGGAAAGGGGTGTGGATTTTACCCTCCAGGCAACATTCAACAATGTCTGCAGACATTTTTAGTTGTCATGACTTGAGGCGGGGGAGGTTACTGGCATCTAGTGGGTAGAGGTAAAGAATGCTGCTAAACATCTTACAATGCACAGGACAGCACCCCCCTCAAAGAATTATTTTACCTAAAATGCCACTGGTGCCAAAGTTGAAAACCCTGGCTAAAGGGACAGTATTTAAATGGAGAGATTTTAAGCATCAGACAGAAGATCTCTCAGTGAGAGTAGGCAAGTAGAAGGATAGTAGAGTTTCTAAGTCCATTTATCGCAAGGCACTTTTGAAGTCTTGACTGTGTGCAGAGCTCTATGGTAAGGCAGATAGGGTGAGAGACTGGGTTCCTGTAGTGATCTTAAGAAAGTTGACAGTGCATGGGCCTTTTTGTCCCCACTGCTCTGAAGGCCACTTCAGCTATGTGTAAAGGGTTCCTGTGTGTGGGTGTGTTTTTCTGCTTTTTCTTCTGTCCCAGCATGACCCTATGTCAGGGACTGCAGCTCTACAATTGACTGGTTATATGGAAAGAAAGTCCTCCCACCTTATCTTTCTTTAGGCCCTTTGTGCACCCAGGTAAATTTTATTTTATTTTATTTATTGGGGTGACATTGGTTAATAAAATTATATAGGTTTCAGGTATACAATTCTATAATATCATCTGTGTATTGTACTGTGTGTTCACCACCCCAAGTCAAGTCTCCTTCCATCACCATTTATTCCCTCCCTTTACCCTCTTCTACCTCCCCCTTCCCCCTTCCCCTCTGGTAATCACCATGCTGTTGTCTGAGTCTATAAGGGTTTTTTTCCCCCACTTAATCCCTTCATCTTTTCCACCCAACACCCCAACCAGCTCCCCTCTGACAGCTGTCAGCCTGTTTTCTATCTATGAGTCTGTTTCTATTTTGTTTGTTAGTTTATTTTGTTCATTAGATTCCACATATAAGTGAGATCATGTGATACTTGTCTTTCTCTGACTGGCTTATTTCACTTAGCATAATATTCTCCAGGTCCATCCATATTGTTTCAAAAGGTAAGATTTCTTTCTTTTTTATAGCTGAGTAGTATTCCACTGTGTAAATGTACCACAGCTTTTTGTCCACTCATCAGGTACATTTTAGAATCTGCTGGTCAAACTCCATGATTTTTTTAAAAAACTCTATTAGGATTCTGACTGGAATTCTGTTTAATTTATAGATCAATTTGGAGGATAATGATATCTTCACACTGTCAAGTCTTTCTATCCAAGAATCTGGGCTATGTCTCCATTTTTAAGGCCTTTTTTGTGTTTTCTCTAAAGTTTTATTTATTGCATCCACAGTTTTTACATTTTTTTGTTAGATTTCGTTTCTGTTGTTATTGTCTTTATTTCTCACAAGAACCTATGAGGGTGGTGGGGACCTGAGGCTCAGAGAAGTGCTCAGCCCCTGCTATTTCATTCACACCTAAAGGAACTGTTAGAGAAGACAGATCTTCTGATTCTACATTAGAGACAGAGGGCTTGAAGGGCACTGCTAGGGGTGTATGACATTCACACTAAAAGCCAACCACAGTCATCATAACTTTTCTACTTTTGATGGAACACTATACTTTAGAAATCAGGAAGGTACTGGGTGGGGGACAGAGGAAGAAAGGAGACTGGAGATGATGAGAAAAACTGCACTGTCTCCATAATATTGCCTGGATTTACTCCAGTTCAGTTCACTCTACTGGCTCTATTAAGATTTTATCTTTCAGGAGACAAAACAAGATGGCGTTGTAGGTAACAGCTGTACCTGCCGCCTCCCACAACCACATCAAAATTACAACTAAAATACAGAACAACCATCACTCAGAACCTCCTGAAATTTAGCAGAACAGAAGCCCTACAACCAGGGAACTGAAAAAGCATCGAGACCAGTAGGTAGGGTGCAGATGTGGGAGGACTGGGATTGGATCACAGAGACGTGGCTTCGGTCCCATATCGGGTTCCACGGTTTAAACCTGGGAGGGATATCTTGGCGGTGGAGGTTTCCCAGAGGAGTAAGGGTTCCCAGCCCCACATCAGGCCCGCAGCCCAGGGCTCCAGAGCAGGGAAGAGAAATCCCCACAACTTCAGGCTGTGAAAACCAGCGGGGACTGTCGCTGAGAGTCATGGAGGGTGCAGGAGTCCCAAACAGCTCCTCTTAAAGGACCGGTGCATGGACTCAGACGAGCTCTGTCTGAGCCCCAGTGCCAGGCAGCAGCTTGAAAAGAACTTGGGACACTTGGGGAGGAACTAACCTGCCTGAAATTGGAGCGAGAGATGGAGGGGCTGCTTTCTCCCAGACAGAAGAGCTGGCAGAAGCCATTGCTCCTTTGAGGAGCCCTCCTTGCACAGACCCAGCATGCAGGTGCCATATTTGAATCTCCAGCACCCAACTCACACCTTTCACCCAGCCCTGGTGATCCTGGAGACCCCACCCCTCCCTACCTGCAAGCTCATCCAAGCCATTTCCAGTGGCTTTTCTGTGCAAGTGGCCTCTCAAGCCTTATGCTTAAGACTTTCCTAAAATCTCTCAAACAAGCAGCAGTGCGACCCATATGGCTTGACAAATTGCCCCAGGCCTGGCAATAGTGGCAGCCTGCATTGGTTCATAGCTTGGCCTCTCCTGGACAACCCCAAGCCCAGCACAAGTAGCAGCCAACTACAGATTGCTGTGTAGCTCATGCTGGGTGACCCTGGGCAAGGCGCTGGCAAAGGCTGACTTTGCACCTCCCAGGAAGCCCCAGAGACAGTGAACCTGGTGGTCAGACTCAACCACTCTGGATTACAATGCTACCACATCCACAAGTGATACACTCAAAGGGCGCACTTGCTGAACAACAAAGCTCCGCTGAAGTAAATCCTGCTACAAAGGGGTGTCTCCAGCACAGCAGCTCTTTGGCTATAGTTGCATCTGGTCCTCACAGCTGATTGGCCTGAGGGTCAATTCCTCCCAGTGACTCCAACAGCAACCAAGGCCCAACAACAACAGGAAAGTGCACACAGCCCACACAGGGGAGCCCCTAGAAGGCCCAGCTCAGGTGACTGGGGAGGCTGAGCCACTGGACCCTACGAGACACCCACACAAAGCCACTCTACAAATTCCAGGAGACATAGCAGCTCTACCTAATACATAGAAATAAACACCTGGAAGCAGCCAAAATGTGGAGGCAAAGAAACATGTCAAAAAAGAAAGAACAGAAGAAATCTCTAAAAAGGGAACTAAATGAAATAGATCCAAGCAGGCTAACAAATACAGAGTTCAGAATTTTGTTTATAAGGATGCTCAAGCATATTAGTAAGAGTATTACAAAAACAACTGAGAAAATCGATGCTACACAAACTGAAATGAAGAATAATTTCCAGGGAATCAGCAGTAGAGTAGAGGACCCTGAGAATCAAATCAGCAATTTGGCACATGAGGAAACAAAAAACACCCAACCAGAAGACCAAAAAGAAAAAAAGAATCCAGAAATATGAAGATAGTATAAGAAGTCTCTGGGACAACTTCAAGCAGCCCAATATTCGTATTATTGGGGTAAAAGGAGGAGAAGAAAGAGAGCAAGAAATTGAAAACCTATTTGAAAAAATAATGACAGAAAACTTCCCCTGCCTAGGGAAAGAAATAAACTTACAAGTCCAGGAAGCACAGAGAGTCTCAAACAAGAGGAACCCAAAGAGGCCCAGAGCAAGACACAGCACAATTAAAATGCCAAAGGTTAAAGACAAACAGAGAATATTAAAAGCAGCAAGAGAAAAGCAGTTAGTTACCTACAAGGGAACACCCATACGACTGTTAGCTTATTTCTCAACAGAAACTTTGCAGGCCAGAAGGGAGTGGCAAGAAATATTCAAAGTGATGAAAAACATGGAACTACGACCAAGATTGCTCTACCCAGCAAAGCTATCCTAGGGGTGATCTATCTGAAGGTCAGATAAAGAGCTTCATACATAATAAAAAGCTAAAGGAGTTCATCGCCACCAGACCAGCGCTACAGGAAATGTTGAAGGGCCTTCTTTTTTTTCTTTTTTTTTAAATATATCTTTATTGATTTCAGAGAGAGAAAAGGAGAGGGAGAGAGAGAGACAGAAACATCAATGATGAGAGAGTCACTGATCGGCTGCCTTCTGCACATCCCCAACCGGGGATTGAGCCCACAACCTGGGCATGTGCCCTGACCAGGAATCGAACCCCAATCGCCTGGATCCTAGGTTGGCGCTCAACCGCTGAGCCAAGCCTGGCCGGACTGAAGGGTCTTCTTTTAGAAGAAGCTAATGAACAAAGAATCTGAGGAACTAAATAGATCCAGAGACAATGACACATGCAACAGAAGATCATATTTCAGAGGAAAGAGGGAAGAGGCATGGAGGGTGGGAAGAGATTAACCAAAGAAGTTATATGCATATGTGCATAACCCATGGACACAGTCAATAACGGGGTGAAGGCCTGTGGAGGGGGTGGGAGCAAGATGGAGGGGGTCAATTAGGGGGGAAAATGGGACACCTGTAATACTTTCAACAATAAAGATAAATTAAAAAAAAAAAAAAGATTTATTCTTCTCAGGGAAACACGTGCTTGTGGGAATACACAGTTTTTGAACCAGTAAAATATGCCAATGGTGCTTTGCACAACATTTTATGTGTTTTACAGTTTTATCTGATTATTATATTCATAAAATGCATGAATCATGGTATCACTGCAGGGGACCTGACATTCTATAAGGAGGTAGGACATGCTGACTATTCTCTTTTCTTTGGGGTGATTAACCAGGGAACAGATAGGCTGAAGTAGTCCCCTCTCTACAAATGTGCTTCTCTCCATTGTTACTGTGGTGGGCCGAAGGTACTTCAGAGCCTGATATGCTCCTTTCTCAGCATTACCCACTCCTATCCTAGGGTCCCTTTCCAAGTAGTAGGTAGGAAGTTCACAGTCATTAAAGGTTATTAGAGTGCCATCTGCTGGTGTAAGAGTGTTATAGGCCCAACTAGCCCTTTAGTCCTGGGAGTAGGTAGTTCTTGCTCTTTCTATCCATTTATCCTGGGCTTTGAGTTTCTCTGGATATATTCTTACCTTCTTAATTGATCCCTCCTACTTATTTTGGCTTCTGGTTCCCTTCACCTTTGTAAATTCCACCTGAACTTCTTTCTTTCTTTTTTTTAGGAATTCTTCGCAATTTCTGGTCCCAGATGGCACCCTTTCTTGTTTTCCAGTACCGATGGTCCCCAACTAATTATGGTTCAACTTACAATTTTTCAACTTTACAGTAGTGCAAAAGCCATACACATTCAGTAGAAACTGTACTTCGATTTTTGAATTTTCTTCTTTTCCCAGGCTAGCAATATTTGATACAATGCTCTCTAGTGATGCTGGGCAGTGGCAGTGAGCCGCAGCTTCGTCAGCCACACAATCATGAAGGTAAACAACCAATACTCTACAGTATCTTTGTTTCCAGTGTTTTTTGGATGTTGTGTTTTGTGTTTTCACATAATTTACATGAGATAGTCAAAACTTTATTATAAAATGGGTTTTATGTTAGATGATTTTGCCCTGCTGGAGTTCAATACAAGTGTTCTGAGCAGGTTTGAGGTAGGCTAAGCTAAAATGTTCAGATTAAATGCATTTTTTACTTACAATATTTTCAACTTATAATGAGTTTATTGGGGCATAGCTCCATCATAAATTAAGGAACATCTGTACTTTATGAATTTTTTCTGTCATTTCAGTGGATCACTGGGGAGGTAGACAAGTTTCCTCAAGCAGCCACCTTCAGATAATCTTTAAGGGTGTTTATAAAAGTTCCTAGTATAAAAAGTTGTTTTAGTTAGATTATATTGTGTTTAAAAAATGTCCCTTATATTTTTCTACATTTGTGGTGGCATTTCTCAAGATTGTATTTGTGGCCTATTACATGATCAAATGTTTTAATGTTCATGCGTATTATATAGAAGGTTGGGCAGATTGAGTGTTCACTTTCTTTAAAGAGCGTCATTGTAGAGGTGAGAGTGGCTGCTTCCAGCCAATCTTGAGGTGCTGGAGGAGAATCTACAAATGAACTTTTAAAAATTGTTATTTTTTAATTTTATTTTATTGTCAACAGTATTACAGATGTCTCCCATTTTCTCCCTTTTTTCCCTCCTCCACCCAACAACTTACCTAAGGCCCACTCCTTCTCTGTCTCCTTTTTCATTCTAAGTTTGGAGTTTTTTAAAAGACTATTACAAAGAACAGCTCTTGCCTCTGGTGATTTGAGCAGCAATTTTGTCTCCTTGAATTTCTCTATCAATTTAATTCCACCTTTCTGTCTCCCAGGAGTGCCTTAGTATTTTTGATGTCCCACCAGCCATGTTTTTCTGTACTGTTAAAAAATTATCCTTAAAAACACTTCTCCTCCCAAATCAATGGGATTCTGGGTGGGATGGGAGGTGAACCTATGGGCTATATCTGCCATCTTGCTTCAATCTTCTGTTTTTAGATAGGTTTTGTTGTTTTTAATCCTCACTTGAGGATATTTTTTTTCGGTTGCTTTTCAGAGAGTGGAAGTGGTGGAGAGAGAGAGAGAGAGAGAGAGAGAGAGAGAGATTGGTTGCCTCCTGCATGTGCCCCGACCCCAACAGGGGCTGGGGATAGAGCCTGCAACCAAGGTACGTGTCCTTGGCCAGAATCAAACCTGGGACCCTTCAGTCTGCGAGCTGAAGCAAGCTGACGCTCTAACCACTGAGCCAAACCAGCTAGGGCTAGATATGTTATATATTTTCTCTAAATGGTTAGTGTTGGCATGTAGAAAACTTATCAATTATATATAACATTTTGTAACCTGGCTGTGTTCATTTTCCTTAGTTTCAGGGGTTTGGGGAGATAGGTTGTTTTTTTGGTTTCAGTTTCGGTTTTTGCTTTTTTTGTGATGGGTTTTTTTTTTCTTATAACAACAATCATTTTATTTTCTCAGTATTCTATGGGTCAGCTTTTTGGGTGGGGCCAGGCAGTTCTGCAGGTTTTGTCTGGGCCCCACCAAGACTTGACTGATACAACTGCAGTCAGCTGGCAGGTTGGTTAGGGTCTCAGCTAGATCGGTGTTTGCTTATTGTGGTCTGATCCTCCAACAGGCCAGCCTGGGCTTCTTCACGTGGCTGACTTGGGTCCTCTGAGACCTGCTACTTCCCCAAGCTCTGTTCAGCAGGCTCCCTTTTACCAGTTCTGGCACAGAACTCAATCTGCTTTATTCTCCAAAATTAATTTTACAAGGCAATAGTTATTAAAAGGGCAATTCATTGAAGAGACTGGTAGATATGAAGGAAGTATATGTTTTACAGAGATAAGCAGTTCATTGCAAAAATTACTTGAGCTGCATTTTTCTCCAAAAACATCACCATTAAGCTATTCTACCACTGGTTCTTCTATTCCTTCCCTCTATCCCCAATCCTCAAATTTTACATTTTTTCTTGAGTCAATTTTACTCTGCCCAGACCTGGATCCTCCACAATCAACACCAACCATTGTCTTCAGGTGTTTGAATGTCTATTGTTTTAGGCCAGGTTCCTAAGGAAACAGCCCTTGGGCCATATAAAATATCTCCAAACAAACAATACAGAGAAGCCATGCACAGAACAGTGCATGAGAGGAAAGGAGGGAAAATTTGCCTGGCTCACTCCCAGTTCATTTTCTTAGTGGTCAAAATGTACCCAACAGATATTAACTCCCTCACACTTCTAGAATGCATCATCTGTCCTCTAGGGCAGACATTTGGAAAGCCAGATACCACACTTTGAGGTGTAGTGTTTCATACATTCCAAAAGTGGTGGAAGGAGCCAGAAAGTTCAGGTGTGCAACTCATTGGCTTGTCTTTACAGCAGCATCCAAGTATGAGAACTAAATACCCCCAGGCAAGTCCTAAATTCACCTGGTAATTGTAGTAGTCATCTGTGCTAGCTATTTGCCTTTATCTGGAGGAAAAATTAAACTCCTATCTCTACAACAAGCCACTGCCTACAGCTTGGAGCCAGATGCCTAGGCTAAACTCTCAGGTGACAGGGTGATGGGATATTTATCTTCCTTGACATTATATTTCAAAGAGATGGTTCCAAGGCTCTTAAGAAAGTCATTCCTGGGTTATAGGCTGGCAAGAGGCTAATTTAGCTTTTAAAAAGATGTACATACTGATTCCAAGATGGCGGCAGATTAAGTGGAAGCTATGCTGACACTCTCCCAGGACCAAACTGGAATTATCTAAAAGATAGAAAAACCATCCTGAATAATCAACTGAAGACTAGCTGGAGAGCACCCTCATAACCAAGGACAGAAAGTGGAGATAGCATAGAGACTAGTAGGAAGTGCAAAGGTGTGAGACAGCTGGCTGGGCTCCCACGGGCAGCAACTGAAGGTCCAGAGGAAGATCTCAGCTGTGGGGGGGTTCCCACTGAGAACTCTGGGGCCTAAACCCTAAGCTGGGCTCCCCAGCCCAGAGCATCAGGACTGAGAAAGGTGCCCACATATCATCTGGCTATGAAAAGCAGTGGGGTTTCTGTCTGCCAGGGAGAGATAGCTGGAAATGCAGACACCCTCTTAAAGGGCCAATGTACAAAGTTTCGTGTGCAGCCACTCACCTTGAGCTCCAGCAGAGGGAGGGCAGAGTGGACTGGAGCTGTGTGAGGAGAATAAGGTTGCAGGCTCTGGAGACAGAGCTCAGAGGACACCCATCTAGATTCCTGTGCTGAGTCATCCCCCATACTGCAGAGAACATTTTCTTAAGCAGGTATTTGCCATCCAGGCAGGTTTTGCCTTGGAGGGGAGGGAAGCAATTGCCCCACGCTGCTGGAAAACCTCTTGCCCCACCCTGTGGAGTTTATGCCTTGCTGTGCTCTACATGCTGAAGGTTCGTTAAGAGACTATGATTAACAATCAGCCCAGTCAGCATGGTTCAGCGGTGGAGCATCAACCATAGGATCCTGGAGATCAAGGTTCAATTCCTGGTCAGGGCACATGCCCAGGTTGTGGGTTCCATCCCAAAGGAGGGGTGCAGGAGGCAGCCAATCAATGACTCTCTCATTATTGATATCTCTATCTCTCTATCTCTCTCTCCCTCTCTCCCTTACTCTCTCTGAAATCCATAAACACATATATTTTTTAAAAAATCAGACTCTGGGTGCTTTGACTCTTTGCTTCTGGACCTGGTGCTTGGAAAAGCAGACCTTGGTGTGCATCTTGGTCCTTTCCAAGCACACTCAGCCCCAGCAGAAGGAACAACAAGCTGTGGATTGTGGAAAGCTTCAAACAGTGTTCTCATGGCAAAAATAGCATCTGACATTGGCCTGCACCAGAGGCCATCCAACAGACTGGGAGTCCTAGCAGACCTACCTACCTAATACACAGAAACAAATCCAAACAGGTAGCCAAAATAGGGAGAGAGAAAAAACAGGCCCCAAATGAAAGAATAAGAGAATTCTCCAGACAAAGAGGTAAATGAAATAAAAGATAAGCAATCTATCAGATATAAAGTTCAGAATACTGATCATAAGGATGCTCAACAGCATGAGAAAAGATATGGAAACTATGAAGGAAATTAAGAATGACATAGTAGAAATAAAAAATACATTGGAAGGAATATACAGAAGATTAGGGGAAGCTGAGGATCGGATCAGTGAATTAGAAGACAAGGTAGAAAAAAAATCAGAGAACCAAAAAGAAAAAACAATTAAAAAGCAGGACAGTTTAAGGGAGCTGTGGGACAACATGAAATGTAACAATATTCACATCATAAGAGTACCAGAATGGGAAGAGAGTAATCAAAGGTTAGAGGACCAGTTTGAAGAAATAATGGCAGAAAACTTCCCTAACCTGGTGAAGGAAAAAGTCACTCAAGTTCAGGAGGCACAGAGAGTCCCAAGCAAGAAGAACCCAAAGAGGCCCACACCCAGACACATCATAATTAAAATGCCAAAAATGCAAGACGAAGAGAGAATCTTAAAAGCAGCAAGAGAAGAATAATCTGTTACCTACAAAGAAGGTCCCATAAGGCTGTCAGCTGATTTCTCATCAGAAACTCTACAGGCCAGAAGGGAATGGCTTGAAGTATTCAATGTAATGAAAAGCAAAGATCTGAAACCAAGACTACTCTATCCAGCAAGGCCATCATTCAAAATAGATGGTGAAATAAAGAGCTTCCCAGACAAAAAAACAACCACCACCAAAAAAAAAAAAAAAAAAAAAAAAAAAGGCTAAAAGAGTTTATCACCACCAAACAAGCATTGCAAGAAATGTTAAAGGGACTGCTGTAATAAGAAGAAATAGAGACAGAGAGAAACATAGGAATAAAGAAATACAAAGGCAATAGATAAGTTCCTATCAATAATAACCTTAAATGTAAATGGATTAAATGCTCAAATCAAAAGGCTTAGGGTAGCTGAATGGATAAGAAAACATGACCCAAATATATGCTCTCTACAAGAGACCCACCTCAGAGCAAAAGACTCACACAGGCTGAAGATAAAAACAAAAAACTTCTGGAGGACTTTAAGGGAGAGATCAACAGCAATACAGTCATAGTAGGGGACTTTAACACCCCACTGACTTTACTGGATAGATCTTCCAGACAAAAAATCAACAAGGAAACAGTGACTCTAAATGACACACTAGATCAGATGGATTTAATTGACATTTACAGAACATTTCACCCCAAAGCTGCAGAATATACATTCTCCTCAAGGGCACTTGGGACATTCTCAAAGATAGACCATATATTAGGACACAAAACCAGTCTCTACAAGTTAAGAAGATTGAAATCATATCAAACATCTTCTCCAACATTTACACCATAGAATACTATGCAGCTGTAAAAAAGAAGGATCTCTTACCCTTTGAGACAGCATGATGGGACCAGGAGAGTATTATGTTAAGCAAAGTAGGCCATTCAGAGAAAGACAAGTGTCACATGATCTTACTCATATGTGGAATCTAATAAACAAAATAAACTGACACACAAAATAGATCCAGAGACTTGGAAGCATAGCACAGACTGATGAATCTCAGAGGAAAGGCAGAGGTGGTGGTGTGGTGGGGAGAGATTAATCTAAGAACTTATATGCATATATGTATAACCCATGGACACAGACAATAGTGTGGTGAGGGCCTGGAGGGGGGGTACAGGGTAGAGAGAATCAATGGGGAAGAAAAAGGGACATCTGTAATACTTTCAACAATAAATGTAATTTTTTTTAAAAAGCAAGCACACAAAATTAATTAATTAATTAAAAGAGCCCAGCCGGGCATGGCTCAGCAGTTGAGCATCAACCTAGGATCCAGGAGATCGGGGTTCAATTCCCGGTCAGGGCACATGCCCGGGTTGTGGGCTGCAGCCGATCAATGACTCTGTCATCATTGATGTTTCTATCTCTCTCTCCCCCTCTTTTCCTCTCTCTGAAATCAATAAAGATATATTTTTTAAATTTAATTAAAAGATATAGATACATATCAAAGTAAGCAGTTTGTAGCTGCGTAAATATCCAATAAGTCCATAGTAATATTCAAAGTAAAGCAATTATCAGAATTACAATAGAATGAATTTTAAAATTCAATATAATACTCACCTTGGGGACAAAAAAACTTTAAATTTAAAAAGCATTTACAATGATGAATGATTAAAGCAGATTCTTACTTAGCAATGCACAAAAATCTCCTTCATGTCACTGGGTTGTGCCACCACATCATTAGTTAATCTTTAAACTTCTACTGACTTTCCTACATTCTCTCCAACATATTCCCTGACAAAAAAGCAGGCCGAACTAGTCAAAAAAATAAATAAATAAGTGGAAAATCCAGGGCTAGCTAAGCCTGCCTGCAGGAGTCAAACCAGAAATCTAAGGACCATCCCCAAGAAACCTGCTTGCACTGGAAAAATCCAAGATGGCACCTGAAACCCCATCTTCCCAAGCCAGCATTTGAGGAACTTTTCTTCATTAGCATACTAAAAATCATGCCCATGGGTGGAGATTTAACGTTAAAATGAGACATTCGATGTATAGCTAGATATGTTCCAAACATATTTGGGAACTGCAAATGCTTCTGCACTAGGGGCTGGCCCTACCCCTGCAAGGTCCAGGACCTTTCGAGCGTCAGGCGACCTCCAGGTCTTTGACTTGCCCAGGAAAAATTTCAAGGAAGAATTGAAGTGAGAACAAAGCAAGTTTTATTCAGGTAGAAAAAAGGAAAAAGGCCAGGGTGCGGGCACCATTGTAAAAGAAGCAAAAAGTATGCATCCAAGTGGACAGAGGCCAACTGGCAAATGAGGTGCTCTGTGGTCGGTTAGTTCTTGGGATTTTGTTTCCACGAGGAGGAATTGTCTCCAAGCTTTGTGGTGCCAAGTTCTGACTCCGCCTTCTGGTTGGGAGGAGGCCTTGTTGTGGTTACTTACATGACCAACACAGGATTTTCCAACCTTTAACTTTCCCTTTGATCATGCCCAGAGGTGGGGGCTCTGGTGAGATGAAATGGGCTCCTACTTCCTCACTCCACTTGTCAGGATCTTTCCGGAACTTCTTTTTTTTTTTTTTTTAATTTTACTTTTGTTTAAAATATTACAGATGTCCCTTTTTCTCCCCAATGACCCATTCCACCCCGTCTCTTTCCTCCTCCCCAGTCCCTGTCCCCACCATTGTCCATGTCCTTGGGTTGTGTATATATGCACATAAATTCTTTGGTTACTCTCTCCCCCTCCACCCACCCGCCCTCCTCCATCCCTCTGACATTCATCAGTCTCATCTATGCTTCCATGTCATTGAATCTATTCTGTTTATCAGTTTATTAAGTTCTTTAGATTCCACGTATAAGCGAGATGTGTGATATTTGTCTTTCTCTGCCTGGCTTATTTCACTTAACATAATATTCTCCAGGTCCATCCATACTGTCCCAAAGGGTACGAGATTCTTCTTCTTTACAGCTGTGTAGTATTCCATGGTGTATATGTCCCACAGCTTTTTTATCCACTCATCTACTGATGGGCACTTGGTCTGTTTCCAGATCTTAGCTATTGTAAACTGTGCTGCTATGAACATCAGGGTACATATATCCTTTCTGATGAATGTTTCAGGATTCTTAGGATACATTTCTAGGAGTGGAATCACTGGATCAAATGGCAGCTCCATTTCTAATTTTTTGATCCGGAACTTCTTTCTCTCCTGCCTCACATTCTTCTTTAGGAATCCCAACCCCTGAATCCCTCCTACCACATACCCCCGAGACCATTTAATACTTTCCTGATTTCCCAGAATCAAGGAGAATGAATCATTAGGCATTCAGTTATCTTTCTCCATTCCTTGGCCAAGGAATAAAGTTTCTGACTTGCTTTGCCCAATACTGTCTCATCCTATCAATGTGAGCAACACCCAGCAGGATGACCACTATTAGGGATGAGGTGCTTTTTGTTGTAATTGCCTAGCCCAGAGGACGAAGGGAGGGCTAGGGAAGGAATGCCTAGTTACTAGCTAGCCCAACTGAACTTTTTCTATGAGCTTTTCAACCCCATGATGCCTTAATGCAACCATGCCACCTCAGACTGGCACTGGGCCAGTCCTCCCACTTTTCTACTCTGTGGTGTTTACAGGACAGTTAATGAGCCTTCCAAAAAATATGAGGAGGGAAAAAGACACAATTAGAAAGCCCTACCTCAGTTTACCCTCCATCTGTGGCCTCTGACCTTTTCCCACTCTAAGCCATCTCATCCCCCAATGGAGACCAAACAATCAAGAGTTTTATTGCTAACTCAGCTGGCGTAGCTCAGTGATTGAATGTCGACCTATGATCCAGAAAATCGCAGTTAGATTCCTGGTCAGGGCACATGCCCAGGTTGTGGGCTCGATCCTCTGTAGGGGGCTTGCAGGAGGCAGCTGATCAATGCCTCTCTCATCATTGATGTTTCTATCTCTCCCTCCCTCTCCTTTCTTTTCTCTGAAATCAATAAAAACTTTTTTTTTTAATATATCTTTATTGATTTCAGAGAGCGGAAAGGATAGGGAGAGAGATAGAAACATCAGTAATGAGAGAGTCATTGATCGAGCCCACAACCCAGGCATGTGCCCTGACTGGGAATCGAATCCCGATCGCCTGGATCCTAGGTGGATGCTCAACCGCTGAGCCACACCTGGCCAGGCAAGACATATTTTTTTTAAAAAAAGAGTTTTGTTGCTAGAAGCAGTCCTGAAATCCGAATACCTCCTCACCTCTTCTGTGGCACTTGCAGGACTGGGTTTAGGGAAGGAAGCTAACAACTATAGTTCGTTAACCATCTTCATCTAAAACCAGCTATTACTTTACATTTTAATATTAGACATTTTAAGTCATTACTAACAACAATAACAAATATATATAGCACTTATCCCGTGACAGGTGTTAATCTAAGTGCTTTACATATATTAACTCATTTAATTATCATAGCAACCCAGTGAGTTAGATACCCTAGTTATCCTGGGTTTACTTGAGTAGACAGAGGCACAGAAAGGTTATGTGACTTAAAAAAGGTCACATAGGTACTAAGTTGAGAAGCCAAAATTTGAACCCATAAAGCCTGACTTTAGAGTTTGCACTCTAAAAGGCTGGTGTTCTTAACTATTCTACAATTCTACCATTAATTAGAATCTATATCCATCTCTTAAAAACAAGAACTCTTTTCTTTCCTGTCCCTCCCCTCATCTCCAATGTTTATATTACCTGGAATTTTAGTTCAAGATTGTAATTTTAAATCTAAAATCAAAAATTTTTTTTGTTAATCCTCACCCAAGAATATTTTCCCCATTGATTTTTGTTTTTTAGAGAGTGGAAAGGAGGGAAGGAGTGGGGGGAAGGAGGGAGAGAGAGAGAAAGAAACATCAATGTGAGAGACACATATCGATTGGTTGCCTCCCACATGCACCCCAAACAGGGCCAGGGATCAAACCTGCAACCCGGGTACATGTCTTTGACAGGAAATGGAACCCTCGACCCTTTAGTGCTTGGACTGACGCTCTAACCACTGAGTCACACTGGGCAAGGCTCAAAACTTAGGCTTTTCAATAAATTTTACTATTTTTCCCCTCACCATTGCTTATTGGAACTCCCTCCTTTCTCCTAAGTTCATTTTTTTTCTACTTGCTGGATGACATACTCTAATAATCTTTTCAGAAAGGGTATGTGTGTGATGAATTTTCAGAAATATTTTTCTCTCATATGGATTCTCTTGGCTGGATATAGACATCTAGGTTCAAAGTTACTTCTCATCATCTCTTTGAAGCACTTCATTGTATTCTTTCCTCTTTTCTCTCTGGGACCTTGCAGAATCTTCTCCTTATCCTTTAGTATTTTATCTTAAACCTAAAAATTTTATTTCTTGGATGTGCATGTGTGTATTGATCATGCTCAGAACTCAGTGACTCTTTTCAATTTGAAGATTCAAGTCTTTCTTCACATAATTTTCAATTGTCAGATTATTCTTTTGATTTTTTTCCAATCAATTAGCAATGTGCAACCATTCTTAGTTCAGGGGCCAAAACTTGGCAGTGGGCTGAATTTGGCCTGTGGGCCATAGTTTGCCCATTCTTGTGCTAGAACATCAATTCCAGGGATAATTGTCTGCTTAATTCAGTGCTGTATCCCCAGAATACTAGAACAGTGCCTGGCACCTAGTAGGCTCTCAATAGATGTTTCTGAAGTGAGGAAGTGAATGAAACAATGAGCTGGGTAGCAAGTTACTGAAGGAGTGGGGAAGTGAGCAAACATATGAGAGCCAGCTTAGTACTACTCTCAGGGCCTCAGTTTACCCCTGTCTGAACCTAAGCAGGCTCCACCAAGAAGTCTTAGAAGAAAATCAGAAGGCTGAGGCCAGAGTTGCAATTCAGGATCTTTATTCTTCCCTTTTAACTTGAGGGTAATTCTGCCAGGAGGAGGCAGAAAGGACTGGGCTGGGCAGGGGTTCCCCAAGGGCCTGGCCTCCTGACCATGATTCAAGCTCAGCATCCCTGGGGAGGACAGTGAGTGGACCACTCTGCAGCCTCTGCAATCCCCTACCTCCAATAGCCATGTTAATGGGAAACAGCCACCTTCACACACCAGGCAGGAGGGACCTGGGAGAGTGCCCCATCTTCCTCCATACACACAGGCACATGCATGCAGGAGTCTAGCTGAAGCAGGGCATGGTCAGTGTCCAGATACACGGCTCTGGCCTGTGGCCCAGTTGATAAACATGAAGCCTAGACTGATTGCCATGAAGAGGATCCCCAAGACACCAAAACACAGAGCCTATGGACAAGAGGGAGAGAAAGTGAGACTGGATGTGTCACCACAATGGAGCTCCTTCTGAGAATGTTCTTCAAGGCCCTCCAGAGAGTCCCCATTCATTTCTGACCCTACTTTGTGCTCCCTCTCTTTCCTTAAAACCAGCCCATTCCTGTGAATCTTCCTTCCATCTTCCTAGAACCCTTTAGGGAGTACTCTCCTCCATCCTCCTTGAAAGTTCTCCTGACTCTCTTCTAATAGTGCACCTTCCATCTGGAGAATGCTCCCTCTATGCCAGTCCCTTACTGAGTGTCTCCTCTGTCTTCCCAGACCCTGCCAGTGCTCTCTTTGCTCAGCCCCTCCTTAAGACAATCTCCTTCATTCTTTCAGACTAACCACCTCTCTTCCTGGATGCACCCTCTTCCCCCAGGCCCCTCTCAAAAATGTTCCTTCTATCTCTAGCCATCTTGGAGTGCTCCCTCCTCAGAACATCTACCCTTTCACAGCCCTCCCCTGGAAATCTCACCTGGATCTTGGGCCAGGAGGAGAGGGACTCCACCTCAGAGGGTACAATACGGAGGTAGAAGACACTAGGAAGGATGAAGATGAGGCTGGGGGCTGAGGTGGACCCTGGAGGACAATCAGGAGGAATGGGAGTCAATGTAAGTTTGAGGTACAAGGCCCATATTAGATGGGGACTGGGGTTGAGGTACTGACCGATAACCCCAAAGATATCCCGGATGGTTGGCACATAGATGACAAGAACATTGACCAAGACAAGCAGGATCAGGGCTATGGCCACATGCCGTGGCCAGCTGAAGGCTTTGCTTGGGAATAGCAGCTGCTGCAAGGCCCGGCGAATCTGTAGCCAGAATAGGGTGGGGCACAAGTCAGGGTGCAAATGCTGCCTCCCCCTCCTTGAGGTCATCTGTCTTTGCCTCCATCCTCTCTGAGATTCCTGATTTCACTTCCATCTGACTATCTCCACCCTATCTGACCATCCATCTTTGCCTCCAACTTCTGAATGAGCATCCCCCTCCCTCCTGACAATCCATGCCTTCTCCTTCTGTCTGATTGTCCATCTATGCCTCTACACACTGTCTGAAATCTTCACCTCCTCCTCTACCTTACTATCTCTGTCTCCCCCTATCTGACTACCCACTTGCCTTTCCATCCTGTCTGAGATCCCTGCTTCTTTCCATCTGACTAACTCTCTCTCCCTCCTCTATCTAGTCATTCCACCTCCCCATATGAGAGCTTTGTCCCTCCTATATCTTACTACTTCTACCTCCATCCTTTTTCTGTCCATCCCTGTTTCTTCATTCTGATTGTCCATCTATGCCTCTACCCTCTGTCTGACCATTCTTGCTTCCCTCTTCTGCCTAGCCAGACATCTGTGCCTCCTCCTTCCAACTACTACCCCTGTCCTCCTGACTCTCTCCATCCTGCTATCTATTTTTGCCTTCTCTGTCCATCTGACAACTCTGCCTTCCCTGTCTGTCCACCTCTGCCTCCTTCATCCATCCGTTCATCCATTCCTATCTCCAACATCCATCCAAACATCTATGCTTATGCCTTCTACACATTCATCCATGCCCCACTGCTCCATGCCCCCCCTTTGCTCCCACGCACAGGGAACAGCACAACTGGCACAGTGAGAGTCACCGCGAGCAGCACCGCCAGGCGCACACAAAGGATGAGCAGGTCCTTCTGGCTGTACATTTGAAGCATCTCCGCCTTCACGCTGCCTGGAACATGGAACACAGGATGCTGGATGTGGCAGGAGAACCGGGACCAGTGTCCTAGACACACACACACACACACACACACACACACACACACACACACAGACAAAATCTCCATGCATGATGTATACCATCTCTTTGGAAACTGATGGGTCCAAAGGCATGGAGGGAAAATACTCAGGCTTCTGCCCCAGCAGTCTTCCCAGTCCCCACCCTAGCTTCCACCAAACCCTGGCTCCAGCTTCACTCACTATAGAAGGTGAGGTATCCAAAGGTGGCTGTAAGCCCATACATGCAGAACATGGCACCGATGGACACGTTGGCCACAGCCTGCATTCTGCGCTTGGAAGGCCTAAGGTATAGAGGTCATGGGATTGTAATGCCCATACCCCTGGACTTGGTCGAGGCCCCTCAAAACCAGCCTCCACCTTCCAGGGTCCCCTCCTCCCAGAGCTGACATTCAGCTGGTACTCAGTGGGATTCCCATTTTGGCCTCCCCTGTGTAATTAGCCAAGCCTCCCCTCTCTGTCCACCCATATCTCACCCCATATGACCATCTTTACCCATCTCCTCTGTCTGACCATCTCTGCCTCTCCCTTCCATCTGACTATCCATACCTAATTATCCACACATTCCCCCATCATATCATCCCTGACCCTCCTTTGTCCATTCATACCCCTATCCATCTGACCATACTCATCCATCATTGCCACCCCCTCCATCTGATTATCTCTGCTGCCCCACTCTGTCCATTTGCACCTGTACTGGATATTAAAAGAGTAAAATACTTAAGCCCCAATCAGTAAACAGTCACTTCCCTATATCTCCCAAGGCCTCCTGGCCATGTCAAACCCCTCCCTTGCCACAATCTACAATCAGCAATCAAGTGACAGTCTCAGAACTGCTGTAGGGATTGTCAGACATTATGACTATAACCCCACCTGTTAGTTTATCACACATGCCCACTTGCCTGTCTACTCACCGGCAGAGCTCCGTGTAGATGGGCAGCACCTCAGGGTGGCAGACAAAGGCAAAAGCCATAATGGGCACTGAGTAGAACATCTGGGGGAATGACCCAAGTACACGAGATTAGAGCCTACAGGGTCCCATCCCCTCATTTCCATCCCCCTGGCCCCACCACTGTTCTCCATATCAGATACTTGGAAGCCCCAATGTCCACCACATGGCTCCAGAAGGCCTGAGTGTGGTGAAAACCCTATCAGCCTGCACATCCACCTGTGAGTCCACTGTGAACATCTGAGCCTCACAGCTTCTGTTGAGCCCCAGTGGGCTCTTACTCTCTGCTGCTGTATCATTGCGGCCCACAGGACAGTCAAGCTGGAACTTCTTATAGATGACCTGAAGGAGGGAGGGTGGGGAAGTGAGCTTACAGGGAAGGCTGTGTTCCAACACCTCAAATTCTCTCCCCACTTTTTCAAGTCCTTCTGTCAGACTCACCGAAATGAGGAAAAACAGCATGCAGGTCAGAGAAAGACCACTGGTATACCCCAGGTAGCCTGCAAGGGGCAGTAACACAGAGACTCAGAAATCCAGGGACCACCCCTACAGCAAATATTAAACCCCCAGTCTGGCCTTCAAGACCCTCTCACCACAATTATGCCACACCTTTGCATAAGCTTTACTTCTTCCTGGACCAGCCTCCCCTCCAGAGCAAACTCCTATTCATCTGTTAAAACCCACATCAAAAAAGCTTTCCCCTGGTGTTCAACAGCCCTTGAAAATGGGGATTCTCTCAATCTGGCTCCCCTTCTCTAAGCCCACTATCCAATGGCTAACACAAGAAGCCTCTTACCCAAGTGTCTCATGAGGGCCAGTGGCAGGATAATTAACACACTGACAATGATGATGAGGAGGTTTCCATTCAAGAACCAGCTCCTAGGGAGACAGACAAATATAGTGACTAGCTGCCTGCCAAAAAAAAAACCTGTCAGGCAGACACTCATAGAAGGCAGCTAGACAGACAGATTTCTGCCCATAACCAGGACTGATGAGCTAACACCTCAACTGTGAGAAGTCATTCAGGTGGTTACAGTGATAGCACAACAAGATTGAAAGAAACAGCCAGACTGATTATCAGACTATCAGTCAGACACTGTCAGAGGGATATATCTGAGAACACATGCACAGTTAGACAAAACTGTGCTGTCAGACTCACAAGTGAACACACAACCAGATGGGTAAACAACACCCCAAGTCAGTCAGACTAACATAGTCCAACACAAGGTGCCAGCCACAGAGTGAGCCATTACCCTTGTGTCTGACAGGTAGAACAACAGTCTGATGATCTGGCTAGCAGGTAACGATGCAGAGTCAGACAAAAAGTCAGAAACGCACATGTGTGGTTGTTTGAACAGCTCAAGGTTTGTTGAACACCTGAAAGTAGCTGGGCCAATTTGGCCACATGGCCAAAGAGAAATAGAGACCATATGAATCAGCCAGCTGGCCACACAATGGGAACCAAGCTCAAAGAAAGAGTGGGATCTATACAGATATTGGAGGGAGGTGGTGAGGCAAGACAGTTAATAGACTCAGCTGAACAACTGCTCATTTGTTCAAAAGAATTTTATTGAGTGCCTACTATGTTCCATCTCATACACACAGTTACACAGATATAAACCAACAAAGCATCACTGGCCATATATACAATGGGAGCTACTTATAATAATTAGACACAGCTAGGCATATAGACTGCCAGCCACCTGGATGGTTTCAGAATCAAACCGAAAAATCTAACAAGATACACAGAGTCAACCATCATATACAAATAACTGAATAGATTCAGCCAGCAGATGGATCCAGAATAAAAAATGCAGTCATCTGGATGCATACTCATAACAATACAGAGGACATATATAGTCATAGTTGAGGTTCACATACACACACACAGCCATAGAGAATTTGTCAGAAAAATGGTCACTAAATTAAACAGAGATGGAGTTTACTGGCACATACAGTTGGAACAAATCACATATACATAGTTGGCACCACAGTACACAGCACAAACATACATACACACCTTTGGAGTCAATGGACACACACTTACAGCAAGACAGATTCAGCCAACCTGATGGACCCAGAATCAAACAGAATCTGAGTAAACAAATGTCAAACACACATGGTTGGGATCATAGTATACAGGACACACATTGCTGTAGTCGGCAATCACACAGCTGGCCAGAGAACCTGCCAGTACAACAGTCACAGAAGCCAAACCCACAGGCAGAGTTTAGATCTACTGGAGAGTATTCGCATGATCAGCATGAGAGTACACTGGACATAGAGATTCAGCCACCAGACAGTATCAACCATAACAACAGTCACAGAAATCAACACATAGTCTACTATACTCCTGTAGTCAGAGCAACAGTCACACATACTGCTGGCATCACAATACACAGAAATCACAGTCTGACCAAAGTGGCCTGCCCAATAGTCTCAAAGTAGAATACTTGGGACACAGAGTTGAAGATAGCAGCCAGGCCTGACAGGCAGAGTTAGTGGCCTGTGAACCAGAGCCAAGGGGTGTTGCTCACTCACCTCTCAGGGTCCATGTACAGGAAGGCACCAATAACCAGGGGGAGTTCGGATTTGATGATGAACAGGTAACTGGACATGGCTGGTGTGGGTGGGGGAAGGTATAAGCAAAAGGATTCCCCTTGTCCCCCTGCCCCATTTTCCCCAGCCCAGCCTGAGGAAGCCCACCTCACCCCGCCCTCTTCCCCCAAGCTGATCCCCCACCTCCCAGAGTCCTCACCCCCAACATTGTGCAGACAGATGACCGCAGCGACCACTACCTTCCCCACAGGCCCCAGCGCCCTCTGTCCCAGCTGCTCATAGGCTCGGATGCCTGTGGGGGTGAGGGACAGGAAGGAACAGCTGTGGTCCAGGAATCCAGGCCAGGGGAGAGTTTGGGGTGCCAGAGGGTCTGGGAGCTGGGGAGTTGGGGTTTGGAGTAATTGAGTCTGATTGACGGGGGCTGGGGTGAGAGTTAAGTAGTTAGGATTCGGCTTAGGGGTGGAATCTGGGAAGTGGGATCTCTGGCCAGGAACTGTGGCCAAGGAGAAAGTTGGAGGTGGGCTGGAAATGGGTAGTGGGTGTCTTGGGAGCACATCACGTATACACAGTCTGAGACCACATACACATGGTCTGAGACCATGATGGGAGTGAAGTCTGAGATCTGGGGCAGAGGAAGCTTGGAAGCTGGGGTCTGAGAACTGGGGGTCTCAGGATTGTACAGCTGGTTTTCATGGTTGAAGAGGTGGCTAGAGACTGAAAGGAGGGGTTAGAGATGGAGTGGAGTGGTCTGGGGATGGGGAAAGGTCTGAACAATGGAACTTATGGCCGGGCTGAGGGTTGGGGATTGGGAATTGGGGATCTAGGAGCCCAGATGAGGTCTGAGGGCCATTGCACAGTCTGGGATCTGGAGTCCAGGGAGTTAAGTGTGGGGCCTGGGGGCCTGGGTCTGAGATCTGGGGTCAGGGTGGTATGTCCAGAGTCTGGGGTTTGGGTTGAAGTCTGGGGTATCAGGTCAGGGGAGTGGGTCAGTGGTCTGGATTGAGCTCTGGGGCTCACCTACAACACCAGCACAGGTCAGCAGAAGATGGATGGAGTATGAAGACAGAAGAGCAATGCACAGCAGCAGGACCCTGTGGCAAATGGTACAATTCATACTTGGCCCCAAGGCCTCCCGCCTGCCCCAAAACATACCTGCCCTCCCCAGACCACCTAGGACTCACAAGAAGAAGAGGACCCCTGTGTGGGCCATGGCATAGGCCAGCCCCAGGATGCCGCTGCCCATGATGGCATTGCTGAGGTTGAACACTGACATTCCAAATGATGTCTTCCCCTCGAACTGTGGGTAAGGGGCAAAATCCAGGAACACATGGGGAGGGAGTCCAGGTAAAGAGACCAGCTCTAGGGCTTGGGAAAGACTAGAGAGGAAGTGACTGGGACAAGAAGAAGCCCAGGAAGGGCCAGAGGAGAAACTAAGAAGTTAGGAAGGAAAAGGAGTTGAAGATGGGAAGAAACTGGGAAAAGGAGAGCCAGGAAGGGAAAAACTAGGAGAAAGTTTCGAGGGGAGCATCTATAAGTGGAGAGGAACAGGAGAGGGTAGAGCAGCTACCAAAGGAAAACAGCTGGGGAGGGGAGTAGCTGGAGATAAGGAGTAGCTAGGGCAGTAAATAACTAGGCCATGGAACAGCTAGGGAGTAGTAGTAGCCGTAGCCCCAAAGAGGGAAGAGGGAAGAGTAGGGGAGGAGATGAACTAGGCAAGGTGCAGCTGGGACAGATCCTGTAGGGTCACTCACATCCATGAACTGGGCTGGCTTCCTCCCAGGAGCAGGATTATGGCTGGGCAGGAAGCCCTCTCGTTCCTGCCTGTAGCTGGAGAGGGCAGAGAAATTAGGGCTGATGAGAAGGTAATCCTGACCCTCCGACCTCAACCCTTTGGGCCCTGACTCACCCCACAGCACCCGCAGGTAGGGCTCCATTTATCTTTGGATCCTGCAGTTCCATCCTGTGGGCAGAGAAATGGGTGGGAGTCAGAGATGGATCAGGGAGGCTACAAAGTGGTAGAGCTAGGTGGAGGGGGAGGGGTTCAGATAGAGACAGACAGGTAGAGAAACAGAAACAGAGATGAGGTGAAGGGAACAGGAACAGAGGGAGGACAGAGACAGGGAAATAAATGGAGAGAATCAGAGGTAAGAGTGAGAGACTGAGGTGGGAAATATCAGGGGGATTGCCTTATAAAGTATATGATTGTTTAACCACTATGCTGTACACCTGAAACTAACACAAAATAATATTGAATGTAAACTATAATTGAAAAATAAAATTCAAAAAAAGAATGAGAAGCTGAGAGAGGAAGAGATGAAAGTGAGAAAAGGGCATCAGAGAAGGAGAGACGCCAACAGACAGACATAAATAGGGGAAGAGGCAGAGAGAGATAAACCAACCCCACAACAGCTGAGATGGCCATCTGGAGCCACAACTGCCTCTCCTCCCAGACCTCGGACTCACTCTGTCTTCTTTTTTAAAAATATATATATATATATCTTTATTGATTCATAGAGAGGAAGGGAGAGGGAGAGTTGAAACATAAGTGATGAGAGAGTCATCATTGATCAAGCTGCCTCCTGCATGCCCCCCACTGGGGAATCAAGCCCACAACCCGGGCATGTGCCCTGACCATGTATGAGACCGTGATCTCCTGGATCCTAGGTCGATGCTCAACCGCTGAGCCATGCCCAGCTGGGCACTCTGTCTTCTTGCTGTCAGTCTCTTTCCTTCCCAGGTCTCCCTAGCACACACACACACACACACACACACACGCACACCAATTCCCTTCACCTTCACCGCCTGTCCAGGTCTCCGCTCAGGACAAGTGTTGGCTGGCTGCCCCACCTCTCATAATGCCCCATACCCCCCTCCTTCCTGCCTAGGCCCCAAGCCTGGGCCCCAAGCGGAGCCCAGGCTGATGCAACCTGTCCACCAGGCAGGGGGTGGGGACTGGATTGGAGACCCCAGCCCCCGACGCTGAAAACTCTCTGCCATAACTCTGAATACCCTCACTAGAGGCCAGAGACAATTCCCCAACC
Organism: Miniopterus natalensis; assembly: GCF_054644295.1. NCBI lineage: Eukaryota > Metazoa > Chordata > Mammalia > Chiroptera > Miniopteridae > Miniopterus > Miniopterus natalensis. The sequence continues at coordinate 75,028,141 of NC_142103.1, read as the reverse complement.
GAGCCCCCTTCCAGGAACAGAAGTGACTCAGGAAACCCCTCTTAATCCCCCTTTTAGGGACCAGAGGCATTTTCTAGGTCCCCTGTCAAGTCTTAAACACTCTTCTGGCAGAAGTAACGGTAGAGACACTTCCAGAGTTGAGATCCTTCCTGGGCTTGGGGTGTCTCAGGAATCTGGCCTGAGCCCTAATCCCCCCTCCTGAGGAGGAGCTGTCTCTGAGACCTTCATCAGAAGCCCCCTCCAGGACCTGATGTGTTTCTGGAGTGTGGGGTGTCTCTGTGATCCCCAGGTCAGTCTACAGTCCCTGTCTTCTGGATGGAATGTCTCTGAAGAAACCGTCAGCCCTGAGCTCACTTCTGGCAAATGCGGTATCCCAGAAACCCCCATTCTAGGCCCCCATCATTGCTAAAACTACCTCCAGGAGACCCCTGCCCCAAGCCCTGAGTTCCTTTCCTGGGAAGGGGAGGGCTCTCGTGGAGCCCCATCCTCAGCCGTAGGCACCCTCTGAGAACTCTACCCACTCCCAAATTTACTTCCTGGGAACAAGGTACCAAAGGACTTCCCTTACCATTCAATTCCCCACTAATGCTAAAAAGGTCTCCAGGGAACCCCTGAGCCCCCTCCCGGAACCCCTACTCGTGCCTTGGGTTCTCCAAAGCTCCCCACCCCAGCCAGCGCCCCCTCCTCACCTCCTTGCTCCTGTCAGCTCCAGAAGCGGCAGGACTCAGACTAGGGCTGGGGGACGCCGCAGCCGCGGGGCTCCCGCTCACTGGGTAGTGCCGCGTCTCCGCTCAGTGGCCAATCAGCGCCTAGGCGCTTGCTCGGTGGCTAATCAGCACAGCTGGCGCTCCATCTGGCCCGCGAGTTTTAATTTTGTTTCCCTCTTTGTGGTTCTGAACCCAGGAAGTAGTGGGGAGAGGCGGGCGGCCCCTCATCTGGACCCACATGGAGGGAGACTGAGGTGTGTGGGGGTCTTGGACAGAAAGATTGAGGGGGCAGATCCACACCCAGAGAAAGGGCCAGGCAGGCGGAGAGAACTGACTCAGGAATCAGCCACACAGTGGGATGGATGAATGGAGGGAAAAGATGCAGAGAGGAGAGACAGAGATAGTTGGAGAAACAGCCACAAATAGAGACAGGCAGGCACAAGGACAGACAACAGAGAGGACAGAAAGATAGGGTGTGGGAGAGTGGTAGACTGGCAAAGAGGCATTCATGGGGAGAAAGAGACTACAGACAGACTCAGAAACAAACAGGAGGTAGGCCCATGCAAGCACCTGGAGGAAGGAACAGGCAGTCAGGCCCAGTAATAAACAGGAGACACAACAGGCAGATAGGTGGGCACAGCCAAACACATCTCCAAACAGAGGTTCGGGAACAGACGCACCAGCCCAGAGAGACAAGGGGATACAGGGAGTCATGGAGGCAGAGAAACACCTGGAGGGACAGATAACAACAGGCAGAGAAAGTCAGATTCAGGCAGAGGGGGAGACAGGGTGGATGGACAGACCTGGGAACAGCAGTGGGAAAAATGCAGGGATAGACAGACACACCCAGGCCACTATAAGCTAACCTCAGACAGACAACCAAGAGAGGACCCTAGATCTTGGAGGTCCCCAGAGAGAGGCAGGGAAGACATTTGTGGTTGGATGGGGAGTGTAGACACACAGTCTGCAAACTAGGCATGCCCTGAAGTCCTGGACCCAGGCCAGGCATTGGGTGGAGTCTGTTCATACCCTAACTGAGAAGCTCCACTGTCTGTCTGCCTGTCTTGTATGGGAGTCCGTCTGTTCACTCCCATCCAGGCATGTGACAGGCATGTCTGTCCAAAGCAAGGCATGTGTCTCCTGCAGGGAGTCAGTTGGGGTAGACTTGGGGTCCTGGCCCAACTCTACTGGGCTGCTTGAGGCCCTGGTGGACAAAAGGCCTCTGTCTGGGCCCCTCCATCCGTGTGCCCACCTCCCACAGCGAGCACGGAATTCCAGGAAAGGCCAAGGGCCAGCTGGGGTTCAAAGCTAGCCTAGATGCTCCCACCTCAACTGCAGTTAGAGGCGGGCAAGGGATGGGACATTTACTTCCCCACAGCAGTAGAAAGACTCCCCCACACTCAGGGATAATAGCTCCATAAAGGACTCAGAGATGGAGGCAGACTTGCCATCACTCACAGAGATACAAACTTGCATGCAGACCCACAGCCACACACACAAAATATATGCTGATAAATATGAATAAACACAGACTGCACACATAGAGCCCAGATCATGGAAGTCACACACTCACAGCCACACAGAGTGACTTGGTCTTATGGACATCATCACCCACAGCCTCAGACCACACCCAGAAAGCAGAGAGTAGCACAGGGATAGGCTCACACCGAGCCACTATAGGTTCATGGACATTGTCTCCCACAGATTCACAGCCACACACAAAGTGCACAGACAAATCTGGTTTCACACAGCCAACAACATCATACACAGGCCCAGTGTCTCCCATACACTTCCAGGTTCAGAGGGCCCTGGAGGCCAAAGTCCAGATTCAGGCTCTATAATGACACCTCTGTGCATATGAACTCATGTGTGAATTTGTGACCACATCCAGCTCTCATCACAGAGAGAAGTACTCAGAGTAGACATGATTGTACAGACAGAGAAGCCTTAGCCACAGACATGCACACAACTGCCTTCAAGCACACAGCTATTGACAAATCAAATCAGAGAAGAAACACGTGGGGAACACATAGACGTACAACCAGGAAAACCAGAATGTAGAGAGTACTCTTCCTATTGTTACAAAAAGGAAATCCAGAAAATACACCTAAAGCTGCATAAAGAAGAAACAAGGGAACCAGATAGTACTCGTACAGTGGCACCAAAAGAAACACCCATAGGGCCCTGGTCGGGTATCTGTTGGTTAGAGTGTTGTCCTGATACGCCAAGGTTGTGGGTTCGATCTCCAGTAAGGGCACATTCAAGAGTCAACCAGTGGCCCAGTCGAAATGCCTCTGTGATTGAGTGTCGACCCACAAACCAGGAGGTCACACAGCTCGGTTCCCAATCAGGGCACATGCCTGGGTTGTGGGCTCAATCCCCAGTAGGGGACATGCAAGAGGCAGCCAACCAATGACTCATCATTGATGTTTCTATCTCTCTCTCCCTCTCCATTCCTCTCTCTGAAACCAATAAAAACATATTTTTTTTAAAAAGAAAAGAAAATGCACATTATTGAGCCCCACCTCCTAAATCAGAATCTGAGCATAAGGTACAGATATCTGTATTTAAAACAAAAAGAATCATGCCCTAGCCAGTTTGGCTTGATGGTTAGAGCATCGGCCTGCGGACTGAAGGGTTCTGGGTTCTATTCCAGCCAAGGGCACGTACCTGGGTTGCAGGTTCTATCTTCAGCCCCATTTGGGGCATGTGTGTGCGAAAACCAATCGGTGTGTCTCTCTCACATCGATGTTTCTCTCCCTTTCTCTCTCTCTCCCTCCCTCCCTTCCACTCTCTCTGAAAAGCAATGGAAAAAATATCCTTGAGTGAAGATTTTTTTTAAAAAGAATCAACCAATGAATGCATAAATAAATGGAACAACAAATCAATGCTTCTCCCTCCCTCTCTAAAATAAAAATCAATAAATAAAAAAGAGAACAACCTAAAAAAAGAAACACCCATAGAGTACACATACCTACAGCCAGCCACTCACTGAGGAAACAGAAGGAGACAGAAGCACAGTGGCAGAGAAGAAACACACACATATGTAAGAGACACACACACACACACAGGAGAGACAAATAAACACACTAATCACCCACAAGCATTACAAAGGAGACACATAAACATTCAAGAAACACACACACACATACACACAGCCCCATATAGATGAACTGCCAAAGCAGACAGTACCAACACACACATAGGTGCCAAAAAGGAAACACACAAATTGAACAGGCAGTCATAGACACAAGATACAACCGGGTGATATAACCACACAAGTTACATAGGAAGACACATGTGAAGCTCACATATATATGTTTGTGGCTGAGAATATGTACAGGAGATTAGATGCTTTTGGGGTATTTACACACACACACACACACACACACACACACACACACACACCCCTGTCTATCCTGGCCTACTCTGATGTCTCTCTCTTCTGATACCCCTCCTCCCCCCAGAGCCATTACACATCTGTGCTATAAGCAGGCCAGGGAAAGAGTCACTTGTCAGCAAAGGCCTTTGCCCAGATGGCTAAGGGGGTGGGGAGCTGAGCTAGACAGCTGTCTAGATTTCAAGAGAAGTCTGAAGTGTCCTGCCCAAAGAACTAGTGTACCTTGGACAAAAGAACACATACCCCCATCTACCACCTCCCTTCAGCAGCTTCCTGCTCTAATCACTCCCCTCCCCTCCCAGGATCTTCCAGGCCCTCCAACATTGCCAGTACAGGGCCACCAGACACACAGCAGGTGTTCAATAAATGCCACTTAAGTGTCATATTATCATTATTATTTTGTTTATTTCTGCCAAGTGAACTCTTCTAGGAGCAGGACTAACCTTTATCCAGCTCTATACCCCATAGCTCAGCTAAGTGGCAAGGCACTGCAAATAACAGGTGCTCAACATATGCTGGTAGAAGGGAAAACAAAGGGAAAGTGAAATCTGCCTGCAGAGGGAAGCCTGCTTAGAAAGGAGCAGATGTGCCCAGCCGGTGTTGCTCAATGGTTGAGCATCAACCCATGAACCTGGAGATCACAGTTTGATTCCTGGTCAGTGCACATGCCTGGTTATGGACTCCAACCCCAGTATAGGGTATGCAGGAGGCAGCCGATGATTTTCTTTCATCATTGATGCTTCTATCTCTCTCTCCCTCTCCCTTCCTCTCATTGAAACCAATAAAAACATTTTTTTAAAAAGAACAGATGTTTTTAAACTTGACCTAAGTATTGAGGCTGTGTCAGGGATAAGAATACTTTATTAGTTCATCATAGTAGGGCCCTTTCTCAGGGTCATTTAAGGGTTTTGTTGGTTCAAGAAAGCAGATCCTTGGGTGACATTTGGAATTCCTACTGAGTCTCTTAAAAGTCAGTTTGGGTTCTTGTCAGTTCTTGCAAGCAGATCCCTGCTTTTCATTAAAACAAGTCACTCCTCAGCAGCCTTCAGGGGTGGAGGGGGCAGCAGAGCAAAGCAGTTAACAGAGCGAGCTTTCCCAGCTCTGCCACCTTCTAGCTGTGTGACCAGGAGCAACTTCTGAAACCTGACAGTTTCAGCTTCCCCCAGGGCATGATAATGCCTGGGGCCATTGGTAAGGTTGAATGAATACAGGTAAATCACTTAGAACAATGCTTAACAGCACAGTAATTGCTCAATAACATATTTGTGAAAGGAATTAATGAATTCTACTCCCGCTGTAAAAGCAGCCCCTCACTGGCTGCATTTAGGATTCTAATCTCCCCTTTCAAGCAGGCTCCCCACTGAGTAACTCTTTGGTCCCTCAAAGCAGTCCCAGGGTAACAAGACTTTTAAGTCAGTGTCTAGCCCCTACACCTAGACCACCTGTGTCTTTCCCTTGAGTGGTGAGATGCTCTCCAGTACAGAGCTGACCTGGCAGCTTCCTCTCTTTGACCTCTTCAGGAGGCCATGGAGAGGACACCTTTACACTCAGTGGGTGTTAGGTGGGAGCTGCAGGCTGACACCCTCCTTCAGGAAGAGCCTGGGGAGTTCAGAGCCTGGTTCCTGTCCTCCTATCCCTTGGCCCTGCTGGAGGAAGCAAGTTTCTTTGCAAAAATTTAAACATCCTCTCTGTGAGAGGCAAGAAAACAGGATGTGGGAAACATCCCACAGGGTGAACATGGAACCCCAATGGCCGGCACCCCCTCCTCTCAGTGGAGCAGTGGCTGGTGGCTGGAACCCTTGCTTTCTCACACTTGCTCACTTCTGCAGGCAGCCTTGTTCCCATGACCACCATAAGGCTCTTGAGCTCCCCTGACAAGTTCTTCCTTCCTCCCTGGTTCTCAGGGGCTCCAGGAGGTGTCTCTCCATGTCCCTGTGTATGCCTGCCATCTGTCTACACGTCCCAGGTTCCACATAAATGCATAACACACCACTGAGGGGAAAATGAAGGAAAAAAGTAACAAAAGGGTGGATTCAGCAAACATGCTACCCAACAGCCACTGTGTGCCAGACCCTATTGTAGGTGCCCACGAGGCAGCAGTGAACAAGACAGAACAGAAATCCCTGTCTAGTGAAGTTCACATTTCTTAGGAATGATGATCCAATAGTTCAGTTCTTTGTTCCCACTTCAGGGTCTTTGCACTTGATGTTCCCTCTGCCTGGAATGCTCTTCCTCCAAATTTTGGTAGGGTGCGCTCCCCTTCAGGTCTCAGCTCCAATGTCACTTCCTCAGAGAAGACTTCCCTGACACATAACTGAAACAGCAGCTCAATCCCTCTCTTATTCTCCATCCTTTTCACCCTACCTTATTATTCTTCATAGCTTCTACACCACCTGATGTAACATTATATATTTACATATTTAATAGTATATTTATATTTAGTGCAGTTACCTTAGTAAGTAAATGTATATAGATAATAGCATATTTATATACAGTATGTGCACTTATATAATACATATATATTTTATATATACACTATATAAAATGCATAAATAGATACTATTATATCTTTTCTTATATTTACATATAATAGTATATTAATATTTATTATATTTGATTAATAACATGTAATGTATATAGTAGTAAATATTATATATCTCTATATTTCTATATAATCACATACATATTAAATAGCATATATATTTATATACCTTATATATTTACATATATTTGAGAACAAGAGGTTCTCAAATAACTTCCTTTTGTTCAATGTTGTTTTGTTATACCATTGATGAGGGGGAAAAATCAATTCCCAGCTAGGGCCATTATATGGAGTTCACATGTTCTCCCCACATCTGATGGGTTTTCTCCAGGGACTCCAGTGTCCTCCCACATCCCAAAGATATGCACATTAGGTGAATTGGCATGTCTAAATTGCCCCAATCTGAATGGGTGTGGGTGTGTATGCAAGTATGTCCTGTAATAGAAGGGCATCCTGTCCAGGGTTGGGTCCCATCTTCCACTCTGAGCTGTCCAGATAGGCTCTGGCGACCATGACCTGGAACTGGAATAAGCAGATTAGAAAATAATTATCTTATTTGTTTTTATTAATCTTTCTTAAATGTATAAATAACTCACATTTATTTCAATGTTTAATATTAGAAGTGTTTTGGGTCTTTATTTTAGAAGTTTGGTGATGTTTTAGTGACCAGAAATATGCTGTAGGAACTTAATTCTTGTTATAGCAATTAGCCTATGGTAAAATTGGTTTTGTTCATTATATGTCATTTCACTTAAAGTCCCAGTTTCCAAAAACATATCTACACTATTAAGGGAGGACTTACTATATATATCCTCTCTTGTCTCCATTTCCTCATTTATAAATTACAGATAATTATAGTAACTACCTCATATGGTTGTTATAAGGATTAAAATGAGTTCAAGGAAAGGATTCAGCAGTGCACTGGAGCCTACTTGTACAGTTTGCAGATTGCTTGTTCAATTTTCCGGAATTTTGTGAACTGGTTTTTAAATATAGATATTATTAAAAATAAAATGATATAAACTTACAATTAAATAAATTATAATTTTTAAATATGATAAATACTCAAAACTCATCACTTCCTTATTTTACTACATTTCACTATTCACTATGCCCTTGAGGTCATTTACCCCTATTTTAACTGTAAGGTAGAAATATTACATAATGGTGCACTACTGCATCTCCTCTGTGTTCTGTGACTACATATTGGTAACTTGAAATCTAGCAAGATGATAGTTGAGTAAACCATGAAAATTGGCAAATGTTTGAATTCAGGGCTTCCTCCCCCTCTCCCCTCAAAGAGTTGGTTGTTAACCATTTACCAGCACACCACTGAGAGCACTTAGAATAGTGCCTGGCACATGGTAAACTGTATAAGTGTTTCCATTATATTTGCTTTTCCACTGAGTGGGGATGTATAGGGTTTTTTTGTGGGTCAGAGTTAAAAATGTTTGAAGAACACAGAATTACACAAGGTCAGGCTATAACTTCTTTAGTGAAAGGTTTTAAGCCAGCCTTGTCCATTGTTCTTGTGCATCTATGTTAACACACCTTTGAAATATCAGAAGTAATACCCTTCAAAAGGAGTATTAACCCCCAAGAGAGCACATAAACTTAACTCTCTTGTAATCCAATCCCTGCCTTGCTTTCTCCAACCTTCCATGTATGTTTTCCTCTTAATTTCAATTGCATAAAAGAAGCTGCAAAACTGTTATCCTTGGGCGCATTTGTGATCTTGCTCCCCAGCACATGTTGTCAGCACATGGCTCAAATAAACTCATAAAATCCTCTACAGGTTTGGACGTATCTTACAGGGACACATATTTATTTCTCCCAATAACTCTGTGAAATCTGTAGTACTTATTAGCTCCATTTCACAGATGGAGAAACTGAAGTTCTAAAATGGTACAGTTCAGGCAGCAATATCACGTTGGGGAAGTGAAATTCAAATAATCAGAAAGATGCAAGTTAAAACCACAATGAGGTATCACTTCACACCTGTCAGAATGGCTGCCATCAACAAATCAACAAAGGACATGTGCTGGCGAGGGTGTGGAGAAAGGGGAACCCTAGTACACTGCCGGTGGGAATGCAGACTGGTGCAGCCACTATGGAAAACAGTATGGAGGTTCCTCAAAAAGTTAGAAATGGAGCTGCCTTTTGACCCAGTGATCCCACTTCTAGGAATGTATCCTAAGAATCCTGAAACACTAATCAGAAAGAATATATGCACCCCTGTGTTCACAGCAGCACAGTTTACAATAGCTAAGATCTGGAAACAGCCCAAGTGCCCATCAGTAGATGAGTGGATAAAAAAGCTGTGGGACATTTACACCATGGAATACTACGCAGCTGTAAAGAAGGATCTCTTACCCTTTGGGACAGTATGGATGGACCTGGAGAATATTATGCTAAGTGAAATAAGCCAGGCAAAAAAAGACAAACATCACATGAGCTTACTTATATGTGGAATCTAAAGAACTTAATAAACTGATGAACAGAATAGGTTCAATGACATGGAAGCATGGCTCAGACTGATGATCAGAAGGAAGGAGGAGGGCGGGTGGCTGGAGGCGAAGAGATTAACCAAAGAATTTCTATGCATATATGCACAGCCCAAGGACACGGACAATGGTGAGGAGAGGAACTGGGGAGGGGGTGGGATGGGGTGGAACGGGGAGAAAAAGGGACATCTGTAATATTTTAAACAAACAAATTGCTGCTGAGGGCGCTGATGCACTTTAACCCATATTCCTTCCTCCAGGTTCACCACCCAACATAATTTCACTCTGCAGCACTTCTAAAATGAACGGGTGCTGTCGTGTTAGTTGCATTTTGGGAAACGTAGTCCACAAGCTAAATGATCACCGCCATTCTAGAAGGAAGGAACGGGGAGGAAATCGCTCTTAGCCTAAAGAACAAAGCCGGGTTTTCTTGTTTGTTTGGGGGGGAGGGGGGGCGGGTCCCCTTGACGTTTCAGCTGCGCGTGCGCTAGTTCGGCAGTTTCGGTTATGCCCGCTGCATGCTGGGAACCGCAGTTCTCCAGACCAGCTACGTCGGCACTAAGTGACGGACGAAACACGCGCTGTAAGTTCGGGTCGGGTCCCGACCTCCGCATTCCGCGATGACAAGCTTGCCACGCTGCAGTAGCCCATAGGCGTGAGCGATCATTCGGATCAACTAAGTACAGAAACTGAAGCCCTAAGATTCCTCACTGGTTTGGCTCGGGCTGCCGGGGGCCGGGCTCCTTCGCACGCTTCTCCCCACTCCGAAAGCTACGGTAGGCCCTGGGGCACGGAGGACGTGGGTCCAGGCCGAAGACGGTTGAGGCACGACTGCGCTGTCCCGCCAGCGAGGGAAGGAGGAAAGTTCGCCCTCGTTCCTGCAGCTACTAGTCTGGGCAGCTGACACAGAAAAGGCTGCAGACCCAAGGTTTGTGTGTACAAGGGGACTACTATCCCGGGGTGGGCTGGGGGAGGCAGGGGTCCACATATCAGTGGATTCTCCTTGAGGGGGATCTGAAGGCCCCAGTACGGACGTGGTCTTTGAGTTAACATAGAGGAAGGAACGGGGGTGTGGCCAGAGGGCTGTTAATTGCGGAGGGCATGGGGCTGTACTGAGGTCTGGTGGGGCTGTTATGGGGGAATCAATAGGGGCTAATGGTCGACATGTTCATGGGGGCCAGTGGGTATGTGTTCATTGATTAATGAGGAGGTGGTTGAGTGAGCAACTAGAAGGTAACCGGAGGCAGAGGGTGTGTGATCCCTGAGGGATTGATGGAGGTATGATTTCAACAAGTTACTGAAGAGTGGTGGGCATAGTAACTGAAAGGATAATGGTGAGGCTACGGAGGGAATAATAGAGGCCAGTGGACGTCATGATCAAGGAACTAATGGAAACAGTGATCAAAGATGAGGAAACAAGGGGCAGAAGAGGTGTTGTAGTCAAAAGCTTTTAATGGGTGATGATGGCGTGATCATTGAGGAATTAATGGTAACAGTGAGCAAAGAAAGGGTAATACTAAGGTGTTGGGAGGTGATCATCAAGTGATTATTGGGGGGCTAGGTGGGCAATGAGGGGAGAATGAGAAACTGATCATCCAAGATTAACATGAATGTGTGCTAATGAAGGAATTACAGGGCACTAATATTGTGATCTATGAGAGATCAATTGGAAGGCTGAGCTAATGGGGGCTGATAAATCATAGTAATTGAGAGCTTAATGGGAGCTAATAGGCCATGATCCTCCAAGTATTAATGAGGGTTGATAACAATGTAGTGATAAAGTAATTACTGGGGGCCTAATTATTTCAGGGATTAATAGGGAGTGGGGTAGGGAGAGAGACAGATTAAGGGAGTGGGAATTACAATGAGGTAGTATTAAGATAATGGGGATGAATGCAAGATGGGGGGCTAAGATGGCTCTATTAATCTAGGGACAGAGGACAGCTGGGGAGACAGTGAGATGCTAATGGGGATAAGGTGGGCAGAAAAAGGTTGATAGAGCCGTGGAGTTTAATATGGGAGTGTGGGTGACAGCAGTAGAGGTTGACAGGGTCAGTAATGGGTCATTTTTGAGATAAGTGTTGGGTTTGGGGGTTCTGGTGGGGTGAATGGTGGAGCGAGTGGTGGAGCCTGAGAGTTCAGTTCTGGGGTCCTTCAGGCTCCGTGAGGTCAGTGGGATCAGTGACAGGGCTCCAGTCTTCCGATCTGCTGAGTGAGCTGTCATGTGGATCAGATGAGCCCAGCATGGTTTGTGTGTTTTTTGGCTGCCCTGTAGAGGTAGGTGGTGGCTCCCTCACCCAGTTACGGATACAGAGTAGCATAAACTTAACTGTTGGCAGGTACCTGGGCAAACAGTGTGCAAGATGGGACGGACGTCAAAGGACAAGCGGGATGTCTACTACCGCCTGGCCAAGGAGAATGGCTGGCGTGCCCGCAGTGCCTTCAAGCTGCTACAACTCAATGAGGAATTCCAACTCTTCCAAGGTCCCTACCTGGCGGGCAAGTCACTGAGGGATGGGACAGGCACAGGGAACAGATAAGAGAGGTAGGTACAACTGACACTACACCTTCCTGTGTGTCTTCAGGCGTGACACGGGCAGTTGACCTGTGTGCAGCCCCCGGCAGCTGGAGCCAGGTGCTGAGCCAGAAGATTGGGTGAGTGTGGAGTCCCAGATTGGGGGGGCTAGGTGAGGGACGGGCCAGAAGTGAAAACTGGGCTGACATGGGCTGTGTTTTCCACAGGGGCCAGGGGTCTGGCCATGTGGTGGCCGTGGACCTTCAGGCTATGGCTCCACTACCAGGTGTATTACAGATCCAGGGGGACATCACCCAGGTAAGAGCATGGCTGGGGGTGTTGAGGTGTTTCCTGGATGAGGATCCCTCAACCTGGGGGCTACAGAAAGTGGAAGAGACAGAGAAACAGACTGAGAAAGACAAAGATAGAGTAACCAATGTAACAGAGAGAGTAACCAATGTAACAGACAATGTAACAGAGAAGAAGAGAAACAGAGCCAGCATGTTGTCATCCCAGAGAGATGGCAAAAAGTTATGGGTCTAAGTCCCCAGAGATGGAGTGTGGTTTTAGACCAAAGCCTGAGTGTTTGGTTGACCCAGGGCCTATAAGCCAGAGCCATGGGCAGGTGGGGTTAGACAGCCACAGTGTGGGGAGACCTTGGGGCCACTCATCCACCCTCTCTTCCATAGCTGTCCACAGCCAAGGAGATCATCCGGCACTTTGAGGGCTGCCCTGCGGACCTAGTGGTGTGCGACGGGGCTCCTGATGGTAAACAGGGGTTGGGAGGCCAGGCGGGGAGTCCCATGTGTGTCCTTTCTGTATCTCCCACTTTGTTGGCTTCTTTTACCACTTCAACTCCCTGCCTCTCCTCCTCTGTCAGCTGTTTCCCACACCTGGCAACTTCTCTGTACCCTGCTGCCTGCTCTCTGCCTCTGTCTTCTCCCTCCTCACACTCTACCACTTCAGTTTTGTCTGTTGTCCACCCTTCCCTCTTCTCATATCTCATCTCTCTTCTCTCTTCAGCTCTAGTCTATCTTACTGCCCATTCATTTTTGTAAGTCAGTCAGTCATCCATTCAACACATGTTTACCGAGTACCTGTTGTGTGTCAGGCACTGTTCTACATGTTGGGAAAACATTTATGAATAAAATTCCACCAATCTCTAACCTCATAGAGCTGGTGTTCTAGTGGGAGCAGATGTAAAAGAAACATGACTGAGCTCTGTAGTATATCAAAAGGTGATAGGCACCTTGGGGAAATCAGTGAAAAGGGGAGAGGGTGGGGAGTACCTGTTGGAATGTTAAAGTGGATGGGGAAGGCCTCACTTATGTTAGCGCAAAGACCTAAAGGTGAGAGAGTGGGCCAGGGACATGCCTGGAGGAAGAACAATCTAGGCAAAGGGACCAACCTGTGCAAAGGCCCTGAGGTGGAAGGGTGCTTGGCATGTGCGAACACCAGTGTGGAGATCAGTGTCGTTGGATCAGAGTGAGTGAGGGGGAGAGTGATAGGAGGTGAAGTGACAGAGGACAGATCCTTGTGTGCCATAGTAAGGACTTTGGCTTTTTCACTGAGATAAGAACTCAGAGAGAACCATGAGAGTGTTAAGAGTGGTGGAGGGCCGTGCCTGACTCTAGGTTGTGATAGGATCCCTCTGGCTGCAGTGAGCAGTGTGAGGGGTGAGAATCGAAGCCAGGGGTCTAGGGAAGAGGAGGCCACTGCAGTAGTCCAGGTGAATGGTGACAGTAGTGATGAGAAGAGGGTCATTTCAGGAGATGTTTTGAAAAAGTAGGGCTGACAGGATTTGCTAATGGCTTGACTGTGGGTGTGAGAAGAGAATGGAGCTTGTCAAAGGTGACTAAGGTTTTTGGTCTGAACAACTGGAAGGATCAGATGAGATGGGGAAGATGGTGGGAGGAACAGGTTTGTGCAGGAAGGGCAGGAATTTGGTTTTAGACAGGTCAGGTGTGAGATGTCAAGTCTGATCTGAGTCTGGAGTTTAGAATCTAAACTGAAGGTGGAAATGATGATAAAGAGACTTGCAGATAAGGTTGTTTTGAGAATTAAAATGAGCTCCTAAGGGTTAGGGGCTCAGAAGGTAAATCTAGTTGACAGGTTTGCATGCAGAACCTTAGCAATAAGAGAGCCTGGGAAATGTTTTTAGTCTTCTAACCTCTCTGGGACAAGAAGATAGCTAGAACTGGATGGCCCCCCTAATGCCGTTCCTCTTGCCGCAGTAACTGGCCTCCATGATGTTGATGAGTATATGCAGGCCCAGCTCCTCCTAGCCGTGAGTAACCCTGGCTGCCCCTGACTCAGTTTGGCCCCCTCCTGGCTATGTCCGCCTCAGCCTTAGCTATCTGTCCTGCCCACAGGCTCTGAACATTGCTACACATGTCTTGAAGCCAGGGGGCTGTTTTGTAGCCAAGGTAAGCCTTGGAAAACCTGGTGGGGGACAGAGACGGGTCCCTGAGGATCACCCTCATGCCTCCGTCTCTGCCTCCCCACCCTGCAGATCTTCCGAGGCCGGGATGTGACGCTGATCTACAGCCAGCTGCGTGTATTCTTCTCCAGCGTGCTCTGTGCCAAGCCTAGGAGCAGCCGGAACTCCAGCATCGGTCAGTGGGGTGGAGGGGCTGGGCAGGTGATGCGAATCTCAGGGACCTGTCCTGTCCTGTCCTGTCCTGTCCTGTCCTGTCCTGTCCTGTCCTGTCCTGTCCTGGAGTGGCGGTGACAGTCGCCCCTCACTCCACCTTTCACCTACAGAAGCCTTCGCAGTCTGTCAGGGTTATGACCCCCCTGAGGGCTTCCTGCCGGACCTGACCAAACCCTTGCTGGATCACTCATACGGTGAGAGCCTTGTCCCTAGGGAGACTCTGCCCCCTTTTGGAATTTGTCTCAGGAGGGCTCTCAGCCCCACCCCCTGGTAGAGACTCTGTTCCTTATGGGAATTCTGTCCCTAGAGGATCCTCAGCCCCATCCTCTGGTAGAAATACCACCACCACCACCACCAGGAGGATCTTCAGTCCAGTCCCCTAATGGTAACTGGTGAAATTCTGTCCCAGGAGGGTTCTACCCCAGCTGAGACACCCACCTAAGGAGATTATAGCCTAGGAAGATTCAGACACCCCCCCAGGTGGAAACCCTACCTATGTGGGAATTTTGCCCCATGAGATTCTTTCACCTGGTTCTCTGGGAAAAGGCACAGAGCCTACTCATGTAACAAGCACAATTGAGTGAGACAAGTTCCAGGCTGTATATGATAGAAAGGCAGGTAGACATAAAAGTTCGGTGCAAAAAAAGCAGAGGGGGGCAATGTTTTAGAAGGGGTGATCATGGAGGGCCTTCCTAAGAAGGTAGTCTGAAAGTCTGAACCAAATGAAGACTTTCCGGTGGAGGAGCATTAGAGTAGCTCATGGATATGTGGGGAAGCCTTGGGACCCGTGCTGCAGCCTGAGTGATGACTGGTCCCAGGCATCCCAGCCTTGTCCTGTCTTATTTCTCTCTGCTTGTCAGATCCAGATCTCAACCAATTAAATGGTCCCACGCGCATCATTGTGCCATTTGTGACCTGTGGGGACCTGAGCTCCTATGATTCAGACCGCAGTTACCCACTGGATGTAAGTGCCCAGCTGACAGTAAGCAGATGGAGGGGGGAGCTCTCCTAGGTTCCCAGGTCCTCACCATCTTCCTGCCATGTGTCCCTGCAGCTGGAGGACGGCTCAGAGTACAAGTACACTCCACCCACACAGCCCCCCATCTCACCACCGTACCAGGAGGCCTGCACGTTGAAGAAGAAGGGGCAGCTTGCCAAGGAGATCCGCCCCCAAAACTTTTCCATCAGCACAGTGGAAACATTGCCCCAGCCCCTGGCTGCCCCACAGCACCACACCCTGATGGCCTCTGAGGTCTGGACACATGTGGCCCAGGGCCTGCTGTGCCCTTTCTTTGTGCCCACAGTGACCCCTCCCAGTACTCCTCTCTGTCTGCTCCCAAATCACGTGGTTTCTGGGGTCAAAATTATCTTCCCTGCCTCCTAATAGCTATAAAAATCAGTGGGTAAAACCAAGTATAATGAATGGAAAAGCTTGGTATCTGAGTCCCTTTTCTTTTTCTTGAGTAGGTGGAAGACAGTGAAATGACTTGTTCATCTTAACACATTAAGGTAATTCTGACTTTTTATCTAAGAGCTTAAGTAAAGGACACCTTTAAGAAAAACATCAGTAAAATTTCACCTTTGACATTTTTATATCAACTGATAAGATTTCAGTCAGCAAACCTTTACTAAGCATCTGACATTGTATGTCAGGAACTGCTTTAAGCATTTTACATGTTACATATTGAGGCATTCAATAAACATTTATTAAGCCCGTACTGTGTGCTGGGGATTTTCTAGGTTTGGAGGTAGAGTGGGGAAAACAGGCAAATACCATGGCCCTTGTAGAGCTTCTAGATTGGGGAAGAGGTAATAAACAGTAACACAGTCTGAATGCAGGAGTTCTCCTCCACACACACGTATATACACACACTTGCATTTCACTATGTATTTATATAGCTTGCGTTGTAATATATATGTGATGTGTATGTATATACATATATATTTTATATATACTATGTAAAAGTAATAATGTGTATGAAAAAGTCTTTAAATAAAGCAGGGTAAAGAGAATCAGGAATTCTGGGGCAGCAGTGTGCACTTTTTTTTTTTTTTTAATATATCTTTATTGATTTCAGAGAGAGGAAAGGAGAGGGGGAGAGAGAGATAGAAACATCAATGATGAGAGAGTCATTGATCGGCTGCCTCCTGCATGCCCCCGACTGGGGATCAAGCCCACAACCCGGGCATGTGCCCTGACCGGGAATCGAACCCCGATTGCCTGGATCTTAGGTCAATGCTCAACCGCTGAGCCACGCCTGGCCGGGCTTCTTTTTTTTTTTTTCTTTTTTTCTTTTTTTTTTTTTTGTGTGTGTGTGCACTTTTTAAAAGTGTTGTCATAGAAGGCCTCACTGAGGTAATGTTTGAGCAGAGACCTGAAGGAGATAAGAGAGGGAATCCGTGTTTTTATCTAGGGGAGAGTACTCCAGTGAGAGGAAATAACAAATGTAAAGGCCCTGAGGTGGAACTGTGCCTGGTGTGTGAGGGAGCAATGAGGGGCCAGTTTCCCTGTAGCAGAGTGGGCTAAACCTGTCAGTGCTGGAGGGTTTCTCATCTTAAGGACCTCATGTTAGAGGATATCCCTTTCTGACAATGGCTCATAAATGAGTACTAGAATTTCCTAGTTGGCACTAATTGTAGTACCCTCAGACTAGAAACAGCACAAACATCCATCAACTGTAAAATGGATCATTAAATCATGGTATATTCATGGTGGAGAATTATTGGCAGTGAGAATGAACATCCTACAATTATATGAAATTACACCCTATTATTACTCATTAAACAGAACATATATATGTTTTATGCATTTTTCTGTATGTCATTGTTTACAATAAAAGTAGGGGAAAAACTTCACCAAAATGTTAGTATCCAAGCGAACAATGATTCAGTAGAAGAAAGTGGGGAAATACATTTTTGTTTAAAGCTTTCTCTTTGACCTCTTAATAGCTGGCAGTTGCGACAACTCAGAAGCTGTTTGCCGTCAGGAGAACCAGAACTTGCATTAATGAACTTGTTTTTCAAATATCTCATCAATGGGTCCTGAACACAAGCTCCAAGTGGAAACGACCACCATGAACACAGCCAGAAAAAAAACATCACGGAATGTTCGTTTGAACTGCAGAAGGGGTCCTTGACTGAGATCTTCCCTTCTCTCTAAATCTTTCCAGGAGTATCCATGAATTTGATGGATGAAAATACTACATCTTTATTTTCACTAATATAACTGAAATTTACCCTTATTCCCAAATATGAATTCTAGCAATAAATTATGATCATAAAAGCAGTGCCTGCAATTTTCCCGCCAAATCAAATCAAATCAGTTCATTTTTATAGTAGGGTTGTTGCAGTCATCATGAAATATTGTTCACATTCATCACTAATTGGAATCATGGAAGATCTTATAATTTCATCTAATTAAAAAGTTCATATATTACTGCATGCCAATGTTTCATTTTAATATAGATGGTCATATTTTTTCCAGTTTCATTGAGATATAATTGATATATGAGTTTAATGTATACAACATAATGATTTGATATGTGTGTATATTGTGAAATGATCACCACAGTAAGTTTAGTTAACATCCATCACCTCACATAGTTAAATTTTTTTCCCTCTGATGGGAATTTTTAAGATCTACTCTCTTGGCAACTTTCAAATACACAATACCGTAGTATTAACTATAGTTACCATGCTATACATTACATCCCCATGACTTATTTATAACTGGAAATTTGTACCTTTTGACCATTCCCCCACTTCTGGCAACCACCAATCTGGTCTCTGTTTCTCTGAGTTCATTTTTTTTTTTAAGATCCCACATATAAGTAAAATCATACTATATTTGTCTTTGTCTGTCTGACTTATCTCCCTAACCCTAACCCTCAAGGTCCATCCATATTGTCCCAAATAGAAAGATTTCATTTTTTATGGCTGTACATTCTAGCAGTCAGTTCTTAGGAGTGGAATTGGCATACATGCAGCTTTAATATTTCATTGTATGCATACACCATATTTTCTGTATTCATCCATCCATTGACAGACACTTGGGTTGTTTCCATATCTTGTCTGTTTTGAATAATGCTGTGAACATAGCTGTGCAGATACCTCTTTGAGCTAGTGATTTCATCTCCTTTGGATAAATACCCAGAAGTGGGATTGCTGGATCATATGGTAGTTCTATTTAACTTTTTGAGGAAGCTCTGTACTATTCAATTGGTTTTGTAGTAATCCTTTGTATCTGAGTGTGTTTTTGTATGCGCATGCTTTTTTGTTGTTAATTCTCACCAGAGAATATTCTTTTCCGTTATTTTTAGGGAGAGTGGGAGGGGAGAGAGAAACATCAATGTGAGAGAGACACACCGATTGGTTGCCTCCTGAAAGCACCCCAACCGGGGCTGGGGATCAGACCTGCAATCCAGGTACGTGCCCTTGACTGGGAATTGAACCCATGACCCTTTGGTGCTCGGGCCGACACTCCAACCACTGAGCCAGGGCTGTATGTGCATGCTTTTAAAATATTCTGTTAAGGGTTCCACAGATTTAACCAGATGCCAAAGGTTCCACAGAACAATATGTGAAACCTCTTCTCTTAAAGAAATGTCAGATAGCCTGTCTTGACTGCAGTCTTGAATTTCTACAGTTTAGCAAACAGGAGCTGACAAACTCACCAGCTACTGGGACAGAACCAGTTTCTGCAACTCACTTCCATATCTTTAGAAACTCACGTTCTCTGTCCAAATCCCAGTCCAGTGACCTTAGGACTCTTTACATCCCAGTCTGTGACCCTGTGTTTCTGCACCTGACTATGTGACCCTAAGAGTGCCAAGTCTCTGTAACCCTTGGGTTGGGGGCGGCACACCACAGAGTGTTAACCCAAGATTCTTCCCACCCAGGTCACTGTGACCACGGGAATGTATGACAGAAGTGTCCACACAAGAGGCTCTGTGACCATGGGAGTATCCATGCCCATTGCCATGAGAATTCAGCAGTGACAACACTACAGTCTGTGAGGCCCCAGGAGTACGCACACTACAGTTTTGTTCACCCCAGGAGTGTACACATCTAAATCTCCAGGAACATAAACACAGCCTTTGGTACCTCGCAAGTATACTCACCTCAGGCTGTGTGTCCCTAGTTGCTCAGCCCCCATCTGTGTGACATCAACAGTATACACATGCAAATCACTGTAACAGGAGCAAGGTCTAATCCCCAGTCTGTGTGACCCAGTGGTGTCTATACCCCCTAGTGTGTGGCCCAGGAGGGACCAGCCTGACCCAGGCCATCTCTGACCTCAGGAGCGCCTCTCTCCATCTATCCAGCCCTGATTGTGGATGCCCTAGTATTGTGACTCCAGGAGTGTCCACACCCTTCTGTGTGACTTCAGAACTTTCCACACCAAAGTCAGTTTGTCCACAGGGGTACATATTACCTCAGACCATGTGTCCTCAGTGGAGTGATTTAGTCTAAGTGACTCCTGGAATGTTCCCACCCATCTGTGATGACAGGAATAACTTCTCCAGTGTGTGTGGCTCCAGGCTTTCCACAACCCAGCCTGTGTCACCCCAAAAGAGTACATGCTCCAGTCAGTTTGACCACAGGTTTGTCAATTCTTTAAACTATATAACAACAATGGGTGGCCATTCCTCAGTCTTTGTGACCCAAGGGGTTACCACACCACAGTCATTATCACCCACAGGGGTGTCTACAACATAGTCTGTCACCAGAGGAGTTGTAGTGTCTGTGTAACACCCGAAGTATTTAAAACGTGGTCTGGCCCGGCCAGGCGTGGCTCAGCGGTTGAGTGTCAACCTAGGATCCAGGCGATCGGGGTTCGATTCCCAGTCAGGGCACATACCCGGTTGTGGGCTTGATCATTGATGTTTCTGTCTCTCTCTCTCCCTCTCCTTTCTTCTCTCTGAAATCAATAAAGATATATTTTTTAAAAATTAAATTAAAAATAAAAATAAAACATGGTCTGGTGACTCCATAAGTGTCCACATCCCAAAGTTTGTGACCCCAGAGTTGTGAAAACTCCAGTCTATTTGACCCCAGGGATGGCCACTGCCAAGTATGTCAGTCTGTGATAGTGCCCATATCCCAATCTGGGTGACCTCACCAATAGTCATAAGTCAGCCTTTGTCACCACAGGAGTGCCCAACCCCTCTCTATGACCCCAAGAGTCTCCAGACCCCAATGCCTGTTCTCAGGGAAGCACACCCACAGTCTGCATTACTACAGAATTGTTCACACTACAGTCTTTCATAGTGGGCTTTCTACCTCCCAGTCAGTGTCCCTTAAGAGTGAGCATTCCTCAGCCCAGCCGGGCGTGGCTCAACAGTTGAGCATCGACCTAGGATCCAGGAGATTGGGGTTTGATTCCATGTCAGGGCACATGCCCGGGTTGCGGGCTGCAGCCAATCAATGACTCTCTCATCACTGATGTTTCTATCTCTCTCTCTCCCTCTCCCTTCCTCTCTCTGAAATCAATAAAGATATATTTATTAAAAAAAAAAAAAAAAAGAGTGAGCATTCCTCAGACTGTAAAATGCCAGGGGTGGCCACACCCCACTCTACGTAACTGCAGGAGGGCCCACAGCCAACCTTGTTTCTAGACGTGTCCACACAATAATCTGTCTGCATAACCCCACGATGATCAACTTTCTGTGTGACAAAAGTGGCTACCACCCAGTCTGTGTGTCCCCAGAGTGGTACACCCTTGGCTATGTGACTTCCAGGGTTTTTACACCACAAGCTGTGTGATCAAAGAAGTCTCTATACCCCAGGCTCTGTGACCACCAGGGTGTCACTTCCTAGTCTGCAACTGCATTGGAGAGGTGCTGTCACCATTCCTAGGCCTGAAGGGTCAAGAAAGGGAACAATGATCCTGAAACCCAGGGGAAGCCATGACCAGAAACCCAGTGCCAAAACAGCAAGAATATGAGCAGTGAATACCCAGCTCTCTCTGTCCATTGTTGTCCAGTCATCTGCCAGGGCCTCTCATTGGCCAACCCAGCTGGAAGCCACTTGGGGCAGAGCCTGGCTGATAAAGTCCACATGGTCAACCTCCTGGGACACAGAGCAGGACATGGAAAAAGGGAAAATGAATTGGGGGACAAACAGAATATCCAACAGGTTAACTTAGTGTTTTCCAGTGTCTATTGAATAATATCAAGCATGGGAGGTCCCTAAAACAGGGGGACCCGTCTGTTGTGTTACCGTTTGTGTTTTTAGTACCTAGGACAGGGTCTGGCACACAGCAGGTTCTTTATAAATATTTGTTGAAAGGCTAAAAGAAGCAAAATAATAGATATAAAAGTATAATGCAAAGGTGAAAGGATAAACCACAGACTGGGAAAAAATATTTTCATGATAAATTACGTAACAAATGCCCAACAGGGCGTGGCTCAGCGGTTGAGCATCAACCTAGGATCCAGGAGATCATAGTTTGATTCCCGGTCAGGGCACATGCCCAGGTTGTGGGCTCCATCCCCAGTTGGGGGCTTGCAGGAGGCAGCCGATCAGTGATTCTCATCATTGATGTTTCTCTCTCTCTCTTCTCCCTTCCTCTCTCTGAAATAAATAAAGATTTTTTTTAAAAAAAAAAAGATTTGAGCCTGGCAGGGCATGGCTCAGCGGTTGAGCATCAACCTAGGATCCAGGCGATCGGGGTTCGATTCCTGGTCAGGGCACATGCCCGGGTTGTGGGCTCGATCAATGACTCTCTCATCATTGATGTTTCTATCTCTCTCTCTCCCTCTCCTTTCCTCTCTCTGAAATCAATAAAGATATATTTTAAAATAAAATAAAATAATAAAAAATAAAAAAAGATTTGAACAGACACTGCATCAAAGAGGAAATATAGATGGCAAATAAACATGTGAAAAGATGCACATTCTTAGTCATTAGGGAAATGCAAATTAAAACCACGATGGGATAGGTATCATTATATGCTTACTAGAACGGCAAAACTTAAAGACTGACCATGCTAATTGTTATCAAGGATGAAACTCTCCTATGGCGCTGGTGGGAATGTTAAATGGTATAGTCACTTTGGAAAAAAGTTTGGCAGTTTCTCATAAAGTGAAACATATACTTACTACATAAGCCAGCAATTCTAGGTATTTATCCTAGAGAAATGGAAACTCATGTTTACAGAAAATCTTATACACGTATATTTATGGCAGCTTTATCCATAATCGCCCCAAACTGGAAACAACTCAAATGTCCTTCCACTGGCAAATAAATAAACAAACTGATACATCCTTACTTATTACCCAGCAATGAAAAATAAACTACTGATGCATACAACATAGATGACTCTCAAATTCTCAATGCTAAGTGAAAGCCTGGGTGACAAGGCTACATACTGTATGATTCCATTATATGGCATTCTGGAAAAGGCCAAACTATGGGAATTGCACACAGATCAGTGGTTTTCAGGGGTTAGGGGTGGAAGGAGGGACTGACTTCAAAGTGGCCACACAAAGAGCTATTTCGAGCCCTGGCTGGGTGGCTCAGTTGGTTGGAGCATCATCCCATACACCAAAAGTTTGCAGGTTCAATTCCCAGTCAGAGCACATACCTAGGTGTTTCAGGTTCAATTCCCTGATTGGAGTGTGTACCAGAGGCAACCAATGGATGTTTCTCTCTCTCTCTCTCTCTCTCTCTCTCTCCTCTCTCTCTCCCTTCCTCTCTCTAAACATATCCTTGGGTGAGAAAAAAACTATTTTGAAGTGAGAGAACTGCTCTGTGTCCTATTTGTGGCACTTAACCAACTATTTGTGTTTGTCAAGCCTCAGAGAGCTGTACGCTACAAAGGGGAAATTTTACTGTATGAAAAATATACCTCAATAAACATGACCTTTCTTTAAGTACAATACTTTGCAAGCAATAAATAATTCGATGTGTATGAGAGGGCTGTGATCGTGCCTCTTGTTACCCCTCCTCTCCGTGTGGTGTCTGCACAGACATGTCTCAGGAATGCACCTCAGGGAAAGGAGGCGCCATGAGCATCCTGAAGCTCTTCAAGCTAGTGCTTTGTTTGTTGACTGTTAGGACCTGAACTGTGTCCTCTCAAAACTCATGTTAGGCCCCTAACCCCCAATGTGACTACATTTGGAGATAGGCTTTTAAGGAGGTAGTAAAGGTTGAGTAATGTCATAAGGGTACACCCTAATTCAATAGGACTGGTGGCATTATAAGAAGAGCTCTTTCCTCATACACATGCACAGAGGAAAGGCCATGTGAGGGCATAGTGGGAAGGCGGCCATCTATAAGCCTGAAAGAGAGTCCTTACCAGAAATCAACCCTGCGGTCACCTTGATCTTGTACTTCCAGCCTCCAGGACTATGAGGAAATAAATATCTGTTGTTTAAGCCACTCAGTCTGTGATACTTTGTTATGGCAGCCTGAGCAAACTAATACATTGCCTCTCAGTTTCAGATCTAACTTCAGGAGACTCATCTCAGCCATGTGTGAGGGCAGCAGGCTTCAAGTGAAAGAAAGGAAAATTCGGCACATTTTCCTTGTCTAGTTGAAGGGGGCTCTGGAGCCCAGAGAAGGGATGTGCAGCCCTGGGAAACCCAGGGATGAAATCTACAGCACTCCCATGGATCGGTTCTGGGACTGTGTCCACAGAGCATCCTGGACCACACTGCAAGGTGAGTAAGTTTTGTTTGGGGAGCTTTCAGAATGTCCCTGAGTCGCCCTTTAAAGCCCCGCCTAAACCTGGTTCATGCCAGGTTGTTCTCCCAAGGAACATGTACGCAACTCTAGAGCCATCGATGCCTCAGTTCAAAAGAGTAGCTTTAATGTCATCTCAGGCCTGGTGGCAGCCCAAGGGAATGGGCAAATGTCTGAGTCTCTCTACATGGCAGGGGCGGGGGGAAGCTGGGGTGACAGCCTCCATCGCACAGGAAAGTTCTGCCAGATGCAGAAGCTAGGAGCAATTACCAGCCAGGCAGGGTTGGTGAATGAGAGCCTCAAAAGGTAATTGGGTGTGCATGTCTGCATGGGTATGTGTATGCACACATGAATGCATTCCAGCATGTGTAAAGATGTGCATGGTGTGCTTATGCCTGTGTGTGTGCACATTTATGATGCATTCATACATACATGCATATGTAGTAGATATGTGAGCATTCAGTTTTGCTGGTCTGGGTGCAGTGTGAATTCTTGTGGAGATGCTAGGGTGCAAATGAGCCCAGCAGGTACATAGGGATCTGTACCCTGACAAGGGTGTTTGTGAAAAGTAATTGCGCATATGCATGAGGATGTGTTTATGCATGAGATTCCATATTGAAACCCTTGTTTTTGTGTCTGTGTGTACATGTGTACCCCAGGGTGCACATGTAAGCTGTGTGTTAGTGCACAGGTGCAAGAGGAGCCCATTGGTCCAGGCTTGTGTGTCTAGTGTCTGTGCGCGTATATCTTGGGTGCCCATGCATGTGCAAGTGTGAGTGAACATGTGCACACATGGGGCTGGGCCTGGATATCAGTACATGTGTACTCCTGAGAGCCTGTCCTTGGGTATGTGTGTGGCATGGATGCAGATATTTCCATGGATATTTTCATGTCCCCTGGGGGTGCTCATGAGTGCACACGTGTGTGTGCCTGAATGCACAAGCACCCAGTAGCCTGGACCATGGTGTCTGTGCACAGGGACCTCTGGGCAGCCATGAGTGCGTGTGCAGGTGTGTCCATGGACTCAGGCCTGGGAATCTGTGCACATGTACCCCTAGGTGCTCATAAATGTGTGTGTGCACACAAGTGCATATTCGTCCATGGGCCTGGGTCTGGGTGCTTGTGCACATGCACCCTGTATGAATGTACATGCATGTGTGAACAGGTGCAAGTGTACACATGGGCTTGGGCCTCAGTATCTGTGCATGTGTAATTCTGGGTGCCTCATGTAACTCATGTAACTCATGTGTGTGTTCATGGTTTCAGGTGTGGTCATGGGTTTGGGTCAGGGCATGGGTGTACGTGTATCCCCAGGGGCCCATGCATGGGCGTGCTCATGAGTTCAGATGTGCCTATCTGTGGGCTTGGATCTTGGTGTCTGTGCACATGTCTCCTTGGGGTCCACATATGGTATCTGTGCATGCATGTGTGGTAGTGTGGGGGGATGGGTATGCAGCTTCACTTCCACCTACACCTGACTGGGACTATAAGGAAATAACCAAAGAATGCACTGCCTCTAGGAATCCAGGTTTCGACAGAACCAGGGGATTGGAAGTTGGGACCACTTTGCTTTCCTCAAACCTTGTTACTTGGGACAAAGCTGGAGCTCAGAAAATGCCCCTTTCTTTATTCAGCCCTGTGATCCCGACTTGAGCACTGCTCTGGGCTCTGTGGTAACCCAAAGACAATGTGGCCAGACTCCAGACTCCAGGAAAGATGAGAGATGCTTATAAGCCACCATATGAAGCAGAAGTGCCAGGATACTGCTCAGAACAGGAAGATTCTCATGTAAGGTTTCCTGGAGGGAGGGGCGGGGGGAGGATCGGGTAGGAAAGTGCAGGGAAGGGAGCACACAGCAATGGGGTGGGGAGCCTGGACATTCAGGGATGGGAGTAGGGAGACTCAGAAGGCAAAGGTCTGGGAGTTTGTTCAGTTAGGAAGCTGCCTGTGGCTCTCTCATCACTTATAGGAGACCAGGTGCTCAAGTCTGGGAGGGATCCAGAGATGAATGAAGGTTGATGGCAGGGGAATTGTCTCTCTGTCCCTGGAACAGGTAGCCTGTACTTAAGAAGATGTTTAAGGTTCCATGTGCCACAGAGGCCTAGGGTAAGCCACCTGCCCTTTCTAGGCCTCAGTACTCTTTGCTGCCAAATAGCTCTCCTGTCTGAAGCCCAGGCCCAGGGAAGCATTTAGCCTAAAAGAGTAGTTCACAGGTAGTGAGCAGGAAGGTGGCTATACCCCAAGATTGGGCCCCCCTCCTGCTCATCTGCTACCTCTGAGTACTTACACCCTGCTCCTAAGGGCAAGGCTTAGAAATGGGCTAGGGGAGCCATGCTCACTGACCCATCAGCAGCAGGTAGGCCAGACCTGGTGGGGGCACAACCCTGGATTAGGAGGGATCACTTCCACCACTAGCTCCAGTCCCCCACCAACCCACTTGGGCATGGCAGAGGAAACACAGGGAATACAACTCTCTTGCTGGCTCTGGTTGAACAAGGGATGCTGCTGCTACTGAATTCCAAGTCTGACTCAGATGTAGAGCAGGTTTGGGGAGGGCAGAGTGTTCTCCCCTTCCAGTTTCAGCACCCCAGCCCTGCCTAGTTTCACCCCCCAAAAGCCCCTCAGGTGCAGTGTCAGGACTTTTCTATGCCCCACCTCAACTCCAAGCTGATTACTTTCTTTTAGATCCTCCCAGGGGCCACAACTACTGACTGTGACCGTCAGGCAGCAGCAGGCCACTGTGCACAGATGCACAGGCTGTGCCCTAACAAAGGATGCCTGACCAAGGAGGAGAGCAGGGACAGAAATGAAGCCTGGGCCCCTCTTGTACCCTATATCCTGACTTAGGGCTGCATCCATCAGGAGGAAGGGGCCTCTTTTTATGAAGTTCACAAAGGCACTATGTGAACAAGCTAGTGGCACCCCTCACCGTCCAGGTCTTTAAAGGCAAAGAAGTCAGGAGATGAGTCAGAAAGTGGACATAGTCCGAGGATTGAGCACGCCTCAGCCCAGGGTGTTTCTGAGCCAGAAAAGTCTCAGCCATTGTCTAGTCCAGCCCTAGGCATTGTCAGGAAAGACTCTGAAAGGCTTTTTAATAGACAGAAAGAACTAGCCACAGGTGTCCTTTCAATGGAATGCTGGTGTATGGCTTACCTTTCCAGCTTATGTGTCTCTGAGCCTGTACAGACAACAGTTAACATGTGCAGCTCTGACAATTCCCATTCATAAACATGCAAATGCATTTGGTCCTGTTGAGATACAGTTGATTTCTGCCCTATAGAAAAGATGATTACAGCCCGGCCGGGCGTGGATCAGCAGTTGAGGATCGACCTAGGATCCAGGTGATCGGGGTTCGATTCCCGGTCAGGGCACATGCCCGCTTGCGGGCTCGATCAATGACTCTCATCATTGATGTTTCTATCTCTCTCTCTCCCATTCCTTTCCTCTCTCTGTAATCAATAAAGATATATTAAAAAATAAAAAATAAAAAAAAAGATGATTACAAATATTCTAGTGCATCTATTGGCAAATTCATTTCAGTATCATGGTAGCCTATATGCAGGGTGTCCCAAAAGAAATGTATATGCACTTTAACAGCTGATACCTCAATTTTGAAAATGAAATGTATTTTAATAAACACCACCTTTATAATTATTCAAAGTGTGTGTGTGCACATTTTTGGGGACACCCTGTATCTATCTGTTCTGCAGATTCTCCTTTGAGAATTGCTAACATCTTACCAGTTCTTTCATTAATAAAAGACCTAAGTAAGATCTTTGATGCATGTTCACTTTATATTTGTATGAGTAGTGATATTACCATTTTGAAAATTATCCTTTAACTGCATCTACCAGCTCAGAGTACAGCTGAGGTCACTGAGTGGGGAGGAAGACTTGCTTCAAGTGACTCTCAGGGACTGGGACTGGGAGACAGAGCTGAATCCACACCATTCTGGGCTCTACCCTGCTCCTGGAAGGATCAGGCTGTGCTTTGCACAGGATGTGGAAAGGGGGCTGTGTCACACCCCCACTCTGAGGATGTGGAATGACCCCTTTGGTCCCCCCTGTTGGTTCTCAGCCTTTGTTTGGTGCCTTCATTCAGATTCAAGATGCAGTCAGCTCCTCACCCCCAGTGGTAGTTTGGGAGGGTTTATTCAGGACATGCAGGTAATGAAATGCCCCACTGCCATCCTGGATGCTGTGTTGGTGACACCTGTGTGAAGGGCTTTATTCTTGGGTGGGTTGTTTCAACTGCTGGGCCACCTCAGTTTCCTTATCAATAAAATGCAGATAATTATGGTTCCTGCCTTACAGTGGTGTGGAGATTAAATGAGATAGTGGGTATGAAGCTCTTTAAATAGCTCAGCATAGAGTAAACTCTCAATAAATATCAGCTGTCAGTCAGTAGGTCTGTTTGCTTTACAGAACTTCCAGTGGCAGACATTTGGGAAAGGATGCTTGGGATTCCTTCCAGATGCTGGCCTACCAGGACCCAACTGCTCCATCCTTGGCTAAGACACTCAGCAAGTGCTTCCTCACCTCCACCTGAACAGCTAGGATCCCCAAGGTAGAGAAACACCTCCTTCCCTGTAGTCCCAGCTTTAGGTCATATGGTCGAGCTTGGGTCACATACTCACTCCTGACTCTGTGGTCAGGATGACAGATTGCTCTAATGGACTATGCTAGTCATGAGTCCACTCCTAGAGCTTTGGGAAGGGCTGGGGGGAGTTATCCCCATAGGAACTACATCCACTGGGGTGGAGTGAGGTGTGTCACCAAAAGAAAATGGAGGGTGGTGTTTAATAGAAGAGGGAATGGGTGCTGAGTTGATGAAAGGAATGCCTGCCTATTGCAGTAGGCCACCGCTGTATCCTTAAATGAAATCACTGGCAGCCTTGGTCCCTCTCTGCCCATCATTTGGAGGTCCTCAGTTTTATGCAGTAAAGTTACCTCATCTCTCTCAGCCACCAGAAATTCTACCTCCTGTGACAGATTAAAGGTAGTTTATAGTAAAATGTCAACGTCTCCCAGAAGCAGTTAAACATATTTGTGGAAGAAGGCAAAGCCTCACTGGAAACGGTGGAATTAATCTAATGGTAGAATTTAGGGCAGTAGGACAAAAGGACCAGGGAGGTGAGAAGAAACAGCTCCTTCTCGTCTTAGGTCTCCATTCAAGGCTGATGCCCCACCCCCCCAGGCATGTCAGAGCTCTAGGCTCTTCTGCTCCCTTCCTCTGAGGGAATCTACATGTCCAGCTATCCGCCGGCCACCGCAGATCTGCTCCAAAGCTGTTGTATAGGTGTGTATTCACCAAGCATCAATTTCCAACATTGAAGAGGGACCTTTCTAAAGAAGGAGGTTTATTCTTCTGGATGATTACAGATTAAGTTCTATGTGGGAGAGTCAGAGGGTCATTTGTGTGGCTTGGACAATGCTCACGTTCTGTCTGTATTCAAATGTGATTATGGAGTGCTCTTGTTTTTATCTCAATCTATCCCAGTCACAGAGCTGCCTTGTCTGAAGCTGATGGTCTATAAAATTGTTCATGTTCAACAGGACACCAAGGTCTGGCTGAATGTGAGGCCAGCTCCTGGATGTGGGGGTTGCTTTTCTCTTTCTCAGTGTGTTCCTAAGGCTTTGATCAGATTTTCTGGGAAGCCTGGGATCCCACAAAGAAACAAATGCTTACTCTCTAAAATCACCTGTAGCCCAGACAGACAAGGTTTGGATCACAGATACCTGTCCATAGGTGGTCCCTCTTGTGGCTTATTACATGTGACCTTAGTTTCTGCCTCTGTGAAATGGGTGACTCTGATAGCAGCATCAGGTTGGGGGAGGGGAGGGCGTAAGCACTGGCAGAGGCTCCAACAGTGTTGGTGAAATTTAATCACTCTGTAAAAACCAGTTTTCGTAAAGTTAAATCCCTCAATCTTAAAACTAACACGGACTATTAAATGGCAGCAAGAAAGACTGTAGCTTCTCTTGTGAATAGCAGGTCTCTTCTTTGTGCTTTTTTAAATGTCCTTTTTATAACCCCGATGGAGGGGAATTTGGCATCTAACAAAAATGAATATGTGTTTCTCTTTTGTCCCAGCAATCCCACTTCTGGCAATTTTCCCTAAAGATAAACCTCCAACAGTGTGAAAATACATATGCACAAGGTTATTCATTGTAGCTTAGCTGATAATTGAAAAAAATACACACAGCAACAATGTCAGTTCCCAGGCGTGGGCAGTGGTTGAATAAACTGTGATACATTCACACAATGGAATCCTACACAGCAGTGGAAGAAAGCTATGAATTGATGAGGAGTGGTTTCCAGAACATACAGTTAAGTGAAAAAAGCAAAGTGCACAACAGTATCTATAGTATACAAGCCTTCATGTAAAAAATAAGATGATATAAGAAAACATATGTGCCCTGGCTGGTCTAGCTAGTGGTTAGAGCATCAGCCCAAGCACCTAAGGGTTAAAGTCTGATCCCTAGTCAAGGGCACTTACCTGAGTTGCAGGTTCGATCCCCAGCCCCAGTTGGGGTGTGTGCAGGAGGCAACCAATTGATGTGTCTCTCTCACATTGATCTCTCTCTCTCTCTCTCTACCCCCCCTCCCTCCCAGTTTCCCTAAAAAAAAAAAAAAAAAAAAAAAAAAAAAAAAAATTCAATGGAAAAAGTATCCTCGGGAGAGGATTAATAAGAAAACATGTATATTTGCTTATCTTTACAAAAAAGAAACATAGGATAAACTAGCAACTATTGAGACTGGTTGCCTAGAGGCACTGGGTGGGAGCAGGCTAGAAGGAACAGACAAAAAAGTGACACTTCTCTGAGTTTACTTGTTGGAATAGTTCTGACTTTTGAAACTATGTTAATGTTTCACATACTTAAAAAATAAATACAATTAACAAGGATGGAGGGAAATCCTAAAACAGAATACAATTAGAAACATTAATTGTATTTTAAACACAGCCTCACTCAAGGGGAGTGGGAAGAACTAACCCAAGTAACTTTTGAACATGGTGTCCATCAGGCTAAAGACAAAAAGGACTGTAACAAATATTGACCTCTAGTTAGTAGACTTATCTTCTGTAGTGGTATGGGTAGTGAATCTGAAACTTGAATGTGTATCCTAGGATTGAGTAAGTAAGTAAAATTCTTGTGGATAATGAGAATCAGGTTTCTCACTTTTGGAGAACAGAGTTACAAATACTGAAAAGGGAAAGGCTAGGATGAACACTCTGGTATGGGATTGGTATTGTAGATGTCAATAGGAATTCATGGATTTTAATATATAAGTGGATATATAAGATAGATGTATGTATGTATTTATATACATATGTATATAGAATCTGTATTTGTATACAGACTCACTACGTATGGTACATATATAGGAGATTATACATATATCCTAACTCTGCCCACCGAGAGAGCCTAGAATCAGCCACACTACAGAAGCAATAAGTACTTCTAGTGCCCAGATCTTGGTTTCCTGAATGCCATTCTCCACTAAAAGGAAACAAGGTTTCTTGGGGGAGATGGCTGACTCCAGGACCAGAACTGGGAAAGTACAAGATGAGCCTGAAATATCCTGATGTAATCTAAAGGAAAGATGTGCTCAAAAAATGATGGAGATATGCCAAAAGGACACAGGAGCCAACTTGAGGGGACTCCCACTGGCCACATCTAGAACAATTTGAGCATTGTACAACACAGGTGAATTTTATAGTATGTAAGTTATACCTCAATTAAGCTACTTTTATAAATAAATAAAGTAACTGACTTTAACCTGTAAAATAAAAGAAGAATCCATGAGTTTCATACTGATACAAATAAGCCAACGTATAAATACATATGTGGAGGAGAAGGGAAAGTTCTTCCTTACAGCAAAATCCCAGCTGTACATGTAAAAGAAAATCATCATTTGGCCACCACAATAGTAGTAATTGCTTCAGGCAAGAATCACCAATGGATGCTAAACTAGTGAGTGGAAGTTTGAAGAAAAATGGGAGTGTGACATAGTCTCAAAGTATGTCCCTACAAGATA
This sequence comes from Miniopterus natalensis, assembly GCF_054644295.1. Classification (NCBI taxonomy): domain Eukaryota; kingdom Metazoa; phylum Chordata; class Mammalia; order Chiroptera; family Miniopteridae; genus Miniopterus; species Miniopterus natalensis. The sequence continues at coordinate 74,996,093 of NC_142103.1, read as the reverse complement.
CTTATTAATTATAAAGGGAAATAGTACATTTACAGTGGAGAAACCTGGAAGATGCCACCTTAATCAAATGATCAAAGCTAATAACAGCCCGGCCAGACGTGGCTCAGTGGTCGAGCGTCGACCTAGGGTCCAGGAGATCGAGTTTCGATTCCCAGTCAGGGCACATGTCCAGTTTTGGACTCAATCCCCCACAGGGAGCATGCAGGAGGCAGCTGATCAATGACTCTCTCATCATTGATGTTTCTCTCTCTCTCCCTCCCCTTCCTCTCCCTGAAATCAATAAAGATTGGGGGGGGGGGGAAGCTAATAACAACTTGGGAATTAACCAGTACCTTGTGCCTCTGGATACACTAAGAAAAACACAGATTAATTCTGTGGAATTCCTGCCAAAAATGCAGAATCCAAATCTAACCCTAAGGAAATATCAGATAACCCAAAATTGAAGGACATTCTTCCAAATAATGGGCCTGTGACTTTTTGAAAACATCAAGATCATGAGAGTTAAGGGAAGAGTGTTGCATTTGGTCAGACTGAGGGAAACTGAAGAGACCTGATAACAGAATGCAGCTTGTGACCCAGGATTTTATTTTCCTATAGAGGGACATTATTGGCACACCCACTATGACGGCTAAAATGAAAAAGTCAGATAAAAAGTATTGATGAGGATGTGGAGATACTGGAAACTGCTGGTAGGAATGTAAGAAAATATCCTTGTTAGGAAACTCATACTTAACTATTTAGTTGAAAGGACATCATGTCTGCAACAACTATCAAATAGTATAGAAAAATATATAGAAAGAAATGTATATAAATAGATAAAATGTTATTATTATGAGGCTTGGCAATTTTTACAAACCTAATAAGTGAAAAATGTGATCTCACTGTATTAATTTGTATCTCTTTTCATTATGGAAAGACTATTTAAAATGTCCCAGAAACCATAATGCAGCATGACCACAAAAGCCATAAAATTTGAAAGATATTTATTGAGTGCCCACTCTCTACTAAGCTCCAGTGATAAAAATATGAAACACCACACGTAGTAGATGTAAAATGTATCTAATTGTTGTTTTAATCTTGCATTTCCCTGATAACAAAAGAGATTGGGCCCGGCCGGGCGTCGCTCAGCGGTTGAGCATTGACCTAGGATCCCAGCGATCAGGGTTCGATTCCTGGTCAGGGCGTATGCCCGGGTTGTGGGCTCGATCCCCAGTCGGGGGTGTGCAGGAGGCAGCCGATCAATGACTCTCATCATTGATGTTTCTATCTCTCTCTCTCCCTCTCCTTTCCTCTCTCTGAAATCAATAAAGATATATTTTTTTTAAAAAAGAGAGAGATTGGGTTATCTTTTCATAGGTTATACATATTGGCCACTTCAGGGGATTTCTGCTGTGAATTATTTATTCATATCCACTGCCCATTTTCTGGTGTATTGTTTGTCCTTTCCTTATTGATTTTTAGATGTCCTTTGTACATCCTGGAATCTAGATACTAGTTCTTTATCACACACATCAAAAGACTAGATGGAAACAATCAAGTCTGTGAAGCTCAGTGAGGCATATACTAAGGATCTTTCAGTTTTAAATGCCAGGTCTTGCAATTAAGGGAAATATTTCTGGCATGTGCTATGGGTCATTGTTGACTCTACTTGAGTACGTCTGAAAACAGGAAAAAAAAAAAAGAGAATGAGGTCTAATTTATAAAATATATGGCCTGTATTCTGCTGTTAAGAAAAGGGATTAGCAAAAAGAACAAAATAAATAAAAAGAAGAAAAGGGATTAACATTCATACATCTGGTCTATGTAATTTATTCATTATATATATTCTTACTGGGCTCAACATTTTTTGTTTATAATACATGAATATTAATTTATGAGTTAAAACTCCATTTAACTTCATGTTGATTTTTTTTTTTTTTAAGAATGGAAACTTACACATTTCTCTTCAGTTGCCACAGGTATTTCCAAGCAAAGAACTGCTAATCCCATTCGTTTAACAGAAAGGGACACTAAAGCCTGGTGAGTGGGCATGACTTGCCCAGCTCCATACAGGCAGGTACTAATCTGATTAGAACCTGTTTTCCTCAGCTCCTCAGGTCACGGTGGGGTCCCAGCTTCACCTGGGCTTCCTTCTCCCTTCTACATCATAGCTAAGCATGAAGTACGTGCAGAACAAATGCTCCTTTAGAAAAATGGGCCCTTCTTCAGCCTAGGGACACAGTGGAGGGGAGGCAGACAGCAGGTGTAGTGTAAATCCTCAGTGTTGGTGCAGACAGAGCCCAATAGTAGCCGTTGTTGGGGTCGCTGTAAAAGCTTCATAAATGTTCAGGATCGGTTGGCGTTATGTACTAGCCTCTTGATTCACAGGGAACACTCACCAGTTGCTGGGGTCACCCTCAATGCATGGTGAATAATTAAGGGATGGGAAATTAAGCAAGCAAATCAGTTCTCAAAGACCAGCCAAGGGCTCACAAGGAGTCCCCAGGGGAAGCACAGGAGCCTAATTGGTGCTCCTCAGTTACACAGTCAATACTTAGAAATGTTTCTGGCCCGTCTCTGGGAGCGGAGAGGATTGGAAATTCCTTTAGTTCCCTCAAAGGATGGGGGAGGAGAGACCTCGGTTTGTTTTCCCATCTGTGGAACCGGGACACAACAGTGTCGAGAGGAGGTGCGCGGGTGAGAAGTCAAGGTGAGGGGGCTTTCCCTCCTCCCTCCCCCATCTTTCCCATCTCAGCTGCCAAGGATTAGGAATCTGATGATTGGAAAATTTGTTCTTGGACGGTCAGAACACCTCTGGACCGGAATGTTCAGGGGCTGCAACACTCAGGGCCGGAAAGGTGCAGGCGCAAAAACCCGCAGCACCCTGCTCCTCTCAACCTCGCGCTCCTCCTTTCCCTCGACCCTCCCGCTTCCCTCCTCCTCCGTCGGCCCCGCCCCGCTCCTGCCCTTTCATTGGCCGAGCTGGCCGGCCGGGCCTCCCCAGGATTTAAAGGGCCCGCTCGCCGCGCTGCCCTCAGAGCCGCAGCTGGTCCCGGCCTTGCGGCCTGCGGGGTAGGCTGCCCGGAGGAGGCGGCGACGGTGGCGGCGGCGGTGCGTCCCCAGCCCCGGGACCGCAGCTTCCTTCCTGCCAGGTAGGTCACAGGAGTGCGCGCGCGGCTCCTCCGCTCCCATCCTAAGCCGGCCTCCCCGCACTGGTCTGCAGCGCGTGTTCTGGGGTCCCCTCTCCATCACCTTTCAGACTCCCCCTTCTGCTCTGACCCCAACCATCACCACCACCTCCCTGAAGCCCCGAGGCCTGAGCAGGGCTTTGTTGGTGGCCAGGAGTGGCCGAGTGGGGGTGAGATGGGGCACGCGGGGGATACAGGACACCCCTCACATCCGTACAAGGAGAGATGCACACGGCCCCCAAGTGTCACAGGATCTCCCTCTCTGCCCTCCACACAAAGTGACTCTACCTTGGAAACCAGAGAGCCTCCCCATTTGATATGCCAGCCTAGAATGTACATCATTCATTCCCCATCCGACTCCGACTCCTCACAGCATAGAAGGGGCACAGATCCTTCATTCACCACAGGTCATGGGCTGTGTGCGCGCACCCAGGACACCCCCCACACACAGTTGGCGGCTCAATCTGATGTACCTGACACTCACACCCTCCCCCAGCCCCCCAGTACGGTGTGTCTAAATGGGTTGGACAGCCCCAAACTGAAATCTGCGTGCTCAAGTCTATCCCTTGAGCATGGTCTGCCCCATGGACATCCTGGCTCTGTGTCTCCACTTTGACAGGTCTATCCATCTGTCCATCCATCCCTGAGGGGCTGCAATGGCCACCTTCAGCCGCCAGGAATTTTTCCAGCAGCTGCTGCAGGGCTGTCTCCTGCCTACTGCCCAGCAGGGCCTTGACCAGATCTGGCTGCTCCTTGCCATCTGCCTCGCCTGCCGCCTCTTCTGGAGGCTCGGTAAGTGCCTGTCACACTATGTGCCACCATTCCAGGCCATATCACACCTGCCACATTCATCCATACCAAGCCACACCTTATCCTGCCACATCTTGCCATGCCAAGTCAGGTGCCAATATGTCCAGCCCACCACATCCCACCAGGCCAACCACCATTCTACCACACCACATTCTACTATGCCCAGCCACCCTATGCTACACCATGCCAAGTGAAACCCAGCCATGCCAAGCCAGGCCTTTCAGTATTCCTGGGTTCTAGGATTCTGGAAAGCGGAGGTTCTTGGATTTGGGGATCCTGAAATGTCTACATCCCAATATTATAAGATTCTGGAATGCTGGTGTCAAATGGAATCCCAAAGTACCACGTTACAGGGTTTGGGGATCTGACAAGTTGATATTCTCACATTCTAGGCTTCCAAAATGCTGGCATTCTGGAGTTCTGGAATCAGGGCATGATGAGATTTCTGGATTCTAGGATTCTGGAATGTTTCCACAATCACAGCAAACCTATATCCAAATGCTAAGATCCCAAGTTCCCAAGGTCCCTTTAGGATGCTGAGAATTTTGGAAATCTGAAATTCAAAGATTCTACACTTTCTTTCTTCTCTTTTATTTTAATTGGATGTTCTATTTTTTCATAGGTTTCTCATTTTAAAATATTTCATTTACTGAAGTTAGGTTGAAAGAATAATACAATAAACACCCATATATGCATTACCAGATTCTCCAGCTGTCAACATCTTCCCACATTGGCCCACTCTATCACCTATCATCTATCTATCTAATCTATCTATCTATCTATCTATCTATCTATCTATCTATCTATCTATCTATCATCTATCTATCTACCATCTTCCTAAATCACTTGAATAACCTGCTGATACTTCACCCCAAATCCATCAGCGTGTTTCCCCCCAAAACAAAGACACCTTCCCCCAACAACCACAGCTTCAACCATCAACCCTCAAGAAACTTAATCTGGATGCAATATTACCCAATATAAATTGATACTCACATTTCTCTGAGGGTTCCCAAATGTTCTTTATAGGTGTTCCTTTTCTTTAAACCCAGGCCTTGGCCCTGGCCAGGTAGCTCAGTTAGTTAAAGCATTGTCCCAATTCACCAAGGTTTCAGGTTCAATCTCCAATCAGGGCACATACAAGAATCAACCAATGAATGCATAAATAAGTGGAACAAATCTCTCTCTCTTCCCTCCTTCCTCCTTTCCTCCCCCTTCCCCCTCTCTCAAATAAATAAATAAATAAACTCAGGTGTCACCACCTCTCCAGCTCCCCAACACCTGCTTTGGGCCCCCTGCAATCCCACCACATTCCAACCTCTAGCTTTGCCCAGGCTGTACCCCTGTTCAGGTTGCCCTCCCTTCCTGCCAGCCCACTCAACTCCTCTTTCTTGTTCTCTCACCTGAAGGGTTGCCATCCTACCTGAAGCACGCAAGCACCGTGGCAGGCGGGTTCTTCAGCCTCTACCACTTCTTCCAGCTGCACATGGTTTGGGTTGTGCTGCTCAGCCTCCTGTGCTACCTCGTCCTGTTTCTCTGCCGACATTCCTCCCATCGCGGTGTCTTCCTCTCCGTCACCATCCTGATCTACCTGCTCATGGGGTATGAGTGTGAGCCCGCATCCCCACACTGTTGGCAGAGAGGCTGCTCCTCGTGAGGTTGTTCAGGACAGGAAGAGCATGAGGTGTTCCTGGAGGGAATGTGGGAGACTAATTCTTTCTAAAGGCTGTACAGGACAAGCTGGGCTTGGGCTCCCCCTGGAGGAGGGAGTCTTGGAGAATTATTCCTCCATGAGGTTGTGCAAGACAGGGGAAGGTATAAGCCCCTCTGAACATTGGTCCCCCCTTTGTGGTCTCTGAGGCCATGGGAGTCATGGGCCCAAGACCACCACCTTTTTTCCCTCAGTGAGATGCACATGGTGGACACTGTGACATGGCACAAGATGCGAGGTACTTCCTGGCTCTCTCACCTGCCCCAACCCCCTGCCCCACTTTACATCTCCTAACTCCCGAACCTTGTCTTTCCTTCCCCATGTTTGTTCCTCATCTGTCCACCCCACTGAACGTACAGGCCTCAGATCCCCTTTACATCTATCTCTCTTTACCATGCCTCCTCCCCCTCCCCCCCTTTGTCTTTCCCATCTCATGTACGTGCCTGACTCTTGAAAAGGGGCATCGGCCAGTCCTGGGCCCACCTGCTTATCTGCCTATCTGACTCTGTGCCTACCTCTCCACCCTTGAACTTCTCTTTTCCTACAACCCCTCACTTGGTGTTCCCCATCCCCCCATGCTGACCTGCTCTCTGCCCATTCACTTGACCATGGGCGCCACACATAGGGGCCCAGATGATCGTGGCCATGAAGGCGGTGTCTCTGGGCTTCGACCTGGACCGGGGCGAGGTGGGTGCAGTGCCCTCACCTGTGGAGTTCATGGGCTACCTCTACTTCGTGGGCACCATCGTCTTTGGGCCCTGGATATCCTTCCACAGCTACCTACAGGCTGTCCAAGGTCGCCCACTGGTGAGGTTCTGGGTGGACAGGTGGGCAGGGACTGAGGGAGCCCCCATGGGGCAGTCTTCATGGAGCCTTGATCCCCACAGAGCCGCCGGTGGCTGCAGAAGGTGGCCCAAAGCCTGTCGCTGGCCCTGCTGTGCCTTGTGCTGTCCACCTGTGTGGGCCCTTACCTCTTCCCATACTTCATCCCCCTTGATGGTGACCGCCTCCTTCGAAAGTGAGCATGGCCTTTGAGGCCTCTGCCCTGCCGTGAGGGGGTTGGGTAGGGACCTGGGGTCTCCCCAGCTCTAAGCCTGTCTCTTAATGCTTCTATCTGTCTTCTGTTACTACAGCAAGAAACGCAAAGCCAGGTAAATGAGGGCAGGTGCTGAGGGCGAGTGGGCTAACTGGGGGTTGGGGGCACAGTCTGTGACCTCTTGGTTCTGTTAAGTCTGAGACCATCTGACCATCTACCCCATGACTGGACAGAGAATGACTGTCTGTGGCCAAGATTGGCTCTGTGAACCCATATATGTCTGACACACTGTATGACTGTCCATCTGTTCCACTGTTTCACCATTAGAAGCCAATTACATGACTAACAGAATGACAAGTATGGGTTGGTTGGTGATGCTGACCTGTGACTCTGGCTAGGGATGTGTATGGGTTGTTTGTCTCTCGGTCACTGACTCCCTATGTGAGACTGGAGTTCTGGCTGTGCCATTGTCAATGATGACCCCATTGTGGCTGTCATTGGGTAAGTCTGGCTTGTCCGTAACTCTGGCTGGAAATGGGTCTGACTGGAGCATGTTATGGTGCCTGTCTGTGATGGATTCTGCCTGTGGGTCTGCCTTCTCTGGCTGCATGGTGTTGTCTAGCTGAGGGGTTGAGACCTACTGTGTGCCTATGCCTGTCTGCAGGACTGACCATCAGCCTCTGGTATGACTGTAGGATTTCACCCAGCTGTTTGATTGCATGACCCCTCTCCCCACCCCCATTCACTGGCCACTGATTGTGTCTGATGTTGAATGATCCTCTGGATTGTGACTTGCCCAGTGACACCCAGTTAAGCAGCCAGGTGTTAATCCCAGGACTGATTCCAGAACCAACCCTTTTTCCAATGCGGGACTCTGACTATTTTTTACTGTCTTTCTTTTTTTTTTTAACTCCTCACCCAAGGATATTTTTTCCATTGCTTTTCAGAGAGAGTGGAAGGGGGGAAAAGAGAAAGAGAAAGCATGCAAAACATCAATGTGAGAGAGACACATCAATTGGTTGCCTCCTGCATGCACCTTGATCGGGGCAGGGGATTGAACCTGCAACCAACATATGTGCCCTTGACCAGAATTGAACCTGGGACCCTTCAGTCCACAGGCTCATGCTCTAACCACTGCTCAGGCTTTACTGTCTATTGTATGACTGACAGGATGACTGTCTTGAGTGTAGACTTGTGTATGTGTGCATAGCACGGTGCTTGATGACCTCTGTGCCTAACTACAGGACTTTTGTGTGTCTTATGGTCATTGAGTCAGGTTAGAGAGCTGTGAGGCCTGGAGTCTGATAGTATTTGTGTCTGGCCACATGGCTCTGTCATGGTATAGGGCTGTTAGGTTGGGCCTCTGACAGTGGCTGGGTCTGGATGTCTGGCCATGTAAGAATGTGGGACTGTGTCATATTGTAGAGCAGCTCATACATCCATTTGAGCCCCATGAAACTGGCAGTGTATATATGTGTGTGGCTATCACACTGCACCTCTTTTTGCTACTATGTTTCTGTCTTGTCTACGAACAACTCAGGCCAGCCTCCTGGGCTTCTGACTCTCTTTCCTTTCTTCTCTGCTGCCTTCCTGACCCCTGGGGGCCTTAGGGGCACCATGGTAAGGTGAGTTTACAGAGAGGGGCTGGGGATGATGACACATGGTGGGGTATCATGCTGGCCCCTGGGCATGATGCCTCTCTCCCTGCCCCTTTCTCCCCAGGTGGCTGCGAGCCTACGAGAGTGCTGTCTCCTTCCACTTCAGCAACTATTTTGTGGGCTTCCTGTCTGAGGCCACAACCACATTGGCGGGAGCTGGCTTCACCGACGAGAAGGATCACTTGGAATGGTGGGAAGGGCTGGGAGGCCATCCTCTCCCACAGGGTGCTGCATAGAGGAGCTGCAGGGAGGAGGGGGGTGTTCCCACGGGAGGAAATAGCCAAGACAAAAGTGTGGCAGTCAGATGAGTTGATATCCTAGATGAACTTGTATTTCTTTTGCCCACAGGGACCTGACAGTATCCAAGCCACTGAATGTGGAGCTGCCTCGGTCCATGGTTGAAGTTGTCACAAGCTGGAACCTGCCCATGTCTTATTGGCTAAATAACTGTGAGTCACCAAGTCACTACTCCAAGAGTGGGGAGTCCTCACCCCAGGCCTTTTCACATATCCATACAACATTTACTGAGAACCCATTGTGTGCTAAGCACTGCAGGTACTGCAGGGGCAAAAAAAAACAAAACACAAAAACCCAAATTCCTGCCCTTGTGGAGCTGGCATTTGTGTGGGGGGAGCAGATAATAAGAGAAAAAAATACACAATAGTTCAAATGATGATAGGTGCGATGGTAAAAAAGTAATAATAATAAATCAGGAAAGGATGATCTGGGAGTGTTGGCAGTGGGAGGTTGCAATTTTAAATAAATTAGCCACAGCGAGTCCCATGGAGGAGGTGACATTTGAGCAAAGATCTAAAGAAGGTGAGAGAGCAAGCAGTGTGACTATGTGGTGGGGAGTGTAACAGATGGAGGGAACAGCCACTACAAAGGCTCTGAGGCAGGATTATGCCTGGCATGTTTGAGGAGACCAGTTCAGCAGGAGGAAAGAGAGTGAGGAGGCCAATAGCAGGAGGTGAGGTCAGAGAGGTGACAGGGGTCTGGTCCTGTAGGGCCTCACTGGCCACAGGGAGGACTTTGGCTTTTTCTCTGAGAGAGCTGGAGCTACAACAGGAGTCTGAGCAGAGGAGGGCTTTGGGCTGACTTGGGTTGTAATGGGACCCTCTGGCTACTGTGAGGACAGATGGGGAGGGGGTGAGAATCAGAGCAGTGAAGAGGACACTGCAGTAGTCCAGGCCAGTGATGATGGTTGCAGATGTGGAAAGGAGAGGTCTGATTCTGGATGAATTCTGATCGTGAAACTGACAGGATTTGCTGAGTTTGGTCGTGGGAGTGAGGTTTTACCCTGAGGAACTGGAACAGTGGAGTTGACATTGGCAGAACTTTGGGAGGCTGTGGGAAAAACAGTTTGGGAGGAAAGTTCAACAGCTAAGTTTTAGACATATGAAGTGTGAGACCATTATAAAGACTTTGTGCTGGGGCTTCCAACATGTTACGTGCATCCTCACCCTGCCCTATGGCCCCCCAAGAAGGGCAGGAGGGAATCTTGGGAGACTCTTGACCCGCATCTCCCTCTTCCAGATGTTTTCAAGAATGCTCTCCGCCTGGGGACCTTCTCAGCCGTGCTGGTCACCTATGCAGCCAGTGCTCTCTTGCACGTGAGCAGGGTGAAGTGGGATCAGGGTGGAAGCTGGGCAGGGGTGGCAGGGCCTCTTCACTCACCTCATTGCCCCCTGGGGCCCCACCAGGGCTTCAGCTTCCACCTGGCTGCGGTGCTGCTATCCCTGGCATTTATCACTTATGTGGAGCACGGTGAGTACAGAGCCCAGCCTAACAGACAGGATGGAAGGTTGGTAGGGGGCTGGAACCTCTGTCCCCTGAGGCTAACCTGACTCCTTTCCCTCCCCCATCAACCCCAGTCCTCCGGAAGCGCCTGGCTCGGATCCTCAGTGCCTGCGTCTTGTCAAAACGGTGCCCACCAGACTGTTCACACCAGCATCGCTTGGTGAGAGTTCAGTCCAGGCAACCTCAAACCCAACACTCCCCCTCAAATATGTCACTTCTGTCTCCATTTATGTCTGTCTCAGGGTGCCCAGCTTCCTCTTCTGGTACCTGAGCCATCCCCAGAACCTCACCTCTATTCACTGCCATCCAACTCTCTAACAAACGTTTATCAAACACCTGCTGCATACACAGCAGGCATTCATGTCCCCAGTGAACACTTGTTGAACACCTACTGGTACCAGGCACGGTTTTAGGTGCTAGAGACACAGTGGTGAACAAAACAGACTACAAAGTTCTAGCCTTTGGGACAAACATTTTAACAGAGGACACAGTAAATAAAAAATAAGTTAGTAAAGTAAAATAGTTTGCTAGACTGTGATTAGTGCCAAGGAGGAAATACATAGGGAAAGGAGAAGGGAAGTATCAGGGAGTAAGTGGATTCCATTTTAAATAGGGAGGTGCCTTTTGAGTTCTTTAACTGAGGGAGGTGAGGGACAGAAGCATTTCAGGCAAAGGGAAGAACCAGTGTAAAGGCCCTGAGATGGGAGAGGACCTGGAATATTTGAGGAACAGTGAGGAGGCTAGTGTGGCTTGAGCAAAGTGAGAGAGGGGGAGAGTAGTGGGCCCTGTAGGACATGCTGGGGATTTGCTTTTGTTTTTCTGTTTTATTTTTTCATTCTGTTTGCAATAAGAAGTGTGGACAACCTCAGATTTGTCTACCATTCAACTGATGTTTATCACCATAAACCCAGAACTCAGAGCTCCACCATTCTGCCTCCTTTGTCTGAATACTCACATTTCCCCCAGCCTGGATGCCCTCAATGCTAACAGTACCCCGATCCCTGGATACCTCTTGAGCTCCCATAGGAAGATCTGAACCATCTCTTTCCTACCCCGGGGGTGCCACGGACATCCTCATTCCTGGAACCCACTGCACTTTGTACATCTCCCTGGGCTCCCCTGCCCAGGTGGGACTGAGAGACAGTGAGTAGGTCCAGCTGCCAAGCAAATCCATCTGTCCCCCACAGGGCCTGGGGGTACGAGCCTTAAACCTGCTCTTTGGGGCCCTGGCCATCTTCCACCTGGCCTACCTGGGTTCCCTGTTTGATGTCGATGTGGATGATACCACAGAAGAGCAGGTGAGGTGGGGCCCTGGGCTGGGGGTACCCAAGGATGTGCCACCTGCTGTTCATGGGAACCATGAGGACAAAGGGGGCCAGGGTGGCTGAGGTGTGAGGACCTTGTGCAGTGTCTCTCACTTGTGCAGCCACTGTTCCTTGGTCCTTCTTTCCCATTGTCTCTCTGGATGATTAGCACTGCTGGGTCTTTTATTTGGGTGAAGTGTACAAAATATGTTTATTTTACTTATAAAATTTATTTTATAGAGGTGGAATGCAAAATCCAGGTTTTACTTTTTTTCAATTAGTCATCATATTTTTGTTTAAGTAGAATCTGCAAGCTTTCTTTCTCATTTAAATTTTTTTAAAAATATCTTTACTCAGGTTGAGTGTGCAAACTCTAGATTCTACTTTTAAAATGTATATTAAAATGGGTATGCTATTTTTATTCATGTGGAATAAGCACATTCCAGATTTTAGTCCTTTTAAAATGAAAAACAAATTTAAAAATAATGTCTATGCATATGGCTCTTGCAGGATCCAGGTTTTGCTTCTCTTTTAAATTTTTATTTTTAATTAAAAATAAAACTTTATTTTGTATTATTTTCATCATTAAAAGCAATTTTTAATTTTTATTCAGGTTGAGTGTGCAAAATCTGGGTTTTGCTTCTTTTAAATAACTTTTTATCTTATTTTAATTAAAACATTTAAAAATAGTTAATGTATACCACAAGGTTCAAAATCCAAACAGTATTCAAGATTTTCAGGGGAAAAGACTTGCTCCTCTGTCTACTCACTGACCTCTTACAGGTAACCACTTTCATTCATTTTATTAAAATATCTTTCAAAAATTTAAGCATAATAAGCAAATATAAAAATATATTTTAATCCCCCCCCAGTTTTTACCCTAAAAGTAACTCATGAATGATACTGTGTACTACATATTGCTTTTTTATATAATAATCCTTGAAAATCTTCCACATTAGTACAGAGTCCTCATTTTTTTCTATTGTAAGGATATGACACAGTGTAGTTTGTCCCTTATCGGTGGACACCCACATGATTTCCAGTTCTTTCCTATTGCAGATGACATTGCAGCAAGTAATATCCTTGTACCCATGTGGATTCACACAGGTGAAGACAGAACTGTAGGATCTATTCTTAGTAGTGGAAATGGAGAAGTTACCTTTTTGCCCCCCTACCAGCAGTGTGTGAACATGTCTGTCACCCCACCAACAGAGTGCCTCTCAGACTTCCTGGATGTGTTTGCCAGTTTGAGAGGAGAAAGATTATGAATGAGGCCATAAGTTTAAGTATTTCCTTCACTGAGAATGGCCTACTCACCTCCTTTGCCAATTTTTGTCTTTTTAAAATATTGATTTCTAAGAACTCTTTACATATAAGGGAGAGTACAGGTCAGAGAGTGGGGTTGTCTTGTCCTGTTTTTAAAATTATTTTTAAAAAAGAAAACATGAAAGAAAAAGAACTAAATCTGCTTACCTTTTATATGCACCCAGTCTCTTCTCTGGGGCCTCACCTAAGGTTACCACGGAGTCACAGATATGGTCTTGAGCAAAGGATGGGTTTTCCTGAGATCTTCTTTGTTCTTGCTGAGTGGGACCATCACCTCTTTCTCTCCCACAGGGCTATGGCATGGCATACACTGTCCACAAGTGGTCAGAGCTCAGCTGGGCCAGTCACTGGGTCACTTTTGGATGTTGGATCTTCTACCGTCTCATAGGCTGAGGCACATCTGTGGACCCTCCCAGCTCCCTCAAGACTCAAGACCCCTCCTCAGGGTGCCAGCTCTGATGGAGGATGAGGGAAGGCCTCTCTCTAATTCTTGACCCCTCTCCATCATAGCCCCCCCCAACACCCATACACACACACACACACACACACACCATTTTCATGCCTGCTGATCCCCACCCCACCACAAGGCAGGAAGGGGGTGATCCTTGCTGGGGCCTAGGAGTGGGGGATGCTTAGGGAAGCAGAGAGGGGGAGATCCACAGCCTTCCTGCCTTCCTACTCCCTTTTTATATAGTTTGTTATTGTCGAATAAAAGTAGGAAATATACAAAAGACTCTTTTTTCACTGCTCAGTGGGTCTGATACCAATTGGCTGGAAAACTGGGGGGTCCCCATTCTGATTGGTTGCTCTAACTGGGACAGAGAGAAGAGAAAGTAAGACAGTAGATGCTTAGTGGTCCTTAGGACTGAGGGTTGTGAGTTGTAAGTGGACAGGAGGTTTGGGATGGGTCTGAATTCTCACTGATTGTGGGGTCTGGGTGCCCGCTGGCTTAGAGTTGTGGAGTTCTGATTGGTTCTTTGGAGCTGGCATAGGGAGGTTGAGGATCTCCATGCCAACTGGCCCTCAAGGAGTTTTGATTGGTTTTTCTGACTTGAAGTCAGGAGAGGTGAGGATGACCGCTAAGGAGTCTAAGCGCTGAGGTAAAGGATGGAGACGTAGTGTACAGGCTGTGATCTGTCTTAGTATTGTTTCCTTGCCCATTCAGGCATTAAGAATGAAGGTTTTGTCTGGAAACTGATTAACTGGTCTGCTTAGAAAACGGGGGCAAAGATAAGAGGACGCTAAGCAACGCTGATTCAACAGCAGATGATAAGGATGACTACCCAATTTCTGAAAATGATTGACGGATAAGAGGTTAGGGAAATTCAAGCCAAGACTCGTTGCTGGTACCTTTGGCAGAAAACGCCCACCCACTTCGGCACACCCCGCCTTCACCCACCTCTAGATTCTGGCTCAGTCAACAATGAAAATGGCACCACACGTAAGGGCGGGGCCGGCGGCACACAGAAAGCTCCTATTGGTTGAGAGCGGCACTGGCCACCTCCCCAGCCCCTCCATTGGCCAACTCCATAAGACGAGGAACCTGTGAGGAAATGGGTCTGAACTAGGGCTGTGACAGAGCCCACAGGACAGCCTTGAGAAAGCCCGGACCCTGCAGGAGAGGTCGCTGGACAGCGCCGCTGAGTGAGTGCCCCCTCTGCCTCGCCTGCCACTCTATCCCCTACCTCTCCACAGGTAAACGGCCGGCCACAGGCGCGCCTGCAGGAGACCCTTCCCCCTCCAGCCCGCCACCTTTCCACCCAACCCCACGCGCCTGCGCGAGACCCCCTGGCTACCGCGTGGTCCTCCGGAGCACAGAAGATCCTCCTTCTCATTGGGCAGCTGGACTAAAGGGTTCTAGTTCTGATTGGTGGTCTCCGTATTTAACCCTCCTTTTCTTCTTTAAGCACCGCGCGGTAGACCTGTGCCTTCCGCTTTCCTATTTCTTGCAGTCTGCTGATGGTGTGCCGTGTTGCGGGAAGCACTTGGCTTTCCACGCACTGAACCTGAGGATTGTAGTTCTCATTAGTCTTCTCTCTTCTGTCCTGCAGTTTCCAGGACTGCAGAGAGGGACTTGCTCTCCGCTGAACGATGCAGGACAACTGACTCCTGCAATGGGACCCAACCAGTTGTCTGTGTCTCCCAGCAGCCTGTGACCCCTGAGGGCATGGACCAGGCCTAGTTCCTGTGTCTACCCTTACCAGGGTGTGACCTGTGAGGGCTGTGACCTATTCCGATTCTTTGCCCACCAGACTGTGACCAATGAGGGCAGGGACCGGTCCTGGTTCTTGTATTCCTAAGCTGACTCTGACCCTGAGGGCAGGGAGCTGGTCTGGTTACCACATCGTATGGTTCACAGAGGGCTGGAACAAGCTTTCAGCCTTTCTGTGGCCTTAAAACAGCATATAATTAGATCTTGTTTTTAGTCCAGTTTTATAAGTGCATTTACATTTCTTATGATAATAAACCATTTGGATTTGATTTTATGATCTCATTCTGTGCTTTCTATTTGTTCAGGTTTTTCGTTTCCTTCTTTCTACTTATCCACACACAGCTATCAGCCTACAAAGACATGGCAACCAGTGCTAGCCCCTTGCACCCATACTGGCCTCGGCACCTGAGACTGGACAACTTTGTGCCTAATGACTACCCTACCTGGCATATACTAGCTGGCCTCTTCTCTGTCTCTGGGGTCTTAGTTGTGACCACGTGGCTGTTGTCAGGACGTGCTGCCACCATCCCACTGGGGACCTGGCGACGACTGTCCCTATGCTGGTTTGCAGTGTGTGGGTTCATCCACCTGGTGATTGAGGGCTGGTTCAGCCTGTACCACGAGGACCTTCTTGGAGACCAAGCCTTCTTGTCCCAACTCTGTGAGTCCTGAGTTCTTTCATGTGCTGTGGGAGGGAATTTTTCCTGCAAGGATTGGCTTAAATGTTTACCCACCTAACAACTTTTCTTCTATTAATTTATTTAAAATTTTTATTTAACTTTTTTGTCACATATATATTCACATGGTTCAAAAAACAAACCATTTAAAGAAGTATGCAGTGAAAATCTACCTTCTGTCCACCAAGTTTTCCCAGTTATTAGCCACTGTTAATAATTGCTTGTTTTATTCCAGGGTTTATTCATACATAAATTACACACAGAAGCCTCAGTTTGCTCAGTTGTAAAAGAGGGGTAATAATATTACCCAAATATGTGTAAGGCACTTAGAACAGTGTTTGCCAAACAGTAGATGCCATGTAACTATTATTATTATTATTATTATTTGGCAGACAATAGATGCTATATAACTGTTTATTATCATCATCATCATTTTTATTTTTCCCTTTTATGTAAACAAATGGTAACATGCTATATACACTTCTGAACTTTGCTTTTTTAAACCAAGTCACTCCTCATCAGTTCATAAAGAGCTTTCAAAGCATAGATGTTACAGAATTATTTGACTTGTCTAGCATCGGTGGGCATTTCCCCCAGTCTTTTGCTGTTATAACCAATACTCCTTTTTGTCCTCATGAATAAAGCTGCTGTGAACATTGTTATAAGTCTTTGTGTGGAGATCTGCTTTCATTTCTCTTGGGTAAATATGGAGGAGTGGCTGGGTTGTATGGTAGATATGTGTTTAACTTTATAAACTGCCAAACTTTTCAAAAATGGCTGCACCGTTTAATATTCCCACCAGCAGTATATGAGAGTTGTATATCCTCATTGACACTTGGTATGGTCAGGTGTTTCTTAAATTGCAGTCCATCTGTGGATGTGAGTGATATCTCATTGTGGGATTTTAATTTGCTTTTACTTAATGATTAAAGAAAGTTTAAGCACCTTTCATCTGTGTATTGACCATTTGGAAATCCTCTTTAGTGAAGAACCTACTCCATTCTCCTGCCTGTTTTTATATTATGTGATCTGCATTTTTCTTATTGATTCTCTGCTGGTGCTTTCATTCATTCATCTGTTCACTTTCATTCTCTCTCTCAGTCCCTCCCTACCCCCTCTCTTTCTCTCTCTCTTTCCCTCTATCATTGGCTACTTAATTCACTCCATCATCTATACCTGCCTGCTTTTTTTGTTGTTGTTAATCCTCATCCAAGGATATTTTTTCGGTTGATTTTTAGAGAGAGTGGAAGGGAGGACAGGAGGGGGAGAGAGAGAGAAACATTGATGTGAGAGAGACACATCAGTTGGTTGCCTTTGAACAAGCTCTGACCAGGGCAGGGGAGATCAAACCTGCAACCCAGGTACGTGCCCTTGACCGGGAATCAAACCCAAGACCCTTTGGTGTGCGGGCCGATGCTCTAAACCCTGAGCAACACAGGCCAGGCAATACCTGCCTCCTTTTTATTCTATAGATAATTATTGAATACCAGATAATTATAGCAACACTTACTGTTCTATGTCAGGTTTGCACACATATCTTATATACATATATTAACTCTAAAATCCAAATAGCTGCCCCATTTCAGATGAAGAAATGGAGGCATGGAGAGGTTATAAAGCCTGCCTTATTAGATGGGCCCTCAGCTCTCACAAGTCTGAGTTCCTTTTCCTGCCTTTATTCTTCATGTGTGTCTCTTGTCTTCTTCAGGGAAAGAGTATGCCAAGGGAGACAGCCGATACATCCTGTAAGTATTTGCCTCTGTCAAAGGAGACCTGAATTGGTTTGGGGGAGGGGTGAGTCAGGGAACACTAATGGGGTGCCCTATGGTTAGAGCACAGTGCTGCCAGTGTCACCCCATCCTTTCTCCTGCAGGAATGACAACTTCATGATATGTATGGAGACTATGACGGCCTTCTTGTGGGGACCACTCAGCATTTGGGTGGTGGTTGCCTTTCTCCGCCAGCAGCCTCTTCGCTTTGTCCTACAGCTTGTGGTCTCTGTGGGTGAGTAGAGGGCCTATACTGGGTGCTGGAGGGATTATCGGGGATGTACAGATCCGATAAGGCGCATCCGTGTGGGTGGGATCTCTCAATTGTGCCCGTCCAGGGCTGAGTCAGACTGAATGACAAACTCCCTAAGGTTTTAGAACAGCCATGCCCCTCTCAGCCTGTGTTCTCAAGTGGGAAGTGTTCATTTCTCCTCCTCCATCACAGTCTCTTATGAAAGTTACATGAGGTGGCCTATGCTGGCAGGAAGCCCTTGAGTCCTGTAGGCTCAGGATTTTGAGCCTCTTTCATCTGAGATTCAGTCCTCTTGTGTTCTTACGTTGTTAGCTTTCTTTAGTTCTAGAAATGTGAGTTCTCTTTAGTCCTGGAATCCTCAGCTGTCTTGAATGAAAGGATTTTGAGCTTCCTTAAATTCTGGAGATACGTTTCTAAAGTCTTCTTTAATCTATTGGTCCACCCTCAATCTCTGTTTTCTTTTTTTTATTATTATTGTTCAAAATATTACTGATATCCCTCAGTAAAAGAACCTTAACTTAAAATGATATGAGGACAGAAATAAGTAAACAAGCAAACAAAAAAGAAACAATCAGGAATATTGTTGGATATTTAGAAATATTAAGTAAATACTATTAATTTATTTTAGGTATGATAAGAATATTTGATAATTTCTGTTAATATTTTAGGTGTAATAATGGTATTTCATAATATTAAGGAATTACTATTAAAGATTTCATGGGTGTGCTAAAAAAAAATTCTGGAGATATGAACTCTCCTGGGTTCTGAAATTCTCAGCTTCCAGTTTCTGGAATTCTCACTTTTCTGATTTTTCAACTTTTCAGCTATATAATCTTAGCTCTCTGAATTCTTAGCTCTCTGAATTTGGGAATCCTAAGTGCTGAGACCTCAAATGATGACTTGGAAAATGCCTTGGAATAGCTCCTCCTCCTCATAAAGTTTCCTCATTTCCCTTCCACCTCCCACAGGTCAGATCTATGGGGATGTGCTATACTTCCTGACTGAGTACCGTGATGGATTCCAGCATGGGGAGCTGGGCCACCCGCTCTACTTCTGGTTTTATTTTGTCTTCATGAATGCCCTGTGGCTGGTGCTGCCCGGAATCTTTGTGCTCGATTCTGTGAAGCAGCTCACCCGTGCCCAGAGACTGCTGGACGCCAAAGCTACAAAAGCCAAGAGCAAGCAGAACTGATAAGTGATGGACTGCGCTTGAACACTGGCTGATGATGAACTCTCAACCTGCCAGAATAGTCCAATCCTTGCTCCCACAGGTTGAAAGGACAAAGCAAATCGATCTGTCATACTCAGGCTGATGGGTGGGCACCAAAAGGGCCAGCAACAGGGAAGAAAGGAGCTGTGTGGAGCCACTGCCAGGAGCTGTTGAGACAAAAGTCCAAGAGAACCTAGGAGGTCTGCAGTGATGGTAATTTTTAAAACCATGAAATAAAATGTCTTGACCCTAACACTGAGAGATCTTTAATTACTGACCCCAAAGACACCTCTATCACTCACTCATTCCACAGACCACCATTATCTCAGCCATAGATTCCCATCCTTATCACATACACCTCACAAACCCCCATCACTAACCCCAGAGATTCCCATGGTAGCTGATTAGATTCATGAGTCACACACCTGCAATCTCTTTTAAGGACTGATCTTCTACCCATACCCTTGGTGTTCTCTCCAGAACACACTTTCTCATTTTTTTGCAATAGGGACAGGCTGAGAATTTTCCGAACCTTCAAGTTCTTAAATTTACTCAATCTCTTGTCTCCTGATTAGGCACCCCACAGATACCCTCACCTCGAAGACCCCCAAGTACTCCAAAAAAACCCATCACTGACCCCACAGACTCACCCATCACTACCCTAAGGATTCCCATCATTTACCCCAGAGACCCCACAAAACTCACCCCCACAGACCCTCCCATCACTCACCCCATATACCCCATCATTAACCTTTAAGATACCTATCACTCTCTCCACAACAGCCTTTCATTTGCCCTCTAGACTACCCATCATTCACCTCACAGACCTCTATCACTCACACCACAGACCCTATCACTTGCCTAACAGACCTCCCATCATGTACCTGACAATTCCATGACTCACCCTATAGACTCCCCCCATCATGTATCACAGATCCCTATCATTTACCCTATCGGCCTCTCATCACACCCTACAGATGCCCCATCATCCACTCTTTAAACTCGCCATAACTCACCTTGCAGAATTCATCATCATTCATCTCACAGTCTTTGTCATTAACCTCAGAGACCTTCAGTCATAAAACAAATGGGTACTTGAGGAATTTTGAGGAGGTGACAAAGAATGAATAATAAAATTACAGATACCTCTACCCTGGCTCCAGGTGTCCTGTACAGAGCAGGACTTCAGTTCCAATCTTGGTTCTGCTTGAGCCTGCAATATAGCTTTTGAGAAATGCTTCACGTTTAAGGTCAAAGCTGTGAGTTACTTCCTCATCTCATATCCATCACTTACCTCGTAATTACTTAAGGCATGCTGGCCTTTCTCTTCCTCAAACACACCAGGCATAGCCCTACTTTCCATCCATTGCACTGTCTACTCTCTGTGTCACTTACTATCCCCTTGACCTTGAGGATGTTTCTTCCTGACCTTCAGTGCTCATCTGTAAAATGCTAGTAATACCTTGTAGGGTTTTATGCAGGTTAAATGAATTAAAATATGTAGATGGTCTGGCATACAATTTGTATTTGTTGAATGGAAGAATAAATAAATGAGAGAGAGTTCTCTCCAGGACCATGGTAAGGACCTCCTTTTTTTTTCTTTAATATATCTTTATTGATTTCAGAGAGAGGAAGGGAGAGGGAGAGAGAGAGAAACATCAGTGATGAGAGAGTCGTCATTGATCAGCTGCCTCCTGTACGCCTCCGACTAGGGATCAAGCCCACAACCTGAGCATGTGCCCTGACCAGGAACTAAACCTCAATCTCCTGGATCCTAGGTTGATGCTCAATGGCTGAGCCATGCCCGGCCGGACAGGACCTCCTTTTTTATTTTGTTTCCATTATCTTTCCATCCAAGGCTCTCTCCACAACCAAGACAGAGGCTTCTGACCATATCATACCCACATCTAAAACCTGTGCTTCAGTGCCCTCAGGATAAACTCCAAGCTCCAGGCTAATGTTTTGCTCATACCACCCTATGATAATTTTAATGAAAAGCAGACTCTCAAACTCCTTGTTTCCATAAAAAAATAAAGCAGTGCTGTAAGAAATATTTTTGATTCCAGCACATGGGGCAAAAGAAATGTGCCAATAACCCTCTTCCGGCTTTCAAAAAATTCCCCATTATTTATACATTCCAGAAAATAGATGTCAATATTAATACCAAGGCAACAAATTATTTTAAAAGATACCAAAATAGAATTGCAGTCTTCTTTATAAAAAGTTAATGTTAAGGGTAGCAGCCATACAATACCAACAATAGCTGAAGTCCAGGCATCTTACAGGACTCCTTTATTAGAAATTACATTTGAAGAAAAAGAAAAAATAATAAACACGAAAAAATACAACACACACACAAAAATTGAATTTGCAAGAGCAGACTGTATTTTGCCCAAACCATATGGATGTGCAATGAAGTGAGGAGAATGCCCTTTTGCATTTTTCCATACATAAAGTTTCTCAAAGGAATCAGATATGTTCAATTGTTAGCTGATATTTAGTGGACACGCACCATTTAATAACAGGATCGACCTCAGCATGCTGTCCTTGAGGATTAAATAAAATGAAAGCGAACTAAAAACTAAGACCTCCAGAAAGCATAAAAACGGCTTTTTTGGAGAACAAATTACAAAAATTTAAAATGTACAGCTCCATGAATTTTCACAATGTGTAAACTATTTTTTAAAAAGATTCTGGAAAAAGGGTTATTTTTCCATTCAGCGGATTCATTTGAAGAGAGGGCCACAGCATCTGAAAGAGATGACATCATCTGTAAGCTGAGGCAAAAGGCTACTTGGAGTAGGCTGTGGGGGGCCTTGACGTCATCGCTCAGCAGCTTCCTTTCTCCGCCCACTTCCCTCTGGAATGGGTCATCACTTTAACACTAACTAGGTGAATCCGGAAGTAAACTATACAAACAGCCAAACCACGGACAAGGGGAGGCGGGACCTCAGTAGGCGCCTGCGCACTGGCTGAAGTGAGGCAAAATGCCCGGCGCTGGAGGGCGGGGCTCCTGGCAACAGTATTCTGTGCGCACGCGCAGAAGCAACCTCCACTCAGCCAGGTGTGTGTGTGGTGGGGGGGGGTGCTAGGGTCGCTCAACGCCTTCTGCGCCTGCGCCCGGGCGCAAGGTGGGGCTGCGGGCGCCGGCACTCTGGAGTACAAGCAGGGGTAGTGGGGCAACCGTCACCCGTCACCCTAAGGAGGGTGGCGGCAGGATGGCGACGGCCTCTGGGTCCTCGGATTTGGCCGGCTCCGGAGCGCCCCCGTCTGGCGGGGGAGTCCAAGCGGCGGCGGCGGCTGAGGAGGAGGAGCGAGAGGTGGTACGGGTCCGAGTCAAGGTGAGGTTGGCAGCCGTTCAACTAGCCTGCCCGAGCCTCCCAAGGGAGGAGAAGGCAGTGGCTGTCATAGGGTGGAGGGCGGGACCTGAGATTTGAGACGTTACCTGAGGGGCGAGGCTGGAGGGCCTAGTGATGGTGGCAAGGGGTGGAGTAGGCTGGACCTGGGAATGCGGGGGCAGGGCTGGAAGGCGTGGAGACTAAAACTGGGTGTGCGGAGATTTCGGTAGAGAAGAGGGGCTATAGGGATGGAGGAGGAGCCTTAGTAGTTGAGGAGTGGGGCCCAGAGGAATGGGGTGGGTGTCGCTGTCAGAAAAGGAGGCGCCGAAGTCAGTTAACATATGTGTTGAGTGCACTTTTGTGCAAGTCGCCACCTGGTGAGGGAGACAAACAGCTAAATAAATGAGATGCTTCGGACAGTGGTGAATGTCATGAGGAAATAATGAAAAAGGTTCTCAACTAGGGTGTTACTTTAGCCAAGGTTGTACAGGGAGATCCCCAGAGAGGTAATGAAGGAGCCGAGACTCGAATTAAAAGGAGTCAGCATGTGCCTACCAGGGGGAATGAGTGTTCTAGGCAGAGGGAACAGCAAGGGCAAAGGCTGGGAGGTGTGGATGAGCTTGGCATGTGCCCCTAGGTTCCGATATTCCTGGATCCAAGAGAGTGAGGGGAAGACTGGATGAAGGTGAATCAGAGAAGTGAGAGAGGGGCAGATTGTGAAGGCCCTTTGGTGTGTACTCTGAGTAAGAAAGCTGTTGCACTAGTTCCAGCAAGCAGTAATGGTGGCTCAGACTAGGGTGGTGGCATTGGTGGTGCTGAGAAGACGGTAGATTCTGGAGAGAAGGAAATGGATCACTTAAATATACTAGAGGAAGCTCTAAGGTAGAGGTTTGGGAATTAAGAAAAGAGATGATACCTGAGCTGTGAGTGAACCACTTGAAGAAAGTGGGAAGGACCTTCCAGACAGGGGGATCAGCAGAAGCAAAAGGCCTGAAGCCAGAATGTGTTCAAAGTAACTTACAGCAGTTTGGTAGTACCAGAGTGTAAAGTTCAAAAAAACTGCTGGGAGAGAGGCTGGCTGGGTCCTACAGGCCCACCTGTTGGGGACCCTTTGAAGATATTTAAGCAGGGGAGCATTGTAGCTTGATGTGCTAGATTGGTTGCAGCATGGAGGACTGATTTAATAGAGGCCAGACTGTACGTGGTGATCCTGGCAACCATCATTGATGGGTTATAGAGGGAGGATTGGGTGCCTGGACTATTGCAGTAGCCTCCTCCTCACTAGACCTCTGCTTTCTCCCTTGCCCCCCACAGTCTGTTCTAAGGAGAGCAGCCAGAAGGATCCTGTAAATCTTAAGTCAGACCACATCCTTCCTCAGCTCAGAACCCTCCCACGCTCCTGCCTCACTCAAATAAAAAAACAATGTCCTCACCATCGTTCAGAACACCCACCTTGATCTGGCCACCACCGCTTCTCTGACCTTGCCTCCTACTGCTCACTCTTCAGCATGGTGATATGGACCCTGATAACCTACTCTGTGTCTTCTCTCCCCAGAAATGTGAGAGCTTCTTGCCACCTGAATTCCGCTCTTTTGCCGTTGACCCCCAGATCACCTCACTTGATGTGTTGCAGCACATTCTCATCCGAGCATTTGACTTGAATGGGTGAGTAAGGGGATGCTGGTGACTGACCATTGGACTACCCACCTCAACAGTGATTGTTTGGCTTTTTTATTGTTGTTTGGTAGGTTATTTGTTTGTTTTATTATTATAAGTAATCCCACAGTGAACAGCCACATATGCATATCTTGGAGTATTTGAGGAAATCTAGTCATAGGATAAATTCCTAGCACTGGTATTGCTGGATTAAAGGGTGTATGCTTTTAAAATTTTCAATGGGTGGTTCCAAAATTCTCTCCGGACAGATTTTACCAATTTAAAATCTCACCAGTAGCATATAAAATATCTGTTTCCCTTACACCCTCACAAACACTGGTTACTAGAAAACACAGGAAAATTTGCCAATCTGACAGATGAAAAGTGGGGTCTCTTGGGGGCAGGTGTGATGGTTATTTTGTTGTGGTTATTTTGGAGGAATACATATACATGGTAACAAACTCAAAGAGTACAAAAGTGATGGGTATTTAGGATATTTCCATGGTTACAGTAGTCGTCACACAACATACTTCTTTACATAGTTACACCAGTATATCTGAGAACAAATTCCTAGTTGTTATTTGACTTTCTTGCATAAACATCTTTTGTTGTGAAAAATGACAATCATAAAGATTGCTTTTTTTAATGCAGTAAGAAGGCTGCTTTCTTTCCACTTCTATCCTTCAACTACCGTACTGTTACCCTCCCTAGAGGGTACCAACATTTTACCAGTTTCCAGTGTGCGCTCCAGATACAAGCAGGTGTGTGTCTGTTTCTGTGTTTGTGTAACAAAGTAGAGATGAACGAGCTGCCCTCATTCCTTAGCACAATATCTAGAACATAGTAGAAAGTTGTTGTCAACACCATCTACCTTTCCCTGATTCTTTTGGAAACTGTCCCTGAAGCCTCCAGGGCACTGGGGCACTGAGAGCTGCCACACCTCCCATGTCCAGGAAGAAGAACTTTGGCATCAGCTACCTGGGCCGGGATCGGCTGGGGCAAGAAGCTTACCTCTCACTCTTGTCTGACTGGGACCTCAGCACAGCCTTTGCCACTGCCTCCAAACCTTACCTGCAGCTGCGTGTAGACATTCGGCCCACTGAGGACAGTGAGTACCCAGTGTCTGGGGGGTACTGCTCTGGGACCTATCCTGTCCCCATAGGATGACACCACCCCTTGCAATACACTCCCTCACAGTCAGCTAGGAAGCAAGGTAGCCTAGTTTCAAGCCCTGGGTTGGCCACTGGGCCTCAATTTCTTTACCTGTAGAGATAAGGGTATCTTAGGGCTATCAAGAGGATTAAACAGAGAAATTCATGTAAAATGCCTGTAATGGTGCATGACTGCATAGTGAATGCTCAAAAAGTATTAGCTCTAATAACAGTAATTATCACATTATATTTACTATTGTAGCATATAATTTAGTAATATGTAATTATATAATGCAATATAACAATAGAGCTATAGAATACAAAATAGTATGCTTCAATTCTAATAATATGTTAATGTAGCAATGCTGATTATAATAATGGCAGTTGTATTTATTTATTCACTTATCCTGCACTCATATTCCTTTGTTTGTGTTATTGCTCACTCATTCATTTGTTCCCTTGATCTCTTAGCTACTCTTCTCATATTTATTCCCCCACTCTTGCCTATGTTGGTCCCTCAGAGCACACACATTCACCCAAAAATAATATGTATGTACATGGAGAGAACGAAATGAAACAAATGTGGCAAAATTGTGACCAGTTAGGGGAGCTAGGTGAAGGTTGTATGAGTGTTCAATGTATTCATCTTTTTAACTTTATTGTAGATTTGAATTTTTTTTAAATAAAAAGTTGTAGAATAGAAGATGTGGTTCCCAGACTCAGGGAAATCCTGTGGCCATTTGGGACAACTGAGGCATTTTATTGACATCATAATAATATAAATAACTAACATGTGTTAAACACTTGGGGCCGTTTTACACACATAATATTCATTCACTGGATTGTCAAAACAGTCCTGTAGAGGAGGGCCAATTGTTATCCCCATGTTATAGATGAGGAAACTAAGGCTCAGAAAGGGGACAGAACTTGTCCATGTCAGACTGTAAGTAGGGGAGCAGGATTTGAGCCCAAGTTATGGCTGAAATGGCTCCCCAGTCTTAATCATTTGATTACAGAATTTGGGGCTTGCTAAGATTGGCAGCCTTCAGAAAAAGAGACAAGAGAAAAAGAGATAGAGAGTGAAACAACAAGAGTCAGAGAGAAAGATGGTGACAGAGACAGGCAGAGAGACCAATGGAAAAAGACAGGTAGCCCTGGCCAGTGTGGCTCAGTTGGTGGTAGCATCGCCCCTTGCACCAAAAGGTCCTGGGTTTGATTCCCAGGCAGAGCACATACCTAGGTTACTGGTTTGATCCCCAGTCGGGGCATGTGCGGGAGGCAACAGATTAATGTTTCACTCTTTCCCCCTCTCCTTTCCTCTCTCTAAAATCAATAAAAGCATGTGCTTGGGTGAAGATTAAAAAAAGAAGACAGGTAACCAGAGATACAGGAACTTCTGCCCCTGAATAGCCCTATGTGTTTAGGCCAGTCTCTTAACCAATTCCTCGAGCCTCATTTTCCGTACCTGTAAAATAGACATAGTAGCACTATTTCAGTAAAGAAATCAAATCTGCTCAGCTAATAAATACATGAAGAAAACCCCAACTGCATAAGAACTGAGAGGAATGCAAATAAAGCAAGGAGACAGACACCGATCAATTTGGCAGAAAGACATTTAAAAGTGGTTGTTTTTTTTTAAGGGAATCAACTTTCCAGTTATGATGAGTTCATCTTTTCCTCCTGTGTCTTATTTATCAAATTCCTGCATTTACACATGTTTGTTCCTAAATTCCTGATTCTCTAACACTGATCTCTGTTAAATCTTAAGCCAGTCCCATGTTGTTTTAATCACATAGCTTTATGATATATTTAATGAGTTCTTTTTTAAAAATATTCTGTGTACTTACTATTCTTTTCATTTAATAGAGTTAGCTTATCATTCCATTAAAATCCTGATGGGAATTTGGAGTTGCATTTTTTTTTGGAGTTGCATTTTTAAAAGAAACTAAATTTTAATTACCCATTAAATACATTCTCCTTATTAAAAATGAAGGCATTTCAAATATTAATGTTGAAGTCTCCTGAAACCACTATGCCTATCTCAATCCCCTGCCCTTTTGCCCTGCAGGAACCACTTTGATTAGTTTGAATGTAACCTTGCAGGTCCTTTATTTATTCATGCATGCACACACACACATACACACAGAAATGTATCCACATATAGAGATACTTAAGTATATTTGTATGTATACACAAATGTATATACTTATAACATAAATGGTATCATACTATACATTAATAAGTATCCAATAGATGGAGCATTTGTTATAAATATTATTAACGGCATTCTTGTGATTGTGTTTATGATAGTGAAAGCAACAGGCATGTTGTGACTATTTGGATGGTCCAGTCCCTCTTTCTGGGAAGAAGTCAGTTTCTGTCACCTCTACAATCAGGACATTAACAAGCCTAGACCTTCGGCCAATTTATGCATTTTTTATATGAACCTTTTTTTTAAATAACCACCTATTAGATGTATTGCAAATATTTTTTCCCGGCTTACCTTTTGTTTTATGGCTTTGTCTGTGGCATCTTTTATCTATCTTTTTCTTTATGATTTCTGAGTTTCTCCTTAATTTGGAACTTCTTCCCCATCCGCAAGTTACACAAGTGTTCTCTTACATCTCCTAATATGCTTGTTACTTTCTTTTTTACATATAAATCTCCACTCTGTCAACATTGTGATAACTAGATGTAATTTTTTATTTTATTTTTTAAAAGACTAGTTTATTGATTTTTAGAGAGAGGAAGGGAGAAGAGAGAAACATCAATGTGAGAGTGTAACATCTACCAGGGATTGAGCCTGCAACTCAAGCATGTGCCCTAACTGGGAATCAAACCAGCAACCTCTGGTGCACTAGATGACGCCCAACCAACTGAGCCACACCAGCCAGGGCTAGACATAGCTTTTTTTTAAAAAAAATTCCAGACAATTAATTATGTCAGTATCATTTATACATGTTATTTATTTATTTATTTTCAGAGAGAGAGAGAGAAAGAGACATCAATATGAGAGAGAAATACCAGTTGGTTACTTCCTGCACACACCCCAACCAGGGATCGAACCTGCAACCTTTTGGTGTACAAGATGATGCTCCAACCAACTGAGCCACACCAGCCAGGGAAGCATCATTTTTCAAATAACCACCTTTTCTACATTGATTTGAAATGCTACTTTTTTCAATACTGAGTTCCCATGTGTACTTGGAATTATTTCTGGGCTTCCTATTGCATTCTACCAATTGGCTCTCTTTGTCTATTGCTATACTAACAACATATTTTTATCACAGGGCCTTTGTGGTAAATTTTAGTAAGGCAAGCAGTGCCATCCTCCCACTATTCTTTTTCTTGACTCTTCTTTTTCTTAATTATTCTTAAATGTGAATTCTTTCATATGAACCTTAAAATAATTTTTATCTAGTTCCAGAAAAAAAAACATTGGATTTCTGATTGTCATTACACAGGATTTATGTATTAATTTAGGGTTTGAGAAGTTGGACAATTTTATGATGAGGAAATGTAGTACATACAGCATATATTATGTAATACCGCATGCAGGGCCTGAGGCAACACCCTGTAATGAAACACTTGGGTGTTTCTTCGGGGAAATGTGTGCATATTCACACTTAGTGGGTTACATAAAAACTATATATAGTCTCATGTCAGTTCAGATCAGGTTTTGCAACTAGACGAGTTTGTGCTTGTAGAAATCCTTTACCCAATGGTTTCTTTCTTTTTAAAATCAATGTAGAATATCTCTTTTTTCCTGTAATGTTTTTGGCTTTGAGTGGTGTTTTTTCTGACATTCTTATTGCTAATCTTTCTTTCTATTTGTGTTTGCCAGGCATACCTTCAGGCTTCTTCAATTTTCATCCTTTCTTTGTCACCTAGTTTTAAGTATATCTCTCATAAAAATCCCATAGCTGGATTTATGATTTTTTACACAATTGACAGTAAAATCTTTAGACCACTTTTCTCCTCCAGTGTTTCCCACCCTCCCTGGCCTTTGAAATGAAAGCTTTGGAGCACTTTATTTTTTTCATTAATTTTTGGGGGGAGAGAGGGGGAGGGAGGGAGGGAAGGGGAGAGAAAGATTTATTGTTCCATTTATTTATGCATTCATTGGTTGGTTCTTGTATGTGCCCTGACTGGGGATGGAACCTGCAACCTTGGTGTATCAAGACTACGTACACTCAGACCAACTGAGCTACCCAGCCAAGGCTGGAACACTTCTAATTCTAATTTTTCTTCTGATCCCTAACCCTTAACTCTGGGTTTCCTTGATGTGGTAATTTTTGTTTCTTTTTCTATTCCAGGCTATCATTATCTTTTTTTTATAGTAGGTTGCTTATGTTTCAGGAATGCTAAAGTAACACTTAAGATTACAAACTCTCCATCACATTATCTCTGTCATTTTATGTTTAACTATATATATTACAAACTTGTGGCCTATCACCATTTACCCTTCCTTTGCCTTCCCTACCTTGAGCCCTCATAGTCATTCAATAGTCATTTCCTTTGAGAACTTCTTTGTTCACTTCCAATAAGGTATGTGGGCTAGATATACTCTAGTGACCAAAAACATCTTTCTTTGGCTGCCACAGATATGTACTGTTTTGGCTGGGCATGGAGCCTTTGGATCTTAGGCCTTTCTTCTCAGCGCTCCATAGGTGCTGCAAGCCACCATCCTGCTTCCAGAGTTGTGGAACAGAGGTCCATCAGCATTCTGACCTTTCTGTTGTAAGCAGCTTATTCCTTGTCTTTGGAAGCAGGCAAGAGTTTTTCTTCCTTCCTGGAATTTGGGTATTTCACCAGCATCTAGATAGAGTCAGGGAGGCCTGTTGTATGTGTTGTTTTTTAAATAATCCTGTCTAAGACTTGGTGAGCCATTTCTTCATCTCAAGGACATTCTCCTTCATGCCAGTGTGATTATAATGTCTCTACCTGATCCCCTTTCTCCCCTGTATTTCCTAGTATTTGGTATTTGCATTTTAAGTCTTCTGGACTTGCCCTCCAGGTCTCTCTACTTTTTTACTCAATTCATCAAGCTTTAGCTCTGTGACTTGAGGGGGTTCTTCTTGGTCTTTCAGACCATTAGTTTGACTTTCCTCATTTTACCCATTCAGTAGTGTGACCTCTATTTTACCTGTTGTGTTTTAATGCTCTAATGTTTTAGAAAGACCACTCTAGCAGCTGTTGGGAGAGAGTAGAGAGGGACACAAAGGAAGTAGGGACTGATTAGGTGGCAGTTTCAGGTAAGAGATGTGGTGGCTCCCATAGGGTGACAAGGTGAAAATGAGAGAAGAGGTGGAATTAAAGTACGTTCTGCATGCAGGAGCCACAGGGCTTAGCAATGGTTTGGCCCTGGGAGTTGAGAGAGTGGGAGGCAGCAAGGATGTCTGTCAGGTTTCTGGCTTAAGCAACCTAACAGATAGAGATACTGTTCACTCTCATGAGAAAAAGAGGAAGAGGTCATGTGCAGAATGGCTCTCAGGCTCCCCTTTTAGGCCCCTTAGGTTTGCAGTGCACTGTGAGACATCCAGGGAGGGGCAGTGACATCAAATGTGGTCTAGGATTTGCTTCCCCCTCAGCTCTGAAGGAGAAAGTACAGTGAACTCCATGGACATGCTGCTTAGGGATGGCACTTGCCTACAGATGACAACGGATTAAAAGAAGCCAAGTTGATTTGTTTCATATAGTAGAATTTGAAAGCCATTGGATATTGCTATTGTCAACTTAGCAGCTCTGTGGTGCCAGGGATGACATCTCCTAAATCTCTCAAACTTAACCTTCAGGTGGCCACTGCAGCTTCAGTCACCACATCACATTTGAGGCAGGTAAAAAGGATGCAAGGGGGTTTGAAGAAGTGAGAGAAGGGCCCTAGCCATTTGGCTCAGTGGTTAGAGCATCGGCCTGCAGACTGAAGGGCCCTGCGTTTGCTTCCAGTTGCAGGCTCGATCCCCAGCCCTGGTCAGGGCACGTGCGGGAGGCAACCAATTGATGTGTCTCTCTCACATCGATGTTCCAGTTTCTCTATCTCTCTCTCTCCCTCCCACTCTCTCTGAAAGGCAATGGAAAAAATATCCTCGAGTGAGGATAAAAAAATAATATAAAATAAAATAAGAAGTGAGAGAAGGAACAGACTCCTGCTGATGCTCCAAGGGCCAGAACTGGAGAAAGTCAAGCATAGCATTGTTTCCTCTGTCTAACATACACAACATACGTCTTCCAAATCTGTCTGGGCTCTGGAGTAAGGTAAATGAGGTTCACATCCCGGCCCTACCATTTCCTAGCTGTAGAATCTTGGCCATTTACTAGTTGTTCCAACCCTTTTGTCATCATCTGTAATGGTCATGGTTGTCTATACTGATTGTGGGAGGAGAATATGAGATTAAGAGTTTGGGTGCTCCAGCTTTGAGCCTGGGCTTCAAATTTTGGTCTTTCACTCACTAGCTGTGGGGTCTTGGACAGCTATCTTTATCCTGACTGTGCCTGTTTCCTCATAGAAAGAGTGGTGATAATAATAGTGCCTAACTTATAGGATGGATATGACTATTAAATAAGCTAAGCCTTGGCTGATGTGGCTCAGTTGGTTGGAATGTCATCCCATGCACCAAAAGGTTGTGGGTTCAATCCCAGTCAGCACATACCCAGGTCATGGGTTCGATCCCTAGTGGCGGCATGTGCAGCAGGCAACCAATTGATATTTCTCTTTCACATCGATGTTTCTCTCTCTCACTCTTGCTCTCCTTTCCCCTCTCTTAAAAAATCCATAAAAAAATTTCAACTCTAAAAAAAAAAAAATAAGTTAATATTTACAAAGGGCTCAGAACACTTCTTGGCACTTAGCACTATGGAAATGTTGTCTCATGTTATTATTTATATCAAAGCTAAGCCCTTGTCACAGTACCTGGCACATAGTAAATATTACTATTAGAATCTGCCCAGCCATTTTGTGAGATGGTTACCTAATATAAAAGACAGCCTAATAGAAAAGAATTATTTATGGCTCTATTTTTTGCATGATTTAGATGACATGGAAAGAGAAAGTGGGAGTCGCTCATTGCCCTGTGGTTGCCTGGCTTTGGTAGGAGAGGAACCCATCCCTGAGGTGTGGTGTTCTCATCCCCATTCTCATGTTGCTTCACTCTGTGTGTCCAGGCCCACTGCTGGAAGACTGGGACATAATCAGCCCCAAGGATGTCATTGGCTCCGACGTGCTGCTGGCTGAGAAACGGTCATCACTGACAACAGCTGCCCTGCCCTTCACACAGTCCATCATCTCTCAGGTGGTTTCAGGGACTTCCAGGCCCAGCTGTGGTTGTAGGGCAGGGCCTACCTGGCTCCCCTAATTCTGAGCATGCTGGTTGGCACCTGCCCCTAGTCTGCCCAGCTGACCAATGGCCTCCCCACCTCCTTCACAGGTGGGCCGCACCTTGTCTAAGGTCCAGCAGGTGCTGAGCTGGTCATATGGGGAGGATGTCAAGCCTTTCAAGCCACCCCTGAGTGATGCTGAGTTCCACACATACCTGAACCATGAGGGCCAGCTCTCCCGTCCTGAAGAGTTGCGTCTGCGGATCTATCATGGTGGTGTTGAGCCCTCCCTGCGAAAGGTGAGCCTCCTTGACCACTCGTTGGATCCATCACTCTTACAATCATGAGTAGCTCATGACACACATGCAGTGAACCACACCATCATGGGATGGCGTGATGATGTTCCATGGCTATAAGTTCTCCTTCACAAGGGGCTAGGAGTCAGAGGTGGGAAGGCAGACTTTTCTGAAGGAAGATAGAGGTCCAGGGCAGGTGGGTGGGTGGTGACAGATACACCCTGAGATGTGGCAGCTCACCTGTAGATCCTAAGCCTCATCCTTTTTGTCCCTGGCAAGGTGGTGTGGCGGTACCTGCTGAATGTGTACCCAGATGGGCTGACAGGCCGAGAAAGGATGGACTACATGAAACGCAAGAGTCGGGAATATGAGCAGCTTAAGAGCGAGTGGGCACAGAGAGCAAGCCCTGAGGACCTGGAATTCATCCGCAGCACGGTCCTCAAGGATGTGCTGCGTACCGACCGGGCCCACCCCTACTATGCGGGGCCTGAGGATGGCCCACACCTGCGGGCACTGCATGACCTACTCACCACCTATGCCGTTACCCACCCACAGGTGTCCTACTGCCAGGGCATGAGCGATCTTGCCTCACCCATCCTTGCCGTCATGGACCATGAAGGCCATGCCTTTGTCTGCTTTTGTGGCATCATGAAGCGCCTGGCTGCGAACTTCCATCCTGATGGTCGCGCCATGGCCACCAAGTTCGCTCACCTCAAGTTGCTACTGCGACATGCCGACCCTGACTTCTACCAGTATCTGCAAGAAGCTGGTGCTGATGATCTCTTCTTCTGTTACCGCTGGCTGCTGCTCGAGCTCAAGCGCGAGTTTGCCTTTGATGATGCCCTCCGCATGCTTGAGGTCACCTGGAGTTCACTGCCTCCCGATCCTCCTGAACATGAGGTAGAGCTCATCGGACCCCCAAGCCAAGTGGCAGACACTGGCTTCGGTAGCCACAGGGGGCGGCCTGTGCGACAGAGGCACATGTTGAGGCCTGCCGGTGGGGGAGGCAGTGCATTTGAAGATGCAGTTGACCACTTGACCATAACCAGCCAGGGGCCTGGTGGCGGGGGGCGTCTCCTGAGACAAGCCAGTCTGGATGACTTCCAGCAACTCAGGGATAACACTGGCCCCAGGAGGGACCCTCTGGTCCAGCTTCCCCACCCGGTTGCCCTCATCAGCTCCAAGTCCCTCTCTGAGCCCTTGCTAAACTCCTCAGACCCACTGCTCTCCTCCTCTTCCCGCCCTGATTCCCCATCCTCCTCATCTCCACCATCCTCCCAGGAGGCCTCACCTGCTGGTGATGTGGCTGCAGGATCCCCCTTGATGCCAGAGGTGGGCTCCCCACAAGACCCTGGGAAGTCCCTGCCACCCCCACACCCACTGGGCCTGCCCCCACCCCAGGAGTTTGGCCAGGGGAACCCATTCATGCTCTTCCTCTGTCTCGCCATCCTGCTGGAGCACCGTGACCACATCATGCGCAACGGGCTGGATTATAATGAGCTGGCCATGCACTTTGACCGCCTCGTGCGAAAACACCACCTGGGGCGAGTCCTACGCCGGGCCAAGGTTCTCTTTGCTGATTACCTGCAGTCTGAGGTGTGGGACTCAGAGGAGGGAGCTGAGGCCACAGCCCCATCTTGATCAGGCTCCTTCCAGCCCACCAACAGCCCCATCAGATCTCCATTCTTTGCCATGAGGGCCTCCATATGAGACCCTACCACCCTGCCTGCCAGCCCTAGACCTGTTGGAGCATGGACCCTCCCTCTGCAGGTCTGAGGTTATGGAGCTCTGTTTCGGCACTGTCCCATTGAGGCTACAGCCTCTTTTCTGTTTTTGTTCCTTTGTTTTTAACAACTGTACTTTGCACACATGAAGGTCACTGTGGTCTGTTTATTTCTCTGCCCTCTTTCTGGTTTTTGTTATAGATGGAGTCCCCAGGGGCTCTTTACCTGATGGAGCTGAAATACTTCACTTGGTAGAGGGTGGGTCATGTGGTGCCTTCTTCCCCAGTGGTGGGAGAATGGATGCTGAGAATTGGTTCTAAAAGATGAGTCTGGGTTGCCCTAGCCAGGTTGGCTCAGTGGATAGAGCATCGGCCCGTGGACTGAAGAGTCCTGGGTTCTATTCTGGGCAAGGGCATGTACTTCGGTTGCAGGCTCAATCCTCGGCCCGGTTGGGGTGTGTGCAGGAAGCAACCAAACCATGTGTCTCTCTCACATTGATCTCTCTCTCTTTCTCTCTCTCTCTCTCTCTCTCTCTCTCTCCCTCCATCCCTTTCTCTCTCTCTCCCTCTTCCTCTCCCCCCCTCCCACTCTGAAAAGCAATGGGAAAACTACCCTCAGGTGAAGATTTAAATAAATAAATAAATAAATAAATAAATAAATAAATAAATAAATAAAATAAAAGATGAGCCTGGGTGGAGAATTGCTGGAGGAAGACTTGAGGCCGTTGTGTGGTACATTTGTCTCCATGTAAGGGTCTGGATTGTAGCTGTGAATATATGTTTTCAGGACAGGCCCCTGAATGAGGAATGAGAGAGTTCCTGATTCACAAAGGGCAAGTTTCATCACAAAGGATGGGCAGTATGGGCTACTTAGAAACATTGGGCCAGCCACCTCTAGCCTTCCACATGTCTCCAGTTCTAGATCCAGACCCTTCCTTGTGTGTCTTCTGCACTAATACTGGCAGTCCTAGGCAGAGGTCTAAGGCTCCTATTCTTTTCACTTGCTTTGGGTCTAGCTTGAGGGACTGGCCTTGCCATGCCTAGGGCTCTAAGCCCTAAACTGGATTTCCAGCTTGTTGGGTACCTGTCTTAATTGTTTCACCAACACACACCTTTTATTTGCCTTCTCCATCTCACTACTGTGAACAAATAAAACGCTGATAAAGCTCAGGCCCTAAAAGAAGTCACCTACTTATTTGGAGGTTAATGATCAAAAGAAGGTCTTTCTTTCCCACTTACATTCTCAGAAGGTGGATTGTGTCACAAGTCAGGTGCTGTCCTCCACAAGGATGTGGCAGAAAATGGGTGGGGTAACAGGTCCTATAGGTTGTAGCCTCAGTGTGCCAGGTTCTGGCCAGAAATTGTTGCGCAAGGCAATGCTAACAGAAATGAGGAGCATCAGGGCAGCCATCCTCTCATCTGTCTCCCCAAGAATGTCATGTGAAGCTGGAGATAACTCTTAAAAGGCTCCCATCACACCCCAATATTAAAAGAGAAGCTGACCATTCCTCAGATAAGGGCTCAGTAACTAGAAGAGCAGGACAAGACCATTCTGTGTCTGGGGTACTCCAAGACTGTGGGTCTACAAGTACACAAAAGGGGCTCAGGCACCCACACACACACACTGAAGACCATCCAAGATGTTGGGGTATTGCCCTCTGAAGAGCTGAAATGTGCCCCTTTGT
The DNA here is from genome assembly GCF_054644295.1 of Miniopterus natalensis. NCBI lineage: Eukaryota > Metazoa > Chordata > Mammalia > Chiroptera > Miniopteridae > Miniopterus > Miniopterus natalensis. Next base: position 74,959,997 of record NC_142103.1, on the reverse strand, counting down.
CAGTAACCAGCTGGTACCCCCCAGGTGCATTCTATGATTAATGAGCTCATATATTCGAGGAGCCAGACAAGTCAATTCTGTGTATGGCAGCTTGGGACCTCTGAGGGCAAGAGGACTCCTTTCTGTGAATAGGAGGCTAAGATAACCCTGAAGGGCAGAAAATTCTATTATTCCCCAAGGATTCCTGACTGGGGCATCTGGTTCCTGCCAAGATGGCAAACAGCACAAACCATCAATTCCCTTGCCTGAAAGAAACACTGGAGAAACCACAGAGAGAAACATGAGTTCCAAAGAAACTAGCACAGCTATGAAGACCTATGGGGAAATGGAAAGCTGTCTAACTGGCCAGTATTTTGAGTGGCAGATGGCTGGAGGCAGCAATTACATAATAGGTTAGAGATTTAAGTTCTGGCTCTTGCCTCCCCCCCCCCCCATGTTGCCTTGGGAAGGCCCTTGTCTGCCCCATCACTGCAGAAATCATCCCCACCACTGGGACAGGTGTCTGGGGGGCTAGTATCAGGGCACCAAACCTCTGCTGAGGGGAGGAAATGAGCAGCCAGAAGTAGTTACTCCATCTCTCCCCCTCCAGACACCAGGGCTGGTGGTGGCACCTAGGAAGATGGCCTCCTCTGAGGGATTAAAGATGAAACCCCTGCTAGAGGAATTGTCAGGTGGTGTGATAACAGGTGGGAGAGCTCTGCTGTTGTGCCTGGGACTGTCCATCCTCTGGCTTATCTCATCACATACCCACTTACCCCTTGAAGTTCAGGTGATTGAACAAAGTTGAGTCTAGCCTTCTGCCTTCCCTCAATACATTTTACCAATCAGAACAGCTGCTCACACTGGGAATATGAGCTCAGCACCAAAATAACTAGGCACCGGGGCAGTATAACTATCTCCAGAGACAAACTGGATGTATTAATTATTACTGTATAACGAATTACCCCCAGACTTAGCAGTTTAAAACAACAAATCAATTTTTTCAGTTTCTGAGGGTTAGGAATGTGGGGGCAGTTTAGCCGAGTAGTTTTAATTCAGGGTGTCTTCTGAGTTTTCATTCAAGTTGTCAGCCAGGACTGCAGTCAGCTGAAGGCATGACTTGACTGAAGGACCCACTTTGAACATGGCCCACTCATGGGGCTGTTGACAGAGGCTTCAGTTTTTCACCACCTGAGCCTCTCCATGGGCCTCCTCACAACACGTGGTCCCAGCAAACAGGCGGGAGACTGTGATCAGGCGAGAGACTGTGATCAAGAGAGAACAACAGTCCTTCAAAAGACTGATAGATCCTTCTCAGTTTTCTCAAACCAAGAAAACCGAGCATAGTGGGGTTTTGCTTGTTTTTGTTTTTTTCCCCATGCTCAATAAATCTAAATGAAATTTAAAAAGGAAAATAAAAAGACAGAACTACAACCCTAACTACTGGCCGGTTTGGCTCAGTAATTAGAACATCAGCCCGCAGACTGAAAGGTCCGAGTTGTATTCAGGCCAAGGGCACGTACCTCAGTTGCAGGCTTGATTCCTAGCCCCAGTCAGGGTACATGTTGGAAAAAACGAATTAATGTGTCTCTCTCACATCGATGTTTTTCTCTCTCCCTCTCTCTCTCCCTCCCTTCCACTCTCTGAAAATGGAAAGTATATCCTCGGGTGAAGATTAAAAAAAAAAAGACAGAACCACAGTGTCTATTTATGACTTAACCTCAGAAATGACATTCCATCACTTCTGCTCTATTTTCTTGGTCACATAGACCAACCCTAGTACAACATGGGAGGGAACTACGCAGGATGTGAATACCAGGAGACAGGGATCATTGGGGGCTATATCGTTGGCTGGTTACCATAGTGGGTGACACATAATATCCAAAGCAGAAGTATTGGAACAGATGAATAATTTTAAGTATAATAGATAATATAAGAAAGATAAAGCAGGCACAAGAGATATAAAAAAGACACAAAGAAAATACTAGGTATGAGTACGATGGTAGAAAAAAAAGGAACAGAAAAACACTGTAAATGGAGAATATGAAATGAGCTGTCAGCCCAGCCGGAATGGCTCAGTGGTTGAGCATTGACCTATGAACCAGAAGATCACAGTTTGATTTCTGGTCAGGGCACATGCCCCAGTTGTGGGCTGGGTCCCCAGTAGGGGGTATGGGGGAGGCAGCTGATCAATTATTCTCTCTCATTGATGTTTCTCTCTCTCCCTTCCCCCTGAAATCAATAAAAACATATTTTAAAAAATAAAAAAGAAATGAGATGTCAGAAGTTTTCATAGTAATTACAAAAAGGATTTTTTAAAAAGATCCAGGGCATACGCACACATACAAAGATTTAGAAATGTTGAAGATGAAAGGATGGCCCTAGTCGGTTTGGCTCAGCAGTTAGAGCGTTGACCCTCAGACTGAAGGGTCCCAGGTTCGATTCTCGCCAAGGGCATGTACCTTAGTTTCAGTCTTGATCCTCAGCCCTGGTCGGGGCACGTGTGGGAGGCAACCAATTGATGTGTCTCTCTCCCATTGATGTTTCTTTCTCTCTCCCTTCCACTCTCTCTGAAAAGCAATGGAAAAATTATCCTTGGGTGAGGATTAAAAAAAAAGAAAGAAAGAAAATTAAAGGATGAAGAAAGGCTATATCAAGGGATTCATAATTGGATTAAGTGAGGGGCCCTTGAAAATCAACAAGAAGAGAAATATGGGAATATGGGAATTGGCCTAATAGGACTATAGATATGAACAAGCAACTTACATGAGGAAACACAAAAATCAAACAAGCACATGAAAACTACTCAAAATCATATCAATTATTTTAAAATACAAGTTTAAAAAAACTAATGAAATATGACTACACTGGTTAGACTGGAAATTTTTAGAAAGCTAGATAATGCTGTGTTGACAGAGACGGGGGAATGTAGGCCCCTTCATACATTGTTCCACCCATTCCAGATAACAATCTGGCACTGCTTACAGAAATTATGTACATCCTCTGTGGCCCAGCTATCCTCTGAGTATATATCCTAAAAAAATTTTCACACTGGCCCATAAGGGAGCATTTACAAGGCATAATTTATTGAAATGGGGTGTTGGAGGCAGCCCAGTGTCCCTCGTTGGGAGCACCTAGGGGTAAAATGATGCAGTGGATGTACACATTGGAGTTTATTGCAACCATTAGAAGCAACAGATAGGTTAGCTGCACCAATAACAACACAGATGAATCTTAACATAATGTTGGTTGGGGTAGGGGGACAGAATAATACTACCATTTACTTTAATTAAAAGCATAGTCAAAATGTAGATTTTATATGAAATCACACAAAAAGATACACATTAAACCCAATAAAATGGTCAACTGTGGGAGGAAGGGAATGATAGTTAGGTGCAGGAATAAAAGAGAATAAATAAAATGAGGGGCTTTGCATGGAACAACAATGACTATGTGTCATGAACTGTGGAATATGATCAGAGGTCAGACACTCTGAAATGCAAACAAGTACCTCTTTTTTTTTTGCATGGGGCTCAGATTCTCTGAGAGCTATCTAAGACCTGCATGTATGTGGACAGTGTGAAATCTGTTCATGTCCATCCTGGGCATAGGAGGTCTGAATATAGCAAAAAACAGAAAAGTTCATTTTGTGGATGCATATGATACTGTACTCTGAAAGTTAACAAATCTAGTCTGTGTTCTGGGGGCTGACCCTTAGAAAGCTAGACAAGTCCATTCTGTGGATGAGAAATTTAGTCTTTGAGGGCAAACTAACTCATTTCTTCCTGGATAGGGAGCTCAGAAATGAAGTCTTGCAAATCCTTTCATTGCAAAAGTAGCTCAGACACTCTGAAGGCTGCACAAGACCACATTGTGGGTAGTAGGCTCAGACACACCTTGCTTTGGATAAGTCCACTGTGTATTGTCAATGTCCTTTCTGTGTATCAAGAGCTCAGCAACCCTGAGTGACAGCAATAAATGTGTGGACTGGGATTTATTTCCTCTGAAGATTGGAGCATCCTGGTTTTTAGAAGGCACCTCAGGCACAACTACTGGCGGGTAAATCAAAAGACTGGCTTCAGGAGGCTATCAGGTAAAGATGAAGGCTGAAGTCAGAAATGAGGAGGAATGATGCCAGGGAAAAGGGTCCCACGACAGGCGGCTAGATGTTGGGCACAGAGAAGAAAACGTAGAGGTCAGGGTAAGGCACTGAGAAGATGTAAGGTCTGATGTTAAGGACTGTCAGGGAAAGTGGGGGATTAAACATTGGGCCCTTGGGGTATAAAACATAGGGCCCTCGAGAGAGATGAGGTTAGAGGACTAGAAGGTGAAGGAGGTTATCAGAGGACGGTAATTGTGTCATCAGGGACCTAGGGAAAGACGACCGAGATGGTGAGAAAGTCGTGGGAACCAATGGGGAAATGACGTCAAGGAAGTGAGAGCAGAGAGGGAAAGGGATGTGAAAGCGAAAAGGTTCGTGCGCAAAAGGGGCGAAGCTGGCTGGGGTCTGTGGAAGGATGTTTACGTCATAGTGCCCGGACCACAAAAAGCTCTCCTCAGTTCCCGGAAGCATGCAAAGCACTTGGCTTCCTTTGCTCCGCTGTCCATTCCTCCCACCCCGCCCCTCGCTGGCCTCAGCCAATGAGCGCGCGTGGGAGGACGTTCAGTGACGTGTACGCTACGTACGCTTTATTAAGCGTCTTCCCGCGCGATCTCCTCCTCAGTCGCTCGGCTCCTTGGCGGTAACTGTCCTTCCAGCCCTTTTACTTAATTTTCAGGTAAGCGGTGTCTGACTTAAGGAGCGGCCTCTCCTCGCCTCACTGGTGTGCGCCGCGCCGACCTAGAGCAAGGCGTGCAAGTGGGAAGAGTAGCGGCTTCGGACACGTAGGCTTGGGCTTCTGGGCCGGGGGGTCCCGTGCTTCGAGGTCAAACTTGGTTTGGTGGGAGGCTGGCGAGCTGTATCCAAGCGCGAGGAGTGCTGGGAGGGGCTGGGGGATTGATTGGGACAGGAGGGGCTGGGGTTGGTCTCCCGAGTGAACACGCGGCGGCCGAGACTTGCGGGGGAGGGGGGACTTTTCCCACGTGACCGCCGCCATCTTGTTCGGCGGGCGCAGCCAACGCATGGGCATTCTGGGCCTGCGCAGCGGCACAAAATGACGGGCGTGGTGTCAGGGGATGTTGTGGGCATGCGCGAAGGCGGCCCCCAAATGGCCACCTCGCTCAGCCTGCCCGCAGATTTCCATCTTTTCGATCTGCCTTATTGATTTCTTCTTAGTTACGCCTTATTTTGTTCGTGTCTATTTTCTGTTCTTCCCCCCGCCTTTTCTCTTCATCCTTTCTCCAACCTTTTTCTCCCACTTCCACCCCACCCTCTTCCATGTTCTCCCCACAGGACTTGAATTCATTGCCATGTCCTCTGAAGAAGGGAAGCTCTTCGTTGGAGGGCTCAACTTCAACACCGATGAACAGGCTCTGGAAGATCACTTCAGCAGCTTCGGGCCAATTTCTGAAGGTGAGAGGTGGGCTAGACCCATGATGGGGGTGGATAGTTAGAGGAAACCTGGGACCCTTACATTTCAGCCAACGTTGAGAGTGAGGTCAGGGCGCCAGGCCTTCGTGTACCTCTTTCTTTGCTTGGTTCCTAAGTCTAAGGTGTAGTTCAGGCTTTGGAGAATCAGATAACTTCTAAATTGAGGATTGGTCACTTTTCCTCTTATCCATCTTCTCTTTCTCTTCCCCAGTGGTCGTTGTCAAGGACCGGGAGACTCAGCGATCCCGGGGTTTTGGCTTCATTACCTTTACCAATCCAGAGCACGCCTCAGATGCCATGAGAGCCATGAATGGAGAGGTGAGGCCTTCTACCTGCATTAGGGGTCCTGCCCCCATCTCTACCACTTCCACCATTCTTTCTGTTTTTCCCTCTGTGTCTGCTAGGGGCAGCGCGGCCACCAAACCCCACAGTGCCCACTCACAGGAGCGTGACTGCCTTCTGTTCTAGGGGGTGGAGGGCAGCGGCAGACAGAGCCGGGCTGCCTGGGAGGCGACGACTGGTCCTGCATGAGGCCGAGAAGCCACCTGTGGATGGTTGACCTGCCCTGGGCTTAGGTAGTAGAGTCTGCAGACCTGCGGGCCTGGCCCGGAGAGGACCTCGTGAGTCTTCTGGGATGGACTCTGAAGCCTCAAACCAAGAGAGGTGTCTATCTAGCCCTAATAGTTGGGCAGCTTAGAGGAGTGGGGAGGAGAACTCACCTGAGTTCAGTCAAGATGTAAGTAGTAGCAGGGGAACACGGTGGATTTAGGTCATTTTGTGGGATTCTATAGCTCCTGATAAGGCCATTCTGGTCAAAGGAGCTTGTTCTGGAACATGGCACCCAGAACCTGGTGCCCAGAAGGAGTTTCTGGGCTCTTTTGCCCACCTGCCCTGCCCGCTCTTTACTTACCACTTCCTTGTGTGACCACCAACCCATCCTCTTTGTGTCTCCTCACACCTAGTCTCTGGATGGTCGCCAGATCCGTGTGGACCATGCGGGCAAGTCCGCCAGGGGAACCAGAGGGGGTGCCTTTGGGGCCCATGGGCGTGGTCGCAGCTACTCTAGAGGTAACTACAATGGTAAATTTCATCATGGGGTGTGAGGGAGAGCTACCTGTTAGTGGCCTATGTCTGGACAATTCCAATTTAAATATTTGTCTCTCATGTAGGTGGTGGGGACCAGGGCTATGGGAGTGGCAGGTATGACAGCCGACCTGGAGGATATGGATATGGATATGGAAGGTCCAGAGATTATGGTGGCAGGTGGGTAGCTAAAGAGTTGGAGCATTCTCATGGTGCTGCCTTTATCTCCTTAAGAGCTGGTCTGCTTCGGTGTTCATACTTATCACTGTGGTGTTACTAATGTTTGTTTTTACAGACAAGTATGAAGCATTATATTTTGAGTTAAAACGTGTAATGCATTACATGTAAGATCACAAGATGGTAGTCTGTGGTAATGTTTATTGTACTGTGTTGGTTAATTGTGTCTGTTGCATTAACATTTAATACGACTTAATGCTGTGTTTGTATACCGTATAATTGTGACTTCTACATGATGTTCCTGTGTTTAATATATCCTGTTTTACACATTGACATTTAGAAAATAAAATGTGATGGAATATGTAAATATGGTTTTTAATATTAGCTAGGAGTTTCTGATACATTCCTCTATAACACTGTGTTTTTTCCCAGAAGCCAGGGTGGTTATGACCGCTACTCAGGAGGAAATTACAGAGACAATTACGACAACTGAGATGAGGCATGCCGCACCTAATGTAGGTGAGACTTATATGTGAAAACCTGTCTCCCCTGTAATCTGCTGGGCATGGAGATGAAGGGGTATCCTTGTTGTGAAGCCCTCAGTAACCTTACCAACCCCAGAAGGTGAGCGTGTCAGCCTGTTCCTTCTGACATCCCAATACTTCTCCTTACTGTTCTCAGATACACAAGGAATAAAACTTCTGATCCAGGATCATCCTTCCAAATGGCTGTATTTATAAAGAGTTTTGGAGCTGCACTGAAACATCTGTTTTAGTACGTCGACTTCTATTTTTGAATTGAGCTCCCAGGGTAGCTTGTTAAAGACCTTTTAGAAAGCTCCGTGTGTTTTATTTTTTCTCTCCCATTTAAAGACAAATTCTGGGCCATTTTATAGAGTCCAGAATTTTTCCTTTTACCAGTTTTTTTAGTTTGGGCTCTCAGGATTGGTCCTGGCCAAAAAAAAAAAGTTTGGCCAGACTGATCCCCTCCAGGAAAGAGTATATATTTAGGGACATTTTTTAAATTTGTACACAGTGTTTATCATGGTTAGGAAGCAATTTCCAAATGTAACTGCAAGAAATCTCAAATCATGATTACTTAGAGGTTTTCTTGTTTTTGTGTTTTTGTGTTTTTACTGAAGATCACTGCCCTGATTATCTAGAAGTTTCTTAAAATACTTGTGAATGTCGGTTTTTTTTAAATACTGGAAGAAAAAGTTTCTGTTGCGTTTCATGTAGTATTTAGGATGTCCTTCATGGAGCTGATTAAAAAAATGAAACCTAAAAACAAATTGATATCAATGGTGCTTTTTCCTTACTCTACCTAGTTTGTAATTTAAAAATAGAGGAAGATTGGGAAGGGAGACTTTGAGCAAAGAATTTAGGGGAGGTGGGCAGGAAGTGAGGCCTTTGGGGGGTGACTCAAAGGGACCCTCATGATGTTGGAGGCAGCTTGCTTCCCCACTCTGTTTTGCCATGTGAGAATAGAAGGCATTCTGGAAAGAGGGCCTTCACCAGAGCTGAACCATGTTAGTACCCTGATCTTGAACTTCAAACCTTCAGAACAAATTTCTTTTTATAGCCATCTAATCTATGGTACTGTTAAAGCAGCCCAAACTGACAGCATGGCTCCCTGTATTGTGAGTGCAGTATAGGCAGCCTGCTCCCGGGTCTACCAGCTATTTGGGACAGGCCCCACAGACACTTCTTCCTCCCACCCAGGTAAAGGCATTGTGGCTGCCCTTAACAGTTGAGTACTTGGTCTGAGTAGGCATTCTGTGCTGGACCTTCAAGGAGCTAAGGCAGTAGACCACTAATACAGCCTTGTGAGGGGGTGAGGAAGGGCTTTTCTGCTCCCAGCACCTCTGGGAATAAAATGTCATCACCCCCAGTGCCACCTGATAGAGAATCCCATTATCAAACGACAAAGTTCCTACAACAAAATGATCCATCCCCTAAGTGACATCAATACAGACAATAAATAGCCACCTAGACCTGAAGGATAACTTGATCAACTTGCTCTGCCCTCCTGGTTTCAGAAGGTGCCTTGCAGTAATCCAACCCAGGGAGGCCTAGTCTCTTGCTGTTTTATTTGCTCTAAGGAAGGGCCTGGAGAACTCACAGTTGGTTTTTTTCTGGCACTAAAAATGCTAATCAAAATTTTAAGACAAAAGTACCTATTCCTCTGCTTCAGTTCTACCAGCATCTCAGTAACATCCATGTTTCCCAAGAACCCACAGAAAACAGGACCTCCCAAACACTCAAAGGTACCTTTAGAACCTGTGTCCCAATGCCTGTGAAGACCAGACCCCTGGCGTGCAAATACTTTTCAAGCCCTGAATCTTGGCTTATACCAAAAACTATACAAACACCCAATGAACAACCCCCCTACTTCAAGGTCCAGAACAAACCCCAAGCCCTGCCCTTCACATGGGGTGCCATGTGAGCTGAATCACTGTTTCAGACCCTGCTTCCTTCCTTTGCCTCAGGTTCAAAGTATGTAAAGGAATAGTGTCCACACCTGATGGAGGAATTAAGGGTCCTTGATACTACCCCCACACCCTTGTTCCCATTCTAAATGTAGAGGTGTAGAAAACTTTGAACTAGCCTTTTAAAAGATGCTGTGAATACTTAAGGTATGTAAAAAATAGAATTGGATAAGGATCAGTACCAGTGTTCCTACCACTCTGCTTATCAAGACAAAACATGCCATGTCCCTGCCCAGCTGCATACCTCTTTCATCTCCCACCCCTTCCTGTGTTAACATAAGGACCAGGATCCCTTGTAATTCAGAGTGCCTCAAGATCTGAAAAGGATTTTTAAATTTGGTGACAGGACAGACTTGCTTTTTATAAACTTTATTTTTCCCACTCTGTGAATGTGCATACAATACACTGGAGAAATGTTAGTGGTTATGGAGAGCCTCCCTAAATCCTATGGGTGGGGGGAGTCCTACCTACAGTGAATGCTCAAAGAAAATTACAGCTTCTAAATTGTTTTTTAAAAAATCTGTGGTGGAGGATGGGGGCAGATGCAGGGTGGAGGGGATCAGTGGGGGGAAAATGGATATCTAGTACTTTAAACAAAGATAATTTTTTTTTTTAATCTGTGGCATTATGCATAACCCATGGACACAGACAATAGTGTGGTGAAGGCCTGGGGTGGGTGCAGGGTAGAAGGGGTCAATGGGGGAAGAAAGGTGACATCTAATTCAATAAAGATAAGTTTTTCTAAAAATCTGTGTCATTGTTCTGCATAAACATTCCTAATACGCCAGCAAGTGAAATTTTTAAACTTTCAAGCACAGAATTTGCAGTCTATTTTAAACTTTATGACTGCAATCCATAGTATGAAGTACACTTCTCTTCATTGGGGTCCAGTCCACCCATTTGTGTAAGTGGAAGAAAAGTTTAATGATGGAATGTGCAGAGTCCCCTGATGTTTCCTAGCTTATTGTGTTTGTTTAAAGTCAGCTGGCCCAAAACCACTCATGCTTATGGAGCCTGCAGTTTGAAAACTGCTGTGTTTAGCCCTGGTCAATGTACCTTGTTTGGTTGGGGTGGCATCCCATGAACTGAAGGGTCATGGGTTCAGTTCCCAGTCAGGGCACATGCCCAGATTGGGGGTTTGATCCCCAGTCTGGACTCATGCAGGAGGCAACCAATTGATGTTTCTCACGCCGATGTTTCTGTCCTCCCTCTCTGTAAAATCAATTTTTAAAAAAATCCTCAAGAAAAACGCTATATTTATAATTGTTGAATCTTAGTGATTGGTACATGAAATGAAAGTTCATTCTATCAAAACTAGTGTGTAAGTTTGAGATTTTCCATAATAAAAAGTTAAAAAGAAAACTCTAAAGAGGTGTGCCATGTTGGTGTGGGAAGTGGGTAGCTGTCAACTGTTTTCTGCAGGCCTGCCCTGTCTCCCAAAGCCTTCTCCATAGTTGTAGGCATTTCTACTCCAGGCCTCAAGACACACTATAAATGCTAGCTTCTATTTCTTGACATCTGACATACCTTGTATTTTCCAGGTAATGGCTTCCTGCTTCACCTCCCCTCAGGACCCCTCTAGATTTTCTGGACATAAGGACCATCCCTTTGCCCAGCATGATCTTGCCTTCCCTCCTCCAAAACCCCGGCCTCTAAAAGCCTGTCTCTTCAACAGCAACGTGGGGATAATACCTGTTAAATGAGTCAAGATGTGGGAAATATCTAGAACAGTATCTGGTAGGTAGATGTAGTCAGTAAATGTTGTGTGTGCCAGATAATAGTAGGGACACAGCAAAGAATATAACAAATTTCTTTCCCTCAGGAGTCATGCATGTCTTGTTGGGGTCCATGGGCAATAAAGCAGTAAAGTAGTACACACTAACATTAGGAAGTGGCAAGCACTAAGGAAAATAAAACGGGAGATGGAGAGTGGTGGGATGTGCTGTTTTACACAGGGTGGTCAGGGAAGGCAGCTCAGAGGAGGAGACTTGACAATAGAGACCTGCAGATGGAGAGCAAGCAAGGAGGAGGATATCTGGTGTAGGCCAATGGTTCTTCCATGGTGCTCTGGCGCTTTGGCTGCCTTGCATGTCTCCATGTAGGCCAGGTAGGCAAGCTTATCTAAGTATTGGTAGAACACTCTGTCATCTTTGGAACACACAGCACGAGAGGCTTCTGAGGAAATGTTTTGAGGCCAGCTCTCAACCTCCCTATCTACCAAAGAGGCTATCATGAGTCAGTTTCTTATCACCTGAGGTTCTGATGAGGTAGGAGGCGTTCTGATTCTGTCCCTCTCCTCCCCCGACTTAGGGCTTTAGAACTGCTTAGTGTGGAACTACAGTGGTACCTCAGTCTTCAAATGTAATCCATTCTGAAAGACTTCGAGTTCTGAAACGTTCGAAAACCAAGGCACGGTTTCCCATAGAAAATAATGCAAAATGGATTAATCCGTCCCAGACCTTTAAAATCAACCCCTAAATCAGCAACTTAAGATAAATTTTACTATCTAATCATACCACAGATGCATAAAATGATACACAATGAAAGCAATAAATATACTGTACTGTAAAAGCAATGATAAGCCCGGCCGGGCGTGGCTCAGCGGTTGAGCGTCGACCTAGGATCCAGGCGATTGGGGTTCGATTCCTGGTCAGGGCACATGCCCGGGTTGCGGGCTCGATCCCAGTCAGGGGCGTGCAGGAGGCAGCCGTTCAGCGACTCTCCCATCATTGATGTTTCTATCTATCTGTCTCCCTCTCCTCTCTCTGAAGTCAATAAAGATATATTTTTTAAAAAAAAGCTTTAAAAGCGATAAGCAAAATGTAAAAACAGTACTGTAAATGATAAAAATGAAAATGTAGTTTTTTCTTACCTGCAATGATGATAGTCATGGTTTGGATGGGGGGGGTCCCCTTCAATAATCACAATAGGTGACTGTTGTTCAGGTGTTTTGTAGCCCTCTTCCATAATCACTGAGGTGACTCCTCTCCTGCCATTCCGTCTCTTGATTTTTTTACACCACTGACACCTGGTTCACTAAAAATTTTTCAATTGACATTTACATTTTCCAATGTTTTAAAATTTATCTAAGGTGTGACACATCGTTATTGAAAGTGTTAGTGGCATGACTAATAGCTTTATCGGTGATATTTTTCAACAAAAGTTTGTACTTCAACCCATTTTGCACACATTTATTTGATCAGTGCAATAGAAACACTTTCTCCTCCCTCCTCCTCCGAAGACAAGTCCTCAGTTGTCACCTGTTGCTGCTCTGTCAGAATGTTTTGAAGTTCTGTGGCGAGTTCAGTCCTGTGGTCCTCCACTAACCCCTTCACATCATCACTACTCACTTCTAAGCCCATGGACTTTCCTGAGACACAATAACCTCAACAATACAAGCAACCTCTTCAACATCCTCAAATACACATTCAGAGACAGCTTCTGGCCACAGTTTCTTCCATGCTGACTTCATTGTTCTGTGAGACACATCCCTCAGTGCTTTGTCTATGAGATGTAAGCAATGTAGGATATTGAAATGATTCTTCCAGAACTCTCTGAGGGTTAGCTCTGTGTCCGAGGTCACCTCAAAGCACCTTTGGGACAGTGCTTTGGTGTAAAGCTTCTTAAAATTAGATATGACCTGCTGGTCCATGGGCTGGATGAGTGGAGTCATGTTGGGGGTCAAAAACTTTACATTGATAAAACTGAACTCTTCCATCAACTCTTCCTCCAAGCCTGGAGGGTGAGCTGGAGCATTACCCATAACAAGCTGGTGCTTCAAAGGAAGATTTCTGTCTTGGAGGTATTTTTTTACGCTTGGCCTGAACACTTCATGAACTCAATAAAAAATTGCCTGTTTACCCAAGCTTTGCTGTTTGCCCTCTACATCACATGCAGTTTGCTTTTTATGACACTGTTTTTCTTAAATATCCTGGGGTTCTCAGAATGGTAGCCTAGCAAAGGTTTCAACTTAAAATCCCCACTTGCATTCTCACAAAATAAAAGGGTTAGCCTGTCTTTCATGGGTTTGTGTCCTAGCAATTATTTCTCCTCCTCTGTTACGTAGGTCCTCTTTGGCATTTTCTTCCAAGAGGCCTGTCTCACCACAGTTGAAAACTTGTTGGGGAAGGAAACCTTCTGCCTCTACATAATCTTTAAATTCCAAAACAAATTGGTGAGTGTCTTCTTTGTTGGCACTGGCAAGTTCACTGTGTCTCACTGTATTGTGTATGCCACTTCTCTTAAACTTCTCAAACCACCCTCTACTTGCCTTGAAAATATCACTCTCAGCATTTGTCCCAGGGGTGTTTTTGATGAGGTCAGCATGCAAATGTAAAGCTTTTTCATAAATCATGCTCTTAGAAATGCTGTCACCGGCCAACTCTTTTTCATTTACCTGAAAAGCAATTTTTCCACTTCTTCAGTTGTCTGTGTTCTTTGTCTTGTGTTTTAACACCTCTTGCAACATGGGCTCCTTTAACGGCTTCTTTATTTTTTAAGATGGTACAAACTGTAGGTCTGGCCATACCAAACTGCATTGCCAGATCACATACACGGACACTTTCATGTTTGGAAATAATTTCCTTCTTGACCTCTAGTGTTGTTCTGTTAATGACTCTCTTGGCTTTGCAGCTTTTATCCATTTCTCACAGCAAGGGGTGATTGACAGAGGGCTCCTGAAATGACATGAACACAGAATGATTGCACACATAGTTGCAAAAACAAATTGGTTACAAGAGTGCTCCTGAGATGACATGAGCACAGATTGATTGCACACAGTCACCAAATAAGCCCAAATATCACCTCCATGTTGTGCGAGTGCTCAGGACTCAACAGCGGACAGCTAGGCCTCAGGATCTTGCACTCAGCGGAAGCCGCACGGCATGTTCGACTTTCGAGGCAAGTTCAAAAACCGAAGCATTTACTTCTGGGTTTACGGCATTCGTAAACCAAAATGTTTATCAGCGGAAACTAGTTCCTCTGCAGCAGCGTGTCCTACCACTTGTGCTGCAGTCATCCGGCCCCTTTTGTTTCAATGTTACCCACACAAGGAACACGAGCTGGCATCTGTAGCTATTCTTGCTTTTGTTATCTATGTAAGTAGCAAACACCTGAATTGAACAAGGGCTCCTCTCTTTACTGGCCAAGTCTGCCAGCCTTGCCTCTGGGAAAGTAGGATTACAGGCAGAAGGAAAAGCATGCAAGTACAAAGACCCTGAGGTTGGAGCTTGCTTGGTCTGTGTGAGAAACAAGGTCAATGCAGAGGGAGCAGAGAGAGCCAGAAGGAAGATGGCAGGAGGTGAGGTCAGAGAGGTGACAGAAGCCTGGTTCTGTGGGGCCTCTCAGGCCACAGGAAGGACTTTGGCTTGTTCTCTGAGAGAGCTGGAGTCACAATAGGGGCCTGAGCAGAGGAGGGCTTTGGGCTGATTTGGGTTGTAACAGGAACCTCTGGCTGTTTTGAGGACAAATGAGGGGGCCAGGGTGAAAGCAGTGAGAAGGCCACTGCAATAGTCCAGGCGATAGAGGCAGTGGACATAGAGAGGAGAGGTCAGATTATTTTTTTTCTCTAAAGCTCAAATCACATTACTACAGAGTATAGAGCATTTTTTTCTCTTTTTTTAATTTCTAAATTTGAGAGGGAGAGAAAGAGAAACATCAATTTGTTGTTCCACTTGTTTATGCATTCATTGGTTGATTCTCGTACGTCCTCTTACTGGGGATCAAAACCCGCAACCTTGATGTATCAGGATGACGCTCTAACCAACTGAGCTACCTGGCCAGGGCTAAAGATAGGATTCTTGATAAATTCTTTTTTTTTTTTTTTTTCTTGATAAATTCTGAAGGTGGAACTGACAGGATTTGCTGACAGATCAAGTGAGGAGGATGAGGGAGAGAAAGTACTTGTTATGAATCTGCACTGGAGGAACTCACACAGAGTAATTCAGCATTTGGTGTTACATAGTGTAGTGATTAAGAACAAGGATTCTGGAGCCAGGCGACCTGGGTGCAAGTTCTACTACGTTGCTTACTGTGTGGTCTTGGGCAGTTAACTCTTTGCCTCCATTTCCCAATCTGTGATATGGGATAATAATTGTACCAACTTCATAGGGTTGTGAGGATTAAAGGTTTTCTATGTCTGTAAAGCGATTAGAACAGTACCTGGCACGGCATGCTTTGTATTAGTAATATTACTGTGGGATGAGTTCACATGTTTGCTGCATGAGTATACAGAAGAGAGCATTCCAGATCCCAGGAACAGTTTGTGCAGTTTTCAAAGGCTGTGCAATTAAGTCAGTGTGGGTGGATCATACCCTGATTGAGGAAGAGCAACAAGGGATGAATTTGGAGAGGAGACCTAAGAGATCAGTTTCTCCTCATAGCAGCTAGGGGCCATTGTGAATTTCAGGGTGGATCTACCAGTGCAGGAGGTTGAAAGAGAGACAACTCAGCGACTGAGCATTGACCTAGGATCCAAGAGATAGCGGTTGGATTCCCGGTCAGGGCACATGCCCGGGTTTCGGTCTCGATCCCCAGCAGGGGGCATGCAGGAGGCAACCAATCAATGACTCTCTCATTGATGTTTCTATCTCTCTCTCACTCTCCCTTCCTCTCTCTCTGAAATCAATAAAAATATATTTTAAAAGAAAAAAAGCAATGAAATGCAGTTCAGTGTATTAGCAAGAGGGAGAGAGAGAGAGAACCAAGGGCTGTGCCAGTTTAGCTGTATTGCCTGGGGCTGAGGTACCAAACCCAGGCTCCAGTCTTTCCCAGGCCCACAGTCTGGCCCTGGATCCCTCACTAAGTAAAAGGAATTGCGATCTTAAGACCAGAGTGGCCCCAGTTCTAGCCCTGCAAAGTGATTTCTCCCCCTCTTGGAATTAGTCACTGATGAGCATCACTGGCCTTATCCACACATTCAGCATCCGGAGCTTTGTGTCTCTGGCTTCTTTTTATTCAGGTTCCAGCTTAAATTTATTTCTCATCCCTCCCCATTCCCCCACAGCTCAGCAACACTAAGAGAATTATTTTAATGATAGTACCAATTTCTAAATGATCTTCTTTATTGTTTATCTTTCCAGATAAAATGGCAGCTCCATGAAAGTGGAGGCCATAAGTTACTGTTGTTTCCCCAGTGCCTGGCACCTAGTAGGGGCTTGATTGATATGTATTGGAAGGCTAGCTCCCTGTTTCAGCTTGCTGGGGATGTTCAAGTGGTCTGTGAGGCTTTTCCTAACTGCGGGAATCTTGTTTCTGACTCATGCCGTGGAGAGTTATCACCATTCAGGCTTTGGGAATTGTAAGAACTTTGGCTTCAAAGGCAAATGTTTCCCCATCAGGAAATGGTAAATTTTTAAGTTATGACCTTATGTCCCAAACCCCACTTGTCCCATTTAGGAAGAAACTTCAGGGATGAGCTAAGTGAATATGGACTCAGAGTCTGCACTCCAATTATACCTCAGCTCCATGTCTTCCGCCATTTCTCTCTCTGGCTTTGATTCTTGTCACCCCCAAACTACCCAGGCTCTCCCTCAAATCATGCTCCTATTTGTTTCTAAGGATTGAGCCCAACTTGAGGTTTCATTTTAGCCTCTGTTAGTAATGAAAAGTGGACACAACCAGTGTGGTCCACTGATCGCCTTTGCATTTCTAAATTCAGGGGGCCAAATAAGCAGGAGGTACATGTAGGAAGAAGTACAGAACAGACATGGGCCCTGCCTCTTTCTGCCACCATTTGAGCCACTATTGTGATGTGGCGTGATCTTCAAACAGGTCTGGCTTACCTGTCTTTTCTGTCCAAATCTGTTTTAGTTTTTTCATTTGGCTACAACCCTCAACTGTCACTCTGACAGTGAAACAGTCTGATCCTATTAGAGTGAATAGGACTTGTGGTCCTCTATGGGCTTAAGCTTATTTTCTAGAGGTCATGATTATAACCAAGGTCACTCACAACCTCCAGGAATTGATTTTCATGGCTTGATAACTCCAGGCCTGAGAACCTCCTTTCCTCACCCACTGACCTGCCATTCATGCTGATAAACTCTGTCCCTTTCTCTCCAAGCTCCCAAAAAACTGAAAGTGACTTCTATCATCAGCTTGTTGTTCAAAACCTATTTTTAATCCAATGGGAGTGTGTAAATGCTTAAAAACAAAAATTGAAAAAATGCAGAGCACATAACAGATGCAAGAGGCAGCTGTGGTCATTCTAATTCATATTATTTCTGCACCAGATCTACCTCTGGCAGACGGATCTCTTATTGGGAAAAGTTTTTAAAACAACTAACAGTAGTCAACATTTAGTGGGTATTTTCTCTGTTCCAGATGCTACTCTAAGCTTTACATGTATTAACTTATTTAGTCCTACCAATAACCCTATGAGGCAGTGTTTTCAGATGAGGAGACTGACTCACAAAAGGGTTAAGTGACTTGCCCAAATTCACATAGCTCCTAGTTGGCAGAGCCTGTGCCAGTGGCCAAGTTATACTGCCTTGTGAAAAGTACTGTACTACCTCTCAGAACAATAGCAAATGTTCATGCAGCAAGTATTATGAACGCTTTTTATGCATTAGTTAATTTACAACTAGCTAAAACCCTGTAATTAGGTTGTTTTATCTAGTATCTTATAGCCTTATAAAAATGAGGTTTTAAAAATAATTTTTGAGCCCTGACCTGCGTGGCTCAGTTGGTTGAGCATCATCCTATGCTCCAAAAGATCGCCAATTTGATTACCGGTCAGAGCACATACCCAGGTTTCAGGTTTGATCCCTGGTCATTGTGCTTATGGAAGGCAACCTATCGATGTTTCTCTCTCACATCAGTCTCTCTCTCTCTCTCTCTCTCTCTCTCTCTCTCTCTCTCTCTCTCCTTTCTCTCTCTCTCCCCCGTCTCCCTTCTTCTCTCTCTAAAATCAATAAAAACATTTAAAATAATTTTTGAAATTTTAACATATTTTCTAAAGAAGGTGAGTAGTGGGATGAAGGGGCAGGGCTCTGTCCAGAGAGGGTCAAGGTGAATGGAAAAGGCATTGATCACAGCATCCTTTATGGCAAAATAGACCCCAGTGCTGGTCACAAATAGGGGTAGGGGATGAGTTCAATAAAAACTTCACCCTTGAACTCCCTGGGCTTCAGATTTGTCATCTGTATAATAGGGGTAATAATAGGACCCACGACATTCAGTTATTAGGATTAAATAGATTAATAAATATAAATCACCTTGAACAGTATCCAGCACATTGTCCCGTAAATGTTAACGGTTACACATTTGTGCAGTGAAATGGTTTATTCTTCAGCAATTATGAAATAGAAGGGTATTTAATATCCTGGAAAGACACCCATAACTTAGTTACATGGCAAGGGAGGTGACAAATCAATAGAATACAGTGTAGTCTATTTTTGTTAGGACACACAAAAAGGGCAATATGCTTTTGGATGTGTCTCCTCATTTCAGATAGCTTTAGAACATTTTTCAGATTATAGTATTTGTGATTTAAAAAATCCTGTAAAAAAATAACAATTTTGAGAATTGTATCAGTTGATGTTAAAATCCAATAGGAAGCTACTAAACCTTGTATCTCAACCTTGTAAATTATGTATCCTGACCATGTTAAGATGAATAGAGATGCAGCTTCCTGTCGAAGTTGAAATAAGGATGATCCGGATAGGCTCCTGGGATTGCTGTGCCTAATTATTTATAACTCACGCCAGACCAAGTTTCCTAGGAGCGCCAAGCCCAACGCCACACACACAGACACACACCCTCCCTCCCTCCACTCTTTTCATCCGGAGTGGGGCGGAGTGGGAGGAGTCCGGAGGCCCAGCAGTTACTCTAAGAACTGGAGAACTTTGTAGGGCCTCTGCATTGTGATTTTTTTTTTTATTCTATGCTTCAAATCTTGCTTGCTCAAGATTGCGCAGCTCAAAAGTCCCTTATACACCGCTCCTTTAAAAGAAAATCGTTTCTGTTTTTGAAAGTCGCATCTCTGATTTTCAGCGAGTGATTCGCATACTTGCCCCTATCCCTGTGACAACGAGACATTATTGTGTATACAAAAAGTGCCAGTAGGGGTTGGGGGTGGATTGAATTTAAGGGGCGGAGTCCCCGCCCTTGTGCCGGAAGCCACTGTTCCTTAGTGCGCCTGCGTGGTTCTCCCACACTCGGGAAGATTCCAATCCATTTGTTCTACGCTTGGCAGCTCTTCCTGACAGCAGGCGGCCATCTTGCCTGGAGCCTGAGAGAGGGAGAAGAGACAGAAGGAAAGGGCGACACTGGTCTCAGGGCTGCCCCGGGGGCCTCAAGAGCCGGAGGCGGCCCCGGAGGTGGTCCCTGATCCCGGGCCCTGTTATTGGACCCGAAAAGAGAAGGTGGCGGGCGGTGGGAGCAAGATGGGTGGGGAAGGCCAAGAAGGATTGCTAGGCTGGGGGAGGGGCGTTGCTATGGCAACCTGGGAGGGGCAGACTGAGGTCTGAATCGCCGCTTTGAGTCTTCCGGGAGCTGGCAGGGCAGGGCTGGGGTGTTGACCATGCTAATAGCCGGGTGTGACTTCACGATATCTTGGCTTGGAGGGACTCAGTGTCTATGGCAAGGATCGCCTGGCAGAAGGGGCGGAATTAGACCCCTTTACTTGAGACGCTGACATTCCAGGCCCTTGTCCTGCAGGCGCCCGCGGGCGGACACGGCAGAAGAGGAGGCTGGGTAATGGCCGCGGTGTGGCAGCAGGTCTTAGCAGTAGACGCGAGGTGAGACGTGGGGTCAGATCCCGTGGGAGCGGAAGTTACTGTGGTGCATGCGCATTGATAATAAGTGAGGCTGGGCGGAGACCTTGCTTTATGCGGCTGCGTGGGCCTGCGGGAGGTGAACATGCGCAGTATCAGGTTGTTGGAGCTGGCCCTCAGTGAGAAGGGCTGGCCAGAGAGGGTCATAAAGAGCACGCTGGGAAAATGCAGTACGATGTGGGCATGCGCAAAGAAAACCTTTGGCGGGGGCGGGGAAGTGATGACTTCAGGCTGGTGACATCCTTTTTCCCGCCATTGCCCTCCAGACCTCTCTTACCACCATCATTTCCCGTCTGATCCCATCACCATCACATATTGAACCCCGCAGTTGCCCCACAGTAACCCCCATCACCATGTCAGACTGACCCCTATTATTGGCTGCACTGACTCAGTCACCCCGTACCGACTTCAGCAAAGCTGCAGACTGCCTCCATTGTCCCTACAGTAACCTCTTCTCCATGACCATTATTACTGTAAACTCACCCTTGTCACACTACCAGAGGAACCCCCATCACCACTGCTGATCACTTACCATCCTTACCCCTCCCTGCCACACATCTCATTCTCCTTCCCTATCCTCGGAGCTGATTGATTCCCTCTGTCTTGTGCCTGCTGCTTGCCTGCCTCCTGCCATCGCAGGTACAACGCATACCGCACACCAACGTTTCCACAGTTTCGGACACAGTATATCCGAAGGCGCAGCCAGCTACTGCGGGAGAATGCCAAGGCTGGGCACCCCCCAGCACTGCGTCGGCAGTACCTGAGGCTACGTGGGCAGCTATTGGGCCAGCGCTACGGGCCCCTCTCTGAGCCAGGCAGTGCTCGTGCCTATAGCAACAGCATCGTTCGCAGCAGCCGCACTACCCTTGACCGCATGGAGGTGAGCTCCCTCCACGCCGCCTGCCATGCATACTACCTGCCTCCTTGAATATTCATTCAACAGACCTGTCAAGCCCCTGCTATGTGCAAGGCACTGTTCTTGGCTCTTAGGATAAGTAGAGGGCAAAAAGAGATAATATATGAGATAAGTCAATAAACAGACAATAAACAAGATAAATGGGTTGATAAGTAGGCAATAAACAAGATAAATAGGTCAATAAACATAGCAAATCAGATAAAAAAGTCAATAATTACCATGGCTTATAGTGAGGCATGCTAAGATGCAAAAATAAAGCAGACTTGGGGGATAAAACAGGACTGGTGTGGGGAACAAAAGGAAGCAATTTTTTGTTGTTAATCCTCACCGGAGGATATTTTTTTCCATTGATTTTTAGAGAGAGTGAAAGGGAGGGTGGGGAGGGAGAGAGAAACATCCATGTGAGAGAGAGACATGGATTGGTTGCTTCCCACATGCACCCCAAGATAGAATCAGCAACCCAGGTACATGCCCTTGACTAGGAATCAAACCCACGACCCTTCTGCGCCCAGGCCAATGCTCTAAGCCCTGAGCCACACTGACTGGGCAAGGGAAGCTATATTTTTATGTTTTTTTCTTTCTTTTTATTTTTTAAATATTTTTAAATTTATTTCAGAGAGAGGAAGGGAGAGGGAGAGAAAGAGAAACATCAATGATGAGAGAGAGTCATTGACTGGCTGCCTTCTGCACATGCCCTACTGGAAACTGAATCCGCAACTTGGGCACATGCCCCAACTGGGAATTGAACTGTGACCTCCAGGTTCATGGGTCGACACTCAACCCCTGAGCCACACCAGCTGGACAAGGGAAGCTATTTTTGATGAGGATGAGGGAAGGCTTCTCTGAGGAGGTGAAAATTGAACAGACTTAAACTGAGTGGTTTTCTGGAAGGTGTTCATTCTCTGTTCAGAGAATGTTTATTGAGCATCTACTGAGCCTGGCAAGGGCAGGAGCAGGGTAACTAGTGCAGAGGCCACCACAGTACAAGTGATGGTGGTGGCAGTGGATGGGGTGAGAAGGGATCTAGTTTTGGGTATATTTTGAAGGCTCCAGACCTCATAGGTTCTTTTTTTTTTTTTTTTTTTTAATGTATTTTTATTGATTTCAGAGAGGAAGGAAGAGGGAGAGAGAGACAGAAACATCAATGATGAGAAAAAGTCATTGATCAGCTGCCTCTTGCACGGCCCCCATTGGTGATCAAGCCCACAGTCTGGGCATGTGCCCTGACCGGGAATCGAACCATCTCCTGGATCATAGGTCGATGCTCAACCGCTGAGCCACGCCGGGTGGGCTGGACCTCATAGGTTCTTGAGAGGTGCTTTTAAGATGCACACACCCTGACCCTCTCTGTTTGCAGGACTTTGAGGATGATCCTCGGGCCCTGGGGGCCCGTGGACACCGCCGTTCTGTCAGCCGAGGCTCCTATCAGCTGCAAGCACAGATGAATCGTGCTGTCTATGAGGACAGGTATGCGCCAGGGGCAGCTCAGGGCTGGGAGTTTGTGAGAAGGAGAGGAGCCACTGGGCAATGGCAGGCTGAATGCTAGAACCTACCTCCTCTCACCTCCTACTCCTGTTGGGGCCCAGGCCCCCCGGCAGTGTGGTGCCCACGTCAGCAGCAGAAGCAAGTCGAGCCATGGCTGGGGACACATCGCTCAGTGAGAACTACGCCTTTGCGGGCATGTACCATGTTTTTGACCAGCACGTGGACGAGGCAGGTGAGCCAGTAGATGGCAGGTCCTATCACCAGGAATTTGCCCAAACTGTGACAACCACCCAGTGTATCCTGCTCTGGAACGCAGTCTCTGGCCCACCTCCGAAGGAGGAATTGCCATATGTAAAACCTTTCACATACTTAAAAGCCCTCTGCAAAGTGGTCTGCAAGATCTCGGGTATTTTGTCTACTCTAAAGGGGCTCAGCAGCTTAAAAGAGCCTTTTGCAGAAGGCTGCTGAGGTCATGAGTAGCTTGAACAAGTTCAAAGCTTTTGTTGCAGAGAAATCCCCTTGCAAAGGACAGAGTGAGTCTTGCAAATTGCTAAGACTTTGGTAATTGTAAAGTGCTTGCTGAGACGAGGCCTTTTCACATTGCAGAAGTCTTTTGCAATCCATAAAGCACCTGCTAAGATGCAGAGAGCTTTTGGCAAAGGGCTTTCTGGGGGTCCAGCTCCTTTTCTCAGTCAAGGAAAGCCCTTTGCTGAGGCCACTGTGCCTGGTATGGTGGGTTCCCACCCTCGGCTCACAAATCAGAACCTTATATAAACAAAAGCACCTGGTGAGTGTGCTGACTCCCACAAGTGGCTTCTTGGCATTGCAGTCCCAAGGGTGCGCTTCGCCAATGACGACCGGCACCGCCTAGCCTGCTGCTCACTCGACGGCAGCATCTCACTGTGCCAGCTGGTTCCTGCTCCTCCCACCGTTCTCCGAGTGCTGCGGGGTCACACCCGAGGGGTGTCTGATTTCGCCTGGTCCCTCTCCAATGACATCCTTGTGTCCACCTCACTCGATGCTACCATGCGCATCTGGGCCTCTGATGACGGCCGCTGTATCCGGGAGATCCCTGACCCCGATGGTGCTGAATTGCTCTGCTGCACCTTCCAGCCAGTCAACAACAACCTCACTGTGGTCAGGCTCCAGAGGGTGCCCACTTGCTGAGGGCAGGGATGCTGGGCCAAGAGGGCTGTTCAAGGGCATCAATATGGGGGTCCCCCCCTAGTCCATCACCACAGTCCCCTGGTGGTCAGACTTAGAGGAAGACAAGTCAGAAGGGGGACATGCAGTTCTTGGTTTGGGATGGCCTCACTGTGGTAGACTCCAGGGGTGACTATTCAAGGGGTAGGGTCATGGGTCTGCCACCCCTTTGGTCCCATCAGCAGTAATCCTACTGTTTTCCAACTGCAGGGGCTGCTGGTTGGGGAGCAGGATTACTAGATGGAGACCTCCTCTCATCTCAGTGGAAGTCCCACTGTGGTCTGACCTCAGGATAGAGAGTCAGAGGGTGGGCAATGAGGGAAGGAAATGAAAAATCTGGCTTGGCCCTGAGTGGTGAGTAGAGGAGGAACAGGCTGAGTGAGCCCATTCTCTGGGATCCTATTCTCAGGGGTCACTATGGGTCTGTGACCCCTGTAGTCCTTGTAGCAGCCCCAGTGTAATCAAGGTTCCAGGAAGGACCAGCCAAGGAGTTATTATCATGGACCTAGGATGGCCCTGTGCTTTGCCGAGCACAGGGGGCACTGGCTGAGGGGCAACACTATGGGTCTGTGACCCCTGTAGTCCCTGTAGCAGCTGTCTACTCTGGTCAGATTACAAGAAGGGGCTGGCTTGGGAGGATTACAGGCCTGAGTCACCTCTTGTCTACCTGCCACATCCCTACTGTGATTAGATGCCAGTAGAGAAGTGGGTCCCATTAATAGCAGCCCCATAGTGGTCAGGAGGGACTGGCTGGGAGCAGGATGATGGTGTGCGGGTCTCACCCACAGGTGGGGAATGCCAAGCACAATGTGCATGTCATGAACATCTCCACGGGCAAGAAAGTGAAGGGTGGCTCCAGCAAGCTGACAGGCCGTGTCCTCGCTCTATCCTTTGATGCCCCTGGCCGGCTGCTCTGGGCAGGCGATGACCGAGGCAGTGTTTTCTCCTTCCTCTTCGACATGGCCACAGGTAGGCAGGCCCCAGGCCTGCATCTAAGTGCTCGCACTCCCACCCTCCTAGTACACAGCCCTCGCCCTTACTTTTGCCTCCTCTCTATTGCAGGGAAGCTGACCAAAGCTAAGCGTCTGGTGGTACATGAGGGTAGCCCGGTGACTAGCATCTCTGCCCGCTCCTGGGTCAGCCGCGAGGCCCGGGACCCCTCGCTACTCATAAACGCTTGCCTCAACAAGCTGCTGCTCTACAGGTGTGTCTCCCTTATTTAGCCACCTGGCGATGTAGGGCCTGCTACCTCCATCATACTGGGAAGGGAGGCCTGTCTCCATCAGATTAATTTCACTGAGCGAGGAGGTGCAGTCTCCTCTCCCTCTGTCTTGTCCTCATCATAATATGATGACCTTAATAGTAGCAGTAATAGTAATAGCAATAGCTAGCACTTAGGCAGAAGTTGCTGGGGCCAGGTCCTATTCAGAGCACTTAATATGTATCATGTCATTTAATCCTCATAAACAACCCTGTGAGGGGGTGCCGTTATCATGTCCATTTTATAGATGAGCAAACTGAGACATAAAATGGACTAGAGCCCCTTCTAGCAGTGATCTGTTTTCCTTTTTGTTTTTTTTTTTGAGGCAGGGAGTTTACTCACATATGTCCCCACTCACATATGTCATGTTACCCAATTGCAGTTCTCAGCCTGGGCCGCATGCTGGAGTGACCTGAAGGGTCATAGCCAGGCCAGGCCGGTGTGACTCAGCGGTTGAACATCAACCCATGAACCAAGAGGCCACCAGTTCGATTCCTGGTCAGGGCACATGCCTGGGTTGCAGGCTCGATCCCCAGTAGGGGCCATGCAGTAGGCAACCAGCTGATGTTTCTCTTTCATTGATGTTTCTGTCTCTCTATCCCTCTCCCTTACTCTCTCTCTAAAAAAAGAAAAAAAATTATATATATATATTTCTTTTTTTCTTTTTTTTTAAGTCATGGTCAGGCCCTACTCCAGGCCAGGGATTTCAGAAGCTCTGGGGCAGGCTGGGCATTGTTATATCAAAAAGTTCCCCAAGTGTCATCCAGCCAGGTCTGAAGACCACTGCCTGACAGGATACTTACCATTTTACTATTTTATTTTTCTTCTCCTTTTAAAAAACTTATACACACAAACTTATATTTTTAATTTAAGCATACTCCTAAGTTTTTTGCCTTTTCCCCCCATCTTCTGCCTTCTCTTCCTTGTTCCTGCCACCTTGGCCTCCCCCTGCCACAGTCAAGTATGTTACCGACTTCACATGTACCGTTCCACACTCTGTTCCCTCTCCCATAGTCCTTGGTGTGCACACACCCACACATTTCTGAGGGAGGGTCACTGATTTACAGAAGTGGGTTCCTTCTACATCCTTTCCCACATCTCACTTTTCTCATCAGACAATGCCCATGGACGTGCCATAGGTCACCTGCAGTAGCTTCCATTCATTCCTTTGAATGGCCATGTGGTATCCACAATAAAGGGGTACTGTAGTTTGGTCAGCCTTTTCTTCTCTTTGTGCCCATCTGAATGCCAGAGCTCTTAGAGACTCTTAGGAAGAGTAACTAGTGAGTTACACTGCAGAGGCTCCCCATTTATAGGAACAGATAGTGTCCAAACTGTCACTAAACCACACACCAGCCCATGCTTTACAGGTTTATGCAGTTGTCTCAAAACGATTTCATGAACCTTGAAAAGAACTCAAGTGCAAGGCAGGGACACAGACTAGCGTACTACGCGTCCCTCTCTGTGGTTGAAGCTGCACTCTGACCCCCTCTCATTCTCCCCTCAGGGTGGTGGACAATGAGGGGACCCTGCAGCTGAAGAGAAGCTTCCCCATTGAGCAGAGTTCACACCCCGTGCGTAGCATCTTCTGCCCCCTCATGTCCTTCCGCCAGGGGGCCTGTGTGGGTGAGTCCCATAGGGTTGGGGTATCTGGGTGGCTAGGGAGTAGCAGACACTAGGGCTGGTGCTGATCTGGCTCAGACATCATGGCACCTTGGTGTCCTGACTTACTGGGCCTAGAGACCTTTCACACCCCAGCAGCCTTCCACTTTGAACACAGAGCCCAAACCAGCCCAAACACCTGACAGCATGCGACACACCTCCCAAAGATCTGAGACCTTGCTCTCTAGACACAGAACCAAAACAGCTATTTAACCTCTCATCTAGGGATGGGCCCCCCTAGACACCCCCCAGGCACTCTTGCACATGACTCCCTCAACACCTGAGTCACCTCAGAAACTTCATACTTGGGTCACCCCATCTCCTACAACACCTGTTGATGGCCTCTCCTTCTCACCTGGGCAGTGACGGGCAGCGAGGATATGTGCGTACACTTCTTTGATATCGAGCGGGCAGCCAAGGCTGCAGTCAACAAGCTGCAGGGCCACAGCGCCCCTGTGCTGGATGTCAGCTTCAACTGCGATGAGAGCCTGCTGGCTTCCAGTGACGCCAGCGGCATGGTCATCGTCTGGA
This sequence comes from Miniopterus natalensis, assembly GCF_054644295.1. Classification (NCBI taxonomy): domain Eukaryota; kingdom Metazoa; phylum Chordata; class Mammalia; order Chiroptera; family Miniopteridae; genus Miniopterus; species Miniopterus natalensis. The sequence goes on along the minus strand of NC_142103.1, from coordinate 74,932,910 downwards.
GGCGGGAGCAGAAGTAGGAGCCTCTCGGCCCTGCCATGTCTACCTTCTCACCTGGCCCATGCTCCAGCCTTGTGTTTGTAAATAAAGTTCCTGTGCTTGTGCCGGTGGCTGGCTCCCAGGGCTGCTAGAGGTGGGATAGGGGAGAGGGCAGCTCTGGGATCAAAATTGGATGGGATTCACTTATTCATTCATTCATGCATGTGTTGATTTCTTCTCTCATTCAACAACCGTTTACTGAATGTCTGCCATGTCATAGGCACCACTTTTACAATCATGCATTGGACAGACATTACTAAGTATCTACTGTGTGCCAGGAACTCTTCTAGGCTTTTGGGGTACAGCTGTGACCTAAACTGATAAATCTTGCCCTCGTGGGGCTCACTTTCTAGTGGAAGCAGATAGATAACAGAAATATATAATAGGTCAGTTAAAAATGAGCATTGTGAGGAAAAATAAACTAAGGACAGGAGATAGAGTTGCAGGAGTGGGAGGTTGGGCTCTTTTGGGTGCCGTAATCAGGGAAGACATTACTGACAGTGTGAAATTTAAACAACGATCTGAATGAAGTGAGGGAGCCATCATGTGTGAGGGGGAAAACATTCCAGGCAGAGAAAAGGCAGTGCAAAGGCATTGAGGCTGGAGTGTGCCCTAAGGGTGGTTGCAGAGGCTGGTGTGAGAGGTGATGAGGTTGGCCAGGCCTGATCCTGAAGGACTTTGTGGGCCATAGTGAGAACTTGGGCTTTTGTATGAGTGAGGGGTGAGTCACTGGACGGTTTTGAGCAGAGGATCCTTCTGGGTGCTGTAAAGAGAACAGACTGAGGGGCAAAGGTGGAAGTAGGAGGGCCAGTCAAGAGACCCTGTAGTAGTTGAAGCAGGCATGATGGGACCTGTGCCAGGGTGGGGGCACTGGAGGAGTTGAGGTGGCAAGTGTTGGCTTCTACCACAAGGTTTTATCCTATGAGTCCACAGGGCTTTGCTGCCTCAGGGAGGCCCAGGCTCCCCCCAGCCCCAGGGCAGCTACTGCCTGGGCCCCACACCTGTCTGCATCAGACTGTTGTCCAGAAGCAGAGAGCAGAGGTGTTGAGGACTTGGAGTTCATGCTGGTGCCGGATCAACCATGCACTCTAAGGTTGAGCTAGTGGCTTTTACTGGGAGTGGAGGGGATGGGGTTTCTCTACCACAAAGAAACCTCAAATCACCTATAGCTTCTCTCATGCCCACCCAAGGCCCAAAGTCAAGGCCTAGAACTGCTCAGAGGCTACCAAGTGATGTTCCAGTATTTGAGGGGAGCTCTGAGTGTGGTGAGAAAGCTTGGGGTATAAACAGGGGAATAGATAACCAAAATCCCTTATCAATGACCTGAGTCACCAGGAAATGTCAAAGAGGCTCTTGGTCCAGCTGCTCTCTTCCCTCCACCTCCGTAGGCTGCCATGTCCAGATGCATCAATGGGAAGTGTGACTACCATCTTGAGACCTCAGGGTCAGTCCACAGAGTCACAGACTCCAACCTGGCCCAATACTGTTGAGCTACTGAACTAACACCAGCAGTCTGTTGAGGGAGGAAAATAACCTCCTGTTTGTTCGGGCCACTGTTATTGACGATGTGGTTACTTGTAGCCAGAGCATTTCTACCTAGTACAACAGGTTCTTGAATAACATTGTTTTGTTCAATGTCGTTTTGTTATAATGTTGACAAGATGCCGTAGGAACTTAACTCGTGTTTATGTCAATTAGCCTGTGGTAGAATTGGTTTTGTTATATGTCATTTTGCTTAAAGTGCAGAACTTATTGACAACATTAAGTGAGGACTTACTGTACTTACATCTGAGAGAGCTTAAGGTAAATGGTGATGAGATGGGGACAGCGGAGAGCTGGACTGTTCATGATCAAGATCATGTATGTATGTGTGTTGGAGGTCCTCACGACCACCCAGACTCAATGATTTGCTAGGTGGATGCTCAGTCTCAGCATATACACAGCGATGATTTCTTCCAGCAAAAAGATACAGAGATCAATCAGCAAGGGAAAAAGGCCCATGGGGTGAAGTCCAGGGGAGACCAGACACAAGCTTCCAGGGATCCCCTCCCAGTGGAGTTGCACAGGACACACTTAATTCCCCCAGTCCTGAGTTGTGACAACACGTGCGAAATGTTGCCAACCAGGGAAGCTCCTTAGAGACTCAGCTCTCAAGGTTTCTATTGGTGGCTGGTCACCTAGACAGCCCCTTCCTGGCACATATGCAACTTACAGATTCCCAGAAGGGAAGCAGATGTCCAGCATAAACCACAGTGCTTGTATGAACAGAGTGGTGAGAACTGTTCTGAAGTCTTAAGCTTCCAAATGCCAGCCAAGCACTAACCTTGAAGCAGGACAGCAAGACCTTTCCAAGGACAGCAGTTCAGACCTGCTCTGTTAACTCTTCTGCACAGCATGCAAAACCAAAAGGATTCTCTATTCCAGCCAAGGTCAGTGGATGGGCAAGATCATTTGGGAGAACCTCATTTTTCTCTAACACTTTCTTTTCTTCACACTTCATGTTCTTTATTGAGTCTGAGTTCAAGATGGCTGATTATGGATGTTGTTATACATGACTTTGGGGGTTTTCTAATTGATAAAGTCTGAGGTGACATTCTGCTTTAAAATCATCTTCAGCCCTGGCAGGTGTAGCTCAGTTGGTTGGGTGTCATCCCGTGCTCTAAAAGGTTGCTGGTTCAATTCCTGGTCAGAGCACATGCCCGGGTTGCGGGCTTGATCCCGGTAGGGAGCATGCAGGAGGCAGCTGATTGATGACGTTTCTCTCTCTCCCTCTCCTTTCCTCTGTCTAAAAATCAATTTTAAAAACTTTAAAAAATAAATAAAGTAATCTTCATGACAGCTTCTCTTGAGTTACAACCCAAGGGGAAATAAATAATGAGCATATAATAAAAATCTTATTGGTCAAATTTGGGCCTCTGTCAATTTGTCCCTCATCACTGTGCCTCTGGTTTATCATCAGATCTGGAACTCTTAACCATTCCGCCATCAATGCCACTCTAGTTTTGCCTCAATTCCAGGCCTCCACTAACTGTTCCATGTCCTTTGTCTGACTTGGAATCTGTGCGTTTACTTCAAGAGCCTTTCTGGTCTGAGCTTAAAGCTGGGCCTTAGTTAATTATTACCCCATCAGTGTACCACTGGTCAATTCTCAAACCAGGGCCTCTGTATGATACTCTACCAGCTATTGTCTTCTGATCTGATCTTGAATTTTGGAATTGTGTTCATTGTGATCAGTGCCCTTTTGCTCCATTCCAACCTTGAGGACTCAGTCGTGACCTTGAATCTGAGCCTCTGTTAATTATTTTACCATTAATGCCCTTATGGTGTCAATTCTACATGGGGGTACTCATCCCAGTCTGTGTTACCCCAAGTGTGGGACAGTTGAACTGCAATGCAGACCCCACGAAGCCTTGGCAGCCCAGTGGTCAGCTCTGGAGCAAGCATTGCCAGTCAGAGCTCAGCCCTGTTGGGAGGAAATGCCCAGCTTTTTACCTCTGCTCAGCTCAGTCACGATGTGGGCTGGCGCAGGCAGGGTGTGACTTCAGGGAAGGTAGCTCTGTGAAGCTGAGGCCCACCCTGTGAAGCTGACAGCTGCCCAGTGAGTGTTTCCTTGAAATGGGTGTGGGTGGTGCCAGGAAAGGCATGAGGAAAGGGGCTGTGAAAAGAAACAGATATGCCACTTGGTAAGTAACTGGGGACCCAGGTTAAATCCTGGTTTCTCCATTACTCAACCCATGGCCCCAAGCCAGTCACCTCACCATTCTGTGCCTTAGTTTCCTCCAGACTCAGCTGAGGATTCAGGAGTCATTTCATTTATTCTTCTGACATATATTGACTGAGTCTCTACAGTGTGCCAAGCACTGTGTCAGATATAATAGTGAACAAAACAGGCAAAACTTCTGCCCTCAGGAAACTGACGTTCCCAGTGATCCCTAAAGTCCATCCAATGACACAGACTCAGAGCAGAGGTCATCTCTGGCCTTTCTTGTGATGATTGACTTACAGTAAGCGCCATGGCCTCAATGTATATTCAGACAGATGACTGGCTGGCATGGAAGTTGAGGACATAATCAGCTGAATTAACATGGTAACAGGAGGGAGGGAGCCACAGTGGGTTCTTGAGCAGGAGTCCAATGAGATAAGTGTGGAGTTTTAGAAGGGTTATTCCAGCAGCAGTCAATAGCCAAAGTGCAGAAAAATAGATAGCCGAGGCCAGGCCATACTGCCTGTCCAGCTGGGTGTTAAATGTTCATTTTGGTTTGTTTGTAGCCAAGTTATTGCCCATCTGTGGCAACAATGATTGGGGTTTTGGTTTATGATCTGACCATTTAGTGAGTTCTGTGAATGAATGGATGGGTGAAAGATAACAGGGCATCTGGTTTGTTAGTCTGCACCTCTTGCAGCTCTTGCCCGGAGGGCTAACAATGTAGAATTGAAGCTTTAAACTCTGTGTCTGTGTGTCACTCAATATGATGTCTGAGTGTGCACTGTTGTTTTTCTATCTCCGGAAGGCATCAACAAATTATTTTGTGAAGCCTCTTAAATTAAAGGAGCTCTGTTCTGATTGGCATATGGACAGAAATAAGCACTTATACAAATCAAATATTCCTAAATTCCAAGAAAATGAGGAAATTAAACTTCTAATACTTTTAAGTGTGGTAGACTTGAAAAAATTCTTCTTTCAGAAACTAATTTAGAGACTTTTAAAGAATCCAGATTCATGTAATTAAAGTAAATCTTTAGCAAATGAAACCAGTTTAGTAACTTTGGTTTAATAAAAACAATTATGTTTTCTCTGATTATCAATATTAAGTATAACATAAGTGTACATTTTATTTGACAGTACTGGGGTTTGTTTTTTCCTAAATTTATGCCGGTTTACTGATAAAATAAGTGGCTAGTACTCCAATGTAATATTTAAGATTATGAAAAATATATATTTGTGTTTGACTCAAATGAATCATTATTCTGATAAATTTATTTCAACAGCAATTGTGTTTTGTAGTATGTCTACTTGAAGATAATTTCCAAGATCTTTAAGTAACTGAAAACTTTGATGTTAGATTGAGTTAGTTAATGGATATTCATTAGATGCCCAGGGTATTTCTACATAAGGTAGAAAACAGAAACACTGATTAATAAGCATAATTTTTTTAAAAAATATATCTTTATTGATTTCAGAGAGAGAGAGAGAGAGAGAGAGAGAGAGAAACATCAATGATGAGAGTCATTGATCGGCTGCCTCCTGCAAGCCCCCTACTGGGGATCAAGCCCACAACCTGGGCATGTGCTCTGATCAGGATTTAAACCGTGACTTCCTCACCGTCGATGCTCACCCACGGAGCCATCCTGGCCGGGCTAAACATAATTTTTGTAAACTTTTTAAAAATATGTTTTTATTGATTTTGGAGAGAGAGGAAGGGAGAGGGAGAGAGAGAGAGAAAAGTTGATTTGTTGTTCCACTTATTTGTCCATTGTTGGTTGATTCTTGTATGTGCTCTGATCAGGAATAGAACCCACAACCTTGGAGTATCGGGACAACATTCTAACCAACCGAGCTACCTGGCCAAGGCTAATACCTGAGACTTGGAAGCTGTGTTCCTATCATAGTTTGTTCAGTTTTGATGGACTTATGTGCTCATCTCCTTGGTTTACTGTTTATTGCCTTTGCCCACAACATGGATGATTATTTTTTCCATTCAATCTAATCTGCCTAGACAGCAAAGACTGTTTTTCCCAGAATAATTTCCTTTGCTTTATATGGACTTTATTATGTTATTAATTTTTGAAGGAAAAAATTAAAAGAACAAAGTTTTCTCACTTAAGTTCTTTATAATAATATTGCTTTCTATGTTTCTTTTTATGTTTTATTGTCACTTTGTTAAATAGATAAACAGCATTGCCCTGGCCGGTGTTCTCAGTGGTTAGAGCACCGGCTCCCGCAGCACCAAAGGGTCGAAGGCTGAATTCCTGGTTAAGGGCATGTACCTAGGTTGTAGGCAGGAGGTGGCCAGTTGATGTGTCTCACATCAATGTTTCTGTCTCTCTCCTCCTCTCTCCCTCCACTCTCTCTAGAAATCAATGGAAAAAATATCCTCAGATGAGGCTTAATAAAACATACAAACAAACAGAAAAAGGTAACCAGTGTTGTTTCTCAGGCACCTGTGATCCTATCTTCATCAGGTGTCCCAATCTCCTCTGACATTTTTTATTTTTGCCTTCCCTAAATTGGACTTAAATATTGAAAAAACAACAAAATAAAATTAATTTTCAAGATCTCTTTTGCACCTAAAACTACTTTTGAGATTTCACACAGGACCCCTGAAAATTCACCAAGATCTCTTTCCTTATACAAAAAGATGCTAGAGCCCAGCGGATGTGTCTCAGTGGTTGAGTGTTGACCCATGAACCTGGAGGTCATGGCTCGATTCCCGGTCAGAGCACATGCCCAGATTTCGGGTTGGATCCCCAGTAGGGGGTGTGCAGGAGACAGCTCATCAATGACTCTCTCATCACTGATGTTTCTCTCTCTCCCTCTCCCTTCCTCTCTCTGAAATCAATAAAAACATATTTTTTATAAAAAGATGCTAGAAATAGTTCAGCTTATCTGATGTGTTACTATTGATGAGTTGCGTGGGAAGAGCTGGTAAATCGGGAGAGATCCTCAGCTTTACCTAGGTTACATTTGTATGGTTAAAATGTTATTAACATAAATATTTTAGAAAGTGCATGATTTGTGGGAAGACCCTAGAGATTTGTGCCCTTGCTTTTCATAAAAATGTTGAAACTCAGAGGAAACACTGATCAAAACTCATAAAACATTTTCGTTTAGTTTCCCTATATTGTTAGTCCTGGTGGTACTTTGCCTGATGGTCTAAGACAACAGCAGTAAAGAATTATCAGCCACAGTATCAGTTATTATTGTAAATGTTTTCTTGGTCCCAATCGTACCTCTTTCATTTAATCTAGTATCTTCTAGGCCAGCGATTCTCAATGCACATCAGACTTACCCAGAAAGTTTTATTAAAATACAGATATTTAGGACCTACTCCAGGCTTACTGAACTCTTTTACTTAATATTCTTGGCATATTATGTATATTATGTCTCAGGATTATTATATATTATATCTCAAGATTTTTTTTCTTCATAAAAAATTTTATTCACCCATTTTTATAGATCAGATATAGTACTCAATGACTTATTTGAAAATAAGCTTAATCACTGGCCTTAGAGACATTTTGTCTAAACAATTTTCTTGGAATGGCTTAAAACCACAAACACTTATTATCTCACAGTTTCTATTGGTCTGAAATCTGGGTGCAGCTTAGTTGGATAGTTGTGGCTCAGGGTTTATCAGGAGTTTGCATCTGGGGCCGCAGGGGCCACTGCCAAGAAGGCCCTCTCACGTGGTTGGTGGTTGGTGCTGGCTGGAGTGCTTCCTTCTCCTCCATGTGCCCTTTCATCCTCCAGGGCCTCTCTTTTCCATATGGCTTTTCCAACAGGATAGCCTGGACTTCTTTACATGTTGGCTGGGCTCCAATTGAGGGAGGGAGTAAGAGACAGAGAGAAAGAGAAAGAGAGAGAGAGAGGGAGAGGGAGAGAGAGAGAGGGGAGAGAGAACCGACAAGTGAAAGAGAGTACAGCTAAGATGGAAGCTGCAATCTTTTTGTAAACTAACCTCAGAAATGATATCCCATCATTTCTACCATATTCTATTTGTTAGAAATGAGTCAGTAAATCCAGGTCACACTCTAAGGGAAAGTATTACACATGGGTGTGAACACTAGGAGGCAGGGGATCATGGGGGACGATCTTGGAGGCTGCCTACCACACTGTCCCTAAGGTGTGTTGGGCCCTAGACAAATATTTTTTTGCAGGACTTGTGTCTATATAAGCAATTTTATTTTAATTTTTTTGTAATCCTCACCTGAGGATATTTTTTCCATTGCTTTTCAGAGAGAGTGGAAGGGAGAGAAAGAGAGAGAAACATCAATGTGACAGAGACATCCATTGGTTGCTTCCCGAACGAGCCCTGACCGGGGCCGGGGATCGAGCCTGCAACCGAGGTACTTGCCCTTGGCTGGAATCGAACCTGGGACCCTTCAGTCTGCTGGCTGACGCTCTAACCACTGAGCCAAACTGGCCAGGGCAGCAATTTGAATTTTAAAAACTTTTACAAAATCATGGGTCCATATGAGCTATTATGATTTATTGATGAAGATTTAGAACAAAGTGCAGAGAAGTGCCTCCTTATTTGTTTATGGTCCAATTAATGCACCTGAGCAATCCTGGTAGTGTCCAGGCTCCATCTCTTCCTGTTCAGGTCCAGGAACCACCTCCTTACGTCCTTTATGTTCTTTGTCAATTGTGACATTCCTGGCTAACTTCATCTTCCACCACAAGAGGGTAGCAACACCTTTGTTACTCACAGTGCCATGGCTATTTAGAACCTGTTTGTACTGGGAAAATATAAACCTTCTTGCCTCTGTAGGCCCCTAATACCAGTTATTTAATGCTGGTGACATCTTAACTTGTGACACTCATTGCACCGTCCATTGGGCTGCCCATAAATACTGGCTTCCAAAGACGCCTCCTTCAGAAATTGTTATGGTGCTTTTTTGATAAGGACCACAAAAGCAAACCTTATGCAGAGTAAGCAAGAAAATGTGAACAATACTTTATTTTCTGGTCATGTTAAATTTGCTGTTTGGGTGCAGGATAAGGACAATGCTCAGCTGGCTGAGCATCCCATGCACTGAAAGGTCAATGGTTCAATTCCTGGTCAGGGCACATGCCCAGGTTGCAGGCTCGATCCCCAGTAAAGGGTATGCAGGAGGCAGCCAATTGATATTTCTCTCTCCCCGCCTCTTTCTAGAAGCAATAAAAATACATCTTTAAAAAATTTACTGTTTGGAATTTGATAGCATAAATGTAGAGAAACACATCTTCTAACTGGGTCTTCTCTTAAACTCTTTAAACAGTAATCACTGCTTTCCTAGAATCGTGAGCTTGACGGCACCCTTACTTTCCACACGCCACCACCAGTGGGGAGGAAAGCAAGGGGCTCCTAGCAGAATGAGAAGTCCATTTGTACAAAGAATGTACATTCCACATCTTGCATGGCTTGAGACTTACCTGGGGAGCATGATACTCCCACATTGATGAGCCAAGAGACCCCACTGGAATCATGCAGCAAGTCTCGAAAGTCCTTAAAGGAGGTAAACATGGCTCAGAGACTGCCTGATACCTGGTGCAGAGCCTGTAGAGGGAATGACTTGTCCTGGGTGCCAGTGGCAAGGAGAGACACAAAGCCGTGTGCTACTACCTCTGCCGCCACTGGGTATTCTAGACTGGAAGTGGCCCCACAGTTGGAATACTGACATGTGAGAGCTGATACAAGGGCCTCTGCATGCAGCTCAGGCCCAAAGGTTGGCAGTGGATTGTTCAGATCCGGGGATTTGAACATGGCCTGTAAAGGACATGAATGAGAGTCACTCAAAACCAACATGTCACTGCCATATTGATGGCCCAATCTCATGAGATCCTGTGAAAGAAAGTCACACTAGCCAGCAGAAGCCATCCACTTGCTATGTCACACCCCCTGGAGCTGGCCACCGAGCCCTGAGCAGTCCCATAGGTATAAGTACCAGAGTTCATCAGGGGAACTGTCTGACCCCATACAGAAGGTAGAGGGTAAGAGAAAGCACCTCTAAAAAGGAAAAGTGAGGATCAGGGCCCACTTGAGTCCTGGGCCAGACTCAGAATACCTCACTCAAATGGTATTTCTGGCCTCAGCCAGTCCCAGCCACTAGAGGGGGTTTTAGACCACTTTAAGGAAGGCAAGCCAAAGCATGGGCCCCCTTGGCTCGGGACCCAGAGCAGGGGTCCTAAATGCTTGCTTGTGGCTTGGTACAAGATATACTAGTTTCCATATAATCTTTCATTAGGAAATTATTAAAGAACATTAGCTTGTAATATATTAGTGTGTTGGGTTTAAAATATGTCTGTGAATTCTTTGGTACTCCTCCATTCAAGAGATGATGCTTAAATCCCCTCCCCTTGAGAGTGGACTAGACTTAGCTACTCACTTCTCTTTTCATTTTAATTTTTTTTCTTAAAATGTATTGATTAGAGAGAGAAATTTGTTGTTACATTTATTTATGCATTAGTTGGTTGATTTTTGTATGCGCCCTGACCAGGGATCGAACCTGCAACCTTGATGTATTGGGACAATGCTCTAGCCAACTGAGCTACCCAGACAGGGCAGTGACTCACTTCTAACAAAGAGAATTTGGGGACATGACAACATGTAACTTAAAAGGCATTGAAGCTCCTCTCTCTCTCTGTCTCTCGGGTCACCTACTCTTCTGGGGGAAGCCAAATGTCATGTCGTGAGGACATATCAAGCAGCCTTATGGAGGCGCTCATGTGGTGAGGAGCTGAGGCTTCCTGCCAACAGCCATGTGAGTTAACTTGGAAGCAGACCCTCCTGTCCAAAGAGCCTTCAGGTGAGACCACAGCCTCAACCACCATCCTTGTAAGAGAGCTGGATCTAGAACCACCCAGTTAAGGCACTCCTGAACTCCTGGACCTCCATGCAGTTGGTTTGGGCTTCCTCACAGTGTGGTAGCTGGGTTCCTAAGTGCTAAGTACTTTTTGTGCATTGTCGAATGTGATTCTCTCTCTACACTATAGGCACTATTATTATACTCATGTTACTGATGAGGAAACGGAGGAGCAGAGAGGTGAAGCAACTTGCCCAGTATCTCATACAGTTAGTAGGGTATCTTATAATCTTCAAAAATGGTCACAACAGTATTTCTGTTCCCATGTGCCTTTCCAGAACCTGTTGCTCCCCATCAAGAAGCAGAATCTAGCCCGGCCAGCGTGACTCAGTGGTTGAGCATTGACCTATGATCCAGGAGATCAGGGTTCGATTTCCAGTCAGGCCACATACCCAGGTTGCTTGGTCGATCTCCAGCAGGGGGCATGCAGGAGGCAACCGATCAATGACTATCATCATTGATGTTTCTAGCTCTCTCTCCCTCTCCATTCCTCTCCCTCTAAAATAAAATTTTAAAAAATTTTTATTTATTTATTTTTTTAAAAGAAGCAGAATCTATTTCTGGGTTCCAAGCATCCTCAAAGAGAGAGGCAGGTTGAAGTTTGTATCACCTTTCATGACCTAGTTTTGGACATCACATAGCATCATTTCCCCCAAATCCTATTCATTGAGGCAGTCACAAGGTCTTGCCCAAGTTCAGATGGAAAAGAAATAGATTCTGCTTCTTGATGAGAAGTAACAGGTTCTGGAAAGGCACATGGGAACAGAAATATTGCTGTGACCATTTTTGAAGATTATAAGATACCCTACTAACTGTATGAGATACTGGGCAAGTTGCTTCACCTCTCTGCTCCTCCGTTTCCTCATCAGTAACATGAGTATAATAATAGTGCCTATAGTGTAGAGAGAGAATCACATTCGACAATGCACAAAAAGTACTTAGCACAGTGCCTGCAACATGGTAAGTGCTCAGTGAAAATTAGAAGTTATTGTCAATAATCATTATTGAACAGTGAGGCATCTTGGTACAGTTGAGAAAGGATGTTGTGGGTTGAGTTATGTCCCCTCAAAAAGATATATTCAAGTCTTAACCCCTGGTAATTATGAATGTGACCTTATTGGAAATCAGGTCTTTGCAGATGTAATTAAGATATGTTAAGATGAGGTCATACCAAATTAGGGTGGGCCCTAAATTCGCTCACTAGTATCCTTATGAGAAGAAACAGAGACACACACAGGGAGAATGCCATGTGACCACTGAGGCAGAAATTAGAGCGATGCATCTGCAAGCTGTGGACCACCAAGGATTGCTGGCAACCACCTGAAGCTGGAAGAGGCAAGAAAGGATCCTCTCCTAGAGCTTTCAGAGGGAGCATGGCCCTGCCGACACCTTGATTTCAGACTTCTGACCTCCAAAACCACTAGAGAATAAATTTCTTTTTTTTTAATCCAGAAAAAGGATTCAGCAGACATTTACTGGGTGCCAGGCACTGGGAATACAATGGTGATTAAGGCAAGGATCCTGCCCCAAGTTGCTGGCAGCAATACAAGCAGTTAAGCAATGAATGGAGGAGCTTTGGAGAATAGTGGCGCAGTACCCTGTAGAAGAGGTTCTGGGTCAATGGTCCTCAAGACCACCCCTAGTTTCGATGACTTGCTTTGAAGACTCCAGCACCCTATGTAGTCATACTCACAGCTATGATTTATTACAGTGAAAGGACACAAACACAATCAGCAAAGGGCGAAGTCTGGAGGGAACCAGCAACCAGGAACGAGTTCTATGACTCCTCTCCCAGGGGGGTCACACAGGGCATGCTTAATTCCTCCAGCAATGAACTGTGGCAACACTTTGGAAATATTGTCTACAGGGACACTCACCTGAGCCGAAGAGTCTAAGATTTTTATCAGGGGCCAGTCATCCTCTGGCTAGCATAGTCCTAGATCCCCAGAAGGAAAGCGAGTGTTCAGCATAAAGCACAGTGTTTGTACAGTTTAGGCACAATGAGCCACTCACTTAGAGAGTGATGGAAAACCCTCCCAAAATCCGAGTTCCCAGATGCCAGCTGTATTAGCTTAGGTTGCCATACAAGATATCACAGACTGGATGGTTTAAACAACAGAAAATTATTTTCTCACAGCCTTCTGGAGGCTAGAAGTCCTAGTTCAAGGTGCCACCAAGGTTGGTTTCTGGTGAGGGTTCTCCTTCTGGTTTATAGATGGCCCACTTCTCACTGTGTGCTCACATGGCCTTCCCTCTGTGCCTGCATGGAGAAAGAACGATCTCTGGGCTTTTCTCCGTATAAGGATACCAGTCCTATTAGATTAGGGCCCCACTCTTATGATCTTATTTAATCTTAATTACCTCTTAAAGGCCTCATCTTCAAATATAGTTGCTTTGGGGGGTTAGGGCTTTAACATATACATTTGGGGTGTAGGGGAACACAATTCAGTCCATAACAATAGCCAAGGGCCAAACTTGCAAGCAGGCCTTTCTAAGGACAAATCTCAGGCCTGCTATGCTCTTTCCTGCTCAAGTTCTGTACCAAATTCCAGAAGCCTTGACAGGGCTGCCAATTATATTGCTCCCTGGGAGGAAGGGGTTCCCATTTGATACTGGTGGTTCAAATTACAATAGCTCTTTCCTTGTAGATTGAGTACCTTCCTGCCACCTTGGCCGCAGCTGAGGAGACCAGAAGTTGATGTGTGAGCAGAAGGCAATCCTACAGGGAAAGAGCCTAACAACTCACACCAACAGAGGCACCCATATTTGGTGGCCATGATCAAAGCCTCTCTTCAGGAAATGACATGAAAGGAAGGCACGTTGGTCATCAGTTGAGTACATGGACTTTGGAGTAAGGTTGGAGTAAGGCAGTTTGAAGTTCAAGCTGGATTTGATTTCTGGCTTTGAAGCTCTTATTGGCACAACCCATGCTTCTATTCAGTGAATATTTGAAGACTGCTTTTCTCTTTCTTTCTTTCTTTCTTCCTTTCTTCCTTTCTTCCTTTCTTCCTTTCTTCCTTTCTTCCTTTCTTCCTTTCTTTCTTTCTTTCTTTCTTTCTTTCTTTCTTTCTTTCTTTCTTTCTTTCTTTCTTTCTTTCTTTCTTTCTTTCTTTCTTTCTTTCTTTCTTTCTTTCTTTCTTTCTTTCTTTCTTTCTCTCTCTCTCTCTCTCTCTCTCTCTCTCTCTCTCTCTCTCCTTCCTTCCTTCCTTCCTTCCTTCCTTCCTTCCTTCCTTCCTTCCTTCCTTCCTTCCTTCCTTCCTTCCTTCCTTTCTTCTTTCTTTCTTTTTAATTCTCACTGAAGGAGATTTTCTCCATCTATTTCTAGGGAGAGTGGAAGGGAGTGGAAGGCGAGGGAGAGAGAGAGAAACATCGATGTAAGAGAGACAGATAGATTGGCTGCCTCCCGCACGTGGTGGGGAACCTGCAACCAAGGTACGTGCCCTTGACTATGAATCAAACCCATGACCCTTGGTCTGCAAGCCAACAATGCTCTAACCACTGAGCAAAGCGGCCAGCCAAACCGGCCAGGGCTGAAGACTGCTTTAAATGAATGTTTACCCTTGGTGAAATTAATTCTCTAAGTCTTGGTTTGATCATCTGGAAAAGTTATGATAATAATTGTTCAATAGATTCAATAATTTAGTGTAATTAAAGTGCTTTTTCACAATGCCTGGCCCAGAGTAAGTGCTGCAAAAAGGACAATTAGCATTATAAATAGTCAGGGAATGAAGTACTATGAGCTAAGAGTCAAATGCGTGCAGGTGATTTCCCTGCGATGCTGCTCTAAGCCATCAGCTTTGGAAGTGACAGAATTCCAAATGACTGGGTAGATGATGAAACAATAAGAATACAGATCTTACCATATATTCTCATGAATCCTTGCAAGAAACCTCCAGCACTAATATGTTTATAGTTGTAGTAGCTGGATTCTTGGAAGCCCAAAGAGAAGGAACACACAAATAAACACTAACTGAAAACATGTCAAATGGCCAGAGGGCAAAGTATGACATTGAATAAAATTTAGCACTGGAGATGCAGAATGACTCCACAAGCACTTACAGTGCTGAAGGGAACAGTTCATAAGCTGTGTCATAAACCTGAATGTACCAAATATAGAGTGGCAAGATACAAAAAGTATAACCTCCAGGAAATGCAAGAAATAGATCATGGAAACACAGAAGCAGCAGACTTACCTTTGTCAGCCTAGGATAGATCTAATGGACACAGCAAAAATAGTAAAATTAATAAAGCACTAGCAAGTTTATTCTCTTATAACCATGAATACATCTTTTAGTCAGTAACTATAGGACATTAATAATTGTTGACCCTCGTATTAGGCCACAAAGAAAATTTCAATAAATTTCAAAAAGAATGGATACACATCACATTCTCTGGCCATGACGTAATAAATTTGGATATTTAAAAACAAAAACAAAATCACAAAACTCCAATAGCTTTGAAAAAAAAGTTTACTATCTCTCCTAAGCAACTCTTG
Source organism: Miniopterus natalensis (assembly GCF_054644295.1). NCBI lineage: Eukaryota > Metazoa > Chordata > Mammalia > Chiroptera > Miniopteridae > Miniopterus > Miniopterus natalensis. The sequence goes on along the minus strand of NC_142103.1, from coordinate 74,917,813 downwards.
CATCAATGTATAAGTAAACCAAAATTTGCAGACATCTAGAGTAATAATGTTGAATTTTTTTTTTTTTTTAGAACAGTATATGTCTTATTTAGCAATGGGCAAATACAGGTTTTCTTGGTCTTCTCCACAGGAATAAACTCATGGATTTTCAGAAGTATATTCTCCTATGCACCACTGACTTTCTACAAAAAAAGGTCAGTTTTTTTAGTTCCCTACAATGTTTAACAGTGGAGCAAAATAAACAATCTAAGGCTGACTCAAGGACCAAGACATCTGAATTAAGTTTTAAATATATATATATATAGGATATTGCCCAGATTAATGAGTATTCTTACAGGTTTTTCATTTCTTATCATCTGTATTAATAAAGAGTTTGTTATATTCAAATCTGAATGGCAAATAAAATAAAACAGAAAGCTAAGTACAATATGTATACTTTCCTGGCCTAAGAGAAAATATTAAATACAGGTATATTTAATACACAATGAACATGCCATGTCTTTTTGTAAAGTCAACAAAACCCTGATTTCCTGTATAACAGGTGATGCAACAAATACCAAAACCATATGAGACCAAACTTAGCTAATACAATTAGCTAAACAATACACACTAATGTTGAATTTTCTTTATCTGATCTCAGAGCAAAAGACATATTTAATACATACAAGATATAGTTGAAAAATTCTAAACAACTAAATATACTCAAAACAAATCAATAGACAAAAGATAAACTGGGGGAAATATTTGCAACACATGAAAGACAAAGGGTGTGATATTGTGATTTATATTTATATTTAGTCTTTGTCTACAGTTCCTGACTCACAGTTCCCAAAACCCTTGGAATTTCCTAAGTGCTGAGAGCCATAAAGGTGTCTCTTGTTATGTTAATGTCACTTTGCAAATCACCTAAGAATCGGGGCTGGTTGCCAGAGAAACAAGTGATTAGAGGATTAGAACTTTCAAGTACCACCCCCTGGCCTCTGGGAAAGAGAGAGGGGCTGGAGATTGAGTTTAATCACCCAAGACCGTGATTTAATCAGCCATGTCTCTGTAATGAAGCTTCCATAAAAAAAAAATTTAAAAAAAATGACAGGGTTCGTAGAGCTTCTGTTGGTGAATACGAGGAGATTTGGGGAGAGGGGCGTGCTAAAAGAGAGCATGGAAGTTCTGTACCCTTTGCCCAAACCTTGCCCTATGCATCTCTTTCGTCTGGCTGTTCCTGAGTTATATCCTTTAATGATAAAGTGGTGATCTAGTGAGTAAAATGTTTCTCTGAGTTCTTTGACCCACTTTAGCAAATTAATCAAACCCAAGTTGGGATTGTGAGAACCTCCTTTTTATAATCAGTCGGTCAGAAACACAGTTGATAACCTGACCTGCGACTGGTATCTGAACTGAGCCCTCAACCTGTGGAATCTGATGCTATTTCTGGGTAGAAAGTGTCAGAATTGAGCTGAATTGTAGAACACCCAACTGGTGTCAGAAAATTGCTTGTTGGATGTGTGAGGAAACCTCCCCCTCACAGTGGAATTGGGTCCAGAACTTAAAAGAAAGGGCCAACTTCTTTAATTTATAAATCAATAAGAAAAGACAAAAAAGTGAATAGAAAACAGACAAAAGATATGAACAGAAAGTTCACAAAAAGGAAAAAAGAAAAACAAATAGCCAGTAAACATGAAAAATATGAATTTATTCATAAGTGAAGAAATTCTAACCAATGAGAGATTATTTTCACTTTTTAGATTGATAAAAATGTATACATTTTCTAATATCCAGTGTAGATAAGAATATAAGGAAGTGTGATAATACACAGTAGGCTAAGGTATAAAATTAAACAAGAGTTTTGGAGGAAGTTGGGCAATATTTACCAGTTTTCAATTTATATACATTTTGACAGCATAACTCCATTACCTGGAAGTTATTTTAAAATTTATTTTAAAAAAATATCTAGCTGTCACCCTAACTGGTTTGGCACAGCGGTTAGAGCGTCTGCCCTCGGACTGAAGGGTCCTGGGTTCAATTCTGTCCAAGGGCACGTACCTTGGCTGCAGGATCAATCCCTGGCCCAAGTTGACAACTAACTGATGTGTCTTTCTCACATCGATGTTTCTCTCTTACTCTCATTCTCTCTCCCCGCCCCCTTCCATTCTCTCTGAAAAGCAATGGAAAAAATATCCTCACTGAGGATAAAAAACAAACAACTATATAATCTTATTAACCAATATCCCCCCAATACATTTAATTAAAAAATAAAATAAAAATATCTAGCTGTTCCCTGGCCGGCGTGACTCAGTGGTTGAGCATCAACCTGTGATCCAGTAGATCATGGTTCGATTCCAGGTCAGGGCACATGCCCAGGTTTCGGGCTGGATCCCCAGCAGGGGGTGTGCAAGAGGCAGCCGAGCAATGCCTCTCTCTCATCACTGATGTTTCTATCTCTCTTTCCTTCTCCCTTCCACTCTCTGAAATCAATAAAAACATTTAAAAAATATATCTAGCTGTCTACATCTTTTTAATGGAAGGATAAACCAGAGAAGTATATAAACAGCTGTTTTTAAGAAAATCAATTAAGCTGGGTCAGGTGTGGCTCAGCAGTTGAGCATTGACCTATGATCCAGGAGATCACGGTTTGATTCCCGGTCAGGGCATATGCAGGGTTGTAGCTCAGTCCCCAGTAGGGGGCGTGCAGGAGGCAGCTGATCAATGAGGACTATCTCATCATTGATGTTTCTGTCTCCCTCTCTCCCTCTCCCTTGCTCTCTCGTAAGTCAATAACATTTTTTTAAAAAAGACTTAAAAAAAAAAGAAAATCAATTAAAAAAGGAAAATAAAATGATTTCGTATGGGAGGAGGGAAGGAGGGGGAAAAGGAGGAGACAGAGAAGCTAGATTTCTCTGAATAACAGCATAGTATTATATTTGGAACCTTGTAAATATATAATAATTATGTTACACAATTATATTCTATTTCAAAAGTCTTGTCATACTCCAAAGCAAGGAAGTTACTGAATATTACTGAGATCACATCAAACAAGTTTAAAAGGCTTCCACTTGCCAAAGATGGAGCGATTTGAGCATCAAAAAAGAAAAACTATGATGGATTGAAATATATCAACTAGCCATGAGATCATGATGAGGCTAAAAAATATCACTGGCTGCCTTTGGAGGATACTAGTGAACCAGTGCATTATTCTGAAAACTGGAGACTAGAGAAAAAGTAACTGACTAGATAATTGGTGATATTAAAGAATTATTGTTGAATTTTTTAGATATGATAATGATATATAGCTAACTTGTTCTAAAGAGTTATAGCAACATCTTGAAATATTTATAGCTAAAATGATATAATATCTGGTTTGTTTCAGAATATTCCAGTGGGAATGGGGAAAAGGGTGGAGGCTGTAGAGGAAATGAGATTGGATGTGAATTAATAACTGTTGCAATGGAGTAATGGATACATGGAGATTTATTATATTATTCTCAGTACTTTCCTATATGTTTGAAATTTTCCATAGTAGAAATATAATTTTATGGACGTAAAGCTATATTGAAAGCCAGACTTGGGTCCACACTGCTAACCATGATGTCTTAGTGATGCCATGGGTCATTGGTGAGCAGTCCCTGGATCTATCTATTCACAGGGGGTAACAAAATGGAATGTTCTGATCTCTCTTATTTTCTTCATTCCTTAACCCTAATATATTTATAAAGGAGAACTCCCCCTTGCCAACTCTTTGGCTCGTATAAGAAAAACAGGATAAATGCTTGATTCTTCCCTGTATTAATCAGTTTTCATTATAAAGAGTAGTTTCCTAAGCATCTTTCCCAAGGTGATCAAATGAGCGATCTTCATTTGTATCATTGTGGATTGTAAACTTGTTTATATTTCAAGCCATTACAATTATAATCCTTGTTGATGTTCAGACTGTCCCATCTGCAATCAGTGGGATCACCTTCAGCTTGCCTTCTGGAGCCTTTTCTCAGGACTCCCAGATTTTCAGCTCTAACAAAGCATGCCTTTCTTTCCCGTATTGCAGGCTCATCCTGTTGGTTCACATGGCTTATCGCTTTGTCAGAGGTTCCTCTTGGTGACAGTGTTGCTACAGAAATGCCAAGAAGCCCGCCTTCCCTAACCCCACCCCCATCTACAAGGCCTCTTTTCCCCCCACCCTTAGAGTCTGGGGGAAAAATGCCACCCAGCCCCAAAGGCTTCTGGGAAGGAGGCTGCCTGCTGTGGGGTTTGCTGGAAATCTGTTCACTGCTGCAGTACTGGCATTTCTTCTTTGAATTAGAAATCAATCTGAGGTCTAAACTGCCATCTCTCATCAGACATCATTTCTAGAATTCCATTTTTTACATTTCCAGAATTCCATTTTTGCTTGACCTAGGCTTTGTTAGCCTGCCCTAGTTAACTCCACATAAGATCCCACAATTTTCCTGTTTCTTGTGTTATCAGGAAATGCTGGAAGCTAAAGGCCTGGAAGAGTGGGGCATCCGCAGCCACTAAGCTGAAGTATAGGGCTTCATACACTTTATATATATAATTGATTGATTTGAAAGAGAGAGAGAAACATCAATTTATTGTTCCACTTATTTATGCATTCATTGTTTGCTTCTTGTATGTGCCCTGACCGGTGATCGAATCCACAACCTTGGCATATCAGGATGATGCTCTAACCAAATGAGCTACCTGGCCAGGGCTATAGGTGGCCTCCTCCATTTACAGACTCAGATACTAGGCCAGTGGTTCTCAAAAGTGTGGCCCTTGGATACAGCCACAACACTGGGAACTTATTAGAAATGCAAATTCTGAGACCTTCACCCCAGACCCACTGTGGGGATGGGCCCCCCAGCCTATGTTTTAACATTCCCCTCCTGGGAATTCTGAAAACCAATGCACTAGGCCAGTTGTGCTAAATGGGAAGTAGCTATTGGGGGCAAGTCCTGGGAGGACCAATCAAGAGGTCCCCATCAGCCCGGCCGGCGTGGCTCAATGGTTGAGCATTGATCTATGAACCAGGAGGTCACCGGTTTGATTCCTGGTCAGGGCACATGCCTGAGTTTTGGGCTTGATCCCTGGTGGGGGGCATGTAGGAGGCAGCCGATCAATGACTCTCTCTTATCATTGATGTTTCTATCTCTCTCTCTCCCTCCCTTCCTCTCTGAAATCAATAAAAACATATTTTTTTAAAAAGTAAAAAAAAAAAAAGGCCCCTATCAGTCCATCAGTGTACCCCATACAATACTCACCCAGAGGACACACACAGGGTTCCTATTTCTTTTACATTAATTTCAGAAATAGTGTTTTCTCTTACCATTAGAAAAGTCATCCACACTGCTTACAAGTTTTTCTGAAAAGATGGAACTATGTTGTAGAAATAAATGACAAACATAAACCCAACATCCTAGCAACAGTTTCTCATCTCTGTACATTTATATATTTTTTAATTTCCATGTTTATATTTATATAAAATTGGGTTTACTTATACATATCATTTTGGATCATACTTTTCCACTTCCACTTCTGCAGGTACTGTTACATAATATGCAGTATTCCAGTAACAATAACTTGTGAATGCGTATTTTACCATTTTAAAATAAAAATGTAGCCTTGGCCGAGAACCAGGAGAGCTGGGCAGGCTTTATCTTGCCCCAGAAGCCACAGCAACACCAACCAGAGTTTGTGACCTGAAGATAAGCTCTGGGTTCACCCTCATGCCACAGATGAGAAACGAGAACTGGGAGATGATGCTGCCATCGCCATGCTCTGACTTCCACAAGGACCTGTTCTTAGACTTATGAGAAGCTTTTCTAGGAGTCTTTGCAAAAAAAAAAAAAAGTATTTCATTTTCTTGGCTTAGAATCAGATTTTTTCCAGGCTTTCACAAATAGACCGAGGTTTCTGTGCTAGCTCCCACTTTCCCCCCAAATCATCACCAATAACAAGTGAGGTACAGTCACACCAGTTTCTTAAACCAAGAAGGGATCACAGGTGCTCCTGGACCTAACTTAATACCATGAAAAATACCTTTCCTTGCTACTTCCCTAAAAAGTTCTTGCAAAGTTTTACCAGTACTCCCCAGCTTATTTCCTATCTTTTCAGCAGATATCCCATCTTGCATGACTTGGAAAAGTAGAAGTTTCCTTGTCTTTCTTCTCTCCTTCCTGTTCATTTTTTTACATCTTCACACCCATTCTTCCTTTCTTCTCTGGAGCTCTAGAGGATGACGAGGCTATATTCTGAACTTGTGTCCTTTTTTTTTTCTTTCTTTTTTTTTTTTTTATGTGAAAAGCATTTTTTCTTTTGTAAAATGATGGTGAGAATAGTTACAAGTTGCGGCTTTTTTAATTTGTTAGTGTCCTAAGTTGGCAAAATTGAAAGTTGACCAACTTCTGCCCTCTCCCACACAGACCCATATATGGCCACACCTGTGTGTGTGTGTGTGTGTGTGATTCCTTAGTCCAACAAAGATTATGTATTTAAATTTTCTTACACTTTGCTCAGCCAGCATGACTCAGCAGTTGAGCATCAACCTATTATGATCCAGGTGATCGCAGTTCGATTCCCGCGATCATGCCCGGGTTGTAGGCTTGATCCCCGGCAGGGTCATACAGGATGCAGCTGATTGATGGCTCTCTCTCACTGATGTTTCTATCTCTCTCTCTCCCTCTCCCTTCCTCTCTCTGAAATCAATAAAAAAATATATATTTAAAAATTTATTTCTTACACTTTAAAAATGTGTGTAATATTTATCATAAATTAATGCTTTATAATGAAGTCAACAATATTCTCCGTATTGTCTCTAAAAAATGGCAGCCTTTACAGAAGGGTGGATCTTTTAAAGAAACATAATATAATAATAGGAAAAAACATAATATTAGCTAAAAAATGGGTCCTGTCACAAGCATGGCCTCAAGGAAATGGCCAGAGGCAATCTTGGAGGAATGAAGGGAAGAAATAATGGGAGCCTGGTACCCAGCATACTGGGGGCAGCAGGAACTGAGGAGACCTGTAAGAAAGTAAATGTTCTGCCCTGGCCCGCGGCTCAGTGAGTTGGGGCGTTGTCTGTCCGGTATACTAAAAAGAAGCTGGAGGTTCGATCACCGCATCAGGGTGAGTACGGGAGGCAACCTATCAGTGTATCTCTCTTACGTCGATGTTTCTCTCTCTCTCTCTCTTCCTCTCTGTAAAATCAATAAACAGCACTAGCCGGTTTGTCTTAGTAGTTAGAACATTGGCCTGCGGACTGAAGGGTCCTGGGTTCAATTCCAGCTTAAGGCAAGTACCTTGGCTGCAGGTTCGATCCCCGGCACTGGCCAGGGCACGTGGGGGAGGCAGCCAATCGATGTGTCTCTCTCACATAGATGTTTCTCTCTCTCTGTCTCTCTCCTTTCCACTCTCTCTACAAAGCAGTGGAAAAAACTGCCTAGGGTGAGGATTTAAAAAAATAAAACAAAACATAATCATAAACATGTCCTTGGGTGAGGATTAAAAGAAAAAAGAAAATGAATGTCCTGTGTTTAATGTTACATTTTCTGCTGTGTGGCCCAGGGTTATCATCCTTCTCCTGTGGCCCCACGAACATATATAACCAGAAAAGCACAAGAATTTTGGAGACAGTGATATGAACTGCCAAGAATGAAATAATACGTAATGTTAAAAAAAACAAACAAACGTGATGATGATGATGAAGACAGAAAGAATACAAAGTAGGAAAACTTGAGCTTTTGGCTAAGGGGCCTGGTTTAATTAACTACATGGGATTTAATGGCAAGTGCCTCTGTCAAAATTCTGTTTTCCAGCGGCCCTGTTCTTTGTATTCTAGCCTTCCTTTTAATTTATTTTTATTTTTTATTTTTTTATTTTTTCAATTACAGTTGATCATATGATTTCACTGATATGTGGAAATTGAAGAACAATATAAATGAACAAGCAGAAACAGACTCATAGACACAAAGAACAAACTGATGGTTGCCAGATGGGAGGGGAGTGGGGGGCTGGGTGAGAAAGGTGAAGGGATTGAGAAGGACAGATTGGTAGTCACAAAACAGTCATGGGGATGTGAAGTACAGCATAGGCAATAATATTGTAAAAACTATGCATGGTACCTGGTGGGTACTAGACTTATCAGTAGAATCACTTTGTAAATTATATAAATGCATTCCACCCTTTCTGAACCCTGTTTCCAAAATGTGTCTCTGGTCCAAGTATATTCAGGGAAATAGCTTCCCTCGTGTGTATTGGCTCACCCTGATTCTGCTCTTCCTCTTGCACCCCTGTGCCCTTCTTCAGTGATACATTTCTAGAGAGGAGAAGCCAGGCCTGCTTCATTACCCTTGCACATTGCCTGGCAAACCGCCTTGTGCAACAAGGTAGTCAATAAATTTAAAACAAAAACAAAAAACAATTTCTAACCCCTTTGCACTCATTGGAGAACTGCAGCCAACCAAAGGCGGTAGAATTCAGCGGCTGATTAAGGCCTAAAACGGATGCTATTTCTACCGTGAAGATTTCAAACACGTCAACTGCTGAGTGAAAGAATTAATTAAAACGATGAATCTTCAGCAAGATCCGACGTTTTCCCCTTTGACTGCGATCAAACATTGACTTTGGTTTTTCACTTTCCCACAAGGTGGCAGCAGGAATCTCTTCTTAGCCCGGAGTTGCCTAGAGAGGAGCGGAGGGGGGAGCCGTAGGGCAGGGGAGGCAGGTGGAGCGACAGGGTAGCAGCGGGAAGCCAAGGGAACAGTGGGGGGCAAGGGGGGATCAGGGAAGCAAGGGGGCAGGGGGAGGCAGGTGAAGCAGCAGGGGGCAGGGGGGAGATGAAGCAGCAGGAAGGGGGGCAGGGGAAGCAGCGGGGAGTAGGGGGCAGGTGAAGCAGCAGGAAGAGGGGCAGGGGGAGCAGCGGGGGGCAGGGAGTCAGGGGATGCAGGGGGGCTCCTCCCCACCTGTGGCCCAATTAGGCAGCCATTGACTAACAAGAGGCCTGGAAGACTCACAGGGCCTGGCCTGGGGTTCTCTTTGTTCCACCTCTTTTCCCATGCAAAGAACTGAAAGAAAAAAATGCTGAATGACAAGAATTAATGGTGTCACACAAATACCATCAAAGACAATTTAAGAATTGCTCTTCTCTGTCCGAAATGAATGAAGAAGACAGAAGAGTGGTGGCTCCCTTTTTACCATTAACTACTCTATTTTGGAAAGAACAGATGAAAAGGGTTTTTCACTGCATTGTCATTCAGCTTGATCAATGCTCACAAATGTACTGTTTAGAGAATTTTTGAGGGAACAGTTTGCTACAAATCACATAGTTTTGATTGATCAAAACCATAACCTTATTTATAATCATAACCTTGTTCGTAATCTCAACATGTCGATATGCCTGAAATCACTATAGAATAGTTGTTTTGAAAAATAGACTTTTTGAGAGCAGTTTTAGGTACATAGCAAAATTGAGCAGGAATTGTAGAGGATTCCCATATACTCCCTGCTCACACACAGGCAGGGCCTCACCCACCAGCAGCACCTACAGCAGAGTGATACATTTGTTACCGTCGATGAAAGTACACTGACACATCCTGGTGTTGTAACATTCTATGGATTTGGACGAATACATCATGACATGTATCCATTATTATAATATCCTACAGAGTAGCTTCACTGCCCTAAAAATCCCTATGCTCTGCCTATTCATCCCTCTCTCCCCTCTAACCCCTGGCAACCACTGATGTCTTTACTGTCTCCATAGTTTTGCTTTTTCCATAATGTCATATTCTTGGAATCATACAGTAGGTATCCTTTTCAGATTGGCTTCTTTCACTTAGTAATGTGCATTTAAATTTCCTTCTTCCTTGTCTTTTCATAGCTTGATGGTTTATTTCCTTCTAGCACTGACTACTGTTCCATTGTCTCAATGTATCACAGTTTATTTATCTATTCATCTACTGTAGGACATCTTGGTTGCTTCCAAGTTTTGGCAGTTATGAACAAAGCTCTTGTAAACATCCATTTGCATGAAGATTTTGCAAGGACAAAAGTTTTCAGCTCCTTTGCATAAATACCAAGGAGAGTAATTATTGGATTGTATGGTTAAGAGATGTTTAGTTTTATAAAAAAACAACCAAACTGTCCTCCTGAGTAGCTGTACCATTGTGCACTCCCACCCACAATAAGTGAGAGTTCCTGTTGCTGCACATCCTTGCCAGCATTTGTTGGTGTCAGTATTCTGGATTTTGGCCATTCTAATAGGTGTCTAGTGGTTTGTTGCTTTAATTTGCATTTCCCTGATGACACAAGATGATGTGGAGCATCTTTTCATATGCTTAAGTTGCCATCTGTGTATCTTCTTTGGTGAGATGTCTTTTCAGGTCTTTGGCCCATTTTTTAATCAGGTTGCTTATTTTCTTTTAAAAGTTTATTATTATTGTATTTTAAACTGAGATGTAATTGACACATATCTATTAGTTTTAGGTGTACAACATAATGATTTTATATATGTATACACTGCAAAATGATCACCACAAATTTAATTTGTTTTCTTATTGTTGAGTTTTAAATAATTCTTTGTAATTTGAGATAACAGCCCTTTATCAGATATGTTTTTTTGCACATATTTTCTCCCAGTCTGTGATTTGTTTTCTCATTCTTTTGATCACCTTTTAAAAAAAAGAAATGAAAGAAAATTAGCAACTTCTAAATCTGTCTTTGCAGGAGGAACAACATTCCTGCAGAGGTAGTGTGTGGAGGGAGGGCCTCCAGAATCAGTCAGTTTGCGTTTGAATACTGGTTCTGCCACTTGGGTGTGCAAGTTGCTTAGTGTCTCTGTGCGGCACTTTCAGCATCTTTAAAATGGGGATAATAATAGTGTTTACCTCAGAGGGTTGCTGTGAAAATTAAATTAATTAACATAACAAACATAAGAGGTTTAAAACAGGTCTTGGAAATTTTGTTATAAAATTGTTCAATACTAATTTCAATATTTATTTGATGAGAACAAAAGCTATGGTATGTAGAGTTTCAGAAACATGAATGAAAAGAAATGGTGGAAATCTCTAAGTTGAAGGGCATGGCGGTTGAAATCATCCTCCACTGAGCAGCACCAGTTCTGTTTTAGAAGCTGCATCAAAGCGACTTTGGTTTTCGCAAAGCAATTTCCGTCCATTTAGCACAGAATGCTAACTTGCTGTGGGAAAAGTGACAATGAAGTAAACTAAGTTGAGACATCTAGAGGTTTCTGCACAAATCACTTTTCTATGATGAAGTTAGGTATTAATCATTTTTTAAAAATTTTCTGAATTTTTTCTGTATTCTATGGTTTGTGTATTTTATGCATTGACATTTTGGGGCCTTGCTAATTCTGGAGAGACTGCCCCTCCCAAGGCTAGCTAATTCCTAGAGATAGCAAACAAACAAATTTGACCTTGGGGCACCGCCTTTGATATTCAAACCAACCATTCGAAAATCCAGACCCTCAACCCCTCCTTTATCTCACTTTCATGCATTTTAGAACAACTACAGACAGTAAAATGTATCGATCCTTATCTGTATCTATAAATCCTAAGAATTCATAACTGATTCAAAGGAGATTTTCTTCTTTTTCCTTATAATTTGGTTTCTGAGTTGCAAAGTTGAAGCAATGTGCCAAAATTGCCTTTATTTTCCCTAATTAAAGGCAGGATATTATCTATTCTTATTAGCAAAGCAAAAAGATACATTACAGAAGGAAAAGTAAAATAAAAAATAAGATAGTTCTTTTCCTTTCAGGATCACAAAAAAAAAAAAACAAAACAAAACCACACACAGAAAGAATTAAGCTCCAAATATTTCCCAAATCCTGAAACAGAAACCACTCATCAAAGTTCTAATTCTACTTCCTCTAAACATTCCTTTGGCTCATCCGCTTGCCTTAGGGCTGCCCAGCGGGTGATGAGAGATGTGCTATTCGGCCCCGAGCTGGAGTTAATGTCTACCTGCAGCGCTGAAACCTGAAACTATTAGACCAGGAAATTCTGAATTAGGGTCTGAGGGACAAACAGATTGCTGCACACATTTATAAGGAAGCAGTACATTACACATATATATACCTATCACACATATATATACCTTTCTCTATCTTTTGGTCAGATCTGACCCGAGCACTGTGAAAGGAGCACAGAAATATGAGTCACTGACTATTCTTGTCCTTAAACTGCTTCCAGCCTTCTTGGGAGCTCAGCCCTGTACTCTCCCGAGAACTGGCTGAGCGAGGACAGGAGCTGGGAGTCTGGAGGGAAGGGAATGTGTGACTGAGTAGCACAGACTCCCTGGAGAACCTGGGCTTGAGAAGGGAACAAAGGGGCCAGCAAATAATAAGCCGCTTGTAATAAAATCCACTTGGATAATAACTAGCAGGTAAAAGTGTGTGTGTACCCTATTCTTCAGCATCTGACTCTAAAGGTGTCAGGTTCGATTCTCCAGTTCATAATTTATATTCATGTAATTTTTCTCATACATATTTGAATTGAGAAACTAATTTGGACAAACCAAACTTTATTTGCCTCATCTCCCATGACATCAGTTTATTTTCCTTCCCTCAGCAGCTCTCCCTCCACCCCACTGTTTTCCCCACCACACTGCATTACCTTCAGTTGTTTTCTGGATTGTCTCCCTAATTAGCAGTTAACCCACCTGGTGAGACTCATTCATTTCTGTTCTCTGTACCCCACCCCAGGGGGCTCAGCCCTGGGCCAGCCCTAAATAAGGAGGCACTCTGTGCGATAGGAAACTACGGGGGGCTATGGAAACCTTTGGAATGCATCGCTCATGCATTCATTTATTCACTCATCCAACGGATATTTCTTTCTTTTGTTTCATATCTTTTTTTATTATTGAGGTAACATTGGTTAATAACATATGTTTCAGGTGTACAACATTATAATTCACTATCTGTATACACTGTAGTGTGCTTGCCACCAAGAGTCTAGTTTCCATCCGTCACCATACATTGGACTCCCTTTACCCATTTTACCGTCCCTACCCCTCTTCCCCTCTGGTAACCACCAATCTGTTTTCTGTATATATGAATTTGTTTTTGTTTTGTTTTGTTTATTCATTTCTTTCTCTTTTTTTGTTTTATATTCCACAATGAGTGGAATCATAAGATTTTTGTCCTTTTTCATCGGACTTATTTCACTTAACATAATATCCTCAAGGTCCATCTATGTTGCCGCAAATGGCAAGATTTCGTCCTTTTTTAAGGCTGAGTAGTATTCCATTGTGTACGTGTACCACAGCTTTATCCACTTGTCTATCGATGGTTGCTTCCATATCTTGGCTATTGTACATAATGCTTCAATGAACACAGGGGTGCATATATCTTTTCAAATTAGGACAAATAGCTATAAGTGGAATTGCTGGGTCATATGGTAGTTCTATTTTTAATTTTCCAAGGAATCTTCATACTGTTTTCCATAGTGGTTGCACCAATTTACATTCCGACCAAGAGTGTATGAGTGTCCCTTTTTCTCCACATCCTCTCCGAAACATTTCTTGACTTTTTGATAATAGCCATTGTGGTTTGATTTGCATTTCCCTAAGGATTAGTCAAACATCTAATCCTCATTGTGATATCTCATTGTGGTTTGATTTGCATTTCCCTAAGGATTAGTCAAACATCTTTTCATGTGTCCCAACTATTTCCTGACCAGTTGCTGCACACCTGAAATTGGAAAATAAGGCCAGCAGTTTAGGGATTACAGAGGAGGAATACATTAGTGTAGTAAATGTGATGGGGTAAGTTCAAGGGGCCACCAGAGCATACATGAGAGGCACAGAACTTGAACTTAGAGTGTCAGGGTACAAGTCTCAGGGAAAGTGAGGCCTCAGCTAAGACCCAAATCATGAATAGGAATTTGATAGATGAATGAGATGAGGGGGTAGGGGAGCTGGGGGCCAGATTTTAGAGGACATAGTTCATTCTCAGTTTTATTTGTGCTGACTGTGTGGCCTTGATCAAACAAGTTACCTGAATTCTCTGAATTTCAGTTTCCTCAGTAGTAAAATGGGGATGAAAGTAACTACCTCATGTATTTGTTCTGAGGGTTAAAAGAGAGAATATATGTAAAGCATCTGGCAGAATGCTGGCATGTGATGGAGTAGAGATACCTCAGTCATTTGTTGGGTCAATCCCTGTGTATTGAAGCAGGGAAAGTGTTCTTATTTGGGGGGAAATATCCAGTTTTGGATCCAACTCACTTTGGCTTTGCAAACTGAGAAGATTAGACTAAGAGTGGACTAGGAAGGCATCAAGAATTCAGCTATCGATGACAGCTGACCAAACCAGTAGGTGGTTACTACATATGCAGGACATCAGAGCCCAAATAATTTTGTTTTGAAAATTATATATTAGAACAAAAGCGAAGTTGATCCTGAAAGTTCCAATTTGTGGATGCAGGGATGCACTAAAGAAATCTCTAAAGGCTGATAGTGCTCTGGTTGGTTTAGTTATCACCTCCACCAGCAGCTTCCTGTTCTAATAAGGGGGCAGATTTGGTGTTTCGGGTCCTAAATATGTTAAAATAGTCACAAATATATTAAAATAGTCAAGCGATTTTTTAAAAAATATATCTATTGGTTTCATAGAGAGGAAGGGAGAGGGAGAGAAAGAGATAGAAACATCAATGATGAGAGAGTCGTCATTGACCGGCTGCCTCCTGCGCGCCCCCTACTGGGGATTGAGTCAGCAACCTGGGCTTGTGCCCTGACCAGGAATCAAACCGCGATCTCCTGGATCCTACGTCGATGCTCAACTGCTGAGCCACGCCCAGCCGGGCTAGTCAGGCAATTTTAATAATCTTTGCTCTCCAGAGCTTGAAGGAAGCTGTTTCTACATCTGAAATTATACAGCACCTTTACCTTGATTATTTAGACTAATAACTAGGCAAACAAATGATCCTCTGTCACTTGCCCATAGTATACCTTGCAGTGACACTTCTTTGGTGAAGGCTCATAATTGCTTAAAAATATATATTTTTAATTTCCAGTAGTTATTACTACAATTTCAAAGACAGCAAAGGCTATTGGTTCTGAATCTGGGGAAGAGAATTAAAGTAGACAAATTTCGAATGTGACAGTGGGGCTCCCATCCCGGGGGCTGGAGTGTCTTCTCTGCCTCCTTGCTGGACTTCCCTGGCTTACCAACAAGGACTGGTCCTTTATCTGCCAAAATAAAGTTTGCCCTGTAGGAATATTGTGAGGTTCACTCAGCCCTGGCTAGGAAAAGAAGAATGCTGTGTCAGCTTAGTTTCTGTTACAAAACAAACGACTGCAAAACTTAATCGCTTTGAATTACGATATACTGTGGATCCTTGAATAACACCGTTTCATTCAATGTTGTTTCCTTATAACATTAATGAGAAAAAGAATTCATTCTCAGTGGGGCCACTGTGTAGGGTTCGTACATTCTCCCCACGCCTGTATGGATTTTATCTGGGGACTCCAGTGTCCTCCCACATCCCAAAGATGTGCCCATGAGGTGAATTGGCATGTCTAAATTGTCCCGGTCTGAGTGAGTGTGGGTGTGGGTGTGAGTGTGTCCTGCAATGGTCGGACACCTGTCCAGGGTTGGATCCCTCCTGGCATCCTGAGCAGTAGGGATAGAGTCCTGCTACCAGAGACCCTGAACTGAAATAAGCGGGTTGGAAAAGAACGATCTTCTTCTTTTTATGATTCTTTCTCTTTCTTTAAAAATATTATTTATTAATTTAGAGAGAGAGATCGATTCATTACTCCACCTATTCATAGTGGAAGCATCCGTTGGTTGATTGCTGCATGTGTCCTGACCAGGATCAACCCCAAACCCTGGTGTGTATCAGGACGACACTCCAACTGAACTACCCTTCCAGGGCTAAGATTCTTTTCCTTTCTTTTCCTCCTTCTCCTTCCCCTTCTCCCCTTCTTCCTTCTCCCCTTCCTCCTCCTCCCCTCCCTTCCTTCCTTCTTTCCTTTCCTTTCCTTTTCCTTCCTTCCTTCCTTCCTTCCTTCCTTCCTTCCTTCCTTCCTTCCTTCCTTCCTTCCTTCCTTCCTTCCTTCCTTCCTTCCTTCCTTCCTTCTTTATTGATTTCAGAGAGAGGAAGGGTGGGGGAGAGAGAGAGGTAGGAACATCAATGAGAGAAAGTCATTGATCAGCTGCCTCCTGCACGCCCCCTACTGGGGATCGAGCCCTCAACCCAGGCATGTCCCCTGACTGGGAATCAAACTGGGATCTCCTGGATCATAGGTCAATGCTCAACCACTGAGCCACGCTGGCTGGGCTAAGATTCTTTCTCAAATGTATGTATAGCTCAAATTTATGTCAATATTTAATACTAGAAGTGTTTTGGGTCTTTATTTAGAAGTTTGGTGATGTTTTTGTGACCATAAATATGCTGCAGGAAACTAACTCTTGTTTATATCAATTAACCTATGGTGGTAAAATTGAGTTCGTTATAGGTTGTTTTTCTTAAAGCCACAGTTTCCAAGCACCTGTTGACGACATTAAGTGAGGACTTACTCTATTTGCTCACAATCTTATAGTTTGGCAATTTAATCTGGGAGCAGCTGGTGGTTCTTTACTTGGATTTCCCTTAGCTCACTGGTGTGGCTACAGTCAACTGGAGGGTTGGCTGGGCAAGAAGGTCCAATGGCCTTGCTCACGTGTCTGACAATTTGTGTTCTTTGTCAGCAGGGATGTTCTGGGTCTCTGGCACAACCCCTGTCATCTTGCAGCAGTTCAGACCAGCTTCCTCACTTGGAGGGCTCAGGGCAATGCTCCACTAGGGCCATGGCTGAAGGATCTGAGTGTCATATAGCAGCACTTCTGTTGCATTCTATTGGTCAAAGCAAGTCACAAGGCCAGCACAAGTTCAAGGGATGAGGAAATGAAATAGACACCCCTGCTGGATAAGAGAGCTGCACAAACCATCTTTGATGTCTCTTCCTCTTCTTATAAGGACACCAGTCCTAATTGGTTAGGACCTCACCCTTATTACCTCATTTAACCTTAGTTACCTCCTTAAAGGCCCCATACCCAAATAGGGTCACATTAGGGGTTAGGGAGCCAACATATGAATTTTAGAGGGACACAATTTGGTCTACAACATTATCTTTGCAAACAATTTACCCAAATGCATTTAGTTATAAACCAATTATAAGATGTTTTACACCATTTACCTTTTTTTTTTAATCCTCACCTGAGGATACTTTTTCCATTGCTTTCAGAGAGAGTGGAAGGGAGAGAGAAAGAAAGACAAATATAGAAGAAGACCATCACTGGCAATAAATAAATTTTTAAAGTTTCCGGACCAACTTGTAGCACTCACATAAACTATGCTAATACTATGTATATGTACATATTTATCACCCAGTTTTCTGAAAGTTCCATTGATCATAAGACTGTAAACACACATTGTGTTTTCTCATAGTTGCCAAACTTAGCCACAAAAAACCCCCAACCCTCTTTTTCTCTTCAAGTTGTCTGTAATCAAGATCTAAACTGGGGCTTGGCTGGTGTGGTTCAGTGGTTAGAGCGTCAGCCAGAGGACTGAAGGTTCCTGGGTTAGATTCCACCCAAGGGCACAGACCTTGGTTACAGGCCTCCCCAGTAGGGGCCCTGCAGGAGGCAGCCAATCAGTAACTCTCTCATTGTTGATGTTTCTCTCTCTCTCCCTCCTTCTCCCTTCCTCTGTCTCTGAAATCCATAAAAACATTTTTTTAAAAAAAGGTCTAAACTGGGGTTTATGATGATGATGAAATCTGTATAATTTAAAGGTCTACAGACATACAATGTAAGCTATATTTATTGGAAGTTTTTTAAAAAGCATTTTATTTTATTCAAATAGACTCATCCTTTTATTCATAAGGTAAAGATAATTTTTTTTTTTGTTTCTCTCTGTGTTCTTCATTTGTATCACTTTTGGGTGGATTTCTGTAAAAGAAACTATGTAGCTTATTGAGTGTTGGGTTATACCATATCATAACCATTAGGCCAAGATCTCAAACAAAACAATGCACCCTTCACCAATTATGGCCCCTGAGTTACAAACCCAGTCACCATAAAAAAATTCAGGGACGCCTGACTGGCGTGGTTCAGAGGTTGAGCATCGACCTATGATCCAGGAGATGGCAGATTGTTTCCCAGTCAGGGCACATGCTCGGGTTGTGGGCTCCATCCCCAGTCAGGGGCGTGCAGGAGGCAGCCGATCAATGACTCTCTCATCATTGATGTTTCTATCTCTCTCTCCCTCTTTTCCTCTCTCTGAAATCAATAAAGACATATTTTTTAAAAAAATTCAGTGATGACACATCAACTGAACCTTTGATTTGTTTCACCTAGCATCCCAAGCACTCATACACATTTAAAATAACAATCTTCCTCAGGATCAGAGCTGATACTAAGGCCCGCTTGTTTTCAACAGCGGAGGCATCCCTGGGCATAAAGTTGAAGTTTTCAAGAGAATTATGCCAAATTTGCCTTGCCTGCTGAAGGCAGGGGGCTCAGGACGCAGGCTTTCCTAAAACTGGGGGCACCTTGTTGAATTACCAACAGTCCCCTCCCTTTCAGCATGTGACTGATCCAGGGCAGTTAAATGGGGTCCCACTGCTCCATTTATATCATCTATATCTATATCCTTACAAATCATGTATTTATTTGTAAATATTCATAAATGTTATAACACATTTTATATATAATGTAAAAATTGCAAACTTTAAAAGAGGTAACTGACTATATCACCTACAATATATAGTAAATAACACGTGTCAATTTCAGGAACCCTGTCCGGTCTGACCAGGCCTAATCCTTCATAACCATCACTTTGTGCACTGAAAACTGGGAGAAGTGTTCTTTTAAACACACTCTGTCAAAGGCTTCACCGTTAGGGCTTTTAACTGCTGTAAAGTTTGAGATCAGGAGTAAAATTAATAATTTTAGTACATTGAATCCAAAGACCACAAGATGCTCACTTTATGATTTATGGTATTGGGAAAGCAGACACCCCACTGTGCCTGTCCTACTGCAGCAGGATTTAATTTTGTTATTATAGCTTCCGAGAGTTTTCCTAAAACCCAAACTCAAAGAACACTTTTTGCGTAAACTAGAGAATATACGAACGCAGGAACCACTGGGTGCAGGCACGAAAACCGAACTGGGTTTGTAACAAGAGTGTGACTGGACCACCCAGCGGACTGGGTGCCATGCCCTTGTGTGCGATCTCACTAACTCCCAGCAGTAAGCACCACCTTCTGCCCCTTCTACAGGTGAACAATCTGACCCTCTGGGGCGGTATTTCAACTCACCACCCCAAGTCCCCAAAGTCCGCAAAGTCCCACTTCAAACTGCCCGCCACACTGGTCTGGCATCCACTGCGCATGCCCAGAACCCGTGACCAATGGGAGCCCGGCGCACGGGAGTGGAGGCGGGGCTACCTTAGTTGTTCTCCCAGGCCAGGTAGCTTCAAAGAATGGCAAGGACGAGAATATGGCCGTCGACCAATCAGAGCTCCCAATGGCCATCCGGTACTTCCTATCCTTGAGCCTATTGCCCGCTCTGGTTGGTTGAGAGCCCTCGCGGGGGCGGTGAGAGCGGTTAAGATGGCGGATGTGAGAGAGGCCGGGAGCGCGACCGGAGAGACCCGCCGAGGCGGGTGGGAGTCGGGAGGATGGGTAGCGAGTCTTGGGACAACCGGGATTGCGACATTCCCCGCTAGGGGTGGCGCAGCCGTCGTATTCCTCGCCCACAAATAAAATGGTCTTGCTAGGTGGCCGCCCCTCCCCAGTGGTGCGTTCCTAGGGGGACTGTTAGCTTTTGCGTCCCTCCCCGTGCCTGCTGTGGTCCGTTCCAGGCTGCAGCGTTAAGACTCCTGGGATGCGGGCGCTGTGGGGGTGGACCTGTCAGCCTGGCGCCTTTGCCCCCTGGCTTTGCACGGCTGGGAGGGGCTTCCTAAGGGCTGTGGCGCCGGGTGCAATAGTGGTGGGAACGTGAACGATTTTGACTGTGGTGGAGGCAGTGGCTTGACCTCCCTTAGCAATAATTCCCCCTTAGCACACCCCACACCTGAGAACACAGCAGACAGTGGCAGGGAGGGACCAACCTCTCCCACCAGGCACTAGCTGGGGCGCCCGAGACACTTCTTTAGCAGTTCAGGTGATGGCCGCCCCTCTCCTCTGCCGCAGTGGTTAGCTCCCTGGACTCTCCCCCACCCCCATGGCCCCACCCCCGGCCCCACCCCTGGCCTCTGTTTTGCTTGTTTCCACTGAGGCCCCCTGGCCCTGATTTGTTCTGAAGGTCCCAGTGGGAAGTGGAGCCTGGGGGATCGGAAGGGGCTGGGGGATCTGAGGGCGGAGCCAGCCTCAGAGAGCCCCAAAGGAGGCACCCCCAAATCTCAAGCACCCCTAGACCTCAGCCCCAATATCAGCACCCATGTTTCACACACACACACCCTCGGCAGCTCAGCACATTCCTTGCTTGGACAGCTGTGCACCTGAGAGTGACATGCCCATGTGGGCTTGGGCGACTGGCCTGACCCTGCTGAGAAGCGCTAGAGCCGGCCGTTGAGCCCCTGCTAGACCATCAGTACTGAATGGCCTACTCTCCTCTGGAAGAGGAAGGACTCAGTAACTGGGACCTGTCTTCTGGCCCTCTCTGCTGGACCGCAGAACTGAGAGGCCTTGGCTTCCACATCTGAACCCTGACCTGTGGCTGCCTAAACCAGAGCACCATAACTGAGTGGCCCAGACCTCTTACCTTGACTCCTGATCTCTCATCCCTAGTCCAGGGCCTAGACTCACCAAATTGAGGCAGGCAGCCTCCCAGCCACACCCTAAGAGTCAAACCCATGGGCTGATTTGGCCTCTGGGCCTGCACTGCCTGCGGAGACACCAGAATTAATAACACTATTTTTTAGTTTGAAAAGAAAAAAACACCCCTGGGATCACATAGTCAAGGGTGTGGACAGCCCTTGGGAAGTGGACACTCCTTGAGTCATACAAGGGTTTGGATACTCATGGGGTCACACACATTCAGGAATAGATACCCCTATGGTCACACACTTGGGTGTGGATACTTCTGGTGTCACAGGCTGGGGAATGGACATTTGGGGTCACACAGATTGGGGTGTAGGGCCATAGAGAATACCCATCTACAGAGAGTTGGTGGTGACTTTGAGGGTGTGGGTAGTGAAGGGACTAAGAGAGGACCTCTGGCTCCCTGGCTAGCAGCCACAAGCCTAGAAGAGAAGGAGAGGGCTGGCTGGCACAGTGATTTCCTGTGCAGGTGGAGGGAGTAGGGTAGGAAACATGATGGGTGAGTTCTCTGAGGTTGGCAGGGAGGGCTCTAGAAACGTGTCACAGCCCTGGAGGAATCTGGATGGGCTGGTGCACAGAATAGGTCTTTGAGATGGGCTTTGCAGCAGGGGGAAGTAGAGAAAGGGTAGTGGGAAGGTGGTCATGTGTTCTGGGTCTCTGACAGTCTGCCAATGGTGGTGGGACCTGAAAGTCTGATGGAGGAGGGTGAGGAGAGGATGGGGGAACAGAAAATGCTAGGCTGAAGGGATGATAGTTCATTTATCCAATTTAGCTATTTCATAAAAACAACGACAATACATAATTATAACGTGTTAAACTCTGTACTGATCACTGTACATGAATTATCTCATTTAGTCTTCACAACAATCTTTACTGCTATTACTATCTTCACTTTATGGATAAGAGGACTGAGGCACTGAGAGGTTACCAGACTTTAAGCAGCTGGTAAGTGCCATATTCAGGCTGTAGGGCTCCAGAATCTGTGGTTATAACCATTGAGCAATTCTTATTTCTACAGGTATCTCTGCTTTTCTGTGCATGCCCTGTCCTCATTCCATCCCACCAGGACTAGAAATCAGCACCTCCCCTAAGGGCCCTTAAAGCATCCATTTCCCTGTAGCATCAGTGAACAGTATAGACACCTCTGTGAGAGGAGATGGCCCCTGCACACTCTGAGTTTTTCTTTCCCCTTTCCCCAGGTGTGGGGGTGAAGAGATGACAGGGGAAGCCTTGTGGGAAGAGGCCAGTAAATTACATCATAGAAATCTAGACTGTACAATGATTATTCAACAAATATTGGTTGAACTTCTGCATGCAGGGCCCTGTGCTAGGGAGGTGGGGGATATGGCAATGAACAAGACAGACACGGGTCTTGATCCTTCCTGCCCTGGGGGTGTGTTTTGGGAATGCCTGGTAGGCAGACTCTGGTTGTCAGAGTGATGGAGTTGCCTCAGCATTGAATGGGCAGGGGCCTGAGATGCTAAGGGAGAGCTCCACATCGCCAAGACTTGTAAGGTACGTGAATATCATTCCGGGATGGTAAAAGGAAGGCTCCCTAGATGTTTCTTATTAAAACGGAGCATTGGGTCAGAGGGTTGAGAACTGCTGTTTCCTTAGGCTGGGTCTGTTCCCAGGAAGCACCCCTCAGTCAGGGGTACGGAGGACCAGGAGGGGCAGGAAAGTAAAGGGAGGAGAAGGATGACGTGGCAATAGAAATTCTGCCATCGTGGCCTCAGTTTGATCTTAGCAGACAGCAGTAGGACCCTACCTGTGTAAGTCTCCTCCATGGACTCAATCACATAGGTGTGACCGAAGTATGGAAGACACCCCCATGTTTATCACCGACTGTGTCTTCTTACCTACTCAGGGCTTGAGGTGTGGCAGTCAATCTTGCAGGCAATATCCTCTCAAAATAAAGCAAAATAGCCCTAGCTGGTTTGGCTCAGTGGTTAGAGCGTCGGTCCTCAGAATGAAGGGCCCCAGGTTCAATTCCAGCCAAGGGCACGTACCTCAGTTGCAGGCTTAATCCCTGGCCCTGGTTGGGGCCTGTGTGGGAGGCAACCAATTGATGTGTCTCTCTCACATCAATGTTTCTATTTCTCTCTCTCCCTCCTGCCCTTCCACTCTCTCTGAAAAGCAATGGAAAAATATCTCTGGGTGAGGATTAAGAAAATAATAAATAAATAAATAAATAAATAAATAAATAAATAAATAAATAAATAAATAAATAAAGCCAAATAAGCACAAGATAGAAACAAGAAGTGACTCTGCATCTGGTGACTCCTGGCGGAGGTAGTGAGAGAGCATCAGGTGGGTGTAAGTTACTGGGTGTATCCTAGTTCTTGGTGTTCCTGGACACTCACTGGATTACTAAGAAGTAAATTAGACCTGCTCCCAGCTGTGGTGGGTGGCCTGACTTGTATTCGACCCACTCTCCTGCTGAGGACAACAGGAAAGGCTGGATTAAGGTTTTGTTTTTCTGTGTCTTAAAAAAAATTGATTTGAGAGAGAGACTTCGATTTGTTGTTCCATTTATTTATGCATTCTTTGGTTGATTCTTGTATGTGCCCTGACTGGGGATCAAACCTGCAACCTTCGTGTATCGGGACGGTGCTCTAACTAATGGAGCTACCCAGCCAGGGCAAGGTTTTGTTCTTCTTTTTAAATCTATTTGAAGACCCAGGAGAGCAAATTACCTTTGAGGTTATCACTTCAATGTATCCCTAAATACTGTTGTTCAGTGCAGAAAAGCAAGAGTCAATGGGGACACATAAAAGTAAAATAAACCAGCTCCAAATTATTAATGTAGGTCAACAGGAATTCAGTAATCTGAATAATATAAAAAATGGCATTAAGATGATTATAAATCACTATATTCCAAGATGGAGAAACTCATTCTATTAGGGACTGAAATAACAAAAATCTACTTTAGGTTTTTTATTTAGAGAAAAATATAAATTTTAAACCTATCTGCTACTTAGAAGTAAGAAAAGGAAATATACTTTTATTTTATTTTAATATATCTTTATTGATTTCAGAGACAGGAAGGGAGAGGGGTAGAGATAGAAACATCAATGAGAGTCATTAATTGGCTGCCTCCTGCATACCCCCCACTGGGGATCGAACCCACAATCCAGGCATGTGCCCTGACCAGGAGTTGAACCGGGATCTCCTGGATCATAGGTCGATGCTCAACCGCTGAGCCATGTGGGCCGGGCAGGAAATATACTTTTAAATGTTAATTTTAAAAAGAGCCAGCAAATGTAGCAGAGATTTAAGGCCCCCTGATGTAGACATAAAGGGGACAGATGTAGGGGCAGAGAAAGAAGGAGCAGGAAGGTGGAGAACAAAAGACACAGAGAAGTAGCAGAAGAATTTTATCTTGGCCCCTACATGGCACTTACATTTAAGAACTTACATAATTAGCCTCAGCTCCACAAGCTCTGATCTCAGGCAAATGTGATCTCAGGCAAATTAGCTAAGCTCTGGGCCTCAGCTTCCCTATCAGTAAAATGGTGGTGACAGTTGTGCTTACGTCATGGCGTCGTCTGTGAATATGAAATGAATTAATAAAGGCACTTAGAAAAAATTCAGAAACACTAAATCAATTAGACATTAATCCCTCATTCATTCCTTTGTTTACTGAGTGTCTAGTTTGTGCCAGATACTGGAGATATGCTTTGCACAAAGTGAGAGCTCAATGAACAGTGTTAACATGAACAAATGCAGTGGCCTTTTATTTATTTTTATTTTTAAAAAATATATCTTCATTGATTTCAGAGAGAGGAAAGGGGAGGGAGAGAGAGAGAGATAGAAACATCAATGATGAGAGAGTCATTGATCGAGCCCGCAACCCGGGCATGTGCCCTGACTGGGAATCGAACCCCAATCACCTGGATCCCAGGTGGACGCTCAACCGCTGAGCCACACCCAGCCGGGCTGCAGTGGCCTTTTAAGAAAAAGCAGCGGCTGGTCCCAATGGACAGTCTGGAAGTGCCCCAAGTCTGGAGGTAGGAAATTGCCTGGTGAGTTGGAGGCACCATAAGCTGAGTTGGTGGGGATAAGTGCGAGATAGGTTGGAATTGCCACACCAGAAGTGGCTTTGAGACTCAGGCTTAGGAGAGAAGCTTTGAACCTGCCAGCATGGGGAGATAATCAGGTTTCCAGGCATGACTGTGGGTCCCACTTTGAGATGTGCCATTTCCCTCCAGGTGTCCAGGAATCTCGGTCACACTTCAGACACACTCAGCACCCCCAAACTGCTCTATGTGTGCCTGAGTGCTTTGTGTCCCCAAACCAGAGACTGAGGCCCAAGGAAGAGTGGGGGACTGAGCTAGCATTCACTTGGGGAAACTGTCTGGCATTACCTGGTAAAGTTAGAGATATGCAAACCTTACAACCCCCTGACTCCCATCCTGAGAGTATGCATACCTGTGTGGACCAGTAAATGTGTACAAGAGTGAACACAGCAGCATTGCTCCCAACAGCAGCAGCCGGAAATAGCTGTTAACAGGAGAATATGAATAAACAGGTTGTACAGTTACCCAATAGCACACTATATAGCAGTAACAAATGTAGCAGAGGCTAATACAAATCTTAGTAACAGGCAAAGAGAAGGTGTGGAACATAGTGATGAAAAGTGTGCCCTCTGGACCTAGCCAGCCTGGCATGCAATCTGGGCTCTCCCACTTGCTAGCTGGGAGCTACTGGGAAAATCACTCGACCACTGCCTCCATTCCTTCACTTCCCTCAGTCAAATAGACACTGTAATAGTGTGGTTCCCACAGGCTATTATGAGGATTAAGTGAGTCAGTATTTACAAAGGGGTCAGAACAGTGCCTGGCACACGTGTTGAGTGTTACATGAATGTTTGTTAGATAAAAATGAATGTTGAGTGGGGGGAAAGTCAAGTCTCTGAAGATTACATACTTTAAAAGTTCAAAAGCAATGAAAAAGAAACAAGATGTTGTTTAGGCATTTGCAGATGCTATAAAATTCCTTTCTTCAAAAAAGGGGATGATAAGCAGAAAGTAGTTTGGGAGCTGTGGGGAGGCAGGGGTAAGGGATGGGTAAGTGAGCCACTCAGAAGAGGGGTGGGATCCCAGGCACCCGCCACTCACTGTGTAATTAAAGGAAAAGTTTTAGCACAGTAATCCTTCAGCACTAAGGGCCTTGGACCTCAGGCTCCCCAGGCTAACTGGATACTGTGGGGAGGAAGGAGGCTGCTCAGCCCCACGACTGACCGCAGAGTGCCTTGCAGAAGTGAGGTAGAGGCCTAGCTCTTGCTGCCAATCAGAGGGAGGAGGATCTCAGCCAGTCAGAGGGAGATGGGCTCCAGAGAGTAAGAAAGAAGGAACAGGATATGAGCTGATCCAAAAGATGGGTCTACCCAGTCAAATGGAGGAGGGCCCCAGTCTGAGAGCAGAGGGTCCAAGTCTGTCCTAGGGAGGAGGAGCCCAGGCCCATCGAGGGGCCTCTGAAGGACTTGTTTCTCTTGTGGTTTTTTGTACTTCCTGTTCCCCTGCTCACTGCGGAAGTTCCTCTTCTTACCCTGTACCCAGAGCCTAGCCGGAGAGGACAAGGGCAGGAGGCACCATGAGTGGGGGCCCTGTGGGAGGCAGGCCTGGGGGCCGCGGAACACAGGCGGCTCAGCAGAACATACCCTCCACCCTCCTCCAAGACCATGAGAACCAGCGAGTCTTCGAGATGCTCGGAAGGAAATGCTGGGTGAGCTGGGGACCTCCTGGCCCTCCCTGTCTTTCTCCCTTTCCTCCCCTTCCTCTCCTCCTCCTTTTCCTCATCCTCCCTCTCTCCTCATCTTCCCCATTCTCCTCCTCCTCTTTCTTCCCCTCTTCCTCTCCTCCTTTCCCTCTTCATCATCTCCTCTCCTAGAATCCACTTACCCCCACTCACCAATCCCAGGAAGGTCTCCATGCCTATTCACTTTCTCTCTGGTTGCGGCTCTTCCTTTGGGGCCACGACAGCCGTGGTAAGGAAGGACTAAGTCTGGCTCCCAGACCCTCTGGTTTTCCCCTCCCAGACTCCACTGAGCCCCCACCCCCTGCTCTCCCCTCCCAGACACTGGCCACCACAGTTGTTCAGCTGTACCTGGCGCTGCCCCCTGGAGCTGAGCGTTGGACCAAGGAGCATTGTGGGGCTGTGTGTTTCGTGAAGGATAACCCCCAGAAGTCCTACTTCATCCGCCTCTACAACCTTCAGGTGATCCTCGCCCTCCCCCGCCACACATGCAAACCCATTTAAGCCTGCAAGCCTAGATCTGTGTCCCTAGCCCTGAGTTCTTGGACAGATTAGTGAACCCCTGGGCCCCAGGACCAAAGACTTCATCCAGATGTCAAACTCTGGTTTGCCTTTCTAAGTCTGTGATGACTGACCCTAGAGTCTCCAAGTCAATGTCTATAACCCCCCCCCACACATATTAGTATACTGCCTAAGTCTAATCTGTTCCATAAACTCCAAAAAAAACAACCCAAAAAACCCACTATATTTTTACCTGAAACTCAAATCCACTCTAAATTCAACATTTTGAGTCCCAGAAATCCCCCATCAAAACTACTGAACCTCAGATGTTTACTTAGCTCCTAGTCATAAATCTGTTCCCCAAACCCCAAACCTGAATATGCCACTGAGTCTTGAACTCCAAATTTATCCTTATTATTTTTTAAAATATATCTTTATTGATTTCAGAGAGAGGAAGGGAGAGGGAGAGAGAGAGATAGAAACATCAATGATGAGAGAGTCATTGATCAGCTGCCTCCTGCACGCCCCCCGGCTGGGGATCGAGCCCGCAATGACCGAGAATCGAATGGTGATCGCCTTGATCCTAGGTCGATGCTCAAGTTCTGAGTCACATCCAGCTGGGCCCAAATCTATCCTTTTAACTTCACAACATGGACCACAGAATTCCTGAATTTCTTCCACAAAGCCCCAACCTGAACTCTCTGGCACATACCCCAAATTCATCTTTCTAAACCCATAAAGATGAACCCAGCATAACCACATCAACCTTCCAGAACCATCAAATACTAATTAAACTCCTAAGCCACAATTCTGTTCTACAAATCTCAAAATGCACATATCTTGGCTGAACTCCTCCCCCTAAACTCCCAAGTCTGTATGTCTGAACTTCAAATCTCAAGCCCAACTCCCAATACTGGAGCCCTACTTGCCCAAATGAAGACCTCTATAAGGGGGGATATGGGATGGGGTCTAGAATGGGCTTAGTTTCCTAGGACTGGAGTCCAAAATCCTCAAGCTCAAGCTCCCCAGTCCTACACCTAAGGCCCCAAACCCCAAATCCAAATCTCTCACTGTGGTGTCTAACTCCCATACTGTAACCCAACCCTCCACATCTGACCCCTAGATCCCCAACTCTCTGATGCTGAGTTGGAAATACCCAAATCAGATCCTGGGGCCCCAAATTTGGACACCATGTTCCCTGCTCAGATAACAGAGACCTGCCACCCAGGGCATGCCTCAGTGCCAGTGTGTTCCCTACCTCTCCAGGCAGGCCTGCTGCTCTGGGAACAGGAACTGTACTCACAGCTGATTTACTCCACTCCCACCCCCTTCTTCCACACCTTTGCTGGAGATGTAAGTGACTACCCAACCCCTGGGCCTCATTTGGGGTGTGGGGAGGAGATGGGAAAGGTATGGAGGTCCTGGAAGGCTGCTGACTCCAAAGTGTGTGCAGGACTGCCAAGTGGGGCTGAACTTTGCAGATGAGAGCGAGGCCCAGGCCTTCCAGGCCCTGGTGCAGGAGAAGATACAAAAAAGGAATCAGAGGCAAAGTGGAGGTAAGGAGACCTTGGGGGAGGAAAGAAAGTTGGGTAGAGGTGAGTGAAAGAGTGGGGAGCTGTAAAAGCCCCTCTTATGGTTCTGATCTCCTGTCTACCTGTCTCTCTACAGACAGACGCCAGCTACCCCCCCCACCAGCACCAGTCAATGAAGGTGAGTCCTCTAGGCAAGTAGGGGTAATAAGAGGCTAGCCCAGGAACCTGTGGCAGAGTTGTCAGAGCTCTCTACCCACTCCATCTTCCCAGAGAGAAGAGGAGGGCTTCCACCCCTGCCCTCACACCCAGGTGGAGATCAAGGGGGTGAGTACTAATTCTTCCTTGTTCCTGGATGAACAGGTGGGTGGGGAGTGGGTGGGTGTATGAGTAATGTGGTGGGTGCAGGGACAAGTGGGTGAATGAGTGGGTGGGTGGATGGATGAATGGATGTGTAGGTGGATGGATTTGTGGTGGATAAATGGTTGAGTAAGGGGTTGAATTGATGGGAGGATGAAAATATAGATAGATATATAGATGCATAGGTGAATTGGTATGTGGATAAGTTGGTGAATGGATGGAGGGATGATTGAGTAAATAGAGTAAATGAGTGAGTGATCGAATTGAATGCACTGAACAGTGAACAAATGAAAAAGTTACATAAAATTTCAATCAGCAAAGAAAGTAATGATTGAATGAATGAATGAGTGAACAACTAATTTAACAAATTAATTAGTTAATGAGCCAGTGAATGAATGAGTCAATACTTAAGTGATAAGCATGAGTGAATGAATAAATTAATTAATCAGTGAATGTTTGAATGGTTTGTGAGAACCACCCATCCATTTCTCCATAAACCCCCTTGGACTCCCTCCATGACCATCAAACTCACAGAGATTTCCCTAACAGTTTTTCTGTTTCTTGCCCCTATGCTTTGGTTGGTAGGTAAGTGGGTCCATGGTTTAGTCACCCTATTGTCCCCACAGGCCCAGCAGCTGGCCCACTGTCCCTGGGGCTGCTGACAGTGGACATCCAGAACCCGGACATCACGAATTCACGATACCGTGGACTCCCAGCACCTGGGCCTGGCCCAGCTGATAAGAAACGCTCAGGGAAGAAAAAGATCAGAAAGGCTGATATTGGTGCACCCAGTGGATTCAAGTGAGAACCTTTTTCCAGTGGGCCTATAGATGCCTTGGGGGGGGGGGGGAGCAGATGAGCAGGTGGACAGGAGGAGAGCTAAGTGGATGGAAGGATGGGCAGATGGATGGGTGGGCTGGTGGGTAGATGAGTGGATGGGTGGGTGGGTGCAAGTCCGGGACTAGGGAGAGGCAGTGAGGCACCAAGGTTGCAAACTTAACAGAGACAGTCAGTTTCAAGGTCATGCAAGTGCAGTTCATGACACTGAGAGTGAGTGCCTTCTTAAATTTTGTACCCTAGGCCTTTAACTTGCCTCACCCTAGTCCTAACTTGGGTGGGATGGTGGGTAAGTAGATGGATAGATGGATGCAGGAGTGAAATGAATGAATGAATAAGTGGGTTGGGGAATAAATGGATAGGTGGTTAGATGGATGGGAGGATGGGTAAATGAAAAGTGGGTGGATAGAAGGATGGGTGAGTGAATGAGTGTATGGACAGATGAATATATAGGCTGATTGGTTCACAGACAAGGTGGATGGGGATGGATAGATGGCCAGATATGTGGATGAATGAACAGTTCAGTGGATAAATGGACAGAAGTGTGTGGTTGAATGGAGACAAATGAGTGGATGGATGGAAAGGTGGGCACATGGGTAGATGGATAACTGGATAGACAAGTGTGTGAGGACAGATTGATGGACAAATGGGTAAACAGATGTGTGTGGGCAGATAAGTGGAGAGACAAATATATGATGGATCAGTAGTCTAACAGGTGAATGTGGATGGCTAGTTGGACAAGTGGATGGGTAGATAGATGGTGGAAAAGGGATGAAATGGCAAATGGGCACCACAAACTATGGACTCCCTTCTAATTCCATAACTACTGCTCTCATTCACTCATTCATTCACTTATGGCTCATTCATTAATTCTGGTCCCTCAGAGTCCCTCTAGGCAGGAGAGGGCAGGAGGGCTTCACTAGGAAGGGAAGGAAGGACAGTGGGGCTTCACTGGGGTCTCCTCACCTCCCCTAGACATGTCAGCCACGTGGGGTGGGACCCCCAGAATGGATTTGACGTGAGTAACTCTGAAGTCCCCTGGACTCCATTCATCTCCCACCTATCCTTCCCTAGTCCAGCGATCAGACCTACCCCCAGACCCCACCCTTCCCACACCCCTCT
Source organism: Miniopterus natalensis (assembly GCF_054644295.1). Classification (NCBI taxonomy): domain Eukaryota; kingdom Metazoa; phylum Chordata; class Mammalia; order Chiroptera; family Miniopteridae; genus Miniopterus; species Miniopterus natalensis. Next base: position 74,886,890 of record NC_142103.1, on the reverse strand, counting down.
CAGATCCTTCTCTGGGGTGGACCCCGTGATAATCCATGCCCCTTCCCTCCCCACCTTATTCGCCCACTCCTGCCTCTGACTTTTTCCTCCGGAGCAGGTGAACAACCTGGACCCGGATCTGCGGAGCCTGTTTTCTAGGGCTGGAATCAGTGAGGCCCAGCTCACTGATGCTGAGACCTCCAAACTTATCTATGACTTCATTGAGGATCAGGGCGGGCTGGAAGCTGTGCGGCAGGAGATGAGGCGGCAGGGTGAGTCCTTTCTTCTGAACACACTCTTCTTCTCCAACCCTGGTAGCTGATTTCCAAAAGATACACTGTAGTCACTTAGTCCTCGTGGAAACCCCTCTACTGTTTGAATCAGGAGTTGGCCAGTTGGATACTCATTTTACAAATGAGCAAACCAGGCTTGGAAGAAAATTATAATAGCTATGTGTTATTTTCCCCCCTCAGAGCCGCTTCCACCACCCCCACCGCCATCCAGAGGAGGGAACCAACCCCCCCGGCCCCCTGCTGTGGGGAGTAACAAGGGTCGTTCTGGTCCACTGCCCCCTGTACCTTTGGGAGGTGCGCCGCCACCACCAACTCCCCGGGGACCCCCACCTCCGGGCCGAGGGGGCCCTCCACCACCACCCCCTCCAGCCACAGGACGTTCTGGGCCACCACCCCCTCCGCTCCCAGGAGCTGGGGGTCCGCCTCTGCCACCACCACCACCACCGCCACCACCACCACCACCCCTCTCTGGGAATGGGCCAGTCCCTCCCCCAGTCCCTCCTACTCTGGGGCCTGTGGGGGGCTCGGCCCCTGCTGGAGGTCGAGGGGCCCTTTTGGATCAAATCCGGCAGGGAATTCAGCTGAACAAGGTGAGGACCAGCAGGATAGAGGACTGGGGGGTTGGAACTCGGGAGTGTACTGTGCAAATAAGGGTGTTAGGGGTCTGGGGCTGAGACTGATGGGGTCCCAAGATTTTGGGGTTCAGTGATTTTGGGAGGTTGATGCGGAGAGGCGGGCTTGGAGCCTTGAAGGGGACTGGAAGGGGTGAGAAGTGCTCTCACAGGCCCTGAGCTCTCTGTGCTGTGCCCTGCTTGCTGCAGACCCCTGGTGCCTCAGAGAGTTCTGGGCTGCAGCCGCCACCTCAGAGCTCAGAGGGACTGGTGGGTGCCCTGATGCATGTAATGCAGAAGAGAAGCAGAGCCATCCACTCCTCAGGTGAGAGTCTGCCTTCCCCACCACCTTTGGGCTGCCCTCTCTAGAGCCCATCCTGCCAGGACAGTGACCCTGTTTCCCAGGGCTAGTGTTGGCCTAAAAACAACCCCAACAGCCCTAGCTGATTTGGCTCAGTGGTTAGAGCGTCAGCCTGTGGACCGAAGGGTCCTGGGTTCGATTCTGGCCAAGGGCACATACCTTGGTTGCAGGTTCAATCCCTGGCCCTGGTCGGGGCACTTGTGGGAGGCAACCAATTGATGTGTCTCTTTCACATCAATGTTTCTATCTCTCTCTCCCCCTTCTGCTCTCTTTAAAAAGCAATGGAAAAAATATCCTTGGGTAAGGATTAAAAAAACAAACAAACAAAAACAACAACCCCAACAGTCTCCATCAATAGTAACATTAGCCCCATCTGTTGATAGTGATAACGTGAATCTTATATCAGTCTCCTTTTTGACAATGTTAATGTTGTCATTATGTAACAATAGTATAATTAACTCTATCTTTAACAGTAATATTAACATTAATGACGCAGTATGTCCACACTATTAACATTAATCCCATTTGTTCAGTAGTATAAACATTAGCTCACTATGTGATGATAATATTATAAAGAACCCCATTTTTGACAGTAATATTAACCTTAACTCCATGTGTCAACAGATTAACACTAACTCATTGTATGATAATATTATAACTCAATCTTTTTGCAATAATGTTAACAGGAATCCCCTAATGTGTCAACAATATTGTTATTATATGACAATTATGTGAGGATAATATGAACCTCAACCTATTATGTAACAATAATATAATTAACTCCAACTTTGACAATAATATTAACATTACCCCAGAGTGTGTTCACAAGATTAACATGAATCCATTGTATGACAATATTTTAATGAGCCTCATATCTTTTTTAAAAAATGTGTTTTTATTGATTTTTAGAGAGAGAGGAAAGGAGAGGGATAAAGAGAAACAGATGAGAGAGAAACATCACCGATCAGCTGCCTCCTGCATGCCCCCTACTGGGGATCTAGCCCGAAACCCGGGTATATGCACCGACCCGGAATCGAACTGTGACCTCCTGGTTCATGGGTGGAAACTCAATCACTGAACCACACTGGCCAGGTTGAACCTCATATCTTTTTTCCCCTTAAATATCTTTATTAATTCCAGAGAGAGGAAGGGAGAGGGAGAGAGAGAGTTGAAACATCAGTGATGAGAAAGTTGTCATTGATCACCTGCTCCTGACTGGGGAGCGCAACCCGGGCCTGTGCCCTGACCGGGAATCGAAGAGCGATCTCCTGGATCCTAGGTCGATGCTCAACCACTGAGTCATGCCCGGCCGGGCTGAACCTCATATCTTTTGACAATGATATTATTATTATTATTATTTTAATTTTTAAATTTATTTTTCAATTACAGTTTATTTTTTTTTTAAATACATCTTTATTGATTTCAGAGAGAGGAAAGGAGAGGGAGAGAGAGCGATAGAAACATCAATGATAAGAGAGTCATTGATCAGCTGCCTTCTGCACGCCCTCGACTGGGGATCGAGCCCGCAACTCGGGCATGTGCCCTGACCGGGAATCGAACCTCCATCTCCTGGATCCTAGGTTGATGCTCAACCGCTGAGCCATGCCCGGCCGGGCGACAATGATATTATTAAGACCATTATGTGTCAACAATATTAACATTAACCCACTATGAAACAACATTGTAATTTAGCCCACCCTTGCTAATAATATTTAAATTCACCCCATTAAGGGACAAACCTGTTAATGTTAATCCTTTGTGTGACAATAATATCCCAATTAACCACACATTTTTTACAATAATATTAACTTCAACTCCAACTAGAACCCAGACCCCAGCTATATCTTGTCCCAAACAGAAACCCTAATTCTCTCTCCTCTGAGGGGGCCTCATCCTTAGCCAATGCACAGGCCCCAGATCTGATTTCCTAGCAGGAGACCTTAGCACCCCAGGACCCCGAGTCCTGACTTCTCCATCCCTAGGAAACCCCCTCTCCAGGGCTTGTGAATCCTCGTGTCCATCTGAGTTCCACTTTTTCTGTCCCCTTTCAGATGAAGGGGAGGACCAGGCCGGAGATGACGATGAGGATGATGAATGGGATGACTGAGTTACCACCATCCCCACCTGTTTTGCACCTGATCCCCTGGCAGCTGTTGCTCGAGGCCTTCTTCTCTTGGGTTCCAGGCCCCCAAGGCGTTTCTTCCCTACCAACCCCTCCAATGCTGTTATCTCTGACTGGCCCTTAGTCGCCTTAGCAATAGCCCTTTTTTATACAAAATTTCTCAGTTCTCAGTCAAAGATTTTAAAACAAAAATAAAATAACTGTCTTTTTGTTTCTCTAAATCTGTTTATGTTCTAAATGTGGGAATTTGGGGTCCTTTTCTCCAAAAGTTCCTTTTATTCATCTATACTATTTCATTTATTTAGCTTTACACATATACATTCATTCATTCACTTGTTCCCTCAGTCATTTAGCCTGTATTTCTTTGTTTCCTTCTGCCCTTTTTTTCTTTCCCCAAATATTTATTGTCAGGCACTACTTTAGAGTCTGGGGATAAAGCAGTGGAAAAAGTCGACAAAAATTCTTGCCCTAGCGGGGCTGACATTCTAGGGACTGACATTCCAGGGGAGGAGACAGACAAGAAAAGAGGAGTCAAGTAGAAACAAAAGATAGTTTTAGATCATGATAAGTGCTGTGTGCTGAGGGGAAATGACATTCAGATAAGGTGTTCTAGAAAAGCCGCTTGAAGTAGGTGGTAGTTATGCTGAACCTAAAGAGAGAGGAGTCAACCAGGTGAATATTTGGGGGAAGGGCATTCCAGGCAGAGGGAAGAGCTATGCAAAAGCCCTAAATTGGGGGAAAAGCTTGGCATGAGGCCAGGTGTGGTGAACGAGTGGGAGAGTTATTTATTCATTCACTTATTTATTTTTAAAAAACTGTTCAACTCACACAATACTCAATGAAGAGAACTTTCAATGGTCAGACTCCTCCACTCTCCATGCACAAAACTCACACAAGATCCTAATGGTCAGAATCCCCTTCTTAGTATTAAAATTTGTTTCTGTACAGTTCCCAGTTTAAACCAAGTCCTGGCCAATGGCAGAGGAAGAGGAAAAGACTTACTAATCAGATAGATCTGCTCTAGAACCCAGGTAAGATGCCACACTTCTGAGTCTCAGTTTCCTTATCTATACAATGGGGGTAACATTATGTAACATGGATTCCCACTGGGTCACCCCTCCTCCTCCTCTTCCTCCTCTTCCTCCTTCTCCTCCAGGACTTGCCCTCCAGAAAACAGGAGCAGCTCAAAACTGTACCTGGTGTTTAAAGCATTGCCAATGGAGTCATTAGCAACCCTTGCACATTAAAGCCTAGAATCGAGGTGCCTACCCCTTCCCATTTCTGAAATCTGGTGTATTGAAGATCTCAGGTAGCCTACCTTTAGAAGAGGAGGAGGGGAGAAAGACAAAGGTGAGGGAGAATCCAGAGAGGGCAGATTTCTTCCATCTTCAAGAGCAGTGGAAGAAATTTGGAACCATTGGGATACAGGTTGGGGGGTTAGGGGAAGAAGGGAAACAGCCAGGCAGTAGGGGAAGCTGGGGCGGTGAGGTTGTAGGTATGGAGAATGGGAGCTAGCTTTGTACCTTTAGAAATCTCCCGCTGCTGGGGAAGCTGGAGAAGGAGGGAGTCTCAGGTTCCCTTTCATTCTTCTATTATTCTTTAACCCCCACTCTACTCCCCATCTACCCAGGCCAGGTCCCCAGGACAAGCACCGAGTCTAGGAAGGTCTTGTCATATGACTTACTCCCCTCCCAATCCCCCCACCTGCTGAAACCCTAGAAATTGTGTTCTGGGACCCCTTGGTCAGGCTTTGTTTTAGAAAATACCTTCTGAATCCCCAGTAGCACTGGCTAGAGCAGGCACAGACCTGGGGTAAAAGAATTGACTGTGGGCAAGTTACTTGACCTCTCTGGGCCTCAGTTTTCTCAGTCTTTAAAATGAGGATGAAAACGCTTATTTCACAGGCTGTAGTCAGAATGAAAGTAGATGGTGCCCTAGCCGGTTTGGCTCGGTGGTTAGAGCATTGGCCCGTGGACCGAAGGGTCCCGGGTTCGATTCCAGCCAAGGGCATGTACCTTGGTTGCAGGCTCAGCCCCTGTCGGGGTGTGAGCAGGAGGCAACCACTCAGTGTGTCACTCTCACATCGATGTTTACCTCTCTCTCTCTCTCTCCCCCTTCTACTCTCTCTGAAAAAGCAATGGAAAAAAAATATCCTCCAGTGAGAATTAACAAATAAATAAATAAAGTAGATGGTGTCTGCTAAGTGCCTGGGTCCTTGTAGGCATCTATAAACATTAGCAGCAGCAGCTGCTGTTGTTATTATTGGATGTCACTAATCCTGAGTCACCATTGATTATAAAATGCATCATTATTTTATGTATCACTAAGAAAGACAAAAAAAGTACTGCAATTGAATTATGACCCACCAGTGCTTGAGAGATGGAGCCTGATTTGAGAGATGTTAAAAACAACAACAACTAAATGCTTTTGGTGCCCTGGCTGGCTATGCTGTCCCTTAATCTGCATTCCAGTTCCACATGTATATTTCCTGGTGAAAAGTCATTCCACTGATCACCCATGGTGTGTGTACTCTCTGTATGTGTGCTACACTCCAATATGAGGTTTACATTAAAAACAGGTCAAACCTGTGTGGCTTGGAATGGATAAAACCCTGTTTTGGTCCCAGCACTGGACAAGGCAATGTACACACTAGGCACTAAATTAATACTGAATGGACAAGTGGCTTGGAGTAGGACAGAGTAATAGCAGGGTGGCTTCTTACTTTTGAGGTCTCCTGAAAAGGTGCTAGTCCTTCTGAAAGATTCATTTACCAGGTGAGTGGGAGATGCCCACTCCAAGGTCACTCATCTGAGGTTTTGTTTTGTAGAAAAGCAAGCAAGAATTTCTTGACTGCAACAAAAATATACTTAGGATAGTGAAACAAGGAAGGGCATAGAAGAAGCAATAGGAGAGCCCAGGCTGGGCTGCTTTGGCTCACTGCGAAGTCAGAGAAAAGGGGGCCTTGGAGACAGGTTCAGGGAGTTAGCCTGGAACGAGCTACTGCTGCCCATTGCTCCCCTGGTTGTAAGTCTCATGTAAGTCCCTTAGAGGTTAAAGGATACATCCCTGTGGGGGAAGGAGAGGGGGAAGGGAATGGCACAGGCATATTCCCTGGAGGGAGAGCACCTCATCTGAGGTTTTGCAGATGAAGAAACTGCCTACACAATTTAGTAAATGGTGGAGTTGGGATTTTAACCCAGGCTGCTGTGCTACCAGAATCTAGGCCTTTACTCACTATCCTATACTGTTTAGGAAGGGCCAAGGGATGCTCCCCAAAGACCCCCACATCACCCTTCCAGATTCAGGAAGAAAGAGGTCATACTTTGATACATCCAATAAGGGGTTCATATCCAAAATTTATAAATAACACATGTAATTCAACACCAAAAAAACAAAAAATTCAATTTAAAAATGGGCGGAGGAGCTGAATAGACACTTCTCCAAAGAGGACATACAGATGGCCAATAGACATATGAAAAGATGCTCAATATCACTAATCACCAGAGAGATGCAAATTAAAACCACAATGAGGTATCACCTCACACCTGTCAGAATGGCTACCATCAGCAAATCATCAAACAACAAGTGTTGGCGAGGATGTGGAGAAAAAGGAACCCTAGTACACTGCTGGTGGGAATGCAGACTGGTGCAGCCACTATGGAAAACAGTATGGAGGGTCCTCAAAAAATTAAAAATGGAACTGCCTTATGAGTCAGCAATTCCACTTCCGGGTATATATCTGAAGGAACCCAAAACACTAATTCAAAAGAATATATGCACCTCTATGTTCATTGCAGCGTTATTTACAATAGTCAAGCTATGGAAGCAACCCATGTGCCCATTAATAGACTAGTGTATAAACAAGTGGTGGTACATATTTGCAATGGAATATTATTCAACCATAAAAAAGAATAAAATCTTACCATTTGCGACAGCCTGGACGGACATAGGAGGGTATTATGCTAAGTGAAATAAGTCAGAGAAAGACAAATAGTATATGATTTCACTTACATTTGTAATCTAAAGAACAAAATAAGTGAACAAACAAAATTGAAACACTCATAGATGCAGAGAACAGACCAGTGGTTGCCAGAGGGGAGGGGGCTTGAGGGAATGGGTGAAAAAGATGAAGGGATTAAGAAGTACAAATTGGGCCCGGCCAGGCTTGGCTCAGCGGTTGAGCGTTGACCTAGGATCCAGGCGATCGGGGTTCGATTCCCTGTCAGGGCACATGCCCGGGTTGCGGGCTCGATCAATGACTCTCTCATCATTGATGTTTCTGTCTCTCTCTCTCCCTCTCCTTTCCGCTCTCTGAAATCAATAAAGATATGTTTAAAAAAAAAAAAAAAAAGAAGTACAAATTGGTAGTTACAAAATAGTCACGGGATGCAAAGTACAGCATAAGAAATACAGTCAATAATATTGTAATAGCTATGTATGGTGCCAGGTGGGTATGGAAATACTGGGGGAGCACTTTGTGAGGTGTATGATTGTCTGACCACTGTGCTGTACACCTCAAACTAATACAAAATAATATTGAATGTAAACTGTCATTTAAAAAAAAACAATGATATATATCCCAGGCCAGTGTGACTCAATTGGTTGGAGTGTTGTCTAGTATACCAAAAGATTATGGGTTTGATCCCTGGTCAGGGTGCATATGGAGGGTGGCTGATCTCTCTCTCTCTCTCCCCTTCCTCCCTCCCTCTCCCTTCCTCTCTCAAAAATCAATAAAAAAACCAAAGCCAAAACAAACCCTACATATGTCTATGTGTAGAAACAGAATACTTGTTTTGGAAATGTATCTATTAGAAAAAACTGGAAAGGAACATAGAAACATTGTGTCTAGGGAGTTTTTTCCTTTTAAAATTCCTTTAACATTGTATTTAAAAAGTAAAAAAAAAATAGATCATGCTTTAAACCACTCTCATGGGTTGGACAGGTCTCTTGAACTCCTGGGAGTGGGAGGGTCCTGCCTGCCCCAGGAGACTGGGAGCCTGTGAGCACTGACATTGGACTCTGTTCTAGATGGAATAAGGGAGGGAAGGAGAATCCATGGTGGGACTTATGCTGTTGACTGTTCTACTCAAGGCAAGCAGGAGCTGATGCAACCTATCATTTATCCAAACAGCTCACAGCTGGACTGACAGACAGGCAGACAGAATAACTGTTTGATTAACTGTGTAACTGTTTGGTTGACTATATAACTCATGGACCGACAAGGAGAGGGGCAGTTTTAGGAACTGACGGTAATGTTTCCTGATGCTGTGCAGTACTGGATAGGTAACAATTACAACCCCCTGGGACTGACTGGGGCTGGTGGTCTGACAGTGTAGAAGACCTGAAGCCTCCTGAGGGACTGACATGCTGGCTGAGCCATGGTGGTGGCAGGATGCTGTGGATGGATGACTATAGCTAGGAATAGCACCCGGCCTGAGGGAGTGTTTGGATGTTAAGCTGCCTGGTGATGTGTAAAGGAGGGCTACCCTGAGGGAATTTCAGGCTGGCTGATGGACAGATCTGTGGCCCTCTGATACGTAGCTGTCTCAGGTGACTGACCTTCCACCCCGCTGGAATCAGCATGCTTGGCAGACCATACGCTCAGTTGTATGCTGAGTATGGCTACCTGGCTGACTGACAATATGATGAGGGGTGGACAGAACGAGTCACAAGCCAGCTGACCAACTGAAAGAGCAGTGTAGCTGCCTGACTCGATTACTGTATGAGGTTAGAATCACAGCTGCACTGATGGGTCAGAAGATACTGACTGACTGTCCAATGTAGGGTATGCCTCCCTGAGAAAGGACGGACTGCTAACCCACTGACAGGTGGTGTGCAGGCTTAATGCTACCTTTAGTTTCTGTGACTATTTGCTCTGAGGGAATAAACTACCTGATCATGGTCGGAATGAGGGGGTAATGACAGTCATTGACAACTGATGGTGGATAGTGTGACTGCCTGACAGGGCTACATGAGATGCTGCCAATGCCAAATGCCAGCCAGGCCTGACCTAATCATAGCCTGCCTGAGGGCATGGCTGGTGTCTGGGGTTTCCTGAGGAGGAATGAGATGATTTCCCCAGGGGGATTCAGAGCAGGTGCCAGGGCAAGAGTAGCCAGAGAAACCGTTGCTTGAGTGACTGCCAGTGAAGAAGGGACCGTCTGGGGCAGTGACAGGCTGACTAGCAGTGTGGCTGTTAGTAAGCGCAGCATGTCCGCCTCTAGGGACTTGCGGCTGGCGCGGGGTGGATGGGTGGGGGTTGCACGCGGATGGCTGTTACTGGTGACTGAAGTGTCTGGCTAGGCAGTTGTGATGACTGACCCATTGTGTGATTTGAGTCTGGAGTGATTTTGAGCCTCAGCAGCAGTCTGGGACCATAGTCCACCGCAGGAGCGGAGTCACGGCCTGTTCGGGATTAAAATGTGACGGGCCGCCTGAGGGTGGTAATTGGGGGTCTGACAGAACGGAGGATTTCCGCCACCGCCACCCCATCCCCTGCCGCCCCGGTCTGGCTGGCTGACAACAGGATTGGCTGACAGCGTGACAGACAGACCGGCGGACGGGCAGGGCCTCCAGCAACCTCCGTAGCCGCTGCTGCCGCCGCTTCAGCCGCCCAGACGCACGCTGGGAAAGCGCCGGCGAGCACCCGCCTTCGGGACCGAGCAGAGTGGCGGGAGGGGTCCGGTCACGGCTCGCCTGTTGGTCCGCGCGGGCACTGCTCGCGGAACGGTGCGGCCAATAGGCTGCGCGTTCTCGGCCACGCCCGCGCGAGGGCTCTTCTCGCGAGGCCGGTTAGGCCCGAATGTCGTTAGCCGTGGGGAAAGATGGCGGAAAATTTAAAAGGTGAAGTAGTGGTGGCAGCAGCGCCGGCCTACTGGCCGGGCTGCGTGGGCTGGAGGGGTAGCGTCGCGGGCTCGGGGCCCAGGCGTCCATAGCCACGGAGCTGGGAGCCGGAAGCCCAGCGCTGAAAGGCTGGGGCTCGGGGAGCGCGGGCCTGGTGTGCGAGGCAGGGCGGGGCTGAGAGGAGGGGGCGCGTGCTTCGGAAGGCAGCGGGCGCGGGGCGAAGTGGGGACTGGGGAGGGGGGCGCGCGCCTCTAAAAGCTACTGGACAGCGCGTGCGCGCTCTCGCTTGCGCGCGCGGGGGGAGGCAGCTGGTTCGGGAAGGCCGCGCCCGCGCGCGGGAAAATTGGCCGCCGGTGACCGTTACCCGCTTGGTGTCCACGCAAGACGCCGGAAGGAGAGGGAAGGGGAGGGGACGAATCTCATTTTCAGAGTGGGGCTGGGCGATAGAGGAATCTTGTGTTAAGGGTATCTCCTCTCAGCCTGATGAGGGAAGGGTCTGCAGTAGAGAGGACTCCGTCAGAAAGAGGGGCAGGGGCTTCCGGAATGGGAGAGCTGGACCCCCCTGTGTGCAGGGAAGAAAGGGGTGATTTTCTCAGTATATTGGGGGGTGGTCTCCTCTGGGTAAGGAAAGCTGCGGGGAGGATGGGTTCCACAAGTGTCCCGGGGGGGGGGGACCTCTAAGGGATAGGAGATTCCACCTGTGGTCAGTGCGGCACCAGCAGCTGGAGATGTGAGTTGGGACCAATTTAGTGGGGTTTCAAATACAAGTTAAGGGGTTTGAAAGGGAGAGACGTCACAGGGAGGAAGGCGTGGGCTCTGGCTGAGTCTCCACTAGGCCTGCCTAAGTGTGTGTGTGTGTGGGGGGGCGGGGTAGTGCAGACGACATAATGTTGCAAAGCTCTTAGACATTTTTAGGTTGACATCTAGAGCATTTCATCATGAGTTTAAATGTTTCATTTTTAAAATGAGAGGTAGAAAATATTAATAGGATGAGGACTGGCTGACTACATTTGGAATAAGTGTTCTCTGAAATGATCTGATAAAATGGCTTCTGAAGCACATTAAGAATGTGCTTTGAATCTTTGAATCAGAAGGCCTTAAAAGAAAATCTGTTTCTTGAAAATTTTTGGTAGCCCCAGAAACATCCCAGGTATATTTAAAGAATCATTATCACTAATCTATTACTGTTTTGCCTGTTCCTGAATTCCTTTGGGCAAGATTTACCCTTCACAGAAATGTGGATGAGGCTGAGAAAGTCAAAATGCAGTGTGAAAAAATACACCTTGTGGGTTTAAGGCACCCAGACTAATCATTCAAGGAGGCTTCCTGTAATTTAACACCAGTCCACAATCTTATTCATAATTCCGAAATTTAAAAAGCTCAGAAAACTTAAGTTTGGTACCATTCAGTGACAAAACTAGACTATAAGGTGGGACATTCAGTGGCTCTATCTTGCATCTTTCTCCTATTTAATGTGAAAATTCAGACTTTTGCTGCAGAACTATTAAAGTGTTTGATTATGGCTTGAAGCCCCTGACCACATTGGGGATGTTAATGTATGGGATATACTTAGAACTACACTTGTAAAATAAAATAGAAAACTCAATTCCGTAACACATCTGGCCCCAGCGATTTCAGATCAGGGCTTGCTGACCAGTCTTTCCAGTTTGTGTGGTGCCCTCAAGGTTTTAACCTCATCCCACCTATGCCCTTGGGGCAGTGCTCCCTACTGAGATGGGGGGTTGTTCGCTTTTTGCAAGTGTGGAGGAGAGGATTAGGTCCTGAATGCTAGGCTGGTTTTGCAGACAGTTTTAGGAACAATATAGAGGGAGTTGGGAGCTCTGGGAATAGATTTCTTTAGGACAATCCATGCAGAAGATCCCACTTTGAGGTCTGCTGCTTAAGGGGTAGCCTTGGATGGTGAGCACTGGGGTTGAAGAAACTGGCACATTTTTGTGGTAGAAAGATCTTACCATTGGGAAGACCTGTGGATTAAATTTCACTGACTCTGAGGCAGTCCTTGGGAAGTTTCAGGGAGGACTTAGGGTGCTCTTTGAGTCCTGGACTTGCCAGTATACCCAGTAATGTTTTTGTGTTCTAGGCTGCAGTGTGTATTGCAAATCTTCTTGGAATCAGCTACAGGACCTGTGCCGCTTGGCCAAGCTCTCATGCCCTGCCCTTGGCATCTCCAAAAGGAACCTCTATGACTTTGAAGTCGAGTACCTGTGTGATTATAAGAAGATCCGCGTGAGTCTGGGGTGACCGTGGCCAGGCAGGGGTGCCTCAAGGAAGCTGGCTTCCTGTCCCCTTGCCCCCACGGTCTGCATTTGATTCCAAAGGGAATTTTCTTCTCTGATCTTAAAAAAGTAGGATTAATAGACCCTCTTCTTGTTCCTGTCTTACTGGTAGGGAAACCAAGTGACTTTCTGAGGGAGGCAGGAGCCACGATGAATCCCCAAATAAGTTTCTCCTCCCACCTCCCTAAGAATACAAACCAGTTGAGCTGCTGAGCCCAGGAGTGGGGATGAGGATAGCTAATGGTTATTGAGCACTTTCAGTGTACAAGGCACTTCCCGTCAGAAACTCATTTAATCCCCCCAACAATACTGAAATGAGAACTGTTATCATGGCCAGAGGAGGTAATGGCAGGATAGTTACGAGAACAGACTAGAGCTAGCATGCTTGGGTTCAGATCCTGGTCGCGTAACTCTAGGGTATTTATGCAAATTCTCTGTACTTTATTTTCCTCATCTGTAAAGTAGGGATGCTTAGTAGTATCTACCTCATAAAGAGTTGTGAGGATTAAATTAGTTAATAATACAGGTAAGCTACTTAGAACAGTATATGCTACATAATGAATGCTAAAAAATTTTTTTCTAGCTTTTTTTCCTTATTTACAGATGAGGAAACTAAGGCTCAGCAAAATTAAATAACTTGTCCAAGGCCACAGATAGGGAATGACAGGCTCAGAATTTGTATCTAGGGTGTCTAACTAGAATCTGTGTAGTTAAACTGTGTCCTATAGCCGCCTTTCAGCAAGAAAAGGTCCCTCTGGCTGCTGTTTGGAGAACAGACTATAGAGGCAAGGGTGGAAGCAAGGGGACCAGTGAGGAGGCTACTTCTGCAGTGCAGATGAGTGATGAAGGTGGTGGCAGTGATGATGGTTCGAAGTGGTTGGATTCTGGATGTATTCTGAAGGTGGGGCTAGCAGGATTTGCTGAGGGCGGATGTGAGGAGTGCTTTAGAGAAAGGAGTCAAGGATGACTCCAAGAGTTGGGGCCTGCATAGCTAGCAGGAGGGAACTGATGATGGGGAAGACAGAGAAGGGAGTGGGTTTAGGAGATTAAAATTTGGAATTTAGCCTTAGCCAGTGTGGTTCAGTTTGTTGGGCATCATCCCGTGCGCTGAAAGGTTGCTAGTTTGATTCCCGGTCTGGGTGCATGCCTGGGTTATGGGTTCGATCCCTGGTGGGGGGTGTGCAGGAGGCGGCCAGTCGATGTCTTGCTCTCACATCTATGTTTCTCTCTTTCCCTCTCCTTTCCTCTTTCTCTAAAAAATCAATGAAAAATCTTGTAAAAATTATTTTTTAAAAACGTGGAATTTAGACAGATCGTATGAGTAGCAGGATTTGTAATTTAGCAGGATTTGAACCTAGTGATCCTGGCTTTAGAGCTTGTGCTTTTTAACCAATGCATGGAGTCATTCCAGAAAAGGGTGGGGAGTAGTTTGGGTGTTATTCATTGGTTTTGGAATGGAAGTCCCATGAGGGCTGGCCCAAGGGTCTCACCACTTATGGTGGCCCCGTCCCCCTGGTCCCCCCAACAGGAACAGGAGTATTACCTGGTAAAATGGCGTGGATACCCAGAGTCAGAGAGCACCTGGGAGCCACGGCAGAATCTCAAGTGTGTGCGCATTCTCAAGCAGTTCCACAAGGACTTAGAACAAGAGTTGCTTCGGCGGCACCATCGGTCAAAGCCCCCCCGGCATCTGGACCCAAGCTTGGCCAGCTACCTGGTACAGAAGGCCAAGCAGAGGCGGGCACTCCAGCTCTGGGAGCAGGAGCTCAATGCCAAGCGAAACCATCTGGGACGTATCACTGTGGAGAATGAGGTGGATCTGGATGGCCCCCCGCGGGCCTTTGTATACATCAATGAGTACCGTGTTGGTGAGGGTATCACCCTCAACCAGGTTGCTGTGGGCTGTGAGTGCCAGGACTGCCTGTGGGCACCTGCTGGAGGCTGCTGTCCTGGGGCATCACTGCACAAGTTTGCCTACAATGACCAGGGCCAGGTGCGGCTGCGAGCTGGGCTGCCCATCTATGAGTGCAACTCCCGTTGCCGCTGTGGCTATGACTGCCCCAACCGCGTGGTACAGAAGGGCATCCGCTACAACCTCTGCATCTTCCGCACGGATGATGGGCGTGGCTGGGGTGTCCGCACACTGGAGAAGATCCGCAAGAACAGCTTCGTCATGGAGTACGTGGGAGAGGTAGGGAGACAGGACCATGCGTGTGTGTGCAGCTCTTCCCACCTTGTGTTCCCACTGTGTGTGCCCGGCTCTCATCACAGTGTGCCTGCAACTTCCCTGCTTTTCCTGTGGAAAAGGTGGTGGTGGGGTGTTTAACCCAAGTGCTAGGGATATTCTTGCGGGGGAGAGTATTCTAAGCTGGTAGTTAAAAGCATATTGAAACACTTTCAGACTGAATTGATTTCATAAGGGTACCTGGCAAAGAGGAGAGTGGGAACTGAAATCCAGGCAGTGTTTTTTTAATGGGCCATGTGGTCTGCACAGAGTTGCATCACCTGAAAAGGCACTTCTCATTTTACAAGGGTCCAGCTTATTGCTAAGCAGTGTCTTCCCGAAAAGAGCACCTTTTACTAATCTGCACAAAAGGAACACAGTCTGGAGTAGGACATAGACATGCCTTGTGGAGGTTGGCTGCTTCCTCCTCTAGACTTGCAGGACACTGTGGAAAGACCAGCTATATTAGGCAGGCTAGTTGCTGTGCCAAACAACTCACAAGTCTTAGTGGCTTTGCACATTAGAAGTCTGTTTGTTCCTGTAACACTCTAGCGTAGGTGTTTGGGTAGTATCCTTCTACACAGTGGCCTGGCCACGTAGGCTCTTTCCTTCTTTGCCTTTGCCATGCCTGAGAGCCTTGGAGCTGCCTCTGGTCCTCAGCCTTGCCTGGTAAAGTGGGCCAAGAGTAGGGGGAGAAGGGGAGGTTTCTAATGGGCCAGGCCTGGATGCAGTGCACATATATCACTTCTGTCCACATCCACTGGCTGGAACCAAATCACTGGCCTTAACTCCATGCAGGGGAGGCTGAGAAGTATGATTTAGCTATATGCCCAGGTAGAAAACAAGGGATTTGGGTGAATAACTAGCAAGTGTCTGCAACTGCAGTGTTACATTCAAAGGTGGAAGGCAGTGGGTTTTAGGGGTGGGGCAGTTCTTGATTATGTAGGACCATCTCATGCATTGAGGAACGTTTAACATCCCTGGACCTGGACCTTTTAAATCCAGAGTATGCCCTGTCATGGTGACAATCCCAAATTCCTCTGTATTTCCACAGGTTTCTTAGGGGTTGCTATGATTGGGAAGTGACAGAAAGTGGCATAAGGGACACACCCCTGAGGATGTCCACACTGTAGTAATGACACTGATGAAGAGGAGAGGCTCCTACTTTGACAAACTGTAGAGAGGGTCGTAGCCCTGGGAGGCAGAGACAATCTAGAGGCAGAGCAGTCCACACTGCAGAGAACCCTGACAGTCTGGATGAGATGTCCATACCCCAGATAATCCTGGTGGTCGTGGAGGAAATATCCACACATCAAAGGACCTGACAGTCTGGAAGAAGGAGGAGGTGGCATTACCCCAGAGTGGTCCTCACAGTCTGCAGGAAGAGGTGTCCACACCCCAGAGTGACCTAGAGGATAAGAGCAAGCTCTCCATACTCCAGAGGACCCTGGTGGTCTGCCTTAGGAAGTATCCACACCCACACTGTTCTGACAGTCAAGAAAAAGAAGTGTCCTCACCCCAGAGCGATTTTGACTGTCTAAAGGAGATCAGGTCTACACCCAAGAGGACTGACAGCCTAGAGGAAGTGTCCACACGCTCAGCGTCCTGACACTCTGGAGGAGGTGTCTAGACCTCAGAGGGATGCTAACAGTTGTGAGGAGATGTTAACAACTCAGAGGGATGTTACCATTCTGGAGGAGGATGTGTGCATACTCCAGAGCCTCTGATGGTTTGGAGGAGGAGGTGTCTTGACCCCACAGGAGCCTGGCAATCCTAGAGGAATTCCAGGACAGGTAGTGTCTCTAGCCTCACTACTGTACTGACGATCTTAAGGAAAGGCTGTCTACAACACAGAGGATCCTGAGGCAAAGAGGAAGAATCTGCAGCCCCCAGGCACCCTAAAGTCCCCTTGGCTGGGTACCTTTCTGGCTGCTTTTCCTTAGTGTCCTTACTCCTCTACACTGTGAACATCAGGATTCCCAGGGACCCACTTGTTCCCTGTCTTCACTCTTCCTATTCTCCATATGTTCTCTCTGAGCTATTTCTTAGCCTCCCTCCTGCCACATTCAGCAACTTTCAGGTCCCCCCTCCAATACCCTCAGACCTGTGAGACCTCCTGATGGCACCAGAGGCCCCCAAACATTACTGGAGCCAAACTCATCTTACATTCCCCTGTGAGGAGGCAGCATGGCAAAATGGGCCGGAGGGCAGAGGGTGGACCCTGGAGCTTGGCTGCCTGAGGTTGAATCCCAGCTCCACCACTCATCAGCTATCACTTTACCTCCTTGTGTCTCAGTTTCCTAATCTGTAGAATGGAAATGATAATTGCACCCACCTCATATACTTGTAAGAACTAAATGAGTTGTCATGTGTAAAGCACTTAAACACTATTCAGTATAGAGTAAATCTCCAATCAGTGTTAGCCATTACATTCCAAAATTCAGAAAACCACATTTTTTGTAACCCGTCTGGCTATAAAACATAACTGGACCTGATTTGGGCCTATTTACAGTCTGTTCATCTTACTTGGTATGATTTCATAAATTTCATTGTAGAAATATTAATTTACATGATTACATGGTGTTGCTGTCTCAGCCCCTACTTAGTGTTATAATTGAGGGCACACACCGCATACCTATTGCCACCCTATCCTACCATTGACACGGCATTCACTTTCCTACTTCTACATCTGCACTGAGAGTCCCTTCAGGTGAGCTGCCCTTCCTCTCCTTTGCACCTTTCCACCTTCCATTAGAACATCCCTACCCTCACTCAACAGAGAACCATAGCCTGTTTTATCCATTCTAAAACATACATTTTCTTCATATTTTAACAACTCTGAAGTGATGATGAGTCTCAATTAGTTTAATTAAATGATGGCATATCATTTATTTATTTATCCTCACCTGAGGATATTTTTTCCATTGCCTTTCAGAGAGAGTGGAGGGGGAGGCGGAGAGAAAAAGAGAGAGAGAGACAGCGATGTGAGAGACACATCGATTGGTTGCCTCCTGATCGGGGCCAGGGATCGAACCTGCGACCAAGGTACGTACCCTTGGCTGGAATCGAACCTGGTACTCTTCAGTCCACAGGCCAATGCTCTAACCACTGAGCCAAACTGGCTAGGGCAGCATATCATTTAATGGGCAGCAGTTTTTCCTTTCTTGGGAAAGGGCACATAAAATAAAGGGAACACCTTAGATTTTGACAAGATACAGGACTCTCAACACCTCCTAACACTGCTCAGTTCCTAATGAAAACGAAAACAGAAACACCTTTCACATCCCTCATCTTGTCAAATCTTTACAACAGCCTCTGACTAGCTGGGACTATTGTCATTGTCACCCCCATTCTACAGATGAGAAAACTGAGGCCTAGAGCAGTGTAATAAAGTGCTCAATCATCAACTGTTTAAAATTGGTGCCCTGCCAGAGCTGGTATAGTTTTTTGTTTTCTGTTTTTTTTGGCTGAGGAAACAGGCTCAGGGAGAGAACATTCAGGATCCCATATCTGGGAGGAGGCAGAGCAGTAACTGCACTCTGAGTCTTCTGGTTCCTGTTCATGTCAACACCCTTTCCAAGCTGCCAGTTTATAGCCCATTATCTTCCCCAGTCATTTTGGAGAGTTGCTAGGGAACAGAGACATGGACTGATTTGTTCCTGAGTTCTCAGGGCTGCCCAACCCTTACAGAGTGGGACTGAAAAGAAGACAGCAGGAACGGTTTGTGCCCTGGAGGGCTTGCAGAGTGACTCATTCCTGGTGAAACTAGGGGAGCAGGTAGGGGCAGAACAGGCAGGAGGATGAGACTGGGGAGGTTATGGAGCATTCCCTCTGGTTGGGGAGGGGCTAAAAGGAATAAACTGGCTCAGATACCACCCAGTGTGCTCCAAGCCCAGCAGAGGCTACCCTTTGATCCCAGGGCTTCAGAGAGGCTGTGCTGTGGTGGGTAGGGACTGGGAGACTCAGGAAGGCTGCACAGAGAAGTAACATCTAGAGCTGATGCCACAAGAAGAGTGCATGTTCTCCAGGAGGGAGGAGACTGATCTTGCTCTCTGCTCTTCAAGATGTTGCTGTGCCTCCTGTTGTGTCCCTCAGGAGAGATTCCCCACTCTTCAACCTGGTGTCAAAGCCCTTTTATAATCTGTAGCTTGCTTTAGATGGTGTCTCTCTTCTCCATTGCTCCTCAAACCCTACGCACTCTTTCACTGTGGATGTCTGAATCCCTCTCTTCTCTGTCACAAGGCTGGCCCATGAAGGACAGAAGTGGGCCTGGTCCCTGTGACTCCTCCACTAAACTGACCCCTGAGGGCCAGGACCAAGCCTGGTTCCTTTGTTGTCTCCCCCACCCAACTGTGACCCATGTCTCCCTCAGCAGACACTGACTTCTGAGCACTAGGACTAGGCACAGGGTAAGCCTCATAAAAATCCACTGAATGAATGAGTGAATAAACAAAAATTGGGGGTATAGGTGAGCCAGCTTCCTGAAGGAACAGCTGGGGTATGGGGCAGTGAGCAGTGTGACCTGAGGGATAAATCTTGGTCTTCTAAAGGTGGTGTTGATCAGCAGAGGCTGAAGGTGATGGTGTAAGAGGCAAGGAGGAGACAGGACACTAGTGTGGCCATCCTGAGTGGAGAAAATGGAGGGTGGTCAAGGCTAGAATGGGAAGTTTAAAAGTAGAAACAGTATGGCCACTAGCTGGCATGAGGGTGAGCAAGGAAGGCGGCCAGGGTGGATCCAGTGTCAGAAGGGGGCTGGTGATGAGCAGTGGGTCTCCAACAAAAGGAGAGGGAGGGAAGAAGGGGTATGTGTGTGTTGGGGGGGGGGGAGTGTTTGAGTTACCTGTAGAGCCGTTGCTGGGCAGAGGATAGGTTGCTGGACTAGAAAGAATAAAAGGGCATTTCTTGCAAGTCCGTTGTGTGCTGTACACTGTGCTGGCACTTGTTTTTGAGGGCTGTGCAGAAACCTGGGGGAGGAGAATGAGATCTGCCTGGTCTGGAGGGACCCTAGGCTGAGATGAGGGCAGTCTTGAGTACCAGGGGACCCTCACCCAGAGACTGGCATGGTTATTTACACATGGGGACTACCAGAAGGCTGTGGTTGGTCCCAGGGGGAAGAGAGAACTTGAGGGATGGAGAGGAGAGATTGGGTTGGGTGGAGAATCCATCTACAGCATTTGGGAGGCAGGGACAGGTCAGGGCTAGGATGGTGAAGCAGCTTCCTGTTTACTAGGCCAGCAGGAGGCCCAGCCATGAAGGAAGAGATTCCTCCTGCTGTCTTATATCCCAGTCATTGGCACTGCACAGCCTCAGGGCTGAGAGAGGGGTTCCTACCCAAGCTCTTGCCTCCTCTCTTTCATCTTCCTTCTGCGTTTTTGACCTCAGCCTCTTTCTTGCATCTGAGACTCTCAAGGGTCTTGGTCTTATCTCTGGGCCTGGATCTTTCATATAAAACTTCTGTCTGTGTTTCTTACTCTCTGCCTCTAGCTCTCCTGTCTGAGTCTCCCATTCAGTCTCCCTTTCCCCACCAGCCCAGGGCTCTTCTTGTTTTCTTTGTCCTTCTCACTGCTCTGTGCATTGCCGTGCATTGGCTCTCTTCTCTTGGGTTGGGTCGTGTGATGACTCAGGCCCTCTTTTCCTGGATCAGTCAGCCTCTCTCATTCTCCTCTGTTCTCCTCTCCCGTCTCTGTTGAGCCATGGGTCTTCTTTCTTACCCTTAATTTGGGTCTCCTATATCTCATTATGGGTCTCATGATGGGACTATATCTGTGTCTTTCTGTCTGTCTGACTACTGTCTCACTACTGGACCTTGTGGCCAGCCTCTGCCCACCATTAAGAGACTCCCTAGACCATCCAGAGGCCTGAGGAGGGATAGGTGGTGGGCAGCTGAGGCCCACCCTGATGAAAAGGGCTGACACATCCTCTGCTTCACTGCCTCCCATGTGTCCATTGCCTGCCAGCCACATGGGTGGGGGTGCCTTCCTGCTCGTTTGTTCTCCTGGGGGACCAGGCACTGTGCTGGCTTTCCTGAGCCTTCTTGGCCAATCCCCCCTCCCCCATGACCCTCTCCCCAGATCATTACCTCAGAGGAGGCGGAGCGGCGGGGCCAGATCTACGACCGCCAGGGTGCCACATACCTCTTCGACCTGGACTACGTGGAGGATGTGTACACCGTGGATGCCGCCTATTATGGCAACATCTCCCACTTTGTCAACCATAGTGTGGGTACCCCGCAGGCGGGCGGGGGTTGGGAGGAGCAGGCTGGGCCCCTCCTCACCCTCCTGCTGTTCTTTTTCTCCCAGTGTGACCCCAACCTCCAGGTGTACAACGTCTTCATAGACAACCTTGATGAGCGGCTGCCCCGCATTGCTTTCTTTGCCACAAGAACCATCTGGGCAGGCGAGGAGCTCACTTTTGATTACAACATGCAAGGTGGGGGTGTCAAGGGACCGGGGGCAGGGGCACACAGTGACATGGGACACAAGGACCCCTTCCCAAGGAGCTTTAAGATGCTCTTTCTGACTCCTAGTCTCCCATCTGGACTTTTGGACCCCTGCCTACCCTTTGGGAGTCCCCTCATTCCCAACCCTTGGACCAACTTCTCCCAAGACTCCTGGGGGAGGAAGATGTTTGGCTTGAGAGTTATGATACTTCTCCTGACTCCAGTCTTGTCTGAAATATCCCCAGTCCCCCAACCCTCCCTGTTCCTAACCCTTTTTGGCTTTCCTCATTCCAAGCCTCTGGACACCCTATGGCCTCCAACCAGTCCCCTACTTGACAAACTAGCCACCTCTGAGACACTCAAGAGGGGATCTTTGGCAGGAGAGTTCAGATACCCCTCTGATGCCCAGGTGACCCTTCATTCCTGGACCTCTGCCTGACACAACCCTCCTGGTTCTCCCTGACAACCCCGTTTCCCCCACAACCCCAACCCTTGACCATCTTCCTTTCCCCCATAACCTCCAACCCCTGGCCATCTTCCTAACACTTGAACTCCCTCCAGTGCTAAGCCCTGGCCCTAGTCCCAAACTACCAACTCCACAACCCCCATCCTGACCCAAATCCCAGACCTGCTCCCAGTCCCCAAGATCCCTGGGTCTCATGGTAAAGGGGCAGTGGGACACTTCACCTAGGCCTTCTAACAAGTCCCCTCCCCCCTCCCACCTTCCCTGGCTGTGTGACTCCACAGTGGACCCCGTGGACATGGAGAGCACCCGCATGGACTCCAACTTTGGCCTGGCCGTGCTCCCTGGCTCCCCCAAGAAGCGGGTCCGTATTGAATGCAAGTGTGGGACTGAATCCTGCCGCAAATACCTCTTCTAGTCCTTCGAAGTCTGAGGCCAGACTGACTGTGGGGACCTAAAGCCACCCATCCCACCCACCCCGTGCCCACTTGCCCTCCTGTTGAGGAATGACTGCCAGGGCCTCCTGCCTGCCTTCACCCATCTCCACCTGCTCTGTGCTCGGGGTTGTGGTGAGGACTGACTTTCAGAAATCCCCTCTCCCTGTCCCAGCTCCGTCTATGGGTTGCACTTACAACCCTTTGCCCACCTTGAGAAGTAATTCAACATCAGGAGTTTCTGCAGTTGAGATTCATGGTCTATCAAGGAGGTCCAAGGGGTGAGCCCCAACCC
The DNA here is from genome assembly GCF_054644295.1 of Miniopterus natalensis. NCBI lineage: Eukaryota > Metazoa > Chordata > Mammalia > Chiroptera > Miniopteridae > Miniopterus > Miniopterus natalensis. Next base: position 74,864,529 of record NC_142103.1, on the reverse strand, counting down.
CAGAATGGAAAGATGTTTATTTACCTGCTTCTGCCTGGAGCTTGAGAGGTCTGTTGCAGGCCCTTTCCCTACTGCTCCAAGAGTGTAGAAGCTGCCCCAGGGCAGGCTGACATCAGAGCTCAGACTTCCCAGCCCACTTGATGAAAGAAAGGGTGTCTGCAGGGCTGGGGACTGGTTTCTGCTTATGCTCACATGTAGGCTTTGCATCCAAGAAGTAGAAGCCCACATGCCACTGGAAGGAGAGTGGATGCCCATGGCTCACTGGTCACTGGTCAATGAGAGGAAGGCAGTCCAGACTCTCTAAGCCCTTAAAGTGGACTGGGATTGAGCTCTGCCCTTGAGGTGCACAGAAGGCGCCTGGGAGCCCCGTCGGCGTGTGACGACTGCTGGGACTACTCAGAGCTGGAACCAAGACCTAGGTAGGCTGTAGATAGCACTTAGGACAAAAATGTGCATTGATGGGGTGGTGATGAGGTGCCAGGCACTGGGCTGAGCACCTGGTCTACATAGATTGTCTCAGGGAAGCCTTAAAAACTGTGGAGGTGGATCCTAGGAAAGGGCCCATATGGCAGGAGGCCAAGTACAGTCTCAAAAGTTACCTGCCCACAGATGTACAGAAGACGAAGGCTCTGATGGCTGCCTCACCCCTTGCTTTCCCTGTGAGGTCTTCTCCAGGAAGCCTTCCCTGACTACCTGTGCCCAGAGTGCCCCTCTGTGAGACTGTGCCCTGCCACCAGATCTGTGTGGCTGTCTGTGTGTCCGTGCTCCCTGTCCCTAGACTGAATTTCAGGCATGGACTGAATCTGATTCTCCTCTTGTATATTTCTTGGCTCTACCCAGCCTGGGGTGGGCATCAATAAAGTGAGTTGTTGACTGAGCAAACCAAGGTGTGGGGATTGAAGACCTCATGTAGGTGGGGGTTGGGGGATGAGAGGCTGGGAGTTGGGGTACCCAGGGACATGTTCCTCAAACCTCAGCCGTTTGACTAGAACACCCCCACTGCATACTACCTACATCATCATCTAACATCTTGACCTAAAATAAGCTTGCTTTATACTTCAATTTTAAAATGCACTAAAAAAGCAAACTAAATCCATTGCTGTCTCAATGAACAAACCATTATCACTTGCCATAAACAAAAATAGCCAGAGAAATAAATACAGTGGAAATACAGAAATACACAATTCTAGCTGGACACTCCTGGCTCTTAGAGGCTTTGAACCCAAAGCCTGCCTGCTCCATTCAAAGATAAAAATCTGTTTTTATTGTATTTATATTTTCTGCAAGTATTTATTGAGCACCTAGTATGAACTAGGGTAGAAAGTGGAGAACAAGGAGATGATGTTTCAAATATACTTGTTTTGATCATCCCTCAACCAGAATGTGTGCCTATGCCTTGTTTCTTCTCAGAGATCTCACATGCTATGGCACAACTACCCAAAGATTTCAGTGTTGACACACAGGTGACAGAATCCTAAACAGCTCAGAGACCTCTATATACAGCATGTAGGACAAATAGCTCATAGATCATATACCCTGGGTATTGACTCCAGACCTCAGAGACCTCACATCTGGGATACACATCTCCATGCAGTTCGGAGATCTCATACCTGGACACAGGCTCTGAATAACTAACAGGCTGCACCAAAACTAGTGGACTAGTGGACTCAGACTCGCAAAGAGCTCCAAGACCTAAATGCTGCCTCTGACATTAGGATCTGGACCCTAAACACATCACAGAACTTTCTTTCCTGGATAGAAATACACAAACATCTCAAAGACCTCACGACGTGGGATACCATTACCTAAGTTATTCAGAGCCTTCACATCCTGATTATCAATTCCCAGACTGCTTGGAGCTCTCACATCCTGGGACAGATTCCCAAACAGCTGAGATACCACACCACAACCACAGACAGCCCAAACACCTGAGACCTCACACCCAGAACACAGATCCCTAAATGATTCTAAAACCTTACACCTTGGACACAGACCCCCAAATTGCTCAGAGACATCCTGAAAAATAAAGCACTAAACATCCCAGAGACCTCACTCCCTAAAATGGGTGGGGGACAGCCATATACGGCCCGCAAAATCATTTGGTCTGGCCTTGCCAAGGCAACCACAGGTGGGACTAGAAATTCAATAAATCTAGGAGCTTTTTTCATAGCTAATTTTTAAGTTGAGAATTTTTTTTTTTTAATCCTCACCCAAGGATATTTTTTTCCATTGCTTTTTCAGAAAGAGTGGAAGGGGAAGAGAGAGAAACATCGATGTGAGAGACACATCCATTGGTTGCCTCCCGCAAGCGTCCCAACCTGGGCCAGGACAGAGCCTGCAACCAAAGTACGAGTCCTTGGCTGGAATGGGACCCAGGACCCTTCAGTCCGGAGGCCAGCGCTCTAACCACTGAGCTAAACCGGCTAGGGCAAGTTGATAATTTTGTATGGCCCACGAATGATGTTACAAATACTCAAATGGCCTTTGGCAGAAAAAAGGTTCCCCACCCCTGCCCTAGAACATGGTGCCACAAACAGCTCAGAGCCTCAAGTCTTAGACCTCAAAGAGCTTAGAGATCTCATAGCCCCAAAACACCCTGTTTAGAGAATTCTGACCCTGGGAAAGAGATCTATGTACAGCTTAGAGACCTCACACCTTCTGACACAGACCCCGAAATGGTTCAGAGTAGCAGAGGAAAGATGACCAAGTGCTTCAGAGACCTCACACTTTGTAACCCACACATCTGAAATTCTGATTACAGACCCCGACAATGCTCAGAGACTTCAGAACCAGGGATATAGACCCACCAATTCCTCAGAGATGAATTTACAAACTGGGACAAAGATGGACAGATGGTTCAGAGACCTCATACCCTCTTCTCAGACCACCAGACAGCTCAGAGACCTCATCCTGAACACAATACTCAAGAGCTCCCAAATCCTACACTCTGGAACACAGGCCCTAAACCAGCTCAGAGAACTCACGCTCTTGACACAGATTCCTGTTCAGAGATGTCATGTACTGGACACAGACTTCCTAAAAGTAACCCAGAGCCTTCGTATACTGAGAGATCCCCAAACAGTTCAGAGTCCTTACTCAGTTCATGGAGGAGCTCAAAGACCTGAAAATCTGGATACCAATCCTCTACATAGTTTAGAGACGTCACACCCTGAGATACACACCCCAGATATATCTGAGGTCACACAACTGGACACAGACCCCAAACAGCTTATAAACCTCACATCCTGGCCTCAAGTCCCCAAACAGCTCAGAATCTTCATACTCTAAGCACAGACCTCCAAATGATTCAGAAATAATCACACCCTGGACTCAGACCTCAGAACCATTCATGGAGCTCATCCTTTGTCCTCATACCCAGAAAGACTTCAGACAGATGACACTCATGGACACAGATCAAACAGCCTGGAAACCTCACATTCTGTGCGAAGTCTGCCACAAACAGTAGAGAGACCTTATAAAGGACAAAGACCCACAACATTGTGGATGCAGCCTCTCAGACAATTCAGAGAGCTTCTAACCTGGGAGACAGACACGAAAATAGCTCAGAGACAGCACATTTGGCTGCATATGTCCACACGGCTCAAGTACTTCACATTATTGGACAGAAACACTCAGGGAGTTCATTAACCTCAATCTGCAAAGCAGACCCACAGGTTTTCCAGAGACCTCACACATTAGGCACACAATGCCCAAATGCTCTGAGTTAACAAAATTTACACCCTAGGACAGAGATCGCCACACAGCTCAGAGACATAACCACCTGGACAAAGATGTCCCCAAACACCTGAGAGACATCTTAAACTGGTAGCAGAACCCCAAATCACTCAGAGACCTCAAATGCTGGAAGCAGACTCCTAAATAGTCAGAGACCTCATACCCTGGAACAGACTCCCTCAACAGGAACTACTGTGCCCTTGGAAACACACCCCAACATTTACGGACCTCACCACCAAGGGATATGGAGATCAGAGATCTCACTCTCTGGGACACACCTCAGAGGTCTGAAACAATAAAAAGACATCAAACTTGGGAAACGGATTCTGAAACTGCTCTGAAAAATCACACCCAAGGGCAAAAAGCCACAACATAGAGAACTCATTCCCTAGGACATGGGCTCAAAGCTGTTCACAGGGGTGACACCCTGAGCACAGACACTCAAAGACATCAGAGTCCTCATCTGAGGGTTGTGGGCCCTCATACCTGAAAGGAGAGACTTCTAAATAGTTCAGAGACATCATACTCTGCACAGAGATCACCACAGCATTGAGAGATTTTACACACCAAATAAAGACCTTCGAACAGCTAAGAAAACTGGGGTATATGTGTACACACACACACACACACACACACACACACACACACACACACACACACACACACACACACACACACACACACACACACACACACACACACACACACACACACCATTGAAAGCTCAGAAAGCATGCCCGGCCAGGCGTGGCTCAGCGGTTGAGCGTCGACCTGGGATCCAGGCGATCGGGGTTCAATTCCCGGTCAGGGCACATGCCCGGGTTGCGGGCTCGATCAATGACTCATCATTGATGTTTCCATCGCTCTCTCCCTCTCCTTTCCTCTCTCTGAAATCAATAAAAAAGATATATTTGAAAGCTCAGAAAGCATAACCCTGGAACAAATCCCTAAAGTGTCAGATATGTCACACCCTGGGTCTGAGACCTCCCAAGAGGAAGAGGCTTCATACCTAAAAATATATCCCAAACAGGTCAAGGAACTCTCAAACCAAAAGAGCTCAGGAACCATGTATTCTATAGGACAATCACCCAAACAGCTCAGTGAACTCACCCCTGCAAGGTAGACCAGAAAAAGCTCAGAACCCTTGAATCCAGGAATTAGAAATTCTTCTGAGACTTAGGGTATAGATCCCAAAATATAATTGAGAGAATTAATATGCTGAATGCAGAACATCAAATAATTCAGAGACGTTAAATCGTGGGACATACACACCCAAACAGATCAGGGACCTCACACCCTGAGACATACACACAAAAACAGCTCAGAAAATTCAAATTCTAGGAAATGAATGATGTTGGCAAAGAACAGATCCTACATCTTGTGACATACGCAAAACAATATCAACCACATGAACTGAGATATACACCCACAAATATTTCAGAGGATTAGCATCCAGGGACATACACTCACAAACAGATCACAGACCTTAATCCCTGTGACATATGCATATAAAAATATTAGATATCTCACATGCCGGGACATACACCCATGAATGGCTGAGAGCACTCACATCCTGGGAAATAAACCAAGTGGATCAGGGACCTCACACATTGAAACCTATACCCACAAAGAGACCAGAGACTCAAATCGTGGGACATAAACCCAAAACACCTCAAAGACTTCACATGCTGGGACAAAGAAAAATAGGTCAAAACCTGGCAACCCGGACACATAGCCACAGACCGATCACACACTGTTGACATACAGGAACAGACCATCACAACCTGAGACATACAACCACAAGAGATCAGACATTTCACATCCTGATGTACACCCATAAACAAATCTGACACTCTGGGACACAGACCTTCAATTAGATCAAAGACTTGATACCTTTGGAAATACACCCACAGACAGTAGAGCTTGCAAGCTGGAAAGACACACAGAACTAGATGAAAGACCTCTCATCCTGGGACATAAACCCAAAAAGGAGTCAGAGAACTCAGGTCTTAGTATATAACACCCATAATCACAACAGAGACCTAGCTTAAGGCACACCTGCAAAACATCAGAGCACACACCGTGGGACGTACACTCACAAAGGGATCAGATACTGCCCATCCTTTGACATACATCAAACTAGACTAGAAAGATGCACATTCTAGGAAATACACTTCAAAATCCTTGGAAATACATCCACAAAGAGATTAGAGACCTCAAACCCTAGGATATATGCCCAAAAACAGATCAGAAAATACACACCCTGAGACATATACCCACAAACAGTTGGGGATTTCACATGCTGGAACAAACAGCAAGAAACAAATCAGACAATATACATGAAGAAGTCAGAGATATCACATCTTGGGACATTCAGTGACAAAATGTTTTACAGACTTCACTTGCAGGGAAATAACCACAGAAACAGATCAGAGACCTCATATCCAGGGGCTGCACCTACAAAGAGAGTACAGATAACAGATCCTGAGACATGTACCCAGAAACATATCAGATAAAACCCTGGGAAGACAGCCATAAACAGATCAGCAACTCCCACTGACAAAATACACACGAGTGGAGAGAGACACCTTCTAGAACCACCCCCAAACAGCTCAGAAAAATCACATATGTTGGAAAATACACCCAAAAGCCCCTCAGAGACTTCACATCCTTGGACATACACCAACAGATCAGATACCTCAAAAACCTACAAATCACACATGGAAACATATCGGCCCTCACATATAGGGGAATACACCCATAAACAGCTCAGATACCTCACATCCATGATCATACAAAACAAACAGATCAGAGACTTCAAATTACGTAACATACATCCACAATCAAATCAGACATTCCATGTGCTGAAAAATACACCAGATAGCAGACATGACATCTTTCGGCAGAGTCCATAAAGAGATCAGAGGATTCAGCATTTTAGCTTCAAGTCTCTCTCTCTCTGACCTCTTCTTCTGCCATCACATCACTTTTTTTTTTTTTTTTTTTTTTTTTAACCCTCACCTGAGGATATTTTTTCCATTTCTTTTAAGAGAGAGTCAGGGGGGAGAGAGAGAGAGAAACATTGATAAGAGAGACATATCAATTGGTTGCCTCCCACACGTGCCCAGACTGGGGCTGGGGATTGAGCCTGTAACCGGGGTACGTGCCCTTGGCTGGAATTGAACCCGGGACCCTTCACTCTGTGGGCCGACACTCTAATCACTGAGCCAAACCAGCCAGGGCCATCATATCACTTTTTGTGACTCTATTTCCATCATCACATGTACCTCCCTGTCTCAACATACATAGTTACTTAGTCTTTTCTGATCTTGAAGTTTCTGCCTTCCTCCTATAATGACCCTTGTCATTACAAGTGAGACCTCTTAGATAATCCAGGATAACTGCCCATCTTAGGATGCTTACCTACTATGTATCTGCAAAGTCCCCTTTTCCAGATAAGACAACATATTAACAAGTTCCAAGAATGGGGTGAAGACATATTTGGTGATCCATTATTTCATCAAACAGAACATATATGTACACAAAAAAGAAACGTCACATCCTGGGACATACACTCATGAAGTGCTCAAAGACTTCACATCTGAAGTCATACACCTCCAAAGAGATCAGAGACCTTCCACCCTGGGACATACATACAAAAGATGAGAGAGCTATGCATTCCAGGACATTCACCAAAGAATGCCTAGAGTCCTCACACTCTGGGAATTAAACCCACAAAGACATAAGAGAACTCACTCTCTGGGACATACACCCACTAAGAGACCAGGGACCCATATTCTAGGATCCCCAAACAGACTAGACCTCTGACTCTGGGACATAGAGAGCAGGAAAAAGCCTACATTCTCTGACATACATACACAAACAGATCAGGGATCTCACAGAATGGGACATATGGGGCATATAACCATACAGAGAACAGATCTCATATCCTTTACAAACACACCCAAGGAGATGACACACTTACATATGTGACATATACATACAAATAGATCAAAGACCTGATCTGAGAAATACAATCCAAATCACACCAGACACCTCCAATCCTGTAGCATGAACCAACAGAGGTTATAGCCCTCACATGCTGGTAAATGTAGCAGATAAATACAGACACCTGAAATCTTGGGGTGTACAGACTCAAAGAGATCAGACAGCTCAGATCCTGGGATACATACCCACGAACAGAAATCCTCCCGGAAACAATGTGCACGGAAAAACACGCAGAAACATATCAGAGAGCTGTCAATGTGGGTGGGACACACACCCACAAACAGATCAGAGTCCTCACATCCTGAAACATACACCCAGAACCAGCTCAGAAATCTCTCATCCCAGATATTTATATATCTATATCTATATTTATATCTATATATCTATACATATATATGTATATATAGATATATATATATATCTATATATCTTAATAGAGAAGAATTTCACTTCATGGCATATATCCCAGCAAACAAAAAATGCTTGCAAATATCCACATAAGATATCAGACATCCGACAACCTGGAACATACACCCACAGACAGCTCAGACCTCACACTCTGGGATATACAGTCACAAAACATCAGAGACCTCACACCCTAGGACATGCATTCAGAAACACATCAGAGAACTCACCTCCTGGGAAAACATCTTCAAACAAAAAGATTAGAGTCTTCATACTGTCAGACAAGTATCCACAAGCAGATGAGGGAACTCCTACCATGGGACATACACCCTGCTTCCTTCATCAGCAAACATACCATAGGGAAACATACCAGCAAATATGTCTTACAAACACGAGGCAGACATAAACAGGCAGGAAGTCTCACATCCTGGGATATGAACCCAGAAATGGATCAGAGGTTTCAAGCAAAGGGAAATATACTCACAAAGCTCGGAATCCTTACACCTTGAACATACACACCTCAGCAGTTCAGAGAACTCACATCATGGGACCTGTACACAAAATCACATCAGAGACCTCCTCTCCTAGCACACACACCCCAAAATAGCTGGGTCCACAAATTCTGTGACCCACACCATCAAACAGATCAGAGACCTCACACCCTGGTTCGTACACCTGCACACAGATCTAGGCTTCCCACCATCAGATACACAAACAAATGTGGAGTTCACATCCTGGGATGTGCACCAACAACCAGAGACATCACAACCTGGGACATTGTAAAAGTTTCTTCTCCCCTCCCCCTCCTCCCTTTCTTTTTAGAAAAGAAGACCACATTTATTCCATTTCTTAAAGGTGCAGGCCTTTTATCTCCTCAGGGCTCTGGATTTGCTGCTGTATCAAATCACCACAATCTTATTGTCATAAAACAACACAAATTTATTGTCTTACATTTCTGTAGGTCAGAAGACTGACAAGGAGTCTTACAAGGGTAAAATTCAAGGTGTCAGCAAAGCTGACTTCCTTCTGGAGTTCCTAGGGGAGAATCCAGTTCCCATAGGACACTTGCACTCCTAAATTATGGCCCCTTACTCCACCTTCAAAGTTAGCAGTGGTTCATGTCCACATTCTGGGACATACACCAAAAAGGTCATAAAACTCATATCCTGGTAAATAAGCCCCCAAACAGATCAGAGACTTCACACCCAAAAAGACCTTTCAGACCTCACACACTGAGATATACATGCACAAACAAACAAGACACCTCATACCCAGGTTCATACAGCCACAAACATATCAGAGAACTTAACATTCTTGGCATACACCCATGAGAGACATCTCACACACTGATAATTATAGTGACAAGCAGATCACAGATGTCAAATCCTGGGCCTATATGTACAAACAGATCAGTGACCTCATACTCTGGGACATACGCCCATAAACATATCAGAGATCTCCCATTCTGGTGACTATACTCACAAAGAGATCAGAGACCTCACAACTGGGACATACACACACAAGGAAATCAGAGACCTCACATCCTGGACATACATACACCCAAATAGGTCAGACAACTCTCATCCTGGAATATATACCCACAACCAAATCATAAATCTCTCATCTTGGGAAACAAACACCCAAACATATCAGAGACCTCATAATCTTGGGCACACACTCAAAGAGCTCAGATACCTCACACCTGGTACATACACCAATGAACAGAGACCTCATATACTGCAACATATAGCTACAAGCATGTCAGGGACCCCACACATTTGGGATATATACCCACAGAAAGCTCAGGAACCTTACATCCTGGGATACACACCCATAAACAGTTCAGAGAGCTGATACCCTGGGACACAGGTTCCCCCATCCTCAAAATCATTAAAGCAATATCTGGACATAGACTGTTGAACACCACAGAGACTTCACATCCAGGGACTCAGTGGCCTGAACTGCTCTGACACGTAACACCCTGAATGCAGACTCCTGTCACTTCGATGATGTCTTTTCCTGGGACTTAAAAATCCATACACCTCAAAGAACAAACAAAACTCATACAGGGTCCTCCAAGGAGCTCATGGCTGTGAAACTTGAGACACAGACTTCTAAACACCTCAATGCCCTCACACCCAGAACACAGACTGCCAGAGAGCTGAGTCTTCAAAGCCTGGCCCCAAGGACAGCGTCTCTTAGAGACATCAGACTCTGAAATTAAGAATCCCAATAGGTTATGACCCCATTCTGGACATGAATGGAAAACAGCCCAGAATCCCCACACTTTGGGACACAGAACCCCAAATAGTTCAAAGATCTAAAAACCTGGAGATCTAAAAATGTGAAAAACAGCCCTGGCCGGTGTGGCTCAGTAGGAGCATTACCCCGTGCACCAAAAGGTTGCAGGGTCACAGGTTCAATTCCAGGTCAGGGGTTTGATCTTGGGTTGGGGTGTGTGGGTTCAGGCCCATCAACATTCTCTCTCTCTCTCTCTCTCTCTCTCTCTCTCTCTCTCTCTCCCTCTCTCTCTCTCCTTCCCTCTCTCTCTCTAAAATCAATAAAAATATGTCCTTGGGTGAGGATTAAAAAAAATAATAAAATTAAATAAATAAATTAATTAATTAATTAATTTAAAAAAATGTGAAACACGGAGTGCCCAAAATACTCTGATATGGATACAGGTCACAAAAAGCTTAGAAATATCGAACCCTGGGTAGACTTTCAAAGACCCCAGGAATACCACAAATTATCCTAAAATGTAGCAGCTCAAGACAACAGTAAACATTCATTATCTCACACAGTTTTTGGGAGCCAGGAATTCAGGAGAGGCTTAGCTGCGTGGTATTGGCTTTGGGTCTTTCAGGCTACAGTCATCTGAAGGGTTGACTGGAGCTGGAAGCTCTGCTTCCAAGTTGGATCACTCATATGGCTCGCAGAGTTAGCGCTGCCTTTTGGCTGGGATGCCTCAGTTCTGTGTGTATATGAATCTCTCCATAGGGCTGCTTGAGTGTCCTCACAATATGTATGCTAGCTGGCTTCCAACAGAGCGAGTGATTCAAGAAAGAGCAAGGTGGAAGCCAAATTCCTTTTAAAGTTCCTTCTAAGTAAGCACCACTTTGCTGCATCTCACAAATTTGGTAAGATTTATTTGCATTTGCATTTTGTTCAAACTATTTTTAAATTTCTCTTAAGGTTTCTTTGACTCACTGAGGCTCTGCACCCTCCCCCAAAGCCTTTCTCTAGAGCTCAGACCCTGCCTCTTGCAAACCCCTCTCTGATCACCAGATTTACAGTTTTCACAAGAGGAACAGTGTTTTTCTTTTTTTTTTTTCTTTTTTAAATCCTCACCGGAGGATATGTTTTTATTGATTTTTAGAGAGAGAGGAAGGGGGAGAGTGCAAGAGAGAGAGAGAAAGAGAGAGAAACATCGATCGGTTGCCTCTGGAATGCGCCTCGACCCGGGATCTTACCCACAACCTAGGTATGTGCCCTGACCAGGAATTGAACCGCAACTTTTTGGTATACAGGACGACGTTCCAACCGACAAAACCGCCCAATGTTTTTTCTCGCTGTGTATCCTTGCCTTATGATGCACAGCCTATTATGTATATTTTCAAGAGAACAGCTGAAGTAAAATTGTGGATTTACTAGAGATGGAGACCCAATTCTGGAGAGTTTTTACTTTCTTGAACCCAACACACATTTATATTAAATGACATGTCCACGTTACTCCTACGTTCTAACTGAGACAGTCTCAGACACAAACTGGCCCCTGGCTACAGATGGCATTTATTTGGATCATGTCCCCTTCCCAGCCCTGACTTCTGCTTTCAGAAGGAATGTGTGATTAGGGGAAAGGGGTTGAAATTAGGGGAGTATAGGTATGTGAGTTATACACTGTTCTCCTGACTCAAAGCAGTCTTGTAAAACCTCAGCAGGTCAAGTTAAGGCTTAGAAAGATGATCAAAAAAGCTAGACTCTCCTACCATTGAACCAAGACTTGGGGGTTCCAGGCTCTGAAATAGGGTCTACCAGGCTTCAAAACCCATCTGCACTAGGCATGAACTGGTAGTACTGGGTGTGAATGAGGTCTGAGGAGAGATGGACTCCAATGTTCATCTAAGCAATGTCCATCCTGAGAGACAGGGTTTCCACTCCAGGGCTGGTGTCAGGAGACACAAGTACCTCCCTACAACACAATCTCCATGCACTGTGTTAAGGGAGGCTGTGACTTTCAGAACAAAGGGCATGACAGAGGTTCTGAAGGAAGTCTCAACCTATACTTTATGGTCTAGACAAGGAAGCCTGGGTTGCTGTGACCCTTGTGCAGGAGTTCACAACCAATCAAGTGACTCTCACTTCTCACTGTCTTTCTGAACTGGCATAAGGCCAGGGAGAGGGTAGGGTGCCACAGACACCTCATGTCTGGATTTGGGTACATAATGAGGTCACTCATTCCTGATACAGCACGCCAAAGAGCTCAGAGTTTTCAAACATTGGGGCAGAGACCCTGACACGGACCAGAGTCTTCACATTCTGAGACAGAGACCTAAACACCTCTCAGAGAACACAAACCTCATACAAAGACTCCCATACTACTCAAATGCTTCATACCCTAGGCCCTGGAGAACATCTGGCAATATCTAGGGATAGTTTTGGTTGTCATAACTTGGAAGGAGGAGGTGCTACTGGCATCTAGTGGGTAGAGATCAGGGATGCTGCTTGTCAGTGCCCTTTAGCCAAAGACTCCCCAAGAACGTACCTGTGGTTGAACAAGCTGGGTTTATTATTCATTGCAGTGAGGGAGAACACACGCCATGAGGAACTGTGGGATGTCTTAGTAAAAGGGTGTTAGACCCCTGGCCAGTGTGGCTCAGTTGGTTGAATGTCATTCTATGCATTGAAAGGCCACCGGTTCGATTCCTGGTCAGGGCACATACCCAGGTTGAGGGTTTGATCCCCAGTCAGGGCACATTCCAGAGGCAACCAATCGATGTTCCTCTCTCACATTGATGTTTCTCTTTCTTCCTTTCTCCCTCTCCCTTCCTCTCTTTCTAAAATCAATAAAAAACATATTTAAAAACAACAACAACAAAAATAGGGCATTTGAAAGAAGCAATTACAGAACCTGGGCTTCAGTTGAGTGGTTTGGGGGAGGGTCTAAAGAAGCAGGGAGGTGTAGGGGGGCTCATTCCAGATTAGATGATGTCAGAAAGTGAGGGCAATTTCATGATTGGGTGTTTCAATAAATCTATAGGGAGGGCAGACTAGTGAGGATAAAGCTGTACTTGGTAAAGAAGCAGCAGTCACTCATTTTAACCAAGAGAAGGGGATGTTTTCTATCTTGTGGGTGGCATGGTTACCTTGTTTTGTCTGTGCTTAGACAACACTATAAAGTAGCTTTGCTTTGTCTCATTTTATTATGGTCTCAGAGTAACCTTGTCTGGGATTTAGTATTCTGTGAGACTGTTTATGTCTAACAGGAGAATAACATGGCCTAGCTGTGAGTGCCAGGTCAGCTTCTGGATGTAGTAGGCTGTTCCCTCCTTCTCTTTTTCCCTCCTTTCCTTTCTTTCTCATGCTAAACATCTGTTACAGGTTATATTGTGTTCCCCCCATTCATATGTTGAAGTCATAACCCCTCAAAATGTGACCTTATTGGAAATAGGGTCATTGCAGATATAAGATGAGGTCATGTTGGAGTAGGGTGGGCCCCTACTCCAATATGACTCGTGTTTTTTTTTTTTAAAGGTGGAAATTTGGACACAGAGACATGCGTGCATACCGGGAGAATGCCAAGTGAAGATAAAGGCAGAGACTGGGGTGATACGGCAGAGACTGGGGTGATACAGCAGAAGTCAGAAACATCACACTTCTAGCAAACCACCAGAAGCTAGGAGACAGGCATGGGACAGATTCTCCATCTCAGCCCTCAGAAGGAACCAACCCTGCTGACACCTTGATCTCTGACTTCTAGCTCCAGAACAGTGAGAAAATAAATTTCTATTGTTTAAGCTACCTAGTTTGTGGTAGGTAGCCCTAGCAAACTAATACAACAAGCTACAATGCCCTCCACAGCAAAGAATTTTGTGGTCCAAAATGTCAGTAGTATTGAGGCTAAGAAACCCTGCCCTAGGCACAGAACCCATTTACTGACCTGAGAATCTCTGATAAAGACCAATAAAAACTGAGAGTACATACAGCTTTGGACAGAGCCCCCCCTCACCCCCCTAAACTGCTCAGAGACCTCACACTCTGAACAAGGAAGCCCAAAGAAGCTCAGAGAAGACATGCCCTAAAGAGACACCCTAATACGTCAAAGACATTCTCGGCCAGAGACCACTAAGATGGAAAGCTGAGCATCTGGAAACATACACCAAATGCTCGGAGACATCTCAATATGAGACACAGAACCCACAGGAGCTCTGGGTCCACAGAGTTCAGACATTTCACATCTTGGAAACCAAATAGGTGAACAACAGCTCAGGAACCGTATCATTCATTTCCTGGTTTTAAAATTATACTATGGGAACTGTAAGGTCTTTACATGAGGGGAAGTGAGGCAAGGGGTATACAAGAATTCTGCACAATTTTTGCAATTTTTCTTGTCTAAAATGACTTTAAAGTATTTTTTTAAAAAGGAAAAAAGATCAGCCCTGACCAGTGTGGCTCAGTGGTTAGAGTGTCAGCCTGTGTACCAAAGGGTCTCTGATTCAGTCCCCGGTTAAGGGAATGTACCTCTGTTATGAGTTTGCTCCCCACCCCCAGTTGGGGTGAGTGCAGTAGACAACCAGTCAAAGGGTCTCTCTCATGGATGTTTCTCTCTCTCTTTCTCTCCCCATCTCTCCCTCCCTTCTACTCTCTCTGAAAAAGCAATGGAAAAAATATCCTCAGGTGAGGATTAACACACACACACAAATAAAAAATAAAAATAAAGAAGGAAAAAAGATCAAAGGACATAAAAGGGAATTTATAAAACTTAATCACAACTTGCCCTGGAAGGTATGGCTCAGGTGGTTGGGGCATTGTCCTGTGCACTGAAAGGTTGCCAGTTCGATTACCAGTTGGGGCGCATGCCCAGGTTGCTGGGTTCAATCTCCAGTAGGGGCCATGTAGGAAGCTGCCAATGTTTCAGTGTCACATCAATTTTTTCTCTCTCTCCCCCTTCTTCTCTCTCTAAAAATCAATAAAAATATTAAAAAGCAAAAACAAAAACTTGAATACATCTTGCCAACAAGCTCAGAAATCAACATTAAGCTCCTTTAATAGTCAGAGAAATGGAAAAGTAGACCTTGGGGCACATCTTGGTCCTTTTCAAACACACCCAGCCCCAGCAGAGGGAACCACAAGCTGTAGAGTGCAGAAAACTTCAAACAAGGTATTCAAGGCCAGTCACAAACAGCACCTGACATTGGCCTGCACCAGAGACCACCCAAAAGACTGGGGGTCCTAGCAGATCTACCTAACACATAGAAACAAATCCAAAAAAGCAGCCAAATGGGGAAACAAAAAAAAAAGCCCCTAAAAAAACACAAACAAAAAAAAAAACAAGCTCCTAACGAAAGAACAAAAGAATTCTCCAGAAGAGGTAAATGAAATGGAGATAAGCAATCTATCAAGATATAGAGTTCAGAATACTGAGCATGAGGATGCTCAAAAGCATGAGAAAAGAAATGGAAACTATGAAGGAAATTAAGAATGACATAGTAGAGATAAAATAAAAATAGCTGGAAGGAACAAACAGCAGATTAGGGGAAGCAGAGGATTGGATCTGCAAATTAGAAGATCGGGTAGAAAAAATCACTCAGAGAAACAAAAAGAAAAAACAGTTAAAAAACAGGAGGACAGTTTAAGGGAGCTGTGGGACAATGTGAAACATAACAATATTTGCATCATAGGAGTGCCAGAGGAGGTTGAAAGTAAGCAAGGGTTAGAGAACCTGTTTGAAGAAATAATGGCAGAAAACTTCCCTATCCTGGTCAAGGAAAAAGTCACACAAGTTCAGGAGGCACAGAGAGTCCCAAGCAAGAAGAGCCCAAAGAGGCCCATGCCCAGACAAATCATAAAATGCCAAAAATTCAAGACAAAGAGAGAATCTTAAAGGCAGCAAAAGAAAAGCAATCTGTTACCTACAAAGAAGCTCCCATAAGGTTGTCAGCTGATTTCTCATCAGAAACTCTACAGGCCAGAAGGGAATGGCATGAAGTATTCAAGGTAATGAGAAGCAAGGATCTGAAACCAAGACTACTCTATGCGGCAAGGCTATCATTTAAAATAGATGGTGAGCCTGGCCGGGCATGGCTACATCCAGCGGTTGAGCGTCGACCTAGGATCCAGGAGATCGAGGTTCGATTCCCAGTCAGGGCACATGCCCGGGTTGAGGGCTCTATCTCCAATGACTCTCATCATTGGTGTTTCTATCTCTCTCTCCCTCTCTTTTCTTCTCTCTGAAATCAATAAAAGATATATATATATATTTAAAAAGATGGTGAAATAAAGAGCTTCGCAGACCAAAAAATGCTGAAGGAATTTATCACCACCAAACCAGCATTGCAGGAAATGTTAAAGGGACTGCTGTAATAAGAAGAAATAGAGACAGAGAGAAACATAGGAATAAAGAAATACAATGGCAATAGATAAGTACCTATCAATAATAACCTTAAGTGTAAATGGATTAAATGCTCCAATCAAAATGCATAGGGTAGCTAAATGGATAAGAAAACAAGACCCAAATATATGCTGTTCACAAGAGACCCACCTCAGAACAAAAGACTCACACAGGCTGAAAAAAACCAAAAACTTCTGGAGGATTTTAAGGGAGAGATCGACAGCAATACAGTCATAGTAGGGGACTTTAACACCTCACTGACTTTACTGGATAGATCTTCCAGACAAAAAATCAACAAGGAGACATTGACTCTAAATGACACACTATATCAGATGGATTTAATTTACATTTACAGAACGTTTCACCCCAAATGTAGAATATACATTCTCCTCAAGTGCACTTGGGACATTCTCAAAGATAGACCACATGTTAGGACACAAAACAAGGCTCTGCAAGTTCAAGATTAAAATCATATCAAGCATCTTCTTGGACATTTACACCATGGAATACTATGCAGCTGTAAAAAGAAGGATCCTTTATCCTTTGAGACACCATGGTGGGACCTGGAGAGTATTATGCTAAGTGAAATAAGCCAGTCAGAGAAAGACAAGTATCACATGATCTTACTCATATGTGGAATCTAATGAATAAAATAAACCGATTAACAAAACAGATCCAGAGACATAGAAGCATGGAACAGACTGATGAATCTCAGAGGGAAGGCAGGGTGGGTGGGGAGAAATTAACCTAAGAACTTATATGCATATATGCATAACCCACAGCCACAGACAACAGTGTGGTGAAAGCCTGGGGGAGGGGAGTGCAAGGGGGAAGGGAAAAGGGGGACATATAGGGGGAAAAGGGGGATATATGTAATACTTTCAACAATAAAGATATATTAAAACATAAAAAAAAGGAATTTACTCTAAGGAGGTAAGACAAGATGTATACTTAAGAATGAAAAAAAAATTAGAGAAATGTCAACAAAACAAAAATAAAATTCAACTTTAAGAAGGAAAAAAAAAACCCTGTACATCCAGGGACAAGGACTCCCAAATAACTTAGAGACTTCACACCATGGGAAAGAGAACCACAAACATCTGGAAGACCTAAACCTCTGTGACACAGACCCCCAAAACAGCTGAGAGATTTCACAGTCTATCACACCTTGAACTGAGATTCCAAAACAAGTCTGAGACTTCACATCCTGGACACAGTCCTCCAAACTGCACCCAGTGTGTAATAACTACCTTAGGAGTTAACTGACTTGAGAACCACTTTCCTCCCAGTAACCTGCACTCAGCCAAACACCTTCCCTGCCAGATGTTTAAAATCCCATCACTAAAAAGTTTACTCCTTTGAGTTTAATCATGCTCCCTCCTCCCTCAAAATCTCATTTTCATTGTCACCCACCCTTCCATCCCAAAGCATGAAAACATGCATCTTTGTCATTCATGGCCCACCTCCTCACCCTACTCCTCCACACACACAAACACCTCCACACACCCCTACTCAGGCTTAGTCCAGAGGGGACAAGACGCCTCCAAGTCACCCTCTCCAAGGGAAGGTGGGTATGGCTTGGAGGAGGATCATGAGATCATTTTGAACCTTCTCTGCAGGATTCAGAGCTACAGGCTGCTTTAAATACAGCTGTCAGGAACTCTGGAGAAGAGTTTTTCGCAGTGCTGTTGTGAGTGGTCAGGGGTTCCAGAAACTACTATAATAGGATGCAATAAGCATTGCTTTAAAAAGAGGAAGAACAGGTAGAAGAGAATAGAAAAGATTACCTGACACATTCTGTGCCAGTCAATAATGCCAGCTTCTTTTACAGGTGCATAAGCTGAAGTTCCTATCAGGATTCGAACCTGTGACCTCCAGTAGCCAAAGCCCTGCCTCTGCAACCCCTAACACCAGCCTAGGGGCCACAGCGCCTGCGCCCAAGCCAGCAGCCAATGGCAACACGTAGCCAGAGGACCCAACTCACCGCTGGTGATTCGGACACCTTTGCTACCCTGGAAGAGCTTGGGTAGGTAATCTAGCAGAGACCAATCAGAGATCAGGGGAAGACTTAGTACCGCCCTACCCATCCTGGAGCCAATCACCGCTCCACGGCCTTCACCCCACCCCACCTCAGCTGTTGATTTGAGTGTGCAGAGCCAACTGGGCGGGACTAGAGATAAGATCCTGGTGTTGGCTGCTTCCAAATAGGTGAAGGCCTTTGAGCAAGGGTGGGCTGTGTCAGGGTTCTCTTCTCTGTTTGGGGTGGGGCCCTATCCATGGGCGGGATAAGGAAACCTTTCGTGTCCCCAAACAAAAGTGGTTTCCTCCAAAATACACGACCCCCCTACCCCAGTGGTATCTCCCGAAACGGACTGTTCCATCTCCGCGTTGCGCTAGGATACGTCCTGGAGCTGTACTGTCTCATTAACTCTTCATTCCCACTCCTCACACTTTCTTTGTGTGTGTGACCTAGGAAGGGCTGTTTCATGTTAATGTCCCAGTAATCATTAAATTTCCGGTTCGCCCCAACACAACTGAGTAGACTCTTTTTTTCACGTCTCCCCCCCCCCACACGTTTCATCTCCGTCTCCCACATGTCCCACAGTGGACCATCCCAGCCCCATAGCCTGATGGTCATTAAAGGCCAAGTAAAGGTGACCAACCCCGTTGCCACAGAGCCCTGGACCATAAACAGGCATTCATTACCCTGATGCCACTGATAGAAGTGTGAATTTGTGTGGCAACATCTATAAAAATAACAATTGGCACTCCTCACTAGAATGTCAGTACCATCTGGTGTATGTGGATTTCCAGTTTCCTCCTGTTTCCACAGGCCCTAAAACTGCCCTGCACACAATAGGTGCTCAAAAGGAGGTTTGCTGAATAAATGACTCCTTTGACCTGGCAATTCCACTTCTATGTATGTGTTCTAAGGAAATACACACGCACAGGTCTGTCTACATAAGCATGGGAGGAGCAAACGCCTAAGAGGAAAAGTGTAAATGAAAATAAGTGGTTCCTGTTATACCATGGAGTTCTGGCTGACAGTGAAACAGAATGAGACCTCACCACCGGAAACATATCCCAGATGCCCAGGGATGTCACATCATTGGGCACAGAGCACAAAGAGCTTGGAGACCTCACACTCTGGCCAAAAGCTGGCAAAATGTTCAGAGAATTCACATTATGATCCATAGATAATCTGTTAATTCACAGTTCTCATACTCTGGTCACAGACTCCTATGAACCTCCCAGAGCTCTCACACCCTGGGACACCAAAACACCTCAGGGACCTTCCATACTGGGACACAAACCCCAAACAGTTCACATTCCTCATACCATGGACACAGACCCCAAAACGGCCCAGAGACCTCACCACCTGAGATATATATTAAAAATCTGGGCAAAGACCTCACACTCTTGGCATAAACCATGAAACAATTCAGAGGCCTAGACACAAACAGAATGAAGGTGACACACATGTACCAGCTGGAGGGACTCTCTAAAAGACATGCTGTTGTTAATGGAGGGGTGGGGAAGCAAGTGGAGAGAAATGCTCGAAGACAAGGTGAGCACCAGCCTTGCAAAGTGTTCTGAGACCTCATACTCAAACAGCTGAGAGAGCTGTGACACAAACTTTGGGACCCAAATCATAATCACTTCAATGACCCTACTCCCTGGGGTATTGATCCTAAATATCTCAGAAAGGTGACACCCTGCACATAAGTACCCAAACAACTCAAGAACCTCACACCCTGGAACAGGACACAGAACTAAAAATAGTACAGTGACCTCAGATTCTAGAAACATCTCTAAACAGCTTATAACACTTTATACTCAGGAACACAGACATTCAAACACTCAGAGACCTTACACCCTGAAAGAAAGGTTCCAAAAACACTTCAGAGACTTAATAACCTGTAACAAAGGCCCTTAAACATTTCAGCTACCCCAAAACCTGGGACAGAGTTTACAACATAAAGACCTCATGCCTTGGACACAGAACTGGAAACATTTCACAGACCTTACAACTTGGCACACAGATTAAATAAATAAATACATCAACGATGTCAGACCCTAGAAACAAACTCCAAATAGCTTATGAGACTTCACACTCAAGAACACAGACACTCAAAAACACAGACACCTCACACCCTGGAAAGGAGATGCTGATACAGCTCAGTGACCTCACTGCCTGGAAATGACTCTCATAGATCAGACATATCACTCTCGACCTGAGACTACCAAAAGAAATCAGAAAATTCATGCCTGGAAATAAAACTCCAATTACTCAAAAACTTTGCACTACAGAGAAACAGAATGAGACCTCACCAGGATCCACATGAGCCCAGACAACTTGCACACTAAAACTGAGAATCTCAAACCACTCACAGATCTCCAGATACAGATACCCAACACCTCACAGACTTTGTATGCTGCACACTGACCTCTAAAACATTTCAAAGATCTCACACTCCAGAATACAGACCTGGCAGGAGAATAGAGATGTCATATCTTGTGATACATCCCCATAAGTAATTCTGGAAACTGACCCCAAATAAGGCAGGGACATCCCAATCAAGAAAGTAATCCCTAATAGGAAAAAAACACCATACCTTGGTAAAGGAAAAGAGATTTCTGAAAGGAAAAGAGATTTTACATCCCAAATGTTTCAAAGATATCACCTCTTTTAACTCAGAATTCAAAGAGGTGAGATACCTCACACCCTGGAACACAAAGTCACAAACAGCTCTGGGGACTCACGCCCTGGACACAGACCCCAGACAGCTAGGAGATCTCAGGTGCTGGGGTAGAGACCCCCCAAACAGCTCAGAGACCTCATAGGTCAGGACACAGACCTTGAAACACCTTAAAGATGTCACACCATGGCATACAGATTTATAAAACTACCTCAGAGAGCCCTAGCTGGTTTTGCTTAGTGGTTAGAGTGTCTGCCCATGGACTGAAGGGTCCTAGGTTCGATTCTGGCCCAGGGCATGTACCTCGGTTGCAGGCTCGAACCCAGGCCCTGGTCGGAGCTCATGCAGGAGGCAACCAATCTATGTGTCTCTCTCACATCGATGTCTCTCTCTTTCTCCCTTCCACTCTCTCTGAGAAGCAATGGGAAAAATATCCTCAGTGAGGATTAAAAAATATATACCTCAGAGAGCCTTGGCCGGGTAGCTCAGTTGATTAGAGCACCATCCCAACACACCAGAGTTGTGGGTTCGATCCCTCATCAGGGCACATACAAGAATCAACCAATGAATGCATAAATAAGTGGAACAACAAATAGATGTTCTTCTATTTCTCTCTCTCTCCTTTTCCTCTCTCTCTCCCTCTCTCTCACTCTGAAATCAATCAATAAATAAATATTTAAAAAAATACCTCAGAGAGCTCACATCCTGGGACCCAGATCTCAAAACAGCTCAGAGAACTCACACCCTTGGACACAGGCCACAAAACAATTTAAAGAGCTCATGTCATGAACACAGATGCCCATGAGCTCACAGACCTCATCTGTTGAGATCCAGATCCAACCCCGCCCCCACCCCCCCCAGATATAACACTATGGTGTATGGACCCTAAAAAGAGTTCTTGCAGCTTGGGCACAGTCACCAATTACCCAAAGAGTTCAGACACCTCACACCTTGACCACAAAACAATTTCAAATCCTCCTACCTTGGTAAAAGTTTTTGAAGAGCCTCCCAAATAGCCCACAAACTTCATAGAAACCAATTAGCAAAGAAACCTTCAATGTGAGATAAAAACTCAATCAAATTCTGAGAGCTCATACCCTAGGAATCACACCCTTATCCAGAAACTGCCAAAAATATGAGAAACCTCACACCTTGGAACATACTCCAAATGACATAGGGATTTCATGGCAAGCAACACAAACCTGAAAGAACTCAGACATCTCATACCCTTCAGACAGCTCAGATCCCCAAAAAGCTAAGAGAGCTCAACTCTCTGGACCCAGACTAAAACATAATTCAGAATCATTGTACAGTGAACAACATAATCCAGAGAAACTCTGAAACCTCTTATGTTAGAACACAAAGATCCACCTCAAAGACATTGCACTATGTAATGTACCCAGGGACATAGTAATTCAAACAGCTCAGACACCTCACACCCTGGGACAGAGACCCACAAATACCTCAGAGGCCTCATATTCTGGATACAGACTCCAAAACTGATCAGAGACTTCACACCCCAAACAAAACTATACACACAGTTCAAATACCTCAAGTTCTTGAGGGAAAAATGCAAAATATTTCAGAGATCTTATTCTGGATATACATCTCAGATACCACACACCATGAGGCACAGAGCTGGTAAGTGTTCTGAGGCCTCACAGCCTGGTACACGCAATTTCCAGAATGTCAGAGACTCCAACCCTCAGACAGACCTCAAACACTTCAGTGATGTCATTTACGGGGATAGAAACCACAAAGTTTCTCAGAGACTTTGCCCTCTGGACACAAACCTTCACAGTTCCGAGACTTCACACCCCAGAAAGAGATCCCCAAAGAGCTCAGAAAACTCACACTGTGGGACACAGATCCACGTATATTCCAGAGACTTTATACCCTGATACACAGACTCCAAATAGTACAGAGACTTCAAATCCTGTGAAACACACAAATAAATAGTCCCGGTAACTCATACCTTGATTAATCACATAGCCCCTAATTAATCAGAGACATCAGCCCTGGAATCAAGATTTTTTCCAAAAAGGACAGAGACATCATGCTTAAAAACATATCTCAAATCATTCTAAAACCTCACACCATGCAAAACAGATGCCAAAAGAGTTCTGAGAATTTACATCTTAAGATCTGGACACTGAAGCAGCTCAGAGACTGCACACCCAAGTACACAAACTACCAAACACCTTAGAGATCTCATTCCTTGGGCTACTGGCTCATAAATGGTTCTGCGATTTCCATCATGAGAAACAGTATCTTAATAAGTCAAAAACATCACACCTTGGGACTAAAACCCTGAAAAGGAACAGAGACTTCACACCTGGAAATAGACCAAACAACCTAGAGACCTCATGTCATGGGACACAAAAACCAAAAGTTCTCAGAGACCTCATCCACTGGACAGACACATACACATAGTCAGAGTTCTCAAACTCTTTGTCACAGGTGCCCAAGTAGTTAAAGTAAGTCCTAATTCAGATTTAAAACAATAACAAAGAGTTGAAAGACCACATATTCTGGGGAATGACTTTAAATAGTCTGAAGTTTGCCCAGCTGGCATGGCTCAGTGGTTGAGCATTGACCTATGATCCAGAAGACTGAGGTTCGATTCCCGGTCAGGGCACATGCCTGGGTTGCGGGCTCGCTCCCCAGTGGGGGGAGTGCAGGAGGCAGCTGATCAATGACTCTCTCATTATTGATGTTTCTATCTCTCTCCCTCTCCCTTCCTCTCTCTGAAATCAATAAAGATATACATTTTTGCCCGGCCGGGCGTGGCTCAGCAGTTGAGTGTTGACCTGGGATCCAGGCGATCAGGGTTTGATTCCCGGTCAGGGCACATGCCCGGTTGTGGGCTTGATCAATGACTCTCTCATCATTGATGTTTCTGTCTCTCTCTCTCCCTCTCTTTTCCTCTCTCTGAAATCAATAAAGATATATTAAAAAAAAAAAAAAGATATATCTTTTTAAAAGTCTGAAGATCTCCTACCCAGAACCACATACCCAGAACCGCAATACCCAACTATAGTCTGAAGAGTGTGTGTGTAAGGAAGTGTAATCTCTGGGAATTTTTTTCTTTTTTCTCTCCTGGCCTTACCCCAATGGTGGTCCTGGTTTAGAACTATATGGCAGCAGTGTAGGCAGCTAAATATCCTAGAGAAATGGCATCATTCTGGCCAGAGGACCAGGAAAACAGGCCCCTGAAGGCTGGAGAATGTGGAGGGAAATTCCGTAGAGGAGAGAGCTGGAGAAAGGAATCCCCTAATTCTATACGTAAACTGACACAAGCCTCAGGCTCACTCCTGAGCTGTACTAGCATGAGCAGACTCAAAACAGGGTAGCAAAGGCTTTGAAAATGGAACTTACATCACAACTACTGTCCATAGAAGGTGAGACAAAACTTGTGATTTGAGCCTAAACAAGTAAACCATTATTTTCAGGAACTTAACATGACACAGGGTAGGTTAAAGATGGTGGTGGACTGAGTGGAAGCTACACTGACACTCTCCTGGGACCAAACTGTAATTACAACTAAAATATAGAAAAACCATCCTGAATAATCAACTGCAACTGAAGATGATCTGGAGAGCACCCTCATAACCAAGGAAGAAAAGCAGAGACTGCCTAGAGACTGGTAAGAAGTATGGAGGCATGAGAGGGCTGAATGGGTTCCCACAGGCAGCAGCTGAAGGTCTGGAGGGATATCTCAGCTGTGGGGGGTTCACATTGAGGTCTCTGGGGTCTAAATCCCAGGCTGAGCTTCCCAGCCCAGAGCACCAGAACTGAGAAAGGTGCCCACATAACATCTGGCTGTGAAAAGCAGCCGGGTTTCTGTCTGCCAGGGAGAGACAGCCGGAAATGCAGGCACCCTCTTAAAGAGCCAACTCACAAAGTTTCATGTGCAGCCACTCACCTTGGGATCTAGTAGAGGGAGGGCAGAGTGGACTGGAGCAGTGTGAGTAGAATCTAGGGTTGTGGGCTCTGGAGATAGAGCTCAGAGGGCACCCCTGTGGATTCCTGTGCCGAGGCATTCCCCCATACTGCAGAGGCAGACATTTACCTTTTAAGCAGCTTTTTCCTGAGGGGGAAGCAATTGCCCCACCCTGCTGGAAAACCTCTCGCCCTACCCCATGGGGTTTCTATAGCCTGAGGCTCATTAAGAGACTGATAACAACCAGCCACCCCAGCCTGTGGAGTTTCTACAACCTGAGGCTCATTAAGAGAATCAGATTAATTAGCCTGCAGCCAGAGGCAGACTTCAGAGTGCTTTGAGTCTTTGTCTGATCTGTTTCTGGATCCAGGCCTTGGAAAAGCTGACTTTGGTGTGCATCTTGGTCCTGTCCAAATGCACCAAGCCCCAACAGAGGAGACCTCGAGCCATGGGTTGTTGATAGCTCCAAATAGGGTACTCAAGGCCAGTCACAAATAGCATCTGACATTGGCCTGCACCATAGATCATCCAAAAACACTGAGAGTCCTAGCAGGCCTACCTAACACATAGAAACAAACCCAAATAGGCAGCCAAAATGGGGAGATAAAAAAAAAAGCCCCAAATGAAAGAACAGGAGAAATCTCCAGAAAAAGAGCTAAACAAAATGGAGATAAGCAATCTATCAGATATAGAGTACATAATACTGATTGTAAGGATGCTCAACAGCATGAAAAAAGATATAGAAACTATGAAAAATGACCAGTCAGAAATGAAGAATGACATAGCAGAAATAAAGAATACATTGGAAGGAATAAACAGCTGATTAGAGGAAGCTGAAGATCGAATCAGTGAATTAGAAGACAGGGTAGAAAAAAATCATTCAATCAGAGATCCAAAAAGAAAAAACAATTAAAAAACAGGACAGTCTAAGGGAGATATGGGACAACATGAAACGTAACAATATTCACGTCATAGGAGTACCAGAGGAGGTCAAAAGTAAGCAAGGATTAGAAAAGCTGTTTGAAGAAATAATGGCAGAAAACTTCCCTAACCTGGTGGAGGAAAAAGTCACTCAAGTTCAGGAGGCACAGAGAGTCCCAAGCAAGAAGAACCCAAAGAGGCCTGCACCCAGACACATCATAATTAAAATGTCAAAATTTCATGCCAAAGAGAATCTTAAAGGCAGCAAGAGAAAAGCAATCTGTTATCCACAAAGTAGCTCCCATAAGGTTGTCAGATGACTACTCATCAGACACTCTATAGGCCAGAAGGGAATGGCATGAAATATTCAAGGAAATGAAAAGCAAGGATCTGAAACCAAGACTACTCTATTCAGCAAGGCTATCATTCAAAATAGATGGTGAAATAAAGAGCTTCTCAGACAAAAAAAGGCTAGAGGAGTTTTATTACCACCAAACCAGCATTGCAGGAAATGTTAAAGGGAGTGCTGTAATAAGAAGAAACAGAGAGAGAAACATAGGCATAAAGAATTAAAATGGTAATAAATAAGGACCTATCAGTAACAACCTTAAGGACTTTAAGGGAGAGATCAACAGCCATACGGTCATAGTCGTGGACTTTAACACCCCACTGACTTCACTGGATAAATCTTCCAGACCAAAAGTCAACACAGAAACAGTGACTCTAAATGGCACATTAGATCAGATGGATTTAATTGATGTTTACAGGACATTTCACCCCAAATGCAGAATATACATTCCTCTCAAGTGCACATTCCTCTCAAGTACACATTCCTCTCATGCTCAAAGACAGACCACATGTTAAGACACCAAACAAGTCCGTACAAGTTTAAAAAGACTGAAATCATATCAAGCATCTCAGCTCACAAGGGCATGAAATTAGAAATCAACTACAGTAAAAACACTCAAAAACATTTAAACACATGGAGGCTAAATAGTATGCTATTAAACAATGAATGGTTACCAATAAGATCAAGAAAGAAAGAAAAACTTCCTGGAAACAAATGAAAATGAGCAAACAACCCCAAATCTATGGGACACAGGGAAAGCAGTTGTAAGAGGGAAATTAATAGCACTACAGGCCTACCTCAAAAAGCAAGAAAAATTTTTAGTAAACTATCTAACCCTACAACTTAAAGAATTAGAAAGCTCCCCTGTGAAGTCATACAGACCAGGGCTTTTGTTTGCTGGGAGTTTTTGTGTGTGTGTGTTTTTAAAATATATCTTTATTAATTTCAGAGAGAGGAAGGGAGAGGAGAGAGAGAGAGAAACATCAGTGATGAGAGAGTCGTCATTGATCGGCTGCCTCCCGCACGCCCCCTACTGGGGATAGAGCCCACAACCGGGGCATGTGCCCTGACCAGGAATCGAAGTGTGATCTCCTGGATCCTAGGTAGATGCTCAACTGCTGAGCCATGCCTGGCCGGGCTGCTGGGAGTTTTTTTTTATTATTGCTTCCATTTCATCAGTTATTAGCCTATTCAGGTTTTCTGATTCTTCCTGATTTGGTTTCACATGATCTCACTCATGTGTGGAATCTAATAAACAAAATAGACTGAGGAACAAAATAGATCCAGAGACATAGAAGCATGGGACAGACTGATGAATCTCAGTGGGAAGTGGTGGGGAGAGATTAATCAAAGAACTTATATACATAACCCAGGGACACAGACAATAGTGTGGTGAAGGCCTGGGGGGAGGGGTGGATGCAGAGTGGAGGGGATCAATGGGGGAAAAAGAGGGGATATCTGTAATACTTTCAACAATAAAGATATAAGTAAATAAACAAACAAACAAACAAACGACACAGGGCAGAGACCATTTTGTCTAACCTACTCACTGAACAAATGGGGAAATTGAAGCACCGAGAGGGACAGGGAGATATTCAAGGTCATGCAGCATGACATCAGCAACAAAACTGTAGCTGGAAACTAGAAACTGGACCTAGATGTGAACCCCTGCTCTGCCCCAGGAATCCCTTGTACACACTCTGAGTGACCTCTTTCATGACAACCGAAGTGACCTTGATCACAGAGGGAGGAGAGATCTGTGCTCCTGCCTGGTGGTAGGAAATACAAGCCAAGTAGCCTCTGGACCTTCCCCAGTCACATCTCAGTGGGCTTTCTCTGCTACGTGGTGAATTTCGCAGCCCAGCCCCCATGTCCAGGTCAAGGCCACAGAGTCACCAACACATGTAGTGTCATTTGAGACCACTGAGCTTAACTCCTATACAGAAGAGGAAACTGAGGCCCAGAGAGAGTAAGGGACAGAACCCAAGCCACACAGCAGCCACAATGCAGAACCAGGGCTAGAACTCAACTCACCTTGTCTTCCACTTGGCAGTTCTATGAAAGATGCTTCCCACTGACTCCCCTACATTCTTCACCCCTGTTCCCTCCCTCTCTACTACCCCATCCCCACTCTCAGATGGTAGGTGAAGATTACCTGTTCTAATGGAAGATAAGTTCCTCCCCCAGACCAAGGAGATGGATTATGATTGGTCTAAGCCAGTCATAGAAATTTTGCTTTCTTTGGATAGTGATAAATTGGGGGAGCATTTGATGCAGTTTGGGCCAATGAAATATAGAAATACAAGGATCACCTATAGGGAGGACTGTCCATCTGAAATAAAAAGACGGTGCCTCATTAGGAGAAAGTCTTTGTCCTGATCCCTTCCTCTGGCATTGGATACAGATGTGAGGTCTAGAAGTGCACTAGCCATCTTGGGATCATGAGGCAATAAGCATGAAGACAAAAGTGTGCATGCTAAAAGATGGTCGAGATGAAAGAGGGAAGGAGACTTCTACCCCGCTTACAATATCATTGAGCCTGAGACTGTCAACCTCCAATTTTCTGGTAATGGGAGTAAATAAACCCCTCTCACTTGAAGGCACGCTACTAGGGTTCCTTGTTACTTGGAAGGAGAAGAATGCCTAACTGAGAAATACCCTTTTCCCATAATCTTAACTAGCCTTTGAGATGGCCAGGCTAGATTCTAGCATGCCCATTTTATAGACAGGGAAAGCAGCTACAGAGCCTGAGTGGTTTAAGTGCCTTCCCTCAAGTCTTTCCAAACTCCAGATCTGGTGGAAAGGCAGGCATTTTCTCCCGTGTAGAATACAGTCTCTAAACCAGCATTGTCCCAGCACATTGCTTGTGCTTGTGCTTGTGGGAATATCAAATGGCCCTGAAGATGGCCATGGTTTGGGAAACCCTGGTTTCTGTCCCGCTAATTCTTCTGGGGCTTTGTCCTGGGAGAAGTGGTGGGGCCAGCAGTGAGGGAACATGCTGGGTCTTGGTTACTCAACAGAAAGGAGAAAAGTAAATCCATTGTTGCAGACATTTAGTGAAATCAAAGCTATCTTTAATACATCTGTGGAAAGGAGTGGCTAAATTCTATGAACTCTAGGTATGTCCTGAAACCCGTCATTAAAGCTACAGAGTTCCAGGGCCTCTTTCACCTATGGGTCTCTGAAGAAGACAGTCCCACATCCTGCTCCCCTGCAGTGGAGCCAGAGTCCGGCTTGGAGGTACAGGTGCCTTCCCAGCCCCTCACCCTGGCTGGAGCTCTGCCTGTTGTAAAGGAAGGATGAGCAGTTCCTAGAAGCCAGAAGGCCCTCCTGGAAGCAGATGCCCCTATGTATGAGCTTCTCATCTTGCAGAGCCCATCTCCACATGGATTCAATCCACACAACAGGAATTAATTCTCCCACAGTAATGAACCAACCCCACAATTTTATTATTATGGTTTTCACATAATAATAAAAGTTTATTTCTTGCTCTTATCACAGACTAATTTCGGTGTTCCTGCTTGACAGGTAGACTTGCATGTGGTGGCTGAGGACCCCAGGCTCTTTGTATACTGTGGTTTCACCCTTCATTGAGGCTCTACACCTCCAAAAGATGGACAAAAAGCAAATGGACAAAGCACATCATTTTAGTTCAAGTTCCATTGGGCAGGACTGGTCATATGGCCCCAACCAGGTGCAAGGGAGAATGGGAGATTTAGTTTCTGGCTTTGCAACAGTTCAACAGTAGGGCAGATGAAACATGACTTTTGGGGACAGCCAACCATCACTGTGACACCCTATCAGACGGGTGTTATATCCAGGAACCTGAGGCTCAGTGCAGGCAAGTGACTTGCTCAAGGTCATACAGTTAGATCCATAATTACAAACTAGGTGTCTACTTATAGTTTATTGCCCCATGTCATTTAAAAAAAATTTTTTTTATTGATTTTAGAGAGAGAGGGAGAGATATGAGATGACCAGCTGCCTCCTGCACACCCCCTACTTGGGATCGAGCTCCCAACCCGGGCATGTGCCCTGACTGGGAATCAAACCAGTGACTTCTTGGTGCAAGGGAGGACGCTTAATCCACTGAGCCACACCAGCCAGCCAGGCTGCCCCATGTCATCTTTTTATTTTTTTTATTTTTAAATTTATTTTTATTGCTGAAAGCACTACAGATGTCCCATTCCCCCCCCCCAATTAACCCCCTCCACCTCGCTCCCACCCCCTCCCCAGGCCTTCACCCTGTTATTGTCCATGTCCATGGGTTATGCACATATGCATATAACTTCTTTGGTCAGTCTCCTCCCACCCTCCACCCCCTTCCCTCTTCCCTCTGAAATATGATCGTTTGTTGTGTGCATCGATGTCTCTGGATCCACTTAGTTTGTCAGATTCTTTTGTTCATTAGCTTCTTCTTAAAGAGGACCCTTCAACATTTCATGTAGTACTGGTTTGGTGGTGATGAACTCCTTTAGCTTTTCCTTTTCTGAGAAGCTCTTTATCTGACCTTCAATTCTAAATCATAGCTTTGCTGGGTAAAGGAATCTTGGTTTCAGGTTCTTGCTTTTCATCACTTTGAATATTTCTTGCCACTCCCTTCTGGCCTGCAAGGTTTCTGTTGAGAAATCAGCTGACAGTCATATGGGTGCTCCCTTGTAGGTAACTAACTGCTATTCTCTTGCTAATTTTAAGATTCTCTCTTTATCTTTAACCTTTGGCATTTTAATTATGATGTGTCTTGCTGTGGGCCTCTTTGAGTTCCTCTTTTTTGGGACTCTCTGTGCTTTCTGGACTTGTAAGTCTATTTCTTTCCCCAGGTAGGGGAAGTTTTCTGTCATTTTTTCAAATAGGTTTTCAATTTCTTGGTGTCTTTCTTCTCCTTCTGTACCCCAATAATACGAATGTTGGGCCGCGTGAAGTTGTCCCAGAGACTCCTTACACTATCTTCATATTTCTGGATTCTTTTTTCTTTTTGCTCTTCTGGTTCGGTGCTTTTTGTTTCCTCCTGTTCCAAATTACTGATTTGATTCTCAGCGTCCTCTACTCTACTATTGATTCCCTGTAAGTTATTTTTCATTTCCATTTGTGTAGCCTTCATTTCTGATAGGTATTTTATTAGGTCATCAATGGTCTCTCTTGTTTTCGCAATAGTCTTACTAATATCCTTGAGCATCCTTATAATCAAAATTCTGAACTCTGCATCTGTTAGCTTGCTTGGATCTATTTCATTTAGTTCTTTTTCTGGAGATTTCTTCTATTCTTTCCTTTGTGACATGTTTCTTTGCCTCCACATTTTGGCTGCTTCCAGGTGTTTGTTTCTATGTATTAGGTAGAGCTGCTATGTCTCCTGGAATTTGTAGAGTGGCTTTGTGTAGTAGGTGTCTTGTAGGGTCCAGTGGCTCAGCCTCCCCAGTCACCTGAGTTGAGCCTTCTAGGTGCTCCCCTGTGTGGGCTGTGCGCACTCCCCTATTGTAGTTGAGCCTTGGTTGCTGTTGGCATCACTGGGAGGAATTGACCCCCAGGCCAATCAGCTGTGAAGACCAGATGCAACTATAGCCAAAGAGCTGCTGTGCTGGAGACACCCCTATAGAGCAGGATTTGCTTCAGTGGAGCTTTGTTGTTCACCAAGTGTGCCCCTTGAGTGTGTCACTCATGGATATGGTAGGGTTGTAATCCAGCATGGTCGAGTCTGACCACCAGGTGCACTGTCTCTGGGGCCTCCTGGAGGTCCAAGTTCAGCTTCTGCCAGTTCCTTGCCCAGGGCCACCCAGCATGAGCTACACAGCAAACTGTGTAGTAGTAGTTGGCTGCTACTTGTGCTGGGCTTGGGGTTGTCCAGGAGAGGCCAAGCTATGAGCCAATGCAGGCTGCCACTAGTACCAGGCTTGGAGCCACTTGTCAAGCCCTATGGGGCACACTGCTGCTTGTTTGAGAGATTTTAGGAAAGTTCTAAGCATGGGGCTCAAGAGGCCACTTGCATAGAAAAGCCACTGGAAATGGCTTTGATGAGCTTGCAGGTAGGGAGGGGCAGGGTCTCTGGGAATCGCCAGAGTGGGGCCAAAGTTGTGAGTCAGATGTGCCCCATGTCATCTTGACCAGCCAGCTCACTGTTTTGTATTTTAGGAAGAGTCTTAGACCTAGTGCTATATATTACAAAGCAGTTTTAACTTGAGAACTTCACTCAATCCTCAAAATGTCTTGGCAGTGGAGGAGGGAAACAAGTGATCCTCATTTCACAGAGAAAGAAACTGAGTAGGATCAACTCTGAAAAGATGTGAGAAGCCCAAGGTCACAAGCACTGCAGACCTTCCAAGCAATGGATTAGAGATGATTTCTCTCCCTCCAGCAATCCCAATAGCCATGAAAAGAGGCCATCTGTGGGTTTTACTTGGTGATTAAAAGTGAGGTCCAGGCCTAGCCAGTTTTGTTCAGTGGTTAGAGCGTTGGCCCATGGACTGTAGAGTCACTGGTTCAATTCCTGTCAAGGGCACATACCTTGGTTGCAGGCTCAATCCTCAGCTCTGGTCCGGGCAAGTTCAGGAGGCAACCAATCAATGTGGCTCTCTCACATAGATGTTTGTCTCTCTGTGTCTCTCCCCTTTCCTTCCACTCTCTCTAAAAAAATCAATGGAAAAAATATCTTGGGTGAAGATTAACAAAACAAAAAAAAGAGTGAGACCCACATTCTAGAGTCTGTCTGTCATGTATATGGCTTAGGTGTGTTAAAAGACAAACTGAGCCCTGGCCAGCGTGGCTCAGCTGTTGAGCATTGACCTATGATCCAAGAGATTGAGATTAGATTCCAGGTCAAGGCACATGAAGGGGGAGTGCAGGAAGTAGCGGATCAATGACTCTCTCATCATTGATGTTTCTCTCTCCCTCTCCTTTCCTCTCTCTGAAATCAATAAAAGCTTTTTTTTTTTTTTTTACAAAAAAGACAAACTGAGGCACATTAAAATTTTCAAGAGTTTATTTGAACAAACATCGATTCAAAATGGGCAGCACCCAGAGGTGGGTAGGGGCACTCTGCATCAGAAGCTGGGGCAAGGCTTTTATAGGGCAGATGTGGAAGCAAAACAAGGTGACCATTTAACTGGCTAGAGCTTAAGGCTGCCTTATTTGGGAAAGCTTAGTTGGCTGTTTGTGATCAATTTTTCTTTCTTTTTTTAAAATATATATTTTTATTGATTTCAGAGAGAGGAAGGGAGAAGGAGAAAGAGATAGAAACATCAATAATCAGAGTCATTGATCGGCTGCTTCCTGTATGCCCCCTGCTGGGGATCAAACCTGCAACAGGGCAAGTGCTCTGATCAGGAATCGAACTGCGATCTCCTGGATCATAGGTCGATGCTTAACCACTAAGCCACATTGGCCAGGCTGATCAGTTTTCCTTTAATTTTGATTTCTCAGATACAAGTGCATTGACTCTGGCTTAGGTTTCACTTTGCTCATGCAGGTTAGCAAGACATCAGAGCCACCTGTCTAATGGACCCCTTGTCTAACTATCTTAACAGGTGGTATTTGAACTTTCCCTTCTTCTTTGGTGGTCTCCAAATACACGCCTCCAGCATCAGTCTCTTCCCAATCCATGTGGCCCCCAAGAGCATCCTTTTCCCAATCCGTGTGACACCATGAGTGTGTACACCCCTTTGTGTGAAGCCAGAAATGTCCTTATCCTGGTGTGTGATTCTAGGAGTATCCAAACCCTGATCTGTGTCACACTAGCAGTGTCCACATAGTGTCCATGTCTGTGCACATCCTCTCTGTGTGACCTCACAGTTGCCCACACCTTAGGTGCTCTGAGCCCAGGAGGGCCCATATCCCATCTGAATGACCCCAAGAGGCTCCACACTCCAATCTGTGCTACCTCAGGGACATCCACAACCCAGGGCATCCACAACCCAGGCTATTTGACCCCTGGGGTGTTATATGTGTGACCTTATGAATGTCCACTAACCAGTCTAGGTGACAGGAATGTCCACTCCTGCTCGGCCACCATGGCTCAGCAGTTGAGCATCAACCTATGATCCAGGAGATGGAAGTTTGATTCCAGGTCAGGGCACATGCTCAGGTTATTGGTTCAACTCCAGTAGGGAGTGGGCAAGAAGCAGCGGATCAATGACTCTCATCATTGATGTTTTTATCTCTCTCATTTCCTCTCTGAAATCAATAAAAACATATTTTAAAAAATCCACTCCCTAGTGTGTGTGACCCCAGATGTGTCCACATGCAAATCAGTTTGACCCCAGAACTGCCCACACCCGTTTCTTTGACTACAGTAGTGTTCGCATGCTAGTCAACCTGACCCCAGAAATGTCTACACCCCACTCTGGGTGACCCCAATAGTGTACAGTCTCCAGTGTATGTGATTCCAGGAATGCCCACTCCCCAGTGTATGTGACTTCTGGAATGCCCAGAGCCCTATCTGAGTCACCCAAGACTTTCCACATCCCCGTGTGCATTACCACATTTGGTGCCCACAACCCTGTCTATGTGGCCACAGGAGTGTTCACACATCACTCAGTATGACTCCAGGATTATCCACATCCCTGTCTCTGTGACCCCAAGGGTGTCCACACCCTAGTCTGTGTGGTCCTAGGAGTGTCCACCCAACAATTGCACAATGGTATATTCTGAGACAGTAGTGTATTTCTCAGTGCTGCTGCTCCCAACACCCTCTGTGGGTGTGGTCCGGGAGAGGCTGTTCATGTTTAGTTCAGTAGATCATTTTGTCCCTAGCTCCCTCCGATACCATTAGTCTCTTCTCTTCTGATTTCCCTTTACTTTCTCTAGTTGACCATTCAATTTCTATATCCGCCTCTCTAACCACACACACTCACATGCACACATGTGTCCCATATCCCCAAATAGAATATCCCAGCCCCAGACCCTGCAGATCGTGTAGAGAGCAAAAGCCAAAGCAGCAGTCTCCTGCTGCAGATCCCGCTGTGCAGAGAGTAGTGGGGAGGAAACCAGTAAGTGCCCCACTGATGAGAGTAAAACCTTCTAGGACCTTGTGAAACATCTAAATAAAAATTGGACCCCCTCTTCCTCCCCAACTAGAGTGTCAGCTTCATATGGGCAGGGACATTTGTCTGTCTTGTTCTCTCATGTCTCCCCAGCACTTAGACCAGTGCTCAGTACACAGAACACACACATTAAGTGTTTGTTGAATGAATGAACTCTTTGACCAACAATTCCACTTCTAATACACACATGCCCAGAGCTGTGTGTACAAAGCTGGTAGACACAAACAACTGTAACTGTCCATTTATGGCCAATGACTGTTGCAGACTGAGATGATGGTGGGAGTTCATGTTATACCACAGAGCATCAGCAGCACATGATACAGAATGAATGGGACCTGTGTGTACCTGTGAGGGCAGGGGTACCTTCATAGGACATGCTATTGATAAGGAAAAGCAGGTGGGAGCTAGCTTTGGTGACCGTATGTGTATGGGTGTGTGTGTGTCTGGAAGGAAACACCAGAAACTAATCCCAGTGGTCATTTTTGGAAGGTGGAGGTGGGGATGACCTGTTTAGTCCATATATTGATCTATTCCATATATTGAGGTATTGTTGGAAAGCTAGGTTCATGTATCATTTGTATAACTCTTTTTTTTTAAAGTTTATCTTTTCTTTTTTTTATAACTCTTTATAAAGGAAAATCATATGCTAAAACAATATCCATAGGACAGAGCATTTGTATGTGGTGGGGGGAAGGTATCTAGGGTACATCTAGGAACAAGAATCTCAAACTCATATGCTCCAGGGGCTGGACAGGTAGCCCACAAGAGAAAGGGAGGCTAGCTGAGGGTAAGGGAAACAGCAATGGGTTTGATGAATGTTTCCTGCCTTTCAGCATCGGAAAGTGAGGGTGGGGTGAAGGATAGGTGGGGATGAAGAAGACCTCAGAGCTCACACCCCGAAAGAATTCAAGAACATTGCACTCTGAGGCAGAGAACGCTTATTTAGAGATCTTGGCTTGGAAACATACCCATAATATGTCATAGTAGTAATACTCTAACTTAGTTCCTAACCTCACACTCTGGACACAGACTTCCAAACAGATCAGACATCTCACACTCTAGAGACATCCCCCTAAAGAGATCAGAAGCCTCATACCCTAGAATAATGCCCCCCACTACTTCAAGATGAGTGTTTTTTGTGTTATTACAAAGTAATCCCTTACACATATATACCTGTTATTCACAAACTGAATATTTGCACCTCCTCAAATCCATGTGAAGCCCTAATCCCCAGTGTAATAGTATTAGAATGTGGAGCCTTTGGGGGGTGATTAGGGTTAGATGGGGTCATGAAGGTGGGGTCATCATGATGAGATTAGTGACTGATAAGAAGAAACAAGAAAACTTGCTCTTTCTCTCTGCCACATGAGGATATGGCAAGAAGGTGGCCATCTACAGGCCAGGTAGAGAGCCTTCGCCAGAATCTGACCATACTGACACCCTGATCTTGGACTTCTGTCTTCCAAAATTGTGAGGAAATAAATTTTGTTTTTTTAAGCCAGCCAGGCTATGGTACTTTGTTATGTTGGCCCAAGCTGTCTAAGACACACCTTAAGCTTTTGCTTTCAAGGTCCTGAGTTTTATGTCAGAATCCTTGTACTTGCACCGCCTACCTCTGTCACCAGTAGCAGTCGTCAGCCCACAGCCCTCCCATTCCTGCCCCTTGATCTCCAGGAACTGAGCCAGAGGGTTGTCTGGAGGTTCCACGGCAAGGACACTTAGCCTGCCATGCTGTGCCGTCTACCCTCCAGGCTGCCAACCAGGATGTGGGGCAGGACTTCGGAGAAGCAGGTGAGTCAGGTGGCCCCTGGGGGCTTAGGGCATAGGTGTTGGCACCAAGGCTGGGGACCTCCCAGCCCAGGCCTGGTAACCTGCATCCCTTCTATGCGTCCTATCCTGGTGTGCTGACATCCATTTTCCCCTCTTCTTCTCTCTTTCTTCCTCTTTCAAAGACAAGCAGATGGCAGTAGAGGGACATGGGAAGACCCTGCTCTAACACATGTTAGCCATCAACATGTCTGCAGGAGTGGGCCTGGTTGAGGGCCCCCTGCTCTACTCCCTCAGGGTGGCTCAGGGGAGCTAGTTCAGCCAGGGACATTAAGATAGGGCAGTGTAGGGAGGGGCCACGAAACAGCAGTGACCTTGAGGTTTGCCATAAGAATCCCAGGGCCCCCTGGCACCTTGAAGGCGACATTGAACAGGACTTTGTAGAAAGATAGAAGCCTTCCCTGTGAAAGAGGCAGAAAAGGTCATCATGGTCTGGGCACTCTATTATCCATATAGGCTTATTGTGAGGAATAAAATGGACTCTATTTTGTATAGTGCTTAGAACAAGGCACACAGTAAGCTTTATGGGGTTACTATGTCTTGATCTTCTTTTTTATGAACCTTACCTTGGCAACCTTGAATGATCTGGCCCTTGCCTTCCCCTCCTGCTCATGCCTCATTCATCCTTGGATTCTAAGTCACATTGCCCTTCTTCCTGTTCCTAAAGACAGCCAGCCCTGCTCATCCTTGAATTTACAAAGATGGAGCTCCCCATATACAAAATAGAACCTGGGGAGTAAATCTGACCTGGAAGAGTATTGAAAAGTGGGAGGGGCCCTGGCCAGGTAGCTCAGTTGGTTAGAGAGTCATCCCGACATGCCAAGGTTTCGGGTTTGATCCCTTGTCAGGGCACATACAAGAATCAACTAATGAATGCACAAATAAGTGGAATAACAAATCTCCTTCCCCCCCTTTCTCTCTCTCTCTCTCTTTCAAATCAATAAGTAAAATAAAATAAACCAGTGGCAGTAAAAAAAGAAAGAAAAGAAAGAAAAGAAAAGAAAAGAAAAGAAAAGAAAAGAAAAGAAAAGAAAAGAAAAGAAAAGAAAAGAAAAGAAAGAAAAGAAAAGAAAAATAGGAGGAATAGGTTGAGTTGATTTCCAAAAGACAGTCGAAATTGGGGATGTGCCCTGGCTGGTGTGGCTCAGTTGGTTAAGCGTTGTCCTGTGCACCAAAAGGTCGCCAGTTCAATTCCTGGTCAGGGCACATGCCTAGGTTGTGGGTTTGATCCCTGGTCAGGGTGTGTATGGGAGGCAACCAATTGATGTT
Source organism: Miniopterus natalensis (assembly GCF_054644295.1). Classification (NCBI taxonomy): domain Eukaryota; kingdom Metazoa; phylum Chordata; class Mammalia; order Chiroptera; family Miniopteridae; genus Miniopterus; species Miniopterus natalensis. The sequence continues at coordinate 74,825,729 of NC_142103.1, read as the reverse complement.
TCTCTCTCTCCTTCCTCCTTCTTCTTTCTCTCTAAAAAAATCAATAAAAAAATATTTTTAATAAAAGAAAAAAATTGGGGATGTGGTTAAGCAGCGCTTAAGGAAAATATACAGCTCTAAATACATAGATCAGAAAAGTTGGTTCTTTGAACAGATTAATAAAATATTAGTTATTTCTGTTTTCTCTCAAGCAATTAAGAGAAAAAATACTAATTATCAATATCAGGAATTAAAAGATAGTCCTATTACAGATCCTATAAACATTAAAAGGTTAATAAGATTTTTAAAACATATAACTTTATTTTTAATGGAGCCCAAATGTCAGTCAGTTTCTCCTTCTACTGCTTCTGTGTCCCTGTGGGTCCTCTGTATCCATGAGGACAGAACTCAGCAACTTTGCTAATGCCTCCTCCATTCATGAAAATAGAACACATAGTATTTTTTTTTTAGCTGGGGCTCAGTGAAATCAATTGTTTAAAATGTAATAACTTGAATGGAATTGAACACTGTGGAATAAAACATAATAAAATAGCATATGGTGGAATGGGATGAAATGGGGAGGAAGGGGAGGGGAGGGGAGGGGAGGGGAGGGGAGGGGAGGGGAGGGGAGGGGAGGGGAGGGGAGGGGAGGGGAGGGGGAAAGGGAAGGGGAGGGGAGGGGAGGGGGAAAGGGAAGGGGAGGGGAGGGGGAAAGGGAAGGGGAGGGGAGGGGGAAAGGGAAGGGGAGGGGAGGGGGAAAGGGAAGGGGAAGGGGAAGGAGAAGGGAAGGGGAGCCAGACTTTATACCAGGCACTGGGCCTAATCATTGTAATAGATATCCACTAACTGAACAAATATTGAACATCTGCTAGCTGTTTGGGACACAGTGGGGACCAAAACAGAAAAATCTCTACCCTTATGAAGCTTATATTCTAATTAAGGAGATAGATACTAGCATGTGCAAAAGGCCCTGAGACCAAAGGCACAAGGATGGCTCTTATGAGGAACAGGCAAAAGGGCATGTGGCTTGGAGTTCAGGAACAATGGATGAGGGTGTAGAGATTGGGGGTCATGGTAAGGAGTTTGAATTTTAACAAGATGACCATGATATCGTCATCGTCATCGTTAACTCTTATGGCACTTGCTGTCAGGAATTGTTCTAAATCCTTAAATATACAATTCTTTTTTAAAATGTTTACAATGGCCCTATATAAGATATGTATAAAACCATGCCCATCTTACAGAAGTGGAAACTAAGGCACAGAGAGATTAATTAAATGTCAGTCTGGCTCCAGAGTCTGTTTTTGTAACCACTATACTCTGCTACCTATAGTGCCAGATCACAGGCACTTTACAATCCTATAGCAGATGTAATGTAAATATACAAATGACTAAAGAATACAAATCAAGAGAAAGACCTGGTGGGAAGTGTGCAGAGGGCAGGAAGTTGAGGGAAGGAAGTATACCCTCCTACTGAGTGTCAAGATAGATTTGTAAACACACATTCCCAGAAATATTTATTTTTATCTGAGATTCTCCCTTCTTATTTTGTCCTCTGCGATCATAGCTGCGAAGTGGGAAAAGAGGGGACTGAATGAAATTGACTAACTGAGGGCTTGTGCTCTTAGCTTTGGGCCTCCTCTCAGTCTTGTCATTTCTTGCAAAAGAGATGAATTCCAGCTTGGGGAAAATAAGAGAGGATTTGGTCTTGGTCTCCACTCCCCTTATCTTGACCTCTCTCCCTCTGGAAGGAGGAAGAGAACAAGAAAGTAGTAGACAGTGGTCATGGCAGACACATGGGCTCTTGTGAATCCACATACGGGCAATAAGACTATACTAAAATTTCCTCTGAGGACTTTCCCCTTGAAATAGGTGTGAAGAGGAAGTATAATCACTGGGGAGGTGAGAGGAGGTAAGGAAAGGTAAGGAGAAGGAAACAGAAAACTTCGATGTGACTAGTAATAATGTGATCTCTTCTGATTTTTTTTTTTTTAGTCATGGAGGCACAGCAGCCAGACCCCTCCCCCATGTCTTATCCATAGACTTGACCACATCGTGATGACAGTAAAGAGTATCAAAGACACCACCATGTTTTATTCCAAAATTCTGGGCATGGAGATCATAACATTCAAGGTAACTACTTATGTAAATGCCAAATTGCAGGTGGAATAAAATTTGATTATAATACTTTAAAAAACAACTTAAAAAAAAAACCCACAACAAATCTGTGAGGAAAACTTAAAGGATCAGTGAAGGAGATTCCAAACTCTGAATAGTGGAACTTCCAGAGAGAAAATGGAGAAATAGAGGGGAGGAAATTACCATAGAAATAATTCAAGAGAACTTTCCAGTCTTTATATGGAAAGGATTAACTGAATATCCAGTACATTGACATTTAGTTCTGTTCTTATGAAATTATAGATCAAAGTGAAAATGAAGAGCCTAAGAACTTTCAGAGAGGTTAAAAAGAAAAGTAGTTCAACTAAAAAGGAAAAAGAAATATGCAGATGTTAGATTTCCCAAGAATCACATCAGAGGCTAGAAGACAATAAAAGAACACCTTTAAGATTCTCAGGGGAAAAAATTCAACCTAGAATTCTATGTCCAACCAAACTATTATTAATCAACATGAGAGTAGAATAAAACATTCTTAGACATAAAAAGACTCAGAAATTTTGCTCACTTGTTTTGAAAATTTAGATTATGTTACATCAAAATGAGTGCTTAAGCCAGGAGTAAGGAAGACATCAAAGTCAGGACACACTGGATCCCAAGGGGAGATCCCAGAATGATACCTAGAGGATAATCAGCCCAATTTGGAACAAGAGAAAGAAAGTTCCCAAGAAAGAAAGATCTCAGGAAGAAAGGAGGTTTCCAGAGATTGAATACTATACTATCTTTGAGAATTTGAAACAAGTACAAAAGTGGGGAATGCAGAGAAAGCAAAAAAATGTAATCTCTTATGTTGAAAGGCCCATGGAATGGCAAACAGGATAAGAATTTAATCCTAACATGGGGTGCTATGCATTAAAATAGAATTATGCAAAATCTATAGATATAGATATAGCAAGATGGACAGGCCTTTTTAAAAAATATGTTTTTATTGATTTTAGAGAGAGAGGAAGGGAGAAGGAGAGAGACAGAGAAACACAGATGAGAGAAACGTAATTCGGCTGCTTCCTGCATGCTCCCTGCATGCCCTTGCTGGAGATTGAGCCTGAAACCTGGGCATGTGCCCTGACTGGGAGTTGAACCCACCACCTTTTGGTGCATGGAAGGACACTCAACCAACTGAGCCACACTGGCCAGGGCAAGATGAACAGGTCTTAAAAGGATCATGCTGAATGAAAAACAAAGAAACAGAATCAGGTCCACAGTATGGTACCATTTATAACATACACCCATTGAACAATAAATACAGTTTTTACAATAACTTGTGAAAACCAGACATCAAACACATTATAATGGCTGATTAAGGTGGGGACAGGAGTGTAGAATGGAGATTAAAAGAATAAATACATAAGGAAAGCTAGAGAGAGGCCTTGCATGCGCCAATAGTGATAATGAAGCATATGATGCCTCAATTCCCTGTACTTGGACACATTGGAGTAAAATTTCAGTACATCTGGGATCCAAAAAAAGTCCTAAAAAGCTGCAAGAGTGGAGGGTGGATGTATCATCTACAAAAGAATGAAAAACAAATTAATATCATACTTCTTATCAGCAATATTAGATTCAGGAAGACAACAAAGCCACATATTTAAGAGGCCTTTGGAAAGTAACTTGTAACCTTGAATTCTATACTCAGCCAAACTATCATTCAAGTGTGAAAGTGAAATAAAGTCATTTTTTGATAGAGTGGATGTGGTATCAATCATGGTGATATAAAAGAAATAAATGTAAAAATAATACAAGAAATGGCAGAGGCTGAGAGGCATAGGAGAGGGAGGAGACATGAAGAGAAGGATAGGATCAATGAGATACTGGCTATAGTTCATCTATCAGAACATAAAGATACAAGTGGGTTATTTAAAAATTATAAGAGAACCAAAAGAGGAACTAAAAGTGATGATAGAATTCTATTAAGTGGGGTAGTAATGTGGATGAGCTAAATTCTCACTTATCATAGCAGGGAGAGGATAGAGATATCTAAAGATGTTAAATCAAGAAATAGTCGCCCTATGCCCTAGCTAGTTTGGCTCAGTGGTTAGACTGTCAGCCAGGGAACTGAAGGCTCCTGGGTTCAATTCCAACCAAAGGCATGTACCTCTGTTGGCAGGCTAGATACCCAGCCCCGGTGGGGGCACGTGCAGGCGGCAACCAATAGATGTGTCTCTCTCACATCGATCTCTCTCTCTCTCTTTCTCTCTCTCTCTCTTTCTCCTCTTTCTACTCTCTCTGAAAAGCAACGGAAAAAATATCCTCAGGTGAGGATTAAAAAAAAAAAAATAGTGCCACATCAGTTAGGGACTGTGTCATGAGGCACATAGGAGAAAACACAACCAGCAGTGAGTGGGTAAAGAAGATAGTTTTCTTTTTCTCTTATTTATCAACCAGTGGAGAGGCAGGCAGGCTGTGGGCCATGGCTGGGAAGAAGGAGGAAGTGAATGGGGAAAAAGTTCCAGCTCAGTGGGGCTGGGAGGTTCCCAGAAGCCCCACCCACAACCTTTGCTGACATCATTTGAGTTGTGTTTATAAGAAAAAAGGGAGAGCCCTGGCCGGCATGGCTCACTGGTTAAAGCTTTGGCCTGCGCACCAGAGGGTAGTGGGTTCCCAGTCAAAGGCATGTACCTGAGTTGCAGGTTCACTCCCCACCCCCTGTGGGGGCATGTGCAGGAGGTAACCAGTGGAACCAGTCGATGTGTCTCTCTCACATTGGCTCACATCGGTGTTTCTCTCTCCCTCCCTTCCTCCCTCCCTTCCACTCTCTCTTAAAAGCAATGGAAAAAATATCCTCAGGCGAGGATAACAACAAAAAATTAAAGAAAAAATAGCAGTTGCCTCTAGGGAATGAGACTAGGGTGGGGTACAGGGTTGTTTTTTCATTAAAAGCCCTTTTTTAAAATGTTGGGGTAGGTAGGGGGGGATTTTGCCTCACACTCATCTTTTGAGGTTTAGCTCTAGGTTGTTTTCTCTCCTCAAATAGGGAGACAGGAAAGCATTGTGTTTTGGAGACCAGAAATTTAACCTTCATGAAGTGGGAAAGGAATTTGAACCCAAAGCTGCTCACCCAGTTCCTGGCTCCCTGGACATATGTCTGATCACAGAGGCACCTTTGGAGGAAATGGTCCAGCACCTCAAGGTGAGTCAGACTTTCATTATTTTTGAGAAAGCTGCTGCAGATGCAGTGAAAACAAAAACATAACCCAGGGACGTCTTCACTAAACTTCAGGCATAAGAGGTTTCCTTGCATCCAAAAAAATGCCTGTACACAATTGTTTACTCATTATTTTTATTGACATCATTTTTTTTCATGTAAACAAATGTATTTTATTTATTTATTTTAATTTTTTAAAAAATATGTCTTTAGCCTGGCCGGGTGTGGCTCAGTGGTTGAGTGTCGACCTAGAATCCAGGAGATCGGGGTTCGATTCCCGGTCAGGGCACATGCCCGGGTTACGGGCTGCAGCTGATCAATGATTCTCTCATCATTGATGTTTCTATCTCTCTCTCCCTCTCCTTTCCTCTCTCTGAAATCAATAAAGATATATAAAAAAATATATATGTCTTTATTGATTTCAGAGAGGGGAAGGGAGAGGGAGAGAGAAACATCAATGATGAGAATCATTGATCAGCCACATCCTGCACGCCCCCTACTGGGCATCAAACCCCCAACCCCAGCACGTGCCCTGATCAGAAATCGAAGCAAGATCTCCTGGATGCTCAACCACTGAGCCACGCCGGCCAAGCAACAAATGTATTTTAAAAGGAAATTTTTACATTACCTTGTAGAAGAATTATACCTGAATTCTCTTTACATAAATAAATTTATGTAAAAAGAAAATGTTCAACCAAGTAAGTGAAAAACCCATTATATCTTGGCACAAAAGAAAAGTAACTGTAAAAAGAAACAGCTATCAAAGCATCACAATGTCATTCGATTCTAGCTATTTCCATTCCCTGGGTGCCTGATGTTCCAAATGGAGATTTGGCAGGTGGTTAAGGAGGTGCTAAGGACTTGTTAGCATCCACCAGAGACTTTCTTCTTGGTATAATCAGAAGGACTGAAAAAGAATTGAAGAGGGAATAATTTCTAATTTGCTATTATTTAATGTTGGTGGCCCTGTAACACTTAAAACTATTTCATGTAAAGGAGGCATTGGTTTTCCTATTGGGAAGCACAGATCAAGGTCTTGAATATATTCTGTGCAAATATCCTGGACTCCTTTTTTGGAAAACATCAGTGAAAAAGTCTTGTTTGGAAGTAAAGTAAGGAAAGCATAGGGGTTAAGAGTATGAACTTTGGCCTAGGCTGCCTAGGTTTGAATTCTGACTCTGCCACTTACTAAATAATAGTAGACATTATTATCACTCCTATTTTACAAATGAGGAAACTGAGGTACAGAGTAGTTATCTACCCAAGGCCATACAGCTGGTATGTGGCTAGAGCAGAGGGAAGGAGGGTAAGTTGGTAGATGAGGTCAGAAGGATACAGGGGCCTTCTAAGCCACTACAAGGAATTAAATTTTGGTCTCACACATAGAACATGATGAGTGACTTTTATCTTCTCCTCCTACTTCAGGCTTGTGATGTCCTCATTGAGGAGGGCCCAGTCCCCAGAACTGGGGCAAAAGGGCCCATTATGTCCATCTACTTCCGAGACCCTGACAGAAACCTGATTGAGGTGTCCAACTATATTTCCTCGTGATTGAAGCTGGCCCTCCTCTATTTTGTTCCCTGCAGTGTTACCCTCTTCCTTCCTTCCTCCAGACCCAGAGATCTTCAGTAACTGATGACTTAGGCACTTCACACATCCTGCTGGGGGAACCTGAGATGGGTTTGGGACCAAACCTACATGACTGAATGTTCTCCTTCCAAGCTGCCCCAATAAATTAATAACCTCTCAATTAACATGAGCTCTTCGTTATTATTGTCTCAGCGTTAAGTTTGGGTGTTGTCTAGCGCATGAGGTCTCTCAGCTGTTTGGCAGTCAGGGACTAGAGTATGATATCTCTGAGGCCCAAATCCAGGGTCAGGCCCTTGGGATTCAAGGCCTCTGATAGATTTGTCCTTGTTCACGAATCCATCCTCATCTTACTTCTTCCAGGTACTGTCTGCTGTTTCCTCCACCCCATAAGCCTCACTGAACCCCAAGGTCTCTATGATTCCCATGGCACTTTCAAGGAGCAGCCGAGGTAATACTACCTCCTTTTGGTGTGCCTTATATGATCTCACCCTCAGGGAATATGGCACTTTCTACCGGATCTGGTAAACCCGGACTCATCTCAATTGAGGCTCAGCACTTGACAGAGTAGAAGATGGGACAAGGACAAATTTCTCCTGCTTCTGTGCCTCCATACACACCACCACACCGTTCTTTCACTCAATTAATAAACTTACTGTGTGCTTGGCCCTGTTCCAGGCTTTGGAGAGACAGCATCGAACAGAAGAGATAAGCATATCTAGGTATGTGGAGCTACTATTCTAGTGGGAGAGATACAAAATAAATAAAATTAAGTAAGGAAAATGCTATGTTAAAGGATGATAAATGTTTTGGAGAAAAAGAAAACATGGAAAAGAGGGAACACATAAAAATCGCTGGGGCAATTTCCAATGTATAATAGGATGATCAGGGGAAACTTCACTGAAAAGGAGATATTTGAACATAGACCTGTAGAGGTGAGAGGGGAGTTTCACTGATCCCTGGGGGAAGAGCATATCAGGCAGAGAGAAGAGCCAGTGCAAAGCATGAATGTGCCTGGTGTGTGTGAGGAACAGCAGGAGACCAGTGAGGAGGAAGAGGGAGCAGTGAGTAACAGAGACTTGATGAGTTCACCAAGAGAGAAAATGAACATAAATGCAAAATTCAACAAAATACTAGTAATTAGAATTCAGCAACATATAAAAGAATTATACAACATAACCAAGTGGGATTTATCCTAGGAATGCAAAATTGGTTCAACATACAAAAATCAATCAATGTAAATACACCAGACTAATAGAATAAAGTACAAAAACTACATAATTTCAATAGATGCAGAAAAAAAGCATTTGACAAAATTCAACACCCTTTCAAGATAAAACAGTCAACAAACTAGGAATACAAAAAAACTTCCTCAACCTGACAAAGGGCATCTACAGCTAACATCATACTTAATGGTGAAAGACAGAAAACTTTCTCCCAAAGATCAGGAACAAGTCAAGGATGTCTCCTCTCACCACTTCTATTCAACATTGTACTGGAGGTTCTAGTCAAGGCAATTAGGTAAGAAAAAGAAATAAAAGTCATTCATATTGGAAAAAAGAAGTAAAACTATCTCTATTTGCAGATGACATTATTTTTTTAATTGACTTTTTTTAGAGAGAGAGGGGAAGGGAGAGGGAGAGAGACAGAAATATCGATGTGAGAGCAAAACGTCTATCGGATGCCTCCTGCACATCCTCTCTCCTACCAGGGATTGTGCCTGCAACCCAGGCATGTATCCTGACTGAGAATCAAACTGGCAACCTTTCAGTGCAGGGGATGATGCCCAACCAACTAAGCCACACCAGCCAGGGCAGATGACATGATTTTTATACACAGAAAATCTTAAGGAACCCACAACAAAACCATTATATATATGTGCATACAAACATATAAGCTCAGCAAGGTTACAGGATATACAATCACACAAAACTTAATCATATTTCTATACACTAGCAGTGAGCAATCCAAAAATGAAATTAAGAAAACAATTCCATTTATAATAACATCAAAAACAATAAACTGATTTGTAATAAATTTAACAAAAGATGGGCAAGACTTATACAATGACAGTACTACATGAAATGTTGAAGGGTCTTGTTTAAGAAGAAGCTAATGAACAAAAGAATCTGACAAACCAAATAGAGCCAGAGACATTGACGCATGCAATAGACGATCATATTTCAGAGGGAAGGGGGTGGAGGGTGGGAAGAGATTAACCAAAGAAGTTATATGCATATATGCATAGCCCATGGACACAGACAATAACGGGGTGAAGACCTGGGGAGGGGTGGGAACGAGGTGGAGGGGGTCAACTGGGGGGGGGAATGGGATACCTGTAATACTTTCAACAATAAAGATTTAAAAAAAGACTTATACAATGAAAACTGTAAAACATTGCTGAAAGAAATTAAAGGAAACCTAAATAAATGGAAAGACTCCCATAAGATGGCAATACTCCCCAAACTGATCTACAGATTTCATGCAATCCCTATCAGAATCCCATCTTGCTTCTTTGCAGAAATTGACAAACTGATCCTAAAATTCATGTGGAAATGCTAGGCACCCAGAATGGTTACAACAATCTTGAAAAATAAACACACAATTTAAGGGCTCACATTTCCCAATTAAAAAACTACATAGCTACAGTAATCAAGTGTATGTGGTACTGGCATAAAAATAGACATACAGAATGTCTATAGAATCAAGAGCTCAGAAATAGTACATTATGGGCAATTAATTTTGACAAGTGTGTCAAGAAAAGTCAATGGAGAAAGAATAGTCTCTTCAACAAATGGTGCTGGGACAGCTGGATATCCACATGCAAAAGAATGAAATTGGACCCCTACTTCACACCAGAAACAAAAATTAACTCAAAATGAATCAAAGACCTAAATGTAAAAACTAAAACTATAAAACGTTTAGAAGAAAACATAGGCATAAATCTTCATGACCTTGCATTAGGCAATAGTTTCTTAGATATGACACCTAAAGCATAAGCAATCAAAGAAAAAAACAGATAAATTGGAATTCCTCAAAACTAAAAGCCTTTGTGCTTCAAATTTCACTCTCTTTTTTTTAAATATGTTTTTATCAATTTTTTTTTTTAGAGAGAGAGGAAGGGAAAGGGAAAGATAGAAACATTCATTGGCTGCCTCCTGCACGTCCCCTACTGAGGATCAAGCCTGCAACCTAGGCATATGCTCTGACCAGGAATCGAACCAGCAACCTTTTGGTGCACAGGACATTGCTCAACAAACTGAGCCACATTGGCCAGGCCAAAAGTCACTCTCAAGAAAATGAAAAGACAATCCACAAATAGGAGAAAATATTTGCAAAGATCACATATCTATAAGAGTCTAGCATCCAGAATATATAAAGAACTCTTACAACTTAACAATAAAAAGACAAATAACCCAATTAAAAATGGACAAAGAATTTGAATAGACATTTCTCTAAAGAAGATGTGCAAATGGCCAATAAGCACATGAAAAAAGTGATTAACATCATAGGTAATGAGGAAAATGCAAATCTAAACCACAGGGAGATATGACATCACACCTGCCAAGACAGCTAGAATCAAAAAGCAGGACAATATCAAGTGTTAGAAAGGATGTGGATAAATTGGATCCCTCCTACAGCTGCTGTATAGAACACTTTTGTAGTTCCTCAAAAAGTTAAACAGAATTGCCATAACGCCCTGCAATTCTATTCCTCATATTGTATGATTCTATTTATATGAAATGTCCAGAACAGGCAAATCCATGAACAGAAATTAGATTAGTGGTTGCCAGGGACTTGGGGGAAGCAGAAATGGAATGGGAAATAACTGCTAATGGGTACAGGGCTTCTTTTGGGGGGATGAAAATGATCTAGAATTAGTGTTGATCACTGCACAACAGTGTGAACAGATTAATCACTGAAATGTATACTTTAAAAGGGTGAATTTTAGCCCTGGCCAGTGGCTAAGTGGTTAGAGCATGGCTTCGCTCACCGAAGGGTCTAGGATTTGATTCCCTGTTAAGGGTACATACCTGGGTTGCAGTTTCCATTCCTGGTCAAGGATGTGTGCTGGAGGCAATGGATCAGAGGCAAGGCATGGATGTTTCTCTCTCTCTCCCCCTCTCTCCCTCTCCCTCTCTCCCACTCTCTCTAAAAGTCAATGAAAAAAATATCCTTGGGTGAGGATTAACAAAAACATAAAAAAATAAAAGGGTGAATTTTATGATATGTAATTACATCTTAACAAAAAAAAGAATGAAATATTGATACACACAAGAATCTGGATGAATGTCACAGCCATTATGATGAGCAAAAGAAGCGCATACTGTATGATTCCATTTATATGAAGTTCAAAAACAAGCCCTCCAGCCCCAGTATCCTATGTTGTTTATACATATGTACTAATGGAATAAAAATAGTCATGAGGAAGATAAATACCAAACTCAAGGCAGTGGAAGGAGAAAGGGAGATGGAATTGGTGCAAGGACTTCAACTGTATCTGTAATATTTCTTTTAAAAAAGTATCTGAATTAAACTAACAAGGCGGAGTTCTGTCCCCATCCTGGTGGACTCCACAATCTGGAAGAGCATAAATAGTCCAAATGCCATGGGCTGGCACCAAGCTCTTGAATCCTGGAAGATGCCAGGAGAGAGGGAACCAGTCAAGGAAGACGTCAGGGAAGAGAGGTCTTCGGAGCTGAGTCTCAAGTGGAGGTCTGACAAAGAGGATGCTTGGCTGGGACACTCCACCCCCACCCTCAACCCCACCTCCTGCACTCGTGGGTCTCCCCCAAAGCCTGGCCTGGCCCCACTGATTCCCTTATCTGCCCACTCCCAGCTGCCTCCCTGCTGTCTGAACTGTAGCCACAGACTTCTGGGCTTGTGCCCCCTCCACCGGGATGGGGGAGGGAATAGGGTAAAGCCTGGCCTCAGAGCCTTAGGGCTTCTGGCTCTTGATGGACGCAGGGCTCTGAGGCCCCCACTCCCCACCCTTCCCTTCCCTTCCTGAGCTCTTTCTCCCTCCAGTTAATAGTCTAGCGGCCAAACCCTTGTGTGAGACATGCCTCCAGCCTGCCCTTCCCCAGGACAGATTTCCCTACCTCTCCCCCTACACTGCAACTGCTGTTTTTAATAATACTAACATTGAGGAGAGGTACCTTTACAGAGCTCACCATTTATGGTGTGCCAGGGGGGCCCTGTATTGAATGGCATCTCAACAACATTTGATGTGGGCTCTATGATTTCACCCATTTTCCAGGTGAAGGAACTGGGTTTAGACGGTGGCTGGCCCAGGAATAAGGCAGCAAATCAGTTTAGAGCTGAGACAAGAACCCAGGGCCTTGGGCGAACATCTTCATTTCTCTGTGCCTACTCCTAGTCTGGAAGACGGGGGGCAATTATATGCATTTACACCACAAGGACCTGGTGAGAATGGGATAAAATTATGCATGGAGAGCACAGTGCCTGGGGTGGCTTGGCAAACATTATTGCTGTGTTATTATTATTATATTAGTGCTAAGAAAAGTATCCAAATTGTATTATTATCATTATTGTTGTTGATAGAATTAGGATGAATAATGATTAGTTTTAGAAATAGTATTAGTATCAACAATAACATTACTGTTAGATTGGAATTAGCATTAATATTACTATCGTTATTAAAATTTGTATTAGTGTTATCAATATTAGAATTAATATTAGTATTAGAAATTAGAATTGGTATTGGTGTCAGCATATTATTAGCATCAGAATTAGTAGTAGTTCTCGTGAAAAAGGTCCAAGTACTATCCCTCACATACAGTGGGTACTCAATAAATAAATAAGAATACTTAAGAGTTATTGAGATTTCAAATTCAAGCGAGTTACAATCATTTAATGGATTAAATCTCGTTTAGTGGCTCCATCACTCAATGGAGTAGCCACTACTATTACCCCATATTTACAGATGAGGAACTGAGGTCAGAGCAGATAGCAACTTGCCCAAGGCCATGAGGGTGGGCTGGCTCCAGAGTGGATGTTCTGAAACCATCTTCACTTAGGTCATTGGGTCTTTTTCTTCTTTCTTACCAATGAGGGTTCAGCATGAGCATGGGACATAACAGTAGCTTAATCAATTTGAAGTTGTGGCCTTGCTCTCTTACCTTCTCAAAACTCCCATTTTGCATATGAGGACACCAAGGCCAGAGAGACAAGATGAGAATGGGAAAATCCCTCTGGCGTCGGCCCATGGGTAAGCAGACCCCACTGACCCAGGGCTCCATCCTTGCCCTCTGCCCTCAGTGGGTCTCAGTCTCCCCATCTGTAGAATGGGTGGTCAGGAGAGCTCCCTGTCCCATAGAGTTCTGTGGCCATGACTGGGTAGTCTTATCCCCTTCCTTATGGGGACCCAAATTGGACACCTATTTGTACATTGTGCGCATGTGTCCAATGATTTCATACGGAGAAAGTGCTCAGAACAAGCCAGACATGGGTCTATGACAGCATGAGACACTGGTTGTTGTCACTGTTGTTACTGTTCGGGGGAAGTAGGACAGGGCAAGAAGATGGGGACTGAGGTGCAGAGGCCAAGGGACTCTCTGAGGGTCCCTCTCAGCAGGTTGAGGGCAGAGCCATAGGCCACATGGGTCCACATCAATCTACATTCCCCTCTTCCACCAATCCCAGCACCACCTGCCCAGGGTGTACCCAGGCTGCCATGTGGGGTCTCATGGCCTTCCTCTCAGACTCCCTGTCTCTGTCCCTCTCTATAGCATCGGCTTTGTTTCCCTTCTGTTTCTCCACCTGTGTCTTTGGCCTCTGTCATTTTCAGGCTTTATCTTTCCCTTCTGTCCATCTCTGTCTCTCGTTCTCTGCCTATCCATTAGTCTTTAACTGTCTCTGGCTCTCTCTGTGCATCTCTCTGCCTCTCTCGGTCTCTACTTTCTTTCTGTGCTCTGTTTCTCTCTGTGTTTATCTGTCTGTGTCTCCCAATTTCCATCTCTTTCTCTCTCTTTCTCTCTCTCTCTCTGCCTCACTCTTCTCTGTCCCTTCAATTCTCTGTCCCTTCTCCCACCCTATCCCACTCCTCAAGGATCTACAGAGGAACCAACCCCTGGTCTTGCCTGTTTCCCGCCGGCAGAGCAGCATGGAGGGCAAGAAGTTGAGGTCGCTGTCCCTGGGTGCCCCCCAGCCCCGCCCCCCATCCCAAGACAGCCTGTTACCGCGGAGCCAACAGCCACCGTGGCCTCCATCTGATAAGACTTATCTGCTGCCCCAAGACAGGCCAGAGCTGGCGTAAGCCCCAGTGGGGTGCTGAGCGAGTGTGCCCCTGCCTCCCACCAGCCCTGGCCTAGCCCCCAGGCTGGGCCTGGGTCTTCAAGATGTCCCAGGGGCTCTGGCTTAAGTCCCATGGAACTCTTCTGAATCTCATTCTTCTAGCCTGCAAAATGGGTACAGTAACACTCCTCCTTTCCCTATGGCAAGGGAGACTCACATATATAAGTGTCCAGCTCACCTGGCCCAGCACACAGTAGAGGCTTTACACTCACTGAAAAGCCCAGCAGAGTCTTGTAATCATATCTGCTATTTTCATTTTATCTTGGTTTCAGCCCATATTGTTCGGTTGGACACTGAAGTCCATGGGAGCCCAAGTCAAGCAGAGTCCAAGAATCCATGGGGTGGGCAGGTGGGATAGAAGAAGGCCCCCACTGCCCCAGAGGTACCCCACCAGCAGGGGGCCCGCCCCCTCTCCTGGTCTGCCCCACCCACTGGTGCACCAGCCACTCCCTGGGGAGGAGGGAGGAGGGAGAGGGGAGGGAGGGAGGGAAGGAGGAAGGGAGCCTCAAAGGCCAAGGCCAGCCAGGACACCCCCTGGGATCACACTGAGCTCGCCACATCCCCAAAGCAGCCGAATCCTCTGCACCAACCAGCCCAGGTCAGTCTCAGCCTCCCCCCCCCCCCCAGGAGTCCCCAGCAAGGCAAACTCCGGGCCTGCTGCCTCTTACCTCAAGGCTACTCCCCCAGCCTGCTTCAGGTTCCCCAGCCTACTGCTGCCCCCAAAAGTGTCTACCACCCCTAAATCCCTTGATAGCTCCTCCAGACCACCTCTGTCTTTCCAACTTCCAACCCTACCCCCCTCTCTGCCCTCCCATCTATACCTTCCAAAATATCTATGTTCCCCTGATCCCTTAACACTCCATGTACCCCATCTCTGCCCCCTAAAACATGCCTTTATCCCCCAAATCCTACTTCTGTCCCAAATCTGATTCTCACTCACCCGAACTTGTCTCTGTCTCCAGATTCTCCCCTAAAACTCATTCCCCTGCTCCAACTATTTCTGCTCCCCAAGCCCTGTCTGTTCTACAACATCCTTGCCTCTGCCCTAATTTCTCCCTTTGGCCCCCATACCTATCTCTGGTCTGCCAAATCCTAACTCCATCTTCTTACTCCCATTTCTGCCTCTCAAACCTCCTTATATTTGTTCCATGTGACGTCTCTCTGATTCCCCAAAACCATTTCTCTCCCCCAACCACTTGCCTGCTCATCAAAATGTCTTTGCCACCCCAAATACCAAACCTACTCCTCCAAATCTGTACTGTCACATGAATTCTTGTGCCTGCCTTCCCTAAATCCCATCTCAGTCCCAAAATGTCTGGCCGTCAGATCTCTCTGGCCCCAAATCTTTCTCTACTACAATTCTTTCTCAGTTCTGAAACTCCTGTGCTCCCATAACCCATTTCTAATCATCAGACACATTTCTGCCTGTCCAAACCCATCTTTGACCCCTAAACTTCATCCTTGATCCAGTAAAACCCTTGGATCCTCAAATTTTTCTATGACCCTCAGAATCCATTTCTGACCCCCAAACTATATCTCTAACTTCTCAATTTTATCTCTGACTCTCAAACTTCACCCCTGATCTTCAACCTTGTCTCTGCTTTCCCAACCTATTTCTGATCCCAAAATGTGACCTTTCAAAGTTGTCTCTGCTCCTCAAACCCCGTATCTGCTTTCTAAAACCTCATAGCTATACCCCAAACCTCTCTGACTCCTCAACCCCTACCTGACCCTCAAACCCTCCCAACATGCCATCTGCCTTTAGACCCCATCTCTGCTCCCTTTAGTCCTGAGGGACCCTCCCTTGAGGGCTGGAATAGGGACGTTACCTGGGGTGAGGGGCTGGGCGAGGGGCTGGGCCGAGGGAGAGTTGAGGGTGCCGGCCTGCTGCCTGCTGCCCGTTGGGGCAGCACTTACTCTAGTGGGGCAGCTGATAAGGAGCTTTCATATCCCCCAGCCTCGAGATAAACTTTATCTCTGTCTGGAGAGTGATAACTGGGCGGGGGGGGGGGGGGAGCTGGGCCCCTGCCATGAGAGGGGTGGTCAGCCCTGGACCCGCCAAAGTGTCAGGTGCAGGAGGAATGGGGGGCTGGAGGGAGATTATGGGGGGTGAGATGAGAATGAGGGAATAAAGGAAAAGTGGGAATAGAGACAAAAAGCAAGAGACACACAGGGAGACAGAGAGAGAAGGGAGGAGAAAAAAGAGAGATGTGGAGAAAAAGAAATCGAGAAAAAAGAGCAAGAGACAGAGACATGCAGAGAAAGAAAGGAGAAACAGAGAGAGACTCAGAAAGAATAAGAGAAACAGAGAGACAGCAAGAGAACAGGAGACCCAGGAACACAAACAGAGAATGAGACAAGAAGGGGGGGGGGGCTGGCTCACAAATTGAATCATGGAAAGACAGAGAGGAAAGAGATGGAAGCTGAGATGAGGAGGAAAGACACCTTCAGGCCCTGGGGCCTAGGTTGGTTGTGGGCACATCCACAGGGCCATCTCTTTCCCAGCATAAACCCCAACCTCGAGCCCAACCCTTAGCCTGTCTACACAATGGATCACATAGGCAGGGGTTTGAAAGGGGCCTTCCATTCTATCTCCATCACTCCATCCTACAGACAGGGAAACTGAGGTCTTCAGGTTCACAAGGCAAGTCAAGGTCAGGGGTAGGTTTCCTGAATCCTCATCTGGGACTGTGTGCAGTGGGATGTGGTCAGGGACATAGAAATAAGGCCAGAAGGCCCGGGGGGGGGGGGGGGCAAGGAGAGACAAACAAGCAGAAAGAGACAGAGTGGGAGAGATGTAGATATGATGAAGAGGGAGAGAAAAGAGAAACAGAAAAGATATAAAAAGAAGTAAGAGAAGGAGAAACAAAAAGAGATAAAAAAGACAGAGAGATCTCCCTGGCCGTTGTGGCTCAGTTGGTTGACCCATGCACCGAGGGGTCACAGGTTTGATTCCCAGTTCATGTTTCTCTTTCTCTTTCTCCCTCTCCCTCTCTCTCTCTCTCTCTCTCTCCAATAAAATAGAAACATATATATATATATTTAAATATATCTTTATTGATTTCAGAGAGAGGAAAGGAGAGGGAGAGGGAGAGAGAGAGATAGAAACATCAACGACGAGAGAGTCATTGATCGAGCCCACAACCCGGGCATGTGCTCTGACCGGGAATCAAACCCCGATCGCCTGGATCCTAGGTCGATGCTCAACCACTGAGCCACGCCCGGTTGGGCTAGAAACATATTTTTTAAAAAGACAGAGAGATAAAGATGGAGAGAAACAATCATAGAGATAGAGACATGAAAAGACAAAGAAAGGGAGGGAAAAACATTCAACATTTATAAAAGTACAGAGAGAGAGCAATATATATCATGGTAGAAAAGTGGAAAGAAATGCAGAGCCAGACTTGAGAAGAAACAGTGTGTCAGAGAAAAAGACCCAGGGAGACAGAGATACACACAGAGAAGTATAGTGGCAAAGGGGCATAGACCAAGGTGCCATCTCACGGGTTTTGGCTTGGCTCTGTCACCACCTCCTATCTGGAAAATGGGGAAACTGAGGCCTGGGGATGGTGGAGACTGAAGGAACAAGAAAGCAGAACTATGGCCAGCCTCCCCAGGGGAGTGGGTATGGGTAAAGGGAACACCTCCCACCTGTCCCCCTTCTCAGAGGAAGCCAGTGGCCTTGGGGTGATTTCAAAAGTTGGGCGGGGATGGCAGAGATAAGCAATGGAGGGTACTGACCCCCCCATGGAGCAGGGAGGAACTCTGTCTGCAGACCCAACTGAGGTGGGGGAGGGGGAGTTAAGCCGGAAGCCTTGGGGTTTCTGAGAAAGTCAGAAGGCAAGATGCAGAAGATAGGGATGAACTTGGGGAGCACAAGAGGGTGAACCCCCAGGTCCCAGAGGGTGACCAAGGGGTTTATGGGACTCTAATTCTTCACCCCAGCCCACCCCATCCAGACTCTTCTAGAAGGGGGAGGGGAGGGAAGATGGGGACAAGGGGAGAAGAGGAAGTGGAGGAGGAGGACGAGGAAAAAATGAGGTGAGGGAGAAAGAGCTGAGCAAAAAAAAAAAGAGAGAAAGATAAAGAAAAAGGAGGGGAGGAGAGAGGAGGAAAGGGGAAGGGACACAGGGGAAGAGAAAAGAGAAGAGGAGGGAAGAGAAGTGGAGGAGATGCACAAAAGGAGAAGAGGGAGAGAAGGTGGCTGAGGGGGGATGAGGGGAGAGAAGAAGGAAGAGGCAGGAAGATAAGAGAAGGGGGACCAGGGAGAGAGGATGAGGGGGTGAGGAAGAGGAGGAGGGGAAGAAGAGGAGGAGGGAGAGGAGGAAGAAGGAGGAGTAGAAAGAGAAGGAAGAGGAGGAAGTGGAGAGGAGAAAGAAGGGAAGTTAAGTGAGGAGAGAAAAGAAGAGATGGGAGGGAGGGGGGGGGAAGAAAGAGAAGAAAGGGTGGAGGAAGAAGACGAGAAGGAAAAGGAGGGAGGAAGAGAAGGGGAAGGAAGAGAAGGGGGTGTAGGAGGGAGAGGAAGAGGGAGGGAGTAGAGGAAAAACAAATGGGGCAAAAAGGGGAGGATAATGGGAAAGGAGAGAAAGATGAAGAGTGAAAAGATAGAGTGAAAGACTAGGGAGAAATGAGGGAGGAGTGGGAAGGGAAGAAAGGGAGGAGGGGGAGAAGAAGGGGCCTAGGAAGATAGAAAGGAGGGATATAAAGATTGAGGAGATGGAGTGGGAGGAGAGGGAAAGAAGGGAAGAGGGGGTAGGTAGGGGAGGGGGAGGATTTCTGTGTCTGAGGACCCTTCCTGCCCTCACAGGTCAAACCTCAGAGGCCCCATGGAGTTCCCTGGCCTGGGGGCCCTAGGGACCTCTGAGCCACTGCCCCAGTTTGTGGACCCTGCTCTGGTGTCCTCACTGCCAGAGTCGGGGGTCTTCTTCCCCTCTGGGCCTGAGGGCTTGGATGCAGCAGCTTCCTCCACTGCACCGAGCACCGCCTCAGCTGCAGCTGCTGCCCTGGCCTACTACAGGGATGCTGAGGCCTACAGACACTCCCCAGGTAACTCCTTTGGGTGGATTTCCTGGTACTGGTTCCATGCTGTTGGGTTGCCATGGAAACTCTTATCTAGCACAGAACCCTACAAGGAGGTCATCTTGAAAATGGCCGGAAGCTTTCACATGGCTCTGTTGACCACTTCCCCTAGTTACATCCAGACCTGGGCATATCCATGCTTCTCAACCTACCACACTGGGAAGCAATGTTGTAAGTAGGTGGTGGTGGCGGCTCTAGTTGTTGAGTGATCCATGGGGTTCCAAATCACAAGTTATCCTCAAAGCCCATTTGGAAATGGCTGGAGGTTACTGCAGTTGCCAGAGTGACCAGTGGGGCTCAGGATCCAGGAGTCACCCAATGGCCAGCAGCTGTTTTGGCAACCTATGGAAAGGTTGGGAAGTTGGCCACCATGTTGGGGCTGTTGGGCACCATTGCACCCTGAAAGCAGGATGACTTCAGACTGTTCTGTCCTCTTCTTTCTTTCTTCCTTCCCATACCCATCCCTGCAACAGTCTTTCAGGTGTACCCATTGCTCAACTGTATGGAGGGGATCCCAGGAGGCTCACCATATGCCAGCTGGGCCTATGGCAAGACTGGGCTCTACCCTCCCTCAACTGTGTGCCCCACCCGCGAGGATTCCCCTCCGCAGGCCCCAGAAGATCCAGATGGGAAAGGCAGCAGCAGTTTCTTGGAGACCTTAAAGACAGAGCGACTAAGTCCAGACCTCTTGACACTGGGGCCTGCAGTGCCTTCGTCAATCCCTGTCCCCAGCAGTGCATATGGGGGCCCTGACTTTCCCAGTAACTTCTTTTCTCCCACTGGAAGCCCCCTCAATCCAGCGGCCTATTCCTCTCCCAAGCTTCGTGGAACCCTGCCCCTGGCTACCTGTGGTGAGGTTCCCCAAAAGGGACAGGGAGGTTGGGGAGGAGGGTCCAAGGCAAAATTAGGCTGAGCCTGGCTCCCTCTTCCCTTCTGCCCACCTCACCAGA
The DNA here is from genome assembly GCF_054644295.1 of Miniopterus natalensis. Classification (NCBI taxonomy): domain Eukaryota; kingdom Metazoa; phylum Chordata; class Mammalia; order Chiroptera; family Miniopteridae; genus Miniopterus; species Miniopterus natalensis. Next base: position 74,805,500 of record NC_142103.1, on the reverse strand, counting down.
GGCCAGGGAGTGTGTGAACTGCGGAGCAACAGCCACTCCGCTGTGGCGGCGAGACAGGACAGGCCACTACCTGTGCAATGCCTGTGGCCTCTATCACAAGATGAATGGGCAAAACAGGCCCCTCATTCGGCCAAAGAAACGCCTGGTAAGACCCAAGGCCTGCCTCCCCTTACCCAGGGACTGCTGTTCTCAACCCGTGCATGACCCACATGCTCTACATCACCCACATTCCCCATCCCTTCCCCATCCATGCAGGAACCCAGCTTTGTACAGGAATGCCTATCCTCAACCTACCCTCACAGGCTGCAAGCAGGAACCCTTTCCACTCTCTGCACAGCAGTTTTCATACTTGGCTACACACTGGGATCACCTTGGGACCCTCCCCTAGATGTGTTTATTTAATTGCTCTGGGGTGCTGCCTGGGCATCAGGATTGTTTTTAACTCCCTAAGTGACTCCAATGTCAGCCAAAGTTGAGAACTACTGATGTTGTCCCCCACACTATGGAAAGGCCATGTCCTCGCCCCATAGAGAACCCACAGTCCACACCCTGTCCAGGAAGCCCTGTCTTCACCTGACTCTCACCTCTTTTATCCTCCACCCCCCAGTGCACTGATCCTCACATTCTTGCTTCTTCCAGATTGTCAGCAAACGGGCAGGTACCCAGTGCACCAACTGCCAGACAACCACCACGACACTGTGGCGCAGAAATGCCAGTGGGGACCCTGTGTGCAATGCCTGTGGCCTCTACTACAAGCTACATCAGGTGTGCCCTGCCTCTCAGAACCTCCCCCCTCACCTCCCCCATCCCATTAACTCTCCTTTCCTTCTCCTTCTCCTCTCCTGTATTCTTCCTAGCTCCTTTCCCTCTCTCCTTCACTCCCTCCCTCTCTTCTTGTTACTCTCCCTCTTCCTTCCCCCTCATCCCTCTCTTATCTACACCTCCCTGCCTTTCTTTTCCCTCCCGATCCCTTCTCTCTCCTCCATTTCTCATCTCCTTCCTCCTCCCCTCCAGCCATCAGTTAGTCCTATGGCTAGAGGCTCTCCCCCTTCCCCAGCTTAGGGCATAGCAAGCTCATGATTCCTTAGGACAATATCTGTGCCACAGCCGGGGCATGCCAAATTCCCTATTCTTAAGGAGTGGGGTGGAAAGGGTATCCCTGGTGGAGACATAGAGGCAAGGTCTGAAGTTGGGAAACACTCATGGCCTCCCTTTTGTCAGGTGAACCGACCACTGACCATGCGGAAGGATGGTATTCAGACTAGAAACCGCAAGGCATCTGGAAAAGGGAAAAAGAAACGAGGGTCGAGTATGGGAGGTACAGGAACAGCTGAAGGACCAGCTGGTGGCTTCATGGTGGTGGCCGGGGGCAGCGGTGGTGGGAATTGTGGGGAAGTGGCCTCAGGCTTGACATTGGGCCCACCTGGCACTGCCCATCTCTACCAAGGCCTGGGCCCTGTCGTGCTGTCAGGGCCTGTTAGCCACCTCATGCCTTTCCCAGGGCCCCTGTTGGGTTCGCCCACAGGCTCCTTCCCCACAGGCCCCATGCCTCCCACCACCACCACCACTGTGGTGGCACCACTCAGCTCATGAGGACATAGAGCATGGCCTCAGAGCAGGGGTAGGGTCCCTCTCCTCTTGCAGCCAGCAGTCTGTACAACCCAATCATCTGGGCCCCAGACACTCCTTGGTCTGGACATTCAAAGCTTTTGTAAAATAAAACCAACAAAGTTCTGAAATTGGAGGTGTGAGTCTGTGTGGGACTGAATAAAGAGTCGTGGCAGGTGGGGTATGTAATGATGTCTGTGACTCTTGGATGGTATGAGGCTGTGTGAGACAACATGTGTGACCTGGCACATGTGACCCTTCACAATAGTGGGTTAGGATGTGCAATTGTAACAGTGCATGTGAAACTGCATGTGACAGCAAGCGGGTTGTATGATATGGCATGTGTATACACACATCGTGGGGAAAGACAGTGTGTGTCTGGCTGATTGCCCTATGAGGTGGTGACCATGGGGGTGAGGTTGTAAGAGATGGTGTGTGTGATACCAGGTGACTGCGAGAAACAGGGCACAAGTGACTATATGAGAGGACGTGGAAGTATGTGTGTAATAGGGTGAGGAAATGTGTGAGGTTGTGCTAGTGTGATTGTGCACCACGCGGGGTGGTTTTGAGACAGTGTGACAGCATGTGTACTGGGCACAGAATTTAATCAATAAACATTTTTGGAATGTTGAACAAGGACTGTGTATGATGGTGTGTGGAGACATAACAGTGTGACCATGAGGTACTACATGTCAAGATATCTTTGTGGGCCTGGTAGCGGCAGTACTTCTGTGCAAGTCTGTGTGTGTGAGCATATTACATGTCACGTGCCATGTCACACTGTCTCTGAGTGGCTGACATTGTGAGCAGCTCAATATATATAGTTTCGGTCAGTGTAAGTTAGGGACCCTTTTCAAGGAACAGAAGACATGTTCAGGACAGGAATAGGAGGAAACAGTGGGGCCGGCATGGCAGCCAGGAAGAAGGTCAGAAGGCCAGTCAGGGACCGTGGGATTGTCCATTGGCCCTCCTGTCACTCATCTCTTATCTTTCTCAGCCCAGCTCAGCCTGTAGCCCTGTGGGAAATGGTAGAGAAGGAGAGGGGGAGATTAGGAGGACAAAATAGCTTCTGGGGGGGGAAATTTAGACCCTATAGGTGGGGAGCTCTCCACAGTGCCAACTCCCTCCCAAACACACCTACTCACTGGCTGAATTGCTCCCCATAAAGTGGAATCTGTTCTTCCATTGAACAAACCCTCACATAGGAGCATGCATTGAGTAAGGTTATACCCTAAGCCAGACAGGTTAAGTGGGGCCACACAGGTGGTGGCACGGGGCTTAGCCAGGCTTCATGGCTTAGCCTCCACACTACCCAGAAGCTCCTAAGAGCACGCAGCACCATTTACTGATGGCTCACTGTGGTCAACAACAGCTGGAAGGCCTCAGTTGCTTAGTTCATGAACACCTGGGGGAAAAAAACACTCTAAAAAAAGTACACTCATACTCATTAATGAAAAGGTGAGGCTCAGAACTGCTGAGTCACTTGCCCTGACCACATTGACTTTAAGCAGTGGATTTTGGATGGGGTCAACCCGCACCAAAATGATTCTTGCTCACATTTATTTGGGATGCTTTTCTCTCTCTGTATTAAATCACTCACTCCTCAATTTGCTCAAATCTGTATTAGCTTTGGGGCTGCTTCTCTTTATGGCTTCTTCCCTCAAGCCCCAGAGATGGGGATTATGGGACCATATATACTGAACATAGTATGGGTAAGCAGCTGTTCTCAACATAACAGCATCCCTTCAGCTAGTCACCACATCAGCCTACTGCAAAATCACAGTAGTCTATGCTCATTACAGGGATTGGCCAGAACTTCCTGGCCACTCCACAGAACCCCAGCCCTCTCATCCTGTAGGAAGCCCTGTCCTCATCTTGAACAGAATCCTCTTTCAGAACCTGTGCTGGAAGTGTGCCTGGACTCACCTTATTCAGGAACCCTGGATCCTCAACTCCTATAAAAACGGCAGCCCTAGCATGGTACGGGAACCTAGCTCTGGAACTCTAAGGGAACTCTTTCTCTAATTATCAACAGGAAACCCATCCTGACCATGGACAGGAACACCAGTCCTCACCTTGTACAGGAGGCACCCTGTCCTGCCACCACAGCACAGGAGCCTCTGCCTTACCCGGGTTAGAAATCTCTGAACCCACACTGTAAGGAAGCACCTGCACCACCCCTAATAGAAACGCCTATCCTCACCCTCTTCATGAGCCTCATCTCTCTATAGGAATCCTGTTTTGATCTTGGACAGGACACCTCTGTCCTCACATTGTACTAGAGCCCTGCCGTCCAGGTAACACTTCGCCTGCAATAAAATCTAGTTCTGAACCACTGACCTGACTCTGTCTGCAGAAATCACCATCTGCAAACTTTAGAAACCCTGATTGAGTCCAGGAGCCTTGCGTTCATTGTTGACAACGACCCCTGACGTCACTCTGCACAACAATTCCTACTTCACACCCTACCCTATAGAGTCCACAGGAACCCGTGATCCAACTCTCAATGTGAACCCCAGTCTTGAACTTACATGGAAAATCCTTTCCTGAACCTGTGGTGGGGCGCCTGTCCTGACCCTCTACTTTAAGCCCAGACCTCATCTTAGACAGGCACCTACAGCCTCACTTGGCACAGGACCCCCTTCCCAGACACTATGCAGGGTTTCCTGTCCTCACCCCATGTTGGCTCCATGGCCCTGACCCTTACAGAAAGCCTTGCCTATAACAGTACTGTATCCTATAACTGGATTCTACAGAAAATCTTTACCTCACTTTCAACAGAAATCCTTAACCTGACTAGTTTACAGGAATCTCTGACCTGATCTTTTATAGGAATTCCTAACCTTGGCCTCTGGAAACACTCAGACCCTGTATAGGAAGCCCTGATGTGACTCTGACAGCCCTTGCCCAAGTCTTGTTCTGGAAGCCTTATCCTCACCTTGTGCAGGAACCACTGTCCTGACTGTGGCTAGTGGCTACCACATTAAACAGCATAACTCTGTGGAGTCTACAGAATCCTGTAGCAGGCATTGGTATAGGCTTTTCAAACTGGTGTCCTTTCTTCCTAAGCTCACTCACTTTTCCAGCCTCCCTTACAATTAGATGTGGACATGTGACAGAGTTCTGGGTATGTGCAGAGTGGCATACATGACTTCCAGGTCTGGCCCATGAAAACCTCTCATGGAATCCTCTCTCTCTTTCCCCGTCTACCACCTAAATAGTGAGAACTCCAAGGACTCAGAGGAGAACAGAGCCACAAAATGGAAGTTGCCTGGGTCCATGAATAAACCAGTAGTAAATATTCACATTGGATTTTGTATGAGCAAGAAATAAATATTTATTTGTTAAGTCCCTGAGAGTCTGGGTTTGTTTGTTAGAACAGCTAGCCTAATTTAGCTCAAGTAATAATAACCTTTTGACTGAATCTGGATATGAATATCTGATCTTACCATCTATATGAACACAGTTCTGAACCTGTACTGGGCCTGAACTGGACCACCTGATCTTTTTGTAGGAACCTGTCATAATGCAGTCTAAGAAGACACATTCTGAACTTTTATGGGAACCCCCAGTCTGGAGCTCTCTAAAAATAAGTGTCTTGTCCTGTATAGAAACCCCTGCTTGGCCTGGCCAGCATGGCTCAGTGATTGAGTATCGACCTATGATCCAGGAGATCCTGGTTCAATTCCTGGTCAGGGCACATGCCTGGGTTGCGGGCTTGATCCCCAGTGGGGGGCATGCAGGAAGCAGCTAATCAATGACTCTCTCATCATTGATGTTTCTCTCTCTCTCTCCCTCTCCCTTTCTCTGTCTCCAAAATCAATTTTAAAAAAAGAAAGAAAAGAAACCCCTGCTTGGTTCAGTGGAAAAACAACACTATAGAAACTATAGGAATCCCTATCCTCACTCTGTACAGGAACATTTGCTTGACACAGTAGAAAAACACCAGAAGTGACTGGACCCTGTCCATGAATCCATCCTCACACCTCACACAAAAGGAATACTTCTCTTCAGGAAGCATGGAACTTCTGCACTTATCCTGTAAAAGGAAACCAAAGACACACTCTACTTCAAGAATCAGCAAACATCAGGCCAAAGCCAGACTGCAGCCAGTTTTTACATTTTTAAAGGGAAAGAAAGAAAGAATAATATACCAGAGACTATGGTGGCCTACGAAGCCTAAAATATTTACCCTCTTGTCCTTCATAGAAAAAGTTTGCCAACCTCTGCTGTCTTCTGACTATACAGAAAAATGGGCCTTGACCCTTACAAGACTCCCTACTCTATTACTTTGCAGACATCACAACCCCAGAATGTTCCTCAGTGTATCATTGTGTTTTCTTTGGTGTATATGGAGGTTTAAAGGTCTTAGGGCTGTGACTCTCTTCCACTGAAACAAAAGACTTGTTCAGGCAGGAGAAGAGTGGAAGGGAAGAGAAGGCTGAAACTAGGCTTTTCAAGAGGGTCAGAGGGCCCGGCTAGTGGGTGGTGGGGCTGTCAATCTGTTTGTTAGTCAGCGAAGCTGAACCCCAGACCGCTTATCTTTCCGGCCCCAGCCTACAGCCCAGTAGGAAATGGTGAAGAATGAGAAAGGGAGATTAGGAGGACAAACCCACCTCCTGTGGGGCTATTTAGACTTGGAGTGGGAGGGAATTGTCCCCCTTCCCCACTCCCACCCCATTCACAAGGGGGCAACTCCCCCTTACCCCAGGCACACACTTGGAAGCAGAGGTTACTCAGTGGAGGCTGACAGGGAAAGCTGCCATTCAAGAAAAACTCCCCTCCTGGAGTCCATTCTGGCCCTGGGCATTATTTTATCACAATTTTCCAGACGAGGAAACTGAAGCACGGAGATGTTCAGTAACTTGCCCAAGGTCACATGGCTAAGTCATGTAACCTCAGTTTCCTTATCTGCAAAGCAGCCTTAATATTGGGAACTACCTCACAGAACTGTGGCTTACAACAACGCTTGACACATAATGCTTGCTATCATTACAATTATTTTCCCCTATTAAGACGCCTTCCGCCCCACCATCCATTTCCGCAGCAGAGTATTAGTAAAACTCGGTGAGTGCCTCCCATGTACCACCTTGTATAGAGCAAGAGCAGAGGGGACTTTTTAGACACTTTGACAATCCAATATGGAGTCTCTGTCAGCCATGACAGTTGTGTCAAGTGGCAATATGACCAAGACTGAGGTGATGGGGTGTAATGGAATGCCCTTGGGATGGGGCCGCAAAACTGCAAGTCTTAACTCTCTGATAAGGACTCCATCTGGACACCGATATGAGTGGGACCACCGCCCATTGAGGGCTATAAGAACTCAAAACTTCGACTGGTCCATGCACCAGCTTGGCTGTACCACACGGGTCACGCTAAGAACCCAGCAGGACTTCCGCTCCCCCAGAGGTGTACAGCTACTGTAGCTGCCTTGTCTTAAGACCAACGTGCGCCTCTCTATTCCCGGAGGCCGCCAGTCTTTGGGGCTTCGTCGGGCTTGCTCTGCTGCTCTATTGCTTAAGCTCCCCCTTTCTGCGTGTAACCTATTGGGTTATTTATTGGGGAAGTCTCGTGTGAGTGATTCCCTCTAGGGATGCTCCCTTGCTCAAGACACCTTTGTGAAAATTAACTCAGAAAATTACCACGTTTAGCGTCATAACCACTCCCACTCGGGCTGTCACCAGCCATCTTCCAGTTTCAACTCGGCTCCAGCCCGCTCGCGTTACGTCATCACCGCGCGCAGCGCGGGAAAGCCGCGGGAAGGATAGAAGACGCCTTTTCCTAACTCCCTCGTTTGCTTGCTTGCTTGCTTGCTTGCTCCCTTGAGTCACCGCAAGGCACAGTTGTCGTGGGTTCGGAGGGCTCCTAAGGTGACTGGACAAGGACGGAGGGACAAAGGTTGGGGCAGCCGGGACAAAAGCGGCGACGGTTGGGGGAGGGGCGAGCTTCAGCCTGAGCGCCGTCGAGAACCGAGGGCGTGCACTTCGCACTTGCGCAGCACGATCCGCGCCGCGTAATGACGTACAAACCGGCCGTTGGTGAGCTCGAAGGAGGTGTATCTCTCACACAGAGCGCGGCCCTGTGGCAAGATCCCCGGTGTGGGCGGGATCTGGGCGGTCAGTAGAGAGAACCGGCCCAATGAAAAAGCGGGCTTTAGGCACCCGCAGCCCCGCACAGGTCGCGTGGAATTGAGGGTGCTAGCCCTGGGCGGAGTTTGAGAAAAGAGTCCCGCGGCGCCTAGTGAGTGGAGCTGAAGGGATTGGTTGGCGTCGACAGAGGGGGCGGGGGTTGGCGGGAGGTGGCTCGAAACTGGCTGAAGGGGTTTGGGAAAACGTCAGGGGTAGGGTTTGGGCCGGGGGTGGGGTTTGGTGGAGGGAAAGGGCCGTCCCTGAGGAGCGGTGCTCGTTGAAACGTTAGGGGCAGAATCTGGCCTAGTGGAAGGTGCGGGTTGGTGGATAAGGGGTGGAGTTAAATGGATCGTTAAGGGTGGAGTCGGGCCGGGGCTGGGGCCGGGGCTGGCTGAGTGAAAGGGTGGGTGATTATCCCGGGAGATTGGGTGGAAAGGGCCAGGGTGGAAAGGGCCAGTCTGTGAAGAGGTGGGGTCCGGGCGAGGCTGAGAGGAAGGAAAGGATCTGGGAAAGAGCGGAAGGGGCGGTGATTTGTTGGAAAGATCAGGCCTTAGAATGGACTGAGTCTGGGGGGTTAATTGCTCTTTGCTAGGGCAAAACTTTGAAGGAATAGTGTTAAAGGGGCGGAGTTTAGTGGAATGGGCGGGGCCAGGTGGAATGGACACCTCAGTGGAGGGAGAGAGCCTTGAGAGGGAGTTTTAGAAGGCAGTGGGAGATAGGATGGCATAACAGGTGAGGCCTGGGAAGAGGCTAGGATGTGGGTCCTCAGGGCACCCTATCCCCTTCAGTCACCTCCTCCACACCCCCAAGAACCACGTCAGGGGTGAAGTCTCCCCGATCATGACCTCCACCGGCCAGGATTCCACCACAACCAGGCAGCGAAGGAGTAGACACAACCTCGACACACCCCCCCAGGACTCCAGCATCGTCTCGGTGAGGCCCCAGACACGTCCTGATGAGGGGGAAGGGGAGCAGTGGGCCGTGCAATGGACTCTGATCTTTCTCTCTGTTGGGCAGAAGTCAGGTGCTAAGAAGGGTACGGGACTACGCTCCAGCCCCAAACTAGCAGAGGTAAAGAAGAAAGGCAGAATGAAGAAGCTCAGCCAAGCAGCAGAGCAAGACCTGATCGAGGGGCTGCAAGGGCTGGTGAGAAAGGCCTGGCTATAATTTAGCCTCCTGTGACAAAACCCTGAGGTTCTCCATCCTGCACAGTATGGGATGTTACCTCTAACAGGCCCTAAATGGATCAGTGTCTCCTATTTTTCCCACCTGCAGGATCTGAATGTTGAGGCCAGGACACTGTCTGGTACTGGCTTGGTGTTTGATGAGCAGCTAAATGATTTCCACTGCCTCTGGGATGACAGGTGAGGCTGACTCCTCCAGCTGTCCCAAACCACACAAATATGCATACTTAGAGCCATTAGCAAGAACAAATCCTTTCTTGCACTAGCCTAGAGACTGGAAGCAGATGACAGGTAGGGCTCAGGCTTGAAAGGGTTCTTTTCATTTAGCCAGCAAACATTTATTGAGTGCCTACTGTGTGCCAGGAGTTGGTGATACAAATGTGTTGGACAAGACAGACAGGGTCCTTTCTCAAGTAGCTGATAGATGAGTAGGAGAGCAGATCATGAAACAGCCAACAACACTGTGAAGTGTTTAATATAGGAAGACTTAAGACCAGGGGCTTCAAGAGTGTTTAATAGAGGACCCTAGACTAGCATCCAGGTTCCCAGAAGGTGTCCTTGAAGAAGGGACATTTGTGTTGACACGGAAGAATTACACCTCCCATTTCCTCACACATTTGTAATCCCTCAGCAAATTCTTTTGGCTCTGTGTTCTAAATATATTCAATATTTGACCTCTCCTCACTGCCTTCACTGCCACCACCATCATCACTCACCTAAACTTGCAGAGGCCCCCTCACCTATTCCGTTTCCACTCTCACCCCTGCTGTCTTTGACACAGCAGCCTAAAAAATACGTACGAGTTGACGTTTTCTTTCTTAAAATCTTTCAAGAGCAGACCATTACCCTCAGGTAAAGTTCAAATTCTTCATTTTGCCCTCTTAGGTTCCACGTGATCTGGCTCCACATCACCTTGGTGACCTTCTCAGCCAGTCCTCTTCCTCATTCGTTTCATTTCACTCACACTGCTGTTCTTCCAACATGCCTGGCACTCTCTCATCTCAGGTCTTTGCCCTGGCTGATCCCTCTTCCAGAGATTAGTTTCCACCTTCTCCCAGTTAACATTCACATCTCAAGGAGGCTTTCTCAGAGAGGGCGATGCCTGGCCACTCCCCTCCCCCATACACTTGATCTTTGAGATCTTCCTAGCCCATGTCATTGTTTGCTCATTATGCTTATGTGTTTACCAGTTCAGTGTCTATCTCCCCATCCCAGTGGAAGACTCAGAATGGCAAAAGACTTCAGGGATGTGGTAGTAGACAAAACAAACAAACCTCTGTCTTTGTGGAGATTATAATTTTGAGGAGGGGAAAACAGACAGTAAACAAGCAAAAAGTAAATGATACAATGTGTTAGAAACAGAAGTGCTGTGGAGAAACACTGAAGTGGGAGGGAGAGTAGCAGAAAGAACAGTGGAGGGAGCTCTTCAGTTTTGAATAGGATGGTTAGGGAAGGCCTCGCTGATATTTGAACAGGCATCTAAGGAGGTGAGGAAGTGAGCCATGAAGATATCTGGGAGCAGAGTGTGTAGGCAGGGGGGAAAGCTAGCTGAAAAGTACTTGGCTTGATGAGATGGGAGTCATGAGAAGGTTTTGAATTTAGGTGGGACATGATCTGATTTGGATTTTAACCAGTGTTTGACTACTGTGCAAAGAAAGGGCTGTTGGGGGAGTGAGGGCAGAAGCAGGAGCTGACAGCAGTAGCCCAGGTGGGAGATTATGTTAGCAGCAGTGGCGGTAATGAGGAGAGGGGCAGGCTCTGGATATATTGTGAGAATGGAGCCAACAGGTATTGAGGTGACTTTGAAGCTTCTGGTGTGAGCAGCTGTGCAAGAGTGGATGGAGACGAGTGCAGGACCAGATGTGCTGCTCACGAGTGTCCCTGTATATATCTATGTGTGTATTTGACTATACCTCTATCAATCCAGCTTCCCTGAAGGCCCTGAGCGGCTCCATGCCATCAAGGAGCAGCTGATCCAGGAAGGCCTTCTGGACCGCTGTGTGTCCTTTCAGGTGAGTTCCCAGGCCTTGGGTGGACGGCAGGAGCTGGCAGCACCTAGGTGTGGCCAGCACCTTAGCCCTTTGTTTCTTGTATCTCCTCAGGCCCGGTTTGCTGAAAAGGAGGAGCTGATGTTGGTTCACAGGTGAAGTCCTGGTAACCTTGTAGGGATGAGGTGGAGGTTACCCTGGGCCCACCAGGGCAGACTAGATGCTTTGGGAAGGAAGGTCATAGGCTCTGTGGCCTTGGGCAAGTTGCTGAGCCTCTCTGAATCTCAGTATCATTGCTGATAACTGGGGGACTAGTAAATACAAGTTCCTCAGGAGGGTTTGATATATGTTGGGTGCTTAGAATGGTGCCTGACATCATCAGCCTGATGAGCTATTGTTCTTATTACAGTGTGGTGTGTAAACAGCTTATGGATGTGTGGACAAATTGACCAGGGGGCTCCACAGAGGGAATGTAGGAACCCAGAGTAAGGGGCCTAGTGTGCTGTAGCCCAAGGAAAGTAGCTTGACAGGGTATCTGAGCTGCTTTTTAAGAGGAGAAAAGTGAGTCAGACGAAGAGGGGGCCTGAGAGAAGAGAGGTACAGACATCTGGAACATTCTAGACTAAAGGCCTGGCAGTAGGATTTGGTGTGGCTAAAGCAGAAGGCAAGGGATGTTACTGGAAATGAGGCAGGCTAGGGAAGAAGCGGGGAATGTGGCCTGTATCTCATCTGTTCCCCTAGATAGACAATTGAGGAGGTCTGACTTGTCCAGGGGTCTGGTGCATGGAGAGCTTAGCTGGGGAGGGTACAGGGCCCTGGCTCAGGGCCAAGGAGGAAGGCAGGCCCTTGAATCTAATCCCTCCCCCGTCTGTGTCCTCAGCCTAGAATACATAGATCTGATGGAGACGACCCAATACATGAATGAGGGAGAACTCCGCATCCTAGCAGACACCTATGACTCAGTTTATCTGCATCCGGTATGGATGAGAACTGTGAGGGCAGAGGGTGATAGCAATCCTGGGGATGCCCATCCCCACACCTACCCCACCCTGGGGGAAGCAGCTGAGTGGACAGGGCTGCTCTCTTCCTCACTCCCTCTCTGGCTCCCCACTGTCTCTGCAGAATTCATACACCTGTGCCTGCCTGGCCTCAGGCTCTGTCCTCAGGCTGGTGGATGCAGTCCTGGGGGCCGAGATCCGGAATGGCATGGCCATCGTCAGGTAGGAACTGCCAGCATTTGGCTTTCTACATTTAAAAAAATTTCTTCCCTCAAATGTAAAATGTATTGATAATGGATAGTGTATGGGTAATGGGTAGTGTATTTACGTGCTTAAGATACAAAAGGGTGTACAAGAAAAAGTCTCCCTCTCACCCCCATCCCCCAGACACCTGTTTCCTCTCCTGGAGGTAGTCACTGTAACCAGTAACTCATGTGTCCTCCAGAAATAGTCTGTGCCTATTCATGGAGTAAATACCATATTTCACTGATTCTAAGATGCATATCTTTCATATTGGTAATATCTTGAAATTCACATGCATCTCATAAACAATGACATCTCAGAATTCAGTTGGCAGCATTTTCTGCTTTGTTGTTGGCATGTAAAATCCCAGCACATCTTATCATTGTTGGCATCCTAGAACTGATGAAATGCGGAAGATAGAGCCTTTCTCCTCCCTCCCCTATTTTAGGGGAGCACTCCAGCATTCAAGATACTCCCTTCCATACCATGCATTTTCCACTTATACATCTCGGAAAGCTTTTCTCTTACAGTGTGTAGCTTAGACCAATGTAGAACGCCATTGTGCAAGTGTACAGTAAGTTAACCAGCTCCCTACTGTTGGACATTTTGGTTCTCCCCAGTCATTTACTGTTTCCAAAAGATGCTGCAGCAAATAATGTTGTCCATTTATAAACATGTTATTTTACCCATTTTGTTATATAGGCTGTGGGCTAAGTCCCCAGGAGCAAAATGACTGGGTGTGAGGGTGTATGCATTGATGATTTTAAGGAACATTATCAAGTTCCTTCAAAGAGAGAGCAGTAAAACTGGGGGTGAGAGTCTGAGGGCCCTAGTTACTCAGTTCCTGGCAGATTGACAGGCATCAGCACTGGGGGAGTTGGTGGTCCAGGATTAGAGAGCAAGGGAGAGTCCATCTCTGCAGAGGAAGAAACCTCAGTCTGTGGCTTTCCCTATCCTGCCCAGGCCTCCTGGACACCACGCCCAGCACAGTCTTATGGATGGATATTGCATGTTCAACCATGTGGCCGTGGCTGCTCGCTATGCTCAACAGAAGCATGGCATTCAGAGGTCAGCAGCAAACATCAGGGCAGGTGTGCTGGGGGTGGCATAGCCTGGTCTGGGCACTTCCCCCAGATGCACCTGGATTCTCTTATACTGTTCCCTCCTCTCTTCTGCTCACAGGGTCCTTATTGTGGATTGGGATGTGCACCATGGTCAAGGAACACAGTTTACCTTTGACCAGGACCCCAGGTATGCCCCAAGAGCCACCCCAGATGTTAGACTTCCAGCCACCCCCCACCCTTAGAAGCTCAGCCAGAAGGGGCCCAAGAGGGAAGGGAAGGCATTCACATTACATTCATTGGGCCTGCCCTAGGACCAGATTCTGTGCTGCTCTCTGCCTGTCTGTTCTCTTAATTTCACTCTGAGGCAAGGACTGTTGAGTTCCCCATTTTACAGATGGGGGAACTGAGGCTCAGAGATAATAAAGTCACACAGAAAAGAATGGGAAGAGATGAGACTTGTGCCCACAAATATTTGGAGATCTTGTTTACCAATTTACCCTGGAGCTAGAGTGAACCTCAAATTACTACTTTATTTTTTTTTCTAATTATGATTACTACAAATTATTTACTTAAATAAGCCTTGCCGGTGCAGCTCAGCGGTTGAGCATCAACCTGTGACCCAGGAGATTACGATTCGATTCCCGGTCAGGACACATGCCTAGTTTGCAGGCTTGATCCCTGGTGGGGGGCATGCAGGAGGCAGCCGATCAATGACTCTCTCATCAATGATGTTTCTACCTCTCTCTCCCTTTACTTTCCTCTCTCTGAAATCAATAAAGATATATATATATATTTTTTTAATTAAATAAGCCCTGGCTAGTGTGACTCAGTTGGTTGAAACATCATTCCATGCACCAAAGGGTTGTGGGTTCTGTTCCTGGTCAGGGCACATACCCAGGTTGCAGGTTCCATCCCTGGTCAGGGTGTGTGTGGGAGGCAGCAAATCGATGTTTCTCTCTCAAATCAGTGTTTCTCTCACCCTCTCTCTCCGTCTTTCTAAATAAATTAAAAATTTTAAAAAAATACAGAAATGCCTATAGCAGTGAATCTCCTGTAATTCCCATCACCTCAAAAATAACTGTTGATAGTTTAGGTTATATCCTTACAGAATTTTTCCTATAGATGTATGAATATTCATTGTCATTATTATTAACACACTGCCTAAAGGGGTAATCCTCTACATGGCCTGTGGCATCTTGTTTTTTGCGCTTAACAGCATGTGGTAGACACTGCTCCATGTTAGTACCTCTAAAAAGTACCTCCTTCTTTGTAAGGGCTGTATCGCATTCCATTGTATTGCTGTACCTCTGGTCATTTAGCTCCTGAACATTTAAGTTGCTTTCCAATTTTTGCTATTACAGATAGTTCTACAGTGAATAGTTGGGTAAATATATAATTTTACACTTCTCTAAGTATATATAGAGGGTGAATTTCCAATCATGGATTACTGGGTCAAAGAGTTGGCATGCTTTAAAGTCTGGAATCTACTTCCAGATTTTCCTCCAGAAAGGGCACCAGCTTACCCTTCCAGCAGAAAGTGATTGAGCTAGTCCTTCTCAGTAGGGGACACTATTAAGTAATTGTTGTTTACCCACTCTTCTATGGAACACACTGTATAGAATCCACTTCCTCACGTAGATCCTGAGATCCCATGGCCCATTATCTAATCTAGGTTGGCTGTTCTCTAGACATTGCTTTATTATTTTCTAGCACTCAGTGTTGCTGACAGATGTCTGGTGCCTGTCGGGTTTTCATTTCTTTCTGAGTAATCTTGTTTATATCCATGCCCTTCAAACTCCTTGCTCCCAATCTCTATCTCTGTTAACTCCAACAGCAGAGTTTTGGGGTGGAGACAAGTTAGACAGTCCTAAAAAGACTCTTATGAAGACAAGGAAAACAGGAAAATTAAAGCTAAGTAGTTAAAAGAAAGAAGTAAATTTAGTGAATGGGCCGTTCAGTGAGCTGGTTATTCAGGACTGATTTTGTGTGCAGTGACTTGGAACTGTGTTTGATTTCTCCAGAAGGAAACCCCAGGTCATCCCCTTGGCCCCTGGAGCCTCAGAGTACTTTCCAGGGATTTGTCGAAGCCTTTTATTGTTTGAATCCTTTCTCCCATTCTGTCTTTCTGGGTGGATACTTGTTTAACATTCCTTTAGTGTCTTTTGACTGGGATGGTGGGAGAGTGGGGAGGTAAACCTATGCTATCAGTGCATCATTCCTTCACTGGAAGTCAATCGAACTTATTTCATTTAATTAATGAATTTTATTTAATTTATTTTTTTAAGTATGTCTTTATTGATTTCAGAGAGAGGAAGGGAGAGGGAGAGAGAGAGATAGAAACATCAATGATGAGAGAGTCATTGATTGGCTGCCTCCTGCATACTCACTGCTGGGGATCGAGCCTGCAACCTGAGCATGTGCCCTGACCAGAAATTGAACCTCCATCTCCTGGATCGTAGGTCGATGCTCAACCACTGAACCATACCACCCGGGCAATGAATTTTATTTAATTAATTTATCTATTTATATTAATTTTTATTTATTGATTTTAGAGAGGGAGAGGAAGGGAGAGAGAGGGATGGGGAGGGAAAGAGAGACATTGATTTGTTGTTCCACTTATTTATGTATTTATTGGTTGATTCTTTTTTTAAAATTTTTTATTTCTTGACTTTTAGAGAGAGAGGGAAAGGGGAAGAGAGAGAAATGTTGATTTATTATTCCACTTATGTATGCATTTATTGGTTGATTTTTGTATGTGCCCTGACAGGATCGAACCCTCAACCTTGGCATATCAGAATGATGCTCTAGCCAACCAAGCTACCCGGCCAGGGCCAGTTGAACTTATTTTAAAATCTCCTTCTGTTTGCTTTATAAGCTTAGTTTCCTGGGTGTTAGTTCTATTGATTCTGGTGGCTCTCTTGTGGGGTTGGCTTTCTTCAAATCTTTTCTTTAGTTATTTCTTCCCCCTGATGATAATCGTTATGCTCTGTTGTGTATTTCTCTTTCTTTAATGACTAACTTAGTAAAAAAAAAAACACAAGTTTAGAACTGATATTTATCTATCAATTAAAAAACAACAACCAATCATTCCCTACCTACTCAATATCAGAGCTTTCACATGATTTTCATTCCTTAATCCCAGGTTATTTTTCTTCAATTTCATAAACCTTTTTGTATCAATTTTATTAAATTTTACAACTACATTATTAACACTTATTAAAATGGGCCTGTCAAGTTTGTGTAGATTCATTGCTTACTACTATTTCATGCATGTCCCTATAAAAGGGAAAAAAGCTACCTTAAATCTGTCCTGGAACAAGGCAGGGAACAATGAACCAATGGATGGATATATGACAGATTATTCATTTGGATTGCCTCAACCTGGATTAAGCCCTCCCACAGCCGCCTGCTGGGCTTTCAGGACCATCGTGTTTTTCAATATCTGTTCTGTGTGTCAATCCCTCTTAGTGCTCTGTTTCTCACCTATACAATAAAAGAAGTACTAGAGGTGTCCTGTGAGGTATTGGGAAGAAGGAATTATCCCCTCACTAGCCTCATAGAGACCCAGCCAGCACCCCCACTCTAGCTCCACACGCAGAACCAACTCCTAACCCTAACTTCCAAGTCTCCCACTTTATTCAGGAGAAACACTAAGCTCCCCAACCTGGCCTGATGCTCTTGGCAGCCTTACCTAGCTCCCACCAACTTAAAACCCCATGTCCCCTCTGGGCCTCCCAAAGTCACAGGATTTGTCCTGCTTACCACCTTGGTCACAGGCAGGCAGATGGGTGGGTGGGCATGACCTAGAGTTCCCATGGAGTCAGAAGCTCTCAGGGGCTGAGATAGATCCACTAGCTCTCAGGGTTTCAGAGCTAGACCTGTGGGTGGGCATTGAGGGGGCAGCAATATTTGCTAAGGGAGGAGTTCCAGTAAGAGATGAAATGAATGAGTGAGGTAATGGGTAAATAAATGGAAGAATGAATGAATGCATGAATTTAAGGGGAAAATAATGAGAGAATGAATGAGTGGTTGAACCAATTGTAGCTGTGCGTTCGGGGTGTCTGGTGGATTGACTCCTCAATCTCCCAATCTCTTTTTTTCTCTGCCCCCAGTGTGCTCTATTTTTCCATCCACCGCTATGAGCAGGGTAGGTTCTGGCCCCACCTGAAGGCTTCTGACTGGTCCACCACAGGTTTTGGGCAAGGCCAGGGATACACCATCAATGTGCCTTGGAACCAGGTCAGTGTCTGCCCACCCATTGCCCCCAGAGTGAGGCTCACCCCTGCCCTTCAGTGGTTCGAGGCAGAGGGCAGAATGTCCCTATCTCACCATTGTGTGCCTCTGTCTGCAGGTGGGGATGCAAGATGCTGACTACATTGCCGCTTTCTTGCAAGTCCTGCTGCCAGTCGCCCTTGAGGTCCTGGGAGTCTGGGATGATTTGGGTCAGGGGTGACTTTGAGGGGTGGGCCATGAGGAAAGGTGGCCTCATGTAGTCCTTTCCCCCCCCTCAGTTCCAGCCCCAGTTGGTCCTGGTGGCCGCTGGATTTGATGCCCTCCAAGGGGACCCCAAGGTAAGTCAGGCTTTCTGGAATGGCAGGTAGGCAGAAAGGGGCTTCATGGAGACAGGCTGACCCTCCATGTTCCCCCAGGGTGAGATGGCCGCTACTCCGGCAGGGTTCGCCCAGCTAACCCACTTGCTCATGGGACTGGCAGGCGGCAGGCTGATCCTTTCTCTGGAGGTAAGTGATTCACTTCACCTCTGAGCCCGTGAATCCTAGAGGACTTAAGAACAAAGCTTTCAAGTCCAGCAGGAGTTCCTGTCCCAGCATTTCTACTCCCTAACTGGATAACCTCACCTAAGTCACTGAACTCCCTTGTATAACACTAGTAATAATCATCATAACACTGGTTAGTGAGCGAAATGAAGTCACCCTCTAAATTTCTTGTTGCTTGACATGTAGTCAGCACCCTAATGGTAGTATTACTACTACTCTTCCCTGGTAACATCTGGTTCTTTCCTAACCCCCCTCACCCTATTCTCCTAGGGTGGCTATAACCTTCGCTCCCTGGCTGAGGGAGTCAGTGCCTCGCTCCACACCCTTCTGGGTGACCCTTGCCCCATGCTGGAGTCCCCCGGTGCCCCCTGCAGGAGGTGAGCCCAGGTGGTGAAGGGGAAAGTGGGACCCTTACTGCCCACCTTGGTGCCATTTGATCACACTTTCCCCTGCCCTGCCTTCCAGTGCCCAGTCATCACTGTCGTGCACTCTGGAAGCCCTGGAGCCCTTCTGGGAGATCCTTGTGAGATCAGGTAGGAAGCACCAAGTGGGTTTAGTGGGGAGTCAGGGATGGAATGAGCCATGGGGGAAGACTGTCTTCTAGAATCCGCTCTGACTTTCCTGGGCTGTCTTAGTGGGAGACTGTCAGGCCCTCTCTCTCACTGTGCCTGGTTTCAGGCCTCCCACTCCTTTTTCCATTTGGGTAAACTGAATTCCTGAGTATTACAGTAATCCAAGGTGGGGGAGTAGGGTGAGTGTGGCTTCCTCTTGCAGGTGACTCCCTGGAGGAGGACAATGTGGAGGGGGACAACAACGAGGAAGAGGAAGAGGAGGGACCATGGCCACCCCCTGCGCTCCCAATCCTGATGTGGCCAGTGTTGCAGGCTCGCACAGGGCTAGTCTATGACCAACAGATGATGGATCACTACAACTTGTGGGACAAGTATGCAATTGGAGAACTGGGCTAAGTGGGCGGGGGTCTTTCCCCCTCCTCAAGCACTAAGCCCTGCCTCTGTGCCCCCACCTCCCAGCCTTCACCCGGAGGTGCCCCAGCGTGTCTCACGGATCATGTGCCGTCTGGAGGAGCTTGGCCTTGCTGGACGCTGTCTCATCCTGCCCACACGTCCTGCCACAGACGCTGAGCTGCTCACCTGCCACAGGTGAGACCCTTATGCCTGGGGGTGGGATGGGGCCTCAGTGCACACTTGCCTCGTGGGGGCTAGAGCCTGGGTGTGAATTGCTGCTGGGAGTCAGAGAGGGGCAATGGAGAGGACAGAACCACCTGACTATCCCCAGTGCCCCCTCTGTGCCTCCAGTGCTGAGTACGTGGCTCGTCTACGGGCTACGGAGAAAATGAAAACCCGGGAGCTATACCGTGAGAGTGCCAACTTTGACTCCATCTACATCTGCCCCAGCACCTTTGCCTGTGCACAGCTGGCCACTGGTGCCACATGCTGCCTTGTAGAGGCTGTGCTGGCAGGAGAGGTATGGCTACTTTGGGGTGGGGCTCTGACTCAGAGAGGCAGGCCTGGGGGATGGAGAAAGGCTACTCTGAGAAAGTTGGGCAGGGCCTGAGGAAAGGGGGCTGAGGAGGAGACCCCTGCTCACCAGACACCTTGCTCACTAGGAAGTGCAACCATGGGGGTGGGGCTGTGCGGCTGGGCTCCCCTGGCAGCTGGTAGTGGAAGGGTGGGAGAGAGGGAAGAAGAGAAGCAAGGGGACAAGGAGAAAGAAAGCAGTGAGGGCAGTGGTTTGATCTGGGCTCTCTGCTCCTCCCCCCAGGTTTTGAATGGTGTTGCCCTAGTACGTCCTCCAGGACACCATGCAGAGCAGGATGCTGCTTGTGGTTTCTGCTTTTTCAATTCTGTGGCTGTGGCTGCTCGCCATGCCCAGTCCATCAGTGGGCATGCACTGCGGTGAGGGCTCCCCAGGCCCCCCAGCTCAGTGCTTACTCAGTAGGCCCCATGGTCCAGTCCCCAGGACTTACCCAGATAAATTCAAGGGTCCAGTAGCCTAGTACTTCCCAGAAAAGGACTGAGGATCTAGCTTCTCATTGCTTACTTGGATAAGACCCCAAGACTGTGGTACCCAGGTGCTATGAAACAGAATCCAGGGTCCCTTCCCAGCATTTCTGGCCCCTGATGATTATCCCAATAGAACCCAGGGTCCAAGCCCCCAGTGCTTACCCACACAGGGCCTAGGGTCTGCCCTTGAGTGCTTGTTCAGGACCTAGCCTTCGCTGTAATCCTTACTTTGATAGGACCCACAAACTTGCCACCCAACACTGTCTCTAGGGACCCAGTATCCAGCCACCCACAGTATATACCCCTGTAGACAGGCCCCAGGGTCTAGCCCCTGCCTTCTCCCAGGGGGCCAGTGTCCTGGGTAACTGACAAGCTATCCGTCCCCAGGATCCTGATTGTGGACTGGGATGTCCATCATGGAAATGGAACTCAGCACATATTTGAGGAGGACCCCAGGTGAGGAGCTGGGGCAGGGAGTAGAGTGCAGCCAGGGAGGTGGGTCGGCCATGCTTCAGGGGTGCCAGGCTGCTAACCAGGCATGGCCCCCTCCCCACCCTGTCTCTGGCAGTGTGCTGTACATTTCCCTGCACCGCTATGATTATGGCACCTTCTTTCCCATGGGGGATGAGGGTGCCAGCAACCAGGTGGGCCGGGCCATGGGCACGGGCTTCACTGTCAACGTGGCCTGGAATGGGCCTCGCATGGGTGACTCCGAGTACCTGGCTGCCTGGCATCGTCTGGTGCTTCCCATTGCCTATGAGGTACGCTTCAGGATGTATGCAGTACAGCTGGGTGGGTAGCTGGGAGGGAAGCAGACATGTGTCTGACTTCTGGGTGGTCCTGTGAGACAAACACCAATGAGGAGCGGGGAGTGATTGTGATGGCCTTTGCGTATGTGACTGCCTTCTCTGTGTGCAACTTTGAGGGACCTCTGGGTGTGCTGGTGTGGTCTTTGTATTCCTAGCTGTGTGTGTCCTATGTGTACACCATCACCAGTGCCTGTCTGTATGTGACGGTGGTCCCATGTGACTGCTGTGTGGAACTGCGTGTGCAAGGTGGGGAGGAGTTTGAGTGTGTGAGACTGCACAGGTGGCTATTTCTACCACCATTTCTCTATGTGATGGGCGCTCTTTCTGTGACAGCTGGTGTATGACTTTCTGCATGTGGAAGGCTGTGTGATAGTCATCTTTCTGTTTGCTATGGCTGTTTGTGTGTGTCTCTCTCTGACTGGAGATGGCATGTATATATTTGCCTGATTCTGCATGAGTGGCTGTAGGTAACCACCTTCTCCATATGTAAACTGTGTGTGTCTGTGGCAGATTGTATGTGTGTGACTAACTCAGAAAGCAGATAAAAGCGTCATCTCTGACCTCTGCAGATGTCCATGTTCAGATGTGTATGTGTGTCTGATGATGCACGATGGCTGTGACTACCTTCTCTGTGTGTGTAACTGTGAAATTGTATGTGTGACTGTGTGTGTAAGTGACCACTTGTGGGTGCAACAGTGTGTGTGTGACTGTTGTGACTATATAGTGATGGCACATGTATGATTGTCCCTTGCAGGGGTGACTGTGGATTACTATTTCCTCTGTGAGAAACTGTGTGCATGGCTAGTACAAAGTGTAGTCCGGTCTGTATGGGACTGTCTGTGTGCAGGTGTGTGACTGTATGTGACCACTTTCTGTGTGTGGCACTTGAATTGTCATTTTCTGTGATGAAAGTATGCGTGTACCTCTCTTTGGCACTGTATGTATAAAACCTTGTGTCTTGTGCATGTGTGTCATATGTTTGACCCAGGGAAGGGAACATGTACCTCTTGATCTCATCCTTGGGCATGTGTGTGAGGACATATCTCTGTCTCTCTGTGTCTTATGTCACCATCTCTTGATGGCTGAGTCTCCACATTTCAGAACTCTGCCTCATGTCTGTCCATTGCTAGTGTTTTGTGTCGCTAAATCTGTGTCTGATGTGTCCATGACTCTCCATCCTTCTCCATGTCTCTCTGTCTTGTGTGTCTATATCTTCCCCTTCCTGGTTTCAGGGTTTTGGTCTTGTGTCTCCCAGCCTCCAAGTCCCATGTCTCCATCTCTCTGACTTGCATCTTCATGTCTTCATTTGTCCTCGTCTTAGTGTCTCTGGGTCTACCTCACCTACTATACACCCAAGCCCCCACCCTCATGCCCATGCATTTCTTCTCTCCCTGCCTCAGTTTAACCCAGAACTGGTGCTGGTCTCAGCTGGCTTTGATGCAGCATGGGGGGACCCGCTGGGAGGCTGCCAGCTGTCACCTGAGGGCTATGCTCACCTCACTCACCTGCTGATGGGCCTTGCCAATGGCCGCATTATCCTAATCCTAGAGGTAACTCTTGGTCCCTCTACCACTGTGGGAGGTGGTTTGGAAGACTTGGAGTCCTGCCTTTCCTGCTAGCTGGCTGCAACACTGGGGGCGATCTCCTTTGAGTGTCCCCACCTGGAATTGTTGGCACATACTGAGCATTAATAATAACACCAGCATTATCAACTTTCATTGAGCACTCACTATGTGCAAGGCACTCTTCTGACATTTTACATGTATTATTAATTCACTGACAAAGCAGCCTTCTGAGATGGAGTCCACTGACCTCATCATTTTCCTCTCTCAGGATCAGGGAAACTGAGGCACAGAGAGATATAATGACTAACCAGAGGCCGCACATTTAATAATGGCAAAGCTAGGGCTTGAATCCAAGCAGCCTGACTCCAGAGTCTATCCTTTTTACCACTACTTAACTGCCTCTATCAAGTTCCTGAGACAGAGTAAATTCACTGACCTTTTGTAAATTATTCAGTGTCCCTACCCCCTGAGCCTAGTTTCCTCATCTGTAAGATGGGGCTGGCTAATCATGGAAGAGTGCCTCACATATGATAAGCACTGTAGAAGTGCTGTAGCTTCTGATTATTATGAACTGTTCATACAATAGTTTGAACAGCAGTCTTATGTGCTTGTTTTCACTACTTTACAGATGAGAACAGTAAGTCACAGAGATTAATTGGCTAGGAAAAAGTCTCACAGTGTGCCCAGACTGCTTGTGGCAGGGCAGGGTGATGGTTAAGAATATGGACTCTTTACCCAGCCAGTGTGGCTCAGTGGTTGAGTGTCAACCCATGTACCTGGAGGTCATAGTTCAATTCCCAGTCAGGGCCCAGGCCCAGGTTGTGGGCTCGATCCCCAGTATGGGGTGTGCAGGAGGCAGCCAGTTGATAATTCTCTCTCATCATTGATATTTCTCTTTCTCCTTCTCCCTTCCTCTCTCTAAAATAAATAAGAAAACTTTTTTTTAAAAAAGGGATATGGACTCTTTCATCAGATAGCACAGGTTCTGAGCCCAGAGCTGCCTCTTCCCAGATGTTAGGATCTCAGACAAGTTATCTAACCACTCTGAGCCTGTTTCTTTATCTGTAATAAGAGCAGAGACTAGGTTTCCTATAGAGTATGAGAAAAAGGGGTTCCCATACCAGGTCAGGATAGGGGTTCATGTGGAGAGAAAAAACAGTTGTTCCTGTACTAGGTTTGGGTGCAACCAGGGGTTCCTATACTGTGAAGACGCATTCCTACACAGACTGAGCATGTGTGGTTTGAGGATTGAGTTAATGTGCATAAGGTCCTTAGAACAGGGCCTAGCATACAGCAAGCACTTAATGAACAACAGCTTTTATTGATGTTATTGTTATGAGTATTATTGTTATTGTGGTTATCATTATCTTGCATTTTACATCACAATTTATCCCCCTCAACAACCGCCTTACACAATGGGTGCTACCCATCTGACAGATGTGGGTTCTATTCACTTGTCCCCAGTTGCCACCCTCCAGACTTGCAGGACCTGAAGGCGGGATTGGAAAGCAGGAAATCTTGCCTCCCAAATTCTCTGAGGACACTCCATCATCCTTTCACTCTCTTTTTCCTTAAAAAGGGTGGCTATAACCTGACATCCATCTCAGAGTCCATGGCTGCCTGTACCCGCACCCTCCTTGGGGACCCGCCACCACTGCTGACCCTGTCTCGGCCTCCACTATTAGGGGCCCTGGAATCAATCACTGAGACCATCCAAGTCCATCGCAGATACTGGCGCAGCTTGCGGACCACAAGTGAGTGGGCATGGGGAATTGGGGAAAATGGATGGGGGGCTCGGGGGAGGGCAGGTATTAGGGGCAAGAGAGGGGATAGCACCCATACTCAAGGATCTCCCTCCCATGGTTCCAGAGATTGAAGACAAGGAGGGACCCTTCAGTTCTAAGTCAGTCGCCAAGGAGGCACCCCAACCAGCCAATCCTGGGTCAGCTGAGAAGCTGACCACACTAGAAGAGAGCATTCTGGATGCAGGCATAGGGAAGGCCACATCAGCATCGTCTGTGCAAGAGTCCACTCCAGCCCAAACTAAGTCAGAGACAGCTATGGTAGAGCTCACTCAGGACCAGTCCTCAGAGCCAGCTAGTGGTGAAACTACGCTGAACCATACCAACTCAGAGGCAGCCACAGGGGGAGCCATGCTGGACCAGACCACTTCAGAGGAGGCTGTGGTAGGAACTGAGTTGGTCCAAACCCCTCAAGCCTCATACACTGATAACCAGACTCCTTCAGCCTCACCTGTGCAGGGAGCCACACCCCAGATATCCCTCAGTACGATGATTGGGAATCTCAGGACCTTGGAACTAGACAATAAGGCTCAGGTAAGGCCCACCACCACACCCAGGTAGGGGGAAAAGGGGGGCAACCATCGGGACTCTGAGATACATGTCTTGCCTCTGTGTATCCAGGAGGCCCCAGAATCTGAGATCCCAGAAGAGGAGAGGCTATTAGGAGAGGCAGCTGGAGGTCAGGACAAGGAGGATTCAGCACCAATGCAGGCCTTTGGGGACATTGACCAGGTGAGCTCAGGGAGTGGATGGAACTGTGGCTTCCTTCTTTTACCCACTTGTGCCTCCAGGTAGGATCATGTGATGCAAGAACATATAAATGGGGAGATGTATTCCTAGCTTACTCAGTTTCACCCACCCAGGCCATGTTTTATGCCGTGACACCACTGCTCTGGTGTCCCCATTTGGTGGCAGTATGCCCCCTTCCTGAAGCAGGCCTGGATGTGACCCAACCTTGTCAGGACTGTGGAGCAGTCCAGGAGAACTGGGCGTGTCTGTCTTGCTATGAGGTATGCAGCAGAGAAAGGGGGTGGGGCTGAGGTTGTCCCAGGAGCAAATCATAGGTGGGTGCTGATCTCTGCCCAACATTCACTCCCTAACCTCAGGTCTACTGCAGTCGTTACATCAATGCCCATATGATCCGGCACCATGAAAGTTCAGGACATCCGCTGGTCCTCAGCTACGTTGACCTGTCTACCTGGTGTTATCCATGTCAGGCCTATGTTCACCACCAGGTGAGCCCTAGGCAGGATCCCCTAATATGCGCACTCACTCCCCCCCCCTCCACATACCTTCTGTAATTGGATAAGGGGAAAGTGGAGGCCCTTCTGCATGTGGGATAGTCCAGGAGCCAGGTTGGGTGAGGGCTGGAGTGGGGGCAGCCTCCTGGCTGAGGTGGAAGGGTCCGCACTCTCCTTTACCTACCCTTTCTTGCCCCCTCAGGTTCTCCTAGGTGTGAAGAACGTCGCCCACCACAACAAGTTTGGGGAAGACATGCCCCACTCACACTAACTCCCAGAACGTGCTCCTCTTCTCTACCTTCTGAGACCCAAGATAGACCAGCCTTGGTTCATTCCAGCCTGAACCTTGGATGAGGGGCAGCTTTATTCCATCCTTCCTGAAAACCCGTTACAACTCCCCAAGGGTGCTGATTTAAGTTTAAATACCTGTAAGAAGACTATGATGATTAATTGTAGCTCTCCCCCTGCCCACTGCCTGCTCCAGGGACTCCATCTACTCTTCCCTAGAAAGAGGGACAGCTCAGTGTCCTCAAGAGGGGGCCAATATCAAGAAGATGATACTTTGGAGGGAGGGGGGATCAACTGGCAGGTATGGTAGAGTTGCATATGTAATAAAGTACAAGCTGTTACAAACCTGGAGAAAGCCTTTTAATCTTGAGTGGGAGAAGAACCCCACACTCCTGGCCAACAGAGCTGATGAGTATAGCAGAAATGACGGCATGGGTCTTTGTCAGGTAAACCCCATGCCCAACCAACACCCAAAAAGCCAACTGGAAATAGAGCAAACAGCTTGACTGGCTCCACTATGGATTAAATGGGGGAATCTGTGAGAAAATTAGTGCCTTAGAAAAAGGAGCCTCACAACCAGTCCCAGCTACACCCTGGACTGAGAAGGCAAGGAAACTATCAGGAAGTGTCCTCACCAGGCCTCAGTCTCTCCCATCTGTTTTTTTGTCTTGATTTGAGCAAGGGGGATGTCCAGGTTTAAAATACTTAAATTTAGTAGCCATGAGTAGCTTCTTGAGGGAAGGTGTGCCTACTGTGGACCAAGGGCGGGGGAACTGGAGGATAATTTCGGGGTTTTATTTCTCCCACGTGAGAATTAATTTGGCAACTCGAGTCCAGGGCTGAGGTTTCCTGGGTTTTTTTTTCATGGCCACATTATGGCCCCAAGATGACCATCAGAGCTCCACTCAGTCAAGAAGGAGGGGAATGGGGGAGGGAAAGGGAGCTGTGGCCATCTCAATCCATCCTTTAAGGAACATTCTGGATGTCCCACCGAATAACCCCTGCTTACATCTCATTGGTCAGAACTGTGCCACATGACTGATAGCTGCAAGGGAGTCTGGGAAATGTTTTAGGCTTGACACATGTCTACCTCATACCAGGTTCTTTATGCCCTGACAAAATAACCACTCCTCTGCCGCTCTATCCCTCCAGGAACGGACACAACACTCTGGCACCTCTTTCCCTCCAGGAACAGACACAATCCTCTCCCAAGCTACCAAAAAGCCTTCTTGAGGCAGTATAGGCTCCATGGACTCAAAGAGGCCCTCCCAAAACATTCCCCAAAGTCTAGCCACTCAGGTCAAAAATCCGACACCCCCCACGCACTAAAAACCCAAAACCGCAGCCCTGATTGCGAGCAAGGTAAGGGTGAGATGCAGCAGGATGCGGAGAGCATGCAAGGAGGTCTGGCCGCTGGCGGCGTACCCCAATTTGACTTCCTTGGCTTGCACCAGCCGGCCGGGGCAAGACCCGCGCTCACCCCAGGCTGGGGGCAAGGGGAGGGGATGTGCGGGTGGAGGGGCCTGAGGGCGGACCATGCGCATGCGTATCCCCCGCCCTCCGCTCCAGGGCTGGTATTGCACCTCTTCCACTGTCGGTCCTGTCAGAGCTGCAGTGAGTTCGGGTCCCAGCACAACCTCCTCTCCAGGACCCAGGTGAGCCACTGGACGGGCCCTCAGCCCAGCCCAGCCCAGCCCAACCCCGACCTGGGAGGGCTCTCCACCTAGGGCTGTTGGAGCGCGACTGAAGTGGGGTTTATTCCCCTTCTGCCGCTTCTCTTCTGGGGTCCAGCCACCACATCCCAGCCCCTCCGGCCTCTGGCTTTGTGGAGGCCGAGCTGGGCCAGGGGCCTTGCAGGGCGGGAAGCGGGGCTTCCGACCCTGCAGACCCAGCCTCGGGGTGAGGGGTCCCTTCCCCTGCCCTACCTCATCTCCCCTAAAGAAAAACTGGCCAAGATGGTCCAGACTGATCACAGGGTCAGGGTTTTAAGGTGAAACTTGGGGGTCACTCCTCCCTGTCTCAAGCTTTCCACCGCACCTGGCTTAGTCACAGGGAAATGCGGTTGAGGTTGTCCCAGGCTGTCCCTGAAAGGGGAGTTGTAAGAGCTAACTTTAGGGTGGTCCCCCCAACCCCCACTCTCCCTGAATCTATGCCACCCCCAACCCACCCCCCACAGGTAGTTAGGCGAGCACAAAGGACACACAAAGGATGTGGTCCAGGCAGTGGGGATGGGGGTGGGGTGCAGTGGGGTGGGGGAGGGGGACCTCAGGGTCTTAAGAACCCCATAATGACACTCCAATAGCACTTGGCACAGCAAGTGGTTCTGTATTACTTGTGAAGGTTGAGACCTCTCTTCTGTTGATTTCTAATGGACTGTGGGACTTCAGGCTTGTCACCATCCCCTCACTTCTCTGAACATCCATCCTTTGCTGTTCCTCATTGATAAAGTGGCCCCGGGGATGGTAGCCCACACCTCATCACAGTGTCAGGAGGACTCAGTGTAGGCTTGGCAGGTGGGTCACCTGGCACGAGCTAGGTTCTCAGTAAATAATACCTAGTGCTTTTAGTATCATAGTCACAGTCATGGCGACTTGCCAAGAGGGAAGAGCCCATCTCACATGTCCCCACCCTCAAATAATGGCACCCTCAGATTTCCATCTGCACAAGCCCAAAATTGAGGAGTCATTCTTGACCCCCTCCCCTGCCTCTTAATCTCAGCAAATCCTGCCAGTTAATTCCACCTTCAGAATATACCAGAATCCCACCTCTCCTTTCCACATCCACCACCATTGCCTGCCAGAACTACTGCAGTGGCCTCCTCACTGCTTCCTCCCTCACCCCCTCCTCTCAGTTTATCCTCACAACTAAATCTCCCTCTTTTTGTCTCCTCAACTTTGGGGACCCCAGGACTCTGTCCTGTTTAACTCTTTCCTCATCATGGCACTCTTTCTGGGCGAGCACATCCAATAACTTTTCAGGGATCTCTCTGGGCTGAGGACCACACAGCCGGATCTTGCTTCCCCATTCTGACCTCCAGCTTTGAAACTCAACGGAAACCCCTGCGGACACCTGAAACCCCCCATCTATCCCCAAAATGCCATTGCTCCCGGGTTTCCTGGAAGAGTTGTATCAGCCATTAAAATGCATTTCCTGAGGCCACACATTGAACTAAAATCAGGTTGTGTATTGAATGAGGTAACTTAGCAGTGATTCGCTATTAATAGATAACACTCATTTCATTGAGCGCCTGCTGTGTGCCCAGCCTCTTCTAATTGCTTGGTAATTTACTTGCTTATCTTGTTTATTGTCTCTTTCTCACTTTTAGAATCTAATCCTCCCAAGGACAGAGACTTTATTTTGTTCTCTGCCAAATCCCCCACTACACCTCCCCCCCATCCCCTTCCATCACAATACCTGGTATGCTGGGAGCTTCTGGAAGTAATGAATGAAAATTGAATCATAACAAAAATGCTAACATTAACCAAGCACCTTCTGCATGCTTATCACCTGTTGCTGAAATATCTTGTTTTCTGTCTTCCTGACTAGATGGTCACATTCTTGAGGGGCAGGGTTTGTTATCTATTTTCTCCCACCTTGCCACACAGTAGGTTCCCAGTAGCAGCAAGTTGAATAAGTAATAAAGACTGAATTTTAGATAATGGCTAACAGACCTCATAATTTGCTTATTTATTTGGTTCATTGTCCCCACCTTTTAGAGCATATACTCCCTGGAGGCAGGACTATTGCTCAGCTCTTACTGTATGACAGGCATTGTGCTGGGCTGAGGTTCAACGGTTCAAAATTCTGCATCAAAACTGACAAAATCCCTGTTATCCCTCCGGAGTGGGGCAAGACAGCTAATGGGCAGGGGGGTTCTTTTTGGGTTGACGAAAATGTTCTAAAATTAGATTATGGTGATGATTGCACAACTCCGTAAATATACTAAGTCACTGATTGTACACTTTAACTAAGTTAACTTTATGCTATATAAAGTGTATCTCAACAAAGCTGTTTTTAAAATCCCTGCCTTCACAGAGTTTATGCCCTAGAAGGGAATGAGAGAAAGAGAATAAACAACATAAGTAATGTATATAGCATATTAGGTGATTAGCACACACTGGGCACTCAGTAAATGTTGACCCAGTGACACCAACTGCCCCCCTGTGCCCCCATGGTCTCCTTGCCTAACCTACTGCCCGCCCCATGCCCCCCCCCTTGTCTTTCTTCTCTTCCCAGCCGCAGGGCTTACTGTCTACATCTCTTCCCTGAGTATGGCACGGCCAAAAAAGCCTAGTGTGCTTGATCTGGGCCTGGGCACGTGGGGCCTTGGTGCCCAGGAGGAGAGCCACAGGGCTCAGGCATCTTCCAGAGGCAAGCAGCTGCCGGAGTACAAGGCGGTCGTGGTGGGCGCAAGTGGTGTGGGCAAGAGTGCACTCACCATCCAGCTGAACCACCAGTGCTTTGTGGAAGACCATGACCCCACAATCCAGGATTCCTACTGGAAGGAGGTGACCCTGGACCATGGGGGCTACATTTTGAATGTGCTGGATACAGCTGGGCAGGCCACTCATAAGGCCCTGCGTGACCAGTGCTTGGCTGCTGGGGATGGTGTGCTGGGTGTCTTTGCCCTTGATGACCCCTCATCTCTAACCCAGCTGCAGCAGATGCGGGCCACCTGGGGCCCTCACTATACCCGGCCCCTTGTCCTTGTGGGCAACAAGTGCGACCTTGTGACCACCGCTGGAGATGCTCACGCTGCTGCTATAGCCCTCGCAAAGAGCTGGGGGGCCCCCTTCGTGGAGACCTCAGCCAAAACACGGCAAGGTGTAGAGGAGGCCTTTTCCCTGCTCATCCATGAGATCCAAAAGGTCCAGGAAGCCATGGCAAAGGAGGCTGAAAATAAGTCACGGCACCAGAAGACCATGTGCCACTGTGGCTGCTCTGTGGCCTGAAGGTTTTGATCAAGAAAAGTGGACCATCCCCCAGGCCATGGTGATGCTTCCTTGATATGAGAAACCCGAGCAACTAGCTGTGTGGAACACTGGGTGTATTTAGGATAGATGGACCCCTCCTCTGAGGAGGTTTTCGTTCGGTGGTGGGCTTTTGGTAATCTGGAACATACTGTTGGTTCTGTTTTGTCACGTTCAGAGATTCTGAGCAAAATTAAATAAATGGTGTTCTCAGGTTTCAAAGCTGCCATCATGCCAAGCATTATGTGGGTGGGTGTGAAACTGGTGAGAATGTTACTTGAATTATGAGAACTTTCATTCAAGAAATGTGGGAAAGCCTGCTTTGTGCCAGGCCTTACTTTGGGTGCAAAGGATGTAGAGGCAGACAAGACACACACAAACAAATCCTTGTACATATGGCATAAGGCTATGTATTAAAGGCAGGTGAAGGGAGAAAGCATGACAGGGCGGTAAAGGAAAGCCTTACTGAGTAGGTGACATTTGAGCAAAAACTTGCAGATAACTAGGGGTAGAGGGAACAGAAACTGCAAAGGCCATGACCACAGACCAGCTACGAACACTCCCAACTCCCAATATCTTCAGGACTAGGTAAGGGTACAGATAGATCGGCTTCTATAGAAATAAATATTTAAACATTACAAATCAAGCTAACAAATGTAAAGAAGATATGTCCTGTCATTCTACCTTGACAAATAACACTTTCTTAATGACCTGGAGGCCCAGATTCTAATTTCTGGTACTGCTCAGTTTCATGCCAAGATGTGAACTGGTTGGGAAGGTTGAGCCCTGGCTTTGCATTTCACTCCCCTTTCTCTTAAGCCGGTAGCTTGAAAGTGGCACCAAAGCCTTCTGGGCTCCGCATGCCCGAGTGAGGCCTAGAAGTGGGGCACAGACTAAGGGAGGGGTCTCTAACAAGTTGGACCGAGGCCAGGGGCCGCTCTTTCTCATCTAAGAGCTGCCAGCACCACCCAGCCCACCAGCCCCTAGAAACTGCCACTCACAGACAAGTGCATAGCTGCTTCATTTCATATTTATTGTGGGGCTAGGGTTGGCGATCTTGGGGGTTCAGAGAGCAGTAACTGCTGCTGGTGGGGACCTGCAGGTGTCAGGGGAGGGGTGGCCATGGGCCCTCACTGGCGGAGGAGCAGTGGTGCTGGCCAAATAGCAGTCTTGCCAGCGGGGAGCAGTCGGGTGTCGGAGGAGGAGCGGCCAAGGGCCCTTGCGGGCGGGGGAGCAGTCACGCAGACAAAGACCAGTCGGGGTGTAGGGGGAGGGGCAGCCCTGGACCCGAGGGCACGCAGAATCCTGGCGGTGCTCAGGCCGGCAAGAGGCGGCGCGCCGGGGGCGCGGGGGTCTCCAGGCGTTTCACGCGCAGCAAGGCCCCCAGCACACCCTCAGGCGGCACTTCAGCGCCCAGATCCTGGTCGGCGGCCCGGCGGAGGCGGCGGCGTTGGGCAGCCAAAGCGTCGGAATCCGCGCTTCCCGCGAGGATCCGCCCCAACAAGTACCTGTAGGGGAGCAGAATGAATGTGTAGGCCTGTTAACGCCGGGGCTGCAGTGAAGACCTGTAGGCGTGTAAATGCCTGGGTGCTAGGACCCAGACGGCCCTGCAACCCCATACTATCTGGGGATCCGCCGTCCCCAGCCCACTGTTTTGAGACCATGTCCGTACTCCTCAGTCCTCTCCCCCAAAAACCTGGCTTCGGAGTCCCCCATCCCTGAGTCTGAGAGTGCATGTCCTCCACTGCCCGCCCCCCCCTCCAGGCATCTCTATACCCGCACCCTGGGTCCAGGGCCTCACTCCTTCCTAGGATACCAGAACCCAGGTGTTCGCCCAGGATGCAGGCGCCCGCCCACCCCGTGCCAGCTACCTCAGCAGTTCGGGGTCCACATCAGATGTGTCGTCACTGGCGTCCTCGGCCTCCGGGCCCGCTGGGCCATCGTCGTAGATTGGGGGCCGGGGTCGGAGTGCAGTGGCAGGGGCAGGGGCGGGGACGAGCTGGGCTGCGAGGGCCGCAGGGTCCAGGCGGGCGCGGAGCAGGGCGCGGGCCAGCTGCGCAGCGGGCGCGTCGGGATCGTCCTCCAGGCCCGGGGCCGGGTCGGTGGTGCGGGGAGAGCCCCAGACTCGCAACAGCTGCGCCAGGACTCGCGCCTGCTGGTCCTCGGCCTCCTGCGCCTCAGCCCGCGCCCGCTCCTGCCGTTCGGCCTCCAGCAGGTGCGCCAGCGCCCGCGCCAGCTCCTGCACGGCCTCCGCTGCCTCGCCCCGCGCCGCTGCGCGCCGGTAGCGGCGGGGGACCCCAGCTTCGCCCAAGGACGGCGAGGCTGCGCCCAGGCCGCGGGGCTCCTTCTAAAAGATGGAGTGGAGGGAAAGACGGCGTCCGTCAGGACGGGGACCCCGAACCCGGGGGTCTCCAAGGGCATCGTGGCCCCTCAAATATACGCAGGCACCCCTAAAACCACTGGAGACCCACAAATATCTCCAGACACACTAAAGGCCACAAAAGACCCCTAGACCCACCACCACCACCACTACCACCACAGACACACAGCAATTTCCTAGTGGCTCAGAACTTGGCCCAGGGTTTCTAGAGACCGGTTTCTTTATAGAATGGCAATGGTAAATAATACAGCTATAGATTTTTCTATGTTAACATTGTGTACCCTAGGAACCTATATTTGCATTTTTATAGGTTCCTATTGTCCACTTCTTTTACCCAAAAGTAGCAGACTGTTCACACCTTGCTTTTTGGAATCTATATCTACATCTGTTCCTTAAAAGCATCCTTCCCCCCCCCTTTTTCTTTTTTTCGTCTTTCTTCTGCATTGAATCCATTTTGTGTGGATGTACAATATTTAATCAGTCTTCAATTGATGAACATTTAGGGTGTTTCCAATCTTTTGCTATCTTGTAAATAATGTTGGAATGAATAACTGTTCATATATTATTTGGCATGTATGCAAGTCTACCTGTGGAATAAATCACCCAATGACTAATTTGCAGTTCAGACAGCTTTGATATAATTTCAATAAGTTTAAAGAAATAAAAGAGGGTATCAAAAGTATGAGCCAAGACATAAAACTGACCATGAATGAAGATTTGAAAAAGAAACATCTAGAACATCTAGAAATACATTTTAAATCAAATTTAAAAAAAGGGCAAGTTAAACAGAAGACTAGACACAGCATGGGAAATAACAGGATTGAACAAAGCTTGGAAACAGATCCACACATACTGACACTTGCTACATGTCAGAGGTGGCACTGCAGAGCAGTGGGGACAGGTCAAACCCCTTCAATAAATCATGCAGGAACAACTGACCCAAATTTGAGAAAATGGAAAATAAATAAATTTGACTACATTAAAATTAAGAATTTCTTTTTGTCTGAAGACACCATAAAAAGAATGAAAACTAGCCCTGGGCAGGTGGCTCTGTTAGTTGGAACATCTGGTACACCAAAGGGCGGTGAGTTTGACTCCCAGTCCGGCACATGCAGGAGGCAACCAATTGATGTTTTTCTCTCAGATCGATGTCTCTCTCTCTCTCTTTCCCTCTCTCTGTCTCTGTCTCTCTCTCTCCTTTCTTTATCTCTCTTTCTGCCTTCCTCTCTCTAAAATCAATAAAATAAACTTTAAAAAAGGATGAAAAGTAAACCAGAGTCAGAGAAGATGCCTGCAACACAAATCATCAATAAAGGGTTAGTATCCAATATTCAGAGAATGTTTAAAAGCAATAAAAAACAGGTAAAATTCATGATCAAGTATTTCACAAAAAGGAAACAAAAGCAGTTACTAAACATATGAAACATAGTGAACTTCATTAGTAATCAGGAAAATGCAAATTAAAATGCCAGTGAGATGCTATGCATAATACAGCCAAAAGATTGCTAAAAAAGTAAAAAGTCTGGTAAGGTCCACTGTTGGCATGGATATGGAAAAAAATGGAAACTCTCATACATTGTTGGCTGCAAATCAATTGCCAAAATAGCTTTGAAGAACATTTTTGCAATGTCTAAAAAGATGCACATCTCTTATGACTCACTCCTGGGGTGTTACACTCCAGCATAGTTTTTGTGCATATGCTACTGGACACAAGTTCATTAAAAATTACAGCAGCACTGTTTGTAATAGCATAAAAGTGGAGGGAGAAAAAAAAAAAAAGAAAAAGAAAATCCTGGAAATAACCCAAATGTCTACTGGCATATTGAGAATGCATCCATAAACCATGATATATACTCATATACTTTAAAAAAATTTATTAATTGATTTTCAGAAAGAGGGAGGGAGAGAAAAAGAGTAAGAGAGAGAGAGAGAGAGAGAGAGCCATTGTTTCTTTTTTTTCTTTTAATCCTCATCTGAGGATATTTTTTTCCATTGCTTTTCAGAGAGAGTGGGAGAGAGAGAGAGAAACATTGATGTGAGAGAGACACATCGATTGGTTGCCTCCCACACGCACCCGACCAGGGCCGGGGATCGAGCCTGCAACCAAAGTATGTGCCCTTGGCCAGAATCAAACCGTGGACCCTTCAGTCCAAGGGCCAATACTCTAACCACTGAGCCAAACTGGCTAGGGCCTGTTGTTTCACTTATTTATGCATTCATTGGTTAATCAGGGATTGAACCCACAACCTTGGTGTATGGGGACAACACTCTAACCAACTGAGCTACCTGGCAAAGACATTCATATACTAATGATATATTATAGGATAAAATACGGCAATAAAAAATGAATTATAAATCCTGGTTAGAAAGTCGTCCCAATATGTCAAGGTTGCAGGTTCAATTCCCATTAGGGCACATATGAGAACCAACCAATGGAACAACAAACAAATCGATCTCTCTCTCTCTCCCTTCTTTGCTCTGTCTAAAATCAATAAATAAAAATTTAAAAAAATGAATAACAAAAAAAAATTTAAAAAAAATGAATTATAGCCACACACTTCAATGTGGAGGTATCACACAACCAGTGTAGAGAGAAAAAAAGAAAAGCAGGTTGCAGAATTCCACTGGAGACTGCCTGAGACTGTCACCTTATGATTTCCTAGTGACCCCTAGTGACGACCAGAGACCAGACACCAGTATGATTCCATTTCTATGAGGAAAAACTAAACAAGATATTGTATATATCATAAGGTACAAACAAAAGTAAGGGATCGATGAACAGGAAATACGGGATAATGATTATGCAGGAGAGGGGTTTATGTGCGGAGGGGCACCCAGAGGCTTCTAAATATTGGTCTCTATTTCTTAAACTGAGTAGTGGATACTCATGGGGGTTATTTTACCGTTATTCCTTACATTGAACACATATGTTAATTATATTATGCCATATATAAAAATATTTAATAATTTTTGAAATCCTCCATCTCTGAAGAGTTGGAAGAGGATGTGCCCAAGTGCCGTTGGCACCCACCACCCCTCAGCCCCTAAGGAATCACACTCACCAGCAATCACTGCCTCACACACATTCACATGGACTAACAGGCCTTGGGATGTCACATATGCAACCCAACACTGCCACACCCACACAAAAGGAATTGCACACGGTCACGCACCACAATCGCCAAGCTGTCCAGATGCAAGGACACGCACCACCCCTTAAAGACACAATGCAGCAAACAGACATGGCTCCTCTTCCCACAATGACATAGCTGCACAAAGAAACGGGGAGAAACAGCCTCATGAACATACATACAAAATCCTAGTCACTCAGTCCAACAGAACCAAAACGCACACGGGGATACAAAGACCATGCCCCTCCCAAACAAAACCGAAATCACACACACACACACACACACACACACACACACACTGACACGCCCAAAGGTCGTGCAATCGCTATAGGATTCACAAACATGCACAGGGTGTTACTGAGAAAAGACACACAGAAGCACCCCCAGCACCACACACGCACTGCACAACCGGACCCATGACGGTACCTTTGTATGGACCCTCGGAAACGCTCACATCCAAAGACACACACTTACAAGGACACCGCGTACTTACAAAGACACCACATCCTCACCCCCCCTGTGAGCACATCACGCGGGTACACATACAGATGCACGCACCCCCTTCCTAATTACGCGCTAGTCCCATGGACAGCGCCAACCACGCCACGCGGGGAGGGATGGGCAGGGCGCGGCTGCGGGCCAAGCCCAAGATACTGCCACCCGCACACCCAGAGACCCAGCCTGGCCCCGGGGGGTGCGGGCCTGGCCTGGGCACAAACTGGCGACTGGACCCCACGCCACTCTAGCAGATGTCTCCGCACGTCCGGGGAGCTGGGGCCAGCCCCCGCCCCCCACCCCTTCCCTGACCGGGGTCGCACCTTTACCGGCCCTGCACAGAGAGCGGCGGGCGGCCGAAGTAAGCCCAGCAGCAGCAGCAGCAGAAGGCCGACGCCCCCGGCCCGCGGCCCGCCGAGCAGCGGCGACCCCGCCATGCTGCCCCAGCGAGCCGGGCTCCGGACGGGCGGACTGGCTGGCAAATGCGCAGCGCCTGGGCTAGCGGGCCAGGCTGCGGTGCTCTGCGGCTGCGCACATCGGGGGCCCCCTGCCATCCTCTGCCCACCTCCTCCCGCCACTAGACGCAGGCGCGTCCACCGAGCTCCCCGCAGCCCTTCCAGCCTGCCGGTCTCCATGGAGATGCCCAAGGGGCAAGGTGGAGAGCTGGAGACTGTGATGGCGGTTGCCATGGCACTTGGAGGTCAGTTGCCCAGGCAACACAACTTGCTGTCGCCTTAGCAGACAGACTGGAAAAATTTACTCAAATAAATGGAATGAGGGTCTGGTCCCCATCTCTCCTGCCCAGAGGAGGAGATGTATGACTTTGTTTTTGGATGAACAGTTAGGGATCACCTCTATAGACAAGGCCCTTTACAGGGCCATGGGTTCAATTCAGGTGATGTGACCATGGACAGGTCAGTTCACCATTCTAAGGCTCACCCCCTCACCTGCATAAAGGGGTTACTAGTAACTGCCTCTCATAGTGACTTTGAAGGTTTAATAAGAATGACATTGAGTAGGAACTCAATAAATGCTCCTTTCCATCCTGTCCTTGTCTCTTTGCTAGTGTCATCATCTCTCTATGGCTCTCTGCGGTTCTCTTTGTCCTTCTGTGTCCATAACTTTCTCTTCCTCTCCCATCTGTCTCTCCCTGCCTCTGACTCTTTCTCTCCCTTTATCTCTACAACCCTCCTACTGTCTCTGTCTTTTTGTCTGTATTTACCTGTCTTTCCATAGATACATAGATAGGTAGATTTTACCCATACACTATTCCAGAGAGTATTTCAAGCTACTTAAAATGACACAAACACATCAAGGGGAAGAAAACTTTAGTAAAACTTGTGTATCCATAGGGGGAAAATGTTGGGAAGGAAATGTTAGTGGTTATGTATGGGTGGGGAGATAACTAATGATTTGGCACTTTCTCCTTTACACTTTTCTCTGTTGTCCGAAAAAATGTTGCACTGAGTATGTATTACTATTATAATAAGATATTTAAAAATAAAGATATTTTTATTTTGGAGTTAAAATGAAGTATGGTAACATGGCATAAATTAAAAGTGAAAAAAAGAAAGATCTATTTCTGTTGCTATATCTAATTCATCGATTCTAACTGCCTCCATCTCCTCAGTATTACAAACAACTTTACAATGGAAATCCTTATATGCATCTTCTTATGGACCTGAAGATTAAATACCCAAAGATAGTGTAATGGACACACACTTAAGGTGGCTCCCACGATCCTTGCCTCTTGGAATTCTCATTCTTATGTAAGCCCCTCCCCTTGAGTGCATGCATGGCTAAAGGTGACCAGATGTACATGATTACATGTAAGTAATTATATTAAAAATTAGTTTGAGACAACCATCTTGTCATTTCAAGGGAAGAGACTTTAACTCTTTTGCTGGCTTTGATGAAGCAAGTGGCCACTTTGGGGAACCTCATGCAGCAAGGAACAGAGGATGGCCTCTAGGAGCTGAGGGTGGCCTCCAAGGGACAGCCAACAAGAAATTAAAGCCCTCAGTCCTTTGCCCCTGGCCAGGTAGCTCAGTTGATTAGAGCATTGTCCCGATACACCAAGGTTGTGGGTTCCATCCCCAGTCAGGACACATACAAGAATCAATCAATGAATGCATGAATGGGTGGAACAACGAATGGATCTCTCCCTCCCTCCCTCCCTCCCTCCCTTCTTCCCTCCCTCCCTCCCTCCCTCTCTTCTTCCCTTCCTCCCTTCCTCCCTCTCTCCCTCCCTCCCTCTCTCTCTCTTCTTTCCTCTCTCTCTCAAAAAATCAATTTTAAAAAAGAAATTAAAGTTCAGCCGGCATGGTTCAATCAGTTGAGCATTGACTTATGATCAATCAACGTTCGATTCCTGGTCAGGGCACATGCCCAGGTTTCGGGCTCAGTCCCCAGCAGGGGGTGTGCAGAAGGCAGCTGATCAATGACTCTCATCACTGATGTTTCTATCTCTCTCTCCCTCTCCCTTCCTCTCTCTGAAATCAATAAAATATATATATATATATATATATATATATATATATATATATATATATATATATATATATTTAAAATGAAATTAAAGCCCTCAGTCCTACAACTGCAAAAACTAAATTCTGCTCACAACCTGAGCTTGGAAGTAGAGCCTTCCCCAGTCAAACCTCAGATGAGACTGAAGCCCCAGTCAACACCTTCATTTCAGTTTTGTGAGACCCTACGCAGATAACCTGGTTAAGCAACACCTCAACTCCTGGCCCACAGAAACTGTAAGACTATGTTGTTGTATGTTGTTTTAAGCTGAGCAGTTTCTGGTAATATATAACACTGTAATAGAAAACTGGTATAAATGGAATATATAAGACCTTTATAGAGAAAATGTTAAAACTTCATTAAAAGGTACAAAAGATGATCTGAATAAATGAAGACACATTTCATGTTCTTGGATGAGACAATTTCATATTCTAAATATTTCAATGATATCCAAATTAATATATAATTTTGATATAATCTCAATTTAAATCCCAGCTGAATATGTTAAGAAAAATTAACAAGACTTATTTTTAAATGTACATAAAGAATTTACACAAAAACTTGTACACAGATGTTAAAAGCAGCATTTTTCATAATAGTCATAAAGTAGAAACAACCCAAATGTCCATCAACTGATGAGTGGATAGACAAAATGAGGTGTATATTACTCATATGACGGAATATTACTAACTCCTAAAAACAAATGTAGTACTGATACATGCTGCAATATGAATGAAACTTGAAAATATGCTAAGTGAAAGAAGCCAGACACAAAAAGCCACATACTGCATGATTTCATTTATGTGAAATGTCCAGAATAGGCAAATCCATAGAGACAGAAAGTTGATTAGTGTTTGCCAGGGGCTGGGGGAGAAGGGAATGGAATGGGGAATGACTGCTAATGGGTACAAGGTTTCCCTACTTAGTTACTTCTGAGTTAATAACAGACTATCCAGTGTTTTGTAATGAAAACCTTCTGGTATTAAATAGTGGTGATGATTGCACAACTTTGCAAGCATACTAAAAACCATTGAATCGTACACCTTAAAATGGTGAACTTTATAGTATGTGAATTATATCTCAATAAATAAATATCTATATAAAAGAATAAAGGTCTGTGATTAGCTAAATCAATCCTGCAAAAGGGGAAATATCACTTCACACTTGTCAGAATAGCTATCATCAATAAGTCAACAAACAGCCCTGGCCGGTGTGGCTCAGTTGGTTGGAGCATTGTCCTGTGCACATGCTTGGGTTGCAGGTTCAGTTCCAGTTGGGGCTTGTGCAACCAATCGATATGTGCCCTGACTGGGGATTGAGCCCGCCACCTTTTGGTGTATGGGACAACACTCCAATTAACTTGCCACCCTGCAGGGCGATAGGGAACTTTAAGGGTCTTGCTGAGATGGTCCCTTGCATGTTATACCTCCAATTATATGATCATGGCAAAGACTGTAAAGGCAGGACATGGATAGGAACCAAAGACTTGAGGCTCCTTTGAACACTTCCAAAGGGGCCATGAGCATGTTCTTGTTGTGGGTTCTTTTCTGAGTGAATTGAGCTTCTCCTGAAATGGCAGGAGAGATTGCTCAATTTTGTATTCCTGACTGGGGGTATCTCAACTTGTCTTTCCAATAACAGGGGCACACATTGCACTTAATTAAACTCTGTTATTTAGAAACTCTGTATAGTTTTAACCCTCGGAAACTTTACAGCCATAAAAATAAAAAAATAAAAAGAAACTCTACAGCCATTACTATCCCTAATCTTCAGAAAAAGTAGAGAGACTAAATGAAATTCTAAAAATAAAATCAACAAACTTCTGAGAAAGCCTCAAACTTCCAAGGGCCAAAGTGTTGCTATTAGCCTTGATGGCAATCAGACCTCATCCCCCTGGGACCACCTCTAGTTAGTTACTTTTGAGTTAATAACAGACTACCCACAGTGTTTTGTAATTTCACTTCGAACCCTAGTGTCTACCCTGTTACAGGCCAATGTGATTTAATACTACTGGAGCTCAGATGACGCCTCCAGATGTCTGCATTTCCAAAGTATCCACCTAAACAAAACCTGCATGATCAAAGGGAAAAACACCCTGGAGCAGCAATGGAAAAAAACATTAACAGACTTCAAACTGAGGATTCTTGGGAATTCTCCAGAAGCTAATGACTGCAGAGGTGCTTAGCTTCTGCCAAGACCACCGAACAAGATTAATTTTCTGATATAGTCAATAATATTCTGACCTGGCTGGGTAGCTCGGTTGGAGCATCGTCTGGATACTCCAAGGTTTTGGGTTCAACCCTGGGTCAGGGCACATACAAGATTCAACCAATGAATGAATAAATAAGTGGAAAAGCAAATCAAAGTTTCTCTCTCTTTGTCTTTCTCTCTCTCGCCCTTCCTCTCTTTCTCTAAAATAAAAAAATATGCCCTGCTGGTGTGCTTAGTGGTTGAACTTCGACCCCTGCACCAAGAGGTCACTGGTTCGATTCCCGGGCAGGGCACATACCTGGGTTTTAGGCTCAATCCCTGGTAGGGGGTGTGCAGGAAGCAGTTGATTGATATTTCTCTCTCAGATGTTTCTCTCTCTCCCTTCTCCCTCTCCCTTCTCTCTCTCTAAAAATTAATAAAAACATATTTTTTAAAATAATAATAATATTGTAATAACTGTGATATTGTCAGGTGGGTACTAGACTTATCTGGGTGATCCTTTTGCAAGGCACATAAATATCTAATCACTATGCTATACACCTGAAACTAATATAATATTGTAAGTTAACTGTAAATGAAAAATAAATTTAAAAAAACTAATTTTCTGATTCTTTAGCACTTTTCTTTGTATTTCACTATTAATTTTAACTATTATTGTATCTTGAAACCCTCTAGTAAGCAAATAAAAAATCTCTTAGTATGATTTCCCTTATCCTCACCCTGTTACCTTTGATCTCCTGTGGTCTCCTCTGTCATTTAAGAAAAAAACCGCAAAACTCATGTTTTCTCAGACAGGCTACAACTCTGAATTTGATTGCTTAATATCTCTCTCTCTCTCTCTCTCTCTCACGCACACCTGAAACTTACAAAAATTTAATACCTCAGAAGGGAGATTTCTTTCTTTCTTTTTTAAAATTTATCTTTATTGTTGAAAGTATTACAGAGGTACCCTTTTTCCCTCCATTGATCGCCTCTACCCTGCATCCACCCCACCCCCAGGCCTTCCCCATACCAAAGTCTGTGTCCATGGGTTATGCTTATAAGTATATAAGGTCTTCCATTAATCTCTCCCCGCCCACGCCCCCCTCCCCTCCTTCCCTCTGAGATCCCTCAGTCTATTCCATGCTTCTGTCTTGGGATCTATTTTGTTCATCAGTTTATTTTGTTCAGGGAGATTTCTTTCGATAGGTCTCTTCTGGTACTTAACATTTCTCTCAAAAAAGTTAATCTCAAACCTTCATCTTGTAAAAATTGGACATTGGCCTCACAAAGTGTTTCTGGTGAGGTCATTACAACTAAGTCAGCATGACCTAGCCCTTCAGAGATGGGAGCTAACATTGGGGCGCTTTGTTCTCTTCGGAGATACTCCTGTCTGGGTTTTTACAAATGTTTTTATTGATTTCAGAGAGAGGAAGGGAGAGGGAGAGCGATAGAAACATCTATGATGAGTCATTGATCTGCCGCCTCCTGCATGCCCCTACTGGGGATCCAGCGGGAAACCCAGGCATGTGCCCTGACTGGGAATTGAACCGTGACTTCTTGCTTCTTAGGTTGACGCTCAACCACCGAGACAAACCAGCTGGACGCTCCAACCTGTTTTGCTGCTACTGTTGAATTTAACAAGAGATATGCCCCTTCTGGAGGGATACAAATTGCCTTTTTCGTGCTATAAGTGATATATCTACTCCCAATACAGTCTGTGCTCCACCAGGATACATGAGGTTTACACTTGCCTGCTGCACACTAACTTGCTCTGTGTATGCAGGGTAATTGCTCTGGACATTCAAATATTTAGAACTATGTTCCTCCTGTGGGTCATTTTCCCTGAGGATTTCCAGAGAGTTCCAAAAATGAGACAAGCACAGGCTCCTCAGAACTCCCAGTAGGGGGAGCTGCTTCCTCTTCATGTGAACTGCAATTCTTACAGTGGGGATAATACGATTGGAAAGGTGGCCCCCAAATTGTCTCTCACTTTAGGAGATGTCACAAATGACACAACTTCTACTCTAGAAATGCAACAAACCAGTTTACATTTAAATTCATTACCAGAGTTGTCATGAGCAAGCTCATAACCCTTGATTTCCTTTGGCCAGCCAATGGGGAGTCTATGCTTTAGAAAACTCTTCTTGCTGCACTTACATAAATATTATCAGTCAAGTAGAACAATTTCTGAAGAGGCTAAAAGAGAAAGCCAACTGGCTCTCTCCAGGAGACCAACTGGACTTTGGGACATGTTTCCATGGCTGCGTTTGGTTATCTGGGCCTTTGTCTCCCAGGATCTATAATGAGGA
Source organism: Miniopterus natalensis (assembly GCF_054644295.1). Classification (NCBI taxonomy): domain Eukaryota; kingdom Metazoa; phylum Chordata; class Mammalia; order Chiroptera; family Miniopteridae; genus Miniopterus; species Miniopterus natalensis. Next base: position 74,761,779 of record NC_142103.1, on the reverse strand, counting down.
CCAATCACCATCATTTCTGGAACTGGCTGTGGTGCATTCAAATGCTACAGCGCAGCCCTTGTCATATCAGAGGAGCCCACAACTCATTATGCAACAAAAGGAGCAGGAGAGGCTAGCCCCAGTCCTATTACAAACAACTTCCTCTGAGCCACCTCCAGATTGGCAAAATCTCGGCAATGGTGGAGATCAGAATATACAGTATCCTGACTTCATCTGACTATAATAGAGTCTGACCCCATTTTTTAAGTTTGAGGACAGCTTTTAAACTTCACCCTCTCTCCCTTACCCTTTCTCCCCATATCTGGGCAAGCTATAAGAAAGCCTGGGTGCTCCTTCTTTTGGTATGGGCAGGAAATTCAAACTACACAAAGCTCTGGGTGGGTGTGGGATCCCTGGCCCCAACCCCTAACCACAATAAAATCCCAAACCAGTCTCCTTTCTCTGCTTTCTCTAGAAAGCCTCTATATGAGTAATAAACCTTTTCATATCTTCTTGGTGCCTGTATAGCTTAACATCCAAACTAAATCTTGTGTGTGGGGGGGGGTCCATCCTGTCTCTACAGAGTGATCACAACACTGACTTGGACAAAAGGGATACTGAGAAAGAGAAATGTAGTCCCTGACATCCAGGAGCTAGCCTAATACTATCACTTAGGCCTTGGTGTTACGAGGGGCTGGCTTGGCACTCACAGCTAAGCCTTGGCATTCTCCTGTTGAACATGAACAAGTCCACAAAATATCATTAGACAAGGTCACTCTGTGACCATGATGGATTAAGACAAAAAAACAGACCGCTCTGTAATCAAGTCTGGGCACAGACAAAAACATGAACATTGTCCAAACCACAAAATGACCAAACACCCCTCAGGCCTGTCTGAGTGACTGCTGCTTCCTTACTAGTTACTGCTTCATTCTTTTTGTCTTCTTGATATGAATTACTGAGATACTGCATCATAGAATTACCCCTACTTTCTGACAGCGGCCAAATCCACAGTGAAGTCCGGCTTCTTTAACCCTTCCTGAGATCAAACCCTGTCATGTCTTTTGTGAACCCCATCTTACTGAGATGCCCTATAGTTCTCCATGATGTGCTTTCTCCCTTGTTGCAATGAGCTAATAAATCCAACTTTGTTCACCAGTTGGCCTTCGGCTAATGTCCATTGATGTTATTTGCTTAGAAAATTCAAGAGAATTATATTAGACTAATAAGAGAAGCAAGTGAGCAAGGAGACTAGAAGTAAGGTCGAACAAGAAATTGAATAGCTTTCCTTTATAGACACTTAAAACTAGAAAACATAATAGAAAAGGATATTGTTCATCACGATAATAAAATCCATCAACTTCTTGTGAATACATTGAGCAAGAAAAGCACATGCTCTATACATTTTTACAGAAAAGAAAAAGTAACCTGAATAAATGGGGAGACATATAATGTTCTGGGCATGAAGAATCAACATTGGATAAATGTGCTCCCAAATTAATCTATGAAATCAATTTAACACCAGCAGGATTCTTTTTAATCTTCTAAATTATGAAATATTTCAAACACAGTAATCTGCAGGGGGCCAATAATATAATGAAGACCTGGGAACTCTTTTCCCAACACATCTAATGCTTTGTGATTTGCCTCGTCTTTTTCTTCAAGAAACAATGTATTTCAGCTCCAGCTGAAGCCTACCCAATAGGTTCCCCTACCCACTTCTATACCTCTCCCTCTTCCTCTGAGGTAACTGCATTTTATTATCTATCATTCCCTTGCATGTTTTTATTATTTTATTATGCAATTCAGGATCCACAAAGAGCATATGCTATTTGCATGTTTAAAAAAAATTGTTTAAAATAATTATCATATTGTACGTAGCTGTTTTCAACTTTCTTTCTTCTGTCTTAACATTGTAGGTTTGAGAATTATCCATGTGGATATACGTGGCTCTAGTATATAGTTAACTCTTTAGTGAGATATGATATACATACTGAAAAGTGCACATCAGAGGGTACAGTCTGATACATGTCCATAAACTGAATACACGTGTAACTGGCAACCAGATCAAGAAACAGAATGTGACCAGCACCTCACCTCATGGGCTCCCTTGTGCCCACTTCCAGTCACTGCCCCCCACAGAACCACCATCTTGACTTATAACAATGGCAGGCTTTAATTTAGCCTGATTTTTAAACTTTGTGTAAAGACAATCATATAGTATACATTCTTTTATGTCTAGGAGCTTCTTTTGCCCAGCATTGAGAGATTCATTCATGTTACACATACAGAATTCTAATTGTTCATTTTCATGGTAAGTCAGAACCTGAGGTTTTTCCCCCCATGTGCAAAGCAACAAGTTAGCTTGCTGCAGTTTTACACACACACACACACACACACACACACACACACACACACACACACACACACAACACAAGACCTGTGTGTCAGAAAAATAGATTACTTATTATTCACAGCAAAAAGCAGCCGCCAGAGCAATACCTTGCTTTGGTTCCTCGTGCCCCAATTTGCATGAGGCTAGATGTTTCCCTCCCTTGCAGTGGGTTGCACTACAGGAGAGGAACATGAAATTAGGAGACTGAGTTGTTTTTAAAAATTAATTTTTATTGTTGACAGTATTACAGATGTCTCCCATATTCTCCCTTTTTGCTCCCTTCCACCCAGCCGCTGCCCCACCACAAGCCTTCCCCAGGCTATTGTCTGTATCCCTGGGCTATGCATATATGTATATAAATTCTTTGATTAATTTCTTCCCATCCCCCCTCCACCCCCGCTGAGATCTGTTACTCTGTTCCATGCATCCACACCTCTGGATCTATTTTGTTCGTCAGTTTATTTTGTTCATTAGATTCCACATATGAGTGAGATCATGTGATATTTGTCTTTCTCTGCCTGGCTTATTTCGCTCATCATAATAGTCTCCAGATCCATCCAGGCTGAGGAGACTGAGCTTTTATGAAGCTGCTGATGCACCTGACTGTTCTCCCGCCACAAATGGAGATTACTTGTTACCCTGGAAAGTAAACAACCTCCCGGTTTGGGGTGGGAAGGGCATTTCTAGGTTTATTTTCCTAAATTGTCTCTAAATCTCTCCAAAGGGATACACTATCTCTAACTTCCAAAACTGCTTTTCAAACATGTCCTTTGCTCAGAAGGCCTGGACCACGCAGGAACATGAGAAATCCACGGAGATTTGTCTCCAACACATTGCTCTATAATATTCCATCGTGGGAATATATCACAATGTATTCATCCATTCTTTGGTTAATATACATTTTGGTAGTTTTCAATTTGGGGCTATTATGAATAAAGTTGCTATAAGCATTCGTGTACATGTCTTTGGTTAATCTTTGTACACATTTCTGTTAGGTATATACATAGAGATGGCATCAATGGGTAATAAGTGTGTATATATGCAGCTTTAGTAGATACTGCCAGTTTTCCAAAATGATTGTTGTCCCCATTACACTCTCATAGCTGTGAATAAGACACTGTTTCTAGAAATCCTTAGCAGTACTTGGTGTTATCAGATTTAAAATTTTTTGCCATCTGATTGATATAAAATAGTATTTTGTTGTCTTAATACACACAGCTCCCTGACTTACCACAAGTATATTTTCATATATTATTGGCCCTTTGGGTTTCCTTTTTTGTAAAAAAATTCCTCAGCCTTTGCTTTTTTTTATTGGGTTGTTTGTCTTTCTCTTATTGCTTTGTAGGAGACCTTTATATACTGTGGTTATTCATCCTTTGTCAATTTTATGTGTTTTGAAGCTGACTATGTCTTTCGGGGTGCACATGTCTGTCTGTATGATGGCCTAGGCAATTGAGCCTCATAAAACCATCAAGCTCCCGTTATGGCTGGGGAGAGTGAGCAATATTTCCTATTGCCCTGGGGGACATAGATATAACCAAGACATTGAGTTAGACCTGGAGGTACCCTATAGCCAGTTTGAGCGATAAAGCAGGAGCATAAGGCATGGGTCAACACCTTAGGACCACACAGGACCTGGCACATCTTGGAAGATGCCTGTGTGAAGTAATGACCTCCAAGGACAGTCCATTCTCTCCATGTCCCCAGAAGTCAGACTCCAGCCTGGGGAAAATGAGGGGTGTGCAGAGCCTCTGTTTGGACTGAAATTATTAAGGAAATGGGGTTCAATAGAGCAGATTCTAAAGGAACTCCTTTTGTAGAAGAAAAACACATGTTCATTATTTCACTGAAATTTTAAAAAATCACATTTTGCAATAAAAATTTAGTTCCATAGGCCTAATTGTTTTTTCTTTCTAATGCTCACTAAATAAAATTTCAGAGCCCAGTCTTATGTCTTCATAATTAACTAAAGAAATCCGAGGAGAGGAGATGCCCTCCTCTCTGTGGGCTGTGGAGGGAGAGCTTACATTCTGCATCATCTACTTCAAACCATCTAATATGGTGAGGTATTCAAGTGAGAAACTTTGTCTTGAGTTCCTGTATGAACACAGAGCCCTGTGTGAATGCCCAGAATTGTTGCCGACTTGATCTCCATTAAGATAAATCTGTCCTTGGCCCTAGCTGGGTAGCTCAGGTGGTTAGAGCATCATCCTCATATGTCAAGGTTGTGGGTTTGATCCTCAGTCAGGGCACATGCAGGAATCAACCAGTGAGTGCATAAATAAGTGGAATAACAAATTGATGTTTTGTCTCTCTCTCTCCCTTCCTCTCTCTCTCTAAAATAAAATAAAAAATAAAAAAAGATAAGTTTGTCCTTGAAATTACTTTAACAAAGGGGGCTCAGAAATTGTGGCAATGGCCTTTGAAACCCTTCCAATGACACTCATAATCATGACTGATAATGTGTTGTCCTAGAAATTATGTTGCAAATGACATCTCTGAAACTCTAAGCACAATAAATAAGGATATAAAGCCCAGCTTTCTCACTTTCAGGCAGTATAACTGTGGGTAAGTTACTTTCTTTATATATATAATGAGGGTAATAAAAGCAAGGTTTCTCTGTCACCTCAGAAGTGATCATTGCACTTGGAGTGGTGAACACAATACAATATGCAGGTGATGTATCATAGAATTGTACACCTGAAACCCATATAATTTTATTAACCAATGTCATTCCAATAAATGCAATTTAAAAAATGATCATTGTACATTCTTCCTCTTCCATATGATTGCAGGCAATGTGATAAAGCTGAAGATTCCCCAGAAATGGCCCCCATTGGTCCACTCCAGAGATTGACACTAAATGGACTTGAGATGGCTCCCAGTTCCCAACATCAGGGCACAGATCTCTAAAGGTATATCCTCAGGGCAGGCACCCTCCTAATCACCTCGATGACCTGGATGGTTGGGGTGGGGACTTCAGAGCTCTCCTGCTCAGTCAGGCCCTGTTGTCCAACTGCCACTAAGAGAACAGAGGACATAAAAACACTCAGACAGCAACTCCCAGACTCAGGGTAAGATGTGTGCGCCCAACTCTCATCTTTCTTACTTTCTCTCTCCCTCTCTCTGCTCAACTCTCTCTTTCACTTCTTATTCTGACACTCTCTACCCCTCCATTTTTTCCTGTCTCTCTGCCTCTCCCAATTGTGATCTCTATTTCCTCATTTCATTCTCTCTTTTCCCTTGCTTACTTGTACTGCTTCTTCTCTTTGTTGGTGTCTCTCTTTCTTGGCATCTCTGTCTCTTCTTTGATGTCTCTGTAAACTCTGACTTCTCTTTCTCTTGGTATCTTCGTCTCCCTCTCTCTGCCTGTCTTTGATTTCCCCAGGTCTCTCTCCTCACCCTCTCAGGGCCTCTGCCTGAGGTGTATAGGGTGATTGTCCCACTTCACTGTCCAGGTTGGACCACCCCATTCTTTCCTGATTTTGTCCACCTCTGTAACCCACCAAATATACCCCAGCCCCCAACCATGCGGACAGGTGGATGGCAAACCCAGAGGCCACAGGAAAAGAGAGCTACCAGCTGGGGAGATCAAAGGAAAAACATGGGGAAGAAAGGCTGAGATCAAGAAAGAAGGGAGTAAGGCCAGGAGGAAGACAGGAAGGAAGATCTGAGGGAGAGCAGCTGAAATCCTTATCCGAAGCAGACGGGATTAAATTAGAGATGAGAGGCCAGCCAGGGTGGGGGTGAGGGATGAATGCAAGAGTGCAGATCGGCACCTTTGTGTCGCTCTGAGGTCCCTCAGCTAGAACTTAACTGGGCAGAAGGCCTGCAGAGGCCTGGCCTGACAGCCTTCTGTTGGTCCAGCCCCTCAACCAGTTCACAGCTCTAGTGTCACCTTGACTTTACTCCTGTGTTTGCCTCCATCTAATGCTCAAGTTCTTCCCAGAGCCATACCTGCATTTCTTTCTTTTCTTTTTTTTTTTTTTTTTGAGTCCACTTTTTACTATTTTAACCATAGTGCAAAGAGGTGTAAGTAGACTTTTGTTGAATTCCGTCCAATTAGAAGATGAGAATATACCGAGGAAGAGCATGCAGCGAACACAGCCTGGGCAACCTCGTGAGGAGCGTGGGTGGGCATCAGTCCTTCGAGGAAGGTGCTGAAGATCTCGGGACACTTGGCAGAGAGAGCTCATAGGTAAGGAAAGTCCAAGTTTCTGACAGCATGTGTGGTCAGATGAGACACTGCCCTGCCCACCGGCCCACTTCCCCACCCTCTGGAATGGAAACCCACTGGGGCAGCATTGAGAGCAGTTGAGAGCTCTCTCGCAGTCTTCCAGAAAAATCACTGCTGAGCCCAGAGTGGGTCTTATCACAATGACAACACAGCAACTGGATGGAGGCAGGAGGCAGGGCACGGAGGGTACTGTGCCTCTGGGGGTCTTCATTAGAACGACACTGAGGGCATAGCCTGTTATGGAAATGGAACTGTCATCCTCTGTCTTGAAAGGGAGTTTGTGAAACTGTGTTTTTATTTTCCCTCAAAATCCTTCCAGTCTCTGTGTGGCAGCAGATAATAGAAAATAAGCCACCGGGCTAAGGAACGCTCAGCTGGCCCCCAGGGACATCTGGTAATGTCCGAAGACATATTCGGTTGTCACGATGAGGGGCTGCTACTGGCATCTAGTGAGTGGAGGTCAGGGATGCCTCTCAACATCCTCCGGTGCCCAGGATGGCTCCCCATCAAGAATTCTCCAGCCCCAAATTCTCATAGTGCCACCAATGACAGACCCTAGAGCCTCCTGGAGCCCGGGAGCCAAGTCTGGGTACTCTGATGTCCTGGAGTCTTTTTCTAGAAGACCACGAAGAGCAGCACCTTAATGCAGACTTGTTCCTGCCTGCCAGAACCACCTTGTTAAGAGTGGGTTCTGTCCTGGACCAGACAGACACGTCGTCCTCCGTATTCAGAGCTGCTCAGATATTCTAGGACAAAACAGACTCATCAACACACTTGAGTACATAGTTACTCCTGACTACCTCCCTTTCCTGTGGTTCTGACCATACCTGCATTTCTATCACCCAGTCTCTTTCTCTTACTCTGTCCTTGTCTCTTTTCCTTTCTCTCTTCTCTCTCTGCCTGCATCTCTTTGTACGTCTCCATTACTGTCTCTATCTCCCTATGCGTCTCTCTCAGTTTCTTTCTCTCTTCATCCATTTCTGCCTCACTCCTGCCTTCTCCTGTGCTCTGCAGTCCCTGCCTGTGGAAACCACCAGGGGTCTGAGACCGCATTCCCTTCTTTTGCAAAGTAGGCCAACCATCTATCTGGTCAGGGGGTGGGGCCTGAGGACCTGGGCGCTCCAGGCTGGGCAACTAGGAGCCGGGTGACACCGGGGACTCCAGTCCCCCCACCTCTCACCCAACGCCTGGAGCCTCTGGTTCTAAACCCAGTAGTGGTCCTCCCCTCCTCGCTCCACCCCAGCCAGCAGTGGAGGAGCTGAAGCTGAAGGCCCCGCACGTCCCCATAAACTGCTCCACTGCTCCGTGGGTCCAGCCACCTTCCAGAGCCAGGATGGTGAACAGGTCCCTGGGGTGGGAGAGGTGGAGTGCCTGGGGTTTGGGTGTACCTGAAGAGGGGGGAGGCAGAAGATGCGAAGAGATCTAGAGGCTGAGGAAAGGGAGGCTGCAGATCTAAGGGGCTGTGGGGGCGGGGCCCACTTGGAGGGAACCAGGGAGATACAGTAGGGATGGGGCCTCAGAGGAGCCTGGGTTGATATACAAAGGAGATAGGGCCTGCAGGAATCTTAGAGGGCAGGGCTGAAGACACTAGGGGCTATGGGAACCACAGCAGCTTTGGGAGATCAGGGGTGGAACCTGAGGACTCCTAGAAGGGAAAGGCTCACCAGAGCTAATGGGATGGTGCTTGAGAGGACCAATGTGGGGTATGGAAATATGGGGAGATGTGGCCTAGAGCTGAGGAAGGGCAGAACCAAAGGAAGTGGCCCAGAAATACAAGGTTTGCAGTCTGGGATACCCTGGGTCTGAATGGAGCCCCCACACTACACAGGCCTGGGTGTGAACTTCCAGCTCGAGGCTGGGGCCCTGCTGAGGCCCTGAGAGCACTGTGTGCACAGTGCCTGCCACCATCATCCTGCCCTTCCAGGGTCTTCATGGGCTGGCTGGGCTCTGCCTGGCACTGAGTCAATCAAATAGGCAGTGTTGCAGTTCTGCTACCACTGAGGACCACCAGGTTCCTGTTGTAGTCTTGGGAAACCCTGGGACTCAGCATTTACACCCCCAGGGAATGACTTTGTATAAAAGAGGGCATTTCCACCTCTTTGCCATGGCTTGCACAAAAGGGACAGCTTTTGTCTCCCCTGAGGCCATTTGCATTGGAGCACTTGCACCCCAATTGAGATGTTTGCCTCACCCATGCAGGAGTTTACACGGAAAAGACAGCTTTTGGGGCCAATGTCCATCCAGAAAAATCTCTTTCCCATAACTCCCCTGGCCCAAAATGAAAACTCATTTCTGCTTATTTTGTGGTTCCCCTTAAAAAAATACTGACAACACTGAGCAACAAAGAGCAGAAGTATCTCTGTGGTGCAAAAGAGACTGACCCTGGCCCCTTCTTTAAGGAAGCTGGGTCTCCCTGACCCTTCTTCCCAGGTCCATGGTGAGGTCATATTGGAGGGGGATTATCTTCACACCAGTGAGGTGACTGGTATCCAGAATGACAGAGTTCACTGTGAGGTCAGATTTCCCAGACTTGGCAATGAGGCCTGGGAGGGAGGGGTCAGGCATGCAAAGTGCAGAACCACCCCCTCCACCCCAGCAATCCCTGTGTTTCCTCACTTCTTTCCCAAGTCTATTCCTCTATGTACTTATGATTCATCACTTGGCTCCCACACATGCTTATTCATGTACCTATTAACATCTTGATTCATTTCCCCCTCCTGCTCATTCATCCTACAGACATTGACTACGGCCCACTCTCTGTGGGACTCCAAATCCTAGGGCTTCTGAGTCCCTGAAGAGGGCTCCGCTTCTTGTCTCAAGGAGGGGCTCCCATAGGTAGCTTAATGAGTACATATGTAGGCATTTCAAAACTGGCTTTAAATACTCATCAGGGCGATATGGGAAGGGGCTAGGGTGAGAGCTTGTTACATGTGAGTATGGGACTGGGGTGCCCTGAGAGAAGAGGACCCATTCATCAGGGCAGCTTGGGTGCCCCACCCCCACCCTGGGACAAGGGAACAGAGAGTAGAGGCCCTCTCTGGAGGGTCCCAGGGCCAACTGGGAGCCAGCCCTCCCTTCGAGGTAGATCATCGGGGAGGGAACCAAGGAGGAGCTCCCACGATGGTGATGACAGGCGGTCACTTCCTCAGTGGTAGCTGGGATAGCCTGAGGCCGGGGTACTCTCCTTAGAGGGCAGCTGGTTGGGGTCCTCCAGGAACGGGGGTGCTGGAGAGGGGAGAATCAAGTAAACGTGAGCAAAGGAGGCTAGGCAGAGCATTTCCCACCTCTCCCTGACTAGCTTCACCAGATACTCACCGTTGCGGAACTGCTGGGCAGTGTAGCGAGTGAGGAGGATGCCAACACCCTCGATGAGGGCCAACAGGATGCCCCCCATCATTGCTGAGCCCACCATGGCCAATGGGCCACCTGGAGGAGCAAGGAGGCAGGGAGAGATGAAGGCTGGCAGAACAGGGTGGAAGGGGCTGGGGCCAGAGTCGGGGTCGGGGGCACTCACTGCGGGCAGCTAGCACAGCCCCAGTCAACGCTCCACTAGTGATGGAGTTCCAGGGATCCTCCTTGCCCCGAAGCCGCACCAGACCACAGTCGATGGTGGAGAATAGGCCCCCCCACACTGCGAAGCTACCTGCAGGAGGACAGAGGTCCAATTAGTGTTCCTGGGGAATCCCAAGAATCCAGAGCTCAGGGACTGGGGACTTACAAGGCCTGAATGCTCTGGCAGAGGGAGAAATATCCAGATGCAAAAACAGATAGCAAATTCCTGGGAGATATCCCCCATCTTCCCCTGTGTTACTACTTCTTCAAGCTGTCTCTAATTGCAATGGCCATTCCCTTCTCCTTCATAGGGAGGTGACAAGTGTTTACAAGCACATTGATCTTCTATATGGCTTTTAACAGAGCAACTTTGATCTTCATAAACCACTACACAGAGTTGGAATTCTGATTTTGGTTTCAGTGAGAAGGAAACAGGTTAGGAAAGCCAGTTAACAACATGATAGTCAAAATGTTTACTCAGGCCTTGTTGTGTCCTGGCTTCTGATCTAGGTACTGTGGGCTATTTGACGTCTTTTATTTTTTTCTTTTTTAAATATGCCTTTATTGATTTCTGAGAGGGAGGTAGAAAGATATAGAAACATCAATGATGAGAGTCACTCATCGGCTGCCTCCTGCACACCCCCTGCTGGGGATCGAGCCCGCAATCTAGGCACGTACCCTGATCGGGAATCGAACCACGATCTCCTAGATCATAGGTCAATGCTCAAGCGCTGTGACATGCTAGTTGGGCAACATTTTATTGTTAATGTTGACCTGAGGATGTATTTTCTATTGCTTTTCAGAGAGAGAGTGAAAGGGAGAGAGAAACATCGATGTGAGAGAGACACACCAATTGGTTGCCTCCCAAATGCTCCTCGACCAGGGGCAGGGAGCGAACCCGCAACCCAGGTATGTAACCTTGACAGGGAATCAAACCAGTGACCCTTTGGTGGGGAGGCTGATGCTCTAACTACCGAGCAACACTGACCAGGGAGACTTCTAACATTTTAAATTAGTTAATATTATTAAAGTGCTTAGCAGAGCAACTGGCACTTAGTAAATGCTATGTAAATTACATAAGTTACAAAATGACTCTGGTGGTTACTGCTATCGTCATCCCCATGTTACAGATGAGGTTCAGAAAGGTTAAGCCACTACTCTAAGGTCACACATCAGGAAAGAGCTAGGGTCTGGACTTAAAAAACTCCAGAACTCACCCATATTAAATTGTTGGGAAACATCACTCCCTCAGGAAGTCCCAGGCAGAGTTGGGGCTGAAATGTGGACCCCCAACTTGAGGACTAGACCCCAAGCAACAACCACCGCCAACTTTGCCGTCACATCTGCTATCTCCCCAGGCCTCTCACCTCCAATCTGAGGGGCTCGGATCCTCACAGCATTGGCACTACCTCTCAATCGGTGCCGAATTCCCTGGGGAAAGTGAGGAGGAGAGTCAGAACAGGGCTGAGGCCACTGACAGACAGGGTTTTTAGATTTTCAGAGAGGGAAGGGGGTGGGAGTCCTGTCAGGGGTATTCAGAGGTGGAGATGTGGAGAAGGAGCCAAGAATTAGAGGACTGGGGAGTACCCCAACACAAGTATTCTGAAAGCTGGGTTGAGAAGCTATCATCCATCTATCCATTCATTCAATGATTACTGAGCACCTATGTCCCAGGCACCATGCTGTATGCAAGCATAAAGCAGTGAACAAAGTAGACCTGGTCCCTGCCCTCTCATAGCTCACATTCTAGTGGGACAGACAGATCCTGGGCAAGGGTACAGATAAGCAAATCAGCTTCAGATGGCAATATGCATCCTAGAGGAAACAGGATAAAGAGATATGATACCGGGAGAGGAATAAGAAAAGGCCTCTTTAAGAAAGGGGCATTTGTGCTGAGAGCTTAAGATGACAGGGAGAAACTTGGGTAAAGATCCAGGAAAGAATTACAGGAGTTGAGGGGAGGGATGAGGAGAGATACATAAATTGCAGAGACCTTGGCAAATGGATGGCATTCAAAGTATGGCATTTGATGAGATCTCCAGGAGGGAGTTGTCAGGAAAGAGAAAGAATTGTTTATGTTAAATTAAAAACACTTTAAATTTAAGGCTGTCTTCCCTCTGCTAGTTAAACTGTCACTTCCTTCTATCCAGGTTTCTGACCCAGAATCTGCCTCTAGGTGAAATCTGTCTGGCTCTGCACACACATATAGAATTTGGTGATGTGGATGAAAAACAGGGCTCTGCAATAAAAACTAACAGTAAGTAACCACACAGGATGATCTGATTGATCACAAATTCCTAACTGGAGGTCATGATGGGTAGTCATGCGTCAGGCCTATAACTTCCCTAGTAAAGAGGTTATCTTTGCCTTAAGCAAGCCCTGTTAATTTTTTCTGTGCATCTAGGTTCACACACCTTTGAAATGCTTCTTTTTCAGACCCCTCAGAATCGTAATCACCCTCCAGAGAGCACTAATCTTGTTAACCATCCTGTAATCCAATCATACAGATTTCCCTGCTCTGCTTTCTCCTACATTCATGTAATCTTCCCTATGTTCACTCCTTAATTCCAAATGTATAAAACTGCAAACTGTCATTCTGGGAAGCATTTTCCTCAATCTGTTGAGATCTTGCTTCCAGGCATGTCCTCTATTTGGCTCAAATAAACTCTAATGAACTTTTATAAATTTTTTCCACAGGTTTGAATGTTCTTATGTCGACAGTGATTACCATTTTCACAGCACAGCATTTTCACAGAGGAGCTCCAGTTGGGTTCGGGAATGAGGCCATGTTTACGGCTCCCCAAAACCCCAGACTTTGGAGTGAGGCCTGGCACATAGTAAGCAGGCAGGCACCAAAATGATTAAGTGCATGTAATTGGCAGCTCCAAGCAGTTTTCAGAGCAGTATCCCATGCTGGCAGGGCAGGAGCCCCGTACCACCCAGGGAAAGCCAGGACTCACGACAGGGGCATTGCGGAAGCCCTTGATGGCCTGGAAGACTCCACCACCGATGACACCCATAGTGAAGGCTCCACCGCAATCATCCACAATTCGCCATGGGCTGCAAGTGTCAAGGGGAGGATGGGGTTAATTTGAGCCCTCCTCCTATGCCATGCCACATGGACTCTTTCCAACTGGGAGAAATCAAGTCACTCTAATGGGAAATAGCATTTCAGATGAGATTATTTCTCCCTTCATTTAAGCAAGAAATAGTGCAAAAAGGGAAATGTATCGCCCTCTCTGCCCCTCCCCTTTGCAGCTAACCAAGGAATCAGCCAACGGTTTTACTATCAAAGATTAAATGAGCTGATATGCGCAAAGAGTTGGCATGTTTAAATAATCACTATAGAAGTGTGACCTGGCTAGTATTGTCCCACCCCCTCCTTAGAAAATGAACGGGTCCAAGCCCCGCCCTCTTCCCTCTTTTTAACCTCTCACAACTGGGAAAAACCAAGAGCGGGTCGTGGGGAGAACCCAGCACCACCTCCTTGCTCACAATAGGCTCATCCAGGCCCCTCCCCCACGCACTAAAGCAACCTGGGAAAAACCACGCGTGGTAGCCCTGGGGATTTCCGCTCAACACCGTGCCACCCCTCGGCGGGAGTGGATTAAACCAGCGCGTCTCTTTTTGTTAAAGACGGGCTGGGAGATACGGGGTCAGGGGAAACGTGGAGTGCTTCGTCCTGCACCGCACCTTCTCCTCCAGGAACATGGCTGTGGCCCCTCTTAACGGAGCCCGAGTGGGCGGGACCAAGTGGAGGGGAGCGCAAAGAGACAACTAAGCGTCTCCGGAGTCTGGCCCTTAGCGCTGTGGGGCCAGTGCCTCCCCCGCCCGCCTCCCACAGCTGGCCATGGTGCCGCAGGGACAGTCCCGAGGCCTGTGCCGATCGTCGTACCAGGGCTCCCGAGCGTACTCCTCCATGGCGCCGGCGTCCAGCCGCGCAGTCCAGCTAAGCCCAGGCTGGGCCACGCCCCCACTGTAAACGCACACCGGCGCTAGTGCTCCCACCTATCCCACGGCCACAATTAGGTTGCTGCGTCCTACGTCAGGTCAACAGTGCACTCTCATTGGCTACCTAGGACGCGTCATCTGTTTTCGCAGCCGGAGCATTGCCCAGTTTATTTCGAGTCTTGGGGAGAGAGGATCTCTCTTTGTGCTTTGATAGAAAAGAGTCCTGTGATCCTGGTGATTCTAGCGGCGACGACAGCGAGGCGGCCCGGTTGACAGCTTTCCACGACCCGTGTGACTCTATTGGTAACGTCGAGGGGCATGCATATTTTGGAACTGGAGGAGGTGCTCCACTGTGCACCCCCATCCTCTCTTTGGTTTCTCCCACCCGGCAGTCTTTGGGGGACGTTGGGTGAGCCCATTTCTGGGGCGTGGGGGAGCCGCGTTAGACCTTCGGCGATGGGCGGAGCCTGGGCCTGGGAGAGGAACTGGGTTCTGGAGCGCCTGGCCTGGAGAGGAGGGTTGGTGAGAGTTTTGGTGATATTGCCACTTTATCTCTTCCACCTTTGAGCACAGCTTTCGTCTCCCCAGCTACTGGTGCAGGTGGTGGGGATCCAGATGAGCACATGCTGAGGGGAGGCGCTTGGTTACTGGATCAATTCAAGTTTTCATCTGAGCTGGTTTTTAGTCGATCTGTCCGTCTCTAGGTCTGTCTGCTACTCGCTATGCCGCTGCCCGTTGCTCTGCAGACCCGCTTGGCCAAGAGAGGCATCCTCAAACATCTAGAGCCCGGTGAGAGCTAAGAGCAGATGGGCCTACCACGTGCCAGGCATGACAGGCACTTTGTTGATAACTGCTATTTGGCACGGTGCTTGGGCCTACTGTGCACCAAGCAGTGGGGTGGCAAGCATTTCATTGTTAACCATATGGATTCCCGACACCCATTCCTACTGGGTGCCAAGCATGGGGGAAGGAGGGAGCCGGGGGGACATAGACATTTCATACAGCTGATACCTAATTGGGCCTACTGTATGCCAGAGTCAGTCCAACCATGGAAGTAATTACAACAGAGTATCTAATAGGATAGCTGTCACCTACTGCAGTTTCCTGTGTGCCAAGGACACTGGCAGGATGCTGATACTGTGGTGTTCTTTACCCATACTGATAGCATTTTTCCAGACCTACTGTGGTGCCAGGCACTATGCTGCTGGCATATATGTTATTGTTCACCATATCACTAGCTGACGTGTATTTTGGTTGTATTAAGTGCCTGGATGCACATTATGTTAAGCCTCTTAGGTGCCAGGCCCTGTGCACCTATTTTTTTCTGATAGTATATATCTAATTAACGATAACGATTATAGCTGACATCTCTTTTGGGCTTAGTGTGACAGGCACTATGCTATTGTTGACATACACATTTTATTGTTAATTATATCCACAGCTGAAGTCCATGATAGGCCCACTGGGGGCCTAGTAGAGCTGACAACATATACCTTTTTTATTTTACTGATGTTAACTGACAACTGTATGCATCGGGCATCAGGAACTGAAGAGGTTCAGAGCAGTGTTTGGATAAATTCCTTGCTATCCAAATTCTTGCTACTAAAAATACAGGAGTCAGAAATCCCCTACTTGCCAAGCTTGGGAGCGGAATAGATTTGGACATTTTCAGGTACACCTCTTGCTGTTTCAACTAATTTTATCCAAATAGATTTTGGTAGTGTGCTGTTATGTACTCCTGAACTCAGGAACCGAAAGAATGTGGATAAGTCCCTATCTAAACTCTGAAACCAAATAGGCTTGGGTAACAGTATATCTTATATGAAGCCAGAAACAGCACAGTTAGGTATGTACATGTTTGGTAAGTTCGCTATTTAGCTAAGACTTGGAATGTGAGTGCTATGTGCCATGGATGGTGAGACCTGGCATACACACACGTGTCCGTGTGAATGTGAGCGTCTCTCCAGGCTCAAACTGTAGGATGAGAATCCCAAGTACTTACTGCTCTCCTCTTCTGCCTATCCTGGCAGAACCAGAGGAAGAGATAATTGCTGAGGACTATGATGATGATCCTGTGGATTATGAGGCCACCCGGTTGGAGGGCTTGCCACCAAGCTGGTACAAGGTGTTTGACCCTTCCTGGTAAGCCTGGAGACCTGGGGGAGAGGAAGCTGACTTATTTCACCCTTCCTGTGCTGTTCCTGGCCTTGGGGAAATGGGGGATACAACGGAAGGGATCTGGGGGCCCTCCCTGGGGCGTCCTGACATGGGGTGGGTATAGGCAGATTGGGGAGCAGTTGAGGCTACAAAGGGAGGACATCTGTGCTGACACTTCTTCCCTCCTTCCCACTGCTGCTCCTCAGCGGGCTCCCTTACTACTGGAATGTGGACACAGACCTCGTGTCCTGGCTCTCCCCACATGACTCCAACTCCATTGTTACCAAATCTGCTAAGAAGCTCAGGAGCAGTAATGCAGGTGAGTTGGCAGGTCCAAGGGTGCCTCAAATGCTTCTAGCATTTCTCAGAAAGGGCTCAGTAAATGATAGTGGATCCAGGAGAGGCAGGTAAGACAGGCAAACCCAGCCCCAGGCAAGAGGCTGTCAAAGGCAAAGGCTACTGGGTCCTGAGGTGGTAAGAGGAAGGTCACTTCAAGGCTTTTGTGTCCCTAGATGCTGAGGAGAAATTGGACCGGAGCCATGAGAAATCGGACCGGAGCCATGAGAAGTCTGATCGGAGCCATGAGAAGTCCGACAGGGGCCACGAGAAATCCGACCGGGGCCATGAGAAGTCAGACAGAGACCGAGAGCGTGGCTATGACAAGGTGGAAAGAGACAGAGAGCGGGACAGGGATCGGGATCGGGATCGGGACCGTGGGTATGACAAGGTTGACAGAGAAGAGGCCAAAGAACGGCGCCACCATCGCCGAGAGGAGCTAGCTCCCTACCCCAAGAGCAAGAAGGGTAAGTTGAGCAGGGCCAGGACTGGGGTGAGGCAGCAAGGCACCAGAGGTACACCGTGTACAGAAGCCCTTACTTCTCTTCATGCAAGTCCCTGAACCTGGGGCTTGGGAGAAGGTGCTGCAACCATGGCACCTGTGGGTTCCATTTTTTCTTGCATTGGGGGCAGCTCAGCAATCAGGGGTCCCTTGTGCCTCCATTGAAAACCTTACTCTGCCACCTCCTTCCACAGTTGCAAGCCGGAAGGATGAAGAGTTAGACCCCATGGACCCCAGCTCGTACTCAGATGCACCCCGGTAAGTGACACGCCTCTTGAGCCCTTCTCTTTCCTGGATTCCCTGCACTGGTGACCATTCCTTTCTGCCTGTCTCCTTCCCCGACTCGTCAGTTTGTTTGGGAGGGGGTTGCCTGCCACATCCCACATTCCCATCCCCTGACCCTCTTGTCACCACCAGAGGCACATGGTCAACAGGACTCCCCAAGCGGAACGAGGCTAAGACAGGTGCAGACACAACAGCTGCCGGACCCCTATTCCAGCAACGCCCCTACCCATCCCCAGGGGCTGTACTCCGGGCCAACGCCGAGGCCTCCCGAACCAAGCAGCAGGACTGAACTGTCCTGGTTTTTAATAAAAGCTTTTCAGTGGATCATGTTCACCAGGCCAGAGTGCTTTCCTTCCCTTGCATTTTTGAGGCTTTCCAACCCAAGGCAGCAAGATGCAAAATAGTTTATTTGTAAAAACTCACCTAAGAAATACTGTGAAGGTGGCAGGAACATGGGGGCAGCAGGGGCTGGAGGCTGAGGTGGGTCCTGTCTGGGCCCTCCTTACCAGAGTCAGCCCTGCATGGGGGTGAGGGGAACCAGGGTGAGTGTCTGCCTTCCTCCTCCCCTAATACTGATCAAAGTTTGGTCCTGGCTGGGCCAGGGCAAGAAGGGAGAATGAGGCCAGGCCAGCGTCTTCAGTCCCAGCGGCTACGAACCCTTCACCTTGGTGAGCAACCTGTGGTGGAAATGGGGAGGAAAGAAAAACACAGAAAGCTGGGGTGGGCTGGCAGGCAGGCATCCTGAGCAAGCGAGGGCAACAGTAGTGAGGTTGGTAATCCTGGGGTTAGTAATAGAGCCCATGTGTAGAGAGCAGGTCCCCTGGGTCAGAAAGCTACACATGGACTAAATAAATACAACATCTTTATTTGGCATTAGGTATCCTGACATTTGTTCATTACAGTTCCTTAGAAAAACAAAAAAATCAGAACAAGTTAATCAAAAATAAAGATCCAACAACCCTATTTACACATAGCAAAGACAGCCCAGGCTTCTCCCAACCAGGAGCGCGTGCACACACACGCAAGTGCACCTGTGCGTGTGCGCACACACAGGAGACAGTTAAGGGATTAATAAGCTTTGAGAAGTGCATGGGGCAGGTTCCCTATTTCAGCAACTTTAAGACTGGTCCCCCCACTAATGAAGTAAGGATGCCTCATTCAGCCAGTGGAGTAGCAAGAGTGTGGTTGTCAGCTTTATTTTTTCTCTCAAGATGTCTCAGAAAAGAACCCTGCATCTGGCAACTGACTGATTTACATTCAATGAGACCTAGCCACTTCAGGGACCTCTTTCCCTGCTTTTCCCACACCCTGGATCATCAATTACCTGATTACACAATCTTCAAACCACTAAAAACCAAATAGGCCCTATTTTTGGACCAGACTAATGCAAAAATCTCAGCTCTCGCCCCTACCTCTCCCTGGGTGCTCACAAAAGACCCATTTTCTGGGGTCTCAGTGTCAGGGAAGCTGCCTGAAGGCCACAAAAAGAGCTGCAAATGATCCAGTGTGGTGGTGAGGGAGAGAAGGCCTGGAGCTACAGGAAATAAAACCCCGTAGGTAGGCATCAGTCATTACTAAAGAGCTATAGGATTTTTGTCCAATTTGTTCTTACAAAGGTGGAGGGACTCTCCCAGGCATGAGACAGGACACCTCTGGCTGAAGGAGGAGGGCAGACAAAAAGGCCTTAAATGACAGTACCTCCAACCTGGTCCTCAAAGGGGTTAGACTGGGGTAGAGGAGGTGGCTCTAAAAAACCCCTCCAGAGGAGGGGGGGGTCAGTGGACAAGGAAGGTTTCACGTAACGCCCGCCCAGCCCCATGCCCCTTCCAAAGTCTCAATGACCTGGGATAAAAGACTTCCAACCCCAGAGGGGCCAGGCCCCAGTGGCAACTTGAGTCCTGCAGATGCCCAACACCCTCCACCAAGTCCCCCTCCCTGTCTCCCCACACCGATGCCAGCCCTCACTTCACCAGCACTGACTTTGGCAGAAAGGGCTCCGTGCTGAGGTCTCCACGGTGGGAAGACAGCTGCGGTGGCGGTGGCTGCCCAGGAGGCTGCTGGTGAGTGCAGGGCCCGGAGGCAGAGGTGGAAGTGGAAGCTATGGCTTTGGCTGCACCTCGGGGAAGGCTGTAGAGGTAGACGGCGCCAATGACCAGCCCAGCGCCAAGGGCAAACAATGGGTCCACGTGGAAGCCAAAGAGGCGGATGGAGGCAACAGTGGACAGCACGATGGACAGGGAGGTGGCAAAGCCCTTGAGGATGTTGTCAGCGTACTTGACAACAACAGCCACCAGTAGCCCACCAAATGCCTGGTTGAGCACCACACCCCAGACAGCAGGCGTATATCCAAAAAAGAACCCACGGTGGGCCACAGCAGTGCCCTCAGCCCACCAGAGTCCCACCAGGCCCAGTGCTGTGCCGAAGAGGCCCAGCTGCAGGTTGCGCAGCCACACAGAGCCTGAGCTGCCTTTGAGGATCTTCTCAAAGTAGACACCTGCAAAGCCCGAGGAGAGACAGGAGGCCACGACAGCTGCTAGGCCCACCCCAGGGTTCTGATCCAGTGGCCGTGGGCCCCCACCACCAGCTTGCTGTGCCTGGACAATGGCGACACCCGTGAAGAGGAGCAGCAGGGAGACCCATTGCAGCCGGGAAAGGCTGCGGTTCAGCATAAGCACGGAGAATAGGGCCGTGGTCAGGATCTTCAGCTGGTACGTCACCTGCGAGTGGCACGTGGAAGACACTGAGGGCTGCTGCTGACCCCCAACATGTGCACATGGGGGACAGCATCCACTGTGGGCCCCCAGGCACAATGGGGGGACAGGGGAGGGTAGATGACAATAAAAACAGCAAAAATCTCCAGCCACTGGTCACTGACTGATAGGTAACTAAATAGCTTTGAGGTACCTCCCAGAAGGTACACAGGAGACTGACTGTGCAAGGAAATCCCTGGCCATACCCAAGCCCACATCCCAACCCCATTTCCTAGCTGTGTAATGAGGGAGCAAGCACTTGCCCTGTCTGAGCCCTGACATCATCTGCTGTAAAATATGGCTGGTGTATGTCAAACACCTCACACAGAAAGGAATGAATGAATGGTTGACATGATGAGGGAGGTCTTGATCAATACCTGTTGATACAAATGAGTCTGCCACACAGTATCAGCAAACTATGTGCCTGGTGTGGGTCTAAGCACTTCATGTGAATTCTTTCACTTAATCCTCATGTATGAAGTGCGCACTATTGTAATGTCTAATTTAAAGACAAGAAAACTAAGGAACAGGGATTTTAAATGACTTGCCCAATATCACACATCACACAGCTAGAAAACAGAGCTGTGATTTGAATCCAGATGGCCTGGCCCCGGAATCCAGGCTCTTTAACCATTTCACAAGGCTGCCTGCAAATAGCCTAAAGCTTGCCTATCACCAACCAAGGGCTCTTCTTCCCCGGTATTGTATCTTTTAATCATCCCAGCATCCCAGTGACTGGCTATTACTATTTTCATTCCCATTTCTCACAGATGAAGAAACAGGTCAAGGAAGTTTCACCGATATTCCAAAAGTGATACAGCTCCTGCTCTCTGCAGCCCCATCCCCCACCCCAGCCAGTTCCTCCAGGGCCATGCTGGGCTTGGGGCTCACCTGGAAAGTGGCAGCTGGCAGGTTGGAGATGGCAACATACTGGAGGTTATTCTGCAAGGTGTAGATGAGAGAGGGCACTGCAAGCTTGAATGTGTCCACATACTGCACCAGGACAGCCTCGTGGAGGAAGAGGACCAGGTGCTTCACGTTACCTTGGTGGATGGAGGAGAGCCCTTTTTAGCACTGACTACCAAAGATAGGGATCCTCTGAGGGCTGGGACTAGGCCTGGTCCTATCTCCCCACCACACTCTGACTCCCTGAGGGCTAGAATGAGATCTGTGCTCTCAATTTCCCTACAGTATAAGCACATCTCCAGTAGGCCTTTCGGATACTCACAGAAGTCCATTAACACTGGACCTAACGCTGTCTGAGAATCATAGGCCCTATCTCACTCATCTTAGAGCCTACCTCCCTGGCACAGAGCCCCATTCACTGAACTTAACACTGTGCCTGAGAATCACAGGCCATATCTCACTCATCTTAGAACCTACCTCCCTGGCACACAGCCCCATTTAAGGCAAGCACTCAATACACATTTGTACAATGAACTACACAGCATTAACTAGGATCTTGTGAAGCAGAAGCCCAAGGACTGTAAGTGGAAGGCTGTTTACCAAACGGAAAGTTTTAGACTCCACTTGTAGACTTAACCTAGCTCCTTACTGGCCTGTGAGCTGCCTGAGGGACCATCTCCCACTTGGCTGCATCTTTCTGCCAGCCCTATACACACCAAGCAGTTGCCCCTGACATGTGGAAATACACAGGCTTGAGTATTAAGCAGAAAATCTGGTTGGAACCGGCTGAAATCAATAAATGGGAATACTTTCCTATATAATAAGGCCTTTACAAAGCCCACCCCACTTTTTTTGCAGTTCAGTGTCAAGGGAAAAAATAGCACTGCACAAGATTATCACAGGAACTGTTGATGCTCACTCGCATTCCCTGTCCTTGCCTTTCATAGCATTAATCCCAGGAGTAATTATCAATGTCTAACCCCTTACCCAAATTTCCTGGGCCCAGGTGTTTGGGTGTTCAAAAACTTGCAGGTGTTAGAAAGATAACATGGTATATATACAATATATTTTGCAAAACACATCCCACATATATGGGCTCCACACCATAATCAAGCACATTCATATTCCCACCAAATGAGAAAAAGAAAAAACACAAATATATAAATAGCCTTACATCAGGTCAGGCCAAGTTTTACCACCAAACTAATTCAGGAAAAAGAAAAATGGGGTGTGTGTGTGAAATTGTAGATAAGAGATGAAAGCCTGTGATTAAATCTGTAGCTATTTGTTTCTCCCCCTATAAAATATCAGCCCTATGAGGGCAAGATGCAAGTCTACACTGCTAACACATCCACCTCCACAGCCAAAGCAGGGCCTGCCATGCAGTGTCCACTAGAAAGTCTCAGAATCAATCAGGAACAGAGCAGGTAGGTCCCTAAACTGCTGCCTCCCAGGGCCCTGGAGCTAAAGAGTGGATAAGAATGTCTTGTTCAATGTAAGTGCTGAGGGCATAGCCACATGTAAGGCCTTTATAGAGAAATGACTGGGCAACATTTTAAAAAAGGCCTTCAGGGAGGTGTTTAAATTAGATAAAGCCAACTTATAGGAAATACAGAGGATAGAAGACTATGTTAAATGATACTACAGGGAGGCAGTCAGCAAAATCTAGGTTACCTAAAGTCTACAAGACAAATGACTTGATTTCTTCAACAAATTAACTACAGAGAGAAAAAAAGAGTTGGAGGGAAACCTAGAGGCTAGCAAACTCAGAAGACATTAGCCAAGTACAAAACACTGATCTCGACATAAACTTTACTCAAATACTCATAGATATAGAGAACAGACTGACAGCTGTCGGGGGGGGGGGGAGGTTGGGGGACTGGGTGAAAAAGGCGAAGGGATTAAGAAAACCCCCCAAAAGTTCATAGAAAGACAACAGTACGGTGATTAGCAGAGGGGAAGGGAGGTGGGGAGAGGTAGATGATAAAGGGGGGATAAATGGTGATGGAAAGAGGCCTGACTTGGGGTGGTGAACATACAATATACAGATAATGTATTAGAATTGTACCCCAGAAACCTATATAATTTTATTAACCAGTGTCACCCCAATAAATTCAATAAAAAAAAATTTGATTCAAATACAATTTTTAAAATGCTTATGACACTTGAGAAATCACTGGAATATTTGGACATCGACTGGATATTTGATTATTTTATTAACTTTTAAAATTATTAATTTTTTGATGTATGATTTTAGATATTGCATTTAAAAAAAATGTTTTTATTGATTTTTTCAGAGAGAGAGAGAGGGAGATAGAAGCATCAGTGATGAGAGAGTCACTGATTGGCTACCTCCTGCATGCCCCCTACTGGGTATTGAGCCCGCAACCCGGGCATGTGCCCTGACAGGAATCAAACCTCGATCTCCTTGTTCATGGGGCGACACTCAACCACTGAGCCACACTGGCCAGGCTGCAGTTATTTTTTTTAATGCACCAAAATATATACTCAAGATAATAAAGGGGATTTACTTCAGAATAATACTTCAAGTGGGATATAGGGCACTGTGTTATAACTGTTGATGAAATGCCTAAGAACTTAACTCGTTTGTATCAATTAGTCTATAGTAAAATTGGTTTCATTATACATAGTTTCATTTAAAGTTGCTGAACCCACTGATGACATTGAGGACTTATGTACTTCAATATAATAAGGTGGGGGGGTAGGTAGGCAAACATATACATTGGTAGTGAGTGGATAATCACTGATGCTGTTTATGGTAGAGTGGCCATCAGTTAATAATTGTTGAATCTGGGTGATGGGTACATGCATATTTTACTATTTTTTCATTTTCTCACATTTTGTGTTTGAAATTCTCCATAATAAAAAGTTAAAGAGAAATAAATCAATCACCATGTGTCACCTGCTACTTATGGGCACAGACTGGCTCACTTATACAGTACCCTCAGGCCAGCTCCAAGGGGGTTTGGGGTATAAAAGTATGGATACAGCTACTCATAGCTGGAGGAACAAGGCAGCTTGGCTGCACTTACACACTTCCCAGGCAGTTTCATAGACACAGAGATGCTCCCCCAGCAAACCTTCCATGTGGATGCAGATGCGCACACACACACACGCGCACAGGCAGAATCCTACCCACCAACTCCAGTGCAGCCCCCCTCCTTGGCTCATACCCCTCTTCTGTGCGAAGAGCAGCAGCAGGCAGGTGAGACCTTTGAGCACCTCAGCCATGACCACAGCAGTAGTGGCAAAGAAGCGGTCGCCAGGTAGTGTGCGGGTGTAGCGGATGCTGAGGATGAGGGAGGCATTTTGGACCACCAGCACAGCTAGGGATATGTATTTGAGGCGCCGGTGAGCTGTGGGGAATGGAAGGAGCAAGGAGGAAGGAGTCAGAAGCTGTTTGGAGCATAGCCACACCACCACCCTCCCCTCTCCTTTTTCACCCAGGATCCTCCTAGCCACCACTGCTTTCTCCTCCCTCTGCCTGCCCATCCTGACCCAATAAGAGTCTGACTCTTCCTGCTCCCACTGCCTCAGTCACAGGAAGAAGAGCCAGAAAGGTAGAAGTGGGCAGGGCCCATACCTGGAATCCTTCCTGAGGTGTCAGGAAATGGCTAGGGCAGGCCCTGGACACCCCCTTTCCCAAGTGAGAAGCAATTCTCCCCCAGAAAAATACCAACTACAATTCTCAACATTTATTGAGTGCTTACTGTGTGCCTATCACTGGACTAAGGGATTAATATGGATTACCTCAAAAGACCCTTATATTGCTCTGATCTCTGAAGGAACTATAAGGATTCCCATTTTATGGGTGAGCAAACCAAAGATTTATATCAAATGCTGTTTCTATTTAATGAGGGGGTTGTCCCATGTAAAGACTGATATCCCAATACAGGGAATGAGACCACTGTATAAAGCACCCCCTAAAAATCAGTCTTTCTCCCAACTAAGAAATTATTTCATTTCCTCACACTCAGAATGGTCTTTCCAGCCCCTCCCTCCTATGAGGACAAATTCCTTCTGATCCAAAATAATCTAACAAATAAGAAGTGATTCCCACACTGTCCCAAGGATTGACATATAATCAATAGTTTCTTCACCAAAAATGGTCTGGTTCCTTCAATGATATAAGGAAATATTTCCCTATACTCCACATAGTCCAGTCCTCCAACTGCTGCATCCCCCTACCTCCAGCCAAGGAATTATTCCTTGTTTTATTCAGACAATGAACAATCTCAGCTATAAGGGCCCGGCACCCTCAGAACATCCTTTCTCTGCCACATGAGGGACCCCCAGAACGGTCTGCTCCCCATATAATGAAGGACATCCCCATCCTCAAAATGGACTCTCTAAGTCACATAAGGAAGGCCCCGCCCCACCCTAACTCACAATAGCCCCTATCTCTTTATAAGGAAGAAATCACCACCCTCAGAATTGCCTCTCCTTTCTATAAGAAAGCACTCTTCCACCCTCAGAACAGCCTCTTCCTTCTATAAGGGGAAAACTCTCCTACCCTCGGAATGGTCTCTCCTTTCCATAAGGACAGACCCCCCCCCCCCACACACACTCAGAATGGTCTTAGTGGTCTTAGCCTCCCTAAGAGAAAATGTCCCCCTACTCAAAATAGTCTCTACTCTCCTAGTGCGGAAGGGACACCCCACCCGCCCCGCCCATCGCCCTCAGACTTGGTCTCTTTCCTGCCCCCAACACTGACAATGGTCTGTTCCGTCTTCCCTCCCCCACCCACCCTCACCCCCCGCCACACACATAGGTCGCTCCATATGGGATGCTCCCTTTCGCCTCAGTGAGCGACCTTCCTGACGCCCCACAGCGATTCTGACCCCTGCCCTGCCGCTGACCGCTTTGCCACAGCCTGTCTCACCCGCACTCACGGTACCAGGCTCCAACGCCCCCGCGGAGACCGCCCCCGGCCCGGCCGCCGCGGTGGAACCGCCAGACCCAACCGCTGCCATGTTGGCATCTGCCTGGCCCGTCCCCTCGGCAACAGCAGGCCTCTTCCGTGTCCGTCACTTCCGCTTCCGGGCCGCCGGGGTGAGGGGGGGACGAGGGAAGGGCTGATCAGAGCAGTGACTCTTTGTCCGCTCCTGAACGCCAAGTTATGACAGAGGCCTCGGGACTCCCAAATTCCATCGGGATAGGGAGACTGGGCGTGCGGCCGGCTCAGCCTCCCATCTCTGCACAGCCTCTTCGACCTATTCCCGTTACTAGACCCGCCCTCTTCATTGATCCCGCTTTGTATATCACCGCCCATCCCGTCGCCTCGTCTCATTGGTTCAGTTGCCCCCTATCTCAGTTCTTTATTGGCACGGTCTTCTGATGGCACCGCCCTTTCCACATCAAAAGTAGGTGTTTCCTGGTTGGACTCAAGTTCCTTTCCCTTCCCAGCGAGGACCCGCCCCCTTGAGAGCCTCCGGGCTTTTGGGAGCAAAAGGAGTTTGAGAAGGCGAGGCAGGTGAGGGTCAGGCAGGTGAGCTAGCAGATAAATCAGGGGAGTTCAGTATATACAAAGTGAATAGGCACTGTAATTTAGTTGAGCCAGAGAAGGGAGGGCAAGTAAGCCAACACTGAGATGAAAAAGAACTGAGTCGTCAACTAGTAAACCGGATGAGGTTTACAGGTTAGCTTTTGAAAGCAGGGCAAGAGGGTACAGCTGAGGTGGGGACAAGTGAAAACAACATAAAATAGGGAAGGTAAGTCAAGAATTAAGGAAGGAGGGATGAGAGGGATGAGCAGCTAAGGAGACAAGGGAGAGGCGAAAAGGTAAGGGCAAAACAAGTGTCTTACATCCTGGTTATTAGAAATCAAGGAAGGGTTGGGAAGATTCCAGTCTGCATTCAAACCTAGCCCCACCCTCACCAATGCCCTGAAAGGGCTTTTCTTCTCCCATGGGGAAGGGATTTACACCCTTCCCAGAGTTGGAGTTTTTTTTTCCTACCCCTGAGCTAGCCATCTTTAACTGGGTATGTGTCCCAAACATCTTCAGTGTCTATTTCCAATGGAGCCCTTCTGCACATACTGGTCATTACATAAGAGCTGGGGAAGGGGTGCTGTCAATAGTTTTTCTTTGTGTGAATCCATAAAAGATCTTTAGGATGGCACCACAAGACTGAGGCTTCCTGAGGGGTAAAGGTGAGATCCAGGTCCATCTCCCTCTTGGCTCAGCATGCAGTAGATGCTCCACAAACGCCTCACTGCAACTACAACTGGCCAGTCACTTGTGATTCTATTACGTTTATTAAATAGTGGGTTTCCACACATGGCTTTTTAAATAATCCAGGCATGTGGAGAAGGGAGAGGATGACACAGTTGGAGCTCCCTTCCTCCCAATACATAAGTATTTACATTTCAGCAACTGGACAATCCTGGCTCAGAAGGAGGCAGCAAGAATCCAAAAAAGGTGGAGGGGGAGGCCCTAGGAGAACAAACAACAAGACTTATTTCCCCCACCCCAGCCCCCCAAAACCATCCACCCCATCCTAGTGGACTCTGGTGGTATCCATCTCTCCCATTCCTTCCCAAATCTTGGAAGTAGGGTTTCTCCTCACCAGAATAAGAGCACTTGGAATAACAGAGTAGGGTCCCTTCACCAAAAATAAAATAAAATTAAATAAAATTAAATTAAAAATTAAAAAAAATAATAAAAAAAAAGCCCTGGGATAACAATAGGGCATTACCTCCCCCAGAATAAGCAACCCTGGGCTGAGGTAGGCAAGCAGCTTGACTGAATATGGAACCCTAGGCTAGAGGAAAGAGTTCCTTTACTAAAATAAGAGCTGCTGGGGTATTCAAAGGAAAGCACCCTTGCCCAAGTTAGAGCATTTGAACTAAGTTTGTGTGGTGGTAGCAGGCAGGAGGTGCCAGTGTAAGGGTTGTAACACATCAGAATAAGATTCCTGGGGCTCAGAATGGAATTAACTTCAACCAAATAAACATCCTTAGTAAAATGAGAAGCAAGGAAATACCCCCCTCCAGAATAAGAAACCGTAAATTCTGGGAGGAAGGCTCCTTAACAGGATTGGAATGGGGACTGGGCAGACTTGGCTTATGTTTTCTGACCCCTGATCCCCAATCTCTGACCCTAGTAACACTGGATTTTTAATGACCTGTAAAACCAGATCAACAGATGTCCTTCTATCCCTGTAGCATGGCCATGGGATGGCTATCCCAACTAGGGCAGCAGGGACCAGGTCAAAGGGGTAGAACCCCCTTTAGGGGTACTAGGGGGTGCATCCTCAGCTGGTGTCTGCATCCAGGGATCCAGCAGGATCTCCTCCAGTGAAGGTCGGGCAGAAGGTTTAGGGTCCAGGCACCGGCGGATTAGGGCACAACAGTCTGCAGGTCAGAAATACACAGGAAATTAGCAGTTAGTTGGGGCACCAGTCCCTGGGAGGTATGGAGTCCACTGGGCTAGGGCCAGTGAGGGCCTTACCTGGGGATACATGGTCAGGGAAGTGGAGCTCGGCCTCCAAAATCTCCTGGTCCCTCTCAAAGGGAATGTCCCCGCATACCATGTCATAGAGAAGGATACCCAGTGACCAGACAGTGGCCGGGAGTGCATGATACTGGTGACAAGAGATCCACTCCGGGGGGCTGTATACCCTTGTCCCTGCATGTAAGCCAGAGAGGTTAGACTACTCTTTGATAATGCCCTTCTTCCCACCCCACCCTCCCCAGGAAGTATGGTCCTGTAACCACAATAGGAGCTCTTTAAACAGCAGGGTCTCATCACCAGAATAAGAACCCAGAACAAGGTCAGGGCACTGTGAGAAAAAGGGCTTTAACAGAGGACAAGGCATGAGAGCCCTCAATATTAGAAATCAAGAACCTTATAAAGGTACAATGTAGATTAAGGGTTACAGGACACCCAAGCACTGGAGATCAAAGGTCAAGTCCATAAAGATAAAAGGTAAAAAAATCTCCCCACTGAGATTTATGGAAGCCTTACCATCAAAGTCAGTGTAGGGTTCATCATGAAGCAGGGCGCCAGAACCAAAATCAATGAGTTTGATACAGACTCGGCGGAGGTCTATCAGGATGTTCTCATCCTTGATGTCACGATGGACAACACCACGGGCATGGCAGTGCCGAACGGCTGCCACTACCTGAGCAAAGAGGCAGCGGCTTCGATCTTCACCCAATGGGCCCTGTTCTGTGATGTAGTCAAACAGATCCTGGGCAGGCAAAGGCCGCTCAAGGACCAGCATGAAGCCCTCTGGTGTTTCAAACCAGTCAAGCAGGCGGATCACACCAGGGTGTCCACCACCCGCACCCACCTTCCATAGCAGTGCTACTTCCAGTGGGCATGTGACCGAGTCTGACTGTGGGAGGAAACAGGGAGAGAGAAGGGAACACAGACATTAGGCCAGTAGCTCTGAGGCTGACTTCTCGCCTGAACTTAAATCACAGCCCTTCAGCCTCCTAACTATGTGGCCTTGAGCAAACCAATTCCTTCCTTGGGTCTCAGTTTCCTCATCTTAAGGGCACAAACTTACACAGCCATTGGTAAGATGATTTAAGCCAAAGCCTATGCACATCTGGCATGTAATAGGAGCTCAGTAAATACCTGAAGAACACATAAAAGTGGTTCTTAATGAAAGACTATTATGGATTTTTTTAAAAATTATCTTTGCTTTATTTATCTTTAATCCTCACCAAGGATATTTTCCCATTGCTTTTTCAGAGAGTGGGGGTGGGGAGGAGAGGACAGAGACAGAAAGACAGACATTGATGTGAGAGAGACACACTGATTGGTTCCCTTCCACATGCACCCCAACTGGGGCTAGGGATTGAACCCTGGACCCTTCAGTCCACCAGCCGATGCTCTAACCACTGAGAAAAACCAACTAGGGCTATTATGGAATATTTTATATGCTTTGTTCGCTGACATCTCCAAAGAGTTTAGAACAGTACCCTATGCACAGTAGGTGCTCAATAAATGTTAAATAGATGAAAGCACTTTACAGCATGGCATCTGGCACAGAATTAGCACTAAACACTATTACTGTGTAATGGTTTCTGTTTTGCTCACTGACATAGCTCAAGCACTTGACAGTGGCTGGCAACAGAGCAGGGCTCAATACATAGTATGTGTTAAATAGGTGAAAGCAATTAGTAGAAAAGGTCCTACCACAAACTGAGCTCTCAATAAAGATAGTATTTTTCCAAGTGCTTAGAATTGTGCCTGCCTGGCACATAGTAGGTGCTCAATATGCTTTTGTTAAATAGCTGAAAATGAGTACTTGTAAAGGATCAGGCACAAATTAAGAACTCAATGTTATCACGATATTTTGTTACTGTCACCAAGCACCTAGAACCGTGTTGAATGAAAGTGATTAGTGGAACTTAGAATACAGTAAGCTTTTT
This sequence comes from Miniopterus natalensis, assembly GCF_054644295.1. Taxonomy (NCBI): domain Eukaryota; kingdom Metazoa; phylum Chordata; class Mammalia; order Chiroptera; family Miniopteridae; genus Miniopterus; species Miniopterus natalensis. The sequence goes on along the minus strand of NC_142103.1, from coordinate 74,731,324 downwards.
ACGATGAAGCAAAATCTGAGGAGTACTCAATAAAGGGTATTAATGTTACTAGCCACAGAAGCCGCCCAACTAGCCCACGTGGGCACAAGGACTTTTAGAAGCAGCTCTCCTGAGATGGGGCCCTCTCCTGGCCACGCCACTGACTTGCACAGCTGCAGACAGGTTTCTCACGGTGATGGAAATTCCACTACTGCGCAGGCGCACCTTCTCCCTCAGGGTCCCAACGCTTGCGCAGGCGCAGTCTTCCCAGATCCCGCCAGGGGGCGCTCCCACCTTTACAAGTGGCCCAGACCCGCCCTGCCGTCCGTTAGCGCGCTAACGGCACAGAAGCAGCCACCGTCACCATGGCAACCAGTGACCTCTGCCCCCCCGCCCCACCAGCATGCCCTGCGGGCAGCCCCTGAGGCAGCATTTGGAGGGAGGACGAGAAAGGGGGGTTGGAGGGGAGAATCCAGGGCTCCAGGGAAACTAGGGTGAGTCAGAACTGTGTGGAGGTGTGGATGTCACTGCAGGGGAGTAAACATGGGCTGGGAGGAGTGATCTCCTCGCCAGTAACAAGGCCCAGGGAGGCGCACAAGCCACAGAAAGGCAAGGGGGCGAGTGAGCCCATAGTCAGCTATGGCGCCGCCAGGTCAGGAAGGGCTCCGAAGATACTCACCAGGGTGGACCAGCCCAGCACGCGATTCCGGGGGATCACTTTGATGGCCACCTGGAGAAGCGGGCTGGGGTTAGGGGGTTGGAAGATAACCCCCCAAAGCCCTCCCAGTCCTGAGCCTCACCCTAGTCTTTGTGGCCCCAACAACACCACAGCACGACCCTCAAGAAGCCGGGGCTTCTCCCCAGCCCGCAAGTCCCCATGACCAACTTCACCTCTCCCACGGCCCTCAGCTCTGGGCTATCCCTTCTAAATCTCAGAACCTTGCACTCCAGGTTCTGAGTTCCGAATTTCTTCACACCCCAAGCTCTCCATCTTCCAATTCAGCCCCAAGACGCCCGACTCTGCCCCAGGGTCCTGTTCAAGACTCCATACTGAACACCTTGCCTCCAAAATCCCCCGTATCTCAGCTCTGGGTCCCCACCTTCGCAAACATTTACACATCCCCTGGATCCTGGGGTCCAGAGTCCTCAGGAAACCCCGCTCCCAGGTCTCACTCCCTAGCCCTCCCGAATCCCTGCCCCTCCCCCACACGCCCACCTGAGTCGCCACACACACACACACACACACACACACACACACACACACACACACACACACGAGGGCGCGCGCGCCCTAACGCCCCCAGCCAACCCGGATCCTGGTTCTTAGGACCTTACCACACACACATTGTGGATTCATTCCCAGTCAATCAGTAGCCCAGCTCTGGGCCTCCCGCCCCCGCTACATGCACACCTGACCCTCCCCAAACCCTCGTGGCGGATACCTGGAGTCGGTCTGTGACGCGATGTCCTGCGAAGACTGTGCCAAAGCCCCCCTTACCCAGCAGGGGGCCAAGTCGGTACTCGGCCTCGAATGCTTCCCGATCCTTGCCTCCTACGCAGGGAGGCGAGGAAGTCAGGGTGGCCGCGTGCTGAGCCGCGCCGCGACCCCTCCCCCCTCCCCCCGCGCCGCCCTCCACCGCTTCATCCCGCCCGGCCTGGTAGCGGTAAAGAAGCCTCGCTCACCTGGCGGCGGTGTGGGGGTCACGGGGGCCACCTCAAGCCCCTGAAGAGGCTTGCTCAACATGGAGGAGGCGCTGCGCCGATTGAGCCCGCTGAGCCCGCAGGGCGACGACGCCCGGGGCAGCGAGGATGGGGAGCCAGGACTTGGGGGCGCCAGGGTGGAAGGCAGGGAAGCTGGTGGCCCAGAAGCGCCCACAAACGGCGCAATGCTATGATTCTCCGCGCTCGCCAGCCCCAACGCTACTGAGCCGGGGCACGCGCCTCCCGAGAGAGTCGCTCAGGGCGACAGCCCCGCCCACTTGGCTTTGATCAATCCGGACACGGCACCTGCTGTACCCCAGCCAATCGGAGTCAGCCCTTATTTGCATACCACCCTCAAGGTTTCAAGTACCCCCTTATGCAAATACGCGCCCGGATCTTCCGTGGGGGCGGGGCCTGTATGCAAATGAGGGGCGCGCGCGAAGAGGAAACCGGTTCTGGGAATCCCTTTGCAGCAACTGCATTTGTTTTGGTTGTTGCTCGGGGTTGTTTTTATATATGTGCGTATGTGTATATATAGATATAAACTTCAAAAAATACCCCTGCACCCCCTCCTTTCCTAGGGGAGTTGGTTTGCTGCTGTCTCGAGTTAGCGCGGTGATAATGCCAGACCCATCTTCTAAGAATCTGGGCCTGTGGCTATCCAGAACCCAGTCTCTGACGGGTGCTCCTCACCAAGGAAAGGGGCCCTCTAGGCGACCCATGGCTTCTGCCCTGAAACTGAAGCTAGGGATCCTGGAAGATCCTATTCAGCTGCTAGGGAGGAGTAACCCGGTGACTACCACCACGAGGGGGGGCATGCTGGTCAAAGGTAGCATCCTCGAAAGGGTAGCCTATGGGGGTGTTTTTGGAGCCCTTAACCTAGACCAATGTGGATAGATGTGGCCGTGAGCCCAGTCAGCAGGTTTAGAATCTGGAAGGGTGGGGCAAGGGGGTGGTTCTTGAGGAGTGGGAGCAAGCCAGAGTGGTGCCGGCCTCTGGGTGTGCTTCCAGGTGAGAGACAGGGGCTGAGAACTCGAAGAGGTGGTAAAGTACCCCGTCACAAATTTGAGAAAAATAGGCCTCATGCCACAGGAAGACAGGTACGCACTCCAAAGACACACACACAGAATTACCATGTGAGACATGATACGTACCATCACATTCATGTAAACTTGTCCTAGACACATACACAGACATGCACTGTAACAAAGAGTGACATTTACTGTCAGGCAGGCATGCTTCCAGAGTCATGTCCCAGAATGACACAGAGATACAGTCATAGAAAGACAGGCACTCCAGAAAGATTCACATAGACCTACATTACCATGTGACAATGACACAGAAATGTCCATCAGACACACTGCTAGAACTTGTCACGAAGACACTGGCACCATCAAATGTGCACTGTCACATAAAGACTTGTACTGTCCCAGAAATGAGAGTCCCAGAGTATGTCACAGGAAGCCACACAGATGCTTGAGACATCCATGCATTGCTACAAAGGCAGACATATATGTGTGATAGAGCCACATAGGCAGTGTCACAAAAACAGATGTGGATAGACCAAGTCAGAGACATGCATACACCTGTAGGCATGCAGCACTGTCACTGACACTGTTCAGAAATAGGTACCCAGAATCTGTCACAGAAACACAAATGGACATCCACCCCATCAGGAAGAAACCACAGATGTGCTATCACAGACCCACACAAACATGCACTCATTTCAGAAACAGGCACAAACTGTCACCATCTGACACACCTGGAAACAAGCCCTCATCACACACACACTAGAAACACTCTGTGAGATGCATATAAAGACTTGGACTCACTACAGTACCATACACACAGACAACACCCAAAAAGCAAATACACACATGTACTCATTCACCTGACTTTATTAGGGGTCTAATGTAAGCCAACCATGCCCTGGTGGGAGTGCAGATACTAGAGATATCTAGATAAGTCAGGCATCATAGCCCTTGCCCAGGAAATTGATAGTACAGTTATTGGGGAAGGAGTAAAGACATTTATTGATAAGTGGGAGAATGTGGACAGGCTTCTCAGAAGGCAATCCTCTGTACATCTTGAAAGACAAGGCTGTGGGCTCAGGACAGGGGAAGGGCCAATTCTAAGCAGAGGCCAAGGTAATTGGAGGCAACAAGTAGGCAGGGGCAAATGGTATATAAATTTCAACAGAATAAATATCTACTAACATTTGAACTTTTGGAATGTGCCAGGCACTGTGCCATTCATTATGTTGACCATATGCATTCTCTCTCAATGCTCACAGAGAGAATGTGAGGTAGTAGACATTCATCACCCCTGTCGTACACATAGGCCACCTGAAACTTGAGCCTGTGATTTGACCAGGGCCACATGGCAAGAAAAAGCCAAGAAAGGTTTCAAACCAATTCTCCAAAATACACATGCTTGACCAGTAGATTCCAGACATCCTTTGGACAGCCACTCAGCCAGCCACGCCCTCACCTTTATAGCTGGACAAGCATCCTTCCACAGGGGCCCCATTATTGAGGCACAGCAAAAAAAGACACTGGGCCAGCCATCCTTTTCTGCCTTGCTTTTACCTCAAGGAAGGTCGGGACACAGAAGTGTCAGAGAACTGGGGGACATGAAAAACAAAAAAGGGTTTAGCCATTCTTCAGCTTCTGAAACCCAGTGGAGGAGGTCCATCTGGTCACTTCCACTGAACTCATGGTATTACGAAGCGTCTACTGTACCTTTCCAAAGCATTTCCTCATCAAACAATCACAAGAACAAACATGGTGAAAGAGGCAGGCAGAGAAGTTGGAAATTCAGTCTTTGCCCTCAAGCTCAGTCCTCTGCTCCCATCACACCCCAGGAAATAAGGTGGGCAGGATACATCCTGTGCCAGTACCGAGGCAGGGAAAGCAGGTAAAGATAGGGCTTTCTTGGTGGTAACAGGTCTAGAGGTGTATTAGTAAGCAGTGAACCAAATATGAACAGACTCTGGGCCCCAGAGACCCTACTGGAGAGCATGCAGCCCTTAGAGGTCAAGCCAAGGCCTGTAGCCTCACTGCCTTTGCCCAGACACACCCCCCCTGCCCGCACACACATACACTCTGCCCGACACAGAACAGAGGCGCTCCGGGGAAACTGACATTTGGTTTTATTGTGCCAAGGACATTACAGATGGCAGATCTTGTCAACACCTGCAGGGCACAAGTGCCCCATCTGCCAAGGCTGCTCCCACTCCCCACATTCAAATCCTGAGCGGCGGCTATAATGCTCAAAGGTGCCCCCACCTCAAGATTCCAAAGAGACTGGTGGTGGTGGAAGCAGTAGGAATGCAGTCAGGTCGGAGTCTCATTGTCCAAAGCCCACATGACACCTGCCACCCGTGCTCCCCTACTCCGCCCTGGTTCATATTCTAGACCCTGCCCATCTCCATAGGGCTGGAGACCAGAGACAGCAACCATATCTTTGTGCCCCTTCTGTGCCCCACGGCCTGCCTACCCCCAAACCAGAGAGATGCCACCTTCATAGAGTCAATGCTGTTGTCTATGTGGTTTTTGATTGGTTAATTTTATAAGATAAAAGTACATTTTAATAAAGAAAAAATTCAACATTGAAGGCTCAGACATTCTTAGGGTACTGGGAAGGGGAATTTCCCACTTCTTCCTCCCACTTCCCTGGCATAGTTGTGGAGGTGGGGTGACAAGGTTTGCTGAACTTGGAAGGAATAGGGGTCAGGGAGGCTTTCCTCTGTCTGAATGTCTCTCCTCGGGGGCTGCCTGGCTGCCAGTTGGTTTGTCTCTGTGTGCCTCTCGCCTACCTTCGGCACCCTTGCCCGAGTCCCCTGTGGAATGCAGGGATGGTGCTGTGCAGGGGGCAACAGGGCACGTCAGCTGGCGAAGAGACAGGTGATGGTGGTGGTGGCAGCGATGAGAGGGGTGCAGGGGTGGGCCCGCAAGAGGGAAGTGGGGAGGAGGAAAAGGAGAAGAGAAAGGGAAGGAGGAAGACGGCAAGAAGGAAGAAAGCCAAAGGTGAGGTGGCACCGGAGGGCAGGAGTGATGGGGGTTGGGAGATGGTCTCCAGTCTCTGGGTCTCCATCAACTCTTGTCTGGGGGTGGATCTCTGTGCACTTTGTTTTTCTTCATACTGTCTAGGTATTCTTGTTGGGACACTGCCAGCACCGATGCTAGGATCTCATCGTCATCCCAGTCATTCAGACCTGCTGGGCAAGAAGGTAAAAAGGATGATGGAGCCTGCCTTTTCACCCTTCACTGATCCCTGGCTCTGGAACGATCCCATCCAGGCCCCTTTAACTCCTATTTATAAGAAGGCTCCTCTGAGCCTATGAAACCCTGCTCAGAACCTCCCTGGGACAGATCCCTTGGGCCTAAACGATTCCCTTTTCCTGGGGAGATGGCCAGAGGCTCCAGAGAACCCCCTCAGGACTTACTGCTTCTTCCAGCTCTCCCCAGCTCCCGGCTGGCCCCTGGCTCCTAGACAGAGGAGGCTTACCAAAGGCAGAGGGGGACATCTGCTGAATGAGGGCCCGGCACTCCAGAGCAGGGTAGAGGGACACAAGGGGGGAAGTCGCCGGGTCAGCCCCTGCTGAGAACTGGCTGCTTGTACCTGGGGCAGATGGACAGTCAGAGGCAGGGTCCGGGACTTAGGCAGCACCTCCTAAGCCCTGCATGTTCCCTGTCAGCAAGTCACTGACCTGGTGCACAGGGTGAAGGAGGTTTGGCAAGAGCTAATACAGTGCCTGGGGAAGGGGGCTTGATGCCCAGCTCAGCATGCAGCTCAGGGTGCTCGGGTGACCGCTGCCGTGGGGACCGGCTAGTCCACTCCTCCAGGCCACTGGAGGCAGCTGCTGTGGCAGAAGTGCATGTGGCGCTGGCTTTCCGGGGCTGCGGTGGGGAAGGAGTAAGAGGTAAGAACCTATAACAGTCTCAACCCTCCTCTGCCCCATCCCTGAGGGCTCACTTCCTCTGGGAATCCTGGCTGACACAGCTTCTACATAGACCGCCATTACTCCGTCACACAATGGACCAAAGGACGAAAGTAAGCCCCTTAACCCTCTTCACACCCTCATGGCCAAACGGACAAGAAACCTGTTACCTCCACCTTCAAAATAGATCCAGAGTGCCCCTACCCCAACTTTCCCCTCCCCCTTGCCTGAGCCATCAGCAGCCACCTGAACTACTATAGCAGCCTTCTCCTTGCTGGTCCCCTGTTCTACCCTTGCCACCCAGACTCCATTCTATACCCAGCAGTCAGGGGGTTCCTGTCAAATCCTAAGTCAGATCCTGTCCCTCCTCTGCTCACAACCCTCCACAGAGTCTGCTTCACTCAGAATAAAAGCCAAAGTCCTCACCACGGCCCACAGGTCCCTTCCCAATCTGGCCCCACTACCTCTGACGTCTTTTCAGCCACACTGGCTTCTGGCAACTCCTGAATCCCAACAGGGGTGTGCTACCTCAGAGCCTCTGCTCTAGCTGGTCCTCTGCCTATCCTGGCACATGCACTTAGCTAACTCCCTCACCTATGGCAAGTTTTTGCTCAAATCTCACCTGTTCTGAGGCCCACTGTGTCCACACTATTTAATACTGTGAACTTCCAGCGCCACTCAGCCCTACTTATTCCCTTTACCCTGTTCTTTATGTTTTTTCATCCATAACACCTCTCAACTAATTTAGTCATTACATTTACTGTTTATTTTGTTCCACTCTGCAAAAACGTAAGCATCACAAGGACAGGGATCTGGGCCTGCCTGGCTCACCAATGCACCTCTGTATACCTAGAAGAGTACGGGGCATAGACCTAAATAAATATTTGTTGAACAATTTACTCAGCTCTTGCCAACATCTACAATCACTCTAAACTCATGATTCCTCAAATGTCTGTATATCTTGCCCTCTCCCTGCCCTAACGTTCCTGTGTAAAGACTAACTAGAGCCCCTATATCCACTGGTCTCCCAGCCAGGGTCAAGGACCCCTCTGATGCATCTGTCTCCCTCAATAGACAGGGGACCACTGAGGGTGGAGTGGGCTAAACCTGATTTTACATTCTCAGCAGAGCTTGGCATACAAGGACATTCAACAAAAGCTTGTCCCTCTGAAACTATCCATCAATCCTTCATGGCACCACCAGTGACTGTTCTCTCTCTCTTACTCCTTAAGAGCTTGTTCTACACAGGCGTTGAGAGTTCTAAGGCACAATGCCAAAACTAAGGCCAAGATGAGGTTCAGACAGGGTTGGAAGCTTCCTTCTCTTCCAAATGTCAAAACTGCTTAATTTTTTCTGCCTATTTGGGGCGGAGCAGGGGAAATAATGGGTTCTTGGCCAGACCAGTGACAGAGCACAAGACCCACCTGGTTGGGGCCGCGGACCTGGCGGGCCTGTTTTTCCTGATCCCGCAGCCATTGCAGGTAGGATTCTCGAGCCACCTGCTCTTCAATAGCCTCATTTGTGGCCTCCCAGTCTGTGGCCCGCTTTTTGTCTTCCAACATTTGCTGTTCAATCCATGACTCCTCTGATGTTTTTATGGCACTCTTCATCAGGGACTGCTCTGCAAACTGCAAAGGTGGGAGGAACAGGGGTATGGAGTGACACTCTGAACTCTGGCCAAGAGCCATAATTGGCTCAGGGAGGTGAGCCCACAGGCCCACAAGAGAGGAGATAGGAAGGCAGGTACTCTTACTAAGCATCCCCCTGGGCAGGCTGCCTATTCATCAGGGACTGGGGAAAAGCAGGCTTGGGTGGTGGGACTAGTAGTTCCAAACTCCTACACTCAGAAGCCCTGCTCCCAACCCCAAGACAACTCAAATGAAGTACTAAGTCTGGGGCAGCCAGGTGCCCTCCAGCCTAGGCTGGAGTTTAAAGAAGCCTTACCCAGTGATGACTCAGTTTCACAATGCTGAGGCCTTCCTCATCTATGCTCAGATGGCACAAGGAGAAAAGATCACCTGAGAAGTTAGCTGTATGTGCACAGGGTGGAGGGAGTAGTCAGGTATTTAAGGGGATGAGGGAGTAGTATTAGCATGATGTGAGGTGCTATGAGTTGTGGGACACTGTATGAGAGTGCTCTGTTAGACTGTGAGATACAACTGTATTTAAAAAACAAAGTAATAAAAAATATCAGAGCATATCCCAGGGAGTAAATGTGAGTATTGTTCAGCAAAATTCTAACATTATTTTAATGCACATATACACACTGCACACCAATGTGTGTGCACATGAGTAATATAAAATATAATCTTTTACCTATGGATAATAGTCCAAAAGTATGTAAAACTCTTTATTAGAACAAGACAATTTAAAAATGGGCAAAAATTTAAACAATTTCATATGCACATGCAAAGATGCTTAACACCATTTGTCATTAGAAAATTGAAAATTAAAGCAGTACCTATCAGCTGGTAGCTTCATATAAATATAGATAGTTACATAGAGAAATAATTCTGAATATGTGTATACACACAGGTTAGTATACACAAATATATCTCCTTACTCAGTCAGCTGAAAGGGCCTAGAAGGAAGGACACCCCAGTACCAAGGAGCACACTCAGCACCTGGATCGTGGCTTCTAATAACAGTCCAATAAATGGAACCAGGGCCCCTGGGAGAAATGGCTGGTTCTAAGACTAGGGAAGGAAATATACAAGCTGAGCCTGAAGCATCTTTAGTGTCAGAAAGTAAGGAAGTGCTCAAAAAACAAAACAAACAAAACAAGACAACATCAAACAACAAAAAAACAAAGACAAAACAAAACAAAAACCCAAAAGCAAAAATTAGGAAAAAAAACACCACCACAATGATGGGAGTATGTCAAGGAGACACAGGAACCAACTAAGAGAGTTTCCAATAGCCAAAACTGAAACAATTTGATCATCAAAATAAAAATAGCACTGGATTATAACCCAAAGTATAAAATAAATATCTGTGAGTCCATATTGATATAAACAAATGAATGAATAAATGGGGGACAAGAGACAAATTTCCCTTACAATAAGAGTTCCAAATAATTTATGTAGATATGCTGCCCTCAAGAAGATGGAGCATAACACCCACTTCTTAAGGGTGGGTTGCATACAATGACTTCCTTCCAAACACAATAGTGTGGGAAAGGGAGTGAGCGGAAAAGAGTGATTTTACAGTGGAGAACTTAACAAACACTACTTCAGCCAGGTGATCAAGGTCAATAGCAACAGTCACAAATCATGTTCACAGTACATACTGTTGATATGATGTGATGAGAATGGCACTTTACCATTGTGATTTTCCTCCCTACAACCCATAACCCCAGTCTAACCATGAGAAAAACACCAGACAAATTCCAAAAGAGAAACATCCTACAGTACACCTGACCAGTACTCCTCAAAACTGTCAAGGTCATCAAAAACATGAAAGTGTAAGAAACCGTCACAGACAAGGGAGCCTAAAGAGACATGATGACTTTAGTTAATAATGTGTCAATATTGGTTCATATATTGTAACAAATGAATCAGTCATCTGATATGTTAATAATGAAACTGGTGCAGGATGGAGGCGGTATGCATGGGAACTCTGTACTATCTCCTTAGTTTTTCTGTAAACTTAAGGCATTCACATTTTTTTCAAAAGGAAAAAAAAAAGAAACAAGCGATCAAACAAAAAAATCTTAAATGTATAGCGTTATGTGAAAGAAGACACTCTGAATAAACTATACATTGTATGATTCCAAATATATGACATTTTAGAAAAGGCGAAACGATAGAGTCTATAAACAGATCAAAAACAAAAACAAGGGAATTCAGAGAAGCTGTTACAGTCAAGAGGAGCCAAGGGAGACAAGGCGAGGACTAAATGTAATATGGTCTTGGATGGGATCCTGGAACAGATAAGATCATTAGGGGAAAACTGAGGTCGTTTGAATAAAATACGGTCTTCAGTTAATATATCAATATTGGCTTATTAATTGTGACACATGTACTATGCTAATAAGATGTTAATCATAGTGGCGTATATGGGAATTCTCTAAGCGTAATAATTTTGTAAAAATCTAAAACTGTTCTAAAATTAAAAGTTTATTTAAAAACCAAAACAAAAAAAAACCCCTAATGTTGAGGGGGGGGGGTGTTAGGGTGTGTATTTCCTAAAATGAGGCAGGAGCACTTTCTGTTTGTAGGAAGTGAAACCTGAATAGAAGGTATCAAAACCCCCAGCAGTCAACTGTTTATGAAAGAGAATGCGAATCTGCCCCTGTGGGCCGGGAAAATGTACTGCCACCATCTGAGCACCTACTAGGCACCAGGCCCAGTGCTAGGTGCTATCTGTATCAGCCGAGCTGCCAGCCCAGATTACTTGTGAATACTGCCCTAGGTCCCATAGCCAGTGAGTGTTGGGGCCAGGCTTGAACCCCAAGTCTCTGTGACCACGGAGGTCTGTAACTGCTGAGTTTCAGAGGAGGATCCATGTGGGTACCAAGACACCCAAACCGAGCCCTGGCTCATGGTTCCCAAATATGACTCCATATCCCAAAATGCCAACCCTCCAGAGGCACAGAAGATGGGTGAGCTAGCTCAGACAGGCAAACTGAGACCACAGAATGAGCCCTGAGAGATCACCCTGGGTGACTCCCTGATTTCTTAGAGGTAAGACCTCAGGAGTAACTCAGACCTACTAGGCACCAGGCCTAGTAGGAGGCAGGACATTTTTGTGGGCTAGGGGTAGAACTGAGACCCAAACAAAGGTTTCTGGCCTCTAAATCCAACAGCCATCTTGGGCGTGGTGACATGCTTACCCCCGGTTTGAATGATGGCAGGCCCAGCCCCACACCAATAGTGGCCTTGTTGGGATTCACCACTGAATTGTAGTGGATATTCCGATGGTAGCTGACACGGATGGGTTCATCCTCATTTTGATGGATCCCATGGAATGTGTTGATGGGTTCTGCAGAAAAGAAAAGGAAGTAAACATCCACAGTGGGCCGGGTAAGGCAGGCTCAGATCAGGCACAATCAGTCGCTCACCTACCCACCACAGAAGTACCTGTGCTGTACTGGTACACCTCCACAGGCCGGTTGTACATCTCCGCCATGGCCTGCATCTCAATGTGGTTGCCGTGGCAGTTGTTTTTCCGTTTCCGGTTGATGTAGGTGGTGAAGTCCTCTGTGACATAGTTGGAGAAGTAGTCTGCATTCTTCATCTGCAGAACAGATGAGAGGGTCAAGGTTTGTGTGGGGAGGAGATGCTCCAACTCTGCCCCTAACCCAAGGTCTCTGCAAAGTCTCACCAGATAGTCCATGCAGTGCTTACGTACAACCTCATGCATGTCCTGATCTCCATACACCTGGTCAGCTGTGGAGGCAGAAGAAAGAAGACACTGGGATCAGAACTGCCACCAGAGAAGAGTTCCAAGTCACAGAACACTCCTGGGGTGAAGGGCCAGGGGCCAGGAAAACTTCCTTTCCTACCCCAGGGCCTAGAGAGTTCCTGGCCTTGTGGGCTGGAATGGGGTCATGGAAAAAGAGGCAGGCAGGTACAGTCTTTAACAAGAGGACAGGAGAAAGGAACACAACCACAAGCTTCTCGTGCAGATGACCTTGTCTAGGGCTTGCCTGGCCACTCAGACAAGTCAATGAACATTTTAAGCCCCGTAAGTGGCCTGAAGCACTATCAATCCCACACCCTCACCTTCACTCTTCACAGGAGAAAACTGAGGCTCAGGGAGAGTTTGTGGCTTGACCAAGTTCATACAGAAAGTCAGTCTATGACAAATTCAACTCTAGAATTCAGTTTGCCTGACTTCCTGGAGTCAGCATGGCTTTTACAGGTTAAAAAGAAAAAGAAAAGGGAAAACAGCTGGGCTGTAAGCCCAGTTCTGCCAGGTACTACTGAACTAAATGACCAGAGGCAAGTGACCCAAGTGTTCTGAGCTTCACCTGCCTCACGTGTAAAACAGGAACAAGCTGGATAACTCCCTGGCAGGCCTTCTTGTGAGATTTAGATAATGGGTATAACGTGACCGGCACTGGGCTTGAGACAGAGCAGTCACTCAGTAAATCTGAGTCCCCTTCCCCCTAGTGGGGCCTAAATGCGCAGTACTGTGAAGGTGACAGAGCTGAGTAAAATCCTGCCCCCATCTGCAAGAAGCACATAGTCTAGTAAGAGAGATAAGATACATATGCATCTAAGCTTAATTTAGGAAGGGGAGCCTATGGCCCTATGGTGCAGGCATCAGGGGGTTTTGGTCAAATTAAAATGTAGGCTCCCTCTGTCTCACTTGAGGATCTTCACACGTCTTCCCTCATTTCAGGACGTCCCTTCCATCCTGCTTGACTGCCTACTTATCAAAAACCAATGTGTTCTTTAAAAGTTCCCCACTCTACCAGGCACCTCTATCACCAGATTTATCAAAGATGTGTACAGAATTCATCTGCCTGATCACACTGGGCTCCTACTGAGGGCAGAGGGCAATTCACATCCAAGTCTACCCCCAGCTCAGGGCCCAGTAGTGCAGGAAATCGGGAAGTTTGCTGAGTGAATGGACACACTGGGGGAGCCAGTGAGTCTTTTCCCTGGGAAATTAAGGTGGGCTTGAAGATGAGGCACAGATTAGGTCCACTGGCTAAGACAAAGAGGGAATTTCCCTTTGTCTCCCCAGAAGACCGCTGCTCTGATTGGATCTCCCTGGGGCACTGGGGCAGGGGCAGGTCCCTCCCGCAGGGAACACCACAGAATTCTTCCACCTCTGTGAAGAATCGCCAGAAGAATGCCTTCGCTGCCCGCCCTTCCCTCCCTGGAGGGTTCTGTGAGATAAGGAAAGACTGCTCTGAGATAGAAAATGGGGCCCATGCCTGTTCTCGAGTCCTCTTGGAGGTATGTAGGGACCGGAGGGCAAGGGGGAGTATGGGCCGTGAAGGTAGGAAGGGGTAGCCCCATCACTGATGTAAACAAGGATGTGGGTTCTGTGGTTACACTCTCCCCCGCCCCCCAGTGGCACTTCCAGCAAGTCACATGCCCTGTGCACAGGCTGGGGGCCCCCTGCTGCAGCCTTTCTTAGAAGCCAGGACCACATAGCCCATTGCGGCTGCCTACCTGCCAGAGCTGCCTGACAAGCTATTTCTGTAGGATGGGCTTGGGCGCCAGAGGAGGCAGTGCTGTGGGCAACTGCAGTAAACAGGAACTGACACAGGAGCAAAGGGGTTAAATAGTGACTGGCCTGCCAGGATCAAGGAGATAGCTGAGCTGTTCCTAGGGAAGGGTCAACCAGCATTTCCAGGCCTAAGGGATACATCTACCTTAACTAGATGCTGGATGCAAGAAAATGGGGGAAAGGGGGAGACTGTGGAAGAGAGAAGGGAGTTGGGGGAGAACCTCATGAGGGTCCCCACATTTTCCTGCCACTGACTCCTTTGCCTGGCAGAGAGGCTCTGCTGCCTCCTAGCTGTCTGGTACTGGACGAGGCCCTTAAACTCTCCAGGCTGCAATGTCCTCATCCAAAAAGTTGAGAGAGTAGCTCTTCTTTCTCTCATAGGGCGTTGTAAAGACTACAGGGAATGGTTTGCCAAACATCTGAGGCATACTAGGTATTCAAGAAATAGGGCTCCATTTGTCATGAGGAAGACAATGACTCCTTCAGGTAGCTAGCTACCCACAAGTCAGCTAGAATGTCACCAGAACCACTTATTAAGCCCTTCTTCATTTCTGTTTTACTTCCTCAGCCAGAGGAAAGCCCCAGACCCAGAGTCTAGGCTGTCCTTCGTGTACGCAGAACCAACAGGACGCCAAAGGGCCACAGACCCCCCTTCTGTAATTGTACTGCAAACCTTTAGTAACCAAATTAATGTCAAATCAATAATACAGACTTCACAGAACAGGATCCTTAAGTGTGGGCAAGGTATGACCTTCTCTACTCAGCAATAAAACGTAAAATATAACCTTCTCTCCTCAATTCTAAGATGCACTGATAGGTGGTATAATACCATATATTTAATCGCAGCTGGGAGGGGACGACCAACCTCACTGATTATAAGATACAGTCTAGTTTAGGGATCATTAATGTAGAAGAAAACATGCTCCTCAGGGTCAAGGACACAGAGCAATAGTACTTCTCCAACAAGGGAGAGTAGAAGGATCTTTTCAACAATATAAGGTGGGAAAAATACCCAGTGTGGGCTAAGAACACAGGAAATCCTCATTGAGGAGGCTCTTATCTGACTTTGCCAGTCCCACCTCTGTCCTCCTGAAAGCTCTTCTCCTCCCAGAAGGTTGGCACGGGGGCTAGGGACTGGGCTGGACTTCCCTGTGAGGGTCAAGGTGGGGAAAGGGCCCAATGGACTTGCAGAGGTAGGGGAATTCAGAGAACTTGTTTTGATAGAAACTGAAACTCCTCCTCTTGCTGACGCTGCATTTGCGGGCAATCCGCACCTGTTCTCCCCTCCCAGAGTCCAGCTGGAAGAGGGTCCCCTACTACCTCACCTCTGTCCTCAATGCAAAAAGGGCTTGGAAATCCTCGATACAATATAACAATTGCCACCTCCCCCCAAGGCCTCTTTACTTTCCAACTCATTCTTCCCTCACCCAAAAGGCTCTCGACTTCACACAGGAGGGATATTGAGGTACAGAAATGTGGCACAGCTGGCCCAAGGTCATGTATTTGGGAGGGTGAAGGGGAGGCTAGGCTCTCAAGAACTGACTTCAAGCACTGATGCCCAAGATGACATTACCACCACTCCAATCCAGCTATCATATTAACCACCTGACTCCCTGGGGCCAGGCCTGATCTTGTCCACCTCAGTTTCCCCGCCAGCATAAGCAGAAATCAACTGGAAAGGTCTGGGAGTGGGCAGAGATTACAAATATCAGGGGCTGTATCCCTCACTAGGGCCACAGAGGTCAGCATGAACCTTACCTCTTCAGACCCCGCTTCTGTTCTTTCTCTGAGCATACAGACACTAGCATAGAAATGCACATGTGCATATACACACAGCCAGCAGATCCTGCCAAAGATGTTCCCCAAGGACAAATTCTGACATGACAACCCCCACAACTACATACAACTATCACATTCAACAAGTAGATGCCCTTGCCACCTTCAGTCCAGGAAAGACTGAAGGCTGGAAAAGGTGAGGTTCTGCAAACTGAGGACCCTGCCCCCCTCCTTCCTAGCCTTTGCCAGGGGTTACTGGGAAAGGGGAAAAGCCAATAGCACTAACAGACTTGCCTCAACCTCCCTCCACTGCCGCCTGGCAGACAGTCTCTAAATCTCCTCAGGTTCCCTAAAATGTAGTCGCTATTTGCAGAGTAGTTATGAGAAGCAAGACAGGAGAGCCTGGACCATCTAAAGGAGTTTAAGTACAGGGCCCTACCATTTGTTTTGGAGGCACCTGAGAGCTGCCTCCCTGCCAGGCTACTGCTGGCCTGCCTGCTAAAAGAGCCACAGCAAGTTCCACTCAGGACAGAAAAGGAAGCTTGGTGTCTGCAGGAAATCTAAAAACAAACCACACAAATGTGTACACACAGCAGCAAAGGGAGACAGGGACCTGGTTTGTTCCCACTTCCCTCCTGGCCCAGTGGGAACCCTGGCCCAACTGAGATGAGCCAGGGAAAAAGCCTCACCTGCCTGTCAAGCAGCTGTGGTGCATACCTGACAGTGGGGAGATGGCAGAACTCAGTCCTCTCAATAGCCTTGTCTGAGATACCTGCTCCTCTACTCAAGGACTCCCATGACAAAGACGGAAAGACTGATGGAAGCAGGGCAAAGGCCAATGGAAGCTGGCATACATGGAGATCTTCTCCTTCTGGCCTGGTTCAACCTCAAACACCAATGTTCTGACACCTGCCTGTGTGACCTAGATAATAGGGTCCTGGCTTTTTCTTGAGGTCCCAGTTTCCCCATTTATAAAACAGTCAAAACTGATCTAAGATCTATCCCTCCAATGCTGACAGTCCATGTTACAAGACAAAAAGGCCCAGACGAGGGGGCCTAGCTAATGTTTCTAGGCCTCATCTCTGTAAACCTGCCGCCCCCATCTGCTTCTCCATGGCCCATGCGCGCGCGCGCGCACACACACACGTGGCCTCCACTTTGCTCACAGAGGCCAGGGCCAGAGGATTTGCTGAGTCAAAGCATATGGGGAGAGGGAAGGAGGAGAGATGCAGACTCACGTTTCCAGGAGATTATCTGAGCACAGCAGGGGCAGGGTGGACCACAGGATACCTCTGGGACTCACGCTCCCACTTCCATTCCACCCAAGCCTTCGCTGATACTCACAAATCCCCAGTAGGGGGTGGTAGGAGAGAACTGGGCACAGGCAGTGGATAGTGGTTCACACTGGGGACACCCAGACCTCACAGGCAAAACAGAGGGTAGAAAGCCACCTGCTTCAGGATTTCTAACAGTAGAGGGCCACAGGCTCCTAGTTGGAGGAAGTAAGGCCCAGAGAGGTGAAGGAATATAACTGAGGTCACTCAACCAGTTGAGAACTAAACAAAAAAGCTTGGGCTTTCCCAGGGCTATGGAAAGAATGTGTCCTTTGGCACCTCCGGGTTCTCATACAGCTCTGCCACTAATGACCTGAGCATGTCATTTCCCTTCCCCCCCCCTTTTTTTTTAATATCTTTTATTGATTTCAGAGAGAGGAAGGGAGAGAGATAGAAACATCAATGATGAGAGTCATTGATCGGCTGCCTCCTGCACAACCCCTACTGGAGATCGAGCCCACAACCCAGGCATGTGACCTGACCAGGAATCAACCATGACCTCTTGGTTCCTAGGCTGATGCTCAACCACTGAGCCACACCAGCTGGGCATCATTTCCCTTTCTTGAGCCTCAATCTTCTCAACTGTTTCATGGGATAATAATCCCAATTTTACAGGTGAACCTGAAGCATCCAGCTGAATGCCTAGCAAAGAGTCAGGGTCAAAGAACAAGTGGCCCCTATGTCTACAGTCCCCCCTTCAACTCCCACCCTCAGTTTGTGCTCCTTCCACTGTTGAATGCATGGCAGGAAGTTAGAACCTGTAGCCTTCTCACCAGAGCCTAGGGCAATTGCCACCTGTCCCTGTTCAAGCTAGGCTGGAAACAGAGAGGCAGCAGAAAGCCTGAGGACAAAGTCCCCTTCCCAGCACAGGTCCTGTGCACTCTGCCCCAGGGAAAATTCCATTCAAGGCCTAGAGGCCCAGGGGCCATGTACTTCAGAGGAGAGACCATGGGGCTTCTGAGGTTTTATGGAGTTTAAAAGCCAAGGGCAGCTGTCAGGGGAAATGTATAGCCATAGTGCTGATAAGGAAAGGCCTTCAATCTGCCATGGTCAGCTTTTCCTGTAAGCTCAGGCCTCTTACTGGAAGGCCCCAACAGGGGGAAGGGTCAGAGGATGTTTGGGGAAAATAGCTAAATGAACACATGTGCAAATATTGCTCTTGATATGGGTTACTGCACAAATCAGGTCATCACTAGCCCCAAGGTCTGCCCCAAAGACCGTTTGAGACCCAGATACCCAGCTGCATTCTCTGACCCTCACTCCACCAGAAGCCCTGCTTACCCCACAACCAGCCAGAGGTCTTAGAACAGGACCTAGCATCGAACAGGCCCCCACCTATTCTTTCTTTGCTTTCCCTTTGGTCCAAGAAACCTCCAAACCTAAACTTTTTGTCTAGGAAACATCCCAGGGAGAATACAGACTTGAATCACAGGGGTAGGAGGTTGGGATATTCCAGCCCAGCAGAGTCCATTGCCCAAACCTCTTCTGTTTAGTAGAAACAGGGAGGCAACCACTCACCCCTACCTAACCTTCTTTCCTTCACCCACTCAACAAACATTTGTGATTCTGAGGCACCACGGAGAACAGCATTCAGGCTTTACCAATGCTATTGTTCCATGAGGGCCTACTATGCTCTCAGGCACTAAAGGAATTTACTGAAGTCATCTCATTTAACTGTTACAAGGTTGTAACAGGCTCAGGATAAAAAAGCTGCTTGCCCAAGGTCAAACCAAGAATCAGTGGCACAGCCTACAGTGGAGCCTGGGTCAGTCCAGCCCACCAGCAGGCACGGGGAGCGGGGGGGGGGGGTTCTACAGTGGAGCCTGGGTCAGTCCAGCCCACCAGCAGGCACAGGGGGTGGGTGGGTAGGTGGGTGTACCGAGAAGGGATTTAAGGAACCCTTCAGAATCAATACCACTTCACAGATGGGACAATGAAAGTTATGAGTGAGGGCCAGAGCAAGACGACAGGGCTTCTGACTCCCAGCTCAAAGCTCCTATCAGAGGGCACATTTTATGGAAGCTATCAGAGCCCCAAACGGAGGATTAGATCACACTTCCAGCTTCCCCTGGATGCTAGCACAGGCTCTCATGACTGCTTGTTGGGTTTAGACTGGATAGTAAATGGTATTAAGGAATTATTTTGTTAGGAACAATAATAACATTTTGGTTATATCGTGAGAAAGAGAGAGAGACAGAGAAAGAGATAGAGACTAGGACCTTATCTGTCAGAAAAACATACAAAAATATTTATGAAATAACCCAGTGTTGGGGTTTTGCTTTAAAAAAAAAAAAAAGTTTTTATTGATTACAGAGAGAGGAAGGGAGGGGGGGAGATAAAAACATCAATGATTAGAGAGAATCATGGATCAGCTGCCTCCTGCACACCCCCTACTAGGGATCGAGCCTGCAACCTGGGCATGTGCCTTGACAGAGAATGAAGAAATCAAACTGTGATCTCCTGGTTCATGGGTTGACGCTCAACCACTGAGCCACACTGCTGGGCTGGGGTTTTGCTTTAAAACCACTTGTTTCAGCCCTGGCTGGTGTGGCTCACTTGGTTGAGTGGCACCCCCTGCACCGAAAGGTCACTGGTTCAATTCCTGGTCACAGCACAAGCCCAGGTTTTGGGCTAGATCCCCAGTAGGGAGTGTCCAAGAGGCAGCCAATCTGTGTTCCTCTCTCACATTGATGTGTTTTTTTACTCTCTCTCTCCCTCTCCCTTCCTTTCTCTCTAAAATCAATAAAAACATATTACAAAAAATACTCATTTCAGCTCTGGCCTGGTAGCTCAGTTGGTTAGAGTGTAAACCCAATATGCCAAGATTGCAGGTTTGATCCCTAGTCAGGGCACACACAAGAAGCAACCAATAAATGCATAAATAAGTGGAACAACAAATCGATGTTTCTCTCTCCCTTCCCCTCCCCCCTCTAAAAATCAATAAAATATTTTTAAAAGAGTTTAAAAAATACTCGTTTCAGGAGCGTGAGAAAGAGTGGGCAGGGTAGTGATGAAACAGGGCTGGCTATGTGTTGATGACTATTTGGAAGATGAATGATGGGTAGGTACATGAGGGTTCACTGTCTCTACTTTTGTGTAAGTTAAAAAAAGGTCTATGATCCCAAGGTGAGAGTAGTAAGCTGTAGTTAAGAGCCCTCAGGCTAACCTAACCCAGATTCCAACTTCTGGCTCTACTATGTACTACCTGACCCTGGGCAAGCCATTCCCCATCTCTGAGCTGCTTTTCTCATCTGATAAATGGAAGCAACAGTCCTGACACTTACCCAGCTTAGGGAAGAATTGAAAGGGTTTCCTATAGTGCCTGACAGAGCAATCTGTCCCTAACTAATGTTATTTTCCTTATCACTATTATTGCTGCTATTTTACTCTCACACCACCACACTGCCTCATGATGAAGGGCTAGAGGCCAAATA
Organism: Miniopterus natalensis; assembly: GCF_054644295.1. Taxonomy (NCBI): domain Eukaryota; kingdom Metazoa; phylum Chordata; class Mammalia; order Chiroptera; family Miniopteridae; genus Miniopterus; species Miniopterus natalensis. The sequence continues at coordinate 74,710,970 of NC_142103.1, read as the reverse complement.
CGAACTTGAGGCTGGGGCCTGGAGTCCCTAAAAGACCAGTTAACTCTGTCCCAAACCCTGTCTCAGGGGTTACTCCTGACAACTGGGACACTCAGGGGCAGCCCTAGGCCCTTGAAGGCTGAGGCAGAGACTCACCAACAGCCCGGAAGAGACAGGCGCCGTCCTCCTTCATCTGCTTGATGATGAAGCCCTTCTTGTCTCGCAGGGCCTTTTCAAACCAGTGCTCCTGCTGCAGGGAAGAGGTGTGGGGGTCAGCAACAAGAAAAGCCTGTACCCCCTCCCCAGAGCTCTGTCTTCGAGCTCCTGAGGGGCCCAGCTGATTGGCTGAGAGGACACTGGGAAGGGTCAAGTTCTCAGCCCCGTTTGACCATTCCATGCATGTGAAGCAGGAGGAGACCCTTTCTTTTAAGGAACCAATCACTGTATGAGCAGAAGACTTGCTCCCAAAGGAGCCCCAGCTGCCCTGAGAGCAGAGGCCCCAGCTACATTCTGCCTCCTGCTGACCATGCTGGGAATCCAATGCTGGACCTTCCCACAGAGAGAGGCCCAAGGCTGGCAAGAACAGGGAGGGATGGAACCTGGCTTTCCCTGAAAGAGTTTCACCTGGGAACCCTCTAGTCACTCTAGGGTAGAGAGATGTTGAGAAGGAAGTGATTGGTAAGCTCTTGAGCCCCACATATAGCTAGGGAATTCCAAGACCTTGTATAAGGCAAAATGTATATAAAATACAATTTTACGTGTGAGTGAACACATTTAACATATGTATATGCATATGTATACAAACACACATGCATACAAAGTTAGGAAAGCTATGTAACAAAATACTTTCCCTAAGCGTTGGTATTGCAGGTGATTTTACTTCACCTCCTTCTTTATAAGAGGTATGCAATCCCCTGTCCAAAATTCCGTAACTCAGAAAGCTTTGAAAACCAAGACTTTATCTAACTTATTTGGCATCATTACCTGACATGAGCCGATGAAAACCCATTTATTCCACTTGGAGATGAATATTCAAACATTTCCATGAAGAAACATTTGGGTGTTTGATTATGAGGTGCTGCCACAGACCCCACCAGAGGTGTTACAGATACACAGCATACACACCAGTGAGTTATCTAAATAATGAAATTTTTCTAAATTTCAAAGCACACCTGGCCCCAAGGGTTCAGATTAAGTGAACCTGTACAAATGTGTTTTTTAAAATAATGCAGAGATGAGTAGACAGAATATAGAGGATTTTTAGGGCAGTGAAACTACTCTGTATGATATTATGATGGTGGATATGTTTGTCCAAATCCCTAGAATGTACACCAAGAGTGAACTCAAATGTTAACTATGGACTTTGGCTGATTGTTATGTGTCAATGTAGGCTCATCAGTTGTAATAAATGTATCACTTTGGTAGGGGATGTTGATAATGGGGGAGGCTATGTATGTGTGGGGACAGGGAGTATATGGGAACCCCCTGTACCTTCTGCTCAATTTTGCTATGAACCTAAAACTGTTCTAAAAAATAAAGTCTATTAAAAAAATAGAATGTCCACGTGTCACTTCAAACATATTTTCCATTTCAAAACCAAACAAACCAAAAGCAGCACCTTTCCCAGGCCCCTCACGCCCTCTGCTGGCCATCAGAAGAAGCCAGCCTGATCCAGTATCAAGGCTAGGTACCCAAAATCTGAAGCCTGCTCCTTTGGGATACCACCCTGCCTAGGGATTTATAGGATCCAGGCAATTGCCAACCAGAGGGGATCACTTCTCCGCAGGCCATTTTTCCCCAGCTCAGGTGAGAGAAATTCCTGGCAAAATAGGAAGCACGAGGTTTGGAGGCCAAAAGCTCTAGGTTCCAACCCCAGCTCTGTCACTCACTTGCAGCATCATTTTCAGTAAGCTACCTGAACACTCCAATCCTTAGTTTCCTATCAAATGGGGGATATGTGATATGCCTGAAAGAGCTGTCAAGGGGATCATAGGAGCTTCAGGACCAGAAAAGGCTTTGTAAATAATGTACCATATACTGGTAAGGTGGTCACCAGTAAGAGAAGAAGGGGTGAGACTGGAACAGACACAGATAATGTACAACTGAGAGGCCCTCAGAAAGTCCTAGGTGAGTGACTGAACAGGAGGGGATGAAGAGGGGGTGACAAGGGACTACCCAGCAGCCCCACCACTAGGGCACACACCCCAGGAAGGTATGGCTGGCTGGCTTTTGAGAGATGACAAAGGCACTGGGAAGCCCTTAATGGGCTTCCATGGGTAGCACAAAGACTTGTTTGTGCACAATATTCCAGCAGTCCAGGTGCCCCTCCTGCCCCAGAGGCACACTCTAGCCAGTTCCCCAAAATCCATCCCTGCCCTGCAGGGTCAGTCATCTCCCAGCACCACGGCACCTGCCCTAGCCAGGGGTCTCCAGCAGAGAAGCTGCAATGATGGCTACAGCCTCAGACTGGGTAGAAGTTCTAAAAAAGGGCACACAGCAACCTCCTGCCCTCAAGTGTAGGGGGAAAGGAGATCAAAGGGGATGAGAGGGCCTCCTACTTATTTATCCAACAAAGGGTTACCAGGCAGCTAAGTCAGACCTTGGGCTGGCAATGAGGCCAGAAAAATGAATAAGAATTGCTCTCTACCCTCCATAAGCTCACAAACTGCTAGAGGGGTGAGGAAACAGGCAGTGACTACAGGCAAGTGTGAGCAGGGCTGTGAAAGAGATGAACAAAGGGGTGCTAGAAAACACAGAGGAAGGGACCTGGTCAGTCGTTAAGGCTGGCACCTGAGAGGAGTTTCCACCTGAGAAAAGGATTAAAGCACCAAGGCCTCCAGAAAAGCTTGTGAATTGGATAAGAAATCACTTCTGCCACAAAGCACCAGGGACGCCAGAGGCCAGCAATGAGTTCAGCAGAGCTCAAGTCCTGGGTAGGACTGTAAAAGTAAACAGGGCAGGGCCAGGAAGAAAGATGAACTCATAATAGCCAAATGCCTGCCTCATGCCAGGTGCCAGATGCAAAAGGTGACCTCTTAATTGTACCAGAGCCCAGATTGCAGGAAGCATTATTCTCATTTTATGAAGGCAAAAAAGAGCTGGGGTTTAGGCACCAGAAAGACCTAATGTAGAGGCAACAGGGGAGGCCTCACGAGCCATAGCATGGAGACATACTTGGCAGGCAATCCTCGGAAAAGCCTGGTTTGTCCCTAAAAATGAAGGAGGCCTGAGCATACCCTTTGCACAAGCAGGGCTTCAGTCCTGGGGCAGCCAGAGTGGCATCTGTGCCTGGATCTGGAGGCCAAGCCATAACCACCCACAGGCTTTGGCACCAGCAGCCTTAAGATCCTGGGCTCTGGCTGAAACCCCCTCTCTTTCTCTCCCTGTGGGGAGAGAAAATGGGGAGATCCTGATCCTGAGTTCCAGAGTTTATACAGTCCCAGGAGCTCCTAGCACAGTCTCTTCCTTACCCTAGCTGGACAGGAGACTCCAAGAAAGGTGCCAACTTAGTTGTTGTTTAGGAAAATGGCCCAGGAAGAACAGGCAGGAGGTAGTGGGGGGGAGGCTGGTCCAGCCACAGAAAAGTTTAGGCCTGAGGAAGTCAAGTCCAGACCCTCAATCTTGCAAGCCCACTACTGAGCCTGTGGGGAAGTCCATCCACATCTCTGAGCCTCCACAAAGGAGCTGGACAAAGCCCTCTGACACCAGGGGATCCCAGGTACAAGACACTCTGCAACCTACTGGTCCAAAGGCCCAAAAAAAGTTGAAACAGACTGTGGGACCTAACTTAGGTTCCAATTCAGCTCCAATGATTAGCCATGTGATGACCTGCTCTGAGCCAGTTTTCCAATCTGTGAAATGGGATAACAAGCTTCCCAATAATAGGGATACTGGGCAGACTCAAATATTACAGGACTCTGCTCAGTAGGAGAGCACTTAATGAGTTCCCTCCCCCTCCCTGAAAGGGAAACAAGAACACCCCTGTAGCAGGCTGAATAACAGCCACCCAAACATATTAGGCCCTAATCCCTGGAACCTGTAAATGTTACTTTATAAGGAAAAAGGGTCTTTGTAGGTGTGACTAAGTTAAGGATCTTAAGATACAGAGATTATCTTAAGAGTATCTGGATGGTACCTAAATGCAATCACAAGTGGCCTTAGAACAGTAGAGGAAAATCTGATACAGACAGAAGAGACCAAATACACAGGTGAGAAAATGACGCGAAGACAGATGGAAGTCGGAGTGATGTACTCACAAACCAATGAATGTCAGCAGCCTCCAGAAGCTAGAAAAGGACTGGGTTATCCTCTAAAGCCTCTGAAAGGAGTGTGGCCCTGATAACCCCTTGATTTTGGACCAGTGAAACTGATTTTGGACTGCTGGCATCCAGAACTGTGAGAGAATATGTCTGTTGTTTTAAACCACCTAGTTTGTGGCAATTTGTCACAGCAGCCACAGGAAAATAATACAACCCCCTGGTAGCACTCCTGGTGTGAGCTGTGAGGCAATGCCATATGGCTATCAGCTCGCAGGATCCACCTCTCCAGCACCCACCCCCCGGCCTGGGAAGCTGCTGACCCTACCCATCAATAAATGAGCTGCCACTGAAGGGGAGAGGGAGCAGAAGATGGTGGCAGCAATGGCAGCTCATTGACGGACGTTTTCCCAGAGCCCATGGCAAAGAGGTGTTTAAAGTATTCTGGGCTTCATAGCTCTGTCCCAGCAGGCCTGGTGCCAAGACCACCCCTGTCCCCCCAAAACACCCAGGAACACTGGCTCAGCTCCATGTGCAAAACAACAGGCAACCCACCCAACAAGAAAAAGATAGATGCACTGCTCTCTAAGGACCAACATAAGCTCTCCTGGGCAAAAGGATGGGAAAAGAGCAAGGCCCTAAAACTTAATGCCAGGCCACTGGGGGTAGGGGAGGGGATTAAAAAAAGAAGATTCTAAGATTCCATTATTATGCAACAAAAAGAAATAAAGTACTGTTCCATGCTACTACAACATGGATGAGCCTATGCTGAGTGAAAGAAGCAGTCACAAAGGACTACATATTGTATGATTCCATTTATATGAACCAATCAGAAGAGACAAATCAATCAAGATAAAAAGTAGATTAGTGGTTGCCAGGGGCTGGGAAGGGGTGAGGGGACTGGGGGATGATGATAATGATGGTTTCTTTTTGAGGTGATGAAACTGTTCTCAACTTGATTGTAGTGATGGATGCACAACTCTGTGAACACACTAAAAGCCACTGAACTGTACATTTTAAATTGTTGAATTGCATGGTGTGTGAATTGTATCTCAATAAAGCTGTAAAAATTAAAAACAACCACCCAAGAACCTATAGGCTAGGGAGAAGGAAGTGGAACACTGCCTGAAACTTCCTATCATACCCCCACCAAAAGCCAAGAGGCCCCACTCAAAACTTTCACCATGGGTGGGGGGAGAGGGGAATAGGGAATTAAAGAAGAGGTTACAACTAGCTTCAGAACACCGAGTCCAACTTCCCTCCCCACCACTACCCATCTTATGGATAAAGAAACTGAGACCCAAAAAAAGGGAACTGCCCAAAGATACAAGACTCAAACCCAGACTGCCCAAGCAGGGAACACTTTCTGCTATACCACTCTGCCTCCCCACTAGAGGAATCAGCAGATTACAAAGGCTCCTAGAAAGAACCCAGGTGATCCTGGGGAAACTGCAAGAGAAGAATCAGCCAAGGTCTGAGGTGGGTCAGTCAGGTACTCACACATTCAATCACTGGGCATGGGTGGACCATGTAAAAAAAAAAAAAAGGCAGCTGAGAGTTTGCCCAAAGCTATAAAGTAGTTAAGCAGGAGACCCTGGGGTTTGAACTAAGGCCTGCGCAATTCAAAAGCCCAAACTCTTTCCACAGACAGCCTTACCTCCACATCATCCAATAGGCCCCGTGACAGGCAACCCCCGAGCTTATTCACCATAGCACAGGTGACAAACATACATACATACACATACAAGAAACCCGAGCCTCACACCAAATAGGCTGCTTGTCCTGCCCACCAACCTTGGATGGCTGGGAGGAAACGGGCACAGGGGAGAGAGGGGGAGAAACCCAGTTCTTTCTCAAAAGACACCCACCATTTTCTGTCACCACCAGGTCCAAAGGGTTTTGGTGTGAGCTCTCTAAAATCTTACACCTAAATGATACCCAACCAGCTCCTTACCTGACCAATGGGGAAAGAGGCCCAGAGAACAGAGGCAGAACTATTCTGGTTCATCCAGCAAAGCCCCAGCAAAGCCTGAGTGGGAACCCAGGCACACTGGCTATAGTGCCAGGTTCAGCTTCTTTGAGCATGCATGCCCCATTCTCAAAATGCTCTGTGGGGTCCTCAAGCTGAGGATGCTTTGAATCTATTCCTTCCATACAGTAAATTCTCCATAAGGTGGCCATGCTTGGGAAAGGAAACTCCTGACCCTAAGTTGCCAAAAGGGTTCCTAAAGGCAGTTAGAGGTACAGTCACAACATTGGGACAAACAGGAAACCTGAGTAGTCAGAACAAGGACCAGATTCACCATGTGGGCTCCCTCTCAACAAGTCCCCTCTTTCCCAAGGGATTGAATTGGCCTCCAGGCTACAAATGCCCCAGTGACAGTCCAAGGCCATGACTGGGGCAGCAGGAAGAATCTCCCCCTCTTATCGTCACCGGAAGGTCCCAAGTTGGACCAGGTGTAGCAGGGAGAAGCATCTTCCTCCTTTTACCCCAAGAAGTAGGAGGACAGGAAGCCTTTCCCCTGTAGTTGGGAAGGGAAGATATCATGCAGCCACAGAGCTTTACTTCCATGTTCTTATGGGGACAAGTATAAGGGAGGAACTCCCAGCCCAGGAGATGCAAAGGGGGTATAAGGAGGTGTCATTCTAGTCACCACGGCAGCATGCAACTTTCTTTGTCTCTGTCCTGGGACCAGGGATATATCTCTCCCTATTTCTGTGAAGGAGGAAAGACAGACTTGACCCCAACCAGGAGGAGAAGAAACAACTCCTGGTCCTGATTCAGTGGGTCCAGCTAATTTATCCTACCTAGAGTAGAAACAGGTGGAAAGGCAACAAGGAGGGGGTCTCAAGACGTGGCCCAGACCCCTGTGAAGTACAGAAAGATTTGAGTCAAGTGGGACAGGGATATGGGTGGAGAATTTCCCTGGAGTGGGGATATCCCAAACCCCCTTCCTGTCTCTGGGAAGAAAAAAGCTTGTTGAAAGCAATTCAGGAAGCTCAGAATATTTCCCTGATTCTGGAAATAAGCAGCAAGCAGAGCTAGGTCAGGCTGAGTCTCAGAATATCTGCTAGTTCTTGAGGGGAGGCTTCAGTCCGGTCCCCTGAAACTGACAACCTTCTCATAGAAAGAGGACCTTCCTGGCCCGAGGGTAAGGGTTTCTTATGACTGTGAAGAGCACCCAGGTACTTCTGTCCAATGCAGTAGGCCTTAGGCCACCCTGAGGAGGACCTCATGTCCTTCTTCCTGGTGATAAAACATTATTGCCTGGTTGGGGGAGGGGGGGCTTCATACCCATGCAGGTGTAGGCTCAGACCCCTCCCTGAGATGAAGGATCTCCTGTCCCTAAGGGGAAGTTTAGGCCCCTGGGAAGAGGCTCAGATTCTTTTCCTCAGAACCCCGCCATATCTTGTCCCAGCAGGAATAGGCAGTTCTCAGGGCTTAGTTCACAAGTGGAAGGTGGTCTTAGGCTCAAGTCCACAAGACAAGAAATCTTATGCCTCTAAAAGGCTGCTATGACGCAGGTATATGTGTGCTGTCTGAAGTGAGGTGATAGTCAATACTCTCACGGTAGGCCCAGGTCTCAGGTCCTAAGGTGGGGGAGGTGTCTCATATACATGAGGGCAAGTTCAAACTCTTGGAGTGTAGGCGAAAACTCAGGACCCTATTCCCCAGGAACTCTGTAACAATGCCCTCAAAGGGTCTCAGGAATCCATTCTGGTGGGAAGTTCTATTCCTGAGCTCAGACCTCATCTATAGAGACACAGCAGTCACTGGGGTACATAAGGGCTTCTTGTCCTTGAGGGAAAGCTCAAGCGTCCTTGGCACAGTGGGTCTCAGGGCCCTGAAGGCAGGCCTAGGTCCATGGGGAGGCCTCAGACTACATCTCTGGGACTCCATGCTGCCTAGGTCTCAGGATGGAGTTCCCAAGGCAGAAATCTTACATCCCTGACACTTGGGGGCGGGGGGTGCTTAGATCCGTTACAGGGGGAGAGGGGGCTTTTATGTCCCCAAGATGTGTTTCAGTCCTTCATAATTGGGTAGAAGGAGCTCATATACCTGTGTATTTGTATGTGTGTGGGGGGTGTCTCAGGCCCCCAAGGAAAACACTTGGACACTAGGCCCTGAGGAGAAAGGTTGCCTAAAGACTTCACCTTGCCTGGGACCTCTGTGGGGGGATAGCAGTGTCCTGAAGAGGCTTCAGACCCAGTCTCCGAAAGCCTGAGTCATTAAGCAGGGGGAATCTTAGGCTCCAGTACCCAAAACAGGGAATCTCATTTTCTTGAAGAAAGGCTCAGGCCTGGTGGGGGTGGGGGAGAGGGGCCAAAGGTCTATCACTTAAAAGAAGTTTAAGCTCCTGAAGAGAGATTCAGACTCCTGTCCCCAAGTAGGTCTCATACTACTGAGAGGAAGCATAGACCCTGGTCACATAAGAGAATGAGTCTCACGTATCCTAGTAGTTTCTGGTCCCTGGGTATTGATTTTGGCTCTTGTCCCCAAGGGTAAGGGAATCTTATCTCCTCAAGAGAAGTCATATTCCTGGAGGAAAGCTCAGAAGATTCCTCTCTCTAAAGGGGATGTATATGTGTGTCAGTGTCAGTCCCTTGGTTTTAGAAGAGTCTCAGGCCCCTGAAAGCAACCTTAGTACCCCTGAGGAAATGTCAGACCCCACTGCTGAGGGTCTTGTGTTGTGTCCCCCTGAGAAGGAAGGGGAGAGGTTGTCCTATTCAGTGTGTCAGACCCCTGAAATGGTTTAGGTATCTTGGGGACACTCAAACATCTCTGAGGTCTCCACCTTACTCGTGTCTACTGGAGAGGGATTCTTAAAACTCTTATCTCAGAGGAAAACAAATCTCAAGCCACTGAACACAAGATCAAGGTCCCTTGGAGAGTCATGAGACTCCCCTCTCAGGAGGCATTTCATCCTGCCTGTCTCTCCTGGGGAGTTCCCATCTATTGGCCCTGCAAGATGAGGTCCCAGGACCCAGAAGAGACCACAGCTACCATCTTTAAGTTCGTCTTATCTGGGGCCTCTAACCTAAAGTCCTTGGGGAAAGGGGGCGGGTAAAGATGGTGTCTCACGCCCCTACCACCAGAGAAAAGTGTCAGGCTCCGGGAGAAGACGTTTAAGTCCCCTGGGTCCCTTGCTTCCCTACCCAGTCTGGGGATCTCATCCACCATACCAGCTCACCTGTCATCTCCAGCCCATACCTGCTCGACAGTGGCAGGGTCCATGGCCTCGATGCGTGCTGCAGCCGCTTCGTACTCATCCTCACTGTTGTAACCTGCGCCGACGTCCTCACGCTCCGGACTGCCCCCGCCAACCGAACCAACCCCGGGGGCTTGACGCCGCCGCTTGCTGTGGCCAGGCCCGGAGCAGCAGCTGCCCACGCCCACCGTGCCGCCCACGCCCACCACCACGCCAGCCGCGCCTACACCTGCTGCAGCTGCACCAAGCGCGTCGCCCGGAACGCCGCCAGGACCGCCCGGGCCCCCACAAGGAGGAGGAGAGCCCTGCTGAGGCCGGGGACCCGGCACGGCGCCAGGCGGCACAGCCAGCGCCCAGCGATGAAGTGCACCCGGTGGCCCCTGCAGCGGGCCCTGAGGCGGCGGTGAGGCCCGCTGACGGGCCCCCACGACGCCCGACTCACGGTCGCGGTCGCTGCTGCCCACGCCTGTGCCGCCACCGCCCACGCCCACACCCCCGCCGCGGCGCGGCGCCGGGGGCAGTGGCCCAGGCGGCGGCGGCTCGTTGGCGGGGTCGGCGTCGGGAGGCGGCGGCTTCTTTTTTGGGAGAATAGTCATGGCGGCACCGCTGAGTACCCCCCAGCAAACCCGGCGCGCGGCACGCCGGGAGAGAACCCGGATGAGGGGCTACTGTGGTGCGCGAAGCACCACGGGATCGGCGGGGCCTGGATAAAGAGATTGAGGCACCGGTTCCAGAGCCGTAGGCGGCGCGCGGGTCACGCGACAGAAGAACCCGGATGTGAAGTCGAAGGTGAAGGCAGCGGGGCGAGTGTCCTCGCCTACTCTCCAAGTTCGGCAAGTTGATTGTTACGCTCTTTCCGGCCTTCTGGTTCAAAGGAAACAGAACCAAAACAAGCACCTCTTCGCCCCGCCCCCTCGCAGGTTCTTGAACTACCGGGCGGGGTCCCAGGGCGCCGCGCACGCGCGCCGGAGCACAGCACCGCCTCTTGCTCGGAAGTACGTGGGCAAAATCTTCGCTGCAGCCACAACAATTGCGGGCACCAACCAATCGAAGTGACTGCGTGGGTCCTTGCTGAAGCCCAAGGGCCAATCAAAGGCGAGCGGTCGCCCTCCTGTGCCCTCCGTCTCAGATTTCAGTCAAAGTCGGAACCCTGGTTCTTGGCCTTTCACTTCGTCCATGCTGTCCTGCTCTTGACTTTTCACCCTCAGGCTTTGATTCGCAGGCGGCAGTACTGCGACAGGACAGCTTGGCCTGCCCCACACACAATAGTTTTAAAACCACCTTCCAGGCTTCCAACTTGGCCGCTGTCAGTTGGACTGACAGAAAAATATCAACACTCCCAGAGCATAGCAATCCCCTGAAGCGTCAGTTCCGGTCACACCCACCAGTAAATCCGCATCAGTGGAGAGGCGGGCGCCGCTTCGTCCTGGCAAAAGGCTGAGAGCTGCGGAGATTGGTTAAGAGATGCAGTCACTCGCGTTGGACAGGCCAACCTTGGGACGGACTTGCACAGTTGGGACAGTAGGTGTTTGGGAAACAGACACGCCCTCTTTGGCGCCCCCGCTTTGACCTCCCCGCCCCTGTGGCTAGTGCGCAGGCGCGGCACAGCTGCTTTTTTTTTTTTTTTTCCTAAAATGAAATTTACCTAGATCCAGCAAACCTTTACGTAGCCATCTCTGTCCCCAGCCAGCGTCTCACAATGGGGTTTGTAAAGTTACAAGCTAATCCTAGCTGTGCTCTTGTCCGAGTGAACTCTGGCAAGTCATTTTACACCTCATCCTCAATTTCTACTTCTCTGTAAAATGACAATGGTAATTCCAATTTAAGGGTCAGAGATTCATGCTTGTAAAGGGCCTGGTAGTATTCCTGGCACATAGTAAATGCTCAATAAATTAGTTGGCATGACGGTGCGCCGGAAACGATCCCAGGCTTTGGAGTCAGGAAGGCAGTTCCAGGCACAGATGGCCCATTACCAACTGTAGGACCCTGAGCAAGTTATTGTGTCTCAAATTTGAGCTTATTCATGTGTAAAACAGGAATGATAATCCCTGCCCAGACTACCTCAGGGAGTAGTTATGGGGTTCTGATGAGCTCATAAACCAAGAAGCTGTTGTGAGAGGTGAGGGCTTAGGAGCCAAACCATAGAACAGGTTGACTGAAGGAGAGACCATCAAAAAGCTCATCTGAGTGCTACCTAACCTTCTCCCTTCAGATGCCAAACCTAGTTGAAGTCTTCCCTGAAGGGTGTCAGCAATAAATGTACTATTGTGTTTTCTTTACATGAGACTTAATGGGAGAGGACTCAGGTTTACTGAGCCTATCGTGTTCAGGGCACTGTGCCCGATGTCTATGCATATTTTCACATTCAATCTTTTTATGACCATATTACTTGACCCATATATCCCACTCCCTACGGGATATTTGTCCAGCACCACATATCTAAAACTGAACTTATGATAATAATTGTAGCTAATCATCACCAAGTATTTACTATATGCCTGGCACTGTGTGCTAACAGCTTTGATGTTCCCTTTGACAGTGTATGGCACCCCCCCAGCCTTTGCCCATATCAGAAACCTAGGAGTCAGCCTTGCTTCTTCCTCTACTCCCAGATACCTGTCAATCCCAAGCCCTGCCAATTTTACCTCTCAAATATTTTGACTTTCCAACTCTGCCACTACCTGGCCAGGGCACCATCACCTACCAATTAGACCACTGCAAAAGCATCCTCTCTCCAGGACTGTGTCTCTAGAATCCACTATCCACAACCAGAATGATCATTCTGAAACACAAACCTCATGATGACTTTCCTGTTTATAAGCCTTTAGAGGCCCCCATTATCCTTAGGTTGGAGTCTAAAACCTGTATTCTAGCTTCAAAGGCCTTTTGTAATCTGGTTTACCTCCACATTCTGATCCTCATCGTAGCCTCACACTCTTCTTCCCAACTCTACTCAATTAATTTAAGTTCCCCAAAGGCCCCAGGCTCACTCTCTAACCTCCAGGTCTTTGAACATGCTGTTCCCTCTGCCTGAAACATTTTTACCCTTTTGTCTTTTGCCTGGCTAACTGCACCTCATTCTTTGTGTGTTGGCCAGGTCAGATTCTCCTGCCATCTACCTGCTTCTGTAATCCATCGATCTTGGTTCTCTTGCACTATATTGTAATTGCTTAGTTGCCTTCCATGTTCTCCTCTGTAAAACAGAGATGATGTCTACTTTGCCTATCTCTGTACCCCTAGGGGCTAGCACATGATATCCAGTTAATATTTGGTGAATAAAATTATCTTTTACAGATTAGCAGCCTGAGTGAAGAAAAGGTAAATAATTCTCTCTCCCAGGGATTGGAACTCAAGTCCACCTGAATCTAAGGTCTGTTTTCTCAGTGCTCCACAGAGCTGAGTCACACACTAGCCTAGTCTACCCAGTAGCCCAGACGAGAAAATGTAGGGGACATCCACAACGAAGGGGAATTTGCCACACTGAGAGATGCTTTTCATCAGGGTTCAATTCAGAGCCATCTGCTGTGAGGAAACCTGGGTTTAAGTCTCCCCCAAACCAAGCATGTGCTGCTCTGGGTCTCAGTTTCCCCATGTGTGAGTGAAGGAGCTAGAGCAGATGATGTCCAAGGGGGCTTGTCTCAGGACCTCCTAGCCTAGAGAGGCAACTTTTCAAACCCCGCTTTTTCATTTCTCCTAGATCCTCATCTTCCAGAACACATCACCAACCATCTACCTCCCATACCTTTACCCACACCAGCCCTTCTACTAGTTGAAATGAATTGAAATCAGAGTGCTTTTAACTCCCCAGCCCTATCCAGCCCCCAAACCCACAGAGCCAGGAGGTTCTCATCCTCATCTCTTAGGTTTTATTGACTGATGGAAACTACATCTTTGTCAGCCACCAGCTCCACAGGGACAGTGCTGGGGACAGGGAACCTGAGATGATGCCAGATAATCAGCCTGAGAGCAAACAGAGTTCCAGAAGGTGACCCAAGAAGGAGAAGAGAGAGGAATATGTGAAAAGGTGTTGTGGGGAGGAGGAGATAAAGAAATTCCTCCTGCCTCCTATAACTCCCAGAGTTCAAGAACAACCCAGGCCTCAGCCCCTGATGCTTCTGGATTCCTGCCCAAGAACATGAAATCAGCTCATGATCTACAAACCCAGCCCAGCCCCTGCTGGTTGCCAGGTGCTTATCTTAGACAGCCCAGACTCCAGCCCAACCCAGGAAGGAAGCAAACCAGAGGAGAGAGAAGGAGGAGTATTAGAGGTGGTCCCTCTGATTAGGGCAGATGTAAATGCTGCAGCAAATGGGGCAGAGGCTTTGCATAATGTCACGGCAGCAGCTGCTATTGCTAGAGTTTGCTGGGGGCCCAGCAGAGGATGGGGTTGAGAGGACCCATTTCCAGCAGCCAGAGAAGGGGGTAGTGTTTGTGCTATCTGTGTGTTGGGAGAGGCAGCCTGACCCCTGAGCCAAGGCCTGGGGGTGGAAGGTCACTGCTGAGGCCACAGCCCATGAAGCCTGTGGTTGCATTCCAAGCTTTGGAATTTGGGTGTTGTTAGGCCTGGTGGAGGCTGGGGATCTCCCTTAGAGGCTAGATCAGAGGTGATGATTCTCTTCTCTGAACCCCCAAACCTCCACAGACCAGACAGAGAGAAGAGGAAGTCTCACCTCTTCTCAGCTAGAGCTCAGATGTCAGGTGGGAGCCTGAGGGCCTGAGAGGAGGAGCATGCAGGAGGCCAGCTGGGGGAGAAGGTCTGGTCCCAGTGTGCTGGGGCAAGGAAGCCAGGGGCCTGAGGAAGCCCAGCGATTCAGCTCCCACAGGAAAACTGTCTGGAGTGGGGGAAGTGTCCCATTCCCTGGCTACATCCCCACAAGGTGAGCCATTCCATGAAATTCCATTGCATAGTTCTCAGTGGGGGACAGAAGGGGTCCCCAGGTCTGCCCCTGTCTGTCTCCCCATAATATGGCTTTGGAAAGGAGTCCCTAAGAATCAAGATGGCCCTCTGGATGGGCCCACCCCTCACAGGGAAGAGATCTTCACAGTCTCAGGGAGGAGGCAAGGGGTACCCAGGCTGGAGTTCCTGAGGGTGCTGCTGGCCCCGCCACCACCACTGCCACCAGGGGAAGAAGGTTGACTCTCATCTGGGGTGTTGGCAGGAGGGGTGGGGATACTGATGATGGCAGCCACGAAGTCCCGGCTATCGCAGTTCAGGTCAAGGCTGTCATGGAGCTTGGCATTGAGGCTTGAGCGGCTATGAATAAGAATGGGAAGATGGAAGGTTCTTAAAAAGTCATCTTAATACTTGCTACTGCAATCATGACATTTATTGAGCAGCTACTGGATCCCTGGCACTGTGCTAAATGGTTCCCCTGCACCCCCAGTTATGGTGGTGCAGAGTGAGGGCTCTGGAGTCAGGCAGTCCTGAGTTTGAACCCTGGTCCCACTTTTACCACTCTAAACCTCTCTTTTCTCTCATCTGAAGCATGGGAATAACAATACAATAAGTCCTCACTTAACATTGTCGATAGGTTCTGTGATTTTAAGTGAAATGATGTGCAGCAAAACAAATTTTACCACAGGCTAATTGATAAAAACAAGGGTTATGTTCCTAGGTATCTCATCAATGTTATAACAAAATTACATTAGGAATATTACTGGGTCGTAAAAAAGAATGGAATCTTACCATCTGTGACAGCATGGATGGACCTAGAGGGTATTATGTTAAGTGAAATAAGTCAGAGAAAGAAAAATGCCATATGATTTCACTTATATGTGGAATCTAAAGAACAATATAAATGAACAAACAAAACAGAAAG
The DNA here is from genome assembly GCF_054644295.1 of Miniopterus natalensis. NCBI lineage: Eukaryota > Metazoa > Chordata > Mammalia > Chiroptera > Miniopteridae > Miniopterus > Miniopterus natalensis. The sequence goes on along the minus strand of NC_142103.1, from coordinate 74,695,706 downwards.
AGACTCATAGATACAGAGAACAGACTGATGGTTGCCAGAGGGGAGGGGAGTTGGGGGGCTGGATGAAGAAGGTGAAGGGACTGAGAAATACAGATTGATACTTAGAAAATAGGCAGGGGAATATAAAGTACAGCATAGGCAATATACTCAATAATACTGTATGGTGCCCAGCCGGGTGTGGCTCAGTGGTTGAGTATTGACCTAGGATCCAGGAGATCGTGGTTCAATTCCTGGTCAGGGCACATGCCCAGGTTTCAGGCTCGATCCCCAGTAGGGGGCATGCAGGAGGCAACCGATCAGTGACTCTCTCATCATTAATGTTTCTCTCTCTCCCGCTCCCTTTCTCTCTCCGAAATCAATAAAGATATATTTAAAATAATAATAATATTGTATGGTGCCAGGTGGGTACTGGAAATATTGGGGGGAACACTTTGTAAAGTATGATTAGCTAACCACTACACTGTACACCTGAAACTAATACAAAATAATATTGAATGTAAACGATAATTTAAAAAGAACAAAAAAAAATGACATTGAACAAAGTAATGTTATTCAAGGACCTGCTGTATTTCCTACCTCATAGGGTTCTTGTGGAGATTAATTGTGATAATAAATGATACAAAGTGCTTAGAATAATACCTGGAACATAATGAGAACATGCACACAAAACATTATCTATTATGACAGACTCCTTACAATGCCTAAGTCCTCACAATAGTCTACAGTAAGAGAGCTACATAATCTGGTCCCTGTTCCTTTCTGATTTTACCTCCCACCACTCTCCCTCACTCGCTCCACTCTACTCATAGTAGCTTCCTGGCTATGTGTCATTAGACATACAGACCCATTTCTGCCTCAAGGTCTTTGCAAAGGCTGTTTGCTCTGCCTGAAAAGCTCTTCCTCTTGATATCTACATGGCTCACTCTCTCACCTCTTTCACATCTTGGCTCAGACGTCACCTCAGCAAAGCCTTCCCTGACCACACAGTTAAAACTATATTACACCCCTTCTACACTCTCCCCCATCCCTGATTTATTTTTCTCCTTGGCACTTAATACACTACATGATCTGTGTATTTGTTTATTAATGGTTACATCCCACTAGAATATAAGTTCCAGAAGGTCAGGGATTTCTGCGTGTTCTAATCACTGCCTAAAGTGAACTAAATTCCTAAACTCATAAAGTGAACTCCAAAATGCCTAAAACTGTGCCTGGCATATAGTAGGTGCCCAATAAATGTTTGTTGAAACAACAAATGAAGAACAAAGAGTTCCAGACAAGATAAGCCCAAGCTCCTAGCATGGAGGAGTTTTGGTTTGAGCTTGACTTGCTATGCCTGGAGTCATGAAATCTCAGACCCTCTGGTCCAAGCTCTGAGCTTCCCCAAGGATGGCCAACTGGTGAGGGTTACTTACCTCTGAGGGGCAGGGCTCCTCCGCAGCCCTGCCAGAGTGTCCAGCTCCTGCATGCTGCCACGGCTGACCGAGGCAGTAGAGTTGGCAAGGCGGATGGCACGGCGCTTGGCCCTGCGGGGGCAGCAAGAGGATAGCAGGCTGCCAGGCCCCACTGGCTGGGAAGACACAGAAGTGCTGCAGCTGGTGCGGCCACCCAGTGAGACAGCACCCAGAGCCTCGTTGAAGGTTAGCTCATCTGTGAACTCATGGCACTGTGGGAAGAAGGGAGGCATGGTCACAAGGCACCACACAGGAGCTGCCCCCACCGCCAGGCCTTTGCTTATGCTGTTCCTTTCTGGAAGGTGCTCCCTTGTCCCTCCCCTTGCCTACCCTTCAAGGCTCAGCTCTATCGGGCCTCTTCCAGGAAACCCCCCACAGTTAGTAGTGAGCCTCCAATTCCGCAGGGGGAGCTGGCTTGGTAGCAGGGGGATCCCCTTTACCCTGCCACACCACTTCTCGTTAGGCCTCACCGTTGTCTTCTCTAGACAATGCAGCAAGTGGTGATGTTGTTGCTCAAAAGCAGAACGGTTCCTGACACACAGTGCCTGTTCCTCCCCACTACTGCTGTCCTGGAGTGGATGGAGCAGAGAAATGAGGTCAGCTCCTTTCTCCTCCCATCACTGCTCATGCCCAACCCCAATCTGGACCTACCCACCTCAAGGCCCCTGTTCTGCTTGTACTGCAGGAAGGCGTTGGTGGTACCACTCTTTGCCAACCGGATCCTTGCCAATCGCACCTTCTACAGAGAGAAAAGAGTCAGGTGGGTAAACACCAGAGGTGACTGACTGGCTTGGGGTGGGTGGGAGTAATAGGAGATACTCAGGCGGAAGGCACAGCTACCTGCTGTGCTCGGCGCTTGTCAGCACGCTGGTTCTGGTGGTAGATGCGGCTGAAGTTAGAAACAATGACTGGCACAGGCAGGGCGATGACCAAGACACCACTGAGTGAGCAGATGGATCCAAAAATCTTGCCAGCAATGGTGCTGGGTACCATGTCTCCATATCTGGGGCCAGAGAATGTAAGGCAAGGTCAAGAAGAGTGCCCACCCACCCCTCAGTCCCCCACTGCATCTCATCTAATCCAACTCATTCTGCGACCCTGGCCAGGCGCGTGAACTCTCTGAGCTCCAGTTTCTTGCTCTGCAAAATGTGAGGGATGACCTTTCTGGCCACCAGTGGGGGTCAAATGAGAAATGGGCCCTCAGCCCCTGCCATCTGCTGCCCCCATCGGAGTGAGCAAGCTGTGCACTGTGCACTGAGCATCTGACTCAGCTGGAAATCTATTAATACCCAGCATGGGGAAGAAGGAGGAAGTCACAGGCAGTAAACATAGCCTCCTGGGGAGAGAGTTCCACCACTACAAGCCAGCTGAAGGGCTCTGAGTCCCCACAAGAGTCCTCTGATTGTTTTGCTTGCATCTGTCTTACGTTCTCTAGGTAGGACCCCTTCCTATTCCCCCAGGGGAAACCTTGAAACTGTCCTTACATGTAAAAACAAAGGGGAGCCTTAAAACTCCCCCATCCTTTTCTCCATGCCATCCCCCCTCCCATAGAGATGAAGCAGAGCCAATCTCAGAGGGGGTGAAAACCAAAGTCAGGGAGGTTCCATGACTGACTTACTCAAGATCACACAGCATACTTTTGTTCTAACCACAGGACCAATCAGATCCCCTCCACAAAAGTGCAGCCTCTGCAGGCTTAAGCCTCTAGGCCTTTGCTCAAAATACCCCCCCCCCCATGGGTCTTCCTTATTTCTTTACTTTGACTCATTTATTTGTTTTGACTTGTTTAAAAGTCTCTCCAACTTGGCCATTTCTGGCTCTGTGTTGTGTCATCTCAGACTCTGTCCTCAACTAGGAGACACGGGCAGCTGCCCACCCACCCAGGATTGTTGTGAAGACTGAATAGGGTAAAAGGATCAAAATACCCAGTTCCAATCCATTCTCGAGGCTCAGTACTTGCTTGTCCAACCAGAATTAATTTCCTGAACTTCCAACCAGAATTAATTTCTACTCCTTAGAAACCTCAGATCAACTTTTCTACACCTCTATTAAAGCACTGAGCAAGCTCAACTCATCCATTCAACAGATACTGAGCAGCAATTGTATACCTAATCCAGGTGATGGAAGTTAGGAAAGGCTCAATCTCTACCCTAGACAGTGTCTTTAAGAACAACATGAGTTTGGTGGCTCCACTTGATGTTTTTATCCCAACTATTTTCTTTCAAGGATTGGCAGTAAAAAAGTGATGCTGAAAATATATTGTTCTGGGGAGCCACGGAGGTAATGCCTCACACTATGGTTCTAGAGGGTTGGGAGCTATGGGTCCTCAAGATGGAAAAGGGGGTGATAGAAAGCCAACACCTGTTTATCCTGCACCAGAAACTTTCAGAGAACTTTCACAACCACGATGTCACTAAAGTCCCTCAAAAGGGATCATCATTTCTCATTTTACAAGGGGGAAAACAGGCCCAGAGAACACAAGGTTAACAGAAAGATTATAGCTAAGACGATCCTTGAACCCAAGTCTCTTGACCTGGAATATCAAGGCATTGTCAAAGCTGGGCAGGATTTGAAGATTAGTCCAACTTCCCTCAGTTTTTACAGATGAGTAAACTGAAGCTCAAACAGAGAGAGAGCATTTACTTAACCTTTTACAGAAAAGGTGAGTGTAATTGCCTGACAGGGCAGCTCCCAACACAGGGTCTGCACTCACCCAAGTGTGGTCATGGTGACAATGGTATACCAGAAGGCTGCGGGGATACTAGTAAAGTTAGTCTTCTTTGTGCCCTTCTCAGCATAAAACATGACAGTGGCGAAGATGATGATGGCCATTGTAAGGGAAAAGAGGAGAAAGCCCAGCTCAGAGGCACAGCTCTTGAGTGTGTAGCCCAGAATTCGCAAGCCCTGTGAGTGCCGGGAGAACTTGAAGATGCGGAACACCCGGAACACACGAAGGGTGACAAAGGCGCCGGAGACATCCCCGTTCTTGGGCACGAAAAGCCCGATGTAGTAGGGCAGGATGGCCACCACGTCTATGAGGCTCATTACACTCCGCAGGAAGCGGCAGCGGCTGGGGGCGGCAAACAGCCGCAGGAGGTATTCGCCGGTGAATATGAGCACGCAGGCCGTGTCCATGCAGAAAAAGGCCTGCGGGAAGCGTTCGCCACAGGGCTGCTCCCTTGAGGGCAGTCTCGCGGGGCCTCGGCAAGGGATGGTCTCCACCACGTTGGCGATGACCGAGACGGCGATGAAAAAGCCAGTCACGTAGTAGAAGACGAGGGCCGCAGTGCTCGTGTGTGGGTTCTCGAAGGCCCGCCAAAGCCTCTGGCGCAGGGAGCTGCCGGCCCGCAAGGCTGGCCCGTCCGCGGCCTGCTCGGCTTCCTCATCCTCCGCCAGGCGCTCAGCGTTCTCCTTCTTGCGGTCCCGGTACTCTTCCAGGCAGCAGTCGCCAACGAGCTCAGGCACCAGGCCATAAAAGGCCAGCTCTTCGTCGAAGGCCTGGATACACTCTTGCCGTGGGCAATGCAGACGGCCCGTGCGGTAGAAGTTCAGCACGTGCCGGAACATGTCCGGGTCGCGATCGAAGAAGTACTCGCCAGAGTCGGCATCGTAAAAGAACTCCTTCTCTGAGCTGCCCAGCAAGGTGTCTGGGTAGCGGTCCAGCGTGTTCTTCCAGGTCTCAAAGCGCCGTCCGCTCACGTTCACCACCAGAACCTCATCCCCTCGAGATGCCTTCACCCCTGGCGCCGGGGGCAGGGGCTGCTGGGCCAGGGGCAGCCAGCCCACCGCAGCCGCCCGCGCAAAAGGCAGCCACGTGGCCACGCCTGCAGCCATCCTGCCTCGCCCCGGGCCCTCAGAGACTGGGGGGGGCGGGGGGCGCCTTTAGGAGAATGTGGCTGTCTCCAGGGTGGTGGGGACTTGGAGGGGCCCTGGGCCACTCGCACAAGGAAACTGGGGATGTCTAGAGAGGCCAAGAGGAACCTGGAGGAGGAACTAGAGACAGAGGCAGGGGCTTGGGGATCATTTAGAGGGTCTGGGAGGGCCCTGAGTGATGTCTTGAGGGACTGAGAAGGGGCTAGGGGACATGGAAAGGAGCAGAGAAGGGGTGTCTAGAGGGACAGAGAAGGATCTGAGGGAGCATTTAGAGGCTGAGATGATTCTAAAAGGGCCAGCATGTGCCTGAGAGATGTCTGAGGGTGTCTGAGTGAAAGCAAAAAACACTGGGGAACTGTCCACACTGTCAGTTCTGATAGAAGGAAGAAGGGACTAGAACTACTTAGCTGGGTTAGAGAGGGGATTGGGGCATCCTGAGGGGTAGAAATGGGACCAGAAGTGTTTGAAAGAGGCTATCAATGTCTGGAGTGGACTTCTGGGGGAGATGACAAAGGTGAGGAGGGCAGTCCACACCCTGAAGGCTCCTGGGAAAAGATAAGGGGGTTGGAGTCCCTTCTTGGATCTAGGAAAGGGATTGGTGCTTCTAAGGGATGTCTACAGAGCCAGGAGGTTGTAAAGAGGCTGAGAGGTAGTCTTGGAAGTGCCTGGAGCTGCCAAGAATAGCCTGGGGGGTGTCTACAGTCTACAGGACTTCTGGGGAAGGAAGGAGAGGTGGGGCCCCTAGTGGGGCTGGAGAAGGAAGTGGGGTATCTAATGGGGTAAAGGGCTAGGTTACTTTTCAGAGGCTGATGTGGCTGGGGGAGAGGGGTATGGGAGGGGCTGGGAAAGTGTGGTCCACCCTCAGGAAAGGGGCCTGGGGAATCCCTGGGGGCTGGGGCTCAACTGGAAGTTGGGCACAGATCTGGAGCACCCAGAGGATAGAAAAAGACTGATGAAAAGGGGGGTCTCCCCCAAATGGGTTGGAGATCAGAGTGGGATGTTGAAAGGGAGTTGGGTGTGTCTCCAGAAGGGGGGCTGCTGGGCCTTGCAGGAGGCTGAAGAGGGAGGCCAAGATAAGGCTGTGTCCCACTGTTGGGGGCTGGTCTGGGGAAACCACACCCCGAGGGGCTGGTGGTGTGCGCTGGGCAGCAGCAGTAGCAGCGGCGGCAGCAGGAAGAGGAAGAGAAGCAGCCACAGCCAGGCCTGGGAGAGAAGGCAGCACAGACAGGGGAGGGGACTGGGTCCCTGGAAGGAGGCTCTGGAAGGACAAGGTCCAGCAGGACCCAGGGGTACTGTCCCAGGATGGGATAGGGTGTGGGGGCTGGACCAGGGAAGGGCAAGGACAGGGCTGTTAGTGGTCCCCTCCCACTACCCACAGGGCCAACCTCACCTGTGTCCCCACTGCAGCAGCGGCAACAGCGGAGGGGCTGGGGGTACCAAACACCGGAGCTCCTGCCCCCCTCTGCAGAGCTGCCCGAGTTCTCCTCCTCCTCTGGCTCTCTCCCCGCCCCTCTGAGCTTGCCGGGAGATGGAGAGGCAGGGAGGGGCCTCGTGGCTCCCAGAGCCCCCTCCCCTAGGACCGCCTGAGGGACCCTGGGGAGACTCCGCCTCCTACAAAGCTGGTTGGGCCTCAGTCGCGTCATCTGGAAAATGGGGGTGGTAGGGAGCTTTGCCAGTTCTCCCCACCTCCTTCCTGGACTCCCCCTTCTTCCTGCCCAGCTCCTACCCCCCCTGCCCCCAGGGGCCCCCACCCCCACCCTTCTGAATCAGCAGCACTTAGCAGATGCGATCGATGGGGAGGCGTCTGTTAATGGCCCTAGAGCGGAGTGCCACAGGGAATGATGCAGCGCTGTGTCCCCTCCCTGCCCCCAAGGCTGGAGAAGGTGTGGATGGAGGACCCGTGGGGGGCATTTCTCTAGACGGCCAGACCCCCTAAGCTGTTGGGGGGGAGGGCATGGGTTAAAGCCCAGCTTTAACCAAGACTGCTGGGACTGGAGCACTGTCCTCCTGTTTGCTAATGTGAAATGGGGGGGGGGGCAGGGTAAGAGTGCAGATGGGGACAAGCAAGGTCCCACCCCATACCAGGTTGTTTCCCAGGCAGGCCCCACTCTGAGGGGCAGTCTCCATCTGCCTACATCCAGGAGAGGAGCCTCAGATCACACCTTTTCCCCTAGAGGGCTCTGCTGTGGCAAGAACACTAGGTACCAGGTGCCTCTGGTATGGATGGGTTCAAACCCCAGCTTTCGGACTTGCTGTGTCCTTGAGCAAGTGATTTGTATTGTTTCCTCAGTTGTCAGAGACTTACCCCAACTTGATGGTGTCACTGGGAGCATTAAATGGAGTGATGTGAAAAGGGATGCATAGGGCATGGCACACAGAGGCCTCCTTTTTAATAATTAAATGTGTATGGTGCTGGGGAGCAGTAATGCAGGGCCAATTTTAGCCTTTCAATCAATTTACCTCCATTTCCTAGCTCATCACACTCCTGTTTTATCCATTTCACCCACCCACTCACTCATTTGTATATTTACTTCATCCACCTAAGTATTCACCAAGCTATCCATATGTAATCCCCTGTCCATCCATCCATAGCCCCGCCCATTATTTATTCACCTTTCTCTTCTCATTCATTAGCTCATCCATCTGCCCACTCATCCATCCAGATATTCCCCTAGATGTCCATCTGTCCACTTACATGCCCACCTGCCCATCTTCTACCTATTCACCCACTAATCCATCTATCCATTTATTCATCCAATCACCTATTCATCCATCTGTCCATTTATTTCCCAATCTATCCATCATCAATCTATGCAACCTTCTACTTATTTATCCATCAGTCCATCCAAACACTTACCCATCCTCCCACCTGTCCAGTCATTTACACCTACACCCCATACAAATCCACCCACATATATATCTGCAGATACTTCTGCTCCACTCAGTTTGAGGGGTTAGTCAGCAGTAACTGGAGACAGGCTGGGTGAGGGTGGCGGAAAGAGAGTAAAGTTGTGGCCAGAGACCTCCCTCCCCATTCCAACAGTGTGACCTCACCTCCCCCAGTCCATCCCTACTGGTTGGAAAGAATGAGAGCAGACAGTCAGTGGGTGGGCCCGTCTGGCCAGATGGTATTTTGGCTGCACAGCCTTTACACACATACACACACACACACACGCGCGCGCGCACACACACACACACAGATTGCTAGAATGTTGAACATGGACCACGCCCCACCCAACAACCCCAATCCCAAATGCAGAGTAGCCAGGTTTCCAGACATAAATTAAAAATAAAATAAAATAAAAAAGAGTTGGTCTCTGGGAGAGCTCATGCAGAGATGAAGGCAAATGCCCCTGGGACCCAGAGCCAAGGAGGATGAGAAATCCCTGCCCCTCCCCTTAAGGTCCTCACTCCCCAGGACCACTGCTCTAAGACAGGGTCACTAAGAACCAGCCATCAGGCCTCCAACCCCTTTAATGTCCAGTCACCCAAACTATTTGATTTTGGTGCGGGCCCCCATTTCCCCACTTCAGCCCAAGAAAATAGTGTTCTGGGGGTAGGGAGGGGAGAGAGTAGGGGCAGCCTGCAGGTCTTTAGCTGGCTTCTCCTGGTTGTAGGTCTGGGTCAGGGGACCCCACACACTCCTTGCTGAGCCGCACAATTTCCTGGGACAGAACTTCCATATCCTAAGAAACAAACAAGCCATCAGGGGCCAGAGAAGGTGGCAGGGGAAGCTCCTTCACCAAGCCCAGGGTATCATCCTTCTCACCTCATTAATAAATGCCCAAGTAAGTCTAGCCTAGGACAGAAAGGTGTTTGGAGAAGTTCAAGAGCCCCCAGCAGTGGGCTGGGCTCAGGAAATGTAGATGTGTGAGGATGTGGAAGCCTCTGGAGCTGGGATATGGATATGGGAGTGGGTCGCCTGCTGTGCATGGTGTACTGGAGGATATGACCCCCGCCCTCGTCACCTTCTTTCTAGTAAATGGTGAGCTTGCTGCTCAGAAGCAGGTGCCAGGTTTGCATTCCTTTTGACTCCCCCGGAGATGGAGAAAATATTTGGGTGGTAGGATGAGCAAGTGGACGTGTAGGTAGACACACGAGGAATCCACAGTAGGCAAACAGGTGGACAAATGAACTATTCAGAGGACAGATGGAGGACAACAGGTAGGCAGTCAGGTTGCTGGGTGCGTGGGTAAAAGCTAAGACAAGGGATGATTGATGAGTAGGTAAGAAAGAGAGCTGTAGGCCAGGAAATTTGTGGAAAGACATGATTAGATGGGTAGAGGGCAGAGGGACAAATAATAGGGTGGGTCAATGGGAGAGTTGGGTGACTATGTGTATGACTGGATGAGTGGATGGATGCAAGGACGGAGGGGTGAGTGAACAACTAAACTGACAATAGTAAGTTGACGGGAGGATGGGAAGATGAGGATGAAGGAATGGTAGGTGAATGGGATGGGTGGACACGGGGGACTGGCAGATGACCTTGGGGCTGTGTGACAGGTGACCTAGGTGGCTGCATGGACAGATGGGCAGGCTGGTAGGTCACACTCGCCTTATGCAGGTGCATATTCTTGGTGAGCTGCTCCTCCAACATGTTCTGTAGCTTCTTGTTCATCTCCCGAAGGTTCTCGTCACCTGGCTTCACTAGGTCTCTCAGGACACTGCCCAGCCCGCTGCGATCTGTGTGGCCTGCTGCCACAGACACATCTGCAAGGGCGTAGGCTGAGAGCTGCCCCCTCAGTAGAGCCAGAGGAGAGATGGCCGGAGACAGTGCAAAAAAGAGGGAAACAGCGAGGGAGAAAAGCAGGGGACAAGCCATATTATGTAGGGGGCAGAGGGTTAGCCATGTGGACCCTGGCTGTCTCTAACTGTGCAGCCTTGAGAATGGGGATAATAACTAACTCATGGAGCTGGAAAAATGTATATGACCACATGTAAAGCACAGAGCACAGTCAGCTCTCAGCACATGTCAGTCAGTATCATCCTGACTCATAAGGAAAAACTGGAGAGAAGGTTTGAAAGAAAGGAGCAAAAGAGAGGGGAAGGAAGAGGAGAGAGAAGAGGGGAGGAAGAGGAGAGAGGAAGGATAAAGGTGAGGGAGAGATAAGGACCCCAAAGGGATACCCATAAGAGAAAGAGAATTTCTGGAGATGGAACAATATACATAGGAACAGTGTGACCAGATGAAGGGTGAATGGGGCAGAAAGAGACAGGGAGACGAGAGAAGGGAGAGAGAGAAGAGGGAGAAACACAGGGGAAGAAAGGAGAAAGAAGGCATAGAGACACACTAGAGAAAGGAGAACGGAGGGATGACAGAGACCCTGAGAAGAGGGAGGAGCCGAGCAAGATAAGACAGAACAGGTACAGGCCTGCCCTGCTCTCCCCTTAGCCAGCTGTGGTCTCATCAGTGACTGCTGAGTCCCAAGAGGAGAGGAGAGAAGCCTCAGCACTGGACAGTAGGGAAGGAGGGAGCAGGGGAGAGGCTGGATGAGCAGTGATGGCCGGGGAGGGAGCACTGACCGATCCGGCTGTCCATGACGTAGGTCTCAATGATGGCACTCTTCCGGCAGAGGTCCTCTGCCATGGAGGCGCTGCTCACCTCCAGGTGCTTCACCTGTGGGGTCACCCAGCCCACTTCAGATCCCTCAACTGTGCAAGTTCACACACGAGGAGGGGCCGGCCAAACATCAACCAACCCCACCCTGGCCTCTGGCCATGTAAGGGCAAGCGGGCAGACAGCACCTTCTCCTCCAGCATCCATTTCTCCTGCTGTGTTTCTGCCAGGCGCTGAAAAAGCTCAGCCACTTCCTCATCTGACAGTTCTGCTGGCCTCGGGGGCTGGGCCTGAGGGCTGCTGGATAAGGACTGAAGGGAAGAGGAGGGGAAGGCCCAGCCTGGGCTCAGTGCCACACCCCAGACAGGACTAGGGCTGAGAATTCGAACCAAGCCAGGGTGTGGGGGGCATGGTGGGTTCTGCATCCAGGGCTGTAGGCAAGTCTCATTATCCTCAGAGACTCTGGATCCCCGTTTGTCTAAAGGGGAAGACAGGAACCACCACATCATAGCCTTATGGAGAGCATGAAGGGAGAACCTGTAGCACATTTGACCTAAATTCCAGCTGACAGGAAAACTAGGGGAGAGAGGAACCAGCTAAATGATACCACTAGAAAGCCAGCAGGAAAATCTGAAAGGCAGAACACTATCTGCAGGTCAGCTGGGCTGGTCTTTTTCTACAGGTTGGTGTTATGATAAAAAATGACCACACTAGATTCAAGAGACTTAAGGCACATAAAGCAACCAGATGCAACATGTGCTCTGAAACGGAATGCTGGTTTACAGAAAACCAGTAATAAAGAACATTTTGTGGCCAACTAGAGAAATGTGATTAAGGTCAAAGTATTAGGTAAGATGAAAAATTTACCAAATACGGAGGGTAGAGATCAGCTGAACAAAAACAGGTTGCTTATCATCTTATTTAGGTTGAAAAAAGAGAAAGAGGCTTGGAAGGGTATGAACTAAGGATTTACAGTAGTGCTCTCTGGATGAAAGTGTGATTGCTTTGGATTTTTTTTTAAAAATTGCTTTTGTGTTTTTAAAATTTTTCTACAATGCACACATATGGAATAAAAAAAAAAGTAGCTGGCAAAGAAGCTGACATAATAGGAAACAGTAACAAGTGATAATTATGAGTTGGGACAAAGGATTTCTTACATGGATGATGCGCCTACTATGAACCACTTATTTTATGGCACCAGGAAAGGCAGAATTGGTCCAGAAATGATAAAACAGAAAGTATTAGAATAATTTGCCCATCCCCTACTTAGCAATCTGAATCTAAGTTGGGGAGCTTGGGGAAAAGTTGACAAGGAAATGTGTGTGTTGGGCCCAGAGTAACAGATGGTTGCAGTGGTGGGAAAACGGAGGGCCCCAGAATTTGAGGAGAAGCTAGAGCTGTAGGTTCTTCCTTGCCCCTTACCCTAGCTGGAATGGTCGAGCTCTCCTTTTCCCGCAAGATCTCCCGGTAGCTGAAGGAGGAGACACTACTGCTGTCCCCAGTCTGGGTACGGCTTGGTGAGTTCATCTCTGAAAGAACCAGCTCCTCAAGGCCTAGGCAGAGAGGGAAGAGAAACCTGAGCTCCAATCCCCCAGGCTCCCAGGGCAGCGACTGGCAGGAAGAGGCAGAAATAGATTTGACAGAGATGGAAAAAGGTAAAAAGACACGGGCAGACAGAAGGATAGGGAGAGGCAGAATCGGAAAAAGGAGCTGCCTCTCTAGGCAAACTCACACACAACAGAAACAAAGGTAAGATGGTGATGTGGACACACAGGCATAAAAGTAGCATATGCGTTCAGGCTCAAGGTACAGACAGCTCGAGAGGGCACAGGGGAACCACCACATGCAGAGAGAAAACCTCAGAGAGACAGCAAGCTGGAGCAGATGACAGAGGCACAGACCCTGGATAAGGACATGAGTCAGACCAGAGACAGAGGAAAATATGGAGATAACTCCCATAGCCAGGCACCTAAATCTGAATTCCATCTAACATACAAGAAGATTATATGGCATAGAATTGGAACGTGTTTGTTGATTCATACATTAATCTGTAACAAAACAGAAACCAAATTCCTCTTCTATAAAAAGAGGTTACTTCAGGAGACAGAGAGTCTCGGAGAGACACTGATTTAGTGAGAAATACATTCATTTTTGCTACGTCACTTAAAACATGGCCACTGTGCTTAGGCCTCTGCTCCTACAGCTGCTTCAAGGTATCAGGATGGGGGGCTGACGTCATACCCCAGGATCTCCAGCAAGAGCAGGGTGGCTGTGGGGGGACAGGAAGCAAGTTTTCTCTGAGCCTGTAATATGAGAGATGCACCAGAGACGTCAATGCATCTTATCTACTTAAACGTATTTATAGGCCATTTCTTTCTTTAAAAAAGTCCAAAGCAACTCAATTTGTTGTTGTTGATGCATCTTCTGGCTTAAGTGTCAGAAATAACATGAACTTTAGCTGCATAATGATCACACCACAGTGCCGCTGCCTGATTGTTAAGTCTGTCCCCCTAGCTCAGCTTGGAGTCCCAGGGGGAACGAGGCTTGGAGGCTTTCCCATCAGGGACTCTGCACATGAGCGTGGGGGCTCAGTCCATATTTATAGATGAGGATGGATACAAGAGATTTAGAGACACTGGGTGAGGTATGGAAGTGTGCATGTGGGGGTAGTGGGGAGACAAGACAGAGATATAGACAGACAAAAGACAGGAAGAGCAGAGAGACAGAGAGACAAAAAGATAAAAGGAGAGAGAAAAAAAGGCGGGAGCGCCCGGCCGGGTGTGGCTCAGCGGTTGAGCATCGACCTAGGATCCAGGCGATTGGGGTTCGATTCCTGGTCAGGGCACATGCCCAGGTTGTGGGCTTAATCCCCAGCTGGGGGCGTGCAGGAGGCAGCCAATCAATGACTCTCTCATCATTGATGTTTCTATCTCTCTCTCTCCCTTTCCTTTCCTCTCTCTGAAATCAATAAAGATATATTTAAAAAAAAAAAAAAGGTGGGAGGAAAAAAGGAGAGAACTAGAAAAAGCAGGGGAGGGAAAGACAGATACAGAGAGAGATGACACGAAGATGCAGAGACAGAAACAGAAGAGACACAGAAAAAGGAGATGGAGACACAGAAAAAAGGGAAAACAGACCAAGTTCAAGAGGGACAGAAGACTCAGAAGAGCGGGTGGAATGAGGTACAAGCAGCAGCTCTGGCCTTCTGGCCCAAGCCCTGCCTCCCTGGGCCTCAGCCTCCAGGGGTCCACGTCCCTCACCAGAGCGGCTCTTGCTGTTGGTGAGGATGTCTTGCAGCCGCTCCTGCAGCTTATCCGCCCGTTTCCTCTCCAGATGCAGCTGCCGCTTGAGGTCCTTAAGCTTTGGGGGAACAGGAGGAAAGATGGGAGCTGAGGTCCAGTGGGGTCACAGGTGGGGGGATGCAAGGCAGGAGGGGGCTGTGCTGCAACATCTCCCCATCGTACCGCGGCACTGCCTTTCTTCTCCAGGATTCGCTGCCCATCTACTGTGTCCTTCACCTCCTGCGTGAGAGAGAGAGCATGGCTGGTGGGCACGGGAATGGCTGCATGCACTGTGCTCCCTCCCTGCCCCATTACTGCAAGCTGAGGTCTAGAGTGTGTCTGGGGACCATGGAGGAAGCAATAACCTGCTTCAGGCTGCTGATGGTCTTCAGGTGGCAGTCACGCTCCTCCTGGGCCTGCTGAAGCTGATCCAGAACACTCTGTAACTCCTCCTCCTTGCTCTGGAAACAAAGGGCAGCTCAGGCCTCAACTTGGGAGACAGTCCTTACACCAGAACCTCTCCCTCCCTGGAGAAGAATGCTACCATGCAACAGGCACCTTCAGCTCACTAGCATGCTGCTCCTGACACTGCTTCAGGGCTTCCTCTTGTTCCTGCTGCTGCTGCTGCAGAGATTCCTACAAGACAAGTCCCAGGTCTGGCCATGGCACCCCAGAGGCCATTATGCCCAGTGAGAGGTGTGAGGGCCTGCAGCAGGGGGTCCCCAGGTATGCAGAGAAGACACTCCTGCAGGGAACACTGGTTGCCTTTAAGCAATACATAGAAGTGTCTCTAGAGCTGTGTTCACATTCAAGATTGATATTTGCATTTACATTTTATTTAATGAAACATAACAGCATTTACTGCAGGCCAGGAATGTTATATGGATTGTACATAAATTAACTTATTTTGCATATCCCCCATAATACTTAGGCAGTAGGTATTATTGTCATCCTTTTTTACTGATGACGAATACAAGCCACAAAAAGGTCAGGTAACTTGGCCAAGGTCACACATCGAGAGAGTGACCTGGGCAGGGCTCAAACCCAGGCAAATGAATGGCTCCAGCATCTTTGCTCCTCATGGCTATGTGACACTGCCTCTCACGTATTATGATGAGTTTTCCAGAAAATGGCAGTAAAAGTTTGTGTTCGAACAAAATGAGTATGTTACAATCACTTCCTGACAGAAGTACAATTTCAGAAGGAAGAGGTACCTTTTTAAATATACAGATCTCACCTTCTGCCTTACTGATGGCCATCCCCTGATCCCCTCCACAGGGCTGCTAGTGAGCCAGGGAGGCTGTGGGGATACCCAAGTCCAGGGCATCTCAGGAAGTTCCAGGGCCTGACCACTCCTTGTCCCCTGGTTTGGCATGTCCTCCAACCAGCCCCTGTGCCTCACCAGGCACCAACTCACCTCAGCCTCCTTCAAGCGCCGTTCAAACCAGCCCTTGGCTCCATCCATAGAGTGTACCTGAGCTTGAAGTTCTTCCACTGTCTGCTGGAGATTCTCCAGCTCCCGTGTTCGGGCCTGGGAGAAGGCAGACTGTCTTGGGCCAGGCAGGTGGAGGAGCGGGCACCTCTCCCATGCCATCCCCTGGCCCATCAGCAGTGCTGTGCTCCTCCTGTTTGAGAGGCAGACGTGCATCATCATTTAACCACCCACCTTCTCCTCACGGATCTGGCCACGGAGCTCCTCCTCCTGCCGCTTCTTGTCTTCATGTAGCTCACGGAGCTCGCGCTCATAGCGGGCACGCACCCCCAGCACCTCCTTCTCATGCCGAAGTCGGAGAGCCCCTAGCTCCTCCTTGTGCTGGGACTTCTCCTGCAGTGTCTCCATTGCTAGCTCATCTAGCATGGCCTTCCGCTTCTCAGCACTCTGAGGGCCAGGAAGGTGGGGCAGGAGGATGTCAGTCAACATCCTCCCACAAGGCCAAAGAAGGCCCACAACCTTCTCCTCAAGCCCAAAGAATGAGCCAAACTCCACCTCTTCCCCATCCCCACAGAACCGGCTGTTACTCACCCATCCTTATGGAATTGGTAACTTTCTGTCCCTTCCTTTTCCCGTGGATTGGGCCACATCACCTGCCCCATCCCTGTGAACCAGGCCAATCCCTCCCCTTGCAGCCTTCCCAGAGCTGCCCACCTTCCGAGCCTCCTGAAGTTGCTGGGTCAATTGTTCCTTCTCCTGCCCGATTTCTTGAAGTTGTTCCAGCAGCCGACCATTGGCCCGTAATGATTCCTAATGCAGGGACAAAGGGAGTGACTTTGATAAAGAGCCCACAAGAGGTGCTGGTCATCCAGGACACTTCCAGTAGACTGTCTCTCTAAATCCTTTAAAGTGGGTATTGTCCTCTGCATTTCTACATGAGAAACATGGCAGTGACTGCTAGCTGCTCTCCAGGATACATTCTCCCTTCTTTCCTTAGCAACAGACTTTGTGGTTGGGCACATGGTGGTTTAGCTGATGTTTCCCTGCCTCCCCCACTGCCCCCAGTGAGGTGCGGAATTAAAAGTGGTGAGTATAATACAGGTTGTAAAGGAAAGGAGCATGCTAGGTCTTTTCCTCCCTGAGCAAGCATCTTTTATGCCAAGATAGTCTTATGTTGAAGGTGGCAGAACAGCAATGTAGAAAGAATCTGAGTCACTGGTGATAGATCAGAAGCCACTGTCCCATCCCTGGGCAACCTACCTAGACTTTTACATAAGAGAGAACTAAACTTCTCTCTTATTCAGTAGAATCACTATTATTTTACTGTCAATTATGGAATCAGAATGGCTCTCCTAACTACACTGAAGATGCTAAGTCTCAGAGAAGTGAAACAACTTGATCTAGGACACACACGCGCTAGTATGTTAGAGAGCCACACTGGAAACCAGGTCTTCCTGACTGTACAGTCTTCCCACTGCACCTCATTGCAAACTCCACTGAGCCAATTCTAGGGAACTAGGAGAAGGCAGGTCACAGCCAGAGATGTCACCTGAAGCTGGGAGTTGAGGTCATCTCTCTGTCCCATGAGGTGCTCATACTCAGTCTGCCGCTGCTGCAGCTCAGCTGTCAGTTGAGCAGTCTGTTCCCGGAGCATATTCAGTTCTTGGGTCTTTGCTGTTTGGATCTAGAGAAAGTAGTGTTGATGGGAAGTGGAGTGAAAGGGGCTGTTGGGGGCCAGTCACAGGGTGTGAGCCTCCCAGTTTCAGAGAGACAGTGAGAGAAGTGGAAAGAGAGCCAGGAGGAGAGAGGAAGAATTTCAAAGAGGAAAACAGTGGGAGAAAGATCAACAGGGGAATGGATAAACATGGTACATTCATACAATGGGATACTACACAGAGATAAAAGAACAAACCAGTGTTACATATGAATAAACCTCACAGATATAATGCGACAGGATGGAGCCAGACACAAAAATGGGTGTCTGATTCCATTTACACAAAGTTAAAGGACAAACAAACCTATGTTAGAAGAGGTCGGAGGGGTGGTTACTTCGGGGGAAGTATGGATTGGGAAAGGGTAGAAGGGATCTCTGGGGTGCAGAAAATAAATGCTCTGTGTTTTGATCTGGGTGGTGGGTACATGGAGATAGATAAACAGACAGACAGAGATGATTTACAGTGTACACTTAAGACTAGTCCATCTCTTGCACTTTACTGGAGAGAAACTAGAATGCAAAAGCAGCAGGGGTGGATGGTCAAAGAGAAGAGAGGTGGAAGCCAACAGAAAGAAGCTGAGAATGAAACAGAAATAGAGGTAGGAGAACAGCATGAGGTCAGGACTACACTGCCCCAATATGAATCAGAAGCACAGGGAGATGGGGAACTGAGGAGGGATCAGCAAGGGCTCCCAAGTGTCCTGTACCTGCTCCAGGGCAGCAAGGCTAGTCCTCAAGGCATTGTTCTCAGCCAAAAGTCCTTCTACTTGTTCCTGCGCGTCTGCACTCTGGATGGACACCTGGCTCCACCCCCACAACAGGTGAGAGTGGGTCCAGAACAGGACAGCCAAGAAAGGACACGGACAGACGGACACACACACACAGGAACCACAATCAGGGAAAGTAGGATGCCTGGGGCCTTGCTTGCCTTTACAATATACACTTGTGTAACTGCCCTGCCTTCATCCCCCATCTCCCTGAGCCCACCAGAATGATGTACCTGATCTTGTAGGGCTCGCAGAGCTGCCGCATGTTCCAGGCGTTCCCCATGTCGCTGATCTCTCAGCTCTGCCAAGCTCTGTGGGGACCAGGTCAGGGAGACCATTCTAGACCTCAGTCTCCTCTGGGATACATAGAACTATACTCTCTTTTTGACCACCTGCACTTGGGGGCATGTCTCAAGATACCCAACCATCAGAGATCTCAGGTTCACCCAGACTCTAGGTCATTACCCCCAGAAGCCTCAGACACCCCTATATCACAGTTCCAAGCATCTCAGAAAATACCTAGGCTCCTGGTGATTTCAAACTCACTGTGCCTCCATCTATAAAAGATATCACACTCACCCAGATTCCAGTTTGGAGGCCCCAGGATTCTCAGACACACTCAGCCCCCAGGGACTATAGCTTCATCCAGGCTCCAGACCCCAACCTCAAGGGGTTTCAAACATACTCAACCCCCATATCCCTAGCTCCCAAGAGTCTCAGACCCACCTAAAATCATAGCCCCAGACCCTAGAGGTCTCAAACTCATACAGACTCCTAGTTTCCAGCTCCTGGTGAAGTCTCAGACTGACAATCCTACCCACCATCTGTCACTCCTGTCCCAGTCTCTGGGGATCTTTAGACCTAGCTAACTGAAGACCTAGCTTTACCCAGATTTCTGTCTCCAGCTCCTAAGAGCCTTAGACCCACAAGCTACCATATTTCCCCAATCCAAAGGACTTCAGACTCACCTACTCTAGGGCCTGGAGGCTTTAAAGTCACCCAACTCCCAACCCTCAGGAGCCTCAGACCCAACCAGACTTTTGCTCCAGTCTCTGGATGTCTCACACTCACCAGTTTTCTATTCATAGCTCCCAGGGGTCTCAGGACCATCTAGTCCACGTGATCCAACTTCCTAGGTGCCTCAGACCCAATACCCTGAGGGTCTCAAATGTACTCAGCCTCCAGGCCCAACTGTCTCACTCTTGAAAGTCTTGTATCTATCCAGCTCCCATAGGTCTCAAAATCACCCAACCTCCAGGGAGTTCAGACTCACTCCAACTCCTGGTCTCAGTCCCCAGTGATCACAGATTTCTCCAGACTCCTGTCTCCAATACCCTAGTTGCAGGTTTGTCCTCAGTCCCCTGAGATCTCTGATTCATGTGGACTCCTAGCCCAACTCCAAGGGCTCTCGGGGCTCCCTAGTTCCTATTTCCCTAGCTCTTGGGAGGCTCAGGACCCATCCAGTCCCTATATTTCCAACACAAGAAATCTCAGACTCCCCAACTAGTCTCCGTAGACCTCAGAGCTCCCTGGATTCCCAGCCTTCGTCCCTATCCCAGTGATCTCAGAACCCAGCCCCTCACCTGATTGGCAGCCTCGAGCTCCTGCTGCAGCTTCTGAGTTCTAGCCAACTGGGCTTTGAGATCAGCTTCCTTCCGCTGTTGTAATTCTTCAATCTTGTTCCTAAGGGTGATGCGAGGGGGGGTACACTGACCATGGTCTAAGGCTTAATCTCCCATCTCTGCCCCTGTGGTCTTCAGTTAAATCTGTTGGGCACTGTCCCCTGTTGTCCACCAACCCTGGTAGTTACCGGCTATCATTGAATAGTGTCTCCTTTTCTGTCTGTAAACGGCAAAAACTGGGCATGGACAGACAGACATAGATGAGTCAGTTCCATAAGTCAATCTTCCCTAGTCCCACCAGATCCCTGCCCCCACCTCTGGAAAAAAGAAATTTACCTTTCTTGTTTCTTTTTCAGTTTCTCTGAGAGCTGGGGGGGGGAGGAGATGCACACAAGGGATAATGATCATATTAGTAAAGACAAAAATAAATTTAATATTTACAGACACTTCTTACTAATTCCTTTTTGGAAGCTGAATTTACTTATGTTATCTCATGGAATCCTCAAAACATTCCTGAGAAGTATTACTGGTTTTACAAATTGGGAAACTGAGCCCTGGCAGGTTTGGCTCAGTGGTTAGAATGTCAGCCCCGCAGACTACAGGGTCGCAGGTTCAATTCCAGCCAAGGTTACATACCTCGGTTGCAGGCTTGATCCCCTGCCCTGATTGGGGTGCATGTGGGAGGCAGCCAATCAATGTATCTCTCTCACACTGATATTTCTCTCTCTCTCTCTCTCTTCTCTCTCTCTTTCTCTCTCTCTCTCCCCCCCTCCCACTCTCTCAAAAAAAATCAATGGAAAAAATATCCTCAGGTGAGGATTAAAAAAAAAAAAAAATTGGGAAACTGAGTCCCACAGGGTTCAGTCATTTGGTAGCCCAGCTGGTCAGCAGCAACAATATGATCTCCATCTAGCTCCCTCAGGCTCCACAGCCTAGCATTTATATCCCCAATGTATCAACCAATAACTACATAATAGAATGGCTAGGCTGGAAGGCCTGGAAAGCAGGATCATGAATGCCTTCCACAACACTGGCTCTCCAGTTCCTAAGATAAGAGCCAAGATAAGTTCTTGGATGGATGGATGGATGGATGGATGGATGGATGGATGGATGGATGGATGGAGAGATGGGCAAGCAGAGCTAGGAGGACATAGAAGAAAGGAATGGGGCCCACCATGTACAAGACATAGTGGGACCACTTTAGCCCATTCCATATTGAAAGCAACTTTGAGACATAAATGTGAGTCTCTATTTCACAGATGACAAAACAGGCTATGAGAGGGTACTCAACCAGCTTTTGCCTTGCTGGGGGAAGCACAGCAGGTAGGAAATGGGGTAAGGCAAAGGCCAGGGAAAGCTAGGCTGTCCTACCTTAGCAAGTTCTTCCTGTAGCCTGGATGTTTCAGCTTGCTTAGAGCTCTGCAGGGAAAGAAAAAGGAGGGAGTTGTTATAAGCAAGGGGGGAGGTAAGGCCTGTGCCTTCCCCTACCCTCCTGCCTCCCTAAATCTATCAGCCCACGAGACTGTGATGTCACAAACATCTCCATGGGATCACAGGCAGAGCTAGGGCATCTGCCCACCACCTGGCACCCCAACCCCAACAAACCCAAATTCACCTCCAAGCCTTGTAGTTGTTCCCAGAGCAATTTCTTCTCCTCCTTCTCCATTTCCCACTTCAGCTCCACCTCTGCCAATGGCATGGGGGACAAGATAGCAGCAGGGGCTTGGCCCTCTGGATGGTCCCCTTGGCCTTCACTGGCAGCTGGGGACTTCCCAGTCTCTTTCCCATAGCGCTCCTGCAGGGCTAATGGGTAGAACAGAAACATATGATGGATGAGGTGATCTCCGAAGACCCTGCTGTGTGTCAAATAGAGGGCCAATTGATCTTCAGCTCCTCATGTAACAGAGACCTTGCCCCAAATGACCTACAAGCCTACAAAAAATAAGCTCAGCCTGGCCGGGCATGGCTCAGGGTAGAGCATCGACCTAGGATCCAGGAGATCACAGTTCGATTCCCGGTCAGGGCACACGCCCGGGCTGCGGGCTCGCTCCCCAGTCAGGGGCATGCAGGAGGCAGCCAATCGATGACAACTCTCTCATCATTGATGTTTCTATCTCTCTCTCTCCCTCTCCCTTCCTCTCTCTGAAATCAATAGAGATACATTTAAAAAAAAAGTTTAGCTTCATCCACACAAATCACAAATCTTTGAAGCTCCACCAACTACTGAAATCCCGTCTACCATCAAATTAGACCAAGTTTGTTTCCCAAGCCCTGCCCGCAGCCCTCCAAGGTCATGCCCATCATTCTCCACTGCCTACTTACACCTGAATTCTTCCTATAACTCCCTGATCCCCAGCCACATTCTACAGTCTCCCTCCTGATCACCGAACTACCACTCACTACCCCACAAGCCCCAGCTGCTCTCCAAAGGTTCACACATCAGGACCCTCCCCCATTCTATCAAGTTTTCTCTCAACTTTGATCTCAGATACCACTGACAATCTAGGCTTAGAATCTTCCCAACGTTCCTTCATTCCTGTCTCCATTTAGCAAACATCTGCTTTCTGATGTTCAGTTTGCTAATCTGTAAGATCTTCTAGGTACCAGGCACTGAATTAGGCACTCAGAAAGATACCACCTCTTAGCTCTACTAGTCTCCCAGGGGGTGGACATCACTACACGTACTTTGTAAATGAGAAAGCTTTGGCTCAGAGAGGTGAAATGTCCAAAGTCATACACTGGGGTTCATGGCAGAGCCAAGCTTGATTCTGAAGCTTTACCACCTTTCCCCAGGAGGAAAACACCCTACTCAAGCCCCAAGGTCCCACACATCCCCAGGAGGGCCTCCAAGTACCTGCCACATTCTTCTGCAAGGCTGTGTTTTCCGCCTGCAGTCTCAGCAGCTCCCCATCCACAACACTCCCGGCCTGAGCAGCCCCTGCCCTGGAAGCCCCATCCTTCAATTGCTGGTTCTCCAGCTCCAGATGTTCCATCTGGCTGCAGAGCTGAGCAGGGGAAGAGTGAGGTAGCAGAGAGGCAGACAATCAGAACAGTATCTGCTGAAATATACAAAGTACTTGGTCCATGCACTTTACAATTCATTTAATTCCCACAACACTCCTGTGACATAGATGCTCTCATTATTCATTATCCTCACTTCATAGATAAGAGCACTGAGGCACAGATGTTAAACGAATTCAAATTCACACATCTGTTAAGTGGCAGCCATAGAAGTTTGAGAATATAGAGAACAATTTCCTGCTTGCCCACTCCAACCTCACAGTTGCTATCCAAGACCTGAGGCTCCTCTGGAAATTGCTGGTCCAAGATGTCAGCATCACAGAGAGCTTCACTGCCATCCCTCTTCTGTGGAGGGGTCTGTGTCTGGGAGCCTAGGCACCACAGACAGCTTTCAGGGCATTTCCAAGGCCAGCACTGCCCATAGCCCCATATCGTCATCCCTTGGCCTTGGAGAGGTGTAAATGCAAATAAAACTAAGCTAGCCCCTTGATCAACTCCAGGCTAAAATACAGTTCTCACAGCAGATCTGACAAGATCCTTTTTCACATTTTCAGATGATAATACTGAGACCCACAGAGAATTTTTATTTTCTCCCCAGAACATTACTCCTTTATTCCAGTTCTTCACATGACTGGCTTGCATCCTTCAGTGCTCTGCTCAAATGTCACCTTTCAAGTAGTATCCCCTAACACAGAAATTCCAATACTCTCTAGCATAATACTCTGTTTCTTTCTTACCTAACACTAATCACAACTAAATTTAACTAATGTTTTTAATTTATTAAAGCTCTGAAAAATTCTGGATCATAAATTTTGATTGGTGATTACATTTTATTTTGTAATATAGGGTTAAAAACACAGATTCTGAAACCAGGCTGCTTGGATGTGAATTTCTACTCTGCCATTTATTAGCTGTGTGACCTTGGGACAAATTGCTTCCTCTCCCTGGGGCTCAGTTTTCCTCATCTGTTAAATAGGGATACTAACCCATCTTACCCCTAGAATGTAAGCTCCCCAAGAGTGGGGACCATTTTGTGCCTCTCACAACTCTTTTCATAACACAGAACATGTAGCAGATTCTCAATATTTGTTGAAGGAACAACTGAATTGAAATATCTTGGAAAATGAGCAGTGAAGGGAGGCAAGCCTTGAACTCAGGTCTCCCTGTGAGGACTTCCAGTTCCCAGAAGGAGGAAAGTGTGAAGGAGGTTCTATACCTGGCCCAGGGCCTAGCACAGGGCAGATGCTGGGGAACATGAGATGGATTTATGGAGGAACATCTATCCCTGCCTCATCTGGTAAGAACCATGAAACCATTGAGGCTGGAGACAGGAAGCAGTGAGAAGTGAGGTGATGATGACAGCTTTTATGTGAGCACCAGCGGCTCTGAACTGTAGGGGGCAAGGACCTACTGGGAGGTGTTGTTTAAAGGAGTGATGTGGTAAGACCTGCTAGTCAGGACACCCTTTAGGGCTTGGTCTAGTGGAAGAAGCTAGAAGTGAGGAGACCAGTAAGGAGGCTGTAGGAATAAAGCATGTGAGAGGTGGAAAGGGCTGAGGTGGGGCAGGGCCACAGGATGGATATAAAACTTTTAAATAGTCAAGAAATATTTTGCAAAAATAAATTAATAAAAGGATACTACTAGCAGCTAACATCTACACAGCTGATACTATGTGCAAGGCTGTGTTCTAAATATCTTGGCAAATGAGCAGTGAAGGGAGGCAAACCTTGAACTCAGGTCTCTCTGTGAGCCCTTCCCATTCCTAGAAGAAGGAAAGTGTTCTACAGACATTTACTCATTCAATCCTCACAAAAGCTCTGCAGGGCAGGTACTGTCATTATCATCATTTCCATTTTAAACATTTGGGAACCAAGAAACAGGCAGGTCAAGTGTCATGCTCAAGGTTGCAGTCAGTAAAAGGGAGAGCCAAGAGTTGAATCTAGGTCACCTGGTTCTTAACTACTGCTTACCTCTCCTGGAACTGTACCTGTTTAAAGGTTGCTTTTTGTTTTTTTTTGTTTTGTTTTTTAAGGTCTTAAGCACTACAGTCTCACACGGAGCCTTGGAAATGTCATTTTGTTGTCATGAGACTTTTTTCTTTAAAATATACTAAAAATTTAGGAAATCATTGAGCATGAATACAGAATAGAGACAGGGAACAAAAGACAATGTCCAGTAGGTTTAGATATATCCAGGACACTAAAATCAGTGAGAAGATAGAATTATCCAATCCAGGATGAATTATGTAGAACTAGAACCCCAGGCTCATGTCAGGAAGAAAGAGAAAAGGGAAGTAACTTGAACATCTGTCCGTCCCATGTTAAACATAAGAACTTTACTGAAAACCCACCAACAGCCTCCATAGCATCAGCCTCAAAATATACACAAGGAGATTGAAGCTCAGAGAAAAGGAATAACCAGCTGACCTCAGGGCTTGGGGCCTTCCAATCCCAGCACAGTAGATAGCCCTGTCTGTCAAAGCACTGCTCCCCCACCCATAGCAAAGAGATTCAGGATCCATTTCAGCACCATGGACAGTGGTCCAGGGCCAGCCTCAACCACCCTCAGCTGCCCTCCAGCTTCAGTCCAGCTAGCCCCTACCCCTTAGATTCCCCTTGGCTATCCCGGGCACCAGCACCTTGCTGAACTCGGCCATAAGCGTGCTGTTCTGCAAACGGAAGTCCTCCTCTTGGCTGTGCAGCTTTGCCTGGAGCATTTCATTTTCACTTATCAGCCCCTCGACTTCCTGCAGTGGCAGACATGGGCCAGGTCTCCAACAGGGGCAGGAAGGATGGGGAGGTAGGACAAAGGAACAGAGAGAGGGAGAAAATGACATGGGTAGGGAGAAAATAGAGTACAGAGAATGAGATGGGTGAAATCAGGAGATAGGGAGAAAGATGCCAGGAGTGATAAAAGGGGAGCCAAGGAGAGAGACAGACATGGGAGGCAGAGAGAAGGGAAAATGGGGAGGGAGAGATGGACATGAAGGAAAGAGAGTGGGAGGAAAGAGATGGGTAGATAGAAATAGGGGAGAGAGGAGGTAGAGAGAGATGAGGTAATGGGATGGATAGAGAAGAGGGGGATGGAGAGGGAGAGGGGAAAAAGAAGAGGTAGGAAGATAGATAGGATCAGACAGACCAACAGAAGAACAGAACAGAAAAAGAGGAAAGAGGGTGTTGGAGAAAGAAATGAGTGGGCAAGAGATAGAGTAATGGTGGAGAGAGAGACAAGGAGCCAGAAAGAGAGATAAAGAAAAGAAAAATGATGGCAGAGATAAGTACAGGTCAGGGAGAGACAAAGAGAAGGTAGGGGAGAGAAACAAGAGTCAGAGAGAGAGAGAACAAGATGACAGAGTCAGAGAGGTTTAAAGAGGGGGAAAAGGAAAGACACACAGAGAGGGGCACAGAATGAGATGAATGAAGACAGGTAAACAAAGACAGACACAGTAACACATGGCAGTGAGATGGACAGTCACAGATGCAAGTACACACACAAAGGCCAGTACTAGGAGATCTCCGCATACAGAAATATCCCCGCTAAGACAGTCTCCCAGGTACATTCACCCACCATGGGTCCCCTTACCTGAGCTTTCTTGCTCTTGCTCAATGCCTAAAGGTGAGGAGGGGAGAGAGAAAAGGTAAACAGAGAGGGACAAGTGTCAAGGGGACAATAATAACAGAGGTTGGGGGATGGGAGCATCTTTAACCACAGAACTTGCAGGACAATTTGTAGCCCACAGGAACAGTACAGTGAGTGAGTAGCACCTTGCTTACATCCTTTCCTCTAAGATCGAGGCTGTTGGGGGGGGGGGGGTCGTCTAATATTTAACCCTTCATGGGCTGGGTCTCCAGGCTCAGACGCTGTAGCTGTATTGCTATATCTGTCCAAACATGTCTATGTGGATCCCTGCCGTGCACCACGGAAACTGCTGTTCCTCTGCTGAGCAGTGGAGGGCATTGTCAGGTGGGGGAATCAGCGCCCTACTAAAGAGAAACCCAGCTTCCTGACTGCCAGACTTTCTGCATTCTGTAGTCCTTCATCTAACAAACATTTATGGAGCACACATTATGTATAATATTGTGCTATGCATGGGGACTGAGCAGTGAAGAAACAGACAAAGGAGGGCCTTGAATACCTTGAGGGCCACAATAGCTTATATGCCATCTCATCTTCAGAGGATTGGAGAGGTAGGTTCAGTCTCACTTTACCAACAGGACCAGTACAAGGATGGGAAGTAGGAGCACAAGGCCAGAGAGTGAGTGGAGGAGAGGAGGCAAATTCAGGGCAGATTTACCACTAGATTTGACTCTTTAGTTAGATGTTAGTGAATGAGAATAAGTAAGTAATTGAAATAAGTAACTGAAATTAAAAATGAATTGAGTAAATCAAAATTAATCGATAAATTAAGCAGAGCTAGATAAAATTAGCAAACTAGAGAGACTTCCATGAGAATTTTTTGAATGACTAATGACATCATGGAACATTAGGTTTGGTTCATGGTAGGTGCTCATGGGACCAATGAATGAGTCAGATGGCTACAGGGAAGCATGGGTGGGTGAGTGGTGGAGGGATCTACCTTCTGAGCTTTGCTGAACTCCTTATCCAGGTAGGCGACCTTCTGTCGAAGACTTGTGAGTTCTGGTGTGGGGAAAACAGGGAGTCTCAGCCACAGTCAGCGGCCAGGAGCTGGAAGGTCTTCCTGCCAAGCCTCTGGGGTGTTTTCCCTTAGCCTTTGTCCCCCTAAGCCACCCCATTCTAATGAGACCCGCCTGGCTCACCAACACCATTCTTGCGTAGCTCATCTGAAAGCTGGTAGTTGTTTGTCCGGAGTTCCAGGAGCTGAGCCTTGGGGGGGAAGCAGGGAAGGGGAATTATTTGGTCAGGAATATGCCCCCTATCCTCACCATGAGGGTACCAATCCCCTGAGCCCCATAGACCCTGCTGCCCTCCATGTGCCTCTTTAGTCACTCCTTAAGACCTGTGCATACTGCATCCCAAATAAGCTTCCAGACTCTCAGCTCCTGCCCCATCTTCTCCATTTCTACTTATAATCACAGCCAGCTGAACCTCTCCATCTCCCTGCAGCTTCCATCTCTCCTCTTCCAATCCACTATGCACTAACCTAGTCAGGCTCTTGCTTATGTGTGTTCCATGGCTCTCAATGCCCACAGGATAAAGTTCCTCCATTTCCTTCTGGCAGACCTTGTCACACACTAAACACTGTCCTGACTGTCTTTCTGTTAGGGGTGAGTTTTTTCTCTCCTCTTTGCCAGAGCAGGGGGCAGGGGCTTGCCTTCCTTCCTCTTTCCCAGGGAAAGAGGGCCTGGTAGTCTCCTGACAAATTTCACTGAGTAAAAAAGGGCTTGCCAGAGTCCCCACCCCCAAGACTCTCAAAATATGTCCAGTCCCCTTTCAAGAATTGAGGGAAAGTAAAGTATGAACCATGTCAAACAGTGTACACCTACTTACCAGCCCTATAGGGCACCGGTGCAGATTCTTCCCAGAACTACTGTCCCTTATTCCACCTGGACCTTTCCCTCCCATAGCACCACCCTCCACCCCTCTGGTGCTGTGCTAAAGGTCAGAAGGCTTGGCCTCTACAGAATCTTCCCTGTCTCTGTCCTCTCCCAGACCCAGCCATCTGTCTCCCACAGTCATAATCCAATTGGTAGACCCTTGGCACCCATCTAGAATTCCTATCCATCAAAGACCAATAGTTTTTACCTCACTCATGGCCTAATGAAATCAATCTTCCTCACTCAAGTGTCCCAACCCCCTCAAGATCTCCCCAGTCATGATCCAATGAGATGGCCCTACAGCTTTCTGAGTTTTTCCTCCATAAGGCTTTGGGTGGGCCAGTTTATTACTCTTACTCAGAACCCCCTGCACAAGTTACAGGGGTCTTCCCCTTTCATGGTCCAATGATCTCAACCTTCCACCTTCAGCATCTTTCACACAGGGACAACTGGTTTCCCTCACTGAAAGACCGGTCCTCACTCAGAGTTCCTTCTCTCCTCCCACAGGACCCTACTCAGGGTTTTCCCCTTTCAAAGTCTCCCCCACTCCACAAAACCCAATGGTCTTTCCCAGAAAGGAATTCTATCTGCAAGGCCCCACTCTGGCCTTTCATCCTGTCTCAGAGCGCCCCACTCTCCAAAGAATCCAGTGGTCAGAGTGCCCAGTCAGGGTACCTCCTCAAAGACCAGTGATCTCCACTCCATGTGGTCCAAGGTATCATTCCTCTGGCCCTCTAACAGGGATTAATGGTATTACCCATTCAGGGACTACTTTACCCCAGGCCTAATCACCCCTAATCATCCAATGGTACTGCCCCCTCTTGGGATCCACTACCACCACTCGCACAGGATCTTCCCTTCCCAGGGACAATGACAACATGTGGGGTCTTTCCCTAACCCCCTGGTACAAGGGTATCTCCCACAAAAATTTCGACCTCCCAGCAGGTTATGTTATTGCCCTCTCAAGGGCTCCCCCCACCGTGACGTAAATGACCCAACGCCCACTTCCTTCCTCTCCAGACAAAATGGTTTCTCCCTCTCAGGATCTCCTTCCCTCAATGCCTAACGTTATCATCATCCACCCGTGGTGTCCCCCGCACAGGCCAAAGGTCTCATCCCCTCCAGGTCTGAGTAAGGTATCCCCCACTGTAGGACTCTCTCCTCTGCCCACAAGGCTCACAAAATTCAACCCCTTAGAGCCCAATAGTATCTCAGAATTCAATAGTCTCACCACTCAGAGCCTCAGTTTCCCTTCTCCGGACCAACCCCTTAGACTCAACGTCCATCCCAACCAACCCCGTCTCAGAGTCGATGGCATGATCTCTCTCTACTCCGCCCCCAGTAGCCCAGCCCGGTGGTCTTTTCCCCGGTGAGCAGCACCTGCATCCGTTGAAACTCCTCCTCGGACAGAGCTTGCGCCATGTTCCTCCCCCCCACCCCCCCGACAGCTTTCTGCGCAGGCGCAGCTCGTTCTACTGTCATAATGAGGGTGGGACCAAACCACTGGCCAGGAGTCGAGGGGGGAGGAATCTATTCCGGAAGTTCGGCGTTCTGGAGACGGAAATAAAATAATTAAACTGACAGGTCAGATGAATTGCAATTTAATGTTTTACCACACTCTAGGTCATCTGGTCTGGCTTTTGAGCTCTTATAGAGTATCCACTGTGATGTGACACTGTGGCATCCCTGTGTCATGGGTGGACTCGTCGGGAAGGGAGTTTTTGCCGACAGAAAATCACCTTTCCACCGTTCTCCTTTAATGAGAATGGTTGACTTAATAACCAGAGAAATGAAAGCGGAAGCTCTGAGCTGGTCTTGTTCCCGCCCTCCCCTGGGTGACTCCAAAGGGGAATCCCGCCTCTTGTGAAGCCTTTGGCCCTTTTCTTTTTCTTATTTTTTTTATTTTTTCTAAGATTTGATGCTGATTTTCTTAACGTGATGATGTACTTCCTCTTAGGTAAAGGACCTTATTACCAATAAATTTAAAATACCTGAGAGGGAAGAATAGCAGTGAATCAAACGAAAAAGCTTCATTTAAAAACAAAACAAAAACAGAACGGCGAAACATCAGGAACTTAAGTATTAAGGTGCATTATTAAGCCCTTCTTGTGGGCCCTGGCCTGGTAGCTCAGGTTAGAGCTTCATCGCCATTCGCCAAGGTTGCCGGTTGGATCCCTGGTTAGAGCACACAAAAGAATCAACCAATGAATGCATGAATGGGTGGAACAAGGAATCGATGTTTCTCCCCCTTCCTTTCTCTCTTTAAAATCAATTTTTGAAAAAAAGGCCTCTCTATTGCTTTCCAGCCCCTCTCTGCAAACCCCCACTAGCCAAACAGTAGTTTTTATTTGGGAAATAAAAGAATTAGCATGGTTAGCAACAACATATCAATACTAGGACACTCCCTATTTTCTTTATTTTTTTCGGGGGGGGGGGTTAATTTTGATTTAATTTTAAACTTACAGAAAAGCAAGAATGGTACAAGGAATTCCATGCACTCTTTACCCAGATCCATCCATTGTTCACATTTTGCCAACTTTGCTTTATCATTCTCTATATATAAAAATTCTGAACCATTGGCTTCAGCATCCGTTGTTGATTTCTTAACACCAACATTCCTGTGATACTTATTAGTTGCTGTTCTACTGCAAGGAAGAGCTTTCTCTTCTCCCCCATTTATGTATGTATTTATATTGGTACACTCACATTCTTATTTTATTCAGTGAATTATAATCAATCACTTATCATTATTTCCTTTGACCCTCAAATTGTCTCAGATTTGGCCAGTGAGAGCTCCTTCAAACTGAGTTCTGTGTCCCTTTGACTTGCCCCTATCATTTTTTTCTATCACTGCAAGATGCTCCAGACACATTCTTTTTCAGCCCTCATTACTACTAGAATGTAATTGTTTCCAGGCCCTCTCAAGTATACAGAGCTAGGAAATATACAGGGTGTCTCCCCCAAAAATGTATACACACTTTAACAGCTGATAGCTGTAGATTCTATTAAATTTTGAAAATGAAATATATTTTAATAAACACTGCTTTTATAATTATTCAAAGTATATAATTTTTGTGTGTATACTGTATGTGTGTATATTCTAATCCATGTGTACACACATCTATATCCATTTTTATATTTTGCTATAGGTATACATATTTTTAAAACATAAATTCAGGCCCTGCTGGGTGTGGTTCAGTGGTTGATTATCAACCTAGGATCCAGGAGATCAAAGTTGATTCCCAGTGAGGTGTATCTTCAGGGTAAATTCAGGGTATCGGGCTCAATCTCCAGCAGAGGGCGTGCACGAGACAGCAGATCAACGAGGATTCTCTCATCATTGGCGTTTCAACTCTCTCTCTCCCTCTCCCTTCCTCTTTCTGAAATCAATAAAGATATATATATATAATTTATTTATTTATTTTTAAAATATTTAAAAATATACCTTTATTGATTTCAGAGAGAGGAAGAGGGAGAGAGAGATAGAAACATCAACGATGAGGGAGTCATTGATTGGTTGCCTCCTGCACTCCCCCGACTGGGGATCGAGCCCACAACCGGGCATGTGCCCTGACCTGGAATTGAACCACGACCTCCTGGATCCTAGGTCAATGCTCAACCCCTGAGCCACGCGCAGCCGGGCAATAAATATTTTTTAAATAAATAAATAAATAGATAGATAGATAAATTCAGCCTGGCTGGCGTGGCTCAGTGGTTGAGCATCGACCTATGAAGCAGGAGGTCACTGGTTTGATTTCCAGTCAGGGCACCAGTGGAGGGCGTGCAGGAGGCCCTCCGATTGATGGTTCTCTCTCATCAATGTTTCTTTCTCTCTAAAATCAATAAAAATATATTTTAATTTTAATTTAATCTAATTTTATTATTTTTTTAAATATATTTTTATTGATTTCAGAGAGAGGAAGGGAGAGGGAGAGAGAGAGATAGAAACGTCAATGATGAGAGAGTCATTGATCAACTGCAGCCCGCAACCCAGGCATGTGCCCTGACTGGGAATCAAACCCTGATCGCCTGGATCCCAGGTCGATGCTTAACCACTGAGCCATGCCCGGCCGGGCAAAAATATATTTTTAAAAAACATTAATTCATTACTAATATCTTCCATTTCAACCCAACAGTACAAGGTTCATTCTAGTTTTTTCACTTTCCATAGTATTTGTAAATCTCTTTCCCAGTAAAAACCTGTCTCCCATTAACCACAATAAATTTACTTTTTCATGTAATCATATAATACACATTAAATAACCAGAATTGCTAGCTCATAAGACTGTGAAAAACAAATCTACCGACTAGAGGGCAATAGAGCTTCTTTTGTCTTTAGGCTCATGGTGGTCTATACTCTGTTAAACAGCATCAAATACTGTGTTTAACAAGCCTACTATAGCTTCAATACTCGATGCAGCTTCTTTTGTCTTTAATCTGATGGTAGTCAAATGATGTATTCAAAAATTACTTGAGTTCATTCTCCCCCTCCCCTCCCCCTTCAATGAGGCTGTGTGATTCGTTTGAAATATTGTTGGGTTTCTTTGTTTCTGGTTGAATTCCATTTTGCACGTCCCACCCTTGTTGAGGTAACCAATCTATTTACTTTCTGGTTTATTCTTTCTGTGTTTTTGCACAAATGAACAGATACATGTATATTATCTTATTTATCCTACATAAAGAACAGCATACTTTGCATTTTCTGTTTGATAATCTTGCTCTCTCACTCTCTCTCTCTCTGCTATGTAGTACTCTTTTGTAGCTGTATCATAATTTAACCACTCACCTATGTTTGCCCATGTAGATAGTTTCCATTGTTTTGCAATTATAAACAATGTCAAAAAGAATACCCTTGTACATATACGTATTTTTATATTATCTGAGGTGTATCTTCAGAGTAAATTCATAGAGCTAGGATTGGTGAAAGTGTAAGAGTTTTGTTAGGTATTTCCAAATTCCTTCACAAAAGGGCTATTCCAGTTTCATTCCCACTAGCAATGTATTTGAGTGCCTCAGCTTCTACACAGACTGTGTTGTCATATTTAATTTTTTTCTTTGATCTGAGAGGTAAGAAATGGCATCTCATTGTAGTTTTCTAATTTTCATAGGTGTAAATGACTTTACTAGGTTCTTTGGCCTGATCTAATAATTAAATTGACAGACAGATTAATAGAAGAAAAACAAATATAATTTCATACATGTGGGACTCCCATAAAATATGAGACCCAAAGGCAGGCAAGCAATTGAGGCTTATATGCCATCCTGAGCTAAGGAATGGGACAGGGGCCTGGGACTTCAAAGGTAAGGAGGGCAATCCACAGGAAAATGAGAAGAGCAGATGTTTGGTAGTCAGATATTTGCCCTGCCATGAAGTAAGTCTTTCAGATAAAAAGTTATCTCTGATAATAGTTTTCTGGTACAGCTCCCCTATCTAAATTCTTTTAGGCAGTTGGGGGAGAGGTAAAAGTTTTCCTTGAGTCTTTTGTTAATCAGCTTAACAATAACCCACAACCTTCGGACCAACTCCTTCAGTCTTTTGGGTCTTGATTGCCTTCGGCTCAAAAGAATCCACATGAAAAAGTAACACATTTTGGAGTGACATATTCTGCTCCCCTTCAATATATCTATGTTAAAGATACAGTTCAGTGAGTTTTAACAAATGTATACAACCTTGTAACCACCACCACAGTCAATATATAAAACATTTTCATCACCCCCAAAAGGTTACTTTATGCCCCATCTCAACCCCTCCCCACTTCAGCCAACCACTGATTGGCTATCACTGTAGATTAAATTTATCTTTTGTAGCCCTACCTGGTTCTGTTCAGTGGTTAGAGCGTCGGCCCTCGAACTGAAGGGTCCTGGGTTTGATTCGATTCCAGCCAAGGGCATGTACCTCATTTGCAGGCTCAAACCCCAGTTGGGGCGCATTTGGTAGGCAACTAATCAATGTGTCTCGCATCAATATTTCTCTCTCTCTCTCTCTCTTCCACTCTCTCTGAAAAAGCAATGGAAAAAATACCTTCTAGTGAAGATTAAAAAATAATAATAATGTTTTAAAAAATTGTCTTTTGTAGAGTTTTATACAAATAGAATCAGACAGTATGTACTCTTTCACTCAGCATAATGCTTTTGAGATTCATCCAAGTTGTAGTGTGTATCAGAGTTTTTTCCTTTTTATTGATGAGTAGAATAGCATAGTATGGATATATCACAACTTGTTTTTATCCATTCTCTTAGTGTAGTTCTATTTTATGTGTCTCTAATTAAGAGTGAGATTGTGCTTTTCATATATCTAAGGGCCATTTAAAAATCTTTTTTTAAATGTGTGAATTGTCACCCAGCCGGCATGGCTCAGCGGTTGAGCATCGACCTATTATCCAGGAGATCAAGGTTCTATTCTTGGTCAGGGCACATGCTTGGGTTTTGGGCTCGATCCCCAGCAGGGGGCATGCAGGAGGCAGTGGATCAATGACTCTCTTGTCATAGATGTTTCTCTCTCTCTTTCTCCCTTCCTCCTTGAAATCAATAAAAAAAAAATTAAAAAAATTTTTAAAATGTGTGAATTATCTATTCACATCTTTTGATTATTTTTCTGTTGGCTTTTGGGACTTTCCCCCCTCAATTTCAAAAGTTCTTTGTATGTTGAGGATATTAACACTGTACTGTAATATATGTTGCATATATTTTCTCACAGTGTGTCAGTAATTTTTTGAATATGTTTATGATCCTAGGAGCTAGGAAATAGATGTATGTATACTAGCTCATGTATACATACATATCTCTAATTATTTCCATTTCTATTAATCTGTATATACTTTAAGATAAACATGAATTCATACTAGTACCACATGGTTCATTCTAGCCTTCCTTTCTTGCTCATCTGTAGCCTCCTACTCCAACCGTGAGAAACCTGGCTCCAGCCATCTACCACTCATTTACTTAATTGTTCAATCCCAGTAGACATGTATAGCAATCTCAGAATTGTTAACCTGTACCCCGTGGGAAACAACGTTATCAAAATTGAGTTTAACTGCTTTTCTATGGTTCCTTTTGTCTTTAGCCTTGGAGTTTCCAGTAAAATATCATTTTCCAAGGTTACTTAGGTCAGCATGTCTTCTCCCCACGCCCTTCAGTGGGGTTATTTGTAAACAGTTAGGTTATGTTGTTGCAATCTTCATGCCATTCTGGAATTCCCTGACCTCCTTGTTGAATTTAAAATTTTTTCACACATTATTATGCATTTTTGTGTGTGTGTGCTATAAAGATGTGTTTTGGCAAATACATTTTTAAAGTTTTCCTTGCATAAATTTTTTTTCACATTTCCTGTTAGGTTCCTTGTTAAAGTATGTTATCTTTGTTGCTAGTATAAGCAAGGGTTTCTCTATTATTATATCCTCTAGCTGGTTATTATTTGTATATATGAAGGCCACTGATTTCTCTGTGCTCATTTTATATCCTTCCACTTTGGTGAATACTTTTCTTGTTAGAATTAGTTTTATCATTGATTCTCTAGGGTTTGCCAGATATAAAACCATATCTCTGAAAATAGAGATCTCTTTATTCTTTTCTAATTCATGTGCCTCTGATTGATTTCCCTAATTACCACTTTTCACTAACAGGAACCAGGGCTTCTTGTTGAAATCTGATTCCAGGGCTGGGGCGGGGAAAATACAAGATGAGCCTGGAGGATCTTGTTTTACCATCCATTAAATGAATTTGAATTTAAAAAGGATCCATGAGTCCATACTGATCTAAATAAATAAATGGAGGACAAGGAGAAACTAATCCTTACAAAGGAACGCCAACTAATAAATATATAAGAAATGATGGAATTTAAAAAATAATTGTTGCCCAGCCGGGCATGGCTCAGGGGTTGAGTATCGACCTAGGATCCAGGAGATCGGGGTTCGATTCCCGGTCAAGGCACATGCCCCGGTTGAGGGCTAGGCAGCCGATCAATGACTCTCTCATCACTGATGTTTCTATCTCTCTCTCCCCCACTCCTTTCCTCTCTCTGAAATCAATAAAGGTATGTTTTTTAAAAAATAAAAATATAAAAATAAAAATCATTGTTTAGCAACCACCTTTGTAATAATCATCAATGGGTGCTAACACTAATGGATAGAAATGTAATGAAGAACCCTACATTTACATAGTATCAAAGGATCGCCCCACAAATTACCTCTTAATTATAATGGGCAAAAGGGTAACTTTACAGTGGAGAAAGTGGACGCAACCTTAACCAAGTGGACAACATTGACATCAACAATATGGGAACAAACTGGTATTTCCTGCTTCCTGATGTGATTGATGTACTGACAAAGACACTTCACTTCTGGGTGTTTCTGCCAAAAATGCATAACCTGAATCTAATCAAGAGAAAATATCAGGCAAACCTCAACTGAGGGACATTTTACAAAATAACAGGTTTGTGCTCTTCAGAAACATCAAGTAATAAAAATAAAAAAGAAACCAAAGGAAAAGTGAAGAAGTGATTCAGGAACATTACAGCTAAATGCAACATGTTTTTTATTTTATTATAAAGAATGCCAGTGGGACAATTGGCAAACTTAGAACAATGTCTGTAAAATAGATTATAGCATTGTATTGGTATTAATTTCCTGATTTTGATAATGATACTGTAAATATGTAAGGGAATGCCTTTCCCTTATATGTCTTTGTACAGGTAAGAGTTAACATAGTAGGCCTGAGACTGCCTTGCCTCATAGAGACCCAGTTGCAAGGTTGGCCCTTGACTAGCATCTGGAAACTTGGCTGGTAAACAATTCCTTACACTGATACAAAACATTTTCTAAATTATAAGAATAGCTCAC
This sequence comes from Miniopterus natalensis, assembly GCF_054644295.1. NCBI lineage: Eukaryota > Metazoa > Chordata > Mammalia > Chiroptera > Miniopteridae > Miniopterus > Miniopterus natalensis. The sequence continues at coordinate 74,658,632 of NC_142103.1, read as the reverse complement.
TGGACCTAACCAGTTTGTACAAACAATGTGATTTATGTGGAGCACCTGCATTCCTTCCGGTCGTCTGGAATTTTGGTACATGCTAGGTAGAGGGTGACTCATGACCAGATCCCAGTGAAAACCTTGAGTGGTGAGTCACTAATGAGCTTCACTCATACACAACACATCACAACTCTTCGCTGGAGGGATTAAATGTATCTTGCGTGACTCCACTGAGAGAAGACTCTTGGAAGCTTGTACCTGGTTTCCTCCAGACTTTGTCTTATGTGCCTGTTGCTTTTGTTCAAGGGAGATGGACAGCATAGGAAGTCTGTGCATGGGTTTCTCCAGAGTCAACCTGTGTCTTTTTTTTTTCTTATTGATCTTATCATGTATCTATCCTTTCACTGTTAAAGTTTAGCTGAGTACAACTATCTGCTGAATCCCATAGGCCTCCTGCTGAATCACCAAACCTGGGCATGGTCTTGGGGACCCCTAACATGAATACACACACACACACACACACACACACATCCAGAGAGACCCAGAGAGAGACAGAGAAAGAGACAGAGACAGAATGATGAAGGAAAGGTGGCAAAATGTTAACATAAGGAGCATCTGAATGAAAGGTATATAGGAATTGTTATTGTGCAGCTTTTCTGTAAACCTGAAATTATTTCAAAATAAATATTTGAAAATGAAAAATGAAATGATATCTGTATCCTACGTGGGTTCATTGATCATCACTAGAGGTCTATCTGCTTTCTAGGCCTTCTCAGTGAACAGACATGGGAAATACATGCTCGTATGCACATGCACTCACACAGAATTCCCTTTCTCTGTCTTATCAAAAATCATGAGAACATCTTGATACCTCCAATTTCAATTCAACACTGCAGGGGTACATTCTTGTGTTCTTCCATCCATATTTGCAGCTTCCTTTTTGTACCTGTAACTCCTTTAGTAAGTAAACTGGCTCCAATAATCCCTAATACATTTACTTGTTTCCTCAAGTCTAGATTAGGAAATTTCAAAATTGTTAAGCTATACCTCTGCAAAAGCAAATCTGTTTACTAGAGTTCAATATTTGTCTACAGGCATTTTAAAGGTAAAATTTACACAGTAAAATTCACAAAATTCATAGCTTCCTGATAAATGATGTATATACTCAAGCAGCTCATATCCCTATCAAGATGTAGAATGTAGCCTGGCTGGTGTGGCTCAGCGGTTGAACATCGACCCATGAACCAGGAGATTGAGGTTCGATTCCCGGTCAGGGCACATGCCTGGGTTTCGAGCTCAATCCCCAGTAGGGGGTGTACAAGAGGCAGCCGATCAGTGACTCTAATCATTGATGTTTCTATTTCTTCCTCTCCCTTCCTCTCTCTGAAATCAATGAAAACATATTTTTTAAAAAGATGTAGAATATTTATATCACCCCCAGAAGGTACCCTCTTACTCATTCCCAGTAAATCTCCTCCCCCATAGGGCAATCACTGTTCTGATTTTTTTAGGCATGTAGATATGTAATTGTCTTAATATAGTTTGATGAAAATATTATTCGTTCTGCACTGCCTTTGCACTTTTTTCAAAAAATCAATTGACCATATATGTGTGGGTGTCTTTCTGGAGTTTCTACTTTCTTTTATTGATATATTTGGCTGTCTTATTTAATCCAGTTTTATTGATATATGATTGACATACACCACTGTATAAGTTTAACGTATACAGCATGACTTGATTTACATATACTGTGAAATGATTGCCACAGAAAGTTTAGTTAACATCCATTGTCTCACACAGATACCAAAAAACAAAACAAAACAAAACAAAAAACATGTTTTTTCCTTGCAATGAGAACTTAGGAGCTACTTTCTTTTCTTTTTTTATTGATTTCAGAGAGAGGAAGGGAGAGAAATAGAAACATCAATGATGAGAGAGTCATTGATTGTCCGCCTCCTGCATGCCCCCTACTAGGGATCGAGCCTGCACCCCAGGCATGTGTCTTGACTGGGAATTGAACCTTGATCTCCTGGATCATAGGCCTATGCTCAACTACTGAGCCACGCCGGCTGAGCAGGAGCTACTTTCTTAATAATTTTCAAATATACCATGCAGCAGTGTTAACTATAGTCATCATGCTGTGCATTATATCCCCAGAACTTATTTCTTATATGTGGAAGTTTGCACCTTTTCATCACCTTTGTCCAATTCTTCCACCCCCTTATTTGGCTGTCTTGACATCACTATCACAATGTCTTGATTATTACAGCTTTACAATAAGACTTGAATTCAGGAAGTGCAAGTCCTCCAAATTTGTTCTTGCTTTTCAATCTGCTTGTCAATTCTACAAGAATAAAACAAACCAAACAAACAAAACCCCTAAACCTGCTGAGATTGTTTAATCTATAGATCAATCTCTGGAGAGTTGACATTTTAATAATATTGAGTGTTCTGATCCACAAACATGATGTATTTCTATATTCGTTTAGATCTTTAATATCTCTCAGCAAAGTTTTGAACTCAGTGTACAGGTCTTGCACATGTACTTTCATAATTTTGATGCTATTATGAACGGTATTTTAAAATTTCAATATTCTATGGGTTATTGCTAGTGTATAGAAATACAACTAAGTGTAGTATTTTGATCGTATATCCTGCAATCTTGCCAACATCATTTATTAGTTCTAGTAGCTTTTTGGTAGATTCTATATGAGTTTGTATATAGATGATCATATCATCTCCCAATAAAGACAACTAGCTTGTTTTCTTCCTTTCCAGTCTGTAGGACTTTTATTTATTTCTTGCTTTATTGCACTGGCTAAAACCTCCTGCACAATCTCGAATTGAAGTGATGAGAATGGACATCCTTGCTTTCCTGATCTTAGGAGGGAAAGCACTCAAGTCTTCCACCATTAAGTTTGACGTTTCTATAGGTGTTTTTGTAAATGCTCTTTATGATGTTGAGGAGATACTACCTTTTATTTCTAGTTTTCTGAGGGTTTTTAAAAAAATCTCTTTATGCTTATCCATGTAGTTACCAATTCTGATGCTCATCATTATTTTGTGTAGATCTACATTTCTATCTAGTATCATTTGCCTTCTGCCTGAAGGACTGCCATTAACATTTCTTTGTTTTAAAATCCTCACTAGAGGATAATTTTTCCATTGCTTTTCAGAGAGAGTGGAAGGGAGAGGGAGAGAGAGAGAAACATCAATTGGTTGCCTCCTGCACCTGCTTCAACTGGGGCCTGAATGGAGTTTGCAACCTAGGTACGTGCCCTTGAGCAGAATCGAACCTGAGACCCTTCAAGCTGTGGTTTGACCCTTCTAACCACTGAGCCAAACTGACCAGGGCTGTTAACATTTTTTGTACTACTTGTCTGCTAGTGATGAATTCCTTCAACCTTTTCTTTTTGTTTCTTCCATATTTAGGTAGATTTTTTTTTTTTTTTAAACTATCAGCAGAATTATATGCTAAAATCTTTTAAATTTTGTTTTAGGTTTTAAATTATTTTCTTTTTTAACAGCTTTATTGAGATGTAATTCACATGCCATTCAATTCACCTACTTAAAATGTATGATTCAATGTATTTTTGGTATATATTCACAGTTGTGCAACCATCACCACAATTTTAGGACATTTTCATCACCCCAAAGAGAACTGTGCCCATGAGTAGTCACTTTCTACTCCCCTCGTTCTCAGTAACCACTAATCTACTTTCTATTTCTATAGGTTTGTCTTTTCTGGGCATGTCATGTAAGTGAAATCCTACAATATGTGGTCTTTTGTGACTGGCTTCATTCCCTTGGCATAATGTTTTTGAGGTCCATCTATGCTATAAGTATGCATCAGTACTGCATTCCTTTTTATTGCTGAATAATATTCCATTGTATGCATATACCACATTGAATCATACACTTTATTTTCTTAAATATGTTTTTATTTATTTTTTAAAATATGTTTTTATTGATTTCAGGGAGAGGAAGGGAGGGAGAGGGAGAGAGAAAAACATCAATTATGAGAGAGAGTCATTGATTGGCTGCTTCCTGCACACCCCCTACTGGGGATCGAGCCGGTAACCCCGGCATGTGCCCTTACCAGAAATCGAACGGTGACCTCCTGGTTCATAGGGCAACACGCAACCACTGAGCCACGCTGGCCGGGCTGAATCATACACTTTAAATAGGTGAATTGAATGGGATATGAATTACATCTCAATCAAATTGTTAAGAAAAACATTTAAAACCTAAAACAAATTTTAAAAGATTTTAGCATATATTTCTGTTGGAAAAAAGCACAAAGAAAGCTGGAATGCCTATATTAATAGCAGACAAAATATGGTTTAAGATTGTATTACCAATACTGATTAAAATATTATTTATCCTGATTACTGCATTTCCTGGCATCCCTTTAAATTTTGCACCCAAGGAAAGTGCCTCACTTGCCTTACTCTAATCGCAGCTCTGGTTAGGTCTTGTTTTTTGTTGTTGTTTTTTCCCCCTGGTCTTAAATCCTTGCCTTTAATGGGAGCTTTTAGCCCGTTTTTATTTAATGGAATTACTGATATGGCCAGATTATGCTCCATCATTGTTATGTTTTCTATTTGTTTCTTCTGGTTTTTGATCCTCTGTTCTTCCTTTCTTACCTTCTTCTGAGTTAACTAAATATATTTTAATATTCAATTGTTATTCCTTTACAGGCTTTTCAGCTATATCTGTTTCCATTATTTTCTTTAGAGGTTGCCCTGGTGATTACAAAATCCATCTTGAACTTATCACAGTCAACTGAAAGTTAATATTGTACCATTTCACATGAGATGGAAAAAAACCTTGCAACACTATAGTTTCATTTCCCAAATCCTGTCCTTTGTGTTACTGTTATGTATATTATATCTACATACATTCTAAATCCCACAATTCTTCTTGATCCCTTTGAGGTATGTTTTTAGGATATTTTAGAGAGCATCTCTAGCCACTCTAGGCCAGAGGTGGCCATACTCTTAAGGCAAGGCCTTTCTGGTGTGTCTATTTCTCATTGGGGTGCTGGGTGATGGCTCTCCACTCAAGCTAGTCAAAATACCTATGTCTCTCAGAGCTGTACAAGCATCCATTCAGTTGACAGAAGCCCAGGATTGATCTCTGCTTGGCCTCAGTTCTCACTCTAAAACCTGCACAGGCTAGTATTTAGCCAAAGACCTAAAAGAGCACCTCTGGTGATTTCTGGAAGCCTATCTCTACAAAGCTCCTTTTGCTCCAGTACCATGATTGCTACACTCAATCCTGAAATCTGATTTACATGCACCCCTCCCCCAGCTCAGCTATATTGCTATTCTCTGCCTAGGCTCCATCCACTTCCCTATGAGAGGGTCCTGAAACTGACCCCGACAGAAAGAGGGTACCAGCCAGGCTCTCTGTGTGCTTCCATTCTCTTAGCCAACACGCTCCATCCAGTGGAGCATAGGATGTTTGGGAGCCTTGATAGACATATCTGTAGAATGACACTAGTTTTGGTCTCATGGCCAAAAAAAGAAAAAAGCTGGAATTGACAGAGATAAAAACAACTTTGCTTAAATATACAACCTGTCTTTCCTTGATTTTTATTATCTTGATACTTTTGAAGAATATTGGTTGAGTACTTTGTAGGATGTCCCTCAATTGGGGGAAGAATACTATGAAAGAGAAATGTCCTTCTCATTGCATCACATCACAGGGTACATGACAGCCATGCCTTATTACTGGTGATGTTAACATTCATCTCTTGGGTAAGACTGTCTGCCAGATTTCTCTACTGCGAAGTTACTATTGCACTTTCCATACTCTTGTCATTAAAAGCAAGTAACTGGATCAAGCTCATATCCAAGAGAAGAAGGGGAATTAAGCCCAACTCGTAGAGGGAAGAGAATCAAATACAGGCATATCTTCTTTTATTGCAGTTCACTTTATTGCGTTTTTTTTTTTTTTTTTTACAAATTGAAGGCAAAACCCTCCCCCAGAAAAAAGACTATGAGTACCTTTATTGCAGCGGTCAGGAACCAACCCTGTAATGTCTCCGAGGTATGCTTTTATTTAAAAAATACTTTAGAGGTGCTACTTTAAGGCTGTGAAACTCTTGTGTTCACCTTAAAGTTTTGCCCACTAATTTTAGCATTTAGTGGATCAGATCTGCAGCAATTATTACTGTGGCAATTTTCTATTTCCCTCATTCCTTCTATATTAATTATTTGGAATTCTTACATAAGGAAGAGTTGTCCCATGTCCAGCATTTATTTATTCAATCATATCACTTATTTATATATCATGGAACCATGGATATTTATTTTCTTTTTTGGACTATAATCCAATGCGATCATTATTTTTTTGTTGCTCAAGTTGTTCCAGCTTTGGCCATTGAGAGCTCTTTCAGGTTGGCTCCTGTATCCTTATGAATGACACGATCCCATCTTTTTTTTTGTTTTTGTCTTTTCTTACTTTCTGGCACTACACAATGTTCCAGCCTCATCTTGTATTTTCCTACCCTGGCCTTAAAATCAGCCATTTCTCCAAGAAGCCCTGATTCATTTTATTAGAGAATAGCATTTAGAAACCAAGATTTGGGTTACTTAGACATGCTCATTGCTTCTGGAATCAATGTTTAGGCCTTCTCAGTGGACAGACTGAGAAACTGTCAGAGACCAAGAAGATATGGCTGCTAAATGCAATGTGGTATCTGTGGTAAGGAGCTTCTAAGATGGCCTCTCATTGTTCCTTGCCTAATATTCATGGTCTTCTGTGATTCCCTCCCCTTGAATAATTTGATTCTAACCAACAGAAAGCTTGAGTAGCAAGGGGATGTCACTTCCATGATTAGATTACAAGAGATTGTAACTTGTTTTGCTGACTCTCACTTGCTGGCTTTGATGAAGCAAGCTGCCATGCTGTAAGCCGCCTCATGGAAGGAAAGGCACACATGGTAAGGACTAAGGGTTCCTCAGGCTGACAGCCAGCAAGGAACTGAGGCCCACAGTTCAACAGGCTGCAGATAACTGAATCCTACCATAAACCAAGGAAGTTCAGAGATCCTTCCCCCAGTCCCACTTTCAGATGAGCCCTTAATCCTGCCTAACAGCTTCCTTTATTACACCCTGGTCGGAGCCACTGGGGTAAACGACACAGCTAAACCAGCCTGGATTCATGACCCACAAAAACTGGGAGATAATGAATGCATGTTTTTTTAGCCACTAAGACTGTAGTAATCTATTACACAGAAAGAGATCACAAATAGAATATCCTTACTTGGATCCTAAAACAGAAAAAGGACATTTGTGGAAAAACCAGTGAAATCTAAATAAAGTCTTCAATTGAGTTTCTAGTACTGTGCAAATGTTATTTCCTTTGCATCAATAAATGTGCCATAGGCCCGGCTGGCATGGTTCAGTGGTTGAACATCAACCTAGGAACCAGATCACAGTTTGATTCCTGGCACATGCCCAGGTTGCAGGGTTGATCCCATGCGGGGTGTGCAGGAGGCAGCCGATCAATGACTCTCATCATTGATGTTTCTGTCTCTCTCCCTTTTCCTTCCTCTCTCTGAAATCAATAAAGATGTACTTTTTTAAAAAAGTACCATGGTTAAGTAAGATGTTAACACTGGGGGAGATGGGTGAGGGGTACGGAAACTCCTGTCTTTGCAACTCTTCTGGGTATTACGTTATTTTTATAAAATAAAAAGAATATAGCCCTGGCTGGTGTGGTTCAGTTGGTTGGGAGTCATTTTGTGCACCAGGAGGTTGCCAGTTAGATTCCTGGTCAAGGGCACATGCTCTGGTTGGGGGCTCGATCCCCTATAGGGGGTGTGCAGGAGGCAGCTGGTCAATGTTGTGCTTTCATATTGGTGTTTCTCTCTCCATTTCCCTTCCTCTCTCTCTAAAAATCAATCAACTATTCTTTAAAAAAATAAAGAGAATATAGCAAATTTGAGGAGCAAAAAATAAAGATATTAGGGAGTCACCAGCTTGGTGGTAGATTCAACAACTACGCATTAGGAGTCACAGTGTGATGATAGGCTAGAAAGTACTATCCTCAGTCATCCAGGGAAGACAAAGGACCAGACGGGGGTTCTCTGCTGGGGGAGACACGGGACCAAACCTGATGCCTGTCCTGGGAGTCAGAGTCTGGTTGAGGAATTCCAGGAATATTTTTTCCTAGCCTTCAAGATACTTGTGTCTATTCACCTCTATTTATAAAATTCCCCCCAAATGTCAACATCTGTTCCAAAATAGAATTGCTTGCCTGTTCCTGACTTTAATGGTTCGTCTTTGCCCTTTACCCCACCTGGAATGGTTCTGTCTGCCAGTAGATGTCTTCACATGCTTCCTTATCAGTTTCAAAAGTGAACTTGCAAGAAAATCTTTGCCCCTCTGCCCTCAGTGACATTTTTCAAACCAGAGCCCTCACACCTAACTTTATCATTTAGTTCTTCATCCATTTACTAGAGGCATATCTTCAGATAGTTACTTAAATTCTATTCTTTGGTTTCTTTAAACATGAATGGAAACAAGAATCAGCACTTTCTTGAATATTCCTTAGAATAAATTAGGTGAAGCACTTGACAACAGTAAGGAGGGTGCCTATCAGGTAGTTATGGACTGATTGCTTTTGTTTGCAGGTTGTTTTCCTCCAGCCCTTATTTCTAGTTAAATTCTTTCATCCATTACTCTTAAATGTGTTTCTTCCAAGAACCTTCCTTCTTCTGGCCTGCATGAGCCATGCTCACTGCATAGTCAAAAGCAAGGAGAGGAGCCCGGCTGGTGTGGCTCAGTGGTTGAATGTCAACCCATGAACCAGGAGGTCATGGTTCAATTCCTGGTCAGAGCACATGCTGGGGTTGTGGGCTCAATCCCCAGTAGGGGGCATGCAGGAGGCAGCCAATCGACTCTCATCATTGATGTTTCTATGTCTTTCTCCCTCTTCCTTCCTCTCTCTGAAATCAATAAAAACATATTAAAAAAAAAAAAAAAAAAGCAAGGAGAGGAGACTCTTTGCCAAAGTTAAAAGCGCATCAAACACGCCTAGCATTTATTTAATCACAAACCTACAGACCCCTCAGTACACCGTCCTTGGGACTTGGACCCAACAATCCAAAGCTGACAAACTTGGGTATACATGGTAGGAGGGGTGGGAGGGTGGGGAGTGTCTGTTGATAACTCTGAAACTGGGAATATTCCTCCAAATGAAGAACTGATGGCCAGAGGTTGGGGTGATCAACTTCTAAGTAGGGGGGTCAATAAAAAATCAGATAAACAAAAGAGGGGTACATGTTTTTACAACCCTTCCTCCAAGCCTCTGCCTTGGTGGGACAGGCTTCTACTTTTTTCCCCGGGCTGGGGAAATCCCCAGAAGGGCCCCTTCCTTCATCCTGTTCCTCTACACGCTGAAGAAAAGTAATGGGCGCTGGTTCTGGGAACTTGGACTCAGTACCTCCTGCTCCCCATCACCTCCCCAAACTGCCCTTCAAGGGAGGAGGTAGGACTCTGCCCAAGGGTAGGGGTCTAACTCTCACTTCTGACCTAGGTCTGGAATGTCAAGCCACAAGATTTCAAAATCTGCTCCCTTCCCCGAGGGCAAGGTCAGCTCAGAGCCTTCCTAGGTTAAGTCACCATGTTCTCTCTCAGTTAAGGCAGTGAGCTTAAGTACCACTCCTCCTTGCAGTGGAATGCTTGGATGGGATGTTGCTGAGGACTAAGGGCTGTGATCTCCACATGGTGGCCTGACCTTGCAGACTCTTCCACGCCTGAAATACTGGTGCTGGGCTGTTCCTAGAGGGAAGGGGGTATGGCCTGGCTCCTCCACTGCTAGGCCATGACCCAAGTTCTTAGGTTCTCAAGTTCTGGCTCTCATCCTCACTTGTGTTCCTGGCCTGGGCAGGGCAGGGATCATAGTGAAGGGGCAGGGCTTAAACCCCTAGGGTGGGAATTCTAACATTTTGACACCACTTCCTTGCCAGGATGGAGTAGACTGGCCACTACAAGAGAGGGGATGGAACAGCATCCTGACACATCCTTATGACCTGGCTAGGATAGTCCCCAGAGAACAGGCACAGACTCATCCTGTCTCCTTCCCTCAGCTGGGCAAGGGTGGGTCTCACGGGGCTGAGGAAATGCTGTGATCTCCAGCGGACAGGCCCTGATGCCATGGTGCTGGCTGGGCCTGTGGGAAAGGGGTGGGGCATCACCTGACTCCTCCTCCTTGCCTAGTTATAGGGGTGGGGCCTCATTTCTTCCCCCAGAACACCTGGGCAGGGCAGTCTCATGGGAGGGGGAAGGAAAGGCAGGGCCTCATCTTGACTTGCCCTCCTTTCCTGGGTGGGGAAATCCCAGAGGAGGGGTGAGGCCTGATCAGGACTCCTCCTCCATGCTGAAGCTGCTTCTGCGACTGCTGGCCTTGGAGACAGCGGGGGACACGGAAGAGAGCAGGGGGTCAGAGGCAGCCCGCAGTGGGGACAGGGCACCCCCCGAGAGTCCCCCCAACACACCCTCCTCCTCCTCCATCAGAATGTCCGTTAGCCCCAGGTGGAAGGGGTCCCCCAGATCCCCCAGGTGGTCACTGGGAAAGTGCAGGTCCAGGAGGGCATCTGAGGGTGGCACTGGGGGCTGCTGATGGGGAACACCCTGGGCAGGGCCCCCCCCTGCATGAAACGTTGCTACGCCTGGCCTGCCCTCCTCTTCAACATCCAGCTGCTCTGGCTTGAGGCTGTCAGAGGCCGAAGTCGTGGCCAGGGAGACCAGCCCTGGGGTGGGAGGGACCGGCAAACCATGGATCTGGGCCTGCAGTTCGAGCTCCTGCAAAAAGTAGGGGGTAGGTGTGGGATAAGATGGAGTTCAGAGCCCCTCAGAGGCAGAGGAATGTCACAGTTAGAAGGGCAGGTCGTCTGGGTTCTCATTCAGCCTCTACCACTCACTAGTTGCGTAACTTTAGGCAAGTTGCTTAAAGTTCCTGAGCTTCAGAGTCCCAATCTGTAAAATGGGTATAATAATGGTCCCTGTCTCATAGGGCTATTGTGACGATTAACTTAGTAAATGAAGATAAGGCTCTTATCACAGTACATGGCACAAGATAAACGCAATCACACTAGCCAATATTCATTATTATTCTTTTTAATGTTATGATTACCACCATCATCATGATGATGGGAGTCAGGAAGCCATGGGATCCCCCAAGTATGCCAGGAGGGGAAATGAAATTCTGGGCTGTTCTTCCTCTGCCTCTGCTTGCAGGAAGCCCCCCTTACCCTTGCCACCACCTCCTCCTTTTCCAGACCTGAATTCGGAGCTGCAGGCTGCGGTTGGCTTGCTCCAGGGATCGCTGCCGGCTCTCTAGGTCTTTGGAGCGCTGCTGCTCCTTCTGCAACTTGCGGATATAATCCACAGAGGCTTTGAGGATGGTGCCCTTGTTCCAGCGCATCTCCCTATGGGGTCGACGGGGAAGGAAAAAGGAAGTGCTGCATATGGAGTCTCTTGGAATCTGGGAGTGTTGTAACAGGTAGATGGAGCACCCTGCCCCATGCCTAGAACTTGAGGTGGAGGTACATCAAGGGTATGGAAGGCTTACCCCCAGCCTGGAACCTTCCAAGCCAGGAAGCTCTCTCTGACCTGACCCTTTACTGCTCCTGTCACCTCTGACCCTGATTCATCTCACTACAGCTACACTGGCTTCTGAATGCTCCCAGGACATGGAAATCCATTCCCACCTCAGGGCTATTAGCTCAGCTTTGCTCTCTGCCTTGAACACTGTTTCCCCAGACACCCATACAGCTCCTGCCTCCTCTCCTTAAGCTGTTTATCAAATGTTTCCTTGATCATTGAGGCCTGTTCTGTCCCTTCTGTCCTTACACCAAATTGTACCCCTTCCCAATATTCCCCCATCTTCCTCCCATTCTTTATTTTTCTCCACAAAATTCATCAGAATTGCACGAATTTTACTTATTTATCTTGTTTGCTGTCTGCCCCCTCTAAAATATCAGTTCCATGAGGTCAGGGATCTGTTTCATTCCCTCTGGTCGCCTCAGGGCCTAGCACTGTACCTGGCACAAAGCAGAAGCTCAGTGTTTCCTGACTAAACAAAGGAAGCACGAAAGAAACAGAAAACTAAGTGTCTCTGTCTTACAGGGACCTGATGAGACACATGGACCATAATGTCATGCACCTAAAATTTTCAGTGGGGACATAGTAAGGGGCTGGCTCAGGGTGAGGAAAACTGGGTGGGAAGGGGCCAGAGGAGTAAAACTTCTGGGTGGTTCCTACCCAGGGTGGGCCTCCCTGGGAACGACTTTAGGAAAGCAAGGTCCCCCACCCCACCTTCTGTTAGCCTGGGGCTCCCGGCCCAGACTCACGGGTCACTGGATTTGGGGATGAGGGTGCCCAGCTCCTTGATCCTGTCGTTAATGTTGAATCGCCTTCGACGTTCAACTTTGGAGGATGGGCAGATAAAAGTGGGAAAGAATCATCAATAGGTCAAGGAAGGAAAAGGAGAAATTGGGGTATTGGGAAGCTGTTGCAGGGAGGGGACTCCCAAGGCAGGCTGGGGTGCAGAGCAAGGTAGGGCTGCATAGCATGCTGGCAAGGGCACGTACTCTCACTCACTTAGGTTGTGATTGTCCTTCTTCTGCCGTTCCTTCAAAAGGGCCTTGGCCTCTGTCTCTGGAAGAGAGTGGAGGTAGTCAGGGCCTCTGGGCATGGTAGAGATGGAGGGCAGCATGTGCTGCTGAGGTAGGCTTTAGTGGGCATAGGCAGGGGATGTGACTTTAAAAAATGCCACTCCTCTTACTATTTTTCAAGAAGCAATAGTGATAGGCCATTTGCTAAACCCAAGATGAGAGGCAGTGGGGTGAGAGCAGGACCATGGGCATGTGGAAAATGAGGGCAAAGAGTTCCCATTTCTGTCTGCTTAAACCACTTCCCCCAGAACCAGGCCTACCCCCCAACCTGGTAGACATGGGCCTAACCCTGGCCCTTACCAGAGATCTCCCGTTTGATGTTGGGCAGCTCAGCCGGGCAGGAATTGCTGACAGTGATGGCAGGTGTGGCCACACCCTGACTACTGTACACATCAAGCAGATTCCCTGACACAGGCAGCTGGGGGCAGGCATGGCAGAGAAAGGATGGTTGGCAACAGACACAGGCTGAGCCCCATCTCAGAACCAGGTTCCTGACCCTCCACACATCCCCAAAGACAGGCCCCCTAATGCAAGGATCAGCTGACTCAGTATAGAAACCCTTCCTTCTCCTTCAAGGGAATTTCATTTGGTGACTCAATAAGGGGGGGGACAGGGTCAAGTGTACCTACCTTGCTTTGCCAGGGACTAGAGCCTGCCTAGACTGTTAATCATGTCCCTGCAGCCCCTCAAATCCCTCAGTGAACTCTGAAGCCCCTCTCCCAAACCCAGGGGCTAGCTCTGAGAAAAAATGCTGCAAAGCCACCCTTCTCAGGTCTTTGTGGACTCTGATGGAACATTTCAGCCTGTTAGCCACCCCCCCACCCCCCGCTCCTGGTCCCAGCACGACATTCCAATCCAACATTCTTGGAACACTCCAACCCAATCTTCTCAGACTTTGGGAAATTGTCATGGCAATGTTCCACCCCAAATCTGGCCTTCTGGAGAGTTCCAGCCCAATCTCCAGTCTTTTGCTGTGACTACATTGCACCACCTTACATACATGGTCTCCAGCTGCATGCACCAAGGTCCTGACTCTAATACCTTCTTGCATATTCTGATCTCCCAGGATTAACTGTCCAACTACACAACTAGCACTGCTTTTATGTCTGCCTAGATTGTTTTCTCCCCTTTGCACTCTCCTGGATATACTCTAGGGCAACATACTAATCTGTAAGTAATTAGTCCCATCTCTTGATGAGATTTCATCTCTTGAAACCCCCACCAATCTGCTGGATCCATCTACCATAAAGTCCCAATCTCTAGCTGTGTCCAAATCAATAAAAAGTTCTGATAAACTGGTACAATTTCTTTTTCCCCACTGCTTTTCAGAGAGTCGAAGGGAGAGAGAGAGAAAAACAGAAACATGGATGTCAGAGAGACACATCAAGTGGTTGCCTCCCGCACGAGCCCTGACCAGGGCTGGGGATGGAGCCTGCAACTGAGGTACTTGCCCTTGGCTGGAATTGAACCCAGGACCTTTCAGTCCATGGGCCAATGCTCTAACCACTGAGCAAAGCCGGCTAGGGAAAACTGGTACAATTTTTATATGTGCTTCTATCCTCTTGATAAGTTGGAAAGAAGCAAAACTACAAGCTACTTGGTATGCCCCAAAGCAAGTTATGGGATTCTTGGAATGTTCCAGAACCAGAATGTTACAATTTATTGCTACATCCCTTGCTCTAAAAAGTTTTATCCATTCTCTACAAGGCCCCAGCCTCTTGGCACAGTTCACTGTAAGAGAAATGGTACATGGTACATGGAATCACTTCAAGGTCCAACCAGGCCAAGTTTTGAGACTTCTGGTGCATTTTAGTCTCTTGGTACATTCAAAATGAGAAGAGTCCCATTTCTTGGTCCCTCTCACAGTGAAGTTCAAGTGCCTTGTTATACCCTATTATCTCCATGAAGTCCCCATCCTGTATGTATTAAAATCTACAAGGTCTACCTTTCTATGCAATCCAACACAAGTCCCCAGGGCATTACTATGCCCTATTATCATTGTACAGTCTCCCTCTCTATCTTAATGCAATCCAAGGTGATGGTCCCTTGTACACATAGCCAGTCCTGATGTAGTCTCAGTGACACAGAGATGTGCTAATCAAGTTGTCAGATCAACTTCCCATCTTGGGGCCTTACTGTGCTGGGGAGCTGCAGCCCTGCAGTGCCTCCAGGTAGATAGCTGAGCATCTCATCATTGTAACTGGACTCCAGGCTGATGATCTCATCAATGACATCATCAATCTGGGGGAAAAAGTAAATATGGAAGAGGGTTAGAAGAAGTTGGAGGGTGTGGCATAGGAGGGTTGTCTGCATTCACATACCTCCTTTTCTGAGCTGGACCCGATGGTGAGTAGTGCCATGGGGCTGTTGGGGGCGCTGCCTGTGGGGCCAGTAGCATGGGCAGCCTCAGGGGCAGGGAGCGGCTGGGCACTAGCAGCCCCTGGTGGTGGGGTGAGGGCCTGGGAAGCCAGCTTGGGCCCAAGTGTGGTGGACAGGTACTGTTTCACCTGCTGCCGGCGTGCCTGTTGCAGGTGGTAGCGCGTTGGGTTCTCCAGGTGGGTCTGCACCTGTGGGATGAGGGGGAGGAAGAGCAGGAGGGGACAAAGTAGAACAGGACTCAGAGGGGTGACTGGCCAAACCACGCCCAAAATCTGAGACCCCCCAAAATACTGGTGAGTCTTGTCCAGGACCCAAATTCCCTTTCTTGGAAATCTCTCACAGCCACTACGATCCACCCATGGATGGTAGAATCCCTCAATTTCTGCAGCCCCCTCCATCACAGTCCCCAAGACTCTACCCTTGTCTCTGACACCACCTAACAGACCCAGGAACTACATATTGCTTTCCAAGATATCCCAATGGCCAAAGAACTCCTAATGCACCACACATACATGAAGCTCTTCCTACAAAGCTACTCCACACCCCTAGGGCCCACTTGGGGCACTCATGACCCTCCACTGTCCACCAAGACATCCTATGGCCCCCAAGAACCCCTCACAGTTCTACAAGAACATCTCAGAAACCCTAAAAACAATGGGACACTAGCACAGCCTACTTTAACAGTGCCTAAAAGACCTTCCTTAGAGCCCCGGACCTCACCTAAAAGTCACCAGGACCACTCCCCAGGGCCTCTGGACCTTACCTTGAGCACCTCCCTGGGCACCTGAGCAGGGGGAGGACGGCCCAATGTGTGGCCCCCAGCAGAGACACCAACCACAGAGATGGCAGGAGAGGCAGGTGCAGGACTGGGGAAGGGAGAGGCTGCAGCCTGTTCCCGACGCTCACGCCTCTCCTGCTCCTGGGCTTGGGCCCGCATTAGCTGCTGCCGCAGCAAGACCCGCGATGAAGAAGATGACGACATGGCAGGGGTCCTGGAGCCCCCTGCAGAAGATGATGCAGACAGTGTAGCTGGGGTGGCTGGGGTGGCCTGCAGTGATATTGGGTGGCTGTGGAATGGGAAATATGGGGCCACAAGTAAGCTAAAAGTCTCATCCCAAACCTAAGGAGTCACAGTGTGATGGAGTAATCACAGGAACCAGGCCTGGTAGCAGCCCTCATTGGTCAGTGTAGAGGGGGAATTTTAAGCCTTTAGTCCTTATTGTGAAACCTGGATTTGGGTCTGTTCATATACTGAGCAGAGATGTCACTGCTTGGCTCTGGGAGAGGGGCTTTATCCTATTTAAAGGAGAGTGGAAGGAAGCAGAATTGAGGCTCAATTTGGGGCTGGAGATGCACCCTTAGCTCCTGGGGGTGAGCATCAGGCTACAGGGCAATCACAGGCCCTTCTTCCTCCCCTGCCTGGGCCTCTAGTCCCAGGAGCTAGTAAGTCTTGAAAATCTCGGAAATTTCACAATCCTCTCTTCCTGCCCCTCTTCCAGGTCCCCTCCCCTCTCTTATAGCCCAAGCCCATGACTCAGCACATTTAGACTTCCTCAGCTAGGGGAAAGAAAAGACCAGCAGGGGTTCCTCAAGGGCTGGGGGTGGGTGAGTTTGTTGAGTGGGGGAGGGGTGAGCTGGGGTTGTGGGTATAGCTCCACCCACCTGGACACTTAGTTAGAGCAAGCCACGCCCAGTCTCTGGGCACTCTAGGGATGCTGCAGCCATATTTGTGAATGAATGGGTGTGTAATTGGGGTTGGGGAAGGCAGCTGAGGCCTAGTACAAGATACTGGAATCCTAGCTTGGCCACCTGCTTTCATGTGACATGCTTTTTCTGGCCCCTCATTTTACTAACTAGAAAATACAAGCTAGTGAAGAGAATGGGTTGGGCTGGCACTGAGGGCCTCTAGCCTCCACTGAGGAATTGGGAGGGGAGTCAGAGGAGACATACCTTGAGCGTAGTGGTAGGGGCTGGCTTTTGAGCTCGTAAAAGCTGTCAGGATCAAGGACGTTTTCTAATTCGATGTCAGCAACAATCCCAGATTCCGGAAGCAAAGAGTTCAGGCTGAGGATGAGGGTGAGGTAGGGGTGGTGGTCAGTTATTGTATAAAGACCTCACTCCCCTCCAAGGAAGAAAGAGCGGGGGAGATAAGGAGGGAGACATTGTATCTCAAACATTCAGCCACTCTGCTGGGAACCACCACCATAAATTCCCATGTCTTCTCCCCTTCCCACATCCTCTCTCCTCCCCATTCTCTTTTGCTGTGTTACCCATAGTCCCTTACGACTCAAAATAATAAGAGTGCCTGGATCCCAACACCCTGCTCTAACACTCACGTGTAACCACAACCTGGGTTTGAGGAAAATGGAAATGTAGAATTTAGGAATGACAGATTCACTTTGCAGGCTTCCTGACTTTGCATTCAGAGTTCTCCCAGCCCCCACACCCCCTACTGTTTTCCTGGCAGCTGAATGTGAGCCCACGTTTGTCCATACACATGCAGCACGGTAGGGGCATCCCTCAGTATAACAGCCCATTGTAACACAAACTGAATGCATCACAAAGAGAACTGGGGTCAATGATTCACTTTATAGAAGGATCCACCACTTTGCAAATGAGTTCTCCCCACCCCAGCCAGAGTTCACAGGATGCCAACACATACCCAAACACAAAATGAAAATATCAAAGGCTCCCCTCAGTCCAACAATCTGGATTTACAAGAGGGGGAATTTGGGTGGAAGATCAACTTTATGTGAGCTTTCTTTTCTTGGCTAGATGAGCCTGCCCACAGCTCTCCAGTTTTTTTGGAATAGATAAAAACGCACACGCCTCCAATACCAACGCCCACTGACACACAAAAGAAGTCTTGTACACCCCTCCCTTTCAACTACTGTGATGATCTAGGTTGTTATAAAGGCATTAGAAGATGGTGAATCGATATACGCAAAGGCTCCTGCTCAGCTCTCCATGCTGCTTGCAAGACCCTAGTGTGCAGGGGACATAAACATGCACACAGATGCATATGCATCCTTGAATTTAGTCAAAGATTTAGAATCCTAAGATTGTGGGTGATTTCACTTGGCAAGAATTCTCTCCCCTCCCCAAGGATCTGTCTTCCTTCCTTTCCTCACCCTCAGATGGGGCCCTAAAACCACCCAGGAAGTTGGGAAGAGGAAGCTCCAGGATCCGCCAAACTCAGCACAATCCCAGGCAGAAAGTAGGCAAAACCCCCTCCCATGCTTACACACCCATTGCACAGAACCTGGGAGAGAAGGGGGCTGGGGCTTCCAAGGCCACTGATGGAAGTGAGGATTAAGAGGTCAGATAGGGCCCACCCAGACAGGGATGGTGCAATTGGTGCTCATTCCAGCTCTGGTGATAGATTCAAGATTATCCCCTGGGTCTGAGAGACAGACTAGGAGGGTGAGATAAAAAGAACATGTGTGAATGTGTGTGTGTGTGTGTGTGTGTGTGTAATGAGCAGAGCTTGGCTTGCTGAGAGGCTAGGGCAGGTGGCAACAGGAACAAGACCCTCCTCTGGGTTCCCAAATAAAGTCTGAAGCCTTCTTCACTGAGCTAAGAGGTAGCACCATCACCATCACCTCTGTCTGCCTGTCTCCCATTCAAGACACCCCCCCCCGGGGGGGGGGGGGAATCTATCCTTGGGATCAGATCCAGTTGGGTGGATGGGCAGGGGTGAAGAGATTATTCTGGTCAAGTCTTGATGAATGTTGCTTGTCTTGCTCACACACACTCACAAGGCTGGTCCCACGCAGCATTATTTGAGACACCCCCAAATCCTACAAGATTCATATTACTCCCAAACACAGCCTCCAGCAACCAGCCACTGGGAATCACCACGCTCCTAAGACAGCACCTCTGCTCCCCAGAACCCCTTCTCTGACACTGAGGTAAAAGGCCCTTAAAATCAGTGCCTCATCTACAGAATGCGCCCTCAACTTCATCCCCCTCATGTCTGACTCAAGGACCCCAAATTCAAACTCTAATCAGAGCCTCAGTCGCCCAAGTTCAGCTACCCTAGACCAGTTTCTGGACACAACAGAATATGTCCCTCTAGATCCAGCCAAGCCACCCCTCCAAATCTGAACCAGGCCTCCCTTAATGCACTTCCACGACTCTTTTTAAGCCTCACTCCAAGCAGGCCACCACCGGATTCCTTGGTGCCCCCCCGCTCAAGACCGGAGCCCCGACGTCCTCCAAGCCTAGGCCGAGGCCCTCCATTCCCAGACCAGGGCCCCCACTGCACCCAAATCAGGCTCCCGGGAACACCAGTCGGCACTACTGGACCCAAGCGGCCCCGCACCTGAGCAGCTGGGCTGAGTCGGACGGCCTGCGCTCCTCCAACAGCACGAACACGGCTCGAGGGCCCTCCGCGCTGGTCTCTACGCCTTCCCGAGCTGGCTCGGCCGCATGAGACATGACGCCCGGTCCCGGGCGAGCCCTGCCAGGCCGGTCGGGCTTCAGCCCGGTCCCCCTAACAAAATAAGAGTCCCCCTCCCCCTGCTCGCCACCGCCTCCTCCGCTAAGCCATGGAGCGAGCTCTGCGCGGGCGGGCGGCGTCGGGGAGATGGGATGGGCTGTGAGTCATCCCACGCCCTCAACGGACCAACACCACCCCCCCCCCACCACTTCTGAACCTAACCCCGGACGACCGCCCTCCTCCCCCTCGTCCTCTTCCCCCTCCTCCCAGGGCTGGGGAAACTCCACAGGAAGTGAGCGTACGTAAGATGGACAGCTCTCCCGGCTCTGCCCTCTGAGCGAGGCAGCCAATCATCAAGGGTTGGTTCAAGGGCCCGCCCTAAACCACGCCTCTGACGCGAAGGGAAAACTAGATTGGCCGGCCCTCATTCCGAGAAGGGGACGCCTAGGCCACGCCCTCAGAGACAGAAGCAAATCATTCTCCTCTCAAAGCCACGCCTTCTCCTCTCAAATTACCCCTCCCTAGGCCCTTACACCGCTCCTTGGGTCCTCTGAGCCTGCGCACCAATGGTCAGTCGGTGCCCAGATTTTCAGGCCACGCTTCTAGCTGCGGAACTGCGCCCCCTCTCAGCCAAAATTCGTAATGTCGACTTCGTAGACCGCGCTGTAACCTCGATCTAGCCAAAGCCATGACTACGAGGCCTAGGCAGCTGCATACCCAGGAGATGTGCACCAGAAACCCCGCCCTTTTGGTACCCACAGTCCAGCCGCTCAGCTAGTCTTCCTGGGAGCGCTCCGCCTACTCTATGTCTTCTGGAGGGGTTGTTGTACTAGGTCTGTGTGCTACACACTAGATGCTTAATAAATCCTTGACAGATGGATGAATGAGTGGAAGGATGGAAATTAGATCTGATCCTTTCGGTGAATGACTTCTGGAATCTAAAAACCAAGGTTTGAATATGGGCAAGGGAGCCTCAGCTTTCCTGACCTATTAAATGGGGGTCATAGTAACTGTCTGGCAAGTTTGTTACAAGGATTAGAGATGATTTATGAAAAGTACTAGCAGGTTGTTTGGCATACAACAGACTCTCCTAAAATTAATTGATTCATTCAGTTGTGCACTGGTTTAACAAACATTTATAGAGCTCCTCTGTGTGTGCCAGATACATGCAAGCCAGCTTGCACACAGCAAAGGGTTCTATCCCTACTTTCAGGTGCACAGTCAGCTCACAGAACACCTGGATCTACAACCTTCCTTTCCTCCTTTCCAATATCCCAAGACCCTGACCATCAATTGGACCTCTGGGAACTTCACTGAGGTCCTATTTGTCGTGCACCTTTTGGTATTGGCACCCTTATTTCCCAAGTTGGCTTAGTAAACATGCACATCCCTACACGCTCACACAAAATCATTATCCACATAATCAAGACAATTCCTCCACAAATAAACCTTTGAAAAATCAATAATTACCAATAAAAATTCCAAAATGGAACTTGTAGACCTGATGTTAAAACTCCTATGGTGGCCCTAGCTGGTTTTGCTCAGTGGTTAGAGAGTCCGCCAGCTGACTGAAGGGTCCCAGGTTGGATTCTGGTCAAGGGCACTACCTCGGTTGCAGGCTGGATCCCCGGCCGTGGTCCAGGTGCCTAAAATATGTAAGGACATCTAATTTTATAAAAGGAGAAGGAGGAGGGTATTGTCCTGCCGATTCAAAATATATTACAAAGCTCTAGTAATTAAAACATTGCTATATGGGAGTAGGAATAGAAAACTAGATCAATGGCACAGAAAAAAGAATCCCAAAATTGACCTACGTATTTGTGGGAATTAGTAAATGATAAAAATTATATTTCACTGGTGATGGTACATAGGATTCATTATACCAGCTTCTGAAATTTTCCATAATATAAAGTTAAATAAAAATTTTATTTAAAAGTTTTAAAGCCTGGCCTGGCGTGGCTCAGTGGTTGAGCGTCGACCTAGGATCCAGGCGATCGGGATTCGATTCCCGGTCAGGGCACATGCCCGGGTTGCGGGCTCGGTCAATGACTCTCTCATCATTGATGTTTCTATCTCTCTCTCCCTCTCCTTTCCTCTCTCTGAAATCAATAAAGATATATTTTTTAAAAAAAGTTTTAAAAATGATACTTCAAGTCACTAAGTGATAGATGGACTACTATTTACTAAAATGGTTTGGGGAGAAATTACTATCTTTGGGGGGGGCGGGATTACATTCCTAATTTACACAATTCAGAAAAATTAATTCCAAATTGGCTAAAGACCTAAACATTAAAAAAAATAATTTAAAAATATCAGAATAAAATTATTTTGGAGAACACATTTAAGACTTCAGCAAAAGAAGAAGGTCCTCTTAAATAAGAAACAAGCAAAACATATAAAGAAAAGTAAAAATAAGCAACATTTATTGGTTGGTTATTCTTGGCACTTTATCTGCTTTAATTCATTTTAATCCTCACAACAAACCTCTGAGGAGGGTTACATTTATTATCCCAACCTATAGATCTGGAAACCAAGCTACAGCAAGGTTGCCACTTGCCCTAGGTCAACCCAGTTTATAAAACCTAGGACTGGAACCCAGGCACTCTATACCACCATGCTCTACCATCTTTCCAGTTTGACCACATCAAAATATAAAGCGATAATCTGATGAAAGACGTTACAAAGTTAAAAGACTTGCAGCAGAGTGGGAGAGAAAATTTACAGCATTAGAAACACTGGTTAATTATCCTGTAACACACCTCAATCCTAAAAACACCAGCTTCATACACACATACCAGATATTTCCATAAGTGCTTCCCCATCACATATCCTGCACAATAAACCCATCCTCCATCCCTCTTAGCCCCTCTCTCTTAATCTCTCGCTCACAACTTTTTTCAACACTGCTCTCAATCTCTCTCTTTCTCCCTCCCTCTTTCTCCCATGCAGCTGGGGTTTCATTAAGAGACAACTAAGGAGTGGGGTGATTGGGAGATATGGAGGAAAGAAAGAGGGCAGTTGGATGGTGAAGTTTGGTGTGTTTAGGGATAGATGTGAGTGGTGAGGGTGGCTTGGGGTGAGTTTGGGGTCTACCACAGGACAGTTTTCAAGCAACTAAATGATCATGTGAAGGTCTTCAGTAGGAATGGTACTGCTGGAGGACAGTTTAAGAGTGCAAGATGGTAGCTATTGGAGGGTAAATTGAGAATAGAATTGGGGTTGGAAGATGGTTTGGAGTGCAATTGGAGGGACTATGGGAAGACAGTGAGTGTTTAAAGACAGAGTTTGATCTTCTGTAAGGGAGTATAAGGAGTAGAGCTGGTAACTGTCATAGGATGGCATGGTAGGCTGACTAATGGCTTCCCCAAAGAAATCCATGTCCGCCCTCACAGGGTAGCTCAGTTGGTTAGAGCATAATCCTGATATGCCAAGGTTGTGGGTTTGATCTCCGGTCAGGGCACATACAAAAATTAACAAATGAATGCATAAATAACTGGAACAACAAATCAATGTTTTTCTCTCTCTCTCCCTCAAATCAATAAATTAAAAAATATTTTTAAAAAGAAAAAATTTTTTTAAATGTCCATCTCCAAATCCCTGGAACATGTGAATGTTACCTTATATGCAAAAAAAGGATTGCAGGTGATTAAATTAAGGGTTTTGAGATGGGGAGATTATCCTGGATTATCTGAATGGAACCTAATTGTAATCACAAGTTACTTTATGAGGAAGGCAGAGGCAGATATAACAGACAGAAAAGAAGACAATGCGACCTTGGAGGAGATATTGTGGTGATGCAGCCATAAGCCAAGGAATGCCAGCAGTCACCAGAAACTGGAAGAGGCAATAGATTCTCCCCTAGATTCTCTAGGGAGAGTATGGCCCTACTGACACCTTCATTTTGACTCAATGAAACTGATTTGAGATTTCTGGCTTTCAGAAGTGTAAAAGAATATATTTCTTATACTTCAAGCCACTAAGTTTGTGGTAATTAGTTACAGCAGCCACAGGAAATTAATACAGATTTTTGGCACCTGGGTGTGAGATGCTGCTGTGTCTTAGTCTGCTTGGGCTGCCATAACAGCCACATATTGAGTATATTAAACAACAGAAATTTATTTTCTCATAGTTCAAGGTGCCATCTGGTTTGATTTCTGATGAGAGTTGTCTTCTTGACTTGCAGATGGCTACTCTTGCTGTATCCTCACATGGTCTTTCCTTTGTGCATATGCACTCCTGGTGTCTTGTCTTCCCTTCCCTTCCCTTCCCTTCCCTTCCCTTCCCTTCCCTTCCCTTCCCTTCCCTTCCCTTCCCTTCCCTTCCCTTCCCTTCCCTTCCCTTCCCTTCCCTTCCCTTCCCTTCCCTTCCCTTCCTTCTTTCCTTTCTTTTTTTTTCTTCTCTCTTTTTAAAAAATATATCTTTATTGATTTCAAAAGGAGGAAGGGAGAGAGAGAGAACTAGAAACATCAATGATGAGAGAGACATTGATCAGCTGCCTCCTGCATGCCCCCTACTGGGGATCAAGCCTGAAACTCGGGCATGTGCCCTGACTAGGAATGGAACCACGATCTCCTGGGTCATAGGTTGATGCTCAACCTCTGAGCTACGCCCAGCCGGGCTTTTCTCTTTTTTTAAATGTTTTTATTTTTTTAGAGAGAGAGGAAGGAAGAGGGAGAGAGAGATAGAAACATTGATGAGAGAGAAACATCAACATCGATCTTCTGCCTCTTGCATGGCCCCTGCTGGGGACAGAGCCCTCAACCCATGCATGTGCCTTGACCAGGAATTGAACTGGCAATCTCTTGGTGCATCGGTCAATGCTCAATCATTGAACCACACTGACTGGGCTCTTCCTTTTCTTATAAGGACACCAGTTCTATTGCATTAGGGCCCCACCCTTATGACCACATTTCACCTTGATCACCTCCTTAAAGGCCCTATTTCCAAATACAGTCATATTGGGGTTAAAATGTCAACATGGATTTGTGGGGGGACACATTTCAGTTTATAACATGTAACAAATACCTAAAAACGTTGAAGTGGCTTTGGAATTGGA
The DNA here is from genome assembly GCF_054644295.1 of Miniopterus natalensis. Classification (NCBI taxonomy): domain Eukaryota; kingdom Metazoa; phylum Chordata; class Mammalia; order Chiroptera; family Miniopteridae; genus Miniopterus; species Miniopterus natalensis. Next base: position 74,634,083 of record NC_142103.1, on the reverse strand, counting down.
TAGTGGGTAGAAGCTGGAAGAACTTTTTTTTTAATTTTATTTTTGTTTAAAATATTACAGATGTCCCTTTTTCTCCCCAATGACCTGTTCCACCCTGTCCCATCCCTCTCCCCAGTCCCTCTCCCCACCATTGTCCGTGTCCTTGGGTTGTGCATATATGCATATAAATTCTTTGGTTACTCTCTCCTCCTCCACCCACCCGCCCTCCTCCATCCCTCTGACATTCGTCAGCTGCTGGAAGAACTTTGAGGCACATGATAGAAAAAGTTTAGACTAAGAAGAAAAAAAAAGCCTAGATTGCCTTAAACAGACTGTTGGTAGAAATATGAATATTAAAAGCACTGCTGGTGCCCTAGCAGACTTGGTTCAGTGGTTAGAGTGTTGGCCTGCGGACTGAAGGGTCCCAGGTTCGATTCCAGCCACAAGGGTTCATACCTCAGTTGCAGGCTTGATCCCTAGACCCCGTTGGGGTGTGTGGGGGAGGCAACCAATCTATGTGTCTCTCTCACGTTGATGTTTCTCTTTCTCTCCCTTCCTCTCTCTCTAAAAATCAATAAAAACATATCCTCAGGTGAGGATTTCTTTTTAAAAGAGGGAGGCAGGGGAAGATTTGACAAACAGAAAACAGAGAAGGCAATGGGACCATGGAAGCAGAGACTGTAGTGATACAGATACAAGCCAAAGAACGCTGACAGCCACCAAAAGAGGAAGAGGCAACAGATTCTCTCCTAGAGCCTCTGGAGGGAGCATGGCCCTGTTGGCACCTTGATGTTTATCTTCTGGCCCTCAGAACTGTGAGAGAAAAAAATGTCTGCCTGGCCAGGCGTGGCTCAGCAGTTGAGCGTCGACCTAGGATCCAGGCGATCGGGGTTCAATTCCGGGTCAGGGCACATGCCCGGGTTGCGGGCTCGATCAATGACTCTCTCATCATTGATGTTTCTATCTCTCTCTCTCCCTCTTCTTTCCTCTCTCTGAAATCAATAAAGATATATTTTAAAAAAAGAAAAAGAAAAAAATGTCTTATGTCTTAAGCCATCAAGTTTGTGGTAATTCGTTACAGCAGCCACAGATCGCTTGGGGGTAAATTTGGGGGTTGTTGGAGGGACTTAGGGGTATGCCTGGGGTTTATTGAGGGAAGTTTAAGGGTATGATTATAGGCCATTGGAAAGTGTTTGAATACAGTTGTAGCCATCAAAGGGGAGATTGAGGTGGGGTTTGGAGGTCACCAGAGGGTGATTTGGAGGTATAGTTGGGAGATTGGGAAGATAAATGGGAAGTGTTTACAGATAGCACTGGGGGTATTATAGGACAGTTTAGCGCAGTGATTTTTAACCAGTGTGCCACTGACTTCTTTTCCCTTAGATTGTCAAATAAAAAAATGACAACAGTGCCTTAGGTGGTTTGGTTCAGTGGTTAGAGCGTTGGCCTGCAGACTGAAGGATCCAGAGTTTGATTCTGGCCAAGGGTATGTACCTCGGTTGCAGGCCAGATCCCTGGCCCTGGTTGGGGCGCGTGTGGGAAGCAACCAATTGATTTGTCTCTCCTACATCGATTTTTTTTTCCCCTTTCTCTCTCTCCCTTCCACTCTATCTGAAAAGCAATGGGAAAAAAATATTGAGTGAGGATTTTAAAAAATGACAACAGCCAACACAATAGCCACCTGGTGTGAATAAATCAAAATTATCTTTTTTTTTGTCAGATAGACAAAAAATAATTTTTTTGGTGTGCTGCAAAATTTTAGCAGTTTATGTGTGCCATGAGATGAAAAGGGTTGAAACTTGCTGGTTTAGGGTGTAGTTGGGGGTTCTTGGAGGGTGGTTAGGGTGGTATGATTGGGAAAAATTCAGATGTCTTGTGGGTATAGTTGCATGTAATTTAAGACAAGGTTGGGTATAGTGATCATTAAAGAGTGGTTTGGAGGTATAGTTCGGGGCCAAGGGAAGGTGGTTAAGGGGTATTTAGAAGTAGATTTGGGGGCTCTTGGAAGGAGAATTTTAGGGGTAAGGTTTGTAATTGTTGGAGAGTAGTTTGGGGTTAGAGTTGGGTATCATTGAAAGGGCACTTTGGGGATATCCTTGGGAATCAGATAGCAGTTTAACAGTAGAGTGGGGGTTGTTGGAAGGAGGCTTGGGGTGAAGATGAGGCTTTGGGAAGATAGTTTCGTGATGAAGTTTGAGGATCAATAGTGTGGTTTGGGGATGTAGTTGAGGGCTGGTGGGTACACTCTCAGATGAAGTTTGGGGACCTGTTTGGAGGTCTGGATGTCAGAGGGCTATCATGAATTGTAGTTGGGGAGCTTTTAGTGGGTGGTTTGGGGAGCAGTTAAAGATTATTGTATGAAATATTATTTAGCAATAAAAAGAAAAAAACCGCCAGTACATGCTATAACATGAACCTCAAAAACATTATGCTAAGCAAAAAAAGTCAAACACCAAAAATCCACATACTGCATTTAAGATGAAATGTTCAGAAAAAGAAAAACTATAGAGGTAAAAAGTAAATTAGTGGTTCCCTGGGAATGCGAATGGGCACATGCCCAGGTTGTGAGCTTGATCCCCAGTCAGGGGCGTTCAGGAGGCAGCTGATCAATGACGACTCTCTCATCATTGATGTTTCTCTCTCTCTCTCTCTCCCTCTCCCTTCCTCTCTCTGAAATCAATAAAGCTATATTTAAAAAAGAAAAGAGCATTGGAGGGTGCTTTCTAATATATTTGGGTCTGAAGTATGATTTGGGGGTCTGATTGGGTAACTACAGAGAGAAGGTTGGTGTTTATTTGGAAGTATAGTTGGGACTATTTGAGAGTGCTTTAGGGTGGAGTTTGGATCAGTGGAATGTGGTTTGGAGGTGGACAGTGTGTTGGAGGGTTGTTTGAAGTGCAGTTAGAGGATCACATTGAGTAGTTGGGAGTATATGGGATAGTGATAGGGGCTGTTGGAAGATAGTTTTGCAGGGCATAAGGCTGGTCAATGAAAGGTTTGGTGGGGAGTTCACGGACCATGGTTTGGAGGTGGAACCAGTGACTGTTGAAATTGATTTGGGGTGTCAGCTGGCGCCACAACAAAGGTAGTTGAGAATGTTTGGGGTAGTGTTGAGGGTTTTTGAAGAGCCATTTGGGGATCAATAGAGTATGGTTAGGAGGGTATTTGGAGAGTGGTTTGGGGTCAGTGGAGGGTGTGCATATTGGGGGTAGATGGAGGGTGATTTGAAAGTGCGTTTTGGAGGGTAATGGTTTCAGGGCTGATTGCAGATGATTTGGAGGAACAACTTGGGGGTAGTGGAAGGTAGTCTGTACAGCTTGGGTGTCCAAGGAAGGCTGATTGGAGGTATTGCTTGGGATCAGAGGATAGTAGTTTGAGGATACAATTTAGGGGATGATGAAGGGTGGTTTGCGGTGCATTTGGGGGACGGAGGGTAGTTGGGGGAGTTTAGAGGTGTGGTGGTGGCTAATAGAAGGCAGTTGAGCCACTGCTTGGTGGTCCTTTAGGGGGTGACTTAGGGTGAGGGGCGCCACTCTGATCACTGAGGGGGCGTGGCCAGGGAAGGAGAGAGCTCCGCCGCCCTCGAGAAAGCCTGTGCGCACGCGCTCCCAGCGGGTTCGCTCCTGGCGCTCCCAAGCTCCGAGACCGAAGTGGCGCCTGCGCAATTGCTCTCCGTCGCTGCTGTGGTCTCGCGCCCCGCCCCCTGTCAGCCGCCCCCCCCCGTTCCCCCCCTCAGGCGCGAGCTCAGCGGCGGTGCAGTCGGGAGTGGACCGACCCGAGTTACCTGTAGGGGGGCTGGGGCCCACCGCCCGCGTCGGAGCTGGCGCCGCTCTCCCACTCTCCCCGCACCCTCCATCTGGCCCCCCACGGCTAATGGTGGCGCGGCCAAACGGGGCCCACCGAAGGGCGCTGAACAGGAGCGGGCGTGAGCCCGGGGACGAGCGGGGGCGGCAAGAGAAGGGGCGCGCCCACCATCCCTCCCCGCCACACCGACCCCGCCCATGCCGCGGGCGAGGACCCTGAGTGAGTAAAGCCCCTGGGGGAGGAAGGGAGGAGACTGGGCGGGGTGAGGGCCCAGACGCTGACCCAGCGCTTACCTGAGCACGCACCGCCCCCCCACACACACGACCTCTGACCCCGTGGTCTCACTCTACCCCTGCGAACCTGACTACATCTTTTAAAAATCTCGAACCCGGGCCATTCTTGACTGGAGGACCTCTGGTCTGACCCCTGACCTAACCATATTCTGGCCTGGTGTCATGCTCAACTTCTGTTTTGTCACCCTAAACTTAGTCCTGATCCCAAACCCCATCCAGTTCTCAGGAGTCTTGGCCTGACCCCAGATCCTTGCCTGACCCTGTTCCATCTCTGAAGCTCATCTTGCTTTGTCTTGATCACCCCAGTTTCTGCTCTGATGCTTGACCTGTCTGTTTCCTAAACTCTTATGCAGTCTCTGAACTCCTTCCAGTCTTATTCTGTCTCCCTAACCCAAGTCTGATCCCCGTCTGTCCAGATTCCTGACTGCTGACATCTGTACTTTCTCCCAGCCCTGTACTATCCCACTGGTCCCTCTCCTGACTCCTGGTCTCCATCCTGGCTAACCACCTTTAGATCATCCCTTTGTCTTCTGCCCTATCCCTGCCCCCAAACCTGTGCTGTTTTCCTCTGTCTTCTCTTGTCCCATCACTGTCCTCATTCCTATCCTCGTTCTACCCCAGTCTTTTCCTGTTCCTTACCTCCATCTTGCACCTGCCCTTTTTCCTATCCCTTCCTTTGATCACTGTCTTGGCCTGTCACCTATCATGTCTTCTGATTACTGTTCTATGCCGACCCTGACCCCTGCTCTGCCCTTTTGTTCTCTACTGCCACCTGCTTTTTTCTCTAACCCTTGCCCTGAATCTCACTCCATCCCATCTCCTGGCCAGTGTCCTGGCTCCTTCTCTGTCCAACCTCCTGATTTCCATCCTACAATGACTGATTTTATCTTGCCCCCTATATTCTTTTCTGTCCTGTCCCTTCATTCTGTCCCAACCCCAGGCTCCTGTCCTACCCCTTTCCATGCCCCTCTACCCTATTCAGATCTCCCTCCTTCCTAACACCCACTTTCTACCTCCTCTGAGCCAGAAGGAAAGGGTTCCCATTATACCCTGCCCTGAACTGGGAGGTTCCGCTGTTCCCGTTGTCTCTGAAGTTCATCCCGAATGCTTCTCTTAGCATGAGAAGAACAAGCAGCCTTTCGGGCCTCATGTGGCCGAAGTGGTTTTTGTATGTGATTTCCCCCACGCCGGCCCAGTGATCTCACACAGAGCTTGCATTTCTCTCCTTGCCCTAAGAGGGCATAGAACTGTTTCTATGCTCCCCACCCTCCCTAAGTATGGAAGAACACCCTAAATTATTCAGTGACTCTCTGGGAGTCTGTGAGGTCTGGGTCATATTTCCAGCCTTGCTAGGTTGGGGGCTGCCCCATGGGGGAGTGAGCAAATATGTGGGGATGGGAGACTCAAGGGTATGTGTGGCTCTTCCAGGTCCTGTCACCCCATCTCCTGGTCTTGACCCTGAGTGCATGATCCCTGCTTTCCTGGCCTGAAAAAAAAGTACATTCTAGGCCAGAGACTTCAAGGTTTGGTAGGGGTGGGATGGGGCAGGAGCTTAACCCCTTCTCTCAGCAGTAAACATACAAATCCTTGTGATAAGTGCATCCAACCTCTGTGGGGCAGGTCTGGGGCAGGGCAGTCACTGGGTGTTAGAATCAGGCCCATACAGCAATGACAAAACAACAACAAGCTTCCCTTGCTGTCCGAATCTCCTTGATTCTGAGGACAGTTGGAGAATTTGGATAGTGAGGAGGTAATGTGTTATTCATTTATGTTTTGTTCCTGCATTTCTCATAGAGTAGTGAGAGTTTGAGGAACGAGATACCATACCAATCTCATTTACCTAAAACATTTATCCAAACCTAGTAATAACAACACAAGCATCCCTCACTGTCCCAATCTACTTGATACCTGAGTTATGAGAGGGAGAGCTCTGATAGTTCAGACAGTGAAAGACCCCAAGTTATCTGAAGGGATTTTGGTTTTGCATTTTGTGTGTGTGTGTGTGTGTGTGTTTCCTGCCAGCTCTTTTACTCTTCCTCTTTGTCACACAGATCTGGTGGTGTGTTGATAAACTGGCTGTTAAAAAAACAAATGTTTGTGCATTTTATATAGTGAGTAGAAAGAGTGCAGATAATGAGGAATATCATCTCTAACTCAAAAACCTTTTCAAATCTTTTCATTTTCCTGAGCTCCAGTGGCAAGAATTGGGATGGTAAGGGTACTGTGTTGTGTAAATATATTTGGTTCCTGCGTTTTTGATGTTGAGTAGGGAGAGGTTGGATGAGGGAAAACAGCTCTGTTTCAAATATGTCTGGTTTGGCGAGTAGGGAGGGATCTAGGTCTGGGTAGCAAATAGGGAGGGTTTTGAGGCTGAGGGATACTAGTTCTGTCTCAGAAATTCGCCTGAATATATTTAGTTCCTGATTTTGGTAGTGAGAGTTTGGACAAGTTATTTTCATGAAAAAAGCTCTGTTTCAGATTTATCAGGTGAGGCTGAGGGATACCAGCTCTGCTATATATATATATATAAAATTTGACTTCTGACTTTGGATTGGGAGGAACACTTCTTGTAATTGTGACAGCCAGTACATATTGAGCACTTAGCTCAGGCCAGGCACTCTTCTAAGCAAGCCTTAAATGTATTAATTCATGTCATGCTCACAACAACCCTGTGAGGTACATATGGTCACTGTCACCCCCATTTTACTGATGAGAACACTGAGGCCCAGAGTGGTTAAGGGACTTGTCCAAGCAGTTGCACAGCCAGTTAGTGGCAGAGCTGGGTTGAATCCCACACTCACCACTTGCTACCCCTCCATGAGGCTCAAGTCTCAGCTGCAGTGGGGCTTAGAGGTTGGCCAGTTTCCAGGCTGTTAAAAGTCATGGATGAGGTTAATGACGTGTATGTGTGACTCTGCTCTGCCTGTTTGCCTGGCCCAAGAGGCCTAGTTACCTTCTCTCTCTTCTCCTTATTCCTGCACCAGCCCACCTCTGCGTGAGGTTATTATTGTTGTTATTGACAGTCATGAATGACATGGTATGAGTGACCTTGCACTGTGGAATGCCTTCCAAAGTGCCTTTGGCCTCTCAGCTTTGTAAGCACCAGTTACCCATTTTTCTGATGAGGAAACCTAACCCTTGAGACTCGATCTGCATTGCCAGCCAGATACCCTTGTTCCTCTCATGTCTGATTCTATAAACATCCCTCTTCCTATCATCCTTTGTGTCCCACCAGAGGCGGGAGAGGCCATGGCTGAGAGGATACTCCCCATCTTATGGCTGCTGCCTCCATCAGCCCCAGGCAGCACGGGGTGGGGGGGAAGCTGGGGGAGATGAAAGGGGCCTTTGTGTTCCCTGCCGGAAATCTCATACCCAGGAAGAAAGGTGGGCAGAGTGGCAGGAGGCATGAATGTGGGGTGTTGCTGATACAGAGGGAGCTCCTCTCCAGGCTTGGCTCACCTGCCAAGCATGCAGGGAACTTGCCTTATTCTGCCCTTTCACCTCCATCATGGACTGCTGCAGGGTCCTGGGTTGGGCTTGGGCCTCGGTCATAGAGCAGATGGTCCCAAGTGGAACGCAGGATGTGTGATGTGTGCTGGTGCAGTCCCAGAGCCCAGGTGGTGGTATTGGGGAAACAGTACATCATACCACTCAGAGCGCTCAATTTCCTTGACTCTTAGCCATAAATGCCCAACAGGGAAGAATGGTGGGGGGACCCCAGCATGGATGTGAAGCAGCATGAGTCCCCTTTCCCACTCCTCCCTTGCAGGAGTAGCCTCTGTCAGCCTCCAACCCAGGACCCAGCCCCCCAAGATCTGATTCGGCCTGCTCTTATGCCTCTGTGATCAGCATCAGGCCTCTTCACCTCTCCAAGACCCAGCTTCCACATCTACAAGCTGACTCTGAGGAGCTGGGTCTGCACCATCTACCCAGGTTTGTAGGGAACGGAAGGGGTTAAGCCACATGTGTGTTTTGTCATTTTGCTGGGATGATTTCTCCTGGAGCTGCAGAAGGTGGTAGGGTCTTGAGACCTGGCCTCTCATTAGGAAAGTTGACCTTCTCTCTCTCCAACTGGGAAATTGTTACCTCAGTAAGCGTAAGAATTGCCCTAAGACTTTTTCACACCTACGTCTTGCCCTGGGAGGAAAGGGTAAGGGCCTCGGGAATGTGATGAGGAGCACACACCAATTTGCACCCTGGGCCTCACCAGACCTTCATCCCCCAACTCCCAGGTAATACCCTGGGGTAAGCAGGGTCTGATCTGGGAACTTGGGCAGCCCCAGAGACAGCCACAACTGCTGTTACCCTTAGTCTTTCTTCCCCAGTTCTCAACTGGATGTATGGGGTGAGAAGGGAGGTCCAGGCTCTCTTCTTGGCTGTTCTGGACACCCTGAGGGTACCTGACTCTGAGACTGCCCCTAAGGGTGGCCCAAGCCTCAGTGGCAGACAGGCAAGGGTTAAAAGGTATGGGCCGGCCCAGTCCCAGGCCAGGTAGGCTGGGCCATTGCCTAGTGGGAGGCGGTCTAGGCGGCTGCCACTGCACTCACTGCTCACTGCCACTACCAGCGGGAGCCGGGCCTGGTGGAGACAACTATTTTTTTCAGGTACCTGAGGCCACCCCACAGTACCTATCTGGTATTGGTGAGCACCTGGGAACATGGGCCCATGGGTTGGGGTGAGGAGGGTATGGGGTGTGCTAATGTTCCTTGAGGGAAAGAATTAGATCTATGCTAAAAGACAGTGAGGAATGGGGGGCCCCCCCGAGTAGATGGGTGAAGCCCAAAATGTCCAATTTCCTTTCCTGGCATGAAGCTGATCCCTTGCCGGAAATGGAGGAAGGGAAGGATCAGGGAAAAGAGAAGCCAGAGTCCCCCTTCTCCACTCCTCCCACTTCCTCTTCCCCCTTCCTTCCCTGTGGGAGTATAGCCTCTGCCCTCTCTCAACCTGGGGCCCAGCCTCTCAGGAAAGCCCAGACGATTGAGAACTCGCCTGCCTGCCCACCCCGATCTGTTCACCTAGAGTGGGGCAGCGGGCCCTTAGGGCAGTATGAACAGTCTAGACACTGGGAGTTTGTATTTGCTCCCATGGTGGCAGGATGTGGAAATGGGGGTCCTATTGAAGGTGTTAGGGTGCCACCCAAGTGAGGTGTCTTGGTTGTAAACAGTCATTATAGCCAGGAATTTCTTGGTTGTGGTGTCAGAAGGGCAGACCTGAAAAACCTGCTGGGCCCGCCTCTGGGTGTGGGAGTGCTCTCCAGAACTCTCCTGCTGCAGCCCATCCAGGACAGCACAGGCCCACCAGTGGGGAAACCCAGGGGCTGGTGTGGGAGGATGTTGGGAAGGAGGCTGCTGAGATCCCCTTCGCGTCATGTCTGGGTAGGCACCTGGCAGCCCTGGGCCCCAAAGCAAATGTTTCAAGGGCTGGCGTGCAGAGGCAGAAGTTCCAGAGCTGGGTGCGGGGGTGTGGGGCGTGGACCCTGTGTCTAGCCTGCCCAATGACCCCATGACTCAGGCCCTAGCTATGTCCCCAAGGTCAGGCTGATAGGGTGGAGTCAGGGTTCCTTTCTGGACCCCGTGTTGACTTCCAAGATACCGTGAGCTCCCAGGGAAGGAAGGCTTGAGACAGCTTAGTGTCAGATGTAGGACCAGTCCTGGCGAACAGGTCCACCGGGGAGGAGTGGGGGTTGCTGTTGGGGTGAAGGAATGTTTAGGGGAGCCCTGGGAGAGTTCCTCAAGCCCAATGGATGCTGGGGTAGAAGGACTTCCAGGAGCCTAGGGGCAGAGGAGGCTGAGCTGGGACCTCAAGGAAACCCCACTGTGCTGGGCAATGTCATACCTCGGAACATGGGCATGTGAGCACCTCTGCAAAGCACACGCTGCTGCCTGGGTGTGCAAAAGGGCTTTAGGTACTGATTGCTGCCCCTGATGTTTAGGACAGGGAACCACAGGAGGGGTACAGACCCTATGGGGTGGGTAGGAGGACTGCCAAGGAACTGGTAGCACCAAATTAGCTGCTTGGTCACATCTCCCAATGTATAGATGGGGAAGGTTCTTGAACTCCTGCTTGTTCAGTTGCCTGGGTCTTCTCCACACCTAGCCAGTGTGTCATAACAGGCTGAGGAGTTCGAGGTAGGTGGGGATGGGACCTCTGTGGCCTCATGAGGCCCTCCCAGCCGCCTACCACTGAGGTCAGGCCAGGTGGTGGCAGGTGATGTCACCTGGCTGCCCAGCTGGGGACCGAGCAGGATGTGGGAGGGAGGGAACAAACTCCAGAGGAGGGGAGGAGGGCAGGGCTGGTAGGCAGCCAAAGCAGGCCCCATGGTCAGCTAGGGCAGCTTGGGGCAGAGAAAGAGGCAGAAGACAGTTGGCTTGTTATCAGTAGTTGTGGACTTTACAGTTCAAAGTCCCAGCAGGGGCACTTCCCTCTGCTGGGTGCAGGACAGGCTGGGGTGGACAGAGGGGCTGGAGGGGTCCTGGAGCCAAGTGGACACTCCCTGCCACACCAGAGCTGCAGGATAGAGTTGGGACAAGTAGTGACCCATAGATCTAAGCCTGATCCCTGGGCTGACTGCCTCGTCATTCTTTCATTCATCCAGCAGACATTCACTGAGCACTTGCTGTGCACACAGAATTGTCCTGAGTGCCAGAGATACTGATGAAAACAGGACAGACACGTTTCCTGTCCTCATGAATGTACGAGGGAGGTAGTCTCTTGTTGGACAGCAGTTGTGGGGGGGGCATAATGTGGGGGCCCACCTCTGGAAGTGACACTTAAGTCCCAGCATGCGAGGACCAGGGGCTGGTGTAGTGAGAGGTGAAAAGAGCACTCCACACAGCAGCCACAGCCTGGACAAAGGCCTTGAGGTCAAATGGGCTGCGAACTTATGAGGGATTGGGGGGGTTGGAGTAGCTCTAGTGATGGAGAGTGCTGGACCAAAGGGGTAGGCCTGGGCTCTATCCTTAACCAGAGGCAAGTTACTTCACCCCTCTGTGTCTTACTCTCCTCATCTCTAAACTAGGGGTAATGATAATCACAGAACTGCCATCACAAGGTGGTTGTGAAGATTAAAGGTGGCATATAAGGTAACTTTTCCAGGCACTCCAGTGCTTAATAAATGCCCACTGTTGTTATAGTTGACTGAATCTGTGACATTAATTCTCCCTTCCCAGGTGAGACTCCTGACTGTGGCCCATGGGCCTCTGAGGAGGCATCATAAGTCCACCCAGCTCCCCACTTGCCGTGCTCCCACTCAATGGGAAGGGAACCAAGGTACCAGGGCCAAGTGGAGGCCAGATGTTGATACAGATTCTGAGAGGGCAGGTCAAGCAGGCGGGTGGGGTCAGGATACCCTTTCTTCCTGGGGTGTGGGAAGCTGGGTGAAGGACCACACATGTGCTTTCTTAATGGTTCCCGTGCATCACTGCCAGGCCTTGTCCCACCATAAGCCACGGCCTCTTGACAACACCGGGATGGAAGTCAAAGGTCAGCTGATCAGCTCTCCCACTTTCAATGCCTCAGGTTGGTATCTGGTTCCTCCTTCTGCTGCCTCCTCCCTTGCTCTGAGTCACCACCTGCTCGCCCACTTGGGAAGGGTTGGTCCCTGGCCCCACAGGATGAAGGATGCCATGGCTGCCCCACTGATCTTTGCTCCCTCTGTGTCCAGCTGCCCTGTTCGGAGAGGCTGCTCCCCAGGTGAAGTCAGAGCGTTTGAGGGGACTGCTGGACCGGCAGAGAGCTCTGCAGGAGGCCCTGAGTCTGAAACTTCAGGAGCTACGCAAAGTGTGCCTCCAAGAGGCGGTGAGGGCCTGGCCCTAAGAGTGTCGGGTGGGGAGTGAGAATCTGGGACCACTCCTTAGGCAGACTGCGGTGGCCATTGCTGAGCCACTTGTCTGAGCTGCAAATTCTGTCACCCTTTAGCTCCTCAAAGCTCATCTTAGATGTCTTACAATCAATAAAATATGGCAATGGAGGCTCCCCCTCAACAACTTGAAATCCAAAAAACCCCTCACAAAACAATTGTTCTTTCCAAAATTTGGTAGTAAAACCTGATCTGAACTGACCTGGGGTGATTTATAGTGGTGATTTACCCCTCTTGGTGTGAATGTCCACAGTTTGCCAAAATAATAATGCAGTTCAAAGCATATAGCACCAGGCCCTAAAGGAGTGTTCTATGATGTGCGGTATATAGACTGTGTCTTCATAGAAACTCAGAAATTCTGGGTCTCAAAGCAAGTCTCCCCGCCTCCCATCCCCACTGCCTGGGATTTGGGCCATCAAGGGGCTGAGAGTCCAGGGTGCACATCTGCCTGGTAGAGAATTCGAAGGAGGAAGAGAAATAACAGGCATGTGATGCTGAGCAGGACTGGGCTCCTAGTAGGACTTCTGTAGTTTCTGGGGTCCTTACTGCTTTACCCTATCTTCCCAACTGACCCTTGATAGTCTCTACCCCTGCCGCACCCCCTCAGGAGTTAACTGGCCAGCTGCCCCCTGAGTGCCCACTGGAGCCTGGGGAACGGCCCCAGTTGGTCCGCCGGCGGCCCCCTGCAGCCCGAGCCTACCCTCCACCGCCCCCCAACCCAGCACACCACTCCTTGTGCCCTGCTGAGGTGAGCAGATGGTCAGAGAGAACTAGTTGGGGGTGGGACAGATACAGAGGAGGAGGAGCCGGGAGGGAACCTGGGCAGAAAGGGGGGTTGTGTCCAGGGGAAGGAGATGCCAAGATGAAAAGGGCCCTTGCCTGAAGGAGGTAGGTGGGTTCCTGGTCTGAGAGGATGCTGGTCCCCAACTGTGAGGAAAAGCCTCTCACCCTCTGGAAGAAATAGGCCCAGACCCTAATCAAGACCAGCCCTACCCCCAGGAAGAACAGGCCCCACCTCAAATGTAGATGGGACCTGCCACCGCCTGGCTCCTGTGCTTGGCATTCTCCAACATTTGGTTCTGTCCCATTCTCTTGGGTGGGCCCCGCAGGAGCTGGCTCTCGAGGCTCTGGAACGCGAGGTGTCAGTGCAGCAGCAGATCACAGCAGCTGCCCGCCGCCTGGCCTTGGCCCCTGAGCTGAGTGCTGAGCAGCGCCGGCGCCGGCGCCAGGTGCAGGCAGATGCTCTTCGGAGGCTGCATGAGCTGGAGGAGCAGCTCGGGGACGTCCGAGCCCGCCTAGGTCTCCCAGTGCTCCCGCTGTCCACAGGGGCAGTTATAACCACCCAGAATGTCTGCCTGGGCACACGCCTCACTCAGCTCAGCCAAGGTGAGCCAGGCTCCATCACCTGACCAGTGATAGGAGGGGAATAGGCATTGGCTAAGGTGGGGTGGGGAACAGCCAGTGAAAAGTGGGCGGCAGGCAGAACCTAAGGGACCTGAACAATAAGAGGAGTGGTGATAAACTGGCTCTGGGCAAGGGTGGGGCCATTGGGACTGACCCATAGGTGGAGCCAAGTCCCTGGTGGTCTGGGATTCAAGTAAAGGTGGATTCTTGGGGAGGGTACTGGCCAGTGGTATAAGGGGATGGCCCCAGGCCTGGCATTGATGGGCTGGGGTCTCTCCCTTCTCGCCTGTAGAGGATGTAGTTCTGCACTCAGAGAGCAGCTCTCTCTCAGAGTCTGGGGCCAGCCATGATAATGGTGAGGACACCTTTCACCCAAACCCACCCATCCTTTGATGCTCAGCTCCTCTCTGCCCTCTCCAGTTTCTCGTTAGCCATGCCCCATCCTCCAGTGGGGCTCCCCTCTTCCCTTTTAGCCTGCTCAGCCCTGCCCAGCCCTCTCCCCCTCCTTGCCTCCCTAGCCCCTGCCCTTTGCTTTGCCCACGACCAACCTATCTGGCCCCCTCTCAATGAATTCTCCCCCACTTTCTTCTACCCAGAGGAGCCTCGTGGCTGCTTCTCTCTGGCTGAGCGCCCCTCGCCACCCAAGACCTGGGACCAGCTGCGGGCAGTGTCTGGGGGCAGCCCTGAGCGGCGAACCCCATGGAAACCACCCCCGTCAGACCTTTATGGGGACCTGAAGAGCCGACGGAACTCTGTGGCCAGCCCCACCAGGTGAGGGCGAACCCCTCCCCTCCTTTCCCCATGAGCCAGGAGTTGGGTCCTGAGCCTGAGCTGGCAGGAGGGCCTGCCAGTGGGGGGACAGTTTCTAACATTAACCTGTACCCGGTCCTGCCCGTCTCTGTCTAGCCCCACACGCTCGCTGCCCAGGAGTGCCTCCAGTTTTGAGGGGCGAAGTGTGCCTGCCACCCCTGTCCTCACCCGGGGCCCTGGCCCCCAGCTCTGCAAGTAAGGGGATTTGGAGGGTGGGTTTGATGACCAGAGGAAGGAACTGTTAGTTCTAACTGGGAAAGCATTACCAAAGGGTGTGGGACATGAGAAGCTGGGCTTTGAAATGTGAATTGGGATTTTTTGGTAGAAAAGAAAGGGTTAGGGACTTGGGGGCAGAAGCCCCAACGATCAAGTATGGGCTTCTCTGTGCATTTCAGACAAGTCATTTTCCATCTCTGAATCCTGTTTTCATTTGTGAAATGGGAATAATAACATCTGCCTTTGAAAGATGCTGTGGGCATAATAAGTTCGGTTAATATACGCTGAGTACTGAATGTCTGCTAGGGATCAGTGCACTACATGGTATCAATTCATTTAATCACAAAATCTCTTTGAGGAGGTGCTATTGTTATTCCCATTTTATAAATGAGGAAACCAAGGCACAGAGAGGCTAAGTGACTTGTTAGTAAACCAAAGACCTAGTATTTGAACCCTAAGTTTGACTCTAGTTTCAGTGCTTTTAACCACTGTACTCTACTGCTTCTTAAATACCAAGTGCCTGCATTTCTCAGGCTATGAACAAAACAAAGTCCTGGTCCTTATGGTACTTGCATTCTGTGGTGGTGGCTTGTGGAATGATAGTTTTGGATGGTTCATACACATGGGGGGGTACAGAGAATTTAGGAATGGCCTTGAATTCGAGGCCTAAGGATTAGTACCTCATTGTGGAGGAGGTGGGGAGCCATGAGAAGCACCTTAGTAAAAGGTGCTGGTCAGATGTGTTAGAAGAGCCTGCTTCGGGCCTTTCCCTGACAGCATTTCCTCTCTAGCCCCCCACACACTGGCATCTACCTTGAAGCTAACAGTCCCAGGCCCCCCATACATTTTTAATCCCTCTCCCCTCCAATCTGGGACAGAACCTCTTCTGCCCTTTACATGCCTCTACCTAACATGTTTTTACATACAGTTTCTGATCCTGGGTCCATTTAGGGGATGGGAAAGTGAAGGCTCAGAGAGAGGTATGGTATGGACCTGGGGCACTCAGCCCATCTGCCTGATATATCTGACCTTCCTCCCATCACCCTCTTTCCTCTCCTCCAGACCTGAAGGCCTCCATTCACGCCAGTGGTCTGGCAGCCAGGACTCCCAGATGGGATTCCCTCGGGCAGACCCGGCCTCGGACCACCGCGCCTCACTCTTTGCAGCTCGCACCCGCCGCAGCAACAGCTCTGAGGCCCTGCTAGTGGACCGGGCAGCTGCAGGGGGAGCTGGCTCCCCACCTGTGCCTCTGGCTCCCCCTGCCACTGGTCCCCCAGTCTGCAAGAGCAGTGAGGTGCTGTATGAGCGCCCCCAACCAGCCCCTGCCTTCTCCTCCCGCACAGCTGGCCCCCTAGATCCTCCCCGGGCTGCCCGGCCGAGCTCAGCTGCCCCTGCGTCCCGTGGGGCCCCCAGGCTCCCACCTATGTGTGGAGACTTCCTCTTGGACTATTCCCTGGACCGGGGCCTGCCCCGAGGAATTGGTGGGCCAGGCTGGGGGGAGCTGCTGCCTGCAGCTGAGGTCCCAGGACCCTTCTCCCGCCGGGATGAGCTCCTCACCATGTTCCCAGGCCCACCACCTGTGTATGCAGCTGATGGCAGCAGCCCCCTCCTCCGCAGCAAGGACCCCCACACCCGTGCTACCCGCACCAAGCCCTGTGGCCTGCCCCTGGAGGCTGCAGAGGGTCCAGAAGTGCATCCAAACCCTCTGCTATGGATGCCCCCACCCACTCGTATCCCTCCAGCTGGCGAGCGCAGTGGCCACAAGAACCTTGCCCTTGAGGGGCTACGGGACTGGTACATCCGGAACTCGGGACTGGCCTCGGGGCCCCAACGCCGGCCTGTGCTCTCCCACATGGGCCCGCAACACCCGCCCTTCCTCCATGCCCGCTGCTATGAGGTGGGCCAGGCGCTCTATGGGGCCCCCAGCCAGGCACCCCTCCCGCACTCGAGGAGTTTCACGGCGCCCCCTGTCTCCGGCAGGTATGGGGGGTGCTTTTACTGATGGGTACGGGTCTCTTAAGGTAGACGGCAAAGTCTCCAGGCTAAGGGACAGATAGTTGTGAGCGCTAATGACTTGGACAATGAGAGTGCTAACTGCAGGTTGGCACAAGGTCACTGGGCTCTGCCTGACCTATGTTAGTGCATAGAGTCTCAGTGGAGGGGTATCTTGGGCCCTGGTAGCAGCAGTTCTTTACCAAGCTATAGAAGGATTTTAATATTTTAACAACCAGTGCATGCCAGCTGAAAATGAACCTTGGAACCAGGGTGCTGGGAAGAAGGGACATCCTGTGCCCTTGCCTTTCTCTTCCTCTTTTCACCACACCCTGTGCTTGTGAGCCTCCAGGTGCTGTCCTGTGCCTCCCTCCGCCGCTTTAATGAGCCGATTTTCCTCTCTCTTTCTGTGTCTTGTACGTCTTTTCTTCTCTTCTCTGCCTTCCCACCCTGTCCTCTGGATTCCTGCTACCCACTTCTAAAGATACTACGCGGACTTCCTGTACCCCCCGGAGCTGAGCGCTCGTTTAAGTGACCTGACGCTAGAGGGGGAGCAGTCCTCCAGCTCTGATCCTCAGACCCCGGGGACACTGGTCTGACCCCTTCTGGTACGCTCCTTGTTGGCCTGGGCATGACTCCAGGCTGGGGAGCACACAGCTGACCTCGCCGAGTCCCGGGGTCTGCTTGTTCTTGGTCCTGGGTGAGGGGTGCCAACCTGATCTTCCAAGGCCCCTGGCTCTGTGTGGGCCCATGAAGGTGTCTGATGCCCTGCTTCTCCTCTCATACTGTGCTGGGAACTGGGGGCCCTCAGCCAGCTTAAAAGAGGGGGGATGGTGTAATGGGGGCTCCAAGCCCCCTCCTCCTTTTCTGTTTACAGTTGTGATTTAGGTTTTCACTGTCTCTCCCCAACACTAGACATTTTATAAAAGGGAAACTGTGATATTGTCTGGTTGGGTTCATTCCTGTTCCATGCCCAGCCTGTTCCATTCAGGAAACCCCCTCCATGAAATGGACCATATAGAGTTGCAGGGCCCTGTTTGGGGCAGCTAGGTACTCTGGTATGAACAGAACTCTCTGCCACCCCCCACCAGGGCAGTTCTTGGGGAGGTGAGCTCTCTGCCCACATTTGGTGGGGGGGGCTTGGGTTCATTTTCCCACCCCAGGGGTGCGGGAAGGAGCCCCAGTTCCTGTCTGCCTGTCTGTGCCCGCTTCCTCTGCCCCAAGGCCGAGATGGCCCAACCTTTGGCAGCAGTCTCTACCCTATCCCCACTCTGGAGGCTCCACAGGAGGGCCCAAGGACAGAGCCATTGGGTGTGTTGTGTCCTGGGATGCTGCTGTGATGGAACCTCAGGTGACGCCTGGCCACAGGCTGCGTCACATCTTCCTTGACTTTCCTTCCTTCTGCCACTTTTTAAACAAATCTACGCAACCTGTGTTTTCTATACCTGTCTGTGATTTTCTGCAGCTAGGGGTCCCCATACCCTTTACCTGGTGTTAAACTTTTCTTTTTGTATCAGCGGATCTGGGCCCAAGACACTACCCACATTGGAAGAGGATTTCTAAAATAAATGTGTAAACTGAACCTATGTGTTGATCTTCTCCCTGCCTTGCCTTGGGTCCCATACCTGTAGTTAAGACCAGATGTTTTTATAACACCGTGTTATGAAAAATATAACACTGTGGAAATAGCCTGTGACAACGTCATCTGCTTTTAGCTTTACTTGTTTTGCCAGGTGGGGCAACTTCTTTGCCTGTCTGTGATCAGTTTTCTAGCCAACCCTGAACAAGAGCCCTTAGTAATACAAATGATAATGGGAACACTGCATGCCCTTAACTACCTTTGCGTTAATGCCGGAGGTAACAGGTTCCCAGGAGAGATCACCCCATCAACCCACATATCTGACAGAGACCTACCCAGTCAGAAAGAATCTAACAGAATTTAAAAGAAGGCCACTATGATAGGCCCAATTAGCTTGAGTGATGTAACAGCCTTTATTGTAGCAACAACACTGATATATATGCCTCATTCCAGGTTAGGACTACCCCCACCCCACCCCATGGTCCTTACCACAGTGGAACTTGGAGGGGGGGGGGGCGTGCAGGGCAGAATCCCTAAGCAGAGCTGGAGGGAGGCAAATGGGACTGGTGAGTGTTAGGGTAACTTGGGATCAAGGTTCAACAGGATCAGAATACCTGACTTCTACCCAGAGGGGGACCGACAACACTTGGTTCCTGGAGTCAGGATTTGGCAATGCCTTGTTCTGGGTTCAAAGCTGTGGTGTGGTCTGAAAAAGCCTTGGTCTAAGGTTCAAGATTTGAGAATGCCTTGGTCCCACACCCCAGCTTTGGGGCTGAGCATGGGAGACAAGTGTATCCCAGATTAGGTTTGGGGGAGTGTCTACCTAGTTTGATATTGGCCATGGATACTCCTGTCTCCAAGCCCCAGTTTTGGGCTGGATGTGGGTGGTTCTGTGTCCTAAGTTCAGGACTGAGGAACTCTGTTCCTCTAGGTAACAGGGACTGGGTATGAGGGATATCCCAGTTTTGGATCTCAGGGCAGGGGGGCAGCATTATAGATGCCCTTATTTTTGAACTGGGCAAGGGGCTCCTATTTTAAGGGCTGGGAAAAGACTCTGAATCTCAGTTATGGGTCGGGGTTGGGGGTGGTATCCTTCAGGTTTTGGGTACAGATCCCAAGGCCCTAGGATCCAGCCTCCTGCTCTTGTCCCAGCGCCTCCAGTAGCAGCCCCATTGGTGTCCGCTTGAGACCAATGCTCTCGATCTTGTTCTCTATCTTGTTCTTGAGGTTGCGCAGGCGGAGCGAGGCATGCACCAGGATCACTGTGGGCAATACCGAAAGGAGTGGAGTCAGTGGAATGGGACATCAACCTTTAGCCAATGGGGCCCACAGAGGGGAAGTGGAGCGCAGGCAGGCCAATGGAGTGGTCAGTGGACAGGGCACCTCTGATCCTTAAACTGTGGCAGAGTAACGCTTTGTAACAGAGGCGTGGCCATGGAAGGTACTTAATACCAGGAGTGAGGCCTGGAAAGGCAGTATTTAGAGAGACCTTCCCAGAAGAGGGAAACGAAGCCAGGGAAGGTGCTTTGTAAAGGGGCGTGGCCACGCCCACCGGCTCTCCCAGCCCCCCCTCCACCCAAGAACCAGGGCAGGGCGGGCCCGGCGCCACGCACAAGCGCAGGCCTTGTTCCCGGCTATCTCAGGATAATGGAGACTCACGAAGCACTGGCCCGGCAATGCTGAACAGGAAGGTGCAAGCACCGCCCACCGCCCAGAGAACCAGGAGGCCAACGGCAAGCACTGCAGCCAGGCAGGCGGCAGGGTGACTGCGGCGGCAGCGGCGCACGGCCGCACGACTCTCGGCCGCCCACACCAGCACCCCAAGGGCCACCGCCACTACCAGCGTGCTTAGGAGGGTGTGCAGCGGGCGCACGTACCTGCGGGGACAATAGAACTAAGCTAGTCAGCCAGTCGGGGAGAGGGCCGCTCGGCCTCCAAGCCCCCCAGACCACCGTGGACAGGATCCCAGGCCCTAAGAGCTTTGGTCTCTCTTCTCCAGACCCTGCAAGCCGGACAAATACTCCCGCCAGCCCTGTCTCCAACAAGTCCACCCTTCAGGGCAACGGACTCCCAGGAGCCCTGGACTCCCTATGGACCCTTTCTTTTCAATCCTACAGCCCCATTTTCCTGAGCTTCAGGCGCTCCCATCCCGATAAGCTGGCTCCTTCCCTGCTGTTTCCTTCTGATCCTACCCCCTCTCCATCCTGTCCCCAAACCCACTCTTGAGCCCAACCCTTGCAGATTATTTTTCCAGGCCTTGTGTCCACGCATTTCCCTCTCCCCAGGCCCAGGTTCCCTCCAGGAACCGACCCCCCCCCCCCCAGGTTTTAGGTCCTACTCTTAACTTCCAACCCTACTCAAGTCCCTCCTCCAGGCTCTCCAACCCTCTCTGGTCTCAGGCCTTCGGTCCCTGGATCCTCCTTCCTGGCTCAAGTTCCCCAACAGGTACCTGCTCCTAACTGCGTTCCAATCATAGACTTCCCTCCAAGCCCTGATTCTCCAAAAGTCCACCCTCCAAACCCTTCAATTAGACCACAGGGACATCCCTGTCCCTACCCTAAGGCCTCCAGGGCCGCTCCGGACCCATCACTCAAGTGGACCCACTACCCCCAGACACACTCACACCCCACTTTCTAGCCCTCGTTATCTTCAGGTCCACCTTCCAGCCGTTTCCCCTTCAGTTCCACATTCTCCACCCTTCTCAGGTCTTCCTTCCAGTCCCGCTAACCCCCTCGGGCCCCACTCAGCCAGGCTGTATCCAGCTCCAGTCCCTCCTTATAACTAGGTCCCACTCCACTCAAGTCCCCACTCCCAAACCCCTTAGGCTTTACAACTCTGAATTTTCCCTTCCGTGCCTTGCACCCACTCCCCCCCCCCCCAGGTTACCCTTCCCGGTTCTCAGAACCCCGCGGGCCCACCCTCCATGCCCTGCAGGCATCCCCGGCCAACTGGCGCCTCCCTCTCTTCCTCCCTCCCTCCCTCACCCAGCCAGAGCAAGACCGAAGCCGAAGCAGACAAGATAGTTGGTCTGGTAGTAGAGGAGATTGTTGATGACGCGGTGGCACCATCGCTGCGGGTCGCATGGATCCGGGGCCGCCAGACGTGCTGACCCCAGAACGAAGTCATCCAGGGCGCGTAGCGGTGGCAGCCGCACCTCCGACATCCTGCGAGTCGATGTCGCTGGACCAGCCAGAAGAGCAGCCGAACTACAACACCCGTTACACCCCGCGCCACCGCAGCGGACACCGGGAAATGGAGTCTGGGAGGGACTGCTGCTACACTACCCACCCAGGTGGACGGCGCAGGCGCAGCAACGCACGTGACCGGAAATGAAAACGCCAGAACAGGAACTGCCGGGAAATTAAGTATTGGCAGCGGAGCGAGGCGTTCCCATCCAATCCCAGATGGAGGCGCGCCAAGGAGCCCTGTTCCGGGCGGCGCAGTAACAGTGGCCAGACAAACGGACTAAGCAGAGATGACGGTAGGGACTGTCAGAAGGACCGGAGCAGGGTCCCACCTCCTTTCTGTCCAAGAGGGTCACACCTTTTCTGGAAACTGCAGTGCCTTTTCAGCCTCATCTCCTCCAGGCCCCACCCCCGAAGTCCAGCCATAAATACTATTAAGGGCTTTTTATTCAAATTCATCATATCAGAGATTGGCTCTTTCTCGGAAGACTTTTTTTTTTTTTTATCCCCACAGGTTGGATTAGGGCACTCCCTCTGGGTCCCTAGTATTCTTCTCCAGGTTGGGCGCCCCAGGGCATCTGCTGCCCCTCTGGGTCCCTGGCCTGGCCTTGTGGGTACACAGTCCTTAAGGACATAATCATCAAGAAGTGCTTGGAAGAAATGAGCTGTTTAGGCATTGCTCTGAGGAGTGGAAAGTGGGCATCTGCCCCATTAGTGCTTGCTGGCTGGTGGCTTCTAGCACTCCCACCCCAATAAATGCTTTGCACTTTGCCACTGCAGGTCCCTAGCACAACCCACAGGGTCCTTAAAAGTCATCATCATCACAGATGTCAAGGTACACATCGAAAGCCTCTCTGTTGCAGTTTCCATCAGGAGTGAAGACATATTTGTGGAAGGTCCCATCTACACAGATGGCTGGAGGGGGAGGGGGGGAAGATCAGTAAAAAGTTAGAGGCTGCCAAAGCCATACACTTGAATCCAAGTGTCCCATGGCCTACAGTCTCCTTCCAGCGCTTTGCCCACATGCCATTCCCCTCACTGATAACAGAGTTAAACCACCCATTCTAGCTTCTTCAGGCTTCCTATTCCCTAAAATTCTTTCAGGTCCAACCTGCAGGCCTTTTCCCATGCAATACCCCCAGTCAAGGGTTAGTCCCACTCACCAATGACAGAGTTGACATTCTTGGAAGTGTTGCGACCGAAGGCGCAGATACAGGCTGACTCAGCAGGCACTGTGAAGCTCGCCAGGCTCCACTGAGAGTCCACGTACTGTCCAATCATAGGCCCAACCTTGCCCACGCGAGCCAGCCTGCAGGCAACACTGACTAAGCCGAGGTGTAGTATGTGGGCAGAGGGATGGGGACATGGCAGGGTGGGGCAGAGGGATGGGGACATGGCAGGGTGGGGGTACTCACGCAGAGCGGCGGTTGAGGCGAGTATCCTTGAGAGCAAAGATATGGACCGTGCCCTTATCACTGGAAGCGCACAGGAAGGAGGAGTCATGGCTGAAGTTGATGCTGGAAGACAAACCAGCAATGACACCCACATGTCATGTGGCATGGAGTCCCTGGCCCACCATGCATACCCTGTGCTCACCAGTAGAGGGTGGCGGGGTCAGTGCCTCGGCGTAGTTCCACCAGTTTTTCCTTGGACTGTGTGTCAAAAAGGCGAATAAGGGTGCCCTTCTGGGAGGCCGAGGCTACTACGGTGCCTGGCTGGTTTAGGGACACACAGGCGACATCGCTCTGATGTGCATTAATGGTAAATGGAGCAGATGAAGTGCCAGGCTTTGTGCTTGCCAGGTCCTATGGTGGGAAGGAGCAGTTTGGGCTTGGGGTAGTATGGAGGGCAGGGTTCCCGAGTTCACAGGGAGAACTAGCCCACCCACCTACCCATCCCTGCTCACTGGACAACTCACCACAAGTTGTAGACTCCCACACTTGTGTCCTGGGAACACTAGCAGTTGTTTCTCCAGGCTGGGGCAGAGGTCACAGAGCCCTAGGGTATGAGGAGGAAGTAGAGGGTGGGCTGGTAAAGGGGAAGCAGGGAACAGGCAGTGGCCAGGCAGGGTCTCAGAATGGACAGAGCTGGATAAGGGCTGGACTTTAGCCTTCCATGATACATGTTACCCACAGAGCCCTGAGTGCTGCCCTCAGCTGTGCTCCCCACCAGTGAGGCTATTCCCTTCTTCCCTACACAGCCTTGGCGGCTCCAGGAGGCCCAGGGGTCCTTGACACACCCACCCATGTGCTTACAAGGTATATTTGCTGCCCGGCCGGGCATGGCTCAGAGGTTGAGCATCGACCTAGGATCCAGGAGATCGAGGTTCAATTCCCGGTCAGGGCACATGCCCAGGTTGTGGGCTAGGCAGCTGATCAATGACTCTCTCATCATTGATGTTTCTATCTCTCTCTCTCTCTCCCCCTCCTTTCCTCTCTCTGAAATCAATAAAGATATGTTTAAAAAAACAAAAAAAACACACCAAGGTATATTTGCTCTGCTATCAGGAGCACACAGGGGTGGGACAGGGCTAAGGGTGAGGAGAGAGAACTGGTTAAGGGATGGAAAGATGGATAGATGGGGAATACAGGAGTTGGCAGAAGTAGGTTTACAGCTGCATTGTGATGTTTTGTAATTATAAAGCTCTTGTAATAATAAGAACCTGCATGTCTTTTCTTATACAAACAACTGTAAACCGACTTTTGCCCACCCCTGTTTGTGCATCTCAGGTTATCTGAGCATCTCTGTGCAAAGACTCCCTGCCTCTCTTTTCCCGTTTCTCTGTGTACCGCTCCCATTTTTCTCTTCGTTTCTTCCCCTCCACCTCATTCACTGCCTCCTGCCCTTACTCCTGCATATCTGGGTCTTCTCACCCTTTGGGTTGTCCCGGGTGTCGAACTCAAACAGCTTTCGGGGATTGTCGGGGAAGGAGTACACATAGATGCGGTTCCTCAGCACAATCACAATTCTGTGGGCATCACATAACACAGGACAGCCATGAGGGGAGGGTAGATACCCAGGCAGAATTAACCCTCTCACCTGCTGTGGGGACCTCCCACCTCCCCCACCCCCAGTCCTCTTCAGGCTCACTTGTCATGGCGCATGCGCACAGCCAGCACTGGCTTGGTGAAGGTGAACTCCAGCACCAACTTGTCCTTGGAGTCCTTGCCCTCCCGGGCATCATCCCAGATCAGCACTGCTGGGCAGGTAGGTGCATTATCGGGACCAAGGTTTAAAGTGAGAGGCAGCCTTGCTGACACAAGACCCACCCCTCCTCCCCATGGGACCTCAACTCACTTGTTTAACCTTTCACTAATACCCAATGTGAGCCTCACACAGTATAAGCATTTGTGGGTGTGATTCCTGAGAGAACAGGTCCTAGAACTGTTATATCCATTTATGGGAAAGGAAACAGGCTTTCAGGGATTGAGTATTTGGCCAAGGACCTCACAGCAAGCAAGCAGGGACTTGCAGCCAGACCTGTAACTTCCTGTCACTATTTCTGCCTCCAGGGTCCTAGTCCCTATATTCCCAAGATTTGTGAGAAATCCTAGGCTCTGTGATTTGTTTAGGGCAAGTCTGTTGCCATGTCCCAATGGGATCAACCAAAAAACCTTTAAAACAAGATGGCACTTGAGGCTCAAGGCAAGTGGGCATTGGGGAGACAGCTTCAAGATGTTAAAACCTATTGGTTATTTGACCTTGGGTCACTCAACCTCTCTGGGCCTCAGTTTCTTCATCTGTAGAAATGAGATAATGATACTTCCTACCACATAGAGTTACTGTGAGAGTTAATACACGTAAAGTGCTTAGAATAGTACCAGGCTCACAGCAAGCACTCTATAGGTAAAGATATGGTGTACAGGAGGCATCCAAATAATGTTTGTTAAATGAAACAAAACACTAAGCGTCTTAAACTATAAGACCCATGACTTCCAAGCTGTAGGCCTCACTGTGTGACTCTAAGGTGCTCTGGCATCTTCATCTGCCAGTGCCTTGGGGTTCCTGGGGGAGGCCAGGATTCCAGGGAATCTGGGCCAAGGGCGGGATGATATGAGGGTGCTTACCTGAGATCTCTGAGAACTTGGGGCTGCTGCCACCGCCCACCAGGGCCAGCAGGTTCGAACGGAACAGCATTTCCACCAGGCCCATGCTGCCCACCTGCTCATGGTCTGGACAAGGACCAGGGTGTCAGTAGGGATGGGAGGCACAGCCCAGCCTGTCCCTTCTGCCCATTGCCTCTCCCCCACTGATGGCTCACCCAGATGTCCCTTCTCCATCAACGGCTCCACGTTGTAGATGCGCACACCTGTCTCCATGGCGCAGCAAAAGCAGCCTAGGGAATGGGAGGAATCCAGGCTGCCTCAAAGGATGCTCATTTGGGAAGCTAGGGTTGCTTAACACCCACCTCTGACCATTCTCTCCCTCTCTTCCTCCCTCCCACAAGGGTACAGGCGCAAGTCTCTCACTTTGGTCTTGGTTGAAACGCAGGCTGGTCACTCCTCGAAGTGGCTGCTGAGTCATGATCCAGGATTGCTTCCCTGGACACAGATGGATAAAGGGTTGGAAACAGTCCTGGGGTCTGCCCTCCAAGTCCTAGAACTCCTGTCCCTAATTGATTTCTTCTTCCTCCTCTCACTCTACTACCTACTAACCACAGCAGGACTGCAAGAAGACAAAAACAGGGGGAAGAGTCCTGGGGTTTCCACTCTAAACTCCCAAGACCCCAAACAGCATGGCCGGGAACCTCCCCATCTCACATTTGGCTGACCCAGATCCACAGCGACCCTGACCTGGAACCCCCCTCCTCCTTACTCCCTAGCCCTAATAAATTGCTTGTCAGAAAGTAATATGAGCCCGGCTGGGTGTAGCTCAGCAGTTGAGTGTTGACCTAGGTTCCAGGAGATTGCAGATCGTTTTTGGGTCAAGGCACATGCCCGGGTTGCGGGCTTGATCCCCAGTCGAGGGGTGCAGTAGGCAGCCGATCAATGACTCTCATCATTGATGTTTCTATCTCCCTCTCCCTTCCTCTCTCTGAAATCAATAAAGATGTATTTAAAAAAAAGTAATAAGAAAGAATCTAAAGCCCTAGCCAGTTTGGTTCAGTGGTTAGAGCGCTGGCCCACTGACTGAAGGGTCACAGGTTTGATTCCAGCCAAGGGTACATACCTCAGTTGTGGGCTCAATCGCCGGCCCTGATCGGGACTTGTGCGGGAGGCAATCAATCTCACATCAGTGTTTCTCTCTCTCTTTCTCCCCCTTCCTCTCTCTGTGAAAAGCAATGGAAAAAATATCCTCTGGTGAGGATTAAGAAAAAGAAAGTAACTGTCCCAGTAACACCTCCTCCCCACCCCCAGAGAGTCCTGGCCCCAATGCCCAAAATGGCTTGAAATCAGCCCCCACTCATTTCTCATCTTCACACCTGAACCTAGCACCCAACTCCACATGTCAACAAATGGGGAGAGGGGGCTAGGACATCCACCTCTTCCTGCACCTCCATGACCTAGGCCTGAGACCAACTATGGTTGGTCCACCATCCACGGGAACTCCCCTCTTCATGCCTTTCTGAACCACCCAACCTATTACACCACCCTAGAGTGCTCTCACACCTTCCCTCTTCACAGGCTTCCCCAAACCCTTTCAGGATCCCAGCCTATCTCGAGATTACTTCTTTTCATGCCATGCTAACTTCCTCCCACCAGGACCAGCCTGGATGTTTCCCCAGATCCTCTTATCCCCTAAAGACCCTACCTCAGAATCCTCTATCACTCCAAATCCCCCACCCCTGGAATAGCCGCTTCCATGTACTCTGCTGTCCCTGATTCCAATATGGGTTGGCTTGGACCCACCCCCAGGAATCCTGTCCCACTAAGAATTATGGACAAAAAAGGGGTTCTACAGAAAGTAACCTCACAAGGTGATCTGATCATAAATTCTTAACTGGGCAAATCATGGGCAGTCACACAGCAGGAATATAGCTTCTTTAGTAAAAGGTTTATCTTTGCCTTAAGCAAGCCCTGTCCACTGTTTCTGCTCATCTAGGTTAACACACCTTTGAAATGCCACCTTTCAGACCCCTCCCTCCTTCTAATCTGATTCCCACCTCGATTTCTCCCACCTTCATGTAATCTTCCTTATGTTCTTGCTTTAATCTCAAATGCATAAAATAAACTGCAAACTACTGTTTTCCAAAGCATTTGAGATCTTGTCTCCTGGCAACTGTAGTCAGTTTTGGCTCAAGTAAAATAAAAAAAATTCCCAACAGGTCTGGATGTTTCTTATGTTGACAGATTCCTCCTCCATACCCCCTATCCTCTCCCCATGATCCTGCCCCAGGGCACACCTACCCCCTTAAGACCATTGTCCAGGACACACACTTCCCCAAACCCCTACCTGGGATAACTCAACCCACAGACTCCTGTCCTAGAGCTCCCATACTCCCTTCAAACCTTGATGTCCCCAAAAGCTTTGCCCAGGCAGACCTCTCTCCATTCTCCAAGAGCCCAAACATCCTACCTTGCCCCCGTACCACCTAACTCTTCAAAGACCCATTCTTTTGAAGGTCTCACCTTCCAAGATCCCCTTTTTTGGACTCCCATTCCAAACATCCGAGCCACCCAAAAACCTTGCCCAGGGATGCCTCACACAAAGCCCCACCTCCCGAGCACTTCTTCAAGTCCATGACAGCACTACTACTCCTTCCAACACCAGCACCCACTCAAGATCCCTGTCCTAGATCCCCTCATCCACCAAGAACTCTGCTCAAAAAGCCTCCCAGCCTATCCCCCAAACTCTAACCAATTCTGGAGTAATGCCCCAGCTCCCCGCCACCTGTACTGACCTGACTTCCGTGTGCGTCCGGATCCCAGGCCCAGCTCTCGGTGCCGCCCGCGGCACGGCTTTCTGACCTCCAGGGCCTTGACACCCGGCTCTAGTGTTTACATTAGGTCTCACTTCCGGGGGAGGGAGTCTGTCACCGGAAATGACTCATCCTAGCTGGGAGATGAGGCCACAGCCCTCCTCATTCAGGTCTTGAAGTTTGGCAGCAACACCGGGGGAAACTGCGTTCTCTTACGAGGGCTCAGAGAGCAGAGGAAGCTTCACAAGGCCATGAGCGTCTGACGGAAACGAAGAAGGGTGGGCGACAGAGCCTTCTCCTCGAGCATTTAACACCTCGATTTGGCTCGGCGAGCTAGAGGCGTTAACTTTCTGGGCAAACGAGACTTGGACCTCCTAGGTGGGCTAGAGTGGCCACGCCCGGTTAATACGTAATTCTCCCAGACTCCTAGAGCGAAGACTAGGAACCCTCTGGGCGGAAGCGGTTTTGGAGATCTTGAAAGCTGAGACTATCCATCCTTGGCTTTGAGAATCCAGGGGTGGGATTCTGCCACCCAGCTCTTTGTTTTATTTACAAAATGAAAATGGTGTTTTGCCCTGGCCGGGTAGCTCAGTTGGTTAGAATGTGGTCCGGATACTCCAAGGTTGCGGGTTCAACACCACCACCCCATACCCGCCAGGACACAAACAAGAATCAACCAACGAAAAAGTAAATAACTGGAACAACAAATCTCTCCCTCTCCCTCCGTTTCTAAAATCAATAAATAAAAATTTTTAAATGGTGTTTTGATGGCAAGAGGTGTAAATGTTTACTGTGGGGGAAGAAACACCCCAGTTAAGCACATACCGGAAACATTTTTTAAATCCTCGCTTGAGGATATATTTTTCCCATTGATTTTTAGAGAGAGTGGAAGGGAGAGAGAGAGGTTCATGTGAAAGAGATACATTGATTGGTTGCCTCCTGCAGGAGCCCCGACTGCAGAGCTGGGGAACTGGGAATCAAAACCCGGAGCCTTCAGTGCAAGGACGGTCGCTCTAACCACGTAGCCACACCAGTCAGGACTGGAAATGTGTTTGTTTGTTTTTTATTTAACTTTTTAAGAATTGCTTTTAGAGGGAGGGGGAGAGAGAGACATCAATTTTTTTGTAGTTCTGCTAATTTATGTATTAAATTGGTTGATTTTTTTTTTTTTTTTTTTAATCCTCACCAGAAGATATTTTTTCCATTGCTTTTCAGAGGGGGGGGGGGGATGGGACACGACACGGATGTCAATGTGAGAGAGACACATTAATTGGTTGCCTCATGCATGTTCCCCACCAGGGCCCGGGATCGAGCCTGCAACCGAGGTATGTGCCCTTTGTCGGAATCGAACCCGGGACCCTTCAGTCCTCAGGCGATGCTCTAATCACTGAGGAAAACAGGCTAGGGCAATTGGTTGATTCTTGCATGTGCCCTGATTGGGGATCGAACCTGTAACCTTGATGTAAAGGGACTACACCCTAACCAACTGAGCTACCCGGACAGGGCCTGTATTCAACTTTTAAATTTTGAGATAATTGTGGATTCACATGTAGCTTTGAGAAATAATACAGAGAAATTCCATGTACTCGAAGTTTTCCCCAAAGATAACATGTAAAACTATAGTAAAATATTAAACTCAGGATATTGACATTGATATAATCCACCCATCCTTTATTTTATTTCCAAGTATTGTTTAAAAATTATTAATATAGCCCTAGCTGGTTTGGCTCAGTGGTTAGAGCGTCAGCCTGTGGACTGAAGGGTCCCAGGTTTGATTCCGGCCAAGCGCTTATACCTCGGTTGCAGGCTCGTGCCCTGGCCCCAGTCGGGACGTGTGCCAGAGGCAAATAATTGATATGCCTCTCTCACATTGATGTTTCTCTCTCTCCCTCCCTTCCACTCTCTCTGAAAAGCAATGGAAAAAATATCCTCCGGTGAATTTTTAAAAAATTATTAATATATAGCCCTGACCAGTGCGGCTTGGTTGGAGCATCATTCCATGCACCAAAGGGTTGTGGGTTTGATTCCTGGTCAGGCCATATACCCAGACTGCAGGTTCCAATCCCTGGTGGGAGCACATATGGGAGGCAACTGATTGATGTTTCTCTCCTTTTCTCAAAAAAAAATTATTAGTATATAGAGGACATCTGTTTAATTTATCCTTTTAAACAGATTCATGGCATTCTGTGGAATAAATGTAGCATTGTTCAGCTGTTCCCCTACTGATGGACATCTCTCTAGGTTGTTGCATGTATTGTGTTGTCAACATCCATGGAGTGACTTCATTGCTATGCTCCTCAGCAAAGCTAGTCTTCCTTCCTTCTTCATGCTGTATTTCCTCATGTCCCGATTATATTTAATTTAATTCAGTTTGGCTTCTGTCACTCTCATGTCTCTGAGACTGCTCAACTGGCTCACCGATGAATAATAATCTTGTCAAAGCAGCATTTACTTCCCTACCCTCTCCTGTGACTGCCCAGCACATTCCACAGTTTCTTGCTCTCACTCTCTTGGTTTTCTCCTACCTCTCTGATTAACCCTCCATCTTTATCCAATTTCCAAATATTGGAGTATCCTTGGGTATGATCCCGACCCCCTTACTTTTGTAGCCAATATTATCTCCTTAAGTGACTTCATCTGTCTCATAGTCTTACTTATTGCAAATTTTTTGGAAGATCCACTAATTTAGGCCTCTATCCCAGACCTCTCCTGAACACCAGACTTGTATATGCTATGGCCTGTTTGACATGTTCACATGGGTGTCTCATAAGGCATCTCAGCTTAACCCATCCAAACAGATCTCTGGGATTCCCCTGGATCAAATATCCTCCTGTCTCTGTCATCTCAACCAACGGCACCACAACAACCAGTTTGTCACTCAAGTCAAAGAGCAGATATATCTGCCCTGGCTGGTGTGGCTCAGTTGGTTGAACATTGTCCCATGCATCAAAAGGTTGCTGGTTCGATTCCTGGTCAGGGCACATACACAGGTTGCAGGTTTGATCCCTGGTTGGGGTGTGTATGGTATGGGAGGCAACTGATCAATGTTTCTCCTCTCTCTCTCTCTCTCTCTCTCTCTCTCTCTCTCTCTCCCTCTCTCTCTCTCTCCCTTCCTCTTTCTCTAAAGTCAACAAAAACACTTTAAAAAAGAGCAGATATATCATGCTTGATTCTTCTCCATTGTCATTGGCCCCACTGTCCCACTGTTGGTCCCATTGTCAAGAGGTGTCATAAATACAACCCCTCAGTCATGCATTTTCAGTCAAGATGGAGTAATGGGAACTAAATTTGCCCTCTCCTATGACCCCCCCCCCCCCCCCGCCAATAGACAAAATATGTGAAACAATGGTTTTCAAGACAGGTGTCAGGCAATGAAGGACAGTGATCCTTGAGAAATGGGAAACAAGATGAACCCTACAATTGCCATAGCATAGTCCTTTGAGAGTTTCCATACTATGGCAATGGGGGGAAGAATTAGCCCTATACTTAGTACTGCTTCAGACCCACTTAAATCATAAAAGGAAGACCCTGAAAGGTCAAACTGTTTCCAAGTAATTCATCTATCTCCGGACAAAGGTCAGGAAGATATATGGGAATAATAATAATAATAAGCCCAGCACCTAAAAGGTAACATTTAAAATGTCTGTTATCCAAACAAAGTTGACCAGGCATAGCAAGAAGCAGGAGGTACATACATGAGAGAACCTTGAAAACAGTATGCTAAATGAGAGAAGCCATTCACAAAGAACCACCTATATATTATACTATGATTTCATTTATCTGAGAGGTACAGAATTAGCAAGTCCATAGAGACAGAAAGTAGATTAGTGGTTGCCTGGGGCTGGGGTAGGAGGAGGAAGAAGAGGCAGTGACTGATAAGGAGGTTGGGGCTTCTTTTGAGGGCGATGAAAATGCTCTAACAGTGATTGTGGTGATGGTTGCATAACTCTGTGAGTATACTTAAAAAACATTTAATTGTACACTTTAAATGCTGAATTATGTAGTATGTGAGTTATATCTCAATAAAGGTGTTATTTTTTTAGAAAAAGGAAAACATGACCCATAATGATCAATCAATGCAAACTGACCCAGAATGGACGCAGATGTCTGAATTAGGAGAGAATGATGCTTTAAGAAAGGTTATTGCGCAAACGGTAATTGAAACATAAACTTTAAAAAAAAAAAAATCTTTATTGATTTCAGAGAGAGGAAAGGAGAAGGAGAGAGAGAGATAGAAACATCCATGATGAGAGAGGCATGGATTGGCTGCCTCCTGCACTCCCCCAACTGGAAATCGAGCCTGCAACCCAGGCATGTGCCCCGACCAGGAATCGAACAATGATCTCCTGGATCCTAGGTCGATGCTTAACCACTGAGCCATGCCCGGCTGGGCAAAACATAAACTTTTAAATAAATAAGTTATTAAAATTGTGCTCCATGTGTTAAAAGAGTTAGGCACGTACAAGAGTCAACCAATGGTCCGGCCATTGTGACTCAGTTGGTTTAGCATAGTCCCATGCACCAAGAGGTTGCTGGTTCAATTCCTGGTCAGGGCACATGCCTGGGTTGCCGGCTTGATCCTTAGTAGGGGGCATGCAGGAGGCAGCTGAGCAATGATTCTCTCTCATGGATGTTTCTATCTCTCCCTCTCCCTTCCTCTCTCTAAAAAAATAAATAAAAACATATTTAAAAAAATAATCAACCAATGGATGCATAAATAAGTGGAACACAAATCAATGTTTCTTTCTCCCCCCTTCCTTTCTCTCCCTCTCCCTTCCTCTCTCTCTCTAAAATCAATAAATAAAAATTTAAAACAGCCCTGGTCTGTGGGGCTCAGTTGGTTGAGTGTCATCCTGTGAACTGAGGGGTCACTGGCTCAATTCCTGATCGGAGCACATACCCAGGTTTCAGGTTTTATCCCTGGTCTTGGTACGTGCAGGAGGCAACCAATTGATGTTTCTCACATCAATGTTTCTCTCTCTCTTTCCCTTCCCCTCTCCCTTCCTCTCTGTCTAAAAAAAAATCAATAAAAGTATATTTTTTAAAAATTAAAAAAGACCTATAAAGATGAAAAATACAGTGTCTGAGATGAAAAATACACCAGGTGGGATTAGGAATAGACAGTGGAGAAGAAAAACATTAGTGAGTTGAAGTCATAGTAATAGAAACTAACAAAATGAAACAGAGGACAAAAGAATTTAAAAAATAATAAAAACAACATAAGTGAGCTGTGGGATAGTTTTAAGTGGCCTTATATGCAGGGAAATATAATCCCCAAAGGAGAAGATGGGGGACAGAAAGTGTATGTGAAGAAATAAAACTTTCCAAAATTAATGAAAAATATAAACCCACAGATCCAAGAAGTTAAATGAACCCCAGCACAAGAGACATATAAAATACTATACAGCCCAGCCGGGCAGGGCCAGGGGTTGAGCATACACCTAAGATCCAGGAGATCGACTTTGATTCCTGGTCAGGGCACATGCCGGGGTTGCAGGCTCCATCCCCAGCAGGGGGCGTGCAGGAAGCAGCTGATTGATGACTCTCATCATCCATGTTTCAACTCTCTCCCTCTCCCTTCCTCTCTCTGAAATCAATAAAGATATATTTTAAAAAAAGAAAAGGAAAGAAAATGCTAAACAAAGTCACACTGTAATAAAGTTACTCTGAACTAATGATACAGAGAAAATCCTAAAAGTAGCTGGAGAAAAAGGGTATGTTGTAAAGAAGAAAAAGAGAATGATACCAGATTTCCCTTCAGAAACAATGCAAACAAGAAAATAGTAGGGCAATATCTTTAAAGTACTGAAAGAGCCCGGCAGCGTGTGGCTCAGCGGTTGAGCATTGACCTAGGATCCAGGAGATCGAGGTTCAATTCCTGGTCAGGACACATGCCCGGGTTGCGGGCCCGATTCCCAGTCAGGGGCGTTCAGGAGGCAGCCGATCAATGATGACTCTCTCATCATTGATGTTTCTATTTCTCTCTCTCTCTCCCTCTCCCTTCCTGTCTCTGAAATCAATAAAGATATACTTAAAATAATAATAATAAATAAAGTACCGAAAGAGGAGAGTACTTTTTCTTTTTTTGAATCCCCATTAGAATATGAATGGAGAGTACTTTCTGAATGGCCGAGCAGGGAACTCCAAAAACCCATTCGTCCATAAAAGCAATGAGAACACTGGCCAAAAAAAAAGGGGGGCCCAAATCAACTTTTTTTTTTTTTTTTAATTTGAGAGAGAAGAAGGGAGGGAGAGAGAAAGAGAGAGAGAGAGAGAGATTTGTTGTTCCACTTATTTATGCATTCATTGGTTGATTCTTGTATGTGCCCTGACTGGGAATTGAACCCGGAACCTTGGTGTATCAGGATGACACTCTAACCAACTGAGCTACCTGGCCCAGGACCAAATCAAGTGTGTGTTTTTTTCAAAGTAGAGGAAGATTTTCTTCTTTTTAATTTTTTAAAAATATGTCTTTATTGATTTCAGAGAGGGGAAGCGTGGGGAGAGATAGAAACATCAATGATGAGTCACTGATCAAGCCCGCAACCCAGGCATGTGCCCTGACTGGGAATCGAACAGTGATCTCCTGTATCATAGGCAGATGCTCAACCTCTGAGCCACGCCCGGTCGGGCCCAAATCAAGTTTTTGAGAACTCTAAAAGTTAGTCAAATACTTGCAACAATCCAAAGGGCATTTATTTGAGAACAAGTTTTGTGAAATTTTAATGTGCCTTTTTCCTGTTCCTCTCTCCCCAGCTCCATCTACTGGTGAAAACAATCAA
This sequence comes from Miniopterus natalensis, assembly GCF_054644295.1. Lineage (NCBI taxonomy): Eukaryota > Metazoa > Chordata > Mammalia > Chiroptera > Miniopteridae > Miniopterus > Miniopterus natalensis. The sequence goes on along the minus strand of NC_142103.1, from coordinate 74,599,322 downwards.
CCTAGCTGGATGGATGGAGGAAAGTGGGCTTGAAACTCCCCTCAAAGCTCCATTCCTAGAATTGTCATATTTTTGTCACACGTTAACATAGATAACATTTTACAATGAAAAAGAGCTATTTTTCAAAACAAAAAAAATTTGGAAGAGTAGCATTGTTTTACATTTCTGCAAATCTCTTGACTGTTTGGCTTATTAGAACACAGCTAGATTGTCATATCTGCTCCTGAATTCAATCTCTTTAAAATTATATATATATATATATATTTGCAACGGGCAAAACTGGTGCCGGGCCTCGCCCCTAGGGTGGCGCTTCCTCCCCTGGCATATCACTGGCCATGCGATTTAGACCCCCTGACCTTTCATATCACTGGTCATATGTTTCAGACCCTCCCTTGACCTTTCCTCCCTAGAGATAACCTCTGGGCCTCAATTGTGTTTCAGCTCCAAGCTCAGAAAAGCAGCAAAATCAGGTGGGCGATGTCAGGACCAGCTTCAATGACTAAAGCCCCCTGTGCCGGCACCCACCAATCAGTGTAGACCACAACCCTGGATTCATTTGGAAAAGTTGATGAATATTCTATTGAGATTCTCCCCTAAGACTTCTCCCAAACTCCTAGCCCTTTAAACACTCAAAACCAAGGTCCCAGTGCACGCTCTCCCTCCTGGGAGCTCTCCTGTGCCTTTCCCTTCCCCTTCTTCCCCCACAGACATGAATCTCCTAAACTCTGAGGAGACTTGCAACCAGGGGAGCAATAGGCAGCAGCAGCTTGTCCCAGGTTAACCCCCAAATCTGTCTCCAAGTCCCCCTTTTCTCCGACTTTCCAGTGAGCTGACAGCAGCTCCTCCTTGGCTAACTTCTTTGCTATAACATTTCTAGAGAGCCAAAGCAGCCCCCCTAGTCTCTCCCCTGCTGCTGCTTCTGTCCTAAGTCCTTCCTTGTTTCACTGTCCCCAGCTTTAATAAACGTACTCTCAAAATTGCCTGAACTTATGTTGTGAAATCTCTCCTGCAAGACGTCAAGAAGCTGCATACTGCAGGCCAGCCTGAGGCTGACCAACTCTGAGCCTGGTCCCTGTCCGGTAAGAGTAAGCTCCTGATTTCCATGAGCATTCATTTAACAACTAATCACTGACCATTCATTCATTCATTCATTTATTCAACGTGTATTGAGTGCCTACATCATACCAGGCATGCTGTACTCAGTGCTGGGGATAGAATACTAAGCAGAACAATATCCTTATCCTTTGAGTTATTCTTAACTCCTATTAAAAGAGAAAGGATTACACGCACACACACACACACACGCACTATGGAGATAAGATTGATTAGGAAACTGGAAGGGCTATGTAGGACTAGAGATTGCTGTTTTATTTGGGATGATCAGAGAAGCTTCTGTGATAAGGTGACATTTGAGCAGAGACCTGAAGTGAGGGAGTGAGCCATGTGGAAATTTGAGGGAAGAGCATTCTGGGCAGGATGAACAGTAAGCATATCAGTGCAGCTTGAGCAAGTGAGATCCCAGAGGTATGGGATGGGGGTAGATCATGCAGGGCCATTTAAAGTTTTTGGATCCTATTCTAAGTGATATAAGGAGCCATTTGAGGGGTTTGGAGCAGAGGAGAGAAACATGACCAGGCTTGTCTTTTCAAAATAGCTCTGGCTGCCACGTGTACACCAAGGTGGGAGCAGGGAAAGGGGAAGCAAGGAGGTCAAGAGGCTATTGCAGTAAATCAGGCAATGGTTTCAGTGGCTTGGACACTGGACATTGGAGGAGATAAGATGTATTATTTTTAAAATTTGTTTTTATGGTTTTAAGTATTACAGATGTCTCCCTTTTTACCGCCCTTGCCCCACCCCCACCCCTGCCCCAGGCCTTCACCACACTATTGTCAGTTTCTGTGGGTTATGCATAATATTGCATATAAATTCTTTGGTTAATCTCTTCCCACCCACCCACCCCCACTTCTCTCTGAGATTCGTTAGTCTGTTCCATGCTTCTATGTCTCTGGATCTGTTTTGTTCATCAGTTTATTTTGTTCATTAGATTCCACATGAGTGGGATCATGTATTTTTTTAATTGATTTCAGAGAGAGGAAGAGAGAGAGAGAGAGAGAAACATCAATAATGAGAGAGAGTCATTGAACAACTGCCTCCTGCACACTCCCTGTTGGGGACTGAGCCCACAACCAGGGCATATCCCCTGACCAGGAATTGAACCACAATCTCCTGTATCATAGGTCAATGCTCAATCACTGAGCCACTCCAGCTGGGAAGATCATGTAAAACTAAACCGGAAAGAATCAGAAAACCTGAATAGATCAACAACAACTCATGAAATTGAAGCAGCAATCAAAAAACTCCCAGCAGACAAAAGCCTTGGTCTGGATGGCCTCACATGGGAGCCCCACCAAGCATTCTCTTCTTATTACAGCAGTCCTTTTAACATTTCTTGCAATGCTGGTTTGGTGGTGATAAAAATCCTTTAGCCTTTTTTTTTTTTTTTCTTGTATGGGAAGCTCTTTCTTTCATCATCTATTTTGAATGATAGCCTTGCTGGATAGAGTAGCCTTCGTTTCACATCCTTGCTTTTCATTTCCTTGAATACTTCATGCCATTCCCTTCTGGCCTGTAGGGTTTCAGCTGACAGCCTTATGGGAACTCCTTTGTAGGCAAACAATTGCTTTTCTCTTGCTGCCTTTAAGATTCTCTCCTTGTCTTTAATTTTTGGCATTTTAATTATGATGTGTCTGGGCATGGGCCTCTTTGGGTTCATCTTGCTTGGGACTCTCTGTGCCTCCTAAACTTGTGTCACTTTTTCCTTGACCAGGTTAGGGAAGTTTTCTGCCATTATTTCTTCAAACAGGTTCTCTATCCCTTGACCACTTTCTTCACCTTCTGGATTTCTTATGATGTAAATGTTGTTACATTTCATGCTGTCCCACAGCTCCCTTAAGCTGTCCTGTTTTTTTATTGTTTTTTCTTTGTTTCTCTGATTGAGTGATTTTTTTCTACCCTGCCTTCTAATTCACTGATCCAATCATCGGATTCCTCTAATCTGCTGTTTATTCCTTCCAATGTGTTCTTTATTACTTCTCTGTCATTCTTAATTTCCTTCATAGTTTCCATATCTTTTCTCATGCTGTTGAATGTCCTTACAATCAGTATTCTGAACTCTATATCTGACAGATTGCTTATCTCCATTTCATTTAGCTCTTTTTCTGGAGACTTCTCTTGTTCTTTCATTTGGGGCTTGTTTTTTTGTCTCTCCATTTTGTCTGCCTGTTTGGGTTTGTTTCTATGTATTAGGTAGATCTGCTATGACTCCCAGTCATTTTGGAGGGTCTCTGGTGCAGAACAATGTCAGAGGCTGTGACCGGCCCTAAGTACCCTGTTTGGAGCTTTCTGCAGTCCACAGCTGTGGCTCCCACTTCTGGGGTGGGTGCATTTGGAAAGGACCAAGATGGGCACCAAAGTCTCCTTTTCCTAGCCCCAGGTCGAGAAGCAGATCAGGCAGACTCAAAGCATTCAGAGATCCACCTCTGCCTGCAGGCTGGTTGTTATTCTCAGTCTTTTAATGAGCCTAAGGCTATAGATCACAGCAAAGAGTAAAATCCACAGGGTGAGATGAGAGGTTTTCTAACAGGGTGGGGCAATTGCTTCCCCTCAGAGGCAAAAGCTGCCTGGATGGCGAAGGTCTGCCTGAGAAAGATGTCCTTTGCCATATAGGGGAATGACTCAGCACAGAAATCTGAGCTCTATCTCCAGAGCCCCCAACCCTGGATTCTCCTCACACAGTCCGCTTTGTCCTCCCTCTGCTGGAGCACAAGGTGATTGGCTGCACTTGAAATTTTGTGCATTGGCCCTTTAAAAGGGTGCCTGGCCCAGCCAGGTGTGGCTCAGCAGCTGAGCATCGACCTAGGATCCAGGAGATCGGGGTTCAATTCCCTGTCAGGGCACATGTCCAGGTTTTGAGCTCAGTCCTCAGTAGGGGGCATGCACGAGGCAGCTGATCAATGATGCCTCTCTCGCCATTGATGTTTCTATTTCTCCCTCTTCTTTCCTCTCTCTGAAATCAATAAAGATATATTTAAGCAACAAAAGAGGGTGCCTGCATTTCCAGCCATCTCTCTCTGGCAAACAGAAACCCCACTGCTTTTCACAACCAGATGTTAAATGGGCACCTTTCTCAGTTCTGGTGCTCTGAGCTGGGAAGCCTATCTTGGGGATTAGACCCCAGAATTCTCAGTGGGAACCCCCAGCTGAGATATCTCTGGGGAACTTCAGCTGCTGCCTGTGGGAGCCTGGCCAGCCGTCTCGTGCCTCCACACTTCCTGCCAGTCTCTATGCGGTCTCCACTTTTCATCCTTGGTTGTGAGGGTTCTCTCCAGCTAGTGCTCAGTTGATTATTCAGGATGGTTTTTCTATATTTTAGTTGTAATTCCAGTTTGGTCCTGGGAGAGTGTCAGTGTAGCTTCCACTTAATTCACTGCCATCTTGGAATTGAGATAAGATACATTCTGGAATTATTTTGAAAGTAGGGCTGAAATGATATGTTGATTGACTGGATATAGGGTGTGAGAAAGGAGTTAAGAATGATTCAAAAGGTTTTAATTAACCTGGGAGTCAGCTGGAGGAGCAGATTTGAGAGGGGAAATTGGGAGGTTTGTTTTGTTTTTGTGAAGTCTGAGATGCTTATGAAATATTAGGTTGAGATATTGAATAGGGAATGGATATGACTGGTGATTAGGAGAGAGGTACAGGCTGGAGATAAAAATTTAGGAGCCATCAGAATATCAATGTTATTAAAAGCCAGGAGACTAGAGATCATGTAGAAAATGAATGTAGATGAGGTCAGAGGCCTTAGCTCTGGGGCATTTCTAAGGTACAGAGGTCAGGAAAATGAGGAATAACTTGCAAAAGACTGAGTGGGTACAGCGAGTGAAGTAGGAGCAGAACCAAGAAAGGATTCTTGGAAGTCAAGTTAAAAAGCATTTTAAAAAGGGAGTCAAGCCTGGCTGGCATGGCTCAGCGGTTGATCATCGACCCATATATGATCCAGGAGATTGAGGTTCAATTCCCAGTCAGGGCGTATGCCCGAGTTTCGGGCTCAACCCCCAGCAGGGGGCATGCAGAAGGCAGCTGATCAATGACTTTCTCTCATCATTAATGTTTCTATCTTTCTGTCCCTCTTCCTTCTTCTCTCTGAAATATATATATATATATATATACACACACACACACACACACACACATAATTTTTTAAGTAAATAAAAAGGGAGTCAAATGTTGCTGCCCAATGTTGCTGAGAGGGAAAGAAGAGGAGCACCCATTGTTTGCAGGCACTGGGTATACGATTAACCAGAATGCCAGGCACATCATAGGTGTTTGTGTACTTTTTGTTGTTGTTGTTAGTCCTCACCTGAGGATATTTTTTCATTGATTTTTAGAGAGAATGGAAGGGAGGGAGGGGGAGAGAGAGAGAAACATTGATGTGACAGAGACACATCGATTGGTTGCCTCCTGCATGTGCTCTGACTGGGGCAGGGGGATGAACCTGCAACCCAGGCACGTGCCCTTGACCGGAATTGAACCTGAGACCCAAAAATCTGCAGGTTGACACTCTAACCACTGAGCCATGCCAGCCAGGGCAATGTTCATGTACTTTTTTTTATATATATATATCTTTATTGATTTCAGAGAGAGTAAGGAAGAGGGAGAGAGAGAGATAGAAACATCAATGATGAGAGAGTCATTGATTGGCTGCCTCTTGCATGCCCCCTGCTGGGGATCGAGCCCACAACTCAGGCATGTGCACTCACCAGGAATCGAACTGAGATCACCTGGATCATAGGTCAATGCTCAACTGCTGAGTCATGCTGGCTGGGCACAATTTACCATCTTAAGTATTTTTAAGTGTACAGCTCAGTAGTGTTTAAAGATATCCACATTGTTCTACAATCAATCTCTAGAACTTTTTCATCTTGCAAAACTCTCTACCCATTAAAAACCACCTCCCCATTTCCTCCTCCCCTAGCTCCTGGCAACCACCATTCTACTTTCTGTTTTTATGAATGTTATCTCTAGATACCTCATATACATGGAAACATACAGTATTTGTCTTTTTGTCACTGGCTTCTTTTTTTTTTTTTAATCCTCACCTGAAGATATTTTTTCCATTGCTCTTCAGAGAGAGTGGAAGAGAGAGAGAGGGGGGGAGAGATGTGAGAGAGACATATCGATTGGTTGCCTCCTGCATGTGTCCCAAATTGGACCAGGGATGGAGCCTGCAACCAAGGTATGTACCCTTGGCCAGAATTGAACCCCAGACCCTTCAGTCCATGGGCCGATGCTCTAACCCCTGAGCCAAATTGGCTGGGGCATGACTGGCTTATTTCAATTAGCAAAATGTCTTCAAGGTTAATCTGTGTTGCAGCATGTGTTGGAATTTCCTTTCTTTTGATTTTTTAAATTGGAATTTCCTTCCTCTTAAAGGCTAGAGAACATTGCTTGTATGTTATACCACATTTATTTTCCTTTTGTTTTGTATTTTTATTTTGTATATATCATATTTTGCTTATCAGTTCACTCACTGATGGACACTTGGATTGCTTCCACCTTTTGGCTACTGTGAATAACGCTGCTATGAACATGGATGTGCAAAATCAATTCTTTTGGATATGTACCCAGAAATGGAATTGCTGGATTATATAGTAATTTTTTAAAATGTTTTTATTGATTTTAGAAAGAGAAGGGAGAAGGATAGAGAGATGGAAACACTGATTGGCTGCCTCCTGCATGCCCCTTACTGGGGATCAATTCCGCAGCCTGGGCATGTGCCCTGATGTCGAATCTAACTAGGTACCTCTTGGTTCATGGGTTGACACTCAAGCACTGAGCCACATCAGCCGGGCAGTAATTCTGTTTTTTAATTTTTGGGGAAAATGCCATATTCTTTTCCTTAGCAGCTGTACCATTTTATATTCCTACCAATAGTTCACAAGGGTTCCAATTTCTCACATCCTCACCAATACTTGTTATTTTCTTATTAGTAGCCATCCTAATGGGTGTGAGACCCAGAGAATTGTCATTCTTGACCTGTATGGCATTTCCCTAGACGTTCCCCCTTACAGGGCTTGTCTTTGACCTGACTCAGAACTCTGTTTTCATAGCAATTTCAAAACAGTTGGTGGTCATTGTTTAACACCACGGTTGCCTGAGGTGGTGATAAGAGTCATAGTAAACAAGAAGTTGACCGATAAAAATGAAAGTAAAACCTAGGGAATGAAATATCCAGAAGGGGCTTTGCAAAGTTCTAAAGCCCTGGCTGGGTAGGGTAGTTGGTTAGAGCATTGTCCTGCTAAGCTAAATTTAAGGGTTCCACCCCATCAGGGCACATTTAAGAAAACTGATGAATGTAAAAACAGGTGGAACAACAAATTGATGTTTCTCTCTCAAATCAATACATAAAAAATTTTAAAAACATGACATATTCCTGGGAATCTGGAAGGACAGATGTAGGTGCATGTGCAAGGTTGTAAGCATGCCCAGGAAAGAACTGAGGAGTTCCTAAGCTCTCACCTCTGTGTGACCTTGAGGCTCTGCAAGCAAGAGCTAAGGCTGAGGCAGAGTCTATCAGGTGGACCAGGCACTCTTGCTATGGCTAGGCATTCTGGACACAGGTAGTATTCAAGAACTTCAGGCGCTGTTTTCAAAGGCAGGCTTAGGAGAAATATTAACTCCAAGAAATCAGAATCTAATGAAAGATCTATTTTAAGTATCATGGTGCTTGGAGGAGATGAAGGGATTGTTCAAAACTGCCAGATTATACCATGTTGCAGGGCAGACACGGGGGACCAGTGCCCTTCCCCAGGGAGATTTGAGCCCTTCTTGAGGGTGTTACCAAGATGAATTTATTTATTTTACTTATAAAATATGTTTTGCCCGGCTGGGCGTGGCTCAGTGGTTGAGCATCGACCTAGGATCCAGGTGATCAGGGTTCAATTCCTGGTCAGGGCACATGCCCGGGTTGCGAGCTCGATCCCCAGTTGAGGGCCTGCAGGAGGCAGCCGATCAATGACTCATCATTGATGTTTCTATCTCTCTCTCTCCCTCTCTCTGAAATAAATATATATTAAAAAAATATATATATATAATGTTTTTATTAATTTCAGAGAGAGGGAGAGGGAGAGATAGAAACATCAATGAGAGAATCATTGATCAGCTGCCTCCTGCATGCCCCCTACTGGGGATGGAGCCCACAACCCGGGCATGTGCCCTGACTGGTCAACGCTCGATCACTGAGTCATGCTGGCCGGGCACCAAGATGGATTTATTATGATTTGGAGAAAGGAGTAGGCTTTCTTGACTGGGCGAATCACATGCAAGCATAGGAAACTGACTACTGGACATGCCAAATCGGGAGCCTCTAGAGTCCCAACTCTTTCTCCCAGGATTAAAAATACAACCAAGCCTGGAATTCCAGGGATAGTGTGTGCATTCACAATGAAGACCTGGAGGAACTGGGAGTAGGGGTTTGTTCCTGCTGTCTGCCTTAACAAGTCTATTTGGCAAATCTCAAAAATGGAGTTCTGGAATTAATTAGGGATGACAAAAAAGTAAATCAGTCTGTGCAAGTGCACTTCATGTTGGGGTTAGTAAATATTGGAAGGTTTTGTAATCATTTCTTACCTTAGGAGAACATGGCCATTGATCTGGCCAGCTCATTTTGGCTCTAAACAGCAGTCTGCCACTGCTTGGTGGTAGGGACAGCACCCTACCTTTACTATCCTGCTTAAGGGGTGTTTAAATTCTTTAGCACTGTGCTACATTATACCAGTGGCCTAGATCTAACTCAAATTCTACTTATTACATCAATGACTTAGTGACTGGGATGATTTACAAACAATTGTGCCACCCTGGGCAGGTAGGTCAGTTGGTTAGAGCATTGTCCCTATATACTAAGGTTGTGGGTTTGATCCCTGGTCAGAGCACTTACAAGCAACCAATGAATGCATAAATAAGTGGAAAAACAAATTGATGTTTCTAAAATCAATAAAATTTTTTTAAAAAGAAAAAACCCCAATTGTGCCTAAACTCTGACTTCCCTTGTTGATTTTTTAAAATTTATCTTTATTGTTGAAAGTATTACAGATGTCCCCCCTCACCATCAACTCCCTCCTCCCCATTCCCACCCACTCCCCAGGCCTTCAACACACTATTTGCACTATTGTGTCCATGGGTTATGCATATATGCACATATGTCCTTTGGTTAATCTCTTCCTCCCTCCTTCCATCTGAGACTCATCAGTCTTCCCTCATTGATTTTGTATCTCAGACCATTAAATAGAAAAGTTTGAGGATTTTTTTGACAGTAACCTTTTTGAGAATATAGTTACCTGGAGCAATCAGAGAAATTCTACCTGAAACAGACAAAAGTGTTTTCTTCAAAAAAATTTTATTTATTTAATTTTTTAGAGAGAGGAAGGGAGAAATATCGATTTGTTGTTTCACTTATATACGCCTTCATTGGTTGATTCTTGTATGTGCCCTGACCTGGGATGGAACCCACAACCTTGGCGTATGGGGATGATGCTCTAACTGAGCTACCTGGCCAGGGCAAACGTTTTTTTTTTTTAAGCCAAAGTTTTGGGACTAAAACGGGGCCCACAAAATTAACTGGCTCCTCTGGAAAGTAGTACTAACACATCCCATTCATGGGTAGATGCTTTCCTTCCTCCTGACTCCCATCACCGGGCTCAATATGCTCTGGACCAAGACTAGAGGCAGAACCACTGCTAGGATTCTTGCTCAGGAAATTGTCCAGACATGTGGTGTTCCAGACTCCATAGTATCTTCTTAGGGGACAGCTTTCATAGCTTCTGTGTTCTGAGAGTGAGCTCGTGAGTGAATGGATCCTTTAAATTATCTGGCAGCCCAAGCAGGGTGGTGGGATTGAAAAATGAAATGGTTCCTACCTCAGCGCAGCTCCCACTTCCTCACAGCTCAGCATACCATTTATGAGCTCTTCATTTTACTAAGTATTTGAAATGGTTTTTATTTTATACTAACTGCTGGTAAATACTAGGTTTGTTTCCAGCCTCCCTTCTGGTCTATCCATTTCGTGCCCTGTCCCTGTCCCTGTCCCAGGGCTGCAATGCAAGTGCAGAACAGAATAGTAACCTCCCCACCTTCACAAAGGTGGGCTTTTCACACTGTATAGTGGTAACTGCATGGAGAAGGGAATGGGTCCATGCATCAGTCTTCGTCTGAGTCAGTGGGGCCCATGTACTCGCAAACAGCATCATAGTGAAGTTCCACCAGTCGATTCTCTCTCCGCAGCTGAACCACAGCCTGGCTCTGCTCTCTGTTCCAGCCCAGCAGATGGCCCACCTAGAGTAGGGACAGTTGAAGTCAGCTAGGCCAACCCAGACCCTGGGACATCCCTTGCATGCTCCCAGCCCCCTTCCCAAATCTGGGACTCACCCTTCCAGCCTGTGGCCCCAGCACCACCATCACCCGTTTGCCCTGGACCTTGGGGATGAGAGTCTCCAGCATGTCTTCCCTGATGCCTGCAGAGAAGGAAAGGGAAGTGAGGTCTGTAGCCAGGGGCCAGCCCAGCCAGGGTTCTGTCAGAAGGGTATTTCCTGTATTTCCTGGAGCCACTCTGTACCCTGTTGACAGACGGGAGTCCCACCACACCCATTTCGCAGATGAGGAAACCTAAGGAGCACTTCCTAGCAATAGCTATACTAAAGGGAGCATTTATATATGATGATGATGGGTGGTGTGATAACAGACACTGCTTATTGTAAAGACGTTTAAGCCTTACCATGCATTGGGAGCTCAGTACACACCCTTATTAGGCATCAGTCACAATAGGAAGAAACAGGTCATTTCCATGCTAATTTTGCAGATGTGGAAAGTGGTGCTCAGATTTAAGTGTCTAATGTTGTGTTAGGGGATGCTGGGCCTTGTAAAAAACCTTAATGCTGCCCAACCTCCCAGCTTTTGCCTGGGCAGCCTCTTGGCCTGAGACAGCCTTCTTACCAGCTTCCAGGATGATAATGACCTAGTGGCCATCCCTCACACTCACCTTCCAGGACTTGGCCTTCATCTGTCCGACATACACAAGTATCTGGGCTGAGGACATCTTCGATCATCATCTGGAGAGAGGGTCAGAGGAATGAGAATGTTAGAGAGTGAAGGGAACCCCGTCCCTGGGGGAGGAAGGAGACCTAGGCTGTGGGGTTCCTACCTTGGTGTTATAATACTGCCCACCCTTGTACAGTTTGTCCACAAACCGCACACGCAGGTCCCGGTGCAACCAGTGCTGACTCCTGGAGGCTGCTTTCTCACTCTTGGATGTAGGCTCGTCGTGTCTGTGGAGACAAGGCAGACGCCAGGCTTAGTCAGATGTGCGTTTCGGTAGCCCCATCTTTGCCAATGCTGTAAAACCCACCCACAGTACCGTTTCTAGTTCCTTCTATGCATCTGCCTTGCCCTAGAAGCTTTCTCTGACTGCTGGAGCCTCCCTATACCCTTATCTTCCTCCATCATCCCAGATGCCCAGGGCCCCACCGGTCTGGAAGGCGTTTCCGCTTCTTCTCTTCTACTCCCCGCTGGGTGGGAAGGTCCTGCTCCTGGAAGGCCTTCCTTGATGAGGATGTTCCATTCCGTTTCCCTAAGGAAGTTTTGTTCTCCTGGCCTGTTCAAGGGGGTGTGGGGAGAACCAGGAAAGATCTTCAATATCTTACTCTCTTTCCTCCCAGGCCACACCTCAGCCTCAGGACACCCATCCACCAAAGTGTCTCCTCTTACCATCGTGCCTTTGCCTGGACTATTAGAATGCTCTCCCCTTCCTCTCAACTGTCTCAGCCTCTTTCAGAAAGCCTTCCTCAACCACCACAGCCTGTGCTGACAGTGCCTACCTGAGTCAACTGCCTAGTGTGGGCTAGGAGTCCTGGAGAGCTCTGTTGGCACCCATCTCCCACTTGACAAACTGTCACATTCTACTGACATACCTAAAATGCCTTCCTTCCCAGTTATGCCTTAGTCCTAGCTGTTTTCACTCTCTAGCAAAAGGGGGGTTCATCACCCTAAACAGACAAAGAGCTCCTGAGGGTAGAAAATGATTTTCACACCTGTTTCTTCTGCTTCAGAAAGAGGCTAAAGACTCAGGGTTACTAGATCAACCTTTCTTTAATCAAACTGAACAAACTACTATCTCCATTCTCACCACTGCCCCTCCCCTCTGTAGATCTAACACCTCCCCCTTCCTGCCCGAGACAGGCCTTATCATTCCCAGGAATGCTTCTCCAACTCCCCCAGCTAGGTAAGAGGCTCACTCACTGGGATTCAAGGAGTTCTTGTCAAATTCCTGCTGGGAGACAGGCCGTAGGCAGTACTCACTAACAGTCACCATGCGGCTCCCCATAGCCAAACGAACCATGGCCCGAACATTGTCAGGATCGAGGCCTTCCACCTAAAGTGTTGGGAGGAAGAAGTTAGGCAAAGGTTGAGTGGACTCGACCCACATTTCTAGGAACAAGCTGTCTACCCTTACCTCTAATTGGCCTGACCCCTGTGTCTCCCCCAGTAGACTGTGACCCCTGAGAGTGGGGACCAGGCTTGGTCCTTGTGTCTCTCCCAGCTGACTTTGACCCTGAAGTCTGGGACTTCTACTGGCTCCTCTGTCTTCCCTACCAGACTGTGTCCCCTGCGGGCTGGGACTAGTCCTAGTCCCTGTGTGGCCCCCACCAGACTGTGGGGTTTGAACATATTTTAAGCATTTAATCCTTAGGCACTTGTGGTATATGGCATTCTCTCCCCTTTAGTTAGAAACTGAGGCTCAGAAAGGCCCAGTAAGTGGTCCTGAGTTACCAAATAAGGCAATGAGCCGGGAAGGCCTAAAAGACAAGGACTTCCAGCCTTTCTACCCCAAACTCAATTCTTCTTCGTTCTGACCCTCACATCAATCTTTTTTGCTGCTTGTCTTGGTTCCTTACCTTCCCATACAGACCTCGGTAAGGGCCAGAAAGAATCACCACAGCCCCTCCAGGTACCAGTCCTTGAGGCTTGTCTTCCTTATCCTTCTCACGCTCCTCACCTGGCCTTGGCAAGCGGTGGGGGCCAGTGGGGGCAAGGGCCTGGACCTCAGCTAGGTTGGCGCCCAGTCCTAACCCTTTAGGTCTCAGTGAGTTGACACGGGGCTTCACCACTCTGTAGGGAGCACAAAATATGGGCTTCTTGGGGGATATAATGGTCTTCAGTGCAACTCCTACCCAAATCCCACCCTTTCAAAATGTTCAAGAGTATATGTCTTCCTCATCTCAGAAATGGCAATTTCATTTGATTCAACCTAATAGCATGCTATATGTGCCATCTATTACATAGTATCCATAGTATAACCAAATACACTAATATTTCTACAGGGGAAATCATACAAGTATTCACATCAAGCAGGAGAAACACACTATGAAACACAATGTCAATTCAGGTCACATTTGGCTGCCAAAGGGTTTATGAAAAAAGTGGTTTCAGAATTCTTTGGAGTTTAGAACTGTGAAGAAGGGATTATAAGTCTGTGTGATAATAGCAAATGTCTAGTCTATGTTTATTTGGGGCCAGCACCTACTGAGGTATTCCTACTGAGGAATACTTACATTAAGTGATGTATAATATCACTTAATTCTCACAATAGACTTGGGAAGTCAATGCTGTTATTATTCCCATTTTTCAGATAAGGAAGATGATGCCCAGAGAGGCAAGCTTTCCATAAATGGGATCTAATTATGGAGTTTCAAAGGGCAAATAGGAGTTTGAAACAGTAGTGGCAGATACTGAATTGGTTAGGGTGGTAATGTGCTCTTCCCATGCCCAGATGGTCCTGGGTGGGCGATAACCGCAGGGGTCTTGTTCACTGCCCTGTCTGTTGTCCCCATGGTCCTATACCAGAACTCACTGATTGAAGGTGCGGCCGATGCCCTGGCCAGGTTTCCAGCCCATGCCCCGCAACATGGCCAGCCCGTAGGCCTCCACAGGGACTGCCTCGTAATCGGCCTCCTTGGGCACCTATGGGTTCAGGAGGAGGAAGGGCAGTTAGGCTTTGCTTATGGTAGCAGGCCCTCTGAAGTGCATTTGCTATCACCTACTGGGTGACCCTCAATGCTTCTTTTCCAGTCAGCTTAAGGATAACTTTTGATTTCCTCTTGCCATCCCTTACTTTACTCCTCCTCTTCAGTCCTTCAACAAATATTTACAAAGTACCTATTGAGTGCCAGGATAAAGCAGTGAACAAAACACAAAAACTCCTGACCTTGCAGGGTTTATGTTCTAATGGTAGGAGTCAGAAGTAAAATACATAAGACATGATATGTCAGGTGGTGATAAGATCTATGAAGGAAAATAAAGCAGGTTAAGGAGATGAGAAAGATGAAGAAGGGAGTGTCACTGAGTTAATATTTTGAGCAGAGACCAGAAGGAAATAACAGGGCACCATGAAGATATAAGAAGGAAGGGTGTTGCAAGCAGAGAGAACAGTAAACAGCAAAGGCCCTGAGGCTGTGTGAAAAGCATCATGAAAGTCAACCTAACTGAAACAGAGATGTGGAAGCAGAGAGAGGTGGTAAGAAATTAATTAAAAGAGCTAGGCAGGAGTCACAAGAGGGTGGCAGCCCCAAGGGGGACAGCTAGTAAGTAATTGTAATAGTTCAGATGAGAGATGCTAGTGGTTCAGACCAGCATGCTAGTAGTGGTGATGAGGTGAAGTGGTCAGATTCTAAATGTATTTTGAAAAGGGAGATGATAGACCCTAGCTGGTTTGTCTCAGTGGTTAGAGCATCAACCCATGGACTGAAGGGTCCCAGGTTCGATTCCAGCCAAGGGCACATACCTTGGTTGCAGGCTCGATCCCTGGCCCCAGTTGGGGTGTGTGCGCGAGGCAAACAATGTGTCTCTCTCACATCAATGTTTCTCTCTCTCTCCCTCTCTTCCACTCCCTCTGAAAAGAAATGGAAAAAATATCCTTGAATGAGGATTAAAAAGAAAAGAAAAGGGAGACAGGATTCTGCTGACAGATTGTATATGGAGCATGAAATGGAGGGGAGTCAAAGGTGATGATATGGTTTTTAGGCTGAGTGAGAAGAAGGATGGATGGAACTCTGTTCAAGTGAGATGTGGAAGGCTGAGAGAGGAGGGAAAACAAGAGAAATGAGGCCAAAGCTAGAACAGGATGGAGAGCGAAGTGAAAGCCTTTTTTTCTTTTTATAATGAAAGAAACCAGAGAACATCTGAAGGCTGATGAGAAGAGTTCAGTCAAAAGAGATGGTGGTCTGGGGCTGTAAGAAAACTAGGCCCTAAAAAAGCACTGCAGCCCTGGTGGAGTAGCTCAGTTGGTTAGACTGTCGTCCAGTTATGCCAAGGTTGTGGGTTTGATCCCCAGTCAGGACATATACAAGAATCAACCGATGAATGCATAAATAAGTGAAATAACAACACAATGTTTCTCCTTTTCTCTTTCTCTCTCCCTTCCTCTCTCTCTAAAATCAATAAATAAAAATTTAAAAACAAAAAAGCCAAAGAAGCACTGCAAAAAAAATTGTGAATGAAGAGGTAAAAAGTGGGTCCATGGGTATGAAAGACATAGTTGGTTACTTCTGTAAGCACAACCCTTGTCTCTCATGGTCTCACCTCCCATAACCACTCCCTCAATTCTTTATACTCACTCCAGACACACAAGTTGCCTCACTGTCGGACACATACCACATCAATTTCCTGCTATCATGCCACTGTCTGGGTTGTTGCTGTCATTAGGAGTACTCACACTGCTCTTCCCTTTCTCACTAAACCCTACCTGTCCTTCCAAGTCTCACTCCTACCACTCTGGTCTCAGTCTCCATCATCTTTAGCCTGGACTATTGGTCTCCTTGCTCCCATCTCTACTTACTAGTCTGTTCTGCTCACAGGATCCAGGGAAATCCTGTCAAATCATGTCTTGTCCCTTCTCTGCTCAGAGCCCTCTCATGGTTCTCATTCAGAATAAATCCAAAGTCTTCACCATGACCCACAAGGGACTGCCTGGTTTAGCTCCCATTTCTGACCTCATCTACTACCCCTCCCCTTCACTCATTCCAGTCCAGTTACATCAGTCTCTTTGGTGTTCCTCAAACACTGCAAGGGATGGTAGGAGAAAGGGATAGGCAGCAGGCCTCTAGTACACACACAGACTTCCCCTGCTCTGTGCAGGAAGGCAAGCCTGGCAGATAGGGAAAAGAGAGGCTGGGGCAGGAGGGGTGGAGGGGCCAGCTCACTGTCTCAGCCCGGGGTTCGCTGCCTGCCCCTTCCTCGTTGGGGGTGCATCTTTTCTGGATCATGGGGATAGCGAGCGTGGGATCGACACCCGCATTTTCTCTTTCCTCCAGGGACTTCTTGGATTCTAAGGAAGAATGGGAGGGAGCAATGAGGTCCCACCATACCGTTCCACTTTCCTACCATTCTTCCTTCACTGGGGCAAGGCAAAGGGGGATCACTCACCCTCAATGAGCTCCTTCACAGCCTGGGACAGCATCCCATCCCCAATGGCCTCAATATCTGTGTTTGGGCCAGGGGCCTGGACTGGCAGCTGTCTTCGAGGGTCATTCTGGATCAAAGGGATGACGAGTTCCTTGGGGGCTTCTGAGGGATTCACACTGATGTGGACACGGAGGGATGAAGTTGGGAGAGTAGCATGGTCAGTGGGTGCTGAGCCACACCCCTTCATTCAGAGAAAACACAAGAGCCAAACTCACCCCCAGTCCCATGGACCACTCTCTCTGTTCTGCCTACTTATCCAATTATATCTCTGATGGTGCCTTCTTTGGATTCTTTCCTCCACCCCCAACTGATTCCTTCGAGGAATCAGTCCTCAGTCCCTGGCTTCCACAATGACCAACAAATCATCATCTTCAGTCCAGACTCTCTCTGGAGCTCCAAGCTCCACACCCGCCTCCCGAAGGCTGATTCTCTTCTGGAAGTCCCTCCCTCAGACTCTCTCCTTTCCGAATTAAGCCGATTATGGCCTCCCCCAACCTCAATCTGCCGCTCCATCCCGTTCCCCATATTGGAGAAGCCGATTCAGTTGAGACACTAGGGGTTCTGTCATTCTCCCCTCCTTTCCTTCTTTCATAACCCACACACCTCAGGGTTCCCAAATCCTAAAGACACTCCCTCTCAGGATGTATTCTCGCTTGTGAATCCCCACCGCCATCAGGCTCAATTTCTCCTGTCTACAAACTCCCGCCTTCTCGCCTCCACGAATTTCCTCATTCAGTACTCAGGCTTTCCAGGCCACTGTCACTAAGATAACTCACATGCACCCTCCCGCTTGCGCTCACCGCACCGATTTCTGAGAGATGAAAGACCCAGAGCTTCACCTCTGCAACTTCCTCCCTTCCACGGATTTCAAGAAATCCTTCTCTTCCGGAGGGCCACCCGGGTCGTCTCCCTGGTCGGCCAGCCGTCTTCGGGCGGCCCTACGACTGAAACTGAACGAAATTGGGGCAGCAGAGGGTCCCGCCGGCCGAGAAACACTTTCCTCGGCGTCCGCCATCTTGCCCCTCTTCCCAGGCCGGTGCGCTGCTTGCTGGGAAGTTTAGTTTGGGCTCAGCTTGCCCGGGGCCAGAGGATGAGCCCTAGAACTACCTTTCCCATAAAATACTGCGGCATTGACAGGCGTAGTCGCGTAAGGGGCCGTGGGAAGCTCTTTCACTTCAGCGAAGCGCCTAGCGCCTAGCATACAGAGAAATGTAATTCATCAGGAAGGTAGACGTGGTAAGAGGTGGCCTGATTCTTTTTTTTTTTTTTAATTTTAATTTTTAATATATCTTTATTGATTTCAGAGAGAGGAAGGGAGAGGGAGAGGGAGAGGAAGAGAGAAACATTAAGGATGAGAGAGTCGTCTTTGATCGGCTGCCTCCCGCACGCCCCCGACTTGGGGTGGAGCCCGCGACACCGGTATGTACCCCGACCTGCAATCGAACCGCCACCTCCTGGATCCTAGGTAAAATTTACCTTTATTGTTGAAAGAATTACAGATGTCTCCTTTTCTTCCTCACTGATCCCTTCTACCCCCCACCCCCGCCCCAGGCCTTCGCCAAACTATTACAGGTATTCATTTCTTCGTGTAGGTATTTGACAAGTATTTATTGATCGCCTGCTGTGTGCACGTTACTGTGCCCTACTGGTGTGGGAAGTATAGGTAAGATAAAGAAAAAATCTGGCCGGGCGGCGTGGCTCAGAGGTTGAGCATCGACCTAGGAACGCGGTTCAATTCCCGGTCAGGGCAAATGCCCAGGTTGCGGACTCGATCCCCAGCTGGAGGAGTGCAAGAGGCAGCCGATCAATCACTCTCTCATCATTAATGTTTTTCTCTCTTTCTTTCCCTCTCCCTCTCCCTTCTTCTCTCTGAAATCAATAAAGATATATTTTTTTTAAAAAATCTGTGAATGCCAGTTGTGTAACATAATAAATAATGGACATGTAAATAATGCAAGATTTAACACTCGACAAGCTCTGGATTCAAATATAAATAAAATAGACCTCTTCTTCCTCCTCTTGAGACGCTCGTAGACCAGTGGGGAACAACGACACGCGGGGTACTAGGGGCGCTGGCCCAGTGTGGCCCCCGCCCTGCGTACCAGCGCAGCCATGTCGGCCGCAGCTCTGGCCGCCAGGGGGCGCGCGTCCAGCCGCGCCAGGAGTTGCCCCGCCTTGCGGCCCCCAGGCTGCGGAGCTCCTCGGCCTGAGAGGGAGGGGGCGGGGAAAACAGGTCAGTGCAGACCCCGAGCCTCCGAGAACCCCCACACTCCCCGACGTCCGAGGACCTAGAATGCCCCTCAGAACCACTCTCGCGATAGTTCCGGAGGTAGCTGACTGTCTCTCTCATCTCCCGCGAGCCCCAGCCATACGAGCATGGACCCCCACCGGCCTCCACGATATCCCTGGAGACAACTACTTGACCGCAATATTCCTGGACACTCCGAAGACCCTGTGATTATCTCTGGAACTCTCCAACTGCCTCATTCATCACCCCCGATTCCAAACTCTTACTCCCACAATATCGAGAGGGACCCCGATTTCCCCAGATGTCCCAAGAGAACACGGACTGCCCTCCGTGGCCCCGGGACTCCCGACTCATCCTCCAGATAACCTAGGCAATCCTCGAAGCCCACGCCGTAGCCCCAGATTGCCCCTTCACTTATCCCCAGAGGCTCCCGCCTAAGCCCCCGCAATTCACCATAGACCCTGAGTGGCTAGGTGTCCCCAGTGACCCGGACAGATCCCTCCGGCCCATCTCCCCGGAGACTCCTGAGAGCCCCCGGAGCTGGTGCGCAGCCCCGTGGCGCGGGTGCGGATGCAGGCGTGGGTAGGGGGCCTGGAGCTCAGTCCCGGTCGCTGCGCCCCTGCCTGCCGCCGCCGCCCGGTACCAGGCTGACTTGTTTACCACCTGTCTGAAGGGAACCGGAAGGAGCAGACAGGCGGGGCGAGGTGTGGTGAAGACGTGCCCACCCCACCCCCACCCAGTACCTCCTCTGCTCCCCCTAGGGTCCGTGGTGCCCCCCGCGCGTGGCTCCATGACCCAGAGTCGCCCGGGTGGACGCACAGCCGCCAGCGACGCGTTTTGAGCGCCCGCGCGCACTCACCTGGCTGCCCGCCCAGCCTGGACGCTGTGAGGCCGGCCTGTTCCGTGCCTGGCGCCCCAGCCCTCTCGGTGACCTACCTGGCGGCCAGCAAGGAGGCCTGGCTGTGGGCACCAGCGTTTGGCCTCTCTCTACCTCCGGAGTGCGTCTGTTATTCCTGACCCTCTGCTGGGCTCCTCCTTTCACCCAGGGGACGTTGTTATTCCACGTGTGAGAAGGGGAAGTGGAGGTCCAGAGAAGTTAAGGACCCTGCCAGAGCCCTGACGCCTAAAGGCAGGATGCAGAACTGGAGCCCAAGTTACATGGGAATTCTGCAACCTCCAACATTGCTTTGCACATAGTAGGCACTCAGTAAATTTGCAGTGAATATCTGCCAATCCCGACTGGAGAACTGGTGGGCTGGGGAGGGGCTGCCCTTGGAACCTTTGGGGCCATGTGAGAGCTTAGTGCCCTGAGCCCGATAGGGTTGAAGGGCAGGCCAGTTGGAGAGTGGAGAGGTGACAGGGTCCTGGACTTGAGGATGTTTTGTTTGTTTGTTTTAAATATATCTTTATTGATTTCAGAGAGAGGAAAGGAGAGGGAGAGAGAGACAAAAACATCAATGATGAGAGAGTCATTGATTGAGCCCACACCCGGGCATGGAACCCTGATCGCCTGGATCCTAGGTCGATGCTCAACCACTGAGCCACGGCCTAGCGGGGCTGGACTTGAGAATGTTTCGAAAGCACCTGGGTGTGTCCCCCCATTGGAGGGACACCAGCCAATGATAGGGGAGAAATGAGGCTCTTCCTGGGTTTGAAAAAGTGGGGGGTGTCTGGGGACATAGGCCCCAGAGGGGGAGCACTTGGGCACAGTGCTACTGTAGTGGAAAGAGGAATGGGGAACAATGAGAGACAGTGTGTGACTACCACTTTTTGGAGGAAGAAACTGAGGGCTGGACGGGCTCAGGCACCTGCCCAGGACCCAGCAGCCAGGTGACAACAGTACCCATCTCAGGCAGCTTATCCCCAACACTCACTTGATCTGTGACTGTTTCACTATGGGCTGTGGATGCAATATGTCCAGACGTCCATTCTGGCTGGCTTGGCATCCTCTCTCATCCATCTTTCTGAGACACACCTTTCTGAGTCTCCTTGCAGGTCATAGGTGAAAAGGGCTGAATGGTCTCTGCTTTCATTCCTCCTGCAGTCCCCTGCCTCTCCCACCTCTGACCTGACCTTGTCTGAGGGGGGACACACTGGACCTCCTTCACTGCTCCACCCCATTCTCAAGATTTCAAGCACTGCAGATGAAGAGGGCAGCTTCCATTCCTGGGCTGGGGGTTTCCTGAACTGGTGGATGGAGTAGGGAGGTTCTTACAGACTGGGGAACAGGAGATTCAGGCTTTGTAGATCCCTGAACGGGATGGACTTGCAGACTGTGACATTATTGAAAGGCCAGAATTGTGGATGTGAAGGGAGGCTGCCAAACACTAGGAGGCCTCCATACTTCAGAAATGGGGCAGGGAGCTTGCCAACTGGATGGGTGCTCAGGGGCCTGCAAATGAGGAATTTCTTCCAGATTGGGAGATGCTTAGTCCTGGGGGATTTTGTGAAGGAATGGGGAATCCAAGGACAGCCTCAGGGATGAATTGTAGGGGCAGGGGCCCTAGGGATGGGTGGGTGTTCTCAGAGAGCCATGCCAGCAGGGCTGCAATTCTGGGAACAGTAACAAGGATTGAGGTTGAGGGAGCGGTGCTCAGGTCACCGAGAATGCTGGCAGGGTTGGATCCAGACTGAAGGCAGAGCGAGGCCAAGCGCTGGTGCCCACAGCCAGGCCTCCTTGCTGGCCGCCAGGTAGGTCACCGAGAGGGCTGGGGCGCCAGGCACGGAACAGGCCGGCCTCACAGCGTCCAGGCTGGGCGGGCAGCCAGGTGAGTGCGCGCGGGCGCTCAAAACGCGTCGCTGGCGGCTGTGCGTCCACCCGGGCGACTCTGGGTCATGGAGCCACGCGCGGGGGGCACCACGGACCCTAGGGGGAGCAGAGGAGGTACTGGGTGGGGGTGGGGTGGGCACGTCTTCACCACACCTCGCCCCGCCTGTCTGCTCCTTCCGGTTCCCTTCAGACAGGTGGTAAACAAGTCAGCCTGGTACCGGGCGGCGGCGGCAGGCAGGGGCGCAGCGACCGGGACTGAGCTCCAGGCCCCCTACCCACGCCTGCATCCGCACCCGCGCCACGGGGCTGCGCACCAGCTCCGGGGGCTCTCAGGAGTCTCCGGGGAGATGGGCCGGAGGGATCTGTCCGGGTCACTGGGGACACCTAGCCACTCAGGGTCTATGGTGAATTGCGGGGGCTTAGGCGGGAGCCTCTGGGGATAAGTGAAGGGGCAATCTGGGGCTACGGCGTGGGCTTCGAGGATTGCCTAGGTTATCTGGAGGATGAGTCGGGAGTCCCGGGGCCACGGAGGGCAGTCCGTGTTCTCTTGGGACATCTGGGGAAATCGGGGTCCCTCTCGATATTGTGGGAGTAAGAGTTTGGAATCGGGGGTGATGAATGAGGCAGTTGGAGAGTTCCAGAGATAATCACAGGGTCTTCGGAGTGTCCAGGAATATTGCGGTCAAGTAGTTGTCTCCAGGGATATCGTGGAGGCCGGTGGGGGTCCATGCTCGTATGGCTGGGGCTCGCGGGAGATGAGAGAGACAGTCAGCTACCTCCGGAACTATCGCGAGAGTGGTTCTGAGGTGCATTCTAGGTCCTCGGACGTCGGGGAGTGTGGGGGTTCTCGGAGGCTCGGGGTCTGCACTGACCTGTTTTCCCCGCCCCCTCCCTCTCAGGCCGAGGAGCTCCGCAGCCTGGGGGCCGCAAGGCGGGGCAACTCCTGGCGCGGCTGGACGCGCGCCCCCTGGCGGCCAGAGCTGCGGCCGACATGGCTGCGCTGGTACGCAGGGCGGGGGCCACACTGGGCCTGCGCCACAAAGAAGGTGGGTGTCGGAGGCGGGGCCTCTCCGGGAGGGGCAGGGGCGAACTGCAGCTGAGTTCTGAGGTGGCGGGTGTGAGTTAGGAGGACCGGGCTTGGAGGGAAATTGGAGGGGGCTGGGCCTTGGAGTTAACTTAGCATATTCCTCTAGGAGGTGACACTGAGAGGGTTATTGCAGTAGGCGAGTGTTGTAGGATTAGTTGAGGGTACGAGGATGGATGGTTTGCCTGTCAGGGAGGCTTTGAATGTCATTCCTGAGGAAGCAGGGCCTGGAGAATGTTGACAGCGGGCACTTTGTTAAGGGAGGGCCTGGAATGCTGGTGTAGAAGGTGGAGCCTATAAATGCATTGTGGGGGTCTGGAAATGTCAGGATTGGTTGAGATTTATAGGCTATTAGAGGGTGAAGCCTGGAATGTTTGGGAGTCAAATCCTGGGATTGCACCCTCCAAGGTGGACCTATGGTTTATTTGAGGTACAATGACTGCATGTAATTAGAGAGAGGTAGAAAGGTATGGAAGATCATTCAAATAGCCAATCCCAGGATTATTATTTAAGAAGTTGGGATCAGGACAGTTATTTGAGTGTGTGGAGATTAAATGAGTGGGCGATTCTGCCTGTGCAGTCTAGAAGCAAGTCAATGAGATGAGGCTAGAATGGCAAGTCACGGGGCAGGACCTAGGTAGTTTACATGGAGTTCAACCTGGGATTCCCTCTTTCATCTCCCAGCCATTAGTGAGATGGATTCTGCGGACATAGAGGTCACTGACAGTCGCCTGCCTAATCCCACTTTTGTGGAACACCGGCTCCAGGTACCACCTAATCCTCCTAATCGAGGCCACCTGCCTCTGCCTTGAGACTGACAATGTACGTACACTTGTGTCCTTACTCCAGCATCATCAGCCAGTGACCTTGGGTACATGTACCGCGCCACCCCAAGTGACTCAGGTTAAGGCACGTTGTGTTTCGAAGCCACCCCAGGCCTCTGGTCGTTTCTCTGTGGAGCTGGTTCGAGGTTCTGCAGGCTTTGGCCTCACACTAAGTGGAGGCCGAGATGCAGCCAGGGATGCTCCACTGGCAGTACGAGGGCTGCTGAAGGATGGGCCAGCACAGCAGTGCGGTCGCTTGCAGGTGAGCCCCGACCTCATCCTTTGCCAGGGTGCTCTCCATCTGCCCTTCCTACAGCATCTTTCACCTTGTACTGTTACAGGCTGGTGACCTTGTGCTTCAAGTCAATGGAGAGCCAACTCAGGGTCTCACCCATGCCCAGGTCGTGCAGCGGATTCGCACAGGAGGCCCTCGGCTCCACCTCCTGCTGAGCAGACCTCTTGAGACCCACCCCAGCAAGCCTGAGAGAGGGGGAGGACCCCAGAAAGGAGATGGTGGGTTTTCCAGGGGAGAGGGGCCTAGGATCTGTAAGGAGAGGGTGGAAGAGTAGAGAGGCTGGGGTCCTGGATGAGAAGGATTTGGTGGTCTCAGTGGGGAGGGTTTGATGTCTATGAGGGGGTCATTGAATTCTTATAAGTGGGGGGTGGGTAAGGGAGGGACCCAGTGGATTTCAGAGGGAAGGGCTTTGGAGTACTGGGAAGGGGAAGGAAGGAAGGGGTCTGGGGTAAAAGCAGATGTTCAGAAGGGTCATTGACCTTGGAGGGGAAGACTGAGTGAGGTTAGAGGGGAGGGAAGGGGATGGAGATGCAGAGGATAGGGGTTCTAGTTCCTAAAGACAAGGGTTGATAAGGGAAAGGGTTGGGAGTAGAGAGAGGTGTTGTGCAGTGGGAGAGTTTGGGGACTTAGATAGGAGGGGTTTGGCATCAGGAGGCTAAGGGTTTGATTTCCTTTGGGGGTTGTGGGAAATAATTTCTGAAGGGCGTGTTCTGGATCCAGGAGGGGCGAGGTCTCTGGAAAGGAGGTGCTGGGTGTCCTGAGGGGTAGTGTCTGTTCCTGAAGGACATGTCCAGGCCTTGATGGAAGGTTTTTATAAGGGGCGGGGTCTCTGTCTTCCTCAGCACTTGGAGTCTTCTGGCCACCCTTGGCCAGGGGGCCCAGCTCTCTGTACCCCACCCTGTCAGGCAATCTAATCTGCATTCCTACCATCCTTAGATCGCAGCCCAGATCCTGAGGGATCAGAGGTGACGAGACCTCGTAGCGCCAGCGCTTCCCCACTTCAGCACCCTCAATCCCATACGACGCCCAAGACCCGGGACAGCCCAGAGCCTAGCCCAGAGGGGGCAGCAGACGGCCTTGCGGTTCCTCCTCCTGAGCGCCGCACGGAAGATCCGGACGACCGATCCCTGGGTTCCCCGGGACCCTGGCTGGTGCCGAGCGAGGAACGGCTCTCGCAGGCCCTAGGTGTCCCGGGGGCCACGCAGCTCGCCCTGGAGATGGCAGCTGGAAGGCGGAGGCACTGAGCGTCAAGTGACGGCTAGGTGCTTACTTGGTACCGCCCCACCTGGATCTGACGTACTCCGTCAGCCAGCGCACTAGCATCGCAAGCAAAACTACCACTTGGCCTTGTCCCCCCTCTTGATGTTCATTCGACCAGCCCGCGTTCCCCTTGTAGTGTCAGTGGTACCGCCCTCCCTGACCTGCCAGCCGGCGCTTCTTGTTTCAGGCGGGGAAGGTAATAAATCAGTCTGATCCGTCTTGACTTGCCAGGTGCTCTAGGCCGGGTGGGGCTCAACCAAGTCCACCCGGTAAAGGAGGAGGAGGGTCAATCCGGTTTTGAGAAGGGCCTCTTCTTGCAACCACTGACAAGTACTGTTTCTTTGCTTTCTGCACGTCTTCAGTCCGGCTTGCTTTCTCTCCACTCAATTTCTCTTTGCCAACTCCTGCTTCTCAACCCATTCATTAATTTCACTTTTTTGGAGGGGTTCAAGGCCCAGATAACTATTGCGCCTGGCGTGGGGAATGCAGAAGTGGGCCTGTTGTGGCGAGAGTACACCAGTATACCCACCGCCCTGGCCCTGAATCATCCAGACTCTCGGCGGCCTGCCGGATAGCAGGGCTAGAAGCCCGGTGGCTTCCTTCGCCAGGAGCCTGCGGTCTTTCACTTCCGGACTGACACACTCAGGGCAAGGGCTGGGGCCCTGGGGCCCCTTTGGGGCGGAGCAGGGAAGGTGTGAGTCAGCGGGTCTGGCTAAAAAAAGCTGTTAGAACCTTTGGGCTGCACCCCCCTCTTCCATAGATGGTGACGAACTGCAGCAGGGCTTGTGTGCACACGCCACACGCTGGGCGTTCCCGGTCCTGGGAGAGGCCAGAGTTTCCTCCATCCTGGGAATGGAGCCCTAAAGACCAGGCTTATATGACCATCTGGACTCCAAACTGGGTAGCTCTGAAGCCGGGGCTGGTTGAGGCCAGATATGGCCAGTCACCTTCACTGTCACCACATCCTGAACACTTGGCCCCATCTCCCCAACGAGGGAAGCTGTGGTTAGTGGGCAATTTTCACCCCTATGGGGAGGGACTGAGAGTGGGTAAAGAAATTAAAGGACCAGAGTGTGAGCATCCAAGGTGGTGCTGGGGAGGAGAGAAGGACTGAAAAGCTAGTCTGGGAGTTAGGGTATAAAGAGGTGAAGTGAACCCTTGAATGATTAGCACTGTAGACATTGTGGGGGAGTGCACTGCTCTTGACTCAGCTTGGTGGAGGTGTGGCTCTACAAAAGTAAGGAGAGGGCTCCTGAACTCAGTTCAGGAGACTAATAATAGTAATCCAAGCCATTTACTTAGCCTTATCTCTGCTACTGGCTTCACCTGCACTATTTCCATCCAGTTACACATCTATATGCTATGTCCATTTCACAGAGGAGGAAAATGAGGCCCAAAGAGTAGGTATACCTGGGGATGGGGTGGGGTGTCAAAGCAAGATTTAATCAAGGCCTGATTCCCAAGCCTTAATCTCATCTGCATTTGACAAGTATTAATTGACTCCAACTGTTTACCTTGTACTGTGTGTGATAGGCACTGGGGAGATGCTGGGGGGAAAACAAAGATTCTATCCTTGTGTAGTTTATGTATTGGGGGGTAGACATGTCAGAACAGACAAGAAAATGAATATCAGAAGAAGTGAGAGTTTTGAAGAAAGCAAGAGGAGGTTATGTTGGGGAAGGTAATTATGGTGGGTTGCTGGCCTCTTTGAAGACATAACATTTGAGCTGGGACCTGAATGACCAGAAGCCAGATGTATAAAGAACTGGGGGAAAGGCATTGACAGCAGCAGAAACATCAAGTGCAAAGGCCGTAATGCAGAGCAGAGTATGTTATGTTCTAGAAACTCAAGCATGTCTTCACACAGTGGGAAAGCACACACTGAGCACTGGGAAAGTATGCTTCATCCCTTCCACTAGCCAATCACTCTTTCACTGGGCTGAAAGAAGGGAGCCCCTTCTTTGGTTTCGAGGGGCCTGGGGCTAAGGGATAAAGAGTGGGAAAGCCTTTGGGTTGAACTATCCTGGCTTTCCAGCCAGGACTCTCCCCTTCTCAAATGAGATGAGAATAAAACCAATATGCCATCTAGAGAGTGTGCCCCCAGCACATCTCAGGGAGGTCCAGATTCCCATAACCAGGCGCCTGTCTCATGCAGAAACCCAGGCTGAGTCAGGAGAAATTACTTGCTGAGAGCAACACACTCCAAATGTTGTCAGCCTTGTCACCCAACCTGGCATCCCAGGAGCCTTCCCCTCATCTTGCCACGCTCCCAGCAATAAAACCTGTGTTCCTTTTCCATTCTTCATCTAGAGCTGGGCTGACAGCCCTTTTCCTCACAACCAGAAAACTGGACTTGCCTAGGAGTATCAGACAGACCTTGGGCTCTGACACTATTAATAATGTTTGCCCCATTTACTGAGCAGCTTGATGCTCACCAGGCCCTGTTCTCTCTCGGCCTGTGCACCACAGCAGTCTGATTCCCATCATTGCTAAGAGGTTTATTCCACCATCCATGATCCTTTATCTGCAATTCCAAAGCCCCCAAAGCTCTGGAAACCAACAGTTTTCCCACAATTTGGAATCATTTGTTACAAAATCTGACCTGACTTAATGAGGCACAATTTTCTGTCCTAGCTTATTCCATTTATTGTGAACGCCCACGCCTTTACTTGAGGAAATATTGACGTGCTTTAAAACACACACACACACACACACACACACACACACACACACACACACACACACACACAAAAAAAAGGCAGCCTCACCCCCCAATGAGTGTTAAGTAATATACCATATATGCACTGGGAAAATTTTCCAAAATTAAAAATATTCCGAATCTGGAAACACCTGGGTTTCACCAAGACCTCGACCATTTTTTATTTTTATTTTTTTACAGCTAAGGAAACTGAGTCACTCCCAAAGGCAAGCTCCCCTCGGTTCTGAGTTGAGGCAACCCCGGGAACTTTTGTATTTCTAAAAGGGCAAAGGGTCTCGCCATTACCGTTCAAGGTACCCCGAAGTGCCAAGCCTCAAAAGCTGGCGCCCCCACAGATGGGGCGTCTCGGTGGCTGTCCTCCGGGTGGGGACTATCCCTGGCGGGCGGGGCCAGGGGGCTTCCGGGGCGGCAGCCACCTGGCCCGGCCCCCTCACGCCCCGCCCGCTTCTGCTTCTCTGGGTGATTCACTCCCTCCTTCGCCTCAGGGCCCCCTTCCCGGCCTAACGTCGGGCAAGACGGCTGGGTGTGCAGTGTCCTCGAACCCGCGAGAAAGCGAGCAGATCCTTCGCGCCCCTGGGGACTCTGGCCCACGCCATGGCGGATTCCGACCGCTTCTCGGCCCCCGGCTGCTGGGCCGCCTGCACCAACTTCTGGCGCACCCGCAAGGGAATTTTTCTGTTTGCTGAGATTGTGAGAGTCCTTGGACTGGCGGGTGGGCAAAGGCGGGGTGGAGTGGCTGGATCACGCGGAACCGGGCGGCCCCGGTTGAGGAAGGCTCGTGGCTGCCGACACTGGGTAGTAGGACTGGGGGGAAGTGGGTTAGTGGAGGAGGCCAGAAACCAGGGGCGCAGGGAGAGTCAGTGGGGTTTGGAGAAGGTGGTCGAGAGCTGGTGGGCCACGGGATGAGGCCTGGGGTGCATATGAGGGACGCTGTGAAGGGAGACCGCGTGGACTCACCCGAGAGCTCATGGAAGGGGTCCCAGGGGCTGGGAGGTGGGGGACCTCCAGTGGCAGGGCGTGGCCCGGCCTGGGCTCTGGCAGGCGGGCTGGCGGCGCGCCCAGGGGTGGGGCCTGTTGGGGTGGAGCCCCAAGCTTGTCCTGCGGGGTAGGGCCATTCTCCGGCCCTTTCTCGCCCTTCTTTGGTGGGGTGGGAGGTCCTTAGCTATCCAGATGCTCTGGAGCCTCAGTTTCCCACCCCCTTCAAAGTGGGCACCCCCTTTGAGTCACTTGTAAAAGGGGTGCGGTGACTTTAACCGGAGCCCTGCCCCTCCAGTGTCACTCTCACCGCTTCTTCTCAAAGGGGTTGCCGGCGGAACTGCCCATCCCGCCTGCGGCTCAAGGCCCCAAGCTGGCTCCAGCACTGCTCACAGAACACCTGGCGGGGCCACTTCCAGCAGACTGCCCCTTAGAAGGGGAAAAGGGGGAAACTGAGGCACCCAACTCTACCCCTTACGAACTGAGTGACCCTGGGCAAGTCACTTAATGTCTCTGTGTCTAACTTTTCTATCTATAAAATAAAGATACTAGTATCAGTACCCAGCTTAGTAGGTTGTTGGGATGATTGAGTTAATACTTGTACAGCTCTTAGGACAATATTTGTAACAAAATGAGCACACAGTAAGTGTTTAGTTATGCCATCTTCTCAGCCCTCGTAGGCATCTGAGTTTGAGGTCCCTGATTTTTTAAAAAAAATATATCTTTATTGATTTCAGAGAGAGGAAAGGAGAGAGAGAGAGATAGAAACATCAATGATGAGAGAGTCACTAATAGGCTGCCTCCAGCACGCCCCCGACTGGGGATTGAGCCCGCAACCTGGGCATGTGCCCTGACCAGGAATCAAACCCCGATCGCCTGGATCCTAGGTCCCCTGGATCCTAGGTCGGTGCTCAACCTCTGAGCCACGCCCAGCCAGGCGAGGCCCCTGATTTCAACACATCCCCTCAGCCCTGGGAATTGATGGAGGTCCCTTTCCTCATGTCATCCTTCCAGATATTGTGCCTGGTGATTCTGATCTGCTTCATCGCTTCCACATCGGCATACTTCTCTCTGTCAGTGGTTGAGATGATCCTTGCTGCTGTCTTCTTTGTCATCTACATGTGTGATCTGAACACCAGGATAAACATCATCAACTGGCCTTGGAGTGTGAGAAGGGGGCCAGAAATGGCTAGGCTAGGGAGGGGCCTCAGCAGTTGGAATTGTCTGGGCAACTCTGGACACTGACTTCCCTCTTCTCCCCACCTCTTACAGGATTTCTTCAGAGCCCTTGTAGCGGCCATCCTCTACCTGATCATCTCCATCATTGTCCTCGTTGAAAGAGGAAACAATTCCAAAATCGTCGCAGGGGTAAAGACTGTAGAGGAAGCTCTAAAGCACAGAGAGAGATTTGAGGATTTAGGGGCCATTTCTGTCTCAGCTTCTGGGAGAAAGTGTGTGACCCACAGAAGGCCACACTTGTCCTCAGGGTCTGTAGGAAAGTCTGGCCTAGGCCCTGGTTTTCCTTCCAATATCATCATTTGCTGTAAAGGGCTATCCCTTGCCTGACACAGGATCTTTGTCAATGCACTAGACTGCCATCTGCTAGAACTTTGTCTCAAATGTACACTGTGAATGGTGCCACTTATGTGTGGGGCCACCATGTGGTTTTCTTGTGTTGAGCAGGAAAAGGGAGAGTCCAGTTTCCTGACCTTTTCTTGGGGCTCTCTGGCTTCCCAACCTGGGGCTTTAGTCACCATCCCTGCATGGGGCAGTCACTGTAGGTAGTAGATACAAGGAGGTACAAGGCTGAGTAGGCTAACCAGGCTAACCCAACACCCCTCACTCCCATCTCTACCCCCAGGTGATGGGCCTAATTGCTGCCTGCCTCTTTGGCTTTGATGCCTATTTCACCTTCCCCTTCAGGCAGCAAAGACATACAGCAGCCCCTACTGGTAAGTAAGTGTGTGTGTGTCTGTGTAGGGGGGTGTTGAGGAAAGAAGGAAAAGGGTCTCCCAAGGGCATGAATGCCAGCTCTGTCCTTTATTGGTACTATGGCTTTAGTGCCAACAAATACCATAAGCTTCCATATTCTTGTTTG
The DNA here is from genome assembly GCF_054644295.1 of Miniopterus natalensis. Taxonomy (NCBI): domain Eukaryota; kingdom Metazoa; phylum Chordata; class Mammalia; order Chiroptera; family Miniopteridae; genus Miniopterus; species Miniopterus natalensis. The sequence goes on along the minus strand of NC_142103.1, from coordinate 74,568,480 downwards.
TAAAATGGGCATATGGATCCAAACTGCTTTCTCTCTTTTCTTCACTTGCAGACCCTGCAGATGGCCCGGTGTAGGTGAACTCCCTTCATTTCTCTCTGCAACCTGCAAATAACACTTCCATTGAAATCACTGCTTCCCACCCCTACAAACACTCCTAGCCAACTCCCAGCCCCCTATTGAGGTAAAAGTGCCTTTATCGGGAGCATTTGTCTTCCAGCCTGCCAATCAACTCTCCTGGGTGTGGCCACCTTTATGGGTGTGCCTAGGTTCCCCTTCTGAAGTATCCAAAAGCAGACACCAGTTCTGCCAGGACTATGCCCCCACCTAAGTCACAAAATGAGGGAGAAGGGTGCCTCAGATTTCAGACTCCAGGCCCCAGGATGTGACCCACTCCAAATAACCTCAGCGTGGAGGGTGGTTCTGTGGAGGGATAAGTATAAATAATAAACAGATTGTTAGAATATATGATAATGAATAAGTTAATCCTTTGATCAAATGTGGATAAATCTCAAGCATCCAGAAGAAGAAAATTGGGAAGGGGGGCAGTGGGAGCAAGGAGGTAAAGAAGCCAGGTCTGTTTTACACTGAATATTAAGTTACTTCAATAGTACAAACAGAGGGAGAAAGGAAGGGGATTTATTCTCAAGTTAACTACTGACTTGAGAATGGAGAAATGGAGCCTCCCAGGACTGCCTCGCCTTCAAGCCACTATGCAGTTCTTGTCTCTGGACTGGCGAGGCATCCCTGGGCCTGAGTTCTCAGAGGGCACTGGGGATGGAGAGGTGGGGGTCTTTGCTGCAGTGTCCTGAGCAGGCAGGGGCCTGCACAGGTGTGGGGGCAGTGGGATGCGTTCTCCCAGGAAGAAGCCATCATCCTCTGAAGACTCTGAACTGGAGCTGGAGGGTGAGCTGGAGCAAGATTCTGAGTCCGATCCGGATCCCAAGTTACATTGATGGTGGTGAAGTCTGCCAGACTGGCGGCGGCGGTGGTGATGATGGTGGCGGCGACGCGTGGGGGCCCTGGGAGGGGGACTGCGAGGCCTACGGCGCTGGGCTGGAGGAGCACTCAGGGTCCGCCGAGGGCCTCCCTCAGAAACTAGAGGGTCCCGGAAGCTGACGCGAGGGGCACTTTGGCGACTGAAAGAACCATCTTCAGGGTCCAGCTGGCCAGGGGTCCCTGGGGGTTGCTCGGAGGCGCTGCGGAGCCCCAGCTCCGGCATGGAGTGGCGGTGAGGGGCCCCTCTCAGAAAGTGGGTGGGCTCCTCCAGGCCTGCAGCTGAACAGAGAGATGGAGGGAGTCCCTATATCTGCCCCCTCCCAGAGGAGCCCTGTGGAAGGGCCTTCTCCTTTCCCCTTTCCCTCATCAGGACTGGGAAAGTGGGGCAGGAGTCGGAGCGGAGAATCCTGGAAATATGAAGCCTGGGACAGGCTCTGAGTGGAGGGGAGAGGGAAGTTGGAATGCAGGAGGAGGGCAGGATTGATGTAAGGGGGCGTGGCTTCTATGGAAGGGGCGTGGTATAGGCTGGAGCAGTTTAGGTTTTAGACTGGGTAGAGGGTCAAGGGTTTGGAGAAAAGGCTGAGGAACTTGGGCTCAGGCAGGTACAAGTTGAGGTAGGAGAAAGCCCTGTATAGAAGGGGGCGGAGAGGGTTCATGAGGGGGTGTAGTTTGGGTGCAGATCAGGCCTGGAATGGCTCGGGGGAGGGGTCAGGGGTGCAGCAGTGAAGGGCCTAGGCCAGTCAACCCGAGGGGCCAAGGACTGGTGGCAGAGGGATGCCAAATGGCTGGGCAGGACTCGAGGGATGACTCACCAGGCTCAACCTCAGTGCTGGTGCCTTTGGTGGCGGTCTCAGACGTCGCCTCCGCAACAGAGAAGGAGGCTGTGGAGGCTGCGAGCGGTGCGGAGACTGTGCCCGCGCTCCAGCTGCGGCGGCCAGGCCCTGAAGCCGCGGGCTCGGACCCCAGGCTGCAGGCTCGAGAGCAGAAGATTAGACCACGGCGTGGCAGAAAGGGACGGCCCAGCAGGGCTCGCCCGCAGCGACTACAGCAGAAGCAGCGGTCTGAGGCGTGCCAATGCTGGCCCTCATAAGCCATCTGGCCCTGGTCAAGGCCTGTGGGGACACCGCGAGAGGGGAAACTAAGGCAGAGCCCCCAAGCATGTCCCACCCTGTCCGAATGGGGCCCTTCTCCGGAAGAGGGCAGGAATCTGAGGCAGGGTGCTGCAAGGGCCCTTCTCTCCCCACCTCTCCAAAATGGGGCCCTTCTCTGGAGAAAGCAGGAAATCCGAGGTTTGGTCCTCACCACAGGATTTCTCATCCACCTCTCCTAGAAACTGGTTGATAAATGTCTCCTCTTCACTACTCTTTCTTTCTGAGAGTGCTACCTCCCAGAGTGGGGGTGGACATTGGACTCTAAGATATGGATCAGGCTTAGACAGTAAAAGGTGGCTTCAGATGGAAAGAGGGTGGATTTAGAGGCTAGGGTGGTGCAGACAGGGCTTAGAAGGCAGGGCGTGGCCTTGGTCGGAAAGGAGTGGATCTTAGAGAGTAGGGTGTGGCTTAGAAACTATGATGAACTTAATACAAAGGAAAAAAAAGAAACTATGATGTACCTAGGCCAGTGGTTTTCAATTTTTTTCATCTCATGGCACACATAACTAACAACTAAAATTCTGCGGCACACCAAAAATAAATTTTTTGCCCAACTGACAAAAAATAGGTATAATTTTGATTCATTCACACTGGGTGGCTGTTGTCATTTTTTACTTGACAACCTAAGGAAAAAGAGGTCAGTGTCCCTGACTAAATAGTCACGTACTGCATGTTTAAAACATTCTTGCAGCACAGCAGTGTGCTTCTTGCAGCACACTGGTTGAAAATCGCTGACCTAGGCTGACGGAGGAGAGTCTTAGAGAATAAGGTATAGCTTAGGGGCATAAGAGCTAGGCTGAGAGGGTAGCCCTGGGGTGCTTGGAATTAGAGGGCACTCTGGAGGTGGGCCTGGATGTGTAGTGGTGCCTAGTACTGTGTAGATGGGGTTTAGAATGTATGGCAGAATGGGGCATATCACTGATGGGACTTGCAGTGAAGGGTATAAGGCTATGGTGCTTGGGCTAGACTGAAAGTATGGGGATAACAGTGGACAGGGTCTGGAGGACAGGAAGAACGGTGGTGGGGGGGCTGTGGCCTAGCTGTTCATCCCCTTGTCCAATGCCATGTTCACCCACCGATGTGCTCCCCACAGCCATCACAGTACTCCGCATGGCGGGCCTCATAGCAAGCGCAGCAGTGGGGCCGGCTCTGACGCATGACGTAACGTTGCCCTCCTAGGGATGCTTCACACTCAAAGCAGCAGAAATGGCCCATGTGCCAGTGTCGGCCCTCAGCCTCTGTACACTCCGGGGAGAAGATGATCTGGGGGGTGCAGGCAGTCTGTGGCTGTCAGCAGGGCCTGCCCTGGCCCTGCCCACCCTCCACCCCCTCCCCTGGGCAGAAAGGCATCACCTCATCACAGGCTTGGCAGCGCGGGCGAAGGCGTTCGGCATGGTGACGACCGCAGTAGACCTTGCCCACATGGTAGAAGTAGATGAGGTCCACCAGCAGCTCCCGGCATGTGGAGCACACAAAGCACTGGGGGTGCCAGCAGGCACCCAGGCCTGCTCGGCTGGCAAACACTGCGATGTCCCCACCTCCGATCTGCTTCCCACACTGCCAGATGACAGACAGACACTGTCACCCTCACCAAGATGGTTAGATGGAGATCAGCCATATTTGGGCCTTCCCCGTGGTGGACCTTTGTGACTGGCCTTACCCATGGGGTAACTTTGAGACAGGTCCTGCCTATATGGGGGAGGAAAGTGCCTTGGAAACTGACCCTACTCCTGTGGGAGAGCTTAGAGGCAGGCTCTGCTCATTGTGGGTGGCCCTTAAAAGCAAGTCTTGCCCTTGCAGGTTCGGTGAAACCATAGAGGCAGGCTAGACCCAGTGGGGGAAACTTAGCAACAGAGCTCACCTAACAGTAGGATCTAAGGTCAGGCTCCACCCACCAGAGGGGTGCCTTGGGGACAAAATCCATCCACCACCAGGCTCTAGAGACAGGCCCTGCCACTGTGGGTGGGTTCTGAAGGAAAGTCTCAATCACAAAAGGACCAGACAGACAGCCCCAGGTCCACTCCGTGGAGGGGAGGAAACTAACAGAAGGTCCATTGTGGCCTCCTTAGAGACAGACCAAACCCAACAGTGGGATCTGAGGGACAGGACCCATCCCCCAGGGGGCCCAACACACAGACATCGCTGGCCCTGCAACAATGGGATAGGGATATGGTCTTGCACCCCAGGGCTTGGATCAAAGGCACCACTCACTCCCCGAGGCTCCCCGGACTCACCTCCTCACAGATGGCCCCAGTGATGGTCACTGGGAAGATGCGCACAGTGCCACGGCCCAGGTTCTCCCGTTTCCGCTGCTGGCTGAAGGCTCGGAGCTCTTTCTTCTCCTCCTCTACCAGTGCCGTGCAGTACTGTGCCTGAGGCAAGGAGGGTTGGCCGGGCTCCTCCCTTATTGTCTGCTCCCCAACCCTCTTTCAAATATCACTCATGCTCAAAAAGTTTACTTCAATGCCTTTGCGTAGATGGTACTTCCTGCCTGAAATACCCATCCCTGACATCTTGTCCTAAGTCCCAGCTGTGGTTTTGCCAAGCAATGTCCCTTGATTGTCCCTACCCTTCCAGACCTTTCACCTCGGATCAGCTCACCTCTGATCCTGCCCATTTCTTTCCAGCTGCGGGGCATTTGCCCAGTTTGTGCTCCCTACCTGGCATGCCTTTCCTGTCTTCTCTCTCCTCACCTCACTGTCGTGTGGGGGCAGCTGGTGCAGCAGCTGCTTGATCCTGTATTTTTCCCCAGGACTGTTGACGTAGGGGACCTTGTCCTCTGGGAGGCAGCTGAAAAATTGGTATACCTGGGAGGACATGTGGAATGGGAGAAAACAACTGAGACTAGGGGTGATTGGAATGCAGTGGGATGGTGGGTCCCCACTTCTCTGAGAAAATTAAAGTAACCAGAGGGAAATGTCTGCTGACTCCCTCCATCTCTTCTTCCTATGGACTGGATCATTTCTGTCACCTCCCAAACATGCCAAGAGTTCCCTCATTTCTTGACCCCACTTTTCCCTCCAGCTACTGCTCTACTTTTCTCCTTCCCTTTACAGCAAAATTCCTCAAAAGAGTTGTATACGCACTCACTATTTCCGCTTCCTTTCCTCCAATTCTCTCTAGACCTCACTCCAGTCAGCCTTCCCTGGCTGTTCCTGTCAGGGTCATTGATGACGTCCATGTTGTTAAAGTCATTGTTCAGGTCTCAGTTCTCATCCAACTTGACCCATCAGTAGCACTGGACACAGCTAATGACTCCCTCTTCCTGGAAACACTGTTCCCTTGGCTTCCAGGACATCACACCGTCCTGGGTTTCCTCCTACCAAAAGGAAGCCTATTGGCCACTCCTCTGTTCTTTTGGTTCCTCCTCAACTAACCAACCCCTAAATGTGGGAGGGTCTCCGGCTCAGTCCTTGGTTCTCTTGTTTCTTTCTTCCTTCACTCCCTTGGGAATCGCATCCAACCTCATGACTATAAATACCATCTCAGGGCTAATGCCTCACAAACGCATGCCTTCAGCTCTATGATCTCTCCCTTGAATTCCAAGCAAAGTGGCCACTCAGGTGTCTAATGGACATCTCAAACTCCAGATACCAAAACCAAACTTATGCTCTTAGACCTCAAACACATTCCTGCCTTGGCCTGAACGATATCAGTTGATCCATCCACCCTTCAGGTAATCTTTAACTCCTTTCTCTCTCACACCCACAAGCAAATCTCTCAGCTTTACTTTCAAAATACAACCGGAATCTGACCACTTCTTACTGCTTCTACTGTCAGCACCATCATCAGCTACCTAGACTATTGAAGTGGCCTCCCTTTCACTGGAACCCTGCTTCTGCCCTCACTCCTACAGTCTGTTCTACACTTGGCAGTCAGAGGGATACCATTAAATCTTAATCATATCCCTCCTTTGCTCACAAATCTCTTGTGGCTTCTCCCTCACTCAGAGTAGAAGCCCAAGTCCTTTCCATGCCTCTTCCCACCCCCGCCCCCCACCTCTCTGACCCCACCTCAAATCATTCTCCTTGTGGCTCACTCTGCTCCAGTGTACTGGTCTTCTCACTGTTCCTCACACATGCCAACACATTCCTGCCTCAGTGCCTTTGCATTAGCTATTCCATTTTCCTGGATCTCTTTAACCTAGGATTTCTGCGTGATTCACTCTTCACCTCCTTCAGGAAACTCAAACATCATATTCTCACAGAGGCTTACCTGGGCACCCTATTTATAATCCTAATGTCTCTCTCGACCCCGTCCACTCCCCTGCTTTTTTTTTATTCCATAGATATTACACCATCTGACATATTTTTACAGGTTTGCTTATTGGCTGTTGCTCCCTTCAGGAATTTAACCTCCCTGTGGGCCTATATATACATATTTTGTGTGTTTGTTTACTGCTGTGTCCTCAGTGCCTGGAACAGAGTCTGACATGCAGTAGGTGCTCAATAACTATTGAACGAGTTAATCAATGGAGATGTGGTGAATGAAGTGCTAGGATAAGCCCTGAGGCAAAGGGTAGTGGGATGAACGGGCCCAAGAACTTGCCCAGTGATTTCCCAGGGTTCCCTGGAAGTTTTGGGGAGCTGATCACCCCTAGATCACTGAGGGGTCAGAAAGACAGGCACAGTCTGACCACACACCCTAGTGTTGCCCCAGAAATAGGTTTTCACTTGAGTGTGTGTGTGCACCCACTGGAGAGCAACAGTGGGTGGTGCCTTCTGGTCACCTGCTCCGGCTTGAGACCAGGGGGCACCCAGGCATACTCCTCTGAGGCACAGCCCGAGTCATCATCGGAGATGGAGTGGCGCTGAAAGTCTGAGATTAGCCGACACATGATGCGTTCCAGGTCCACAGGCACTGCATGCACAGCATGCTCCTCCCGAGGGCATTTGCAGTGCTGGCAGATCTTTCTGAAGGGGCCAGAATGGGGGCCAATTACTAAGGGGTAGCCCACTGGGACCACTTGGCAGCCCAAGGAAGTGCAACGGAAGAGCAGGGGACATGCAGATTATCACCACCAAAGGACTCTGGGCCTACGGGTGGAGCTGAGAGGAGGTGGGACTATGAGCCTGGGTGGAGGAGGTGAAGAGATGGAGCTGTGGGGTCTCAAGGCCAACCCATGACTTTCAGCTCTGGGACTTGGGCCTGAGTGGGAATGAGGTTCTGAGTTTGAGATTGGAGTTATACATCTAGGGCAGGGGTGGGGAACCTTTTTTTTGCCAAGGGCCATTTGGATATTTATAACATCATTTGCGGGCCATACAACATTATCAACTTAAAAATTAGCTATGAAAAAAAGCTCCTAGGTTTATTTAACTTTGAGTCCCACCTGCGGTTCCTTGGCAAGACCAGGCCAAATGATTTCGCGGGCCATATACGGGCCACAGGACGTTCCCCATCCCTGATCTAGGAGCTTCCCCTCAGGACAGGTTCTGGACATTTTGAGGGAACTTTCCCTGGAGGTGGGCTCTAGCCTGTGCTGAGCCTCAGAACTTTCGGATAGGGCTTTGTCTGTAGTATGTTATGGAATGTTTTGGGTATCCGTCTCCAGTAGGAAGATAAGGCACAGGGGTCTGGGAGAGGAGTTCCTAACTCAAGAAGGGGGCTGGAGGTCAGTGGGCGGTGTTCAGAGTCCAGGACCAAAGATCTCCCTAAGGATAAGACTCAGGCTTGAGGAAGGACGCTTCTGGTGCGGGGCTGTGTCATGGGTGGAGCTCTCCTGGGAACCTGACAATAGGGAATGAGTCAGGGGGCGGGGCTCTGAATCAGAGTGAGGCTCTTCCCAGATTGAGTTTCCTCTAAGGATTTGCTGAAGCTAAGGGGCGTGGCCTAAATCTCCGGGGGTTCCCCCTTGAGGGCGGAGCCCTGACGAAAGCAAGCCCTGACGGTCACCTACCTCCAGCCATGCAGCAGGAAGCCAGGGCACTGCTCCCGGCAGGAGTTGCAGGGCTGGCCACGGTCTGGGTCCTCTGCCGCAGGAGGCTGTAGTGGGCGGGGGCAGACACGGCACCCAGCCGTGCGCGGGGGCGGAGAGGGAGAAGTCAAAGCCCGCCTCTCCACTCCAAGGCCCGAGACCGCACGCTGGGGCCTGTCCTACCAGGGCAGCTCTGGGCAGGCTGGGACAGCACCCGGAGCTCCGGGGAGGGGGACACAACAGAGATAGAGGTGGGACAGCTGAGGTCAGCTCCCTCTATGCCCCCTTTTCATGGAATTCTCCTCCCCAGGCCAGCCTCCAACTCCCCTTATCCAGCCAGGACACCACCCCCCAGCTTCTGACTCCTCCAGTCCTCAAACACCTCTCCCAGAACTCAGAGTACTCTCCCCATTCAAGGTACAGAGTCTCTAATCTGGGTGTCTACCCCAGGCTTCATCTCAGCCCCTTCTCCACCTACAAGGCCAGCAGCACTCTAGTTCCACAGGGTAGGAGTCTGAGACTTCATCCTCACCTGGGATCCACACATGAACCCCTCCCTCAAACCCTGGTTTCACCCAAGGAACTGGAGACCCTCCTCCAGGACCTCAGGAGGCCCCTGATCCATTCAGAAACCCTGCCTCAAGAAGCCTTGGCCCTTACCTCTCATATCCTACGGCTATTCACTCCTCTGGACCACCAAACCCAGATCCCACCTAGAGACCCCACCAAAGGAAGAGAGAGACCCTCCTATCTATGAAGTCAAAGGCTGCTTGCTCAAGTGGAAGCCTGGAAGCCCTCTTACCCCAAATTCCAATCCCTGGACTCTCAGTATTCTGGCACCCCTGGAGTGTAAGACCTCACTCTTCAGTTCACTTTCTGTCAAGGTAGAAGGGGAGGTCCCTTCCCTCATAAGTTCAAAAGGTCCCTGTTCAATCCAGGAACCCAAGACCCAATCTTTTGGCCCTCAGAATCCCCTCCCATAATTCACATGAGAGGAAAGCACACCAGGTCTTTGGGGTGCTGATAAAAGTGTGCGGAGAGGTCATTAGGGAGCGTGGGCCACCAGATCTCCATGTTCCTTCATCCACACGCTTTCAGCAGCCCCAGCCCCTCTGGTCTGGGAATTCTGGGGATGGGATTCCCAAGCCCTCTGTGGAGCGCCTCCTCGTTATCCCTATGCCCTGCTCCCTCTCCTGGGCCTCAGTTTACCCCTGCCCCCCGCCGCTGCCCTGAGTCTCGCTCACCGCGCGCCCGGAGCGGCGCCTTCGGGACCCACGCGAGAACATGGCGCACCCAGCAGGGTCAAGACAGGCCGGGTCAGGCGAAAGGAATCCTCGCGGCCGTCAGGCCACCGCGTCCTGCCTGGAAGCTCTGTTCCGTAAACCTGACACCGGCAGGGGAGGAGCGCGCCCCGCAGCGCCCGCCCCTGGGCCTGTAGTCTCTCCCGGGCCAAGGCGCCCCCTGCCTAGAGGTGAAGGGCGCGCATCCCCGGAGTGCTGTGCGGGAGAACTCCCCTGCGCTCTGCTATGAGCCCCAGAAACCCGAGGTGCCACGTGGGCTTTCTAGGGTTTGAGAGCTCAGTAGCAGAGGAGAGGAGACTTGAAAGTGGCAATCTGACCACAAGGAGTGGGTGCGATAGGGTACTTGTATTGGCGCTTCGTGTCCATTTATCTTGGATGTTTATTTGGAGGGATTAAAGCCACCTCTTGGCCTCTTCCCCACTGGTGATGCTCTGAAGGACGCTTTCGCCCATACGAATGCTGCAAGAATGGTCCCCAACTCCACCGCAGCAACAGCTAATGCTCCCTCGCCCCCATCCAAGAGCTAGATCTTATACACCCCACACAGCCCCACTTCCATCCCTTCAAAAACAGGATTATTTGAGATTTATGAGGAGGTTAAAGTCACTGACCAGGTTCCCAGGTCCTCTTCCCTCCTCCTTCCCCATTCTTAACGCCCAACTGTCGTGCCCCCTAAATCCTGAGGTCGAATAGCCTTCCCTCCCCAGCTCCTATTTTTCTTTCTCCAGTTAGATATCCCTGTCCCTGAGCTCAGTTCCAGAGCTGGGAGTCTCTCCTTCGAGTTCTCAAGCTTTGCTTTGCCTCGGGGCTGGGAGGAGGGGGTCGGGGCCAGCAGTCAGAACTTGGGCGCCGGGAGGGGGGTCTCTAATTAGGGTTGGCAGAGGCGGCGGTCTGCCGGGCTTTTCATCGCAGGCGCCAAGGATTCCCAGGCTCCCCTCCCACCCCATTACGCACATCTGTCACTTCTCTCCTCTCCTAGCTCCAGGGAGGAGCCTGGGAGGGGTTAAAGGGAGTGAATGAATGAAATAAGGAGTCACCTTAGCACCCCGTTTCCCGGTCTTGCAGCCTACCGGGTCTCCCTGTTTTCCAGCTTGGGGGGGGGGGCAAGGAAATGAAGAGACAGAAGAGTCTGAAGAATGTGAAGGATGTGGGTAGAGGGAAGTCTCCCTGTGAAATATGAAATATGGGGTTCTATTCCAACCCCTTGAGGATTTGAGGACAGGGTGGTGAAGGCATGTGGCTAAGGGACCAGAATTGGAACTGAACCCTTGAAAGACAGGACTTTTTGTGGCCAGTAGTGGGGCATTGGGAAGGGCTACTCAGAGCATGACTTAGAATGAGCTGCAGGTGAGGTTTCGCCAAGGATGTGGGCTTGGCCAAACACTGTTGAAGGCACCTGAAATGGTGGGGTGACTTGAACCGCGTCCAGCAGGTCAGTGACGGAGCTCCCTCTCACCTCCTTTCCATATCTTCCTTTGTGTCCCCCTAAAAAGACACACTGAGAAGTCTGAGCCAGGTGTACTAGGTGGTTGAGGAATTTATTTAGGGGAGGATAATTAATCATATTTGTTCTTTCTCTGGGAGGGAGTCTTCAAACAATACCGAAGGGCAAGGGCAAGGGCAAGGACAAGGGCAAGGGCAAGGGTGGGGGTCTGGAGGGGAGGGAGAAGGGACACAGCCAGACAAAATGGCAACACACGGTCACAGGCACTACCGACATCACAGACACAGCAGAAGGTATAGGATAGGGGCTCCAGACCGGACCTCCAACCATCCCCGCAGGTGGGGGGTGGAGGGAGGGAGGAGGCAGGAGAAGGGGGAAGAGGGGTGGGCCGGCCCCATAGGCCCATTGGCTCTGTCCTCTGATTACCTATCTGTTCCATTGTGGGGGTGGGCAAGGGTATGTGTGGGTGTTTCTATCTGAACCCCACCCCTTACCCTCCAAGCCATACCTCTCAAGTCTCCCAGGCACCCTCAGTCCCTAGCCTTGGCCAGGGATATTCCCCCCCACTCCTAACAAAACCCATCCCTCAGGCCCTAGCCACTGCCAAACCTGCCCAACTTTAAAACATATTTTCTTTACTGCTCCATTGTGGGGTGGTGGGGCAGGCTTCCCCTCTGAAATCACCAAGTGTGCCCCACTCTAAGACCTGCCCCACCTAGAGCCCCAAACACGCCCTCACCCTAAGCATGACCCATTACTGAATCACCCTTCCAGTCTGCCCGCTTTAGAATCAAACTCAGTCTCCTGAATGTTTCAAGCCACACTCCTTCCATAGACTATGATCCCAATCCAAGACCCACCCACTCTGGAGCTTCACCCACTGCCTGGTTCAAGCCCCACCTCCTCTAGAACTCTCAGTGTTCTTCCAAATCCTGTCCCCAGGCCCCCAAGTCACACCCCGTCCATAGGACCAAGTCCTACTACAAGCCCTGACCACTCTGGGGCCCACCTGCTGCCTCGCTCAAAGCTGCGATCTTTCTAGAAACTCACCCTCAGTCTCCTTCCAAGCTCCTTTCCAGAATGCTCTAGGACACCCCTCTGCTTTGGACTCAACTTTCAGTATGTCTGGAATGCAACCTCCCTGCTTTCTAGTCCCCTCCACCCCAGAGCTCCTTTCCAAGACCACCTTGGGTCCCAAGCCCTCTGATCTCTGCCTTTCTGCCCCCTCCCAGGATTGAATTTTCTGTAATGGCCATTGTTCAAACATTGCTGGAGAAATCAAGGCCAGAGTTGGAAGGAGGGGAGGGAGAGAGGGGAGAGAGTCTGAAGTCAAGCCTACCCTCCTCACACAGCCAAGGTCTGTCTCCTCCCTGTACCTCTTTCAGAGTCCTCCCCAACCTCAGGGCACAGGGCCAGGGAACAGAGAGGCCAAGGGATGCAGGGAAAGGGCTAGGTATAAGAGGGGCCCACTAAAGATTGGGGCCCTAATGCATAAGGGGAGCAGAGTGGGGGCAGGGCCCAGACAGACAAATTATATATATATATATATATATATATATATATATATATATATATATATATATATACACACACAAAGACTGTTAAGGGTCTCCTGGCTTGAGGGGTGGAGACCTGGGGTGCAGGGGTGAGAAGGGGGGGCAGGCCTTCTCCTGAGCTCTTGCCCACCCATGGTGTCCTCCTGGGCTGTAATGACCTGTAGAGAAAAAAGACACAGAAAGGAGAGGGGATCCAGATACAAGTGGTGCCCTTAGGGAGGGGCTGAGCTGCTATGCCTTCACCCTGGTTTTACCCTCTGTCTGACATGCCTTTTCTTCCTTTTTCCTTCACTCAGAATCTTGGAGTCAGTTTCATCTCAGCTGTCCCTACTGGGAAGATATACCTTGCCCCACTAGATTAGGTACCAAAGAAATTATGGTCCTCATTCCCCTAATCCAAAGAAGTTCATTAATAGAAACTGTTCTAGTCATTGGTTATAAACTATATTGAGCCAAACTGAGATTCTCATCTTTGTGGAGCTTACACTGTAGCAGGGGAGACAGACTTCAAACAATAACCATAATGTATAAAGTTATCTAGACTAAGATAAGATGATAATAAGTGAAATGGAAAAATAAAAAGTAGAGCAGGGTTAGGGGTTTAGGAGTGCCAGTAGGGGAAGGAAAGTTGCTGTATTAAGTAGGGTAGTCAGAGAAGACCACACTGAAGAAGTGACATTGGAATAAAGAGTTAAGGAGGTAAAGGAGTGAGCCATGCAGATAACTGGGGGCACGGGGAGCATTCCAAGCAGGGAGTACAGCCAGTTCAAAGACTCTGGGGTGGGATCATGTTTAGTGTTTTTGAGGAACAGCAAGGAGGTCAGTGGGGCTTGAGTGGAATGAGCAAGGGAGAGAGGTGGGAGGTGATGTCAGAGAGGTAGGTAATGGGGCCACACAGGACTAGGTTGTGAGGACATCAGCTTTAACTCTGGATGAGGAGTAAGTCATGGGAAGATTCTGAGCAGAGAAGAATAAAAAGTCATGTTGTTGCGATTATTTCCTCAATAAATGTTTCCTAACATTAGCAGTGCTCTAAGTGGTCATGAATATGTCATAGTCACATCCCCTACTCTAGTGGGAGAGACAGTAAATAAATGTATCAGCTAAGCCCTGGTCAGGGAGCTCAGCTGGTTAGAACATCATCCTGACATGCCAAGGTTGTGGGTTTGATCCCTGGTCAGGGCACCTACAAGAATCAACCAATGAGTGCATAAATAACTGGAACAACAAATCAATGTCCCCCCTCCCTTTTTCTAAAATCAGTAAAAGATATATAAACTAATAATTACAAACTGTGGTAAAAAAAGCACAGGGTACTATGAGAGAGGTAAGAAAGGGGACTTGTAAGGATCTGGTTAGATGAGGTTATCAGCGTGTGTGGTTATGAAACTCCAAGAGAAAGCAGTACCAAGGTAAAGCCCTGAAGTTGGATTGTGCTTGGAACATTGAGGTGGCCTGTGTGGCTGGAACAGTGTGTGTGTGTGTGTGGGGGGGGGGATGGTAGAAGGTGAGAGGTCAGAGAAATGAGGTGAGGAGCTAGATTGTGTAGGGCCCTGTGAAGCCTTTGGCTGTCGATCTGAGTGAGACTGGAGCCCTGGAAGAGCTCTGACCACAGGAGGAAGGTGGCCTGACTTAAGATTTAATGGGATTCCCTCCCAACGCTGTGAGTAGAACAGAAAGGGAATGGGGGTGGAAACTTAAGATGTTGGGGGAGATGACAGTGAAAAGGGGGGATATTACAGATTATATTTTGAAGATAGAGCCAACAGGATTTTTTGATGAATTACATGTGGGATGTGTAATAAGCTCCTCCCTGTCCTTTCCATCCTGGCCAAGTGCCAGAAGCTACCTCCATCTTCGTGTTGCCACCTCCTGGCCTTTCCTCTCTCATGCCATCCACCCTGCCTCTTCTCTCCATCTTCCCCCTCAAGTATGAGGGAAATCTCACTTTTTTTTTTTCAGATCAGGCAAGAAGGCCAGCAAGCCTTTCCAATGCCCATGCCCCATCCCTTTTTCCTTCTTTGAAATTCCATACTTCGAGAGTTGGGGAGAGGTGACAGATCTATCATCTCCTCCCGGATTGGTGAGCTTGTTTGAACTTCACGATCCAAGCCAGTTTACCCTCACCATTTATTGGTCTTATCATAATATACTGACCATATATCTAAGACCATTTCCACTTCTCTCCACGGATCCTAAGCTCTGCTGATTCTCCACTACAAAAGTTCCCCTGCTGTTCCCTCCTTTCATTGGTTGCTTTGCCCAATGTCCCCTCCCTCCCCTCAGAACTGCACTTCTACCTCTCCCGTTGGGCTATTCTTTCTTCCCATCTTCAAGCACCACTCTCCTGATTTCCATTCATTGGATAGGTTTTCCCTCTTAGCAAGCAGCTAGCTGAGCCTCTGTATTGGCTCCTTCAAACTCCCACCCTCACTTGTCTGGCTAGCGTCTCGCGTACCATTTACTACGGACTCTTATTGGTTTACTGACCCGCCCATCTCCTTTCAGGTACCCTCCTTGGCCGCACTGCCCGCCCGTCACTCACCAGACTACATCTGATTGGAGAAGGAGGTGGGCGCACCCTGAGGGCCATAGCCTTGCTGCCCGTAGTCGCCCTGAGGCCCGTAGCCGCCGCCACCGCCGCCGGCGGGCTGCCCGTAGTCGGGCTGGTAGCCGCCCTGGGGCCCGTAGGAGTCCTGGGGTCCATACCCGCCAGGGCCCTGCCCATAGCCCGCCTCGCCGTAGGCGTCCCCGGGCGCCGGTTGCTTCTCAGGGGCGCCGGGAGGCGCGCGTAGGAATGGGGCGGACCAGCCGGTCTCCTTGAACACGAACCACAGGTTGCCAAACCAGAGCACCAGGTTCAGGAAGCCGAACACCTGCGGGGAGATAAAGCTCGGCTGTGGTCCCACGCCCATTGCCTCAGCGGCCCCTGGTTACGTCGAGGCAATGCGCGTTTGGCATGGATCCTAGGGCTCCGGAAGGGTGGTGGTTTCTGAAATCCAGACCACCAAGTCCCAGCGCATGAACATCAATGTGCAGAAAAATCACGTTCGGGAGTAGGGGTAGGGCATGTTAGAATTCAGATTCCTGGGATGTTGAGATCTAGTAATATAACATACATTTGTTTATATATTTACACATTTACGTGTTACATATGCACGTTTATACATGTATAAAATATAGCAAACAAATCTAAATTTGCGATATAGTAAAACATTAAGCATAAACTTTGATTAAATATGTAAGTGCACCACTAACAGATGCATAAGTGCGCATATATATGTATACACAAATATATGTATAACTACACATATATAAAGTATGTAAATATATACTTTGATATTAAAACAAATACATGTTTTATAAATACAAAATGTTTTACATGTATCTAAAATAAATATATACAATATAATCCAATTTTGGGACAGGAAGTAATGTCTCCACTTTATAATTGAGGAAACTAAAGCCCAGAGAGGCTAAGTTGCCTAAGATCTCATCCAGCAAATGACAGAGTTGGAATCTTAACATCTGTAACACTTGTATATGACTTATCACATGCCAGGCCCTTTTCTAAGCACTCTATTATTAGCTCACTAAATACTCAACTTTGGAACAGGACCTATTCTTAGTTTTCAATTCACATGTTGGAACTGAGGCCTGAGAGGCTGAGTAACTAGTTTCAGGTCACAGAACTTGCAAGTGGCAGAGCTGGGATTTGAGTTCAGACAGACTCCGGCCAGTAGGGGGCGTCCAGGTACGAAATATTTCAAGTTATTCATTTTGCATATAAGAAAACAGGTTTCAGAGTGTACTGAGTTGCTGGAGATTTAACATGACTAGGCTAGGGGTGGGATCCAGGTCTCCCAAACCTAATTGGACAGAAGATCTCATGTTCCCCTCTTGGGGACAGTTTGTGGTGTCACAGTAGTTACAATTGCTATCTAATCCTTCAAGGCTCTGTTGTTGGTATGCCTTCTCTGGGGAGCCCTCTTGGATATCTGAATCCTCTCATTCTCTCTCTCCACCACATCCCATGCCAGACTGTAAGTGACCTAGGCCCCCTCCCCAGCCAGCCTGGCCAGCTTCCCAGGGCTCACCACGGAGGTGTTGAGGCCGGAGGTCACAGGGTCTCTTATCTCCTTGCATGTATTCTCCTTCTGCTGGCAGCTAGGTATCCCCTTGATAATTTTGTCTGGATCTGTGGCCACCTTCACGTCTGACAGCCCCTTGGCCCATGCCGACGAGCTAACCAGCCACATGAAGGCAAACACTGCCGTGGCCAGGAAGTCCTAGGATGGGCAGGGGAGAGATAACACTGTGAGTGGGCTGCTTCATTCTGGGGTGTGGGGCCTTCTCAGATCACAGGCTTTCTTGGGAGAGGGGTCCCCCAGAAGAGGTCTGTCTCTCCTCTGCCTTTTCCCCAACACTCACCTGAAGGTGGCAGTCCTAGTTTGGGCTCGTGCATCTCACAGAGGATGTGGGAGTGTGATTGTGATATGTGGGTGTGGGTGTGGGAGAATTCTGGGGGATGGGTGTTGAATCTATGGAAAGTACTTTGTCTTTCCACTTTCATCTGAATGTGGGATTATGTGTCATTTTGTGTCTGGGATGACAGCGTATGAGTGCAGCTGTGTAGGAATCAGTGTGTCTGTGTGACACGACAAGCATGACTGTCACAGTGAAAGTCTGTGTACTCCATTCTTTGATCTAGACTGTGTGGTTGTGTGAGAGGTGGGAGGTTTGCAGGTGTAGGCCTATCTGCGATTCTGTGTGGGCTATGAGTGTGTCTCGGTCACTCTATGATTTAGTGTTCAACAGTAGCTGCAGTAGCATGTGTGGCTGTTATGGTGGCTGCTTGCATGTGGGCCTGTCTGGGATTTGATGTGACCTATGAACATGGCTGCCTCCCCGAGGCTCTGTGTCCCCTGGCTCCTGCATTCAAGTGGCTGTGGGGGCTCACCAGCACGGGCCCTTTGTTGTTTTCTCGGTACTTGTTCTGCAGAAAGATGTAGGTGACCAGAGCCCCCATGGAGTAGAGGAAGGCAAACACAGCCACAGTGACAAAGAATTCCGCTGATGAGGAGTAGTCCCCTAGTAGGAAGACTTTGGAGGTGCCCCCTCTGCAGTCAGGTGCATCAAAGTACACTTGGTGCAGCCTGCAGAGAGAGGTAGGCAGGTGTGGTCCAGACTTTAGGAACCCCCTCCCCCACCCCCCACTCCGCCCAGTCATGAATCTCCCAGATTGACAAGGTCCCTGGAAGAGGAGGAAATTACCATCCACAGAGCACCTACTGTGTACCAGTCACATTTCGTTGGTTACTCATAGCATCCCATGAAATAAGTTTTATTCATCCCTCACTTCAACAGAAGTACCTTGGCCACTTGGTTATTCATAGAACATACCAGGTACGCTCCTGCTCCAGGATATTTGCAAAGGACTGCTCTTCTAGGTATCTTTATGTCTTACTCCCTTCATCTCCTTCAAGCTTTGCTCAGTTGTTCCCTTCTCAGTGATACCTTCCCTGTTCTTACTATTTAAAATTAAATTCAACCATTCCCTCCCAGCACCCCTTCCTTGCTCCATTTTTTCACTGTAGCAGTGATACCCCATCTGACATACTATTTTTTCTTGCTTTTGCTGTAATTACAAGAAGGCAGGGCTTTTCCCTTTGTTTTGTCCACTGCTGTGTCTCTAGGGCCTGAAGCAGTGCTGCCACATAGTAGGCACTCAATAAATGTTTATTTACTGAAACGTACAGAGGCAGAAACAGGCTCAGCGAAGTGCATTAACTTAACGAAAGTCACACAGCTGGTGAGGGAATAGCAGAGTTAGGATCCGAACCCTTTGTTTCCCGGGCTACATCATATTGACTCTTCTCTGTGCCCTACTTCAGGTCCCTAAGAGAAAGAAAGGTATGCATTGCAGAGGAGAGCCCAGAGACAACAAAATAGGAAGAGACAGACTGACAGGAAGGTAGAAGGGATCCTGGAACAGGATGTGTGTATTTGGGGGGGGGGGGCTGAGTGGGGAGGCATGGGGCTAAGGCCTTTCCTGTGGTGTCATGGAAGGGGGTCAGGAAAAAATGTGTGTGGGGAAGACTGTGGTGAGGTCACAGAGCTCTCACCTCAGATTGGGGCACAAGATCCTGAGACAAAGCAATTGGTGCCAGTGCTCTTGTGTAGCAAATGTCCCAAGGCTTACACTTATTGATCCCCTACTATTTTGCATAAATGCCTCATTTAATGACCCTCCCCCTGCAATTCTCTAAAGCAGGCATTATTATACCCATTTTACAGATGAAAAAACAAAGACTCAGCAAGGTTAAGTTACTTGCTCAAGGTTGTGCTGCTGCTAAATACTGGGGCTAGGAGTTAAATCTGGTTTTGAATTGCTGGGTTTCTAGTATGCTGAATTGGGAGAGGGGGTATCTAAGGGGAAACAAAAGGCCCTTGGGGGTATTGGGACAGTGGTGGGTTGGTCAGGGAGATCCATGTCACAGACTTTTTCCCAGGAGACTTGTGGGTAAAGGGCAGATCCTCAGGATCTGAGGTCCTAGGCATGGGAGGTATTGGGGGAATGACCACAGATTTTTGTGGTTTTCTGGATTCTCAAAGGGCCTGCTCTCAGCACTAGCCTATGCTGCCAACTCCCTCTCCTTCCCCAAACTCTCTTCCCTGGCTTCTGTGAACTGGTGGATCTTTGGTTGGCCCTCTGCCTTTCAGGCCACACATCCCTGGAACCTCCTTTTCTTTTGACCATTGCTCTGAACCTGTGCTGGGCTTTCCTGTCTTCACTCTGCCCTCTCACCCTGCCTAGGTGATCTCGTGAGCCTCCATTTATCCTTAGTGCTCACCCTCCTCCAATTTCCAACTCAATTAATGACCTCTTTCCTGAATCCCTTGAACTTATTTATTTCCTCTATGTTAATAAACATGTATGGAGTGCTTACTCTGTGCCTGACACTGTGCTAAACACTTTACAAGTATTAATCCATTTAATATTCATCATAACCCTGTATTATCCCATTTTACAGTTGAGGAAATTGAGATCTGGAGCAGTTATGTGATTTGTCCAAGTAGTGGAGGAGCCTCAGAAGCCTCTATTGAAATTGTATCTGAGTGTCTCTGTCTGCCTGCCAGCCAGGAGGTAAACATCTCCTTGAGGGCAGTGACCTTGCCTGCTTGTGCTCACTCTCATGTACCTAACTCCCAGCACAGAGTATTATCTCAATAAATATCCGAGTTGTTTAATTTGGTTTAATCACTTCCTAGAACTAAACAGCACCCTCTCATTATTCTCTATCATAAAACCCCTCATGAGGATCCTTTCCTTGAATTTATCCCAATCTGCAATTATCCTCTTCATTAATTAATTTGTTATAATATTGGCTCCATGAGGTTAGGGAGCTTGGTCTGTTTTGTTCACTATTGTGTCCCCAGCACTGTGACCAGTACCTGACAAGTATCTGATTTTCAAAAACATGTGTATGGAATGAATGAATGGTAATTAATATTGGCTAACATTAGTTGAGTACCTACTGTGTTAGGCTATACATACTCTTACTTTTGAACCTTGTTTATTGCCTGTCTCCTGCCTGCCCTTCGCCTTCACTAGAACGTAGCCAGAGGACAACAGCCTATGCCTGTCTTTTTTTTTTTTTTTTAAGTGAAAGAGAGTTTATTAGTGAAGCAGTGGGAAAGAGAGAAGGCTACTCCGCAGATGGAGAAGCCTATGCCTGTCTTGCTCACCTCATGTCATAGAGGCCCGGAGCAGTGCCAGGCACAAGGTAGGTGCTCAGTGCATGTGCAGTGACCTGACCCGGTATGGTCTCCTGAGGTAGGGGCTAGGCAGGAGCCGCTGGGGAGGAGGTGTTGCCAGGTCCCTCCCCACCTTTGTCCTCTCCCAGGTCTGTCGGGGTCCAAGGGGTGGGCTAGGGTGGGGGCACACCTGAAGGGGTACTCGAATTCAACCTCGATGCTGAGGAGACTGTGGGTCTTGTTGGCACAATCCACGCTCAGCTGGAGCTCCCCACTGTAACTGCCGCATGTGGCAAAGGCGAAGATGGCAAAGACCTTGGGCAGCAGGGATGGGGATGGCCACAGTGAGCCTGTGTGCACCTGGGATGGGGGTGCCCTCCTCTGGACAGATCAGGGCCCAGCGCAGGCAGCAGCAGATGGACCAGCCTCCGCCCCCACCCTCTAATCAGGGCTCATCAGGCCCAAGGACAAGCTGATTACAGGGGTGTGGCTGTCTCTGTCTTTCTTCTAGTGTCTCTGTCTGTCTGTACCTCTCAATGCTCTGATCCCCTCCTTCTCTCTCTCTTCTGTCACAGTCTCTCTGTTGCTGTCTCTCTCTGTATTTCCATCTGTCTCTGTTCTCTCTGTCTCTATTTCTCTTGGTATCTCTATTTCTTTGTGTGTCTTTGTCTTTCTCAGATGTCTTTTTGCTTCTCTCCATCTCTGTTTCTCTGCCTCTGTCTCTCTGGTATCTGTGTCTCTTTATGTCTTTTTTCCTTTCTCTCTGTCTGAATGCATGTCTCTCTCTCTCTGCTTGTTTCTCAGTCTGCCTGTCTCTCCTTGCTGTCTCTCAGTCGGTCTCTGTATGGTATTCTCTCTGTCTCCCGTGTGCCTCTTTCTTTATGTATCAGTCTCTCTTTTCCTGCTGTCTTGGAGTGTCTTTTTCTCTGTCTCTTTCTTTCCTCCATTCCATTTTCATTTTCTGCCTCTCTTCTAGTGTCTATTTCTTTGCATCTCTGTTCTCTGAGCATCTTTCTCTGTCTCTCTTTTCTTTGTCTCTGTTTGTCTCCTCTCTCATATATCTGTATCTCTTTTTTCTCCGCATTTCAGTCTCTATCTCCATCTTTCCCCGTCTCTCATTCTCTCTGTCTTTTCCACTGTCTCCGGTTTTCTCTTGGCTTTGCGTCTCTCCCACAGCAACCGGCTTCAAGCTCCACCTCCCCTGCCTCTCTCTCATCTCAGGAGAGGAGGTAGGACGTCACAATCTTCCACTTCACAACAGGGGTACCCTTGGCCTTGTGACATCACTTCACAGCCCATCCATTCTCTGGCCCCAAGTCCCCGGGACTTCACCCTGGAGTACAATTCCATCATCCCCTTCTACCCCTAATCCACCCATCCATTCTTTGCTCCCCACCCCAACTCCACCCTTGCTCTTCCGGATCCCACTACCTGCCTCCCTCTCTCCCTCCCATGGCCCAGACCCCACTCACCCATTGCAGCACCTTCACAAAGCCAAGGGGCTCCTTGACCACCTGGAACTGACCCCCAGCCACCAGCTGAGGAGAGAAACGGTGGGGAGGGGATGGGGTTGTTGGGGATGGAGAGGGAGGTGAGGGATGCCACCAGGTGATGACTCCTGGGGATAGGGCATGTGACCTCCAAGAGGAAGTGAGGACATTCTTTTGGAGAGGGGGCAAGAAGGAGAAAGTGACACTTCAGGGAAGGGTGGGCACACCTTCTGTGAGAGAAGACCCTGGGGGTTCAGAATTGGTGTGGAAGTGTGGGGAGATGGTAAGATAGATGGCAGAGGGGGTCTAGGGTGAGGAAGATGAGGTAAAGCCAGGATGAGTTAAGGAAAGGGAGAAGGTCTGAAATGGTAAAGGTGAGCCAGATGGAGAAAGGGATGGGGTGGAGTGAGTGAGGAAGGAGTCTGGGTTCATTGGGGTGGGGGAGGGTGTCTTGAGTGCTGAAGGTGAGTCATAACAGGGAGGGAATCAGGTTGGCTAGGGTGGGGGAGGGGTCTGCATGGGTAAAAGGGAATCAGAGGTGGTAATGGGGGGTCCGAAGTGATGAGGATGGGGAGGGGTTGGTACTGGTTAGAGAGGGGTGAGGCTCTAATGTGTTGAAGAAGAGTGAGATGGCAGAGGGTCTAGAATGATTAAAGTGGGGGAGGGCCGGGACAAAGCTTCACTGGATATGTGCTGGGAGAGGGGAGACTAAGGGTGTTGGAGAGGCAAAACCGGATTGACCCCCTTGGTCTGCTCTGGGGGAAGGAGTGGTTCTCTCCCGGGGTTCCGTCTGTTTGGGAGGGGCAGCTGTCAGCCTTCGTCCCATCCCCCGCCCTCACACCTTCTGTCGCTCTATTTCCTGGCTCATCTGCAGCACCCCCATCTTCCTTCTACTCTCCACTCCCCTCCCCCTTGCTGTACCCTAGCCCCAAGACTCCCTCTTCCTCCGCTAAGGAAGCTTGTGGCTGGCCCCCGCTGCGGCAGTGAGGACAGTCCTCTCTGCGGCAAAAGGCGCACTCCTTTTCTTCACTCCCCTCTTCCTCCCCTCATCTGCCGCAGACCCCAGCCCCAGGGTTGGGAGCCGGGTGTCTGTTGCCAGGACCCTGGTCACCACCTCTCAGAGTCGGGGGATCCGCCGCAAGCTGGGCTGGGGAGGCCTGGCAGCAGCGGGCTCTGTCCGCGGTGCTGGAACGCGTACCTGATTCACCACGTCCATGTCGGCGAGCAGCAGCAGCAGCAATGCGGGGGGGTAGGAGGAGCCTGCTAGCAAGGGCGGGTGCAGCGGGGGAGGGGGGGCGCGCAATCGTCAGAACAGCCGAGACCGCTTCAGCTCCTCCCCTCGAGCCCCCACCTCATTGGCCACAGGCGCTTGCGCACAGCAGCCGAGCTTAAGTCGCTGACGGCCATTCCAGCCCCGAGGCTGGAATCCTGAGAATGCTCAAAATCTATCTCTGAAAACACAGGTAGAGGTCTGGGGAGAGGAGGACCATTCGATCCTACAGTAGGACATTTTGCCAGGCCCTTTACTGAGTTTGTTGAGTGTGTTCACTCATTTAATCCTTACAACAGCTTTATGTAGGTGGTAGAAACTATTAGCTCCATTTTTACAGATGAGGAAAACGGGCCCCCAGAGAGGTTAAGTGACTTGTACAATGTCGCCCAGCTAGTAATTATTGGCAGTGCCCAAAGTTCTGAAATTTAAACATAGTTCAAGGTCTTGAGGGTTTCTTCTCATCTGCATTTTAAGCACATCTTAACCCCCTCCTCTTCCAACCATCTTCCTATTGACCTCTTCCTCTTAAGTTAAATTTTACCTACTCTAACTCTACACCTTACATCCTGTTTATTCCTCAGCCCGCTCTTAATTGGACTACCCCCCTGCATGCTACTAAAACTAGGCCTGCCAAAGTCAATGGTGATTGTCATGTAACAACATCCAATGGACAAATGCAGTGGAATTTAAGATGCTCAACTTCACTCATACTAAAAGAAATGCCTATAGAAACTACTAAGATGCTGCTTTTCATCTTTGAGGGTGGTGAATATAAAAACGTTTGATAATGCTCTATATTGGCAGGTTGCCCAGAAATAGACATTCTCATAAGTTGTCTGTAGAAGTTAAATTGGAATAACCTCTGTAGAGGGCAATTTGGCAAAATCTAGCAAACTAACAAATCCATATACTGTATGGCTCAGCATTTACACTTATAGGAATTTATCTTACAGATAAATTCATACATGTGCTAAAAGATGTGTGTATAAGATGATTCACAGTAGCGCTGTTTATAGTAAGAAAGAGTGGACACTCTCAAAGTGCTCATTACTGGTGATCTGTTCAAATAAACCCTGACACAGCTACAAAATGGAGTACTGTACAATTGTCATTAATAATATGGAGATACGGGCCCTGGCCAGGTAGCTCAGTTGGTTAGAGCATCATCCCTATGATAAGGTTGCGGGTTCGATCCCCAGTCAGGGCACATACAAGAATCAACCAATAAGTGCATGAATAAATGGAAGAACAAATTAATGTTCCTCTCTCTCTCTTCCTCTCTCTCTCAAATGAATAAAAAAATAATATGGAGCTATGGGATGATCACCAAGACATTTAGTTAAGACATGCAAGGTGCCAAAATGTGTGGGGATTGTGTACAAAGAGAAGGGAAGGATTATATCATAATTATAGAAAGAATAACTAACATTTTAAGTTGTGGCTGCTCTGTGTCAAGTACTGTTCTGAGAGCTTACTTATATCGCTAATTTAAATGCTCACAGCAACCCTATGAGGCAGGTACTGCTACTATATTCATTTTACAGGTGAATAAACTAAAGTGCAGAGAAGTGAAAGAATTTTCCGAAGGTCACACAGCTGGTAAATGGTGAAACTAAGATTTGAACCCAGGAAGTCTGGCTCCAGCATCTGTTACTCTTGGCCACTAACTTGTCAGTACAGCATCTTATACATGTATAAAAGATATCTGATAACACTGGTTGCCTCCAGAGGGAAGGGGCATATGTCAATGTATATCTCTTTATACCTTTTGAATTTTGAATCATTTGAATGTATACCTATTTTTTAAAACACACACACTCAAATTCACAGAAATATGTAATGGATACTTCTCAGTTATTGTCTTATAGGGGGAAGAGCGTGGGTCTTGACATTGAATTGCTTGAATTTAAACCCCACCTCTAGCCTGGCCGGGGGTGGCTCAGCGGTTGAGGGTCAACCTGGGATGCAGGTGATCAGGGTTCGATTCCCGGTCAGGGCACATGCCCGGGTTGCAGGCTCGATCAATGACTCTCTCATCATGGATGTTTCTATCTCTCTCTCCCTCTCCTTTCCTTTCTCTGAAATCAATAAAGATATATTTTAAAAAAAAGTTATAAACCCCACCTCTAATATTTATCCTGTATGACTTTGGACATGTAAGATACTTAAAATGATACCTATAGGGTTGTTGCACTGATTAAACAAGATAATCATTGTAATGCATTTTGCACAGGGCCAAATAAAGGGTTCATTTTACCTCCTACACATCTCTGGAATCCACTCACTTCTCTCCATCTCCCCTGCCACCTCCCCTGGCTAAGGCAACCATTGTTCCTGCCAATTTAGCATCTCCAGTCTCTTTCCCTTCCCTTCTGTTTTCAGCAGAGCTATCAGAACATCTATTTAAAATGCAAAGTTAACTGTCACTACTCAGCTCAAATCCTTCCCATGGCTCCCCACTGCTTTTAGGAAAAGTCCTAGGGTTTGGGACCTGGCATTGAAAGGATCTGCATCATCTGGCCTCAGATGGCCTCTCCCACCTCACCCCTTAACAGTCTTCTTTTACTCTCTGTATCCTGCCTAGGACTTGCTCTTCCCACAATACACCAGCACAACCACTCCAAGCCTTTGTTTCAAGGCCTAGTGCAATTCTGTATTTTGAGTCCCAGTCTCCAATTCTGGCTTTCCTCAAATTTTAGTATTGGTTCGATTGACACAAATTGTACAAATGAGAAACCCCTTCACTGAGAGCTGGGAGGAGATCTTAGATCAGACCATTCCCAGTGGTGGCCCCATCCCATGCCACTCCCAGCACTGCCTTCAGTTCCTTTGGAGTGGGGTTGACTACCATTTTGGACAAGTCATGTCACATGTCTAAGTCAGCTCAGTTTGCTCTGAGGGAAACCCAGAACAGTGCCTGTGTGAGAGGAGAGTGGGTTACTCTTGGCTGGTCTCAGAAAAGCGTGATGGTCCCTGAGTGGGTTCTCCTGGGCAGGGAGCCCCATCCTTTGCTGTCACCCATTTCTTCTGCCAGTGGATTTAGATTTTCTTTTCCTCAGGCAGAATGTGGGATATGGAAGACAGGTGATCACAATTTAGCCTCCCTGAAATTCCTGATGCCGTCAGAGGACCCCTCTTCCTGACATCACATACCAGGCTAATTCTAACCTTCAGGCCTTTCTACTGGCTGGACTCACCTCTGGTTTCCTTGTCCTTTCCTTCTCATCCATGTGTCCTTCCTCAGTAAGACCTGACTGACCCCTTGTGGGATCTCTGACTTTACTGCACTCCCTATCCAAGTCCCCTTTCTCTTTCCTCCATTTCTGTCCAGTGCCACCCCCTTCCCCCACCACCTCCACTCTGTCTCCAGCTTTTTTTGGCTGCTGTCTCTTCCTCCTCCTCCTCCCTCCTTCACTGACGCTGAATAATCAGACCTGGCTGTCCTGGTTTCCGGAAATACCCGCGTGTGGGCAGTGGCTCAGCACTGAACCGGGATGGATGGATGGGGGATGCAGGGCAGCCCTAAGCCCTCAATGCAAAGACATCAAACTCCAAGAGTGTGGCCCATGCCTGTCTCCCTCTGGAGAAGGGAGGGCAGGAGGTTTATTGAGCGGTGGGGTAGGAGTGGGAATTCAGAGGGCATGGACACAGGCCATCTCATCTCCCAGGTCTTCTTCATCAAAGCGGGAGAGGATGGATTCCTCGTCACTATAAAGTGAGCTGGTTCCCTGTGCCAGCAGGTCACTGGCAGCACTGTCCATCTCATCCAGTGTCAGGCGACACGCATCCGCGATCTCCTGCTTGGCCAGGGCCACGAAGCGCGGATCTCGGGCAAAGATGTCAAGGCCCTCAGAGAAGAGCACCTGGGGGCACAGGTAGGATCAGAGTTGACAGAGGGTACAGCATGGAGTCGAAGAAGCATGCACAGAGAAGTCACCGTGAATAAATGATGTACCCATGAGGGTGTGCAGCGAAGCCACTGGGGGACAGTGACACACACATGTTGAGCAGAAGTCACAGAACAAAGGGAGAGCTCCATGCACAGCACAGAGACTGGGGACCCTTTTTCCTTCCTTCCCAAGCTTCCCCCTTCTCTCTTTCTGCCCCATCTCTCTTGCCCATGCCCCTTCTGGACTCACAGCCTCCACCAGGCTGTCAGCACTGCCCCTCTTGCCATGGCTGTGGTCCGAGTGGGTTCCAGGCACTTGCAGACAGGTAAAGGTGAAAAGCGGACCGCCGCTGGACTTGCTGAGGGAGTGCATCCCTGGTGCACCCTCCTCCACCAATAGCAGCGGGGCGTACAGGAGCCGACCCCGCTGAGGAGGGGTTGCCCAGGAACCCTGGACCAGAATAAATATCAGAGGGACAGTGATGGATGGGTGGAGTGTGCGGGTATAGGACTCATTTCTGTGCCTACCTCACTCCCCCAAATACAACTTCAGTCAAACTGAATGTGTATAAATTAGACTTGAGTTTATTTAAGATCATAGAAAACCTGAGTTTAAATCTCAGCTCTGCCATTTACTAGCTGTGTCATCTTGGGTAAGCCTTTCTGGGCCTCAGTTTCTTCATCTGTAAACTGGGGCTAATAACAATACCCACCTCACAGGTACAGTGAGGAATGTGTGAGTTCATATGTGCCCAGTTATTCAGAAGGTCCTAACATGTAGTGTGTCTGATCAATTCAACCTAGGCTGCCCCCACCTCACCTCACCTGTGCCTTGCTGGGCCCTGAGTTGTGCCCACGATGATAGGTGCCTGGGATGGGTAAATCTTCACAACTTCCCTGGCGCCGCAAACACTGGATGGTGAAGGAGGGCTTCTGACCTTGGGGTCAGGGGAATAGGGGGCCCCAGGGGACAAAGAAGAATGTCAGTGCTTCTCCAGCCTTCTGCCCTGATGGCCCTTGGCAGCCTCCCAGGACCTATGCATGCTCTCACCTGCAGGTGTTGGTGTTGGGGGCAGCAGACGGCGGCATGGTGCATGGTGCCCATCCAGGTACCTCTGGGGTCTGTGAGGTGGCAAAAGGATGGGGCGTGGGGGAGTCCCTGCCGGCTCATCTAAGGAGAGCCTGTATGGGAAGGAGGGAGGTGAGCTCAGGCCTGGGCATGGGTGATGGGGTGCCGTCAGTCCTGCCCTCCCATGCATGGGCTCATCCTACTTGTGGCTAGAGCACTGGCCCAGGACTTCTTCTTCCTCATACTGTTTGGCCTGCCCTTCAGTTCCCCTGGGCTGAAAACTTCCTTCTTCCGGAATGGTGAAAATGAGAGCCCCAGAACTTCTCCTGAGGAAAGTGAAGCAAGTTAAGCAGATCAGATCCCCAAATTTGTGGTCCTCAGGCCCTGGTTCCCTCTTGTGTTATGCCTCTTCCCTTACAGAAATACTGGGCTTCTAATTTTTTTTAATTGGGGGAAAATTTACATAACATAAAATTAACCTGTCATTTTAAAACGGACGTGGGCTTTCTTTTAAGAGGTGTTTTTCTTATTGGAAAGACAGAACATTAAAAAAAAAAAAAATTGGCCCGGCCAGGCATGGGTCCGCAGTTGAGCATTGGCTTAGGATCCAGGAGATCCTGGTTTGATTCCCGGTTGGGGCACATACCTGGGTTGGGGGCTCAGCCCCCAGTGTGGGGGGTGCGGGAGGCGGCTGATCAATGACTCTCTCTCATCATTGATGCTTCTATCTCCCTCTCCCTCTCCCTTTCTCTCTCTGAAATCAATGAAAATATGTTTAAAAAAAATTAAAGTTGGCCTATTAAAGAGACAACTTCAACACAAGTATTGGGGGTGGGGTGAGGCGTGAAAGCTAAGCATGACCTCATTCTATCCTTCCATCATCCTCATGAGGTGAGGTGCTATTATTACCCCCTTTCACAGGTTGAAAACTAAGTGACTAGCCCAAGGTCACTTAGCAAATGGCAGGTTCAGGATTTGAACTTAAACCCATTTAGTTCCACATCATGTGCTCTTTGCATTAAGCCTTTACATTGATTTTCTCACATGAATCTCTTATTACCCTTTATTCCCACCTGAGCCCTTGAATCCCTCCCATCTTTCCCAGATTTCCATTAGAAAGCCTTACTCCTATGCCCCCTGAGTTATCCCCATACAGTGGCTAGTCCGTGCCTTCCATCACAATCTTCCCCCAGACTCCTGACCATACCTGCGGGCATGGGATCCAGCCTGGGGCACACTGGACTGTCTGGAGTTGGGAGCCCCCACATTGTCATCACTGGGCCCAGAGGAGAGTGAATCTGGAAGTTTGTCCCCAGTAGGCAGAGACACAGAAATGGAGCTCCTACGAGATGGGGGCTGGGATCCCATCAGGGCCTGTGGGAGTCACAGGACTAATTGTTGCATCCACGTTATATCTAAGTCACTTGGTCATATAGTGAGTCTCCAATGAGCTCCCCAGGGACTGGGCTGAATCTGGGTCTTGCCCTTCAACAGCAGATGGTAGGTATTAAATAAATGTTTGTCTGTTCCATGGGGGGCTTCTCCTTAGAGGCAGTGCGGGAGTCACTCAGGGGATTGAGGGAGTACTTTACAATCCTGGGGCAGTGGAAAGTTGTCCTCACTTGGTATGTTTCTGGGTCCTTCTCATCTTCCTTCTCCTCTCTCTCCTGCCCCTCCTCCTCCTCCTCCTCTGTGTCACAGCTTAGGGCCTGTCGGATCTCAGGAATCAAGTCCTGTAGGCTCCTCAGACCAGCCTGCAAGGGTGGAAAAATAGGGAAGCAGGACAGCTCAAGGTCTAAACTCCCCTTTCATTGAACCTGCTTCCCATGCAGGAGTGTGGGGTGCGGGAGGGAGCCCCCTCAGCCACCCCTGACCCTCTGCAGGTCTTGGGGCCTTAGTTTCCAAATCTGTGACATGGGCTTCATGATATCAAGAGGGCAGTTAGCCTCTGCCACAGTGCTCCCACATACCCCCACCCACCCAGACTCCGCTCTGAAGACCTGAAGGACAGAGGAGGTGCTTGGGGGGGCCTCGGTCCCTAGAAGCCCCTTTTCTTTCCTCCGCCGGAATTTGCGGAAATAGTCCTGGATCAGAAATGTGGCATAGAATTTGCCCACGGTGACCTCGTCCTCTGGGGACAAGGGAGAGGAAGAGGCAAGGTCACATAGGGGTCCTCTGTTCCTCCCACCCTACCCACAGCATAAGCTCCCCTTTCACTCTCCCTCCCCCAGCAGGTGCTGGTTTTGTGGTGATGAGCAATCATCTGACATTCAGAAGCTGGCTCAAGAATTGGGGTGAGGATAGCTCACCATCGGCAGGGGGGATGACCTCATCTAGCAGCTTCTGCTTCAGCCGCTTCCAGATCTTTTTGATGACAATCCGCAGCTCCTGATTGGCTTGCTCCAGGTTCCCTGCACCAGAAGAGGATGTGGGGCATAAGCCAATAGGAAGAGCCCTTCACAGCCACTCCCTCACTGTTGGAGGGGCTTCACAAGCTTCTACCGCAGTCACGCACCACAGCCCCTATTGGACAGGTGGGGAAATGAGCCTGGAGAAGACAGTCACCCATTTTGAGGTTCAGAACTAGGAATGGGGCCCATCACTCCAGTTTGCTCTCTGCAACCTCTCCAGGGACACTTTCACTTCTGCCACCCCCTCCCCTCCCCCACACACCTCCTTCTGTCTTGATCTTCAGGGATGTCCGAACCAGGGCAAAGAGTGTGGCGTTGAATGTTACCGTCCCATCTGAGTTGAGGGGCATGTTCATCGCCACAAGTCTCTGTGCACACCAGGGACATGAAACCCACTTTGGGCAAATGCCTGAGATGCAGGCATGAATGCCCGGAGGGCAGAAACTTTTGATGATGCAACCAAACAGCCCCTCCTCACCCAAGGCAAAGTTTCTGCCCACCCCTGCCAGATGGTAGACAGCTCTCTCAGAGGCAAGGTGGGGGGTGGGCAGGTGCACAGACCTTGCAGGCCACTCGGTGTGGGCACAGCTTCCCAAATCCCAGTGGTGGCTGGATACGTCTCAGCAGGGCAACCACATCCAGGTGTTTAATGCGGCCTCTTGGGCAGGTGGGGGTGGGTGGGAGGCACCACTGGATTGGAGATACCCCCTCCAGCCTTTTCTCAAGGCCCCACCACCTTGTTACTACCTCTCCCCACCATTACCCCAGGGCCTGCCAAGGCAGGATTGAAGGATAGTCACGGGGGGGGGGGGGGGGGAGGAGATGGGGAGGGGGCAGAAGACAGGGGCAGTGGGGACCTTGGGGCATCTACTGACTGGGTAATGGGAGGAGTAGGCCAGAGGTTTGGGACCTGGGAGACTGTGTGGGGTAGTGTACTGTCCCCTGGGATACCAGGTATGGGGTTAGAGGGCATACTTGGCCCCAGGGTCATATTCAGACCAGATCCTCTTGAATTCATCGAGGTGATGGGGGCCCAGGATGGACCAATCTCTGGTTAAATAATCAAAGTTGTCCATGATCACAGCCACAAAGAGATTTATAATCTGTGGGCCAGTGAGCAGGGGGGTTAGGTCAAGGGCAGAGCAGGGTGTAGGGAGTTGGTGAGAGGCTAAGGAGAGCTCATATGGTTGCTGGGTCAAAAATCCCTCAACTGATATTTTTACTAGGCCAGCCCTTTCACCTACTCTGAAGACCTGGGCTCCCCACCTCATTTGACATCCCCAGACCCTTCAAGGCCAACCCCTATGGCAGTGGTGATGGTTACAGGGAAATGGTCCTCACCAGGAAGGCACAGAGCATGAAGAAGCTAATAAAATAGGCGATGGCAAAATTGCTACCACAGGTAAACTCCTCGCCAGGGCCGAAGTCAGACTCAGGGTCACATCGATTCCCGGGAAGGGTGGCAAGCATT
Source organism: Miniopterus natalensis (assembly GCF_054644295.1). Taxonomy (NCBI): domain Eukaryota; kingdom Metazoa; phylum Chordata; class Mammalia; order Chiroptera; family Miniopteridae; genus Miniopterus; species Miniopterus natalensis. The sequence continues at coordinate 74,536,754 of NC_142103.1, read as the reverse complement.
ATCTCTTGCCATGCCTCACCAGTGGCACACCTGGGGATCACATTGGGGGTGTCATCCTGGAGGGAAGGCTATGAAGTCATGGCAAGTGGCATTATGGGAGGGGTTAGGACATGACCCAGTTCCTGCCAAGGGCTATAACTGGCACAAATATGACTGTCATGGCATGCCATGCTATTTTACAGATGGGACACTGAGGCCCAAGAAAAGGATACATCTTACAGCCAGAAAGAGGATGGCCAAGGCTAGAGTATTTTCAAAGGCTCAGCTCACAGCCAGAAAACATCCCAGGCAATATGGAACCCCATGCTGCCCTGTTATTTCCATAGCTCAGACAGTCTGGGGTCCACAATGCTGGGGACCGAGGTGGGTGGGGAGAGGGGTCGATGTCACCTGAACAGAAGCAGCACAGCCTGTGGAAAAGTCTGAAAGTTGTTGTTTCGGTTGATCTGTGTGCCATCCTGAAGAGCCACCTTGCCAAACATCTGTGGGCACACAGGGGCTGTGTCAGAGGGATGAACCCATTCCCCAACAGGTTGCCACCCATTTCACAACTCCTAATACCCAAAGGGTCCTTACAATCCTGACAAGCAGGCACTGCTGATCCCATTTCACAGACATGTGGACTGACTCAGGGTCATCCAGTGTCTGTCTGTCTTTCCACCCACCAACCCCACTTTCAGGCTCTTCCTACACTATCCCCCTCAGCAGAGACATGCCTGAGGGATGCTCTCTAGTGTCCCCACTCACTTGCATCCCAATGACTGCATAAATGAAGAATATCATTGCGATGAGAAGAGCAACATAGGGCAAGGCCTATGGGGGTGGAGAGGAGGGTAGATACTTAGGCCCAGGCAGAGAACTATAAGCTTTAGAATGCACTGCTTCCTCAAGCCTGGGCCTGCTGAGAGATGTGTTCCATCCCCCAAGTGCCTATGTCATGACTACCAGTATATCCCAAATGTGGAAACAGTACTAAATACAATAGAGTAAGGTTGGTGAGGCCAAGGCATGCTGGGAATTGAGAGCCTAGAAAAGAGAGGAAACTGGAAATGGTAAGTTGCAGGTGGGTGTGACACAGTAGGAGATATAGTTCTGAGGGTAGTAAGAGGGCAGGCTGAGAGGGTTTGAGGTAGGAGGAAGGAGTGGTCAAAAGGATGGGGGGGGGTTACCTGGAAGGACTTGATGAATGTCCAGAGTAATGTGCGGATCCCTTCACCCTTGCTGAGAAGCTTGACCAGTCGCATGACTCGGAAGAGGCGAAAGAAGGTGATGGAAATTCGGGAACTGTCCTCAGAGCTCTGGGGTGGGTGTGGGGGTGGGTATGCTCAGCCCACATTTGCCCCAGACACCTCCCTGTCTCATGCTTTGGCCCTCCCAGTCCCTAAATACATAAAAAGTCAGGTCCCTGGGTGGCCAGGGAGCATTTTTAAGGACTCCAGAAAAAAAGGAAGGGGGTGGAGTGGGGTGGGGTGGGGTGGGTGGGGAAAGAAGCAGAGAGTCCCTGTTGATGATGGGGGACTACCTCGCCAAGATGGCCACCATTCTGGAGGGACACATGGCCAAGACAGGGGAGATATAGGAGATGGTGTGATCACAGGCCCAAATGAACAAGGGAAGAAATGATTGAACAGTTATAGCGGATAATGGATGGTACAGTCATTATGCAAGAGATGATGGGGAAAGTTGTGTGGTAGTGGATCAAGATGGTTGTGGGAAAAGTTGGCAATGAGGGTGAAAGGATAGGAGAGGATATAGGAAATTATGGAGGAGAGATATTAGAGCCAATGGAGGAAATGATGGAGCCAGTTGTTTTATGGAGATGATGGAGATCAGAGAAGCCATGGGAGACCCAATGGAGAAGCCAGTGATGGAGATGGAGATATGGAACCAGCAGCATTGTCAATCGATATTATAGAACCATGGAGAAGATTATGGAGCCAACCGTGCAGTCAGTGGTAATGACAGAGACGAGAAAGACCCAGTGTTGGAGACGATGGAGTCGGTGGAGAAAATGGAGTCAATGAAGGAATCAGAAGAGATGATGGATCCAAAGCAGGAGTTGGTGGAGATGATGGAGCCAATGGAGGGGGATGTAGAAGCAAGGAAGGAAATAACAGAAATAACAGAGTCATGTTAGGTGATGGTGGAGCCAGAGGATAGGCTGCAAATGGGATGAGGGAGCTTGTGGAGGGGGACTTTGGCTGAACCCAACAGGGTCTCAGAAGGGATAGAGCTAGAATAAGGAGCACTTAGTATCCTTGAGTGGGGTGGATGGGAGTGTGAGCCACCTACCCATTTGAAAGAAAGCCCTGTGGTTGAGGTGAGGAAAGGTTAGTAGGGGGAGAGTGGGTTTGTAGAGAGGCCAGTACTCACGTTGACTTCAGTGACAGCAATGTCCACTATGCTGCCCACCACAATAAGAGCATCAAATGTGTTCCAGGCATCAGCAAAGTAATGCTGTAGACAGGAGGAAAGCAGAGCCCTGTCTTCTCAGATCTAGGAGGGTAGGGTAGGGGGCCAGTGTGGTGGGGAAATTGGGGAGACAGGGCCAGGCATAGACCACACAATGGGCCTGCATCTGGATCTCTCTCACTCCCTAGTCTCATGGCTCCCTGGTTGCTGCCCCCCTCTGAGAGCTCTGCAATGAGCTCCACCCCAAGGAGTTCCCCCACTGCAGGTGGGTTTAGGGCTGGAGCACACCTTAGGTTTGAAGGCTATGATTTTGAGCACCATCTCAACAGTAAAGAGGCCAGTGAAGACCATATTGAGGATGTCCATGGCATAGTTGAAGGGAGCAGTCTGCTCATAGTGCTGGAAGAAAAAAAATCAGGTATAGGGACAGTGTCTGAAGCAGAGAACTCCCCCACCCTCAACCAAATGTTCTCTGGCTAGGAGTGAGGGAAGTCTGAGGATGTGGTAGCAAGATGATTTGGCCTAACCCCTCACATTATCTGCCTCCCATTATGGATATTGGGGGAGGCCAACTCTTTTTTTATTTGTCAACTACAGTTGACATTCAATTTTATTTTATATTGGTTTCAGGTGTATAGTATAGTGGTTAGACATTTATATAATTTACAAAGTGATCACCTCAGTAAGTCTAGTGCTCACTCTGACAAATCTAGAACTCATCGGACACCATGCATAGTTATTACAATATTATTGACTGTATTCCCTATGCTGTACTTTACATCCTTGTGGCTATTTTATAACTACCAATTTGTACTTCTTAATCCTTTCACCTAGTCCTCCAACTCCCCTCCCATCTGGCAACTATCAGTTTGTTCTCTGTATTTATGAGTCTGTTTCTGCTTTGTTTGTTCATTTATTTTGTTCTTTAGATTCCACATAAAAGTGAAATCATATATTTGTCTTTCACTGTCTGACTTATTTCACTTAGCATAATATCCTCTAGGTTCATCTGTGTTGTAGCAAATGTTAAGATTTTATTCTTTTTTTATGGAAAGCCCAGCTCTTGATTTTCTAGCTTCCCTTGCAGCTAGTTCTGACTCAGACAGAAACGTAAGTCTGCTGCTGGTTAGGTAGCTTCTGTGAAAAATATTTATGCTTTCCAATAAAGGCTCAAATAAAGAGAGTCCCCTGATTCAATCTTCCCTCCTTTTTCCTGTCCTGAATGTAGTGTTGATGCCTGGAGCTGTGGCAGTCATCTTGTGACTATGAAGCAACAATCATGAGAATGAAAGCCAACTGACTAAGAACAGTGGAGCCGAAAGATAGAGCCTGGGTCTTTGATGAGCAATGAACAAACAGCCTACCTCTACACTTCTTGTTATGTGAGGTAACTACCATATTTCATTGACTTTAGGATGCACATATTTTCACATTTTAGAATCTCTGAAATTGGGGTGTGCTTCACAATCAATGGCAACTTACAATTGCCATCTGCCATTTCTTTTCCACGTTCTTAGATTTCTGAAATCAGGATGCAACTTACAATTATTGGCCTTAGATTTGAAGAAACTTATAGCCTAAGTTTCTGTTATTTGGGGGTTTTGTTACTTGCAGCCTAAAGCATTCCTAATGGTTCCCAAGGGATTGTGTAGACAGAATAGGGTGTCTGGCAAGGGTCAGGGTGGGGAGCTCAGACCTGCATGGCTAGAGCAACAGTGTTGAGCAGGATGAGCAGGAACATGAGGTACTCAAAGGCAGCAGAGTTCACAGTGGCCCATACACGATACTGGTGTGGGTTCTTGGGGATGTAACGGCGGAGTGGCTGGGCCTTGAGGGCATACTCCACGCACTGGCGCTGCATATGGGTGCAAGGCATGAGTGAGCAGTGGGGTCCTGAGGCAAGGAAGTGTATGTGGGGGGTTGGTGGTCATGGATCAGGGGTCAGAGGTCACCTGGTTCTTGTCCAGCTCACAGTTTTGGTATTCCTGCTCCCCCTGGGCACGGAAGGTGATGATGACAAAGCCCACAAAGATGTTCATCATGAAGAATGCGATGATGATGATATAAACAATGAAGAACACTGATATCTCCACGTGGTAATTATAGATGGGGCCCTGGTCCTCTGCATGTGCATCAATGGCCTTGTATAGCAGCCTGGGGAGCCAGTGGAGGCAGGTGAGGGGATATTCCAGGCCCCTCAAACCTTCTCCCAGACTTCTTATCATAGACACCCCAGAATCTCCTGCTTGGCACCCCAAAGACTCCTAAATCCCCTGACCAAATCACATGGGACCTCCATACATATCCCAAGAGACCTCCACCAGGCCCTCCAAGACCCTCAAATCCTTTAAGTTCCCACAGACCCCAAAATCCCCTTCTCTATCCACCTGGAGATCCCCATGCAGTTCATCAGAACTCCCCCACCAAGCCCCAAAGATCTCTAAATCCCATGTCCCATCAACTTGAATTTCTTGCTCCATCCCCCCTAAAGATCTCCAACTACTACTTCAAAGACTTGCGCAGCTCTCTGGAAACCCCTGAATCCCCCACTCCATCTCCTCTGAGACCCCCCAACCAGTTTCCTCAGGCATCTACCTTGTCCCACCTAAATTCTACCCAGTCCTCTCTAGACTTCCACCTAGTCCCTCAGAGACCTCTACCCAATTCCTGGAGATCTCACCCACCCGGGTCCCCAAAGCACCCTAGCCAGCAACTGGGAGACCCCCACTCAGTCTTCTGATATGCCCACCTGTCTCCCAGAAAACCCTATCCAGTCTCAAAAGAACTTTATCACATTCCAAGATACCCATCCTTCAGCAGATTCCAAACCAGTCCCCTAGATACTCCTTCCCTGTCCCTTGCCCATCCCTGGGGCCCTTCCCCTCACGCAGGCCAGCCTTCAAAGGTGGAGACAGTGAACAGAGCCATCATGGCTGAAAGGACATTGTCAAAGTTGAAATCGCTGTTGACCCAGAGCCGCTCCCGGACCAGGGGCCGTGACACATCTCCATCAGGATAAATCAGGAAGGAGCCCCTGTGGATGTTTCAGACAGTTTGGGTGAGTGAAGAGAGGTGGAGAACTGTGGAAAGAAGACTGAGGTTTCCAGCATGGAGGCAGCTGGACATAATGGTGGAGCTGGGTAGCTTGGGTTCAAATCCTGCCCCTCCATTTACTGGCTGGGTGACCTTGGTCATTTAACCTCTCTGTGCTTCAGTTTTCCCCATCCATGAAATATGAATAATAATAGGATGTATTTACTGGCTTGTTACAAGGATTAATTAAGTCAATCAATGAGAATAATGTGTGGTACATAGTTGGCACCACATTCAGGGTGAGGCAAAAGTAGGTTTAGAGTTGTGAGTACATGAAACACAGATTTTATTCTTGTATTATTTTTTAATAATTAATTTGTATTATAGCTGTAAACCTACTTTTGCCCATCCCTGTATGTTAGCTCTCATCACCATTATCATCATTATCATTGCCATCTAGAAAAAAGTAATACAAATAATAGCCAATGATAGCCAACCTGATCAGCACTAAGTCTATGCTAGGCATGATGCTAGGCTTTATACATAGTAACTTTACACTGTAGTACACTCTCCGTGTAGTAACTCATTTACTCCTCACAAAAAAATCTTGTGATTTAAAAAATCCCCATTGTTCAGTTAAGGAAAATGGGACCCAGCAAGGTTAAGAAACATAAGAAATTACAAGATTAAGAAAAGTCTCATAGGATGGATTTGAACCAGGAATGTCTGACTTCAAAGCCCATGTTTTGAACCACTACCCTCTACAGGAGTCTCAAGATGGAAGTTGAGGATTGGGCGATGCATGAGGGGGTGGTGTTTGGGGATGACTGGGAGATTGAGAGTGGAATATAGGTAATTCTCAGGAATGTGGAGAAGGGCTTGGGGGAGGTATTGGGGGGCTTGGGGGAGGTATTCTTAGGGTTTGGTGAGATGTGAGGGCCTTTGCATTTTTTGGGAGAGTTCTGGTGGTGTATCTTGGAGCTTTGGGGAGTTCTGGGAGTCTTGGGGGGCCTTGATAAAATTTGGAGACATCTCTGAAGTTCTTGGGAGAAAGCTATAGGGGTTTCAAGGGCCTTGGTGAACTCTAGGGGCCTCTGTGGCCTTTGGGAGGGTTCCTGGGGCCTGTGAGGGCAGGATGATGGCTACTCACTTGCATTCTTGGGGTGTGTGTTTGGCCTCATCAGTGCAACTGTAGAATTTCCCCTGTAGGGAGGATATTTGTCAAGCAGGTACACCCTTCACCCCCATCTTGACCCATGCCTGGACTTCCCTCAGTGTTTCTTCCCACCTTGAAGAGCTGTACACCAATGCAGGCAAACATGAATTGCAGGAGTGTGGTTACAATCATGATATTCCCGATGGTCCGGATGGCCACGAACACACACTGTACCACGTGCTGCAGATACCCACAAATATGGCTAATGGACACTGCAGGCACAGCAGCCATGGGGCAGGGATTTTGGGCATGGATGGGGCTCAGGGACTTGGGTCAGGGACATGTGGTTATGGGTCAGGGATGTGTAGTCAGGAACATGTGGTCAAGTGGCAGTGATGTGAGACAGGGACATGTGGGCACCAACCAGGAATAAGTGTTTTCCAGGCAGGGATAAGTAGGCACAAGCCAGGGACTCAGATGAGAAAAATGTTGCCAGTGGTTAAGGAACATGGGTATGGCCACGTGACCAGTGGTCAGGCATGAGTGGTTACATGTGGTCATGCATGATGTAAATGGTTAATCTGATCAGTGATTCTGGCCCCAGGGGCAGGGCATGGCCTGGGTCCTGTGGGTTTGGGTGGGGTGGGGTTACCTTGAGTCCCTTGGCCCGGTTGATGGCTCGAAGGGGCCGAAGAACTCGGAGTACTCGCAGAATCTTTACTACTGAGATGGCACTGGAGCTGGGGAGGGGACAGTCCTCAGGCCCTGGCTCGGGCCTTGCCTCATCTCTGGGAGAATGGGGTAGGCAAAGGGTCACTTACTGGATGCCAAAAGAGATGAGAGACACACTGACTACCAGCAGATCCAAGAGATTGAACCAACTACGGCAGAAGGAGCCTCTGTGCAGGAAGGCCCCGAACACCGTCATCTGGAGGGTAAGAGGTCATCAGGCTAGACTTCAGATTTGGGAATAGAAGGAGTAGGAGGGGATGGAAACTGGAGAGGTGGGCTGTACAGGTGGGTGAGGAGTGGGTTGGGGCAACTGGGGGTATGATTGGAGGCCCATTAGTTACCTTTAGTAGAATCTCCACAGTGAAAATGGAGGTGAAGGCATAGTCGAAGTACCCCAGAATCTGGGGGATGAGAAAGAGGGGAAGTCACTGAGTCATGGCTGAGGGATATCCTAGGTGTGTGTGTGTGTATGCACACACATGTGTACCTCTCAGTGTAAGCGTTGCTGTCCCTCCCTCCTTCCCTCCTTCCTTCCTTCTCTCTCATGATGATCAAGAACTTCTCTGCAAGGCAAAAGGCTTGGCCATCAGAAAGATAAGGGTTCAAATTTGGTCTTCTCTGCCTCTACCCAGCTACATGGCTGCCCTCGGCCTGTTCAGCCTCTCTGAGCACAGCTTTCTCTTCAGCTGCATACTGATCTCCCTGAAGCTTCTGCAAGTGTGCTGCACACACAGTAAAGGCTGACATTCTTGCCCTTCTCTTTCTGCCCAGATAGGGGTCTTCCCCCAGACCCAGCTTGTGCCCAGTAGGATATTCCTGGGAATGCCCCCCAAAGGCTCACGTGGTTGCGGAAGGAGTGCGCTCGGATGGGGTCCTCAGCAGCTAGGGATACACTGCTGAGAATGATGAACACCAGGATAAGATTGGTGAAGACATGATGGTGGATGAGGGTGTGACAAGCCGTCCTCATTCTGGTGAATGGGGAATGGGCCATGGTGAGAACCCAGAGTTAATTGGGAGAGCCGGAAGGATGCAGCTCAGGCCTGTTGTGTCAGGCTGTACACTCACCCAGAGCCTTGGCTGCTCCCTGGCCCTCCACTTGCCCCAGCCCCTCCTGCCCCCTGTCCCCAGCACTCACCGGTTGGTTTGGCTGAGGCAGAAGAAGGCACTGCCCTCAGGGATGGGCACCACCTTCTCCTTGGGTACAACTTCCTGTAGGAGTTCCACACGCCCTGCACCCTCTTCCTCCTCCTCTTCTTCCTCTTCCTCCTCTTCCTCCATTCCTGGCACCAGAAGATCAAAAGAGAGATAATTAAGTGAGAAAATATATGTAAAGCACCTAGAACAATGCTTGTCACATGGTAAATTCTTCTCATCTCTTTGCTAGAATGTCAGCTCCTCAGAGGACTTTTAGTTTGTTTTGTTCACTGTTGTGTCCTCAGCACTTAGAACAGTGCCTGGGACACAGTAAGAGCTCAGTAAATGTGTGTTGAATGAACACTGCCATCCTCACAGTCATAAAGGCTTTGAGAAGGTCTGCAGTAAAACAAAACATCTGTTAATCTTCTTTAATCTCAATGTTCCAAATGTTGATGGCCACACACCAAGCCCATTATTTTCAAGATGATCTTGGAAAAGGCTGCTTTCTAGACAAGAGGATCTCAGGATCAAGAGCTCTGCTTGGGTGCTGTCCCTAGGGTCTTGCACCTCCTCCACTTGGCCCTGGTCACTTGCCTGCTCCTGCATTCTTTGCACCCTCCTCTTCTTCATTCTCCCCACCAGGCACCTGGGGATAGGAAGATGGAGGTCATCGATGGTAGGGGAGACACCAGGAGATGGACAGGGGGGAGGCATGGAAGGGATGCAATAACGAAGGATTGAATAGGCAGAGGTTGGAGGTTAAAAGTGCAAACACATACACAGGAATTGGTGGTACTATGAGGTGTAGACAGTGCCCAGGTTTCTAACTCACCAATGCTCCATTTTCCTGTGGGGGTTTCCCTTCAGTGCTCTTCTCCCTGTGTGAGGAAATGGGGGGTAGTAGTGGTGATTGCTAAGGATCTCAGCAGATGGGTGAAGCTGAGGGGGAGCATTGCAGTCAGAACAGACCTTTCTTAGACCCCACAGAACTTCCCTGTTTCTGCCCTCATCCCCACAGCCTGTTCTCATAGTAACCAGAAGGATCCTGCTAGATCCTATGTCTGGCACATCCCTCCTCTGCTCACACCCCTCCCATGGCTCCCACCCACTCAGAGCAAAAACCAAAGTCTTCACTGTGGCCCAGAACACCCTCAGTCTGGCCTCACTGTTTCCCCATTTGAGCTCACCTCCTACCACTCTCCCCTTCACTCATTCCACTTCACACTCCCTGGTCTCCCTGGTGTGTTTTTTGAATGTGCTAAGAATATCATTACCTCAGGACCTTTGCATTTGCTGTCCCCTTGCCTTGAACATTCTTCCCCCAGATATTTGCATGGCTCACTCCCTCACTTTGTTCAGCTCTCTGTTCAACTGTCACCTCCCCACAGAGACATTCCTTGACTACTCTAACCAAAATAGCAATCTTTATTTCTCTCTGTTCTTTTATTTCATTTTCTTTGTTACATATTATTAACATATTATATATTCATTTATTTGTGTTTTGCTTGCCTTCCCTAACTTGAATGTGAGCTCAATGAAGGAGAAGACTTTGTCTACCTTGACCCCTGCTGTCTCCTCAGCATCTAGAACAAAGCCTGGCACAAAGTAGGTGCTCAATAAATGCATGTTGAATGAATGAGGACTGGCAGGTTGGATCTGGGAGTGGGGATTGCCAGGGTGACAGAGGCATATCTGGTGGTGCGGGATATGTGTGTGGGTTTCCAGGCAGGGATCCAGGGAGAGACTGTCCTTGGGCTAGAGCCAGACATCACCTGCCCTTGTTCTTGGCAGTGCCTGCATCTCCACTGGCTAGGTTGTCCACAGCAATGGCAAGAAACACATTCAACAGGATGTCTGAGGTGAGCTCAGGCTGCAAAGGATGGAGAAGCAGCCTGCCTGTGGACCACCCAGGTCCCTCTATCCACCCCACCCTGCCACCATCCAGCCCCTTGCCAAAGCTTTGAGGATACAGTTGCCGCAGATGAAGAGAATGATGAAATAGATGCACACCAGCATCCCTGGGAAGAAGGGGCCGCCGTAAGCCATGATACCATCATACATTACCACGTTCCAGTCCTCACCTGTCAGGATCTGGGGGTGAGAATTCACCGTGAAGCTCTTGGGACCCTCCCAGCACCCTTGGGTGCCCCTGACCCCCTCATGCCATGGTCTCCAGGCCCCACCTGAAAGACAGTGAGGAGGGCCTGGGGGAAAGTGTCAAAGGTGCTTCGCTTGGTGTGGGTCTGGTCAAAGTTGAACTTGCCCCCAAACAGCTGCATGCCAAGCAGGGAGAAGATGATGATAAAGAGGAAGAGGAGAAGCAGCAAGGACGCGATGGATTTCATTGAATTGAGCAGGGATGCCACCAAATTGCTCAGAGATGCCCAGTGCCTGCAGCAGAGATGGGGGGGCAGGGTTGACATGTTCAGTGGTGAGTCAGGAGCCAGGGCAAGGCTCCAGCTTGGGATGCATTGGGGCGGGCTGGGTTAAAACGACCTTCGGTATCAGGTTTAGAAGTGCTTTTGGAGCTGGAGTGAGGCGAGAATTAGTGAGGGGAAGGTTGAGATTGAGGTTAAGTGTTAGGGGAGTAATGGGAGATGAAGTTAGGATGGAGGGTAAATGGAAAGTGATGGAGCTAGAATTGGGTTTCAGGTTGGGACCAGGACTGGGGTTGGGGTTAGAAATTGCAGCTGGGGTTGAGGCTGGGGTTAGGGATTGGGGAACATTTAGAGCTGCAGATGACTGAATTGGGGTTGAGGGTTGGAACAGAGAGGATGGCGATAAGAATGGGGCTGGGGCTGGGGCTGGGAACAGGGTTGTGGTTGGAGATAGGCTCGTGGTTAGGAGTTAGGAATGTGGGGGTTGTGGTTAGTGATGGGGATGAGACTGTGAGTTAGGAATGAGGTTGGAGATGGGGTTGGGATTGGGTGTTGGGGTTGTAATGGGCTTGTGGATGACGAGTGGTTGGAGTTGGGCTAGAGATGGTGTTATAGTTGAAGGTTGGGCATGGGGTCTGGGCTGGGCATGAGCATGGAGTTGAGTTCAAAGACAGGGCTGAGGTTGAGGAAGGGGATGGAAATGGAGTAGACACCCTCCCCACTGAACTTGAATTTCCATGAAGGCAGGAACTTGTGTCTGCTTTGATTCCTGGTGTTTCCCTAGGGCCTGGAAGGGTGTCTGGCACACTGCAGGCACTCAGTGGATATTTACAAATTAAATGGTGATATAGATACAATTATAATTAGAGCTGGGGTGGGGACTGTTCGGGTTGTGTTTGGGGCTTCAATCCTCCCCACCACACACACACCTAGTGACCTTAAAGATCCTGAGAAGACGCACACATCGGAGCACTGAGATCCCCAGGGACTGCATGGCTCCCACCTCCACCAGTGTGGTTTCCAGGATGCCCCCACAGACCACAAAGCAGTCAAAACGGTTGAAGAAGGAGGAAACGTAGGTGGAGGGGCCCAGACCGTACAACTTGAGAAGCATCTCCACCGTGAACAGACAGAGCAACACTTTGTTGGCATATTCTGTAGGGAGAGGGGGAGGGGCTGGCAAGTTTCTGTGGTGACGTGGGGAGGTAGGGCCATGGAGTGATCTGGGGTAGCTGGTATGGGCCAGGTACAGGGTGGGGGTGGGATTAGGGTTAGGGATTGGAATGAGTTTGTAGGTCAGAGTGAATGTAGTTTTGAGGGGTTGGAGCTGGGGCAAAAGGCAGAGTTGGAGTGGGGCCTCAGTCTCTGAGTCCAGAAAAGCTCCAATTCAAAGGTAGAGTTAGAGTCTGGGCTTTAGTTAGGACTGGGGCTGGTTTGAAGGTAGGGGCTAGAAGTGTGCTCAGTATTAAGGTTGGGGTTCAGATTAAAATGAATACTAGTAAGAGCTACCATTTATAAAGTGTTAGCTTTATGTGGGCCAGGCAATGTCCTAAGCACTTTTCACTTTAATTTAATCCTTCTACCCACACCATAAAGTGAATACTATGACTACCCCATTTTGTAGATAGGGAAATTGAAGCACAGAGGGGTTATTTATCCAGTGTGATGTTAAGAGCCTGGACTATGGAGCCAGGCTACCTGAATTTTCCACTCACTTGCTGAGTCTTGGATTAGTCACTTAACTCTTCAGTACATTGGTACTCAGTACTCTGTGCCTTAGTACTTAATTCCATAAGGTTGTGGTGAAGAGAAATTGAGTTAGTACATGTAAAGCACTGAGAACAGAGCTTCACACACACAGCAAGAGCTATATAAGTGTAAGCTACAAGGTGGGATGGGACAGGCTAAGGTTTCTGCATTTACTTGATTGGAAGGCAATGTTGGGAGGTCTGAGGCACCTGAGGGATCCTGAATTGGAGCCCCTGGGGTGGAGGGAAATTGGGGCTGGGGGAGACGGCAGGCAGGCTGGGGGCGCACCCTGGGTCTGGGTGAGCCATATGGGCTGCCCGTGGTGCTCTGAAGCGATAGTCAGTGTGTTGAGGAAAACGAGCAGCAGCACAGCCCAGTAACACGCATTGGACTTCACAGCTTGCCGGCAGCATGCCCGAAGGCCCCGGTTGGCTCGACGGAGGCTGTGGCTGGGAGGAAAGGAGAACCCACTGGCTGAGATCACCTACCTCAGCCTGCCCTGGGGGACTCAGGTGGGAATCTCAGTCATGGGGTCCAGGAGTCACACAACTTCCTCAACTTACCAGACCCTGGTTTTCATGATCTTGTTTCTGCAAAAGAGGGGCATGGGAGGTGGGTGTTATAAGGGGCTGAGAGGCAGTCAGAGGCTAGGGTTAGAGGTCAGGGGCTGAGGTCAAGGTTGGAAGCTAAAGTAAGTACTGGGGTCAGGGTCTGGACTGGTTTATGGGCTAGGTCAGGGGTCAAGGGCTTGGGGCCCTCACAGGCAGCGTGTACAACTCGCCAGAGCCCCCTCCTCCTCTTCCTCATCTCCTGGCGTCTCTGCCATCGAACCGGTGTCACTGGCTGGCAGGCTGGCTGTGGGCAGGGTGGGAACAGAGGCCAGCACACGAAGACCCCAGGGTTCCACCCTTGGCTTTCTCCTCTGTCTACCCATCCTGCCCCCCTCCCCAACCAGGGTGGACCCCCACCATGGCTGTTGGTGGAATGTGTGGAGCGGGTGGAGTGACTGAACCAACGCAGACGTCCACGTCTCCTATTGGTCAGCTCTGCCAGTTGTGGCCCTGTGGGGACAGGGAGGACAGTTGGGGAGGATGGGCAGAGGTGGAGTTATGGCCGTGTGTGAGTTGGGGGGGCGGGTTATTTGGAATCTGTTCTGGGTACAGATGGGTGGGGGATCTGAATTTGGGTCTGGATTCTCTTTCCTAGGCCACAGCTGAGGGAATGGCCAAGAGTTGTTGCAGGTGGGGCAGGTGGGGCCTGGGTCTCAGGAGGGCAACCCACATCTGATGCCTGCATGGAGCAGGGAATGGGTCAGATTGGGGTTGCCTACTGTGGCCAGCCCTGCCCTCTTCAGCCACAGAACCAAAGTTGCCATCAGCTGAGGGGTCTTCACTGTCCAGCTCCTCTGCCTGTGTGATCCAGTCCAGATAGCCCCGCAGGTCCTCCTCCAACTGCTGCTTCTCCCGCAGCTTCTGGAAGTCCCCTCGTGCTTTTGCCTTCTCCCTCTCCTTGGAGAACTCCCTGAGGGTGGAGGATAGAGGGTGAGGTGGAGGACCCACCCTGGCCCCTCGCCTTCCCATCCCAACTACATTGGCTTCCTTTGTTCTTTGACTATGCCAAGCACATTCCTGCTTTGGAGCCTTCACACTGTCTGTTCCCTTTGCTTGGGACACTCTCTCCTCAGCCACATGACTCATTCCCTCATCTTTTCACATTTTTGCTCAGATACCTTCTCAAGGAGGCCTGTCCTGACTGTCCCTATTTATAACTGCAAGATATCCGCATTTCTACTTTTTTGGCCTTGCAAACATGTCTTTTTTTTTTTTTTTTTTTTTAATATATCTTTATTGATTTCAGAGAGAGGAAAGGAGAGGGAGAGAGAGAGATGGAAACATTAATGATGAGAGAGTCATTGATCAGCTGCTTCCTGCACGCCCCTGACTGGGGACTGAGCCCGAGACCCGGGCATGTGCCCTGACCGGGAATGAAACCCCGATTGCCTGGATCCTAGGTCGACACTCAACCGCTGAATCAAACATGTCTTTATTACCCACAATAATACATACTAAAAAAAAAAAAGGCATAAGACCAATTAATGTACCTTCAACTGCAATTTTTGCAAATGTGACATAAATCCAAAATATACTGTAGATTTGATCAAATTTAATATGCAAGTATTTTTTCCCTATTCTGCCATCTTGGCCAGAAGCTTTCCCATTCCTATTTTAATCCTTCCTTTCTTTCCATAGCACATATTCCATATAAAACACTACACATATGTTATTTATTGCATCTGTTGCTATAGTTTGTCTCTCCCACACCCCAAAAATGTAATATCCAAGAAGGCAGGGATTTTTGTCTCTTGTTCCATTCCTAAAATGGTGCTTTGCACCCAATAGATGCTCAGTGCTGACTGAATGAATGAAGGGGTATTTCAGATGGGTTTTGAAGGTCGCCTAGGAGTTTGCCAGGAACAAAAATTAGAGACAGAGTCTGAGGGGCAGGACGAGGGGAGTGTCCAGGCTCCTCACCCACTCAGGACGCCAAGTACAAGGTTGAGGACAAAGAAGGACCCAAAGATGACGAGACTCACGAAATACACCCAGGGCAGCTCATACCCCATGGCATCCTGCATCTGGGGAGAGAGAGAGCATGCATCCCTCAGGATATGCAGACATTCCTGCCTGAGCTCAGGGTGAAAGGGCACGTACAGTCTCTGAACTGTGTGCCCTCCTTCCACCTCACCCAGTAGAGCACGTCGGTCCAGCCTTCCATGGTGACACATTGGAAGACCGTCAGCATGGCGAAGAAGAAGTTGTCGAAGTTAGTGATGCCTCCATTGGGCCCTGCCCAGCGCCCGCGGCACTCGGTCTGGTTCAGGGTGCACGCACGCCCGGAGCCAGAAGATGCACAGGGCGATGGGTCCTCCTCGGCTTCCAAGTCTGCAGGAAGAACCTTGCTCTGGGCTCCAAGCCACGCCCACCCGCATTCGTCGCAACCCTGTAGCTCCGCCCATCTGGGTAGTTCAACTCAGAGTCCTAGTTTTTCTAAATCAAGGACAACCCTTAGAATTTGACTCTGCCAGGTCAGGGTTCTGAACCACTGGGAAGCTGAGTCCCGACCACAGGGATCTGGGGAGTAGGACTGTAAATCTGGGGGCCGAATTTTGTAAATAAGAGTGAGGCACCAGCCTGGGGGCGGAGCCTTGTGAATTTTGGAGGGTTTCTTAAAAAGAGGGTGAGAGCAAGGCTTGGGTTGGGGTCCGGGTGAAGGGCATGAATATATCGGGTTAGTCTTGGAGGATGGCGTCTTAAGTGCAGGGCTGGGCCTTGTCTCGAGGGTGGAGTCTCGGGATAGGGCGGAGCTATTTGGAAGAGGTGGGTTGTAGTGGTTGGGCTTGTTTATCGGGGGTGGAGCCTGAGCCTGGGGGCGGAGTCTTGTTAATTTGGATTTCCTTGAGAACCCGCTATGGCCTAGGAGCCAGTGGAGTGGGCGAGTCCTGTCCCTGAAGGATTAGGCTGGCTGACCCGATCCCAGGAAGTAGCACGTTTTGTGCATGCGTCCGAGGAACAGCTCGAGTCCGATGATGGCATAAATAATGATGACGAAGAGCACGAGTAGGGCGATGTGCAGCAGCGGCACCAGCGCCTTCATGATGGAATTGAGCACTATGTGCAGGCCTGCGGGGAGCGAGGGCGGGTGAAGTAGGGGCGGGGTCCATTCAGTCCTCCTCCCGCTCCCCTCCCCTACCTCCACCCCCGGAGGGCGTTACACTCACTCGGGACCCCAGACACCAGCCTCAGTGGCCGCAACACCCGAAATGCCCGCAAAGCCTTCACATCAAAGCCCCCTGGCTTCCCCCCAGTGTGCGGAGCGTCCCCAGGCCGTCCGGGGCCCTGTTCCAGTAGTACGCTGAACAACCTGATGGGGAGTAAGGTATGAGGCGGGGGTCAGGCCTCGGCACCCCCTTCCGTCCCTCCCCTCTCCTCAGGAAAGCACCAGTCTCTGTAACTGGAAATGCAAATAGATTTAAAATATGTTAATATTCCTGATTCTGGCGGCTGAATGGGAGCAATCTAAAGCAGTCGCTTCCCTGGGCCCGGAATTCAGCGAGCTTGGGGTGGGAAGTTAGTTGAACTAGGGTGGGGGCGTGTCCCACAGACCCTCACCCGACCACAACGATGATGAAGTCGAGTAGGTTCCAGCCATTGCGGATGTAGGCGCTAGGATGGAGCACCAGCCCGTAGGCCACGATCTTGAGCACCGTCTCCACAGTGAAAATCACCAGAAATACGTACTCCACCTGTTCCTGGGGGCGGAGACGGAGATCGGGAATGTTATTTGTGTTGGGGGTTAATGGGGTATGGGGTGGTCGGGAAAAGGGCAGAGCAGGGACGGAGGGGGGGGCCGGGCAGGGGTGAGCCTTCGGGATCCGAGAGGGGCGGGGCTCGGCTGGAAGGCTTGAGGTGTAGTTCTACTGGGGCTGTACCGGACTGAGGGCGGGGAAGGGTGGAGCAAACCTCACCAGGTTGTGGTTGGCAGTGTTGGAGTCGTCTTCTGGGAAGGGAATGTAGACCCCCAGGGCCACACAGTTGGCAAAGATGGTCAGCAGGATGAGGATGTCGAAGGGCCTCAGGTGGACACAGTCAAGGACCCAGACAAAGCAGCCTCAGAACTCGCACATTCCCTTGGGGCCCTCCCCACCCAATGCTCACCCTTGACCCCAAGGTGACCAGCCCTGACATTCCCGCCCCTGCCCTGCCCAAGGCCTTGACTCTGACTCCCCTGGAAAACTTATCCATCCTCAACTCTTCCTGTGATTTAGTGCTTGACCCTTGACATCCCCCCCTCCTCCAGTGACTGACCTTCACTTTTCTCAACTTGTCCTTGAAGTCAGTACTTGACCCTTGATCCCTAGTGACTTTAGCCCTCCTCCATACTAGCCCTGACCCAGTCCTTGACTCTTGGTACCCTGGTGACCTTCACCCCTGAGGCCTGCCCCTGGCCGTCCAGGATGCTTCCACTCCACGATGCTGATGCAGGACCGCCGGACAGGGTTGGCCAGGGTGAGGCAGAAGAGTGCCCGGGGTGACCGCTGGGCACTGGCCACTGCCACTGTCTTGTGCTTACTGTGCTGAGTCCTTCGCTTTGGGGTCCCCAGGCCTGATGCCTCACAGATTTCACCCCCTGATTCTGGGGGCCCAAGACACAGCCCCCATTCGAGACCAAGGCCTGCCCCATTGGCTGTACTGGGCTCTGGGGCGATGTCTGTGGAGAAATTGAATCAGGAGGGACAGGATATTGGGGCAATCATGGCTGCCTCCTACCTGATCCCATCCCTCGGTCTAAGGGAAGGAGAAAAGAGTATGTAAAATTAGGAAAAGCTAGGGGTACCTGAGTTAAGGAGCAGGGAGTGAGTTGGTTTTGGAATTGATTGGAGATAAAGTAGGAATTTATAGGAGAGTGAGGCTGAGATTCTGTTTCCAAGTGAGGTAGGGTTTGATATTAGACTTGGGGTAGAATTTAAATTGGCATGGGGTACCATTAAGTTTATATAGCTGGAGGCAGATTTAAGATTAAATTCAAGTGGAAGATTTTGAGGTTGGGTTTAAATAAAGGTGGGAGTGGAATGTGCTTGAGTTATGATTTAGGGTTAGGACTGGATATTTGAATGAGCTGGGATTAGAATTAGGATCAAGGTTGGGGCTGAAGTTAAGTTTGGATGGGATCTGAGTTTTGCCTTGGGGCTTTCAGCTAAGACCATTCCCAATTCTCATGCCCTTGTTTCAGCCTCTAAGGGGCAGTAGATTGACCTGGTTAAGAGCCCCAGCTTTGGAGGAAAGTAGCTGAGTTTCAATCCTGACTTTACCACTTGATAGTTGTGTGTGGCCTTTTGCAAGTTACATAACTCCTGAGCCTCAATTTCCTCGTCTGTATAATGGGGTGATAATAAGAGACCCTACATTATAGGGTTGTTGTGAGAATTAAATTAGTTCAACATTCAGAAGACTGGCACATAGTATTATTCTCATTTTTCAGGCAGGAAATTGATGCAAAAAGAGAGATTAAGTGATCTGATGAAGTGGCTGAATTGGGAGTCAAACCCAAGTAGACTCTGACTGCAGGCTCTCATGACACACTACCAGCATTGTGTGTCCTTTTTCTATTTTTTTTTTTTGTGTGTGTCGTTAAAAATGGATCTGCACTCTTTCTGGAAAGTTAGAGAACCACTCGCTAACAGTATTGACATCCAAGGGTTGTGGTTGAGGTCAGGTGACTTTAGAGCTCATGGTAAGGTCTGTATCCATGTTGAGGTTTGGACTCTAACAGGGATTTGCCCTCTGGTTGGTAAGGTTTGTGTTAGGATTAAGCCTGGGGCTGGCTTTGGAGTTGAAGATGGGTGGGCACTAAGATAGGGGTCAGGGCCAGGATTGGGGTTGGGTTTCAGCAGGGAACTACGGCTGTGGATGGGGAAGGGAGGCCATAGCGGGCAGTGTCTCGGTCAGGCTGAGCTTCACAGTTTAGTTGGAGGTAAGGCTGTGTTTGGGGCTGGCTGGGATGGGAACAGGGTGATTCTGGTCACCTGGTGGCTCTCCAGGGGTGGGGTCCTGGTGGGCAGTGGGTGAGTCAGAGGGGCGAGGGGTAGAGCAGAGCCCAGGCTTGCTCAAAGGGTCTGCAGGGGTGGAAGGCTGCTCTCACCTTTCCCGCCTTCAGATGCCGACATCCTCCTTTCGAGGTTGAAGAGCCATCTGCAAATAGCCCCCCTCTATTCTCCCAGCTTTGGAGAGATTAAGGTCACTGGGCAGGGCCATAACAGGGTTGGATGGGAGGGTGAGCAGGGACAAAGATGGGACATTTGTGGGCCAGAGCCTGGCAAAAGAAAAGGCACTGATTAAAAAATATATTTTTACAAAATATATACTAGCACCAGTCAAAGCTAAAATAAGAAAAATGATATTTTTTCCAACAGTATCTGAAATTTGAAGTACATAGGAATAGATCTAGCGTAATATATGTGCGAGATCTCCATGCAAAAAATTATCAAATATTACCAAGTGATTAAAGGGAACCAAAATAAATGGACATATATATTAAATTAACTATTTGAAAGTCAAAACTGTGAAGATGTCAATTCTTTAGAAAATGATCTAGAGATTTAATGCAGTCCCAAACAAAATCTCAAAAGTTTTTTCCATGGAATTTGACAAAATTATTCTCAAATGTATATCAATATACAAAGGACCTGGAAAAGCCAAAATCCTTTGAAAAAGAACAAGATGGGAGGTCTTGCCATACCAGATATCAAGGCTCCTTATAAAGCTACAGTAATTAAAAGCAAAATAAAGTTCCAAACCTGAGCCCCACATCTATGTACCCATGATTTATGACATACATGGCACTACTGAGCAGTGGAAACAGGGTGATCTTTTAATGAATGGTGGTTATATAGATGTTTATTGTGTAATCATTGTTTGGATTGTATACATATGTATAACATATTAAAGCATTTATTGAATACATGGTTAGTAACTACAACTTACATACTCTTTTCTTGCTTTATTATGTGTCAGACATGACACACAATACATGAATTAGTTCTGATTTAATCATAGGAAGCAGGTAGAGTAGTTCCCCCTCCCCTTATCCATGGGGGTATATTCCACGACCCCCAGTGGAAGCCTGAAAGAGCAGATAGTACTGAACCCTAGATATACTATTCCCCCCCCCCCCCCCCGTGCAAACATTACCTTTTTACTTAAAGGAAGCACTTTATGGCTTGTTTTTGGCATATCCGAATTGCTAGCATCACCACTCTTGCACTTTGGGGCCATTGTTAAGTAAAATAAGGGTTACTTGAACAGAAGCACTGCAATACTGCAACACTGTTTCTGATAATGAGAAGGCTAAGTGACTAATGGGCTGGTAGCCTATATAGCGACAAAGGGATGATTTCCGGGGAGGGGGGCGGCGGAGCCAGGTGGCCAGAGATTTCATCATGCTACTCAGAATGACGTGCAATTTAAAACTTATGAATTATTTATTTCTGGAAATTTCCGCCTAATATTTTCAGATGGCGGTTAATCTCGGATAACTGAAACAGTAGAACGTGAAACCGTGCATGGGGGCGGGGAGACTGCTGTAGTCCATTTTACAGACGAGAAAACTAAGGGAAGTAATGTAACCTACCCACGATTGCAACATTTAGCAAGTTGAGCTCAAGACTTGAGCTAAAAGAGCTGACTCAACCCTAAACCGTTTGTGCTAAGGCCTCTGCCCTTAACTTGTACATTTTGATAATCTAGAAGACGAATGCCGCCTAGAATGAGTCAGGAAGTCACCCTTCGTCCCGCCCTCCCAACAAGCGCGCGCACGCGCACGCGCACATACACAAGATATACTCCTTTGCATACTGGGAAGAGCCCACTGGAATGTAGGCGGAAGAACTACAACTCCTAGCAGCCATTGTTCGTTCACGCCTGCGCTCATATCGCACCCGGACGCGAGCCTTGAGCTGCACTCGCTGTTGAAACTACACTACCCAGGTCTCCAGTGGTAACCCGTGACACTCCTTGGACCGCGAGAGCTGGGCTGGGTTTCAACTGCTTGCCTCTTGTTCGCTAGCTCAGACCCGGCCCAGGACCTAGCCCCAGACTCGGACACAGCTTCACCATGGAGGAGGCAGACCGAATCCTCATCCATTCCCTGCGCCAGGCCGGCACGTAAGGACACAGCCCCCGCCCACCCCGGAATCCCCGTATCCGGGACTCCAAAACTCCGGACCCAGTCACCCGGGAACCTTAAAACCTTGGACATTGACACCCAGGGCTCCAACTTCCAGGATCCTAAACCTCCTTTCCCCTTACACACACACACACACACACACACTGACATCAGGGGCCTCCCAAACCCGACATTTGGTAAATCCCAAACTCAAGGACCTAGACACCTTGAGACCTTCAAACCTTGGAACCTCAAGACCCAGGACCCTGAAATCTGTGAATCTTGAGATCGCTACTCTAGGACCCTGATACCTGGAGATTCTAAGGCACCTGTATCCTGAGAACCAGGGAACTTAAAACCCCAGGACCCTTGCACTCAAGGACTCCAAAAACACTGGTACTGGATACATGGGAATCTTTAAACCCGGTTTTCCAGCACCTGGGGCTTTTAAAACCCCAGGAGCCTAAATTTTGGTGGCCTCAAGGCTTGCTGACCCTAATACACAGGACTTCTGCATTTGAGGGCCCTAGAAACCCAGGATGCCAACATCTAGGGAGCCTGATTTCTGGATTGCTTGAAACTAGGTGGTCTTAATATCCAGAGATCTTGAATTCAGGGATCCTGACATTTGGAACTTCTGAAAACCCCAACCTCCCAACATATAGTCTCAAAACCCAAGCAGCTCAATATCTAGGGGCCTCTGACATTTATGGAACATGGTATCTGGGGACCTAAAAACCCAGAGATCATTCCACACGGGCCCCTTGCCCTTCCTAGACCCCAGAAATTTGGGGCTTAAAAGAAAAGTCTATTGATTTCAGAGAGAGGAAGGGACAGAAACATCAATGGTGAGAGAGTCCTCATTGATACGCTGCCTCCTGAACGCCCCCTGCAGGGATCGAACCCCCAGCCCGGGCATGTGCCCTGACCAGGAATCGAACTGGGATCTCCTGGATCATAGGTCGGTGCTCAACCACTGAGCCACGCTGGCCAGGCAATTTGGGGCTTTTAAGCATAGAGAAATTTGAGATTTTCTCAACTCAGATCCCTTCCATCCACTGTTCTCCTACAGCAAGTTCTTAGGACCTGAGGACATCCTCAGTTCTTAGTTTTCCAAATGGAAATCATATTTATCAACACCCAAGATCTGTCTGAACCATGGCCATCCTTCTCACCCCCACCCCAGTACTAGGGCTTCCAGAAGGCAGCCCAGCCCAGCCTGATTCCTGTTTTCTGACTCTTCCCCGCATCGAGCCTGCCCCCATTTTTTTTCAGGGCAGTTCCTCCAGAAGTTCAGACCCTGCGAGCCTTCACCACTGAGCTGGTTGTAGAAGCTGTTGTGCGCTGCCTGCGTGTGATCAACCCTGCTGTGGGCTCCAGCCTTAGCCCTTTGCTGCCTCTTGCCATGTCTGCCCGTTTCCGCCTGGCCATGAGCCTGGCTCAGGCCTGCATGGTGAGTGCCCTCCTCCCAATACACACAGCGTCTTCCTTCCTACTTCACAAAGTCACCAAGCTCCTTTGAAACTCTTGCCTTTCCTCTTTGCTACCTCCCTTTGTGGCTTAGCATTCCGGCTGCTGGTTCTCTGGTCAAACTGCCTGAGTAGTTCAGACCCTCACTGCACCACTTGCTAACTATGTGACCCTAACCCTTCTGGGTCTTAGTTTCCTTAAATGTGAAATCGAGATGATAATATTTGGGTCGTTATGAGCATTAAAAGAGTTGATCTAGTTTGCGCCCGGGCTGCCCCGGGCTCCCGCATTTTCAGCTTAGCACCAAAAATTTTCCCCCCTATGGTATCCATTTACCAGTTTCAGAAAAGGCCCTACTTGATTCACATGGTCATTTCTGAATTAACCACTGTGTATTCTGACTGGTTTAGCTGGATCACATGGTCATTCATAAGGCACTGTGATTGCTGCTGCTTCAGGATCACATGGAGGAGAGGGAGGGATGGTTACCCAAAGGAAGATATGCTGGGTAACTAAAAACAGTGTCCCTGCACTAACACTGCACTCTGCCCTATGGCAGCCACACACGTCCTGCCTCTCATGAGAATAATTCCAAAACTATCTACCTGGATAATGTGCCTTCTGATGAAGCACTCATGCCTTTGCAGTATAGACCTGTGTCCAGTTAGTAATCCAAGGGCTCCCAGTAATGTTGTTTCTCCTGGTTTACCAGCTGTGACTTTGGGCCAGTCGCTTAATTTCTTTAGGCCTCAGTTTTTTCATGTGTAAAGTGGGTGTAAGAACTGTACCTGTCACATAGAGTTGCTGTAAGGGTTAAAAATGGGTTGATATATGAAAAGCTGTATTACAATAAGCTTTGTGTAAGTGGTCTTACTATTATTGGGTAGGCCTGGTTTGGCTGCTTGCATTCCAGCAACCTGTGGCTACATACATCCAGCACACCCAGTATATGGTGGTAGAGGCTCAATACAGTAACTACAGTGAACACTTCCATTTAGACCCAGTAGACAGGGTGGTCAGGTTTCTTGAATTTGGACCTTGTGCAGTGTCTGTCTCTTAGCAATAGGCCTCAGAGCTTTGCCCATTCCTTAGCTCTCAGGTTCACTTACCTCTCAGGAGTTCTCAGGTTCTTCTGGCTGGCTGAGGGTCTTGGTGGCATTATGAGGCAGACAGTCTTTTCCCCTGACCTGGAGCTTTATTCTCAAGGATGATACTTGTTAAGGGGGAAATTATGTCCTCTGTTTGGCAAGGAGAGTGCATAGTGAGAGATGTTGAGAAGGGCCTGGGCAGGGGGGTGTTCAGGCTTCCCCAGTTCTCTGTTCCTCTCCTCTCTCAGTGCTGTCTCCCACTGGATTTGATGTTGACCTACTTTTGTTCACACTAAATTTAGTGTGGTGCTGAGAGTATGGTTTTTTCAGTGATCAAGTGGTTCATGTGATTGCCTGGCCCCTCAGCCTCAGTGCTTCCACAGCAGACAGAGGTGTCTCTTAATCCAGCTGTGTGCTGCCCTGGGAGCCCACTTTGGCTCAGCACTGCCGCCTTCTGGTGTCTGCCTCTACATATGCCCTACTCCTACCACCACTTTCTGCGACTCAGCCACCTCCATATTTTGGTGTCTGTCATTTCACACACCCCACTCCTGGAATGAGTTTCTGTATTAGTCACAACTCTTTGAATGAAGATGTCGGAAAAAAACCAAAGTAAAGTAGCTTAAAAGCCAGTGGTTTTCACACGTTTTTGACCGTGACCCTCCAAAATAAATATATCTCACGTTGTAACCCAGTGCACACACGTGAGTATGGTAATGATGTTTTGTGAGTGTATATTCTGTGCCAGGCACTGTGGTAACATGATGTTAACTCATTTAATTCTCATGACAACTTTCTGAGGTACGTACTGTTGGTAACCCTTTTTTTTCAGATGAGGAAAGTTAAGCACAGAGAGGTTAAGTGATTTGCCTGAGGTCACACAGTTGGTAAGAGGCAGAACATAGATATGAATTCAGGAAAGTCTGATTTCAGAGTCCATGCAGCTCCAGACCAACAGCAACTCTGGCAGAAAACGGCTTTCTTTCTGGCCCATTTCTCAGTACCTACCAAGAACCCTGATGGGCCCTTTTATCTCTTAAAGCAGCTACATGGGGAAATAACTATCAGCTCTCTTTTACAGCTAGGAAACTGAGCTTCTAGGTGTTAAATAACCAGTTCAACGCCTTACAGCCAGTAAGTAGCACAGGCTGGATTTCAACCTGTCTTTTTTTTTTTTTACTACAAAGCCTGTAGTCTCTTTAAAAAAAATTATTTCTTGTTTTCAGTAGCTTATTTTGTCAATCAGGGTCCAGTCCCAAGACAGAAACCCAGCAGTGTGAACAGGGATATCTTAATATAAAGAATTGTGAACTAGGTAAAAGGTGACTATTTACTGAAACAATAGAAGACATCATCAAGGTGTGACAGAAGTAGTGCGATACCTTGAGATGTCTTACTCACATACCCCACCATTTACCCTATTACTCCTACCTGTCTGCTATAAGGGAATTACTTTGATTAGTTTCTTGTGTATCTTTCCAGATTTTTAAGATATAGCCCTAGCCGGTTTGGCTCAGTGATTAGCGTCAGCCGTTGGACTGAAGGGTCCCAGGTTCCATTCTGGCCAAGGGCACGTACTTTGGTTGCAGGCTTGATCCCCATCCCTGGTTGGGGCTTGTGCGGGACGCAACCAATTGATGTGTCTCTCACATCGATCTCTCTCTCTCTCTCTCTCTCTCCCCCCGCCCCCCCTTTCACTTTCTCTGAAAAGCAATGGAAAAAAATGTCCTCAGATGAGGATTAAAAAAATAAAATAAATAAAATGCAAATAAAAGCAAATATGAATATATATTCTATTTTCCCCTTTCTTATACAAAAGAGAGCATATACTTAGTTTCTTAGCTTTTTTTTTTTTTAAATTTTATTATTGTTTAAAATATTACAGATGTCCCTTTTTCTCCCCAATGACCCGTTCCACCCCGTTCCTTCCCCCTCCCCAGTCCCTGTCCCCACCATTGTCCATGTCCTTGGGTTGTGTATATATGCATATAAATTCTTTGGTTACTCTCTCCCCCTCCACCCACCCGCCCTCCTCCATCCCTCTGACATTCATCAGTCTCATCTATGCTTCCATGTCATTGAATCTATTCCGTTCATCAGTTTATTAAGTTCGTTAGATTCCACGTATAAGCGAGATCATGTGATATTTGTCTTTCTCTGCCTGGCTTATTTCACTTCGCATAATATTCTCCAGGTCCATCCATACTGTCCCAAAGGGCACGAGATTCTTCTTCTTTACAGCTGTGTAGTATTCCATGGTGTAAATGTCCCACAGCTTTTTTATCCACTCATCTACTGATGGGCACTTGGGCTGTTTCCAGATCTTAGCTACTGTAAACTGTGCTGCTATGAACATCGGGGTACACATATCCTTTCTGATGAATGTTTCAGGATTCTTAGGATACATTCCTAGGAGTGGAATCACTGGGTCAAACGGCAGCTCCATTTTTAATTTTTTGAGGAACCTCCATACTGTTTTCCATAGTGGCTGCACCAGTCTGCATTCCCACCAGCAGTGTACCAGGGTTCCCCTTTCTCCACACCCTCGCCAGCACATGTTGTTTGTTGATTTGTTGATGGCAGCCATTCTGACAGGTGTGAAGTGATACCTCATTGTGGTTTTAATTTGCATCTCTCTGATGATTAGCGACCTCGAGCATTTTCTCATGTGTCTCTCGGCCATCTGTATGTCCTCTTTGGAGAAATGTCTATTTAAGTCCTTTGCCCATTTCCTAATTGGGTTGTTTGTCTTCCTCTTGCTGAGTACTATGAGTTCTTTGTACACTTTGGAAATTAGCCCCTTATCAGATTCATCCTTGGCAAATATGTTTTCCCAGACCGTGGGGTTCCTTTGTATTTTGAGGCTGTTTTCTTTTGCTGTGCAGAAGCTTTTTAGTTTGATGTAGTCCCATATGTTTATTTTTTCCTTTGTTTCTCTTGCCTTAGGAGATGTATCAGTGAAAAGTCCACTACGTGGGATGTCTGTGACTTTACTGCCTGTTTTCTTCCAGGATTTTTATGGTTTCGTGACTTACATTTAAGTCTTTTATCCATTTTGAGTTTATTTTTGTGTATGGTGAAAGTTGGTGGTCTAGTTTCATTCTTTTGCATGTATCTGTCCAATTTTCACAGCACCACTTATTGAAGAGACTGTCCTTACTCCATTGGATACTCTTGCCTCCTTTGTCAAATATTAACTGACCGTAAGGCCTGGGTCTATTTCTGGGGTCTCTGTAGTGTTCCATTGATCTGTATGCCTGTTGTTGTACCAATACCAGGCCGTTTTGATTACAGTGGCTTTGTAATATAGTTTGAAGTCTGGTAATGTGATCCCTCCCACTCCGTTCTTTTTTCTCAAGATGGCTGCAGCTATTCGGGGTCTTTTTTGGTTCCATATAAATTTTCGAAATGTTTGTTCTAGGTCTGTGAAATATGCTGTTGGTATTTTCATAGGAATTGCATTAAATTTATAAATTGCTTTGGGTAGTATGGACATTTTAATGATATTAATTCTTCCAATCCATGAGCATGGTATCTTCTTCCATCTGTTTTTAATGGAAATGGTTTTAGTTTTTGCCCATTGAGTATCATGTTGGCTGTAGGTCTGTCGTATATGGCCTTTATTATGTTGAGGTATGATCCCTGTATTTCCCCTTTGCTGAGAGCTTTTATCAGAAATGGGTGCTGGATTTTGTTGAATGCTTTTTCTGCGTCTATTGATATGATCATATGATTTTTGTCCTTCATTTTGTTTATGTGATGTATCACATTTATTGATTTGCGGATGTTGTACCAGCCTTGCATCCCCGGAATAAATACCACTTGGTCATGATGTATGATCTTTTTAATGTATTGCTGGATCCGGTTTGCTACTATTTTAGTGAGGATTTTAGCATCTATGTTCATCAGGGATATTGGCCTGTAATTTTCTTTCTTTGTAGTGTCTTTATCTGGTTTTGGGATTAGGATGATGCTGGCCTCATAAAAAGAGTTTGGGAGTTTTCCCTCCTCTTGAATTTTCTGGAATAGTTTCAATAGAATAGGTGTTAATTCTTCTTTGAATGTTTGGTAAAACTCGCCTGTAAATCCATCTGGTCCAGGACTTTTGTTTGCTGGGAGTTTTTTGATTACTGCTTCAATTTCATTAGTTGTTATCGGCCTATTTAGGTTTTCTGCCTCTTCTTGATTCAGCTTTGGAAGGTTGTATGCTTCTAGGAACTTGTCCATTTCCCCTATGTTGTCCAATTTGTTGGCATACAGTTGCTCATAATATTTTCTTACAATCCTTTGTATTTCTGTTGGATCAGTTGTTATATAGCCTCTTTCATTTCTTATTTTATTTATTTGGGTCCTCTCTCTTTGTTTCTTAGTGAGTCTGGCTAAAGGTGCATCAATCTTATTTACCTTTTCAAAGAACCAGTTCTTGGTTTCATTAATTTTTTGTATTGTTTCTTTAGTCTCTATGTCATTAATCTCTGCTCTGATTTTTATTATTTCCTTCCTTCTGCTTCCTTGGGGCTTTTCTTGCTGTTCTCGTTCTAGTTCTTTTAGTTGTTGTGTTAGATGGTTCATTAGATCTTTTTCTTGTTTCTTGAGATAGGCCTGTAACGATATGAATTTTCCTCTCAAGACTGCTTTCGCCGTGTCCCATAGGTTTTGGGTTGTTGTCTGTTCATTTTCGTTACTTTCCATGAAGTGTTTGATTTCTTCCTTGATCTCCTGGGTAACCCATTCATTGTTTAATAACATGCTATTTAGCCTCCATGTGTTTGAATATTTTTGAGTTTTTTTATAGTGGTTGATTTCTAGTTTCATGGCATTGTGATCTGAGAAGATGCTTGATATGATTTCAGTCTTCTTATATTTGTAGAGACTTGCCTTGTGCCCTAACATGTGGTCTATTTTTGAGAATGTTCCATGTACACTTGAGAAGAATGTGTATTCTGCTGCTTTGGGGTGAAATGTTCTATAAATATCAATTAAATCCATTAGGTCTAATGATTCATTTAAGGTCTGCGTTTCCCTGTTGATTTTTCGTCTTGATCTCTCCAATGCTGACAGGGGGGTGTTAAAGTCCCCCACGATGATTGTGTTAGTTTCTTAGCTTTTTTTAACCTAACAGTATATCCTGGAAATCATTTCATATCAAATAGTAGAGCTCTTAATATTTTTCCCCCTTTTTACAGCTCAAAGTAGTCCATCGTATGTATGTACCATAGTTTATTCAACCACTCTCCTAAGCTTGGATGTTTAGGGAATTTCCAACATTCTGCAAAGAATGCTGTAATGAATAATCTTGTGCATATATATTCTTGACTTGTTGGAAGCATATCTACTCCTATAAGTAAGATAGCTAGGTGGAAGTGTCAATGCTTGTGTAGGTGTAGTTTGGTTAAATTTTGCCAAATTGCCCTCACTAGGACTTTAATTTTGCATTCCCACCAGCCTGTTTCCCCACAGCCTTTCCCAATGAGTGTATTGTCAGATTTTTGGATTTCCCCGCCATTCAATAGGTAAGAAATGGTATCTCAATATACTTCCCTCCCTGCCCAGCTTTGTATCTTAAAATTTTTTTCAAATTTAAATAAAAATAAAAATAGAATAGTGGTACCTGTATACCCTTCTCCTAGCTTCCTACATTGTAACATTTTGCTCCATTTTTTTACACACCTACATGCACAATTTTTTGCTGAGCCATTTGAAAGTGGCTTAGCTCATGACACTTCATACCTAAAACTGAATGTGCCTCTCCTAAGCAAAAAGACATTCTCCAGCAATAACCACAGTACCATGATCACACCCATGAAATGCAATAGTATCTAAGGTCTAGTACTTGGTTAGATTTCCTCAGTTGTTACAAAAGTATCCTTTATAGTTACTTTTTAAAACTTCACAGAATTTGATCAAGAATTACATTTTAGGCCCCGCCGGACGTGGCTCAGCAGTTGAGCGTTGACCTAGGATCCAGGCAGTCCGGGTTCGATTCCCGGTCAGGGCACATGCCCGGGTTGCTGGCTTGATCAATGACTCTCTCATCATTGATGTTTTTCTCTCTCTCCTTCTCCTTTCCTCTCTCTGAAATCAATAAAGATATATTTAAAAAAAGAAAAAGAAAAGAATTACATTTTAATACATTGTTACATGTCTAATCTTAAGTTTTGAACAGCCCTCCTTTGCTTTCGTTTCTTTGTTTCTTTTGTGATGACAAATGTATTTGAAGCATCCAGGCTGGTTGTTTGGAATTCCCCTGTTTTAATTGCTCTGAGTATTTTCTCATAAGTAGATTCAGGCTTGGGGCAAGAGCACTGCCCTAGTGATATAGAGTCTCCCTCCCAGTGTACACGCACTGCAGGAGAACATAGCGTCAGGTTGTCCCAGTCAGTGATGCTTGTGTGAAGTCTCTCAGTGTGCCTTCAATTCATGTCTCTCTTATAAGCAAGGTTGGACATATTTCCGTATGTTTAACGGATGTTTTAATTTCTTTTTTGGTAAACTGTTCTTACCTTTTGCCTATTTTTCTGTTGCATTGCTGGTCTTGCTTGTTTAGTTTTAGGCATTTAAGAAAAAAAATAATATATATATATTATTGACTTCAGAGAGAGGAAGGGAGAGGGAGAGAGAGATAGAAACATCAATAATGAGAGTGTCATTGATCAGCTGCCTCCTGCACACCTCCTGCAGGGATCGAGCCCGCAACCCGGGCATGTGCCCCAACCTGGAATCGAACTGGGATCTCCTGGATCATAGGCCGATGCTCAACCTCTGAGCCATGCTGGCTGGGCAATTTTAGGCACTTTTTATTTCCTATGCTATGAGTTCCAAATATTTTTTTCCCCAGCTTGTCATTACTTTTTTGATGGATTATTATATTTTTCCTTTAAGTTTTTTATTTCTGCCTGGCCAGGCATGGCTCAGCAGTTGAGCGTCGACCTAGGATCCAGGTGATCGGGGTTCAATTCCCGGTCAGGGCACATGCCCGGGTTGTGGGCTTGATTAATGACTTTCTCACCATTGATGTTTCTATCTCTCCCTCTCCTTTCCTCTCTCTGAAATCAATAAAGATATATTTAAAAAATAAAAAATGAATAAATAAATTTTTTACTTCTTTTTATGTATTCAGAAATACCCATCTTCACTTTTATGGTCTCTGGATTTTGAGCCATAGTTAGAAAAACTAAAGTTTTAATTTTATTTCTTGCTCTGCGTAACATTGACTGGAATTACTCTGTGGCTCCCCCAACAGAAGCCTAGAGGCCTTGGGGAGTCAAGGAGACATTCACAGGACAGTGGTTGGTGAGAGTGGGAGCATTTAGGGTCTAGGCCCAGTGCTCCCAGGGCAGGAAGAGCCTGCCTGCCTGGCTGATAGGGACCTCCTCCCCAACCCCCAGGACCTGGGCTATCCTTTGGAGCTTGGCTACCAGAACTTCCTCTACCCCAGTGAGCCTGACCTCCGGGACTTGCTTCTCTTCTTGGCTGAGCGCCTACCTACAGATGCCTCTGAGGATGCAGACCAGCCTGCAGGTATGGGGTACCCAGGGCATAGTGAGGGTAAGGGGAGAGGGTGGTATTGGTGTTATAGAGGCTGAGAAAGGTGGAGATGGTAAAGAGGTTGCCAGAAAGGGGGTGGAGGTATGTGTCTTTGGGAGAGCTAGGTGGGAGGATTAGGGCTGGAAGACGGTATACAGAGCAGGAGGGAGGGGCCAGGACTTGGGCTGAACCAGGTGGTGAGTTGGTGCTGGGAAGGGCTTCCCTGCCTCACCTCATGCCTTGCTCCCCCTCACCTACTCCATTCTAACCCTACTGGCCTCCTTGATGCCCCTCACATATGCCAGGCATACTCCAGCCTCAGGGCTTTGCATTGGCTGGATTACTCTCCCCCAGATAGCCTCTTGGTTTCTGATCATGTCACATCAGGGAGGCCTGTCTTGGGCTTCCTTGTTTAAAATGACATCCTCTTCCCAACAGTCCTTATCTTCCTTTCCTGGTCACCACCTGACAGTTTTCTGTATCATCCTTATGACCGGGAGGGCAGGATCTTTATTAGTTTGTTCACTGTGATAGCCTGAGAGTCTAGAGTGGTGATTGGTACATAATAGGTACTCAATAAGTATTTGTTGAATGACTGGGTTTGATAGCTAGATAGATATGCATCTTTTGCTGGGGGGGTAGGGGCAGGAGTGGGGGTCAGGGAGCAATGGCTGTTTTCCCGTGGTCTGTATTTTTGAAGTTGTGGCATTGTCACCTGATTTACACTCCCTCCCCACCCCCATAGGTGACTCAGCTATCCTTCTCCGGGCAATTGGGAGCCAAATTCGGGACCAGCTGACCCTGCCCTGGGTTCCACCCCTCCTTCGCACTCCTAAGCTGCAGCACCTCCAGGTGGGACCCCCCAATTCATGTTGGTCTTTGCTTGTCCCTGCCTGGCTTTCCTTGTCCCTATCTGGGTACTCAGGTTTTTGGCCCCTTCCCACCAGTGCCCTCCATCACAGTTGATCTTAGTGGCTCTGATTCTGCTCTCCCACCAGGGCTCGGCCCCCAAGAATCCTTTCCATGCCAGTAGGCTGGTCATGCCTGAATTGAGTTCCAAAGGAGGTGAGCATGAGACTTTGGGGAGATGCTGGGGAGAACAGTAGAGGTGGGCCTGACTGTGTGGTGAGGCGGGAGGGCTTGCTGACTCTGTTCCTGCTTGCAGAGCACCGGGAGTTCCAGGCAAGTTCCCTGTTACTACCAGCCCCCACCCAGGTGCCTCAGCCTGCTGGGAGGGTGGCCTCACTCCTCGAATGCCATGCCATCCAGCTCTGCCAGCACACAGACCAGGACCACCCTGGGGACAAGGACTGGGTCCACTGGTCATCCCGCCTCCCCACCCAGGTACCGCCCAATGCTTGGCTCCCTGCTGTGAATGACCTAGCTCCTTATTGCTCCCATGGGTCCTCTGCCCCTCTCCCCCACTTTGTCCTTCCCTCTTTTTTGTCGTTTCCCTGTACGCACATCTACCTGGCCCCCCCACCTGAAGAACACTGGAGTGAGAAAGGCTGTGGATCTTGGATAAGTCAGCATCCTTGCTCAGTCTCAATTTCCTGTTTTAAGACATGGGTGGTGATAGTGCTCTGCATTTGACTGCAAAATGTGCACGAGGTTTCCAGCAACCTGAGCAGCCAGGACCTGCTTCCCACCCTGAGGCTCTCTCTCTCTGCCATTGTCAGCGACGCTCATTTCTTCTGTCTCAAGATCTCTGCATTATCTCTTCTGGCTACCTTCTCCATCTGTGGTTCTGCTGCCCCTCTCTCTTCCCCTCTGTGTCCTCATTCTGTGCTGCGCTTCCCACTCTGACCACCTGGATCTGTCCTGCCTGCCCCCTGCCCACCTCTGCAACTGTCTCTGTCTGTCTCCCCACTGCCATGTGTTCCGTCTTTATCTCTGTCTTTTTTAAACTTACAGAAAGTTTCAAACATAGAAGCAGAGAGACTGTTCGAATGAATCCTATGTACCTGACATCCACCTTCCACTATAAGCATTTTGCCAATCTTTCTTCATCTAGTCTCTCCAACTTTTCTTCTGTATTAATTTCAAGCAAATCCCAGGCGTCATGTCATTTCAACTCTAAATACTTAAGCATATGTCATAACTCATAAGGGCGTTCACTTTTTAATGTAACCCTTGGGCCATTTCACACCTAGCAAAATTAACAATGATCTCTTAATACAGTTCATAATCAGGTTTCCTCAGTTTTCTCAAAACTGCCCCTGTCCCTGTCTCTCTCTCAGTTCCACTCTCTGCCTCCACCCCCTTCTTTGCTCAGCACCCCTGACTCTGTCTGCACTCTGTCCCCACATACTCTTTCCTTGTCCCTCTGATTTGGGGCCTGCGGGCTTCTCCACCTTCCCACATTTTCCTCCAGTGTGAGGAGTGGGCAGGTGGAGAGAAGAGTGGCTGTGAGGAAGAGGAGACCTCATGCTGGGGAAGCTCCCAGATGTGGGCCAGGAGAGCAGGTCTGGGGCCTCCTCAGTGGGAGAGACTGGAGGGTGTGATTTGTCAGAAGCACCTTGTCACGTGGCTCCCTGGAGGAAGCAGGGCTTTGGGTGAACTGGAGGCCTCTTCAGTGTCCCGTTTGCCCCACCCTCTGTTTTCAGGAGGATACTCGGGCTCAGCGGCAGCGGCTGCAGAAGCACCTGGCTGAGTATCTGCGTCAGACCTGGGGCCAGCTGGGCTCCCTGCCACAAGCCCGAGACTTGGGAGAGCTGCTGCAGGCCTGGGGTGCTGGGACCAAGACTGGTGCTCCCAAGGGCTCCCGCTTCACACATTCAGAGAAGTTCACCTTCCATATGGTGGGTGGGCCTGAGTGGACAATGGGCATGCTGATGGGACCAAGACTGGCTCAGAGGGTTGCTTTATGTACAAACAACCACAATTTACTCACACAGTTGCCTGTGTTCTAACCAGATGTGGCTTCTCCTCACTAGGGACTAGTACCTAGAGAGGTCCACTGGCTTCTCGGGGACTTCAGTGGATAAAGAGTGGAGGGGTGGGAACCATATAAGGGTGGAGGGGTGTTCTTTGTGCAAACTCCAGGCTTCCTCAGGAAGTTTCCTCTGGGCATATCTTCTCTCTTTGGATGGTCATCCAGAGGGGTACTCATCCTTTTCATAGGCAGTTGGGGCAGGTGAGCAGGAGCTTTCAGGATCAGGGAGGTTTCTTTTTTAAA
Organism: Miniopterus natalensis; assembly: GCF_054644295.1. Taxonomy (NCBI): domain Eukaryota; kingdom Metazoa; phylum Chordata; class Mammalia; order Chiroptera; family Miniopteridae; genus Miniopterus; species Miniopterus natalensis. The sequence continues at coordinate 74,502,170 of NC_142103.1, read as the reverse complement.
AAAAATATTATTATTGATTTCAGAGAAAGGAAGGGAAAAAGGAAAGAGAAACACCAATGATGAGTCATTGATGGGCTGCCTCCTGCATGCCCCCTACTGGGGATTGAGCCCGAAACCTGGGCATGTACCCTGACCTGGAATCAAACCGATATCTCCTGGATCATAGGTCCATGTTCAACCACTGAGCCACGCCGGCTGGGCTGAGGGAGGTTTCTTTATGAGCAAACATTCTAGTCTGAGGTCTCAAAGAATGCCCTGATCCTCATAGAGTCATAGTCTGATAGTCATCAGCCGTTGAGTGGACATGGATATGATGCTAGAAGGCTGCTTAGGGGGGTGTTGAGGCTGGGCTGTGAGGGACAAGGCCTTCCTTGACAGCCAGGATGCTCCCTTCTCACTACCCTAGGAGCCTGAGGCCCAGGCAGCCCAGGTGTCAGATGTGCCAGCCACCTCCCGATGGCCTGAACAGGTAAGCGGAGCAGTGAGGCGTATCCTGGGTCCTTGCCTGTCTACTGGGCCTGACACTCCCACCCTGACTGGCCTGTTCCTCCCAGGACACATGGGCAGCTCAAGAGCAGGAGCTGGAGGCCCTTCAGGAACAGCTAGAGGGAGTGAATCGCAACATTGAAGAGGTTGAAGCCAACATGAAGACGCTGGGAATCGGCCTTGTGCAGGTGGGGGCGGGGATGGGGCTGCTGTCTGGGGTCAGGTCACATGTCTGGTCTAGAGGGCTTTGGAGGACTTGGGGATGAGAGGTACTCTGTAGAGGTCTGCAGATGTCAGAAGGATTTATGGGGGCTTTTGGGGATGTGTGGGGCTCTTGAGGGTTCAGGAGACTCAGTGGGGGTGAGACAGGGAATGTATGTTGCAGGGCTCAGTGGACCTGTAGGGGTGAGAATGCCTGTGAGCATTAGTCAGGCCTTGTGGGTTACTGTGAGAATCAGGAAGTGTGTGGGCATCTCTGGGCATCTGTGGGGCATGATGGGTCTGTATGGGCAGGAGCTTGTGGGGTTTGTCAGTGCTCCTGGGGGTCATCATGAAGGTGGAAGAGTCATAGGCACCTGTGGGTGCCTGTTGCTGCTTATAGGTCTCTGATGCTATCAGGAGGGTTGATAGGGGCTCAGGCAAGGCCAGGGCTTTCCAGCTCAGTGTGGGCTGGAAGCCTGTGGTGTGTGTTTGAGCACCCCCACTGACTGGGATTGGGAGTCCTGGGGTGCCAGGTGGAGACCGAGTGTCGGCAGACTGAGCTCAGCACAGCGGAGAGGGAGCAGGCCCTGCGCCTGAAGAGCCGGGCGGTGGAGCTGCTGCCAGATGGGGCTGCCAACCTCGCCAAGCTGCAGGTGGGGCTGGTGCTGGGGCTGGACCAGGAGGGTCAGAGGTGGAAGGGCCCAGCCTGTGTGACATGTACCCTCCTACCACCACCTCCAGCTCGTGGTAGAGAGTAGTGCCCAGCGGGTCATCCATTTGGCGGGCCAGTGGGAAAAGCACCGGGTCCCGCTCCTTGCTGAGTACCGCCACCTCCGAAAGCTCCAGGATTGCAGAGAGGTAGGTGGTGGGGTCCTGGGCTGTGGGTGTGGCAGGTTTGGTATCTTCCTAGGGGGCCATCCCCATGCTCTGCTCACTGTCCTCTACCCATGGGGTCCTGGCAGCTAGAATCTTCCCGACGGCTGGCAGAGATTCAGGAGCTGCATCAGAGTGTTCGGGCAGCTGCCGAGGAGGCCCGCAGGAAGGAGGAGATCTATAAGCAGCTGGTAAGGCCCATGTTGGGGCCTTGGCTGGCTCAGAGTGGGTGGGGTGTGGGCCCTGGGGTAGTGCCTGCTGTGTCTCTGTCTAGGTGTCTGAGCTGGAGACCCTGCCCAGAGACGTGTCCCGGCTGGCCTATACCCAGCGCATCCTGGAGATTGTGGGCAACATCCGGAAGCAGAAAGAAGAGATCACTAAGGTGTGCTGCCTTTGCCATGGAGGGTGGGTAATATGGGCAGACGTGCCCAAAGGGCAGATGGGTGTTGCATGGCCACACAGGGACCTCACACTCTCTGATAGGCCACACCATGACCCAGAACAGTCCCACACAGTCCACTGCAGCTACCCCTGACACAGTGACATAGGCCCTGTCTGGATGTGAGTGCATGCACATGAAAGCCCTTAGCTGGTCAGTCACCCTGCCCCCGACATAGGCTTATGGCCCTGGTCTCTGCCAGATCTTGTCTGACACAAAGGAGCTTCAGAAGGAAATCAACTCCCTGTCTGGGAAGCTGGACCGGACGTTTGCGGTGACTGATGAGCTTGTGTTCAAGGTGTGGGGCAGTCTGGGTCAGGTGGAGGGGTGGCGTGGGGCTGAGCTGCTGCCTGTCCATCTGCTCATGGGCTCACCTGGGCCTGGCCCCTGTGTGAACCTTGTAGGTACACTGATGCTGGTGCCTGGCTTTGCTCCACGGAGGATGAAGTCATGGGGGTGGGAGAGGGTGGCCTTGTGGGGTCCTGGAAGTGATGTGTAGGGGGGGTGGGGGCAGCCCACTGATACTTTTGAGGTCCTTTCTGTCTGGTCAGGATGCCAAGAAGGATGATGCTGTTCGGAAGGCCTACAAGTATCTAGCTGCCTTGCATGAGGTGAGGGGAGAAGCATGCCTCTGGCTGGCTGGGGAGGGGTGGGGTTGGGGTTCAAGCCTTCTCTTCCTGCTGTCCCCAGAACTGCAGCCAGCTCATCCAGACCATCGAGGACACGGGCACTATCATGCGGGAGGTTCGAGACCTTGAGGAGCAGGTGAGGCCTGGGGGTGGGCGGGGAAACCAAGGCAGGCCAGGGGACAGCTCCTCAGTTTGTGCCAAGACAGGCTATGGAACCAGATGCAGCTTATGGCTGGAGTCTCTGCCCTGCCCCTTAGCCATGCATTTGACCTGGAACAGGCCAGTGGCCTACTTTGAGGTCTGACTTCCGCCCCAAGTGTTCTCATGCCTGCTTCCCAGGGTCACTGGCAGAGGCTTCAGCTTGAGTATGTGGTGGGTAATCCTGCCACGTAGCAAACAGTGCTTTAGGTGCAGGGATGACACATGCAAAGGCCTGACAGTGGGACAGAGCAGGCTGTTGTTGGGGGTGGGGTGGGAGGAGCCCAGGAAGGGCCCTGAGTAGCTATGACGGAGGGGTGGCAGGCAGGAGCTGGGAAAGAGGCCCTGCTTACTGAAGGGATGCGATTCATGTTGTCTAGATCGAGACAGAGATGGGCAAGAAGACGCTCAGCAACCTGGAGAAGATCCAAGAGGACTACCGGGCCCTTCGCCAGGAGAATGCTGGCCTCCTGGGGCGGGTCCGTGAGACCTGAGGGGCCGCTGGCATAGGTCTCCCTCACCCCAGGCTTCAGCAGGGATTGGGGTGTTGGAGGTGATGGCCAAATGCTTGCCCTAGCTGTTCTCCGTGTTTGCTGTCCAGCCCCTCCTGCTGTGGCGACTTCTGCCCACCTGACCCCAACCCTTATCTGGGGTGAACATTCAGACACTGGGAGCTTGGCTGCAGTTTATTGGGGACAGTACTGGGGGTTGGGGCCTTGGATCCCAAATAAATGAGGGGCTCTGTCAGCAGTCTAAGCTGAGGCATGGATGGGGGCACAAGGCTCAGGGCGGGGCAGAGGGTGGATGGCAGGTGAGACACAGGGTACATTTTGGTGAGTCAATATATATGGCTGTGTGTGTCTGTGTGGGACCCAGGAGATCCACTGGGGCACTGTGTGGGTGTGTGTGGTGTGCAGGTGAATTCTAATAGGCTGTATGACCAAGTGTATGTGTGAGGAGCTGCGTGAGACAGTATGTGACTGGTGTGTCTGTGTGGCTTTCTAGGACCTGAGACCCTGAAGGCTCTAAAGCTGCTGCTGGGTGGGAGTATAGGCACTCCCCTGTAACACTGCACCTAGGGGCCCTGAGGCTGACTGTGGGTGTGTGCGTGCTTCGGGGTATGTGGGTTGACAGGACTACTTGGGTGTGATTATCTGTGTGACTGTGCAGATTTGTGGTTGTCTGAGTGTACTGAGACAAGCTCTTTGTATTTAGGGGTTTGTATGGAGTCCAAGGGACAGAATTGTGACCATCTGTGTTTCTTCCAGCCCAAGGTTGTCTGTGAGTGACTGAGGCAGGCTGTGTGTGTGGTTGATTGTGAAGGCTCAGTTTGCCTGGAGAGCCTGTTGTGGGGGGCTGGGGTAGGGTTACAGGGCTGGGGCCCCTCTAAGCAGCCTTGGTGCAGAGCATATAATCCAGGGGGTAGTCAGCTTGGTAGTAGGGTCCCTGACAGACAAGACAGTGCACATACTTCTTGGTCCCTGCAGACATGTCCAGGGCCTATGACCCCTGTCCTGGCCACTTCTGCCCTGCATTTTGGCCCCTGTCCTTCCTTCTTTCCTTGGTTTTGGGTCAGGGGCCAGGTAGGGGGTTGGAACACCTGCTAGGCCTCTGGCTTCTCTTCTTGCGGAACTCAAACTCATCCACGGTCCACACAGCCCCTTTTTCACTCTCCACCCGCACGAAGCACTTGTGCAAGCTCAGGTTGTGGCGGATGGCATTCTGTGGAAGGAGGACCAGCCAGTCAGGTGGGTGGTGGAGGGAGTGGGTGGGCAGTCATTCTCTGAGGTCAGCAGTCTCCACCAAAAACCAACCTCCTGCCCCTTCCCATCATGTTTGCAAGCCCAGCCTCAGGCCTTCCCAGCTTGGCCCAGCACTGGGGTGGCATTTGAGGCCATCTCAGCCCTGCCACCTCCAGAGGTGCTCACCTTCCAGGTGGCAGGGTGGTTTCTGAAGAAGGCAAACATGTGCGTAAACCAGTGATAGATCTCGTTGAGTGTCCGCTGCTTCTCAGGAGCCTCCAGGATGGCCTGGAAGTTAGGGGGTGTCGGGGTAAGGGGAGATGCTCCCCCAAAGTTGGGCTGAGAGGGGCAGTGACCCACCTGACAGTGGACCATCTGACATGGGGTGGAATTGTAGGGGCAGGGGAAAGGATGGATTGTGGTGATGGATCAGAGACAGGGCTAGATGTGGGGTGAGAGTGGGCCAGGATGGGGTTAGATAAAGGATCAGGGCTGAGGTTGGAGGAGGGTCTGGCTCAGGGTTAGGGCTGGAGTTAGGTTAAAGGTCTGGGGTGGAGTTGGAGTGCGAGTTCTTTGTAGGGGGTGAGGTTTCAAAGTTTGGGAAGAGTAAGGGCCAGGAGTGGGGTCAAGTGAAGGATTTGGAAGGGGTAAAGGGCCAGGCAGAGCTAAAGGTCAGGGACAGGGTTGGTTAGATTCAGGCTAGGGATGGACTAGGACTATTCAAGGGGCGTGTGATAGGGTGACGTGTGGCATTAGGTCAGGAGTCAGAGATGGGCCTAGTTATTTAGTTATTTTATGGGTCAGGGATGTGGTTAGGTTCAGGGTCAAGAATGAAGTTGATTGTGGTGAAGTTGAGGTTTGTGTATAGTTAAGGGGCAGGGCCGGGGGTTGGTGTGCAGTGAGGCTAAGGGTCAGGGATTTGATCTGTATGGATTTAGGAATGGGACTAAGTTAAGGGGCAGTGATTACAGCTGCAATGAGGTTCGGGGTCAGGGTGTGGCATCATGTAGGGTTAGGCTAGGTTCAGGTTTGGTGTTAGGTGTGGGCACCTGGGATGAAGGTCCAGGTGGGCTGTGGTGAAGGTTCTGGGAAGGTATTAGGGATATTCAGCTGAAGGGGCTCAGATGGGGTGAGGTTAAAGGTCAGATAGGTGTTACAAGGGGGGGTGGGGTCTATGTGGGGGATGTGTTGACATACTGGGGCACATCGGGGCTGGGGAAGGAGTTGGGGTAATACCTGGAAAGGGTTTAGGGCAAGAGGCAGAGATCAGATTAGTTTTTGGGTGACTATAGGTCAGGAAGGCTGATAGGTACGGGCTTGAGGTGGACATTAGGAAAGGAGTGGGTTTAGGGTCAGAATTTGGCTTGCCTGGGCGTGGGTGATGGTTTAGGTTTGGGTTTGGGGGCAGGTCTGAGGTGAAGCCAGCAGGGGGATCACACCTGAGGCATGGCTTTCTTCATGCAGGAGCCCTCCTTAGGGGTCCTCGAGGGAGGCCGGGAGTTTGGGAGGCAGGTCCCCACCCTGTCTTTTTCTGCCCTGCTTACCCAGCGGATGAGGGTGGCATAGGTGAACGGGGGCCGCATGTTGTGGAACTTGAAGTAGTCCATGTTGTGGAAGAATTCTGCCCGAGGGGAAGAGGAGTCAGGCCCCACCAGAACCTCCTCACTCCCTCTCCTGCCCTCTGCTGTTCCCATGACCACAGTTACTGCTTGCCGAGCATCTGACATAACTCGTATCACTTACTCTTTGTACCACTCCCACCCAAATGGGGCTTATTCTTGCTGATGTTTAAAGGAAGGGAAGTAATTTGCACACCAAAAGGATGTAACTGGTTAAGTGGCAGAACCAGATGACACGCAAGGGCCCTGATCACTGTTAAACCCACAGCCCAGGCCTTTTGTGTAGTGGGGGCTGACGAACTTGGGCGAATACCCCACTTTCCCTTCAGGGGGAGAGGGAGAGTCCCTGGAAATTACATAGGTAGTCCCCTCCCTTCTCCCTTCTGATGACCAAATGGAACAGCTGAAGCCCCAAAGCCCAGGGAGACAGAACTAGACAGCTGAGACCATAATGGGAGCTTGCAGGCTACAGAAACTGAGAGGAAGCTTTTGTAAGCGGGTGTATCTTCCCAAAGGCTGGGTTGCGGTGGTGGGGGAGAGCAGTGTGGAGCCCCCCAATGCATGCCAGTCTGAAGATTAGCGGTTCAGGGACACCATGTAGGGCACAGACCACCCTTACCTGGGAAAGTGCTATGTCCATGGCTGCCCCAGAGGTGCCTCCGCACAGCAAATAGGCCACTGGGGCCCTCCTGGGGGCTGGGCCAGGCTGGAACGGTGGCGCCCGGGGTGCCAGCAGCTACAATGCAGCAGGAGCCCTTGTCAGATGATACCTGGGTGGGGTGAGGGAGAGGCTGGTGACCCAGAGGCTGAAACTTTCCACTTTAATTTTAAATAAGTAAGTGTTTTTAAAAGCAAGGGCACCCTGCCCTGGCCAGTGTGGCTCAGTTGGTTGAGTGTCATCCAGTGCACCAAAAGATCGCCAACTTGATTTCTAATCAGGGCACATGCCAGGTTGTGGGTTCAGTCCTGTCGGGGTGCATACAGGAGGCAACAAATGGACGTTTCTCTCTCACATCAGTATTTCTCTCCCTCTCCCTTCCTCTCTCTAAAATCAATAAAAACACAAACATATTTAAAAGCAAGGGTGCCCTCTTCTCAACTCCAGTCTGATGTATATTCCCGCAAAGCAGCATTAGCCATATTTCTCAGTGTGGTGTGAGCACTAGTGTGTGTAGCTCACCAACGCTGGGGCCGCCAGCTGGGGTTGAATCGGGCTCCTCTACAACCCCACCTTGGGAAAGTCACAAGTCTGCCTGGCCTCAATTTTCCTCATCTGTAGGCTAGGGATGATAGCAGTGCCTACGTAGCATCATGAGGAGTGAGTTCACACCAGCAAAGGGATCAGAAGCAGTGCCTGTTACCCAGACCCGCTTCGTGGGTATGTGACCTGCACAGCCACACAGGGCCCTGTAATTAGTTTAATGCTCTGCAGTTGCCATCTTGAAATTCGAGCCCTGCATTTCATTTTGCTCTGGGCCCTGTGAGCTATATAGCCAGTCCTGCTAGTGACACATGATCTACATGCAGTAAATGTCTAGCTATTTGATGTTTTGAAAGCAAGATTATGATGTTTCCAGAGCTTACGGTGAGAGGGTTTGTAAGTGGAGGGGAATAGATTCTCAGGTCTGGGCATGTTTGGAACTGGGAACAAGGGCCCACATATCCCAGGGCCTGGGTGTAAGGATAGGTCTCCCGCACCCTGCAGGGCCCCTTTCCTGCCCCTCCCCACAGCAGTCTCTGCCGCCATCAGGCCCAGGTGGCTTACCATGGATGGAGCCTTGGTCAGGGCCACCTTCCCAGCCAGGTGGGCCTGCATAGCGCCCAGCTTCTCCTTCTCCAGCACCAGCTGTGAAGATGGGAACAAAGTGAGGCCTCAAGCTGGCCTTTGCCAACCATGGTTTGCCCAGGCTATGGTCTTGCCTGGGAGTGCACCTTCCCCTTCCTTAACGTTAGCTCCCATCCTGGGTGAGCTTGGCTCCTGGCACAGGGTAGACATAACGTTTGCCCACCATCCCCCACCATCACCCCTGCCCCATGTCACCTGCTGCTCCAGAGACTGCACCACCTCCCTCTGGAGGAGACACTGCGCCCTGCCCTTCTCATCCAGGAGATGGTCTGCCTGGCAGTGCCTGGGGAGGGGGGAAGATTCCATGCAGGTGACCATGGCAGGCCTGGCCTCCTGGCTCAATGTTCTGAATGGGGAAGGCTCAGACTCTCTGGGAGGTCTCTCCTCAGAGCCTCAGCCTCCCATTCCTCTACCTCAGGCTCCCTCTCACACTGTCATTCGTTCAACACATGCTACTTGGCATCCCCCTTGTGCCAGGCCTGAGCTTGCCACTGGAGCCTGGCCAGGGTGTTGGGGATGATGTTGGAAGGGTGGCAAGCTGGGAGCAGCCAGGTAGGTGAGAGAAGGAAAGGCATTCCAGGTGGAGGGAAGGCCTGGTGGTGAAGAGGACAGCATGCATTGAGTTGCCACTGATAGTTGGGTAGGGTTGGAGAAGGTGGGGTGTGTGTGTGTATGTTGTATCTCTGTGTGATGAGGCTAAGGAGAGGCAGCAATAGCCATTTTGAGGAGCTGGGACTTTGGGGATCAAGAAAATCATGCTTTCCCTGGTCAGTGTTGCTCAGTATTTAGAACATTGGCCCATGCACTGAAGGTCTTGGTTTCGACTCCTGATCAAGGGCACGTACCTGGGCTGCAGGTTAGATCCCCAGCCCCGAACTGGGCCACATGCAGGAGGTAACCAATCAGTCAGTCTCTCTCTCTCTCTCTCTCTCTCTCTCTCTCTCTCTCTCTCTCTCTCTCTCTCTCACACACACACACACACACACACTCCCTCCCTTCCACCCTAAAAAAGTCAATGGAGAAAATATCCTTGGGTGAGGATTAACAAAAAATAAAAAATAAAATCAGGTTGGTGTGCTGGCATGAGGGGTAGCAGGGCAAAGCAGTTAGGAGTGCGGATTCTGGAGCCTGGCTGCCTGGGTTCAAATCCCAGCTCTGTCGCTTAGGAAGTGGGTGATCTTGATCTAGACACTGAACCTCTTTGGCCTGTTTCTTTGTCTGTAAAATGGAGGTAAGTAATAGTACACACTATTATGCCCCATATACAGATGAGAAAACCAGGGCCCAGAGAGGCTAAGTAACTTGCCCAAGGTCTTACAGCCAGTGAGTGACAGAGCCTGAATTTAAATTCTCAGTCTCAGCTTTTGCCTCTTTTGTTTTTAATCCTCACCCAATGATATTTTTTCCATTGACTTTTTTAGAGAGAGTGGAAGGGAGGGAGGGGGAGGGAGAGAGAGAAACAGAGAGAGAGAGAGGAGAAACATCAATGTGAGAGACGCATCAATTGATTGCCTTCCTCACGCAAGTGCCCTGACCAGGGATTGAACCTGCAACCCACACCGGCCAGGGCAGCTTTTGCCTCTTTTACTACCTATCAGGGTGAGGCCTGAGCTGAGACCTGCACCCCAGACCTCCTTCCACAAACTGGGGACCCCCCTGAAGTGGAATAGGTCTGGGCCACTCACTTGAGGAAGTCCTCTGGCTCCTCGAAGACCTTCTCACATCCGGGCCACTTGCAGACACCATTTGCCAGCAGTGAGTAGGGGCCCTGGGGCACAGTCGAAAGGGTGCTGGGGGGACAGAGAGTGTTAGAGGAGGGCCTGGCAAGGCAAGAGTCTTTCCCAGCCTTGCCCACTGACCTGTCTTTCCTGGGTGCACCAGGGCTTGGGAAGGTGCAGAGCAGTGCTGGTTCCCTGGACACCCACTCCAGGCTGGCCACGTTGATCCCTGTGGGTGGGGACAGGGCACCTCTGGAGACTATGGGCTGGGCTCTCCTTTTGAGCTTCCTACCCTCCTGAGTCTCTGGCGTCCCTCACATCCAAGGCTTCTGGTGGAGCAACTCAAATACTGCCATTCACAAGTGCTGACATTTTGACTAATTCTGCAAAGATCTGGTCTGTGATTTTGATGTTCTGCATCTTTCAGGTTCTGAGCCTGACATTTTTTGGAGGTTGGAGTTTCCAAGATGATGAAACCTGACACCTGACACCTGAGGGCCATGATTCAGCAGCCTATGCTGCTCACTTTCAAGGACTTGGGGGCTCTGAGATTCTGTGGGGCTATGGGGTGTATTACCAGGTGGCAGGCCCGGCCGGGCCTTGAGAGAGAAGACCCCAGTGGCGGTGGTGGGTGGTGGGAGGCTGAGCATAGCTGGGCTGTCCAGTGGGCGCACCTGCAGCACAGGGGTCCGGGCATGGGCATCCACTGTTGAGAGCTAGGAGCATATATGGGCTGTGGTTCAGCCTGGGCCCCTCCCCAGTTCCCCCACCTGCTCCCTCTTCCCTGCCTGGTCAGGGTCCATACCTGGTGCATGAAGTGTGGCCTGTCCTGGAGGAGCGCCTGCAAGTGGGGCGAGGGACCCAGCCGTGCTCCAGAGGGTGCCACCATGACGAGGGGCACTGTAGGCACCTGGGGGGAGAAGGCAGGCAGGAGAGATGTCATCCTCACCCTCACTGTTCTACATGCTGAGTTCACATGCTCCTCACCACAACCCCACACAATAGGTACTACGATGGTCTCCTTTATACATATGTAGAAACTTAGGCTCAGGGAGATTGAGTGACTTTCTCAAGATCAACCAGCTAATAAGTGGCAGAGCTGGCCTCAACTTTGTCATCTCACCTCCTTGGGCCCCAGCCTCTCTTCTGTCACATGGGGATGGGGACATGTGGCCATGCTTTTGGGAATATGATAGGGTCTCCTCTCCTGAGAGAGGGATTGGGAGTTTGGGGAGAGCCTCGAATCTCTGAGACCTGCTAAGTGGGGACTTTCTTGGCCCTGTGATATCTGCATAAGTCACAGACTTGCCTGGGACCCAGAAAACCACTTCCTGTGCCCCAGCCGGGCCCCCCGCCCAGTGCCACAGTAAAGGTCGGCACCTGTAGGCCCAGGTACTCCACCCTGCTTGCTCCATCCTGGGCCCTGGGCCTCACCTGCAGCTGTGATGGTGGCATGGGGTTCAAGCAGGAGGAGGCAGCATGGGTCCCACCTCGGAGGTCCCGGCCCTGGAAGGTTGCCCCCGGGCTCTTGGCCCCCAGCTGGTCTGAGGCCTTGGGTATAGCCCTCCAGCTGGGTGAGGGTCCTGGGGATGGGCTGAGCACCAAGGAAGGGGCCAAGGGCTTGGATGGCCTGGGGTTGGGCATTGGGTCCTTGTACGAGGTCAGGCTGTGGAGACATGGGGGGAATGAGTTATACATGTGCTGGGGGTGTGCAAAATACTCAACCACCTGAACCATGTGGATACACCCTCTGGTCAGAGCAGGCATTGGCTGGGACATGTCCCAAAGAACCCCACAAGTAGACCCCAGCTCTGGACATGTTTGCATGCACATGCACACACACGGTATCAGGAGCATAAGTGTGTGTGTGTCTGCACATGCCCCACATGCAGACTTGCACCAGTCCAGCACATGGCTTGCCTGCGCATGCTGGCACAGCCCTGGTGGGGATGTGTCCCTCCAGAGGGCAGTTGGGGTTCAGTGTGGTTTGCAGGGCCTTAGCCAGGGCAGGTCTCAGCTCTGTCCCCCATCACTTGAGGCTTTATCTTCAGTCCTCCAGTCCTCCCTGCACCTGGAATAAGTCACACCACCTTTGCTGATCCACGTGGGGCTGGTCTCTGATTTTCTCCTGGGAGCATGATTTTACCCCAGTGATTTGGGCATATCTGGGAATGGCAGGGGGCATGGACTCAAAAGATCCCTCTGGCTGCTGTGAGAGGGACAGACTCTACGAAGGCAGGGCAGAAGCAGAGGACTAGTGAGGATGCTACTGCAACAGTCAAGGTGAGTGACAATGGTCGCACAGAACAGGACGGTGGCAGTGGAGATGGTGAGAAGTGAGTGGATTCTGAGCATGTTCAGAGCATTTTCTGGTAGCTTGGATCTGGGGTTAAAAGAGGGAGAGTCAAGGTGACTTCTGGGTAATAGCCTGAGCAGCTGGAGGGACAGAACTGATGTGACCAGAGATGAGGTAGATGGGGGAAGCTGTGTGTACGTGTGATGATCCAGATGTGGATGAGCATGAGGAGTCTGGCATTAGACATACGAGTGGAAATGCTGAGTGGGCAGCTGAGTATAGGAGTCTGGAGCTCAGGCAGCGGCAGAGTCTGGCCATCTCTGGGCTCTGCCCTGCATGGAACTGGTAAGTGCCAGAGAGGAGAGACGGGCTCTCTTAAGCCAGGGCCTGTGGGAGCTCCTTGACTCAGACCCCACTGGAATTGATGCCCAGCTGCCTCCAAGCCTTGGCTCATGCTGTTTGACTTGCCTGGAATGCCCACACCTCCTCTTCCCCTGTCTGAGGCCAATCCAGAAAGCCCTCCACAGCAGCTCCAGACCCCTACACTCCCCAACAGGAGGGGCCTTGGTTTCCCAGAATCCTATAATCCCAGACTGAGAGGAAGTCAGAGCTGGAAGGCACTGCCTAGTCCAACCTGCATTTTACCAAAGGGGACACCCAGGGGCAGCATTCCACAATCCCATGGCGACTTGAGAGCTCCACTTTTCTCCAGAAAGGGTGTGCTCAAGCACATTTCACAGGCCCCTGCTGTGGGGCTGTGTGTCTCTCCGCCTCACCCCACAGTACAGGGTTGGGCACACGGCTGCTGACGCCAGCCCTAGGTAGTACAAGGAGGCTTCTGGGGGAGCACTTGTTCCTTCCTTTCCTTGCTGTTAGTCCATGGGAGTTGTCAGAACTGTGGTGCTGAGGGAGGGAGGGATGAAAATCCAGATACTCAACCCTTAGTCTCCCTTGGGGGTTAGAACATTACTGTGTGAGAAACAGGAGTTTGGATCTGTGGAAGCTCAGGACAAGGACAAGGGCCCGAGAGAACGTCAGTGACCACAAGGTGAATGAAGGAATTAGTGAACGAATGAAGGTGGAGATCAGGGCGATGCTTCTATAAGCCAAGGAATGCCAAGAATTGCTAGCAAACCATGAGAAGCTACGGGAGTGGCCCGGACACTTTCTTACAGTTCTAGGAGCCAGCCCTGTCATCATCACCTTGATCTAGGATTTCAGGCCTCCAGAACTGAGGCAATAAATTTCTATTAAGTCACCCAGTTTGTGGTACTTTGTTACAGAAACCGGAGCAAACTAGTACCAATTTTGGTGAGTGAATGGATGTTTCACATTACTCTGGCTTGGTCCACACAGCTGGCCTGCGGTCACTTCTGAAGCTGCCTGGATACTTGGCCAGAGCTTGTGAGAAATCTCCTCCTCAGACACACCTGGAGCAGCCTGACTCAGGAGCAGAGCTGCATTCTCAGAAAGGGGCCATGGACACGGGCTGTCTGGTGGTGGGTGCTGGAGGGCCGGGCTGGGCAGCCAGCTTCCTGCACTGTCTGTTGGGGCGTCCCTTTCTGACTGTTTCTCAGAAGACACATGGAGGATGTTTCTGGGACATAGATTGTGTTTTCATATCGGGGTCTGCATCTGGGCCCTGTTGTCAGAGCCTCTGACTTCCCCAGATTTTTCCGCCATTGACGTCATGGCGGCCGGATGCGCTGGGCTTCATGGGCACCAAGGAGGCAGACACCCCACCCCACGGGTTTCGTTCCGAGAAGTGGCCGGCCCATCCTGCAGCCGAGCCCACTTGGCCCAGGTGGGGTGATGAGGGTGCTGGCGGATGTGGTGAGTGACGTCCATCTGGCCACCATGACAAGCCCTGGGCCCTGTAGACCTGGCCCTTCTCAGGCAAGAATCAGCCCAAGACTTGATGCTTGCGGAGTGCCATAAAGATCCCACAGACACTGGGACCCTGGGGGTCTTCAAATGGTACTATGCCAAAACCTCAGAGTCACAGAGCATCATTACTTAGATTCAAAGGATCCCAGGATCTCAAACCCACACACTCTCTGGGGGCCATGGGTCCAACTTCTCAGTATGTGAAAGCCAATGTCCCTGGTATCCAAAATTACTGGAACTCCCTGAAGGACAGAAAACTCACTGCTTCATCTGGCCTCCCGCCTACCAGGCCTGAAATTGCAATAAACCTCTCCTTCTTAAGTTCTGTGAAGGCAGGAGGGTCAGAATTACCCCCTCTCCTTCCCCCAGCCTGGGGCCAGGTTCTGCCACTAACTAGCTACAACTCTCCTCAGGCTCATACGTAAATTGGGACAATAACAGTATCCATTTTCTAAAGTTAATGCACGTGGAACGCTTAGCAAAACGTCAGTGACTGGTGAAGGGACCCTGCAGGGCCTCGGTCTCCCTATCCATTCTGGAACAATGTTCCCAGACCCATAGCCACTTTTCCAGAGATGGGGAAGGAAGACAGGGGAGGTTGAAGCTGGAGAACTTTTGGCAAGGGCCTCATGGTGGGGAGCAGTAAAAGCCCTGGCCTTTGCCAGTAGAGATCCCACCACCAGGCTCTCTGGAAAGGCCCTGGGATGGAGGTTCCCAGGAACCAGTGCAACTCTGAAGACATGGCTGAGCTCTGTCCATAGCTAGACCCGCTGACTGATGTCCTCCCAGTAACATCACCCTCTGCCCATGAGGCCTCCTGACCCATGGGCCCTGGGACCCCACCCAGCATAGCTCTTGCGAGGCTGAGCCTCACACTGTGACCATAGATCCTTCTGCCCTAGTGAGGGTCCCATCTGTGAGAAGGCAGAATGGGGAATGGCAGCAGCTGGAGGGCCAAGTCCCCTTGCCCCCCTCATGGTGCTGAGAGGTAAACTGAGGCCCACAGTGAGGGAGAGACACAGCCACGGTCCCACTGAGAGTCCTAAGTTCTGAGCTTGGGTCTCAACTCTGCCACTGCATCTCTGTGAGGACTTGGGAGAGGCCCTCCCACCCATCTCTGGGTCTCAATTTGCTCCTCTTGTACACTGGGAAGGGGAGAGGTGTGGAGTAGGTGAGGGCCAGGACCCTTCCACCCTGTCAGGGTGAGTTGTTAGGTGTCTACAGAGCTTCACATCGACAACTGCTCCTCTATCCAGGGGACCAAGAGACAGGGATACATAGAGACAAAGAGAGATGGAAACAAAGAGACAGACATAGAGGCAGAGAGAGACACAGAGAACAAGAGATACAGAGAGAGATGGCAGAGATAGACAGAATGAGAGACAAAGAGAATGAGAGAGACAGTGAGAGATGCTGAGAGGAGAGAGAGAGTGTATGTATGACCCATAGGACCTATGTGAGAGAGAGACAGAGCGAGAGTGATGCCCCAAATAAGAAGAGTTGACGGCCTCTGGCTAGAGAAACTGATGCTGCTTGAAATGATGAAGAATAACAAAGGGCAAGATGGGGGCTACACCTAGGCTGGGTATTGTTTTGTGCTGCAAAGCAACGATCAGTAAAGTGGCGTGTACAGCGGTTCCAGTACAAGGGCAGACACTGAGGAACAGAACAGAACAGAACAGAACAGAACAGAACAGAACAGAACAGAACAGAATGCCCAAACACAGACCCATGGCTAGAGGGAATGCGGTTTGTGATGACTGTGGCATTTCAAACTGGGGGACGGTGTAGGATAGACTGTTTAACAAATGTTTCTGGGATAATTAAGGGAAAAATAGTTATTGAATGAATAATCAGCCCTTTCCCCACTAACCCCTCCCTACCCAGTTTGAAATGTCAGCATCATCATATACCCTAAAAGAAATTCCAGATCCATCAAAAAGATAAATAATAATATCTAATATGGATGTTGGGCGTATTGTATTCCAGGCCCTATGCTAGGAACTTAACATGGTTAATAGACTTAATCCTCACAACCACCTTTGAGGTAGATACTATTGTAACTGCCACAGTAGGTAGGAGGAAATGGAGGTAACAGGGTTTAAATGCCTGGCTAAAAATCACACAAATGGCTTAGGGTGAGGCTGGGTTTGTTGCAGATAGTCTGGCTCCAACACATGTGAACATTTACCTCATTTTCAACTGTGAAAAGACTTTCTAAGCACAAAACCAGAGACAGTAACCACAGAAGAAAAGACTAACCTATTTGACTATATAAAAATGTCACAAGTATCATAAAACACTATGAACAAATAGGAAAAGTAAATATTTGTTATGTATGTATGGCTGATGAAAGGTTAATATCCTTTCTAAATAAAGAGCTGTGATAAATCAATAGGAAAAGAGATGAACACCCTATTGGGACTAAGGACACCAGATAGAAAAAGTACAAATGGTTAATAAACAGTATAAGTAATCAAAGAATGTAAATTTCAACAATGTGGTAATTTTTTTTTTACCTGTTATGTTGAGAAAGGATTAAAAAATGATAATACCCACCCAAGGTTAGCTTGAGTAGAGAGAGCATAAAACAGGACAAGCTTTTGGGAGAATAGTTTGCCGAGAGGCTCAGAAACCTTAAAAATGCAACCACCCTTTGCCCCAATAACTCCATTTCCAGGGACCCAAGGCACTAATCAGGAATGGCTGGGGAAAATGAGAAACCACCCAGCTGCCCAGGGAAGGGCATTGGGTCAAACCAATCATGGTTCGTGCAAATGTGAGATCAGTTTTGACAGCTATGAAAGATCATATGTTGATACCATTTTTAGTGATCTACAAAAATGCTCCTATTAATTGAATAAAGCAGGAACAAAGCCAATGGATAGCATGAATCTAATTTAGTTAAAAAAATACTCACAGCTAACACTTAGTGAGCACTTGCTAAGCCTGCAGAGACGAGCTCACCCCAGCCTTGAACAGCTTGTTCTGTCCCTGGACTTGGACTCTGGACACACACACACACACACACACACACGGTCCTGGGAGTAGGACCACACAGGTAAACCATGGTTGACAATGGCATGAAGTGCCCCCCGGGAGGGCCTCCTTTCATACAGCGCAAGGACAAGTTCAGTTAAGTCCTCAGCTTGACCCGACAGCTCACCGTTCTCCTTTGATGGGAGCAAACAGAATTGACAATCATTCTTATAAAATGTAAATATCCTCATCAGCATTACTCAACGCACTATCATTGAGCACCAACAGTATATAAAGTCCTATGCTGTATTCCGGATGGAAGGCAGGCAGGGGAGGCAAGACAAGAGAGCAGGTGAGATGGTGGGAGAAAGACTGAGGAAAGGAAACAGATGGAGTGTGGTCAAGATGGAGGACACAGGCAGGGAAAATGGTCAGAGCAGACAAAGACAGAAGGATGCAGATTCTGAGTGCCAAGGTAAGCAGACAGGAAAAGACGGGCAGAGAAACACGGAATGAGTGAGACGCGGCATAGAGACAGAGGGATGGGAGGTATTGATATTGAGAGAGAAGAGACAAAGAGAGGTGAGAGATGTAGCTGAAATTTCTAGTTATAGCTGGGCAGTATTTCAAGTTGTTTAAAGCTCTAAAATTCACAAAGATTGGCAGTTGACATATTTAAAAAATCCTACCCATCTATGTATCATTTTAGTTATCTGCCTCCACCCAAGCATTGATTAAGTACTTTACCTATCAGTGTTCTAGCATTTATTATCAGCATTCTTATTGTAAAAAATACTTTACCTGACCAGGACCACAGTAGCTGCATGCGCTTGGACCATGCTGGAGGACCCCTGGCCCTCCAGTGCCTACCTCATTGCCATGTCTTCACTGGACGCGCATCTGGAAGGGAAGGGGGGACACTCACCTTGGTGAAGTGGACTGACAGAAAAGGATCAGCCTGGCTTGTGGGAAACTGTCATATATCAAAAACAACTTTGCTTTTATACCGAGAAGAAAACCCAGGGTGTGGAAGCCACAGACCTCTCTCTTCTAATAATCCAATTTTTTTCGATGACTGTGTGCGCTGATTATCACAGGGTGTGTGTGGGGGGGGTTCTCAGTTTTCTCTCTCTCTCTTGCTCTGTTTCTCCTCTTCTTGATTATGAGACTTAAACGGAAATTTTGAAATTTTGGTTTTTTTCTTTGCCCTTTACGAGTCATCTGAAAATATAATTTCTTCCCCTCACCACAGAGGTGAGAGGTATCAATGAGATAACAGGACTCACGAGAAACCACAGTTTTTAAAACAAAAGTGTGTAGAGTTAGGGAAAAAAAACCAAAGGAAAAGAACTCAAATAAATCACAGGGGTGTCCCGGGCATGTACAGACGCTACTCTGTGAGTGAGAGGATATTTGAAGGTCTCTGGGATAAGAGAGGCACTGAAGCCCTATCTGTGGATGGGAAACACCAGGGGAAGAAATGGAACAGGGCTGGGTTTCCAGAGGCTTTGCTCTGCTCCAGGCCGCAGTTTCCCCTTAGGTGGTATTGCTATTGTCATTACCACTCTTACTGCCCAGGGAGGGGGAGCTCTGGACACCCTTGCAACCCATCTTCTCGCAGAGGGTGAGGGGCATGGAAGTTACTAGGTGGAGAAAAAAGCAAGGAGTCCTCCCCAGCCCCCACAATTCCCAGAATTGAAGAGTCTGAGAATCAATGGCTCCTAGAATCCACTGAGCATCACTGAGTAAGGACAGGTAGAAAAGTCTAGTCTCATCACATCTTGGGCCTGAGAGCTCTGACCCAGAGGCCACCCTATAGGGAAGGTTCTGACCGGGACCCCAGTATTACTGCAGCCACCCTCATGAAGCCCATCCCTCTCGCAGGCAGGGACACCATGCCTTGATGCTTCTGCCTCAGCCTTTGTGATTTTCTACTTTGAAAAATCCCAGTTTCCAAGGCTTTAGGATTCCAAATATCTGCCAACATCCCCATAGCTGACATTTATCTCGAATTCTCCATGTGCCAGACACAGTGCAGAACACGTCTCAGAAATGGTCACATTCAATCCTCACCAAAGCCCGTTGAGGTCCATCTTGTCCATCATGGCCGTTGTGCAGGTGGAGAAAATGGAAGCAAGAAGTAGTCAAGAAACTTGCCCCAGATCACAGAGCTAGCGAGTGGGGGCCCTGCCTTCCTTGGTGCCTGGCTTTGAAACCCCCAAGTTTCCTTGAGCCCAACAGTCTCAGGTTTTAAATTCTTGGATGAAATGACAGGGAGGTTCTGAGATTCTACTGGGGGGCTTGAAAGTTGTGCGATTTTAAGATCATCCAAGAATTGGTGGCTGCATTTCCTCACCTCTCAGCGAGTACCCCCTCCAACTAATGTTCAACAGAGAGACCAGCACCCAGTGGCTTCTCCTGACAGGCCATGGCTGAGACTCCCAGGTCCCTGCTCCCCAGCGCCCTGCATGGCCAGGGATTCTGTCATCCAATGTTCACTCCAACCCATCCGCAAAACTGGTTTCAGGCCTGGGGAAGAGAAATTGGAAATAGCTTTTTATTCACATGGTATAAACCTAGTGGCCAAGACCCATCCCTTCACCCCTTTGCGTCTTTTCCTCTCCTCATCTCCCAAGCCTAAAAAAAAAAAAAAAAAAAAAAGAGAGAGAGCTCCTTTCCTCAACTCAGACTCACCTTTCTGGAAAAGCCCAGAGGCGACCTGATGGCTTGGCTTTGTGAAGAAAAAAAAAAAAAAAAAAAAGAAAAAAAAAAAAGATGAAAAAAAAAAAAAAAAGACCTAAAAAAAAATCAGCCAACAACGACAATTTAAAAAAAAACCCAACCCTCCCTACCATTAGTTCAAAACAAAACTTTCACTGGTTGAGGCTTCTGAGTTGGTGGGACACATTTGAGACCCAAAGATGGCCTGCATGCCAGGCATCCAGGGGATGCACCAAGGTGGGATGAGGTCCTCAGGTTGAGACCTGCAGGGACCCTGTGTACAGCAGGGGTTTAACAGATGTGGCATATGGTTGGGAGCAAGAGAGGGGGAGATTAGTGTACTTATCAAGAAGGAGTCCTTGGAAGCTGACTTTAGGGATGCCTCCAAGGTTAATGACCTCTTGCTCCCCATGCACTTGGGCCTGATCATTTCTTACACCTGCTGTGTAACTATTAACCAGGCCAGTTCTAGAAGCTGAAGCCTCCTTCCCTGCCCCAGGTCTT
Organism: Miniopterus natalensis; assembly: GCF_054644295.1. NCBI lineage: Eukaryota > Metazoa > Chordata > Mammalia > Chiroptera > Miniopteridae > Miniopterus > Miniopterus natalensis. Next base: position 74,482,032 of record NC_142103.1, on the reverse strand, counting down.
GCCCCTCCTGAGAGAAGGCCCTGGTTTTGTCTTTCAGGGTTAGAGGTATGGGCTGAACCCCTCTTATGCCCTCCCAGACCATCTATCCCTTACTGTCAGAGGAATTGCCAGAGAAATAGGAGGAAAACTGAGTGAGAGTGGTGGCCCAAAGAGTCCCCCAGGAGGCTACTTGAGTGGGGCTCAGGGTGTGGGAGGTGTGATGCCGCTGTTGCTGCTGAGAGGTAGGACCCTTGCAGAGTGAGAGCTGGGGGTCAGGTAGGCAGAAAGAGGCAGAGTTCACCACCTCTTCTTTGTACTGGACTATATCCTCTTGCATGAAGGCTTCTGGGGGCGAGTGGGCAGGATTAAACAAAGAGGTGGGTGAATATCCTGAGAAGGGGGCCTTTGACAAAGACTTCAGTGAAGTGAGGGAGGGAGCCATGTAGACATCTATGAGTAATTCCAGTGGAAACAGCCAGTGCAAAGGCCCTGAGGTGGGAGTGTGTCTGGTTTGCTCAAGGTCTACTAAGGAGGTTGGTATGGTTAGAGTAGTGTGAGAGAGAGGAAGAGGGGTAAGAGGTGAGGTCAGAGAGGGGACAAAAGGGGGTGGTTAACCAATGCAGGCCACAGGAGAATTGTGAACAGATGAGAGATGTGAACTGTCTTGGGATTTAACAGGATCCCCCTGATTGCTGAGTGTAAAACTGACTGTAGTAGTGAGGGTAGAAGGAGGGGGCAGCGAGAGGGAGGTACTGCAACAGTTCAGGTGACTGATGATGGTGTTGGCAATGGAGTGGGCAAGGATTTGGGAAATATTGTAGATGGAGAGCTGATAGGATCTGTTGAAGGTTGAGAATCTGGGGGCTAGACTTGGACACAGACAATGCCCTAACTGGGTAGGCAGGAAGGAGTCCCTGGATTACTCACCAGCTTCGACTTTTAGGTGATAAAACATTAAGTTCTATCCATTTAAGCTCCCATTATTCCATGATTTTTCTGTTACTTGCAGCTGAACATATTTCTTCCTGACCCATGGCCCCTGGACACTGAGACATGAGGGGGTGGGAAAGTGGCTGCTGGGGGGGACCACCTTTCTCCTAGGGATGCTGCAAATCAAAATCTTGCATACAGTAGGTGTTCAGTAAACCCTCCCAGGATGGAGGAGAAATGTATGAATGGACATGTTAAATGGGCAAATGCTACAGTTTGGTTCCCACAGGTGAGACCTCAAAGGGAGAATGAAAGGAGCTGACTAGATGGAGGAAGCAGAAAGAGCAGTGCTCTTGGGAGAGGGAACAGTAGAAGAGATGGAGACAGATAGAAAGGAGGTGAGGCCACTGTGGTGTGTGGAGGGTTGAGTAGGGCAAGAAAGATAGGGCTTGGATTTGTGATTATGTTAGTCAGTATCTGCCAACATGCCCAGTCAACTCTTGGTGGCATAGTCAGGCTCAGTGTTTTGCTGAGCTGGTTAGAAAAAGCTAATCTTCCAAAAAAGTTCAATTTCTCATTCGGACATTCATTCAGTACTGGTGCCAAGTTCTGGAGAATGCTGAGGATGACAATCAGGGGCATGCTTGGATAGTGGCACTCAATCAAAGGCTTGGCGGTGGGCAGAGGAGATGCAGTAACTGGGACAGGAGAATCCATTTTGCTTTCTCAGATTTCGCACCAGGGTGCAGTCTAGGTCTTCAGGGATTCACAGTTGGGGGGAATGGGGAATCACGGAGGATTAGGACGAAGGTAAATCCATTCACCAGAGGCATTCTACGGTTTTGTTACTTGACCACCCTACAGCCCAGACTACCCACGCACGGTCCTCTCCTTTGGCTTCCTTATTGGCTCTTTATCCCTCCTTCACAGCACCTATAACGCCCCGGTTGGCTCTGTTCTTTCCTATCTCGCCTCCGTGTCCATCTGCACTACTCTTTGAAGGCTCCACTTAGCTATGGCTTCCCCATTGGTTATCTGTAATCTCTCTTCCCTGCTACTGTCTTCATCGCCCATCCCTATTGGCTCTATCCCCCCAGTCCCGCCCCCGAGGCACTCACACACCGCCTCTCTGGCTCCTTCTGGTCTCCAAATAGGCTAGTTCCGCCCTGGCACCGCCCCTTGAAGGCTTCCTCTTCTAACGCACCGGCGCGCAGCTCCCATTGGCTGTTCGCTGTCTCCAGCTTCCATCCCTCTACCTACCTACGCAACCCTGGGATCGCCTACTTTTCGGGCTTCCTTTGTTCGCTGCCTGCTGCCCCCATCGCCTGTAGCCATTCCATTTACCCTGCCGCCCAGATGCCAATCCCGCTCATGCTTCCCAACTAGTTGGTCTACTTCTCTCTTCATCCCAGGCCCTACACCACCCCCATTCAGGCCTCTCCATTGATTCACAGATCGCCCAGCCTCTTACACCGCCCACTCTCGGACATCCCTATTGGCTGCGTGCTTCTCCTGCACTTGATTCACCGCCTATGTCACCGGTGCGTGACTCCCCATTGGCTGTCTGATACACCTGTCTTCATGTCACCGCCTACGGCCTCAGAGAGCCGGTCCCCTCCGCGCGGGCCTTCCCATTGGTTGTCCACGTCTCCAGGCCCTGCCCCCGCCGGTCCCGCCGCCGGTGCCGTCGGTGCCGCCGCCGCCGCCGATATGGCGCGCACGGCCCCTGTGGAGCCCCCGCTGCGGCCTCCTGCGCCCCCCTCGCCAGCCGCGGGCGAGCCCCGCACCTCTGCTGAGGCAGCGGTGGCCCCGCGGAGGGTGCTGTTCGCCGACGAGGCCCTGGGGCTACCGCTGGCGCAGCTGCGCTGCTACCGGCCGTGGGGCGGGCCCGGGGCGGGCAAGATGGCGGCGGTGGCCGGGCAAGATGGCGATGGCGGCGGGGCTGATGAGGACGACGATGGCGAGGATGGGGATGAAGGGGAGGAGGAAGAGGAGGCTTGCCCTGAGCCCGAGCCCCAGCCCGAGCCCCAGCCCGAGCCCGAGCCTGAGCCCGAGCCCTCACCGCTGTGCCCCGTCCCTGCTGGCGGGGGTTTTTACGTGGTGCCCACATTTTCGCTGCCGCCTGCACCAGGCCGTCTGGAGCGCTTGGGGCGCGTCATGGTGGAGCTGGAGGCGCTGCTGCCGCCTCCCGGAGCGGTCCCCGGGGGTTCCGGGGTGTGGGTGCCTGGGGGGCGCCCTCCGGTGCTGCGCGGGTTGGTGCGGGTGCTGAACCGCTCCTTCGAGAAGGCGGTGCACGTGCGGGCCTCACACGACGGCTGGGCTTCTTTCTGCGACCACCCTGCGCGCTACGTCCCGCGCAACCCGCCGGGGGCAGGAACGGCAGGACCAGGAACCGGAGATCCCATCCTGGATCCAGGCCTTGGCCTGGTCTCTGGCCAGGCATGCGCCTCCTCGCCCGACGACGGTGGCCGCACTGACCGCTTTGCCTTCCAGCTGCCCTTTGCTGAGGGTGCGGGCGATGGGGCGCGCCTGGACTTCGTGGTGCGCTATGAGACCCCCGAGGGCATTTTCTGGGCCAACAACCACGGCCGCAACTACACAGTCCTGCTCCGGATTGCACCCGCTCCCACACCCACTGACGCTGAAGGGCTGCCCCAGCAGCAGCAGCTGCCGCAGCTGGATCCACAGCCCGAGTCCCAGGGTCCGGTGGAGGCTGAGGCCAAGCAGCTGAAGAGCTGCATGAAGCCGGTGAGGCGCAGGTAATGTCTGCCAGCGCCACCTCCGCAGACGCAGGGCTGTGTCTAGGATGGAGGACAAGCATCCTGACCCAGGAACCCCTCAGGCCTGCTCTCCAGGACAGGGAGGAGGGCGCATTCAGTCAGTCAGTCAAAGAGTAATGGAGGCCAAACATGTGCTAGGCTCTGTATTACTGGGGTTTTATTCATTCATTTATTGAACTCCACTGTAAAGCCCTGAACAAGACAGACATTTTTTTCCTGCCCTCAAGAATCATACAGTTTCCTGTGGGAGACAGTTGGAAAAAACAAACAAGCAGATAAGAAACATAGGGATAAGATTAGCTGCTGAGAAGAAAGTAAAATTGAGTAATGGGAGAAAGTTTGGGAAGGAGTACCTGGTTTAGCCAGGGTGTTCAGGGAGGGCTGTTGAAGAGGTGAGCCCTGGATGATAAGTAGAATTATGCACAGATACGGAGGAAACGGAGGAAGAGAGTTTGTAGAAAAGGAAACAGGGAGGGCTTTCATGAGGAGGTGCCATTTAAACTGAGTCCTGAATGATAAAGAGGAGCATTTATGCCCACATATGGGAGCAAGGGTGTTCTAGGCTGAGAGTACAGCAAGTGCAAAGGTCCTGCGGTGGGAATGAGCTTGATGTGAATGATAGTGTGATGGAGTGGAGAGAACTGCAGTGACATGGTAGTGTGGTGGTGGGGAATCTGATCCCCATTTGACACAGCAGGAAACCAGAGTTCCAGAGAGACAAACTGGTTAAGGAAGTGTTGGCGCCTGGCTTTTCCATTTCGGCCATGACTAACCTTAAAGCCTGTGCACTCTCTTTACTGTTATTCTCTAATCTAGTCTGAGGCCTGTGGCTCAGGGAGGTGAGTGGCTGAGCTCATGCTCTCACAGGGAAGCATTGGCTCCGGCAGAGGTGGAACCAGATGTGCCTGGACTTGAAGCTCTTGTCCTCTGTTTTTGCCATAACACCTGTGACTATGCAGGGCCTGGGAGAAAAAACCAGTTAACCCCAGGAGGACCTGAGAGAAGATTCTTCTAGGTTTTCTCTATCAAGCTCTTCAAGGGTAGCAGATAGGCCTGGTTATTTTTGGGGTTACCTAAGTCTAGTATGAGATAGGTATATTCTCCATGCATGCATGGGAAATATATCTCCCTGGCTGTGAGAGGACTGGAAATGGGAATGGGAAAGTGCTCTTTGGACCTTGTATATGCTGGATCAGAAGCCTCTGGCTGCAGCAAGATGTTTGTGTTCCTGTCAAGGCCTTAGACTGTGAATGGTTCAGGATGGCCTAGCTTGGTTGGTGAGCAGATGTGCCTGGGTACTTGAGCAAGTAGGCAAGCACCCACTCACCGACCTGTGCGCCCCACAGTAACCTGAGACTTAGTCTGAGGGGGGACAGGCAGCATGGCTTTCCTTACAGTGTTAAGAGTGTGGATTCAAATTAGCGCCTGGGTTCAAATCCCAGGTCCACCATCTATATTGGCCTTGTAACCTTGGCCAACTGCGTTGTTCCTCTGCAAAACATAATTATAATGCCTACTTCACAGGAGGTGAGTAAAAGCACTCAGAACCTAGCCTGGCTCATAGTAGTGCCATATAGGTGTTAGCTAGTATTAGTACTCAGAGAATCACACATACAGTTTCTTGGATTCTCCTCCCAAACTCTGCTCTGCCTGTCACCAGCTGCGTGGCCTTGCCTCAGTTTTCTCATCTGCTAAAGGGGAATGACAGTCACTTTGTGTGGTTGGATTGGATGCAGCAAACATGGGCAAGGTAACTGAAGCATGGTGGTAGTTGCAAATGATAACAGTGGCTGGCATGTACTGATATCTGTGCTAAGAGCTTTGAGTGCATTCTCTCCTGAGTCCTGCTGTGCATGCTGTGTGCTATAGGTGCTTTGATTATCCCCATTTAATAGAGGGGGAAAGAGGTAGCTCAGGGAGGTAAGCCATCTTGTTCAAGTTCACTCAGCTAAGACCGGGGAGGAGATGCTAGGGGCAATTTTATTTTTTATTATTTTATTATTTTTAAAAAGAATAGTTTATTGATTTTTAGAGAGAGAGAAACATCGATGTAACGTTGATCAGCTGCCTCCTGCGTGCCGTCCACCAGGGATCGAGCCTGCAACCTAGCATGTACCCTGACCAGGAATCAAACCAACAACATTTTGGTACATGGGATGATGCTCAACCAACTGAGTCACACTGGCCAGGGCATAGGGACAATTTTTTTTAAACAACTCCTCTTGAAGGCCCTGATAGGATTCAGGACAGATTCTACATTTTGCTCCTGGTGTTCCTAGCATGTTATGCTTTGCCCTTCCTTTTTTTTTCTTTTTTTTTCTTCTTTATTGAAGGATAGCTACATAAAGTGTACTGATCTTAAGTGTACTCAGTGGAGTTTTTCATATCTGTGCCTTTGTGTAGCCATCGCCCAGATCCAAGATACTGAGCTGTTCCATTGTACCAGAATCACCTCCTAAGTTGCCATTCCAGCCGGCTGTTGTGGGAGCCCTGTCTGTAAGATGCAACAGTTTGGGTAAATGGAGTTTGGTCATTTTAGAGTGTGAAAGGAAGGGAACAGAGAAATCAAAAGCTTGCCAGGGCCAAGGTGGGTGGAGAGGGTGTTTTTCTTTTAAAATACATGAGTGGTTTTAAGGAGAAATTGAAGCAGCCCGTTCAGACAATTGTTTTGGTATCTGGCCCCAGGTCTGTGGTTCCTAACATGACTTGTGATATTATTTTAAGTGGGCAGATGGCTTTTTGATAGCTTCTTTATCTTTTGATCTCAGCTCTTGCAAAGAGGAGGTTGGTGCTCATTGCAAGATCAGCGATAAAATTTTCTTTGTAGGTTGGTGGCTTTCTTGGCGAGTACATTTCAACTTATTATTGTTTTAAAACCTGTGTGCTACTGGTGACTTGGAGCGCTGTTGAAGAACAGCTGCCCCCTGAGACCCAGACCTCTTGGAAAATGTTGGAGGGTCTCTGGAGATAGCCTTAACCTGCTGGAGCCCTGTCCTAGAGGTCTTCCTATTCAGGAAGTGTTGGCTGCAGGCCCATTGTGCACTGGGTGCAGCCACATCAGGTGAAAGCAGGGGAGAAGTTGATGGTAGCCATTGGGATACCACTTAGAAACTGAAATGGCTGCATTCCCTGAGTTGCTGGATCAGGCTTTTGATAACCCTCAGGCTTAGAGATGATCCATCAGCAAGCATTTATTGAGGGCCTGCTGTGTGCTGGGCACAGTGCTAGGTTCAAATAGGGAAAAAGACACAGGCTGGCACTGAGATGTCAGAGGGCTCTTGTGGTAGAACTGGGTGGAAAGGGACAGGTACAGACGGCTTGTCATTTGAGACCTGGCAGAGGGCTATTCGCTTGGCTATTTGCATGTAGTGTCATCTAATCCTTTCAGCGTTCCTGGTGAGATAGACCTTTTTATCCCTTTTTCCCAGATGAGCAAACTGAGGTTCCCAGAGTCCAAAGTCCCAGGGCTGGTGTGGGGAGGAGCCTTCCTAGTCTGCCTTGGTTTAATACCCTTAGGAAGGGTCCTGCTCCTTTTAAAACAAAGACCAAGAAAGCCTCAGAATGGCCTTCAGGCATCCCCTGCCCTCTCCCCCAATCTAGCCTCTGTGGCTACTAGTCTCACATCACACTGTCCTCTGCCATCTGAGCTGTCACCATGGTCTTTCCAAGGTGCCTTGCCCCTTCCTGCCTCAGTGCCTTTGTCCATGCTGTTTCCGTCACTAGGAATGTTGGTCCTGTGCCCCTTGCAGTCTCATTTTGATCCTTTGGTTCTAAGAGTGCTTCCTCTGGGAAGCCTGTTCATTCCAAACTCTGCAGGCCCGGGTTTTTTCATAGCACCCATCAGCCAAGCAGGCAAGCCTTGTTAGAGAATGTCATGTAGTAGAGCAGATGAGCAGCATCACAAATTCAGGATCATTTTCCACCCTGCCTGGCAGTCCTGTTTTTCTGATCCATTTTTGTCTCCTTCCTGATGTGATTCTTTCAAATGTTCTTTACCTTCAGACTTTACTTCCTGCTTCAAAAAAACAAATAGAAGCCATAAGAATGGAGCTCCCTACAACTTTCAGCCCCCACACCTCCAAACTGTTTTCTCTCCTTTATCTTATAGGAGAGGAGGGGGCCCTTTCTTCCCTCAGGCCAGTTCCTCCACTCATGCTCTGGGTTCCATTTCTGCCATTTCCTCCAGAACGTGACATAATCAGTTTCTTTTTCTCCCAGCAGCTTTTCACTGCTCTCCTCACCTGATCCTCTGTCAGCCTTTATACATGTCAGCATCTCTACTGTCTTAAAAATTTGTCCTTTGATCCCACCTCTGTCCACACTGCTGCTGGCCAGTACCTAAATCATGCTCCCCTTCATTGCTGACCCTCCTGTAAAGAGTTGCCTGCACTTGCTTCTCCACTTGCTTCTGCCCCCTGCATCTATCAGATTCCATAGGTGGGTTTTTGGTTTTTCTTCTTGAAGTGGTTGAGCACTCCTACTTAAAACACTTTCTTCCCTTGCCTTGGGACCACACTCTGCTGCTTTTCCTCTTAACTTCCTGGCACTTCTCTTTCTCCTTGTCCTTTCTTTTAGCTTCAGATATTCAAACTCAGTGTCTCCACTTAATTGATGTCCCAAAGATGCCTCAAACTACCCTTGTTCAAGATTGAATCCATTACTTCCCACACAGTGTTTTGAGCAGCTTCTCACTCCCTTCCCCCTTCCTTCACTTGTTTTCCTTCTAAACATCCTAAGCGCTCTCTGGACCAGGATCCCCTTGTTCTAGGACATTTCTTTCCTTTTCTGAAGGAACTGACCTCAGTTTGTAGTTAGACCTTCATTAGGGGATTATTGGATGACCCTCTGCCCTGCTAGACTGTAAGCTCCGTGAGGGGTAGGGACATGGTCCGCTTTTATTCACCTCTGTATTCCTGCAGGGTCTGCCATGGTGCCTGGCACTTAACGGTGCTCAATAAATGTTTGTTGAAAGAATGAGTGTGAGTATTTTTTTTTTTGATGTCTTTCTTCACAGTAAATTGTAAGCTTCCTAGTTGGGTTTGCTCACCATTGCATCTCCAGGATCTGTCACCACCGGGTGGGTGCACAGTGAGGCCTCAATTATTTTTCAGGTGCACCTGTAGCTGAATGGATGGGAACCCAACCTACTTACCACAGCCTTAGGGGAAACCAGAACAATCAAAGTTGAAACAGGATGGGTCAGGGGTCATCTTAGTTGTTGGGAGGGTGAGGACTTAGTGTGAAAGTGATCCTCTTTTAATCCATGGAAAACTGGTAGGGCATCATAGCTAAGGACATGGGCCTGAGGCCTCATGCTACAAATGTGGCAGAGCTGGGATCTGCATTGGGGCAGTCCTGCTGTAGTGGCCCAGATTTTAACTTCTGTATCAGGTTAAGTGATGTGTTTTACCAGCTGGGCAATGCTGGGCAAGTTACTTTCCCTTTCAGAGCCTCATTTCCCTCAGTGGGAAAGCAGAGGGGATTACTGTTAAGCACTTTATAGACAATTTTCCCATAGTTCCTCAATCCAGCTCTCTGAGGTAGGTATTACTATTATTCCCTCTTCACAGATGAAGAAACTGAGGCATAGAGAGGTTCAGTAACTTGCTCCAGATCACACAGCTGGTAGGTGGCAGAGCTGGGTTCATTCAAAATTACATGTCATGATCCTTTGTTGAGATATGAAATCAATTTACTGGATTCCAACAAACACTTAAAAAGAGAACTAGTATAGGAAATAATCTACATCACAACGTACTAAAGGTAAGTGTTTCTCAGTTATATGTATATATATTTTTACACATGCATAGGGTGTGCTGGGCTATGATGTACAATGTGTTTCTTAGTGTGGGTCACAGCCAGATGAATGAAGTTACTGCTGTAAAAGAAGCTCATAGCACAATAAACTGCTCCCCTCTCTCCACCCTACTGGATTGTCCCTAAGTCCCAGAGTTGACACACAGACTAGCTGGGAAAGACAGCAATGCCCCACATAACTTGGTGGTTTTCACAGCCACCTTCAAACCCTGTGCTTTTCAGAAAGCAGATGGCTCAGGGTAACTGGGATTCCAAGTATCACAGGGCAGGTTTCTGAATTCTAAAGCCACCTGCCCCCCTCCCCCGCCTCCTCTCCCCAAAATAGTCAGCCTTATCTTCAGGTTGAGCTGGGGTCTGTTGAGTTTCCCTTTGGGTTTCAGTGCGTGACCCACTTTGGGCTGGCCAAGTTCTTTGAAAACCTGAGCGTTGGGGGTGCTCATGAAGGATTTGGGTGGTGGTGATGGCAGTGATGTGACTGCTCTGAAAGTCTGCTTTGCTCTTTCCCATGGTGGTTGTCAACCCTTGCTTGCTCACTCTGCCTGGAGATTCACTATTTTATTCTGTCTTGGCTGACCTAGGCTGGGGCTAATGGCACCTCTTTCTGAAATCTCACCCCCTGGTTTCTCTGGGTGCCATCTGAGGTCAGTGGCCATTGAGTTTCCTGATGGCAGGAAGAATTTTCATACCCAGAAGACTGGCGTGCAGGCCCCTTCTAAGCTACACTGTTGACTAGTTCTTGTGAGAACCAAAGGATGCATGTCCAAGATGTCCCTAGGCCTGTGTGTTCCAGCCCACTATTGCCCATTGCCCTTGAGATCACCATGTGGCATTTGTGGGGCTGGTGCCAAAAGAGCAGGTTTCCTTCTCGAAAATTAGTAAGCACACTGGAGGTACAGTTTTGTTCTTAATCTCTTCCCTCTCTATTTTTCTAAGAACCCCTCTTCTCTGTTACTGATCAGTGAGTCAGTATACATTGGTACACCATTTCTCTCACCATCTTCCTTTTGATTAAAGTCATAGCTGCCCTCAAATCATATCACTGCCAACCTTCTTGTTTACTGTGAAAGACAGTTCAAGGGTGTTTTAGGTTTTCCTTTGTTTTAAGCTCACGGTTTCAAACACTGTCTTCAAAATGGAGCCCTCTTTGGGTGTTATCATTGTGCTGTGTAGTTTGTGAATGTAGAGACACGGTTTCTTGAGCCTCAGTTTCCATGTTTGTAAAAAGGGAAGGGTGTTGTTTTGAAGGACAGGTGTGAAGGTTTTCAAATGACTTAGTGTATCAATGAAGAGGGCCCATGGAAGAGGTGAACAGTAGATACTTGTGCCTTTTGCTTTCATCTCTGACTTTGGAGATAGGGAGTGACTTGTGCACTTTTGCTGACTTCATGGATCTTGGGGCTGGCTGAATTGCTTGACCTGATTTTTGGATGTTACCCCTTTTCTTACCCTCCTCGGCTATGAAAGAGAATCTCTGGGGGCTGAAGAATTTGTTTTGTATTTGTTTTTCTTTCTCCTTCAACTGAACTGTGGAGTTCTTTTCCTGCTGGTTGGCTATGTCCTGAATCCTCCTCCCACCTCCTCTTGCTTCTCTCTCACATACATATAGGACTCTAGAATGGCTTTTAGAAGCCTGGTGGTTGTGTATGTCAGCTCTGGGCCCATGGCAGGGGACAGCTTGCCTAGTCCTGCCCCTTCCCATCTGTCTGTGGGTCTTCTTGAAGAAGCTTGCTTTAGAAGACCCTGGGAAGAGGACCTTTTCTTTAATGAAGGACTACACCAGCAAAAGAAGTTAGCAGAAGTCCTGTTGGACCACAAATCCAAAGACCTGGATTTTACAGCCACTGAAGGGACTGGTGCAGGACCAAGTCCGTTTGCTCCGAAGCTCCCTTTCTTATCCATGATGGGCAGGAGTTGATGGCTGGGCTTCTGGTGTCACCCACTCTAGGCCCTGTAGAACAGTGGAACCTTGGTTCTCGAACTTAATTTGTTCTGGAAGACTGTTAGAAAATTGAATCATTTTTTCCCATTAGAAATAATGTAAATTGAATTAATCCACTCCAGACCTCCAAGTGATTCCCTGTTTTAACCTTTCTTATATACAGTACATGTCTAATGCACTGTCCAGTCTATAAACAAACACTTTAAAAAAAAGAGCCCTGGCCAGTGTTGTTCAGTGATTAGAGTGTTAGCTGAGCACTGAAGGGTGTCAGGTTCGATTCCCAGTCAAGGGCATATACCTGGGTTGCAGGTTCGATACCCAGCCCCAGTCAGGGTGTGTGCGGGAGGCGACCAATCAATATGTCTCTCTCACATTGATGTTTCTCTCTTTTCCTCTCCCTCCCTTCCCTCCACTTTTTAAAAATCAATGAAAAAAATATCCTCAGATGAGGATTAGCAGACCCCCCCCACACATAATGAAATGAAAATTTAACAAAAAGGAAATGAAATGTACAGTAAAAGATGAAAATTTAATCATAAGCAGCAACAAAAGCAAAAAAACAAAAACCAAAAACCCATGAAAATATTCACAGCACAATTTCCGGAGATGTTAACAATGTGAGAGTTAGTGGTAAACTGACTCATACTCATGCATTCTCTCCTTTGTTTGTTCCCTGAGAGACCCGTGACTGATCATACAGGTAATCAGCATGAAAGGGTTGCTGGGTTGAGAAATGAATTGTTCTAGATGGGAGACATTCGAGAACCAAGATTTGACTGTATTCTCATCCAAAGACCTCTGGTGGGACACATGAGCCCTAGTCCATGGAGAAAGACACACCTTCCTTTGGGAGCTTCCAGACTCTAGATCCACCTATATAGTTCAAGTTTTCCCTAAGGGTGCTAATAAAAAGCAGTTCTTGCAGCCACTTCTGTGTCTGGTGGTTTCCTAGCCACGTCCTGTGAAGGCAGGGAAGCTGGGAATGAATATGGGTTAAAAGGCAGGTCTAAAGAAAAACCTGGATGAAGGAGGAGGTAGGGATCTTATTGCTATCTATTATTGCTGTCTCCCTCTTTCTACTCCTGGAAAGGATTGGAGATGGGGTTCATGAAAGATTCCAGTATACCTCATCCAAGTAGCAGCAGTTTGTTGTGCGCAGACTTAGGAGTTGGAAGGCTTGGGTTTCGATCCTCACTGCTTACCTTGAGCCATTTAGCTTCCATTTCATCATCTGTAAGATGATAATAATATTGCCTACTTCAGAGGATTAGACGTACCTATCTCATAGGGTTGCTGTGAGGATTTAATTAATAGTATATGTGGAACACTTAGTACAGTGCCTAACACCATAGTAACTACTGCATTTGGGTCAGCTAGTGATATTCTGTTTCTGTAAAGGTAATAGATTACGTGTTTTCAAAAAATTGCAATCATTTTCAGAAATGTCAACATCATCAAATTACTTCTAGGTAGAGAAAGGTCTGAGCAATTGCCTCAGCTCCTGTCAGATTTCTGCACATGTTTTAGCTAATGCTTCCCTCACTGCCTTAATCTGTTAACACTTGATACTCATATGAGAACAGTGACTTCCCCATGATCCCTGTGACCTCACACCAGGCAGGGACTGGCTAAAATACACTTGGCTTATGCCACTCAGACCTTGAGGTCTGATTTGCCTGGTGAAGGAGGACCAAGACCAACAAACATCTACAGTTGATTCAGCCAGTGTTGTGTACCAGGCCTGGTGTCTGGCTTGATGTCCTCATTTCTCTTGACTGCCCTGTGCTTGGTGTGCACATCCTGGATCCTCTGTGCTGTATTTTAAGGTGAGGGGGCAGGGAGGCTAAGGGAGGTTAGGTGCCTTGCTTGGCTGATATGGTGGTGGGAGGAGGGTTGGTAGTGGGACCCAGGCCTCTATGACCCTGGGTTACTTCCTTCTGACCTCTTTCCTGGTCACCAGTCACCTTCTCCCTTTTGCTGCTTCCTGTGTCCCACAGTCCTCACCTGCCCTTTCTTGGAAAAGATGGGTTTTCCTCCATAGCTAGGAAGATACCCTAAAGAAATGATCCAAATTGTTCATAAAGCTATACCCAATGATTTCTGTTGAAGCCTGCTTTGTGAAAGTAAAATGGAAGAAACAACTAGCTGTTCAGAAGGATGGGAATGGTTACATACCTTATGGCGAGCCCATATGATAGGAGTAGTAAGCAGCCATTTCAGATGTTTACTGAAGTATATAATGGTGCTTCTTACTGTTAAGTGGACAAAGACAGTGTGAAATTATGTCTGCAGAATCTAAACAGTTTCATAGAATGTCTGGAATTAATTTTCCAAAATGGTAATGGTGGTTGCCTCTGGCTAATGTGTCACTTTTTATTGCTTTATGCTTTCCTGTATTTTGTAAAATTTTTACAATGAATGTGTAGGACTTTTATAATCAGGATAGAAGGAGACAGCAGAAGAGAGAACAGCAGCTGTCAGGTGAGGGTGGCCATGACAGGGGCTCAGACGTTGCTGGTGGGTGGCAGAACTGGCTTCTCAGGGCATCAGATCCATGCATTCTCTTCTCTGCCCCACAGGTCTAACGAGGAAGAGCTGAGGATGAAGAGGATGGATGATAATACCCCTGCTGTCGGTAAGCAGTTGGCAGGTGGTGGGAGTTTTAGCTTATATTTACCATTTCTTTTTTCCTCCCCCTTTCCTTTCTATACAAATTAAGAGGCACCTCTGCCTTAGACTGTCACAGAAAGCTTCAGGGGCAAAACTTCCTATTGACTAGAACAGATTTTGTTAACCAAACCAGGCCTGCTTGTCAACCTGCCTCACCCCAATGCTTCCCTTCTCTCCAGCAGAGCATCCTGATGTCCAGCAGTCAGTAGGTCCCCTGGTGGCTCCCACCCCTCTCCGTCCATGGCCACAGATGACACTTCAGGTAAGCAGGCCCTGGAAGCCTCTGGACAGACAACCTGATGGGAGGCCGGGTGGTAGGGCTGACTTGCTCTGGGTCCACCTTAGGTTGGAGGGAGATCCCCTAAATACGAACTTGATGGTGGAGGGGTAGAATGCAGTTATTTACCTGGGCTTATCTTAATGTCATTCGTTAACTTAGCAAATATTTATTGAATGCTTGGTGTGTGCAAAGCACTGTTAGCAATGCTGGGAATATGGTAGTGACCAAAAATGCTGTCTTTGTGGGGCTTACTTACATTTTAGTGGAGTGACACAGAATAATAGAAAAATATATAGTATTTTATTTTATATATATATATTTTTTTTTTTTTTGGAGGGGGGAGGGAGGGGGAGAGACAGAGACAAACTTCAACTTGTTCCACTTATTTCTGCATTCATTGGTTGCTTCTTGTATGTGTCCTGACTGGGGATCGAACCTATAACCTTGGCATATTGGGACAATGGTCTAGCCAACTGAGCTATCCCTCCAGGGCAGTGTTCTAGATGATGATGAGTGCTAAGGAAAAAAATAGAGGGATAGGGAGGGGGGGGAGGGAGAGAGGGAAATAAAGAGAGAGAACGGGGTGGGGTGGGGACAAGTTTGCAGCTTTAGATTTTAGAGTGGCCAGGGAAGTGAGATTAGAGCAAAGATCTGAAGAAGATGAGAGAGTAAGCCACCTGGATAACTAGGGGAAAAACATCCCAGGCAAGTGCAAAGTCCTAGAGCAGGGCCATGACTAATTTGTGTGAGGAACAGCAAGCAACAGTGTGTGAGGGGGAGCAGATGGAGATGAGGTTGGAGAGATGGCAGGGACAGGTTGTATAGGGCCTCATGGGCCATGGGGAAGACTCGTCTTCTATTCTGAAAAGGGAGCCATGGGAGGGTTATGAGCTGAAAAGGGCCATGACCTCGCTTAGGATTTAACAGGCTCTCTCTGGCTGCTGTGAGGGAAATAGAGTATAGGAGTGGGGGCTGGAAGCAGGGGGGCTGTGAGGAGGATGCTACTGCAGTCGTCCAGGTGAGTGATGGCAGTGCTGACAGCGAGGAGGAGAGAGAGATTCAGGAGATGTATGTTAACTTTTTATTACAAAAATTTTCAAGTATAGGTAAAAGTAAAGAGACTAGTATAATAAACCCACATATACCCATCACCCAGCTTCAACAAATTTCAACACATGTCCATTTCTACTTTTAATACCCCATCCTCCCCTCCTCTCCCCTCCCCTTCTCTATGGAATTATTTTGGAAAAAATCCAGACATTTTTCCATCCATAAATACTTTAGTTCGTATCTCATAAAGTTAATAACCCTTAAAAAATACTGTACCATTGTCACACTTCAGAAAATTAACAATTCCTCAGTCATCAAATATTTGGTCAATGTTCAAATTTCCTTATCTCATAAGTCTTTTTTCTGATACACTTTAATATACAAATTGTAATCACCAACAGCATCCACGTAGCTCATAAGTCTTTTAAAGGATCCAAACAATGTCAACACATTGCATTTGGTTGATGGATTGTTTTAGATTTTTAAAATCTCCCTCACTTTTCTTGCAATTTCTTTGTTCAAGAAAACTTGTTTTTCCTGTAGTTTCCCACAGTCTGGATTTGGCTGATTGCATCCATGTGGAAACACATTTCTTACTCAATTAAAAAAAAATTAAAAATTGATTTTTTAGAGAGAAAGGAAGGGAGAGGGAGAGAGAGAGAAACTTTGGTGTAAGAGAGACACAGGGATTGGGTGCCTCTCCCACGTGCCCTGACCTGGGCCCGGCATGGAACCTGCAACTCAGGTATGTTCCCTTGACTGGGAATTGAACCCACGACCCTTCAGTGCACGGGATGATGCCCAACCAACTGAGCCACACCGGCCAGAGGTCTTACTCAATTTTTAATTAATTAATTAATTAATTCTATTATTCTGATCAATTAAATTTAATTAAACTATTAATTGTATTAAATTTATTAGATATAATGTATTATTAAATTAATTTAAATATAATTGATTCTGTTTGATTCTCTTATTTCTGCTTTATTTATTAGCTGAAATTTTTCTCTAAAGAAACTCTCACATCAACTGTCTGGCTACCTTGACAGTGTATACCTTGAAGGTATATAGTTTGTATAGAAAAACCTGTATAAATACTTATTTTTTTCCCTTTTTATTTACGAGTTTTCAGAAGAAATCAACTTCTCCAAAGGTGACCAAATAAAGGATTTTTGGTTTTGGTATATCATTATTAACTCATGAATTTTAAATATATTTGATGAGTTTCAATCCATTGCCCTTATTTCTTTGATTTTTAAATCGAACTCCCTCTGGCCAGTGGAAGCTTATTTAGATTGCTCCAGAGTCCTTTTGACACACACCCATCACTCTTTGAGCACTTCCTCTCATTCTGGTATGGCATTATGTCCCAGACTTGGTCTGGTACTTTACCTGCCCCAAACCTGGAAACAGCCATTTATTTAAGGAGCCCTGGTTCCTTTTAGTGGAGAATGGTATTTATATCTGGGGACTAGGTGTGCTTGTTGCTACTAGATTGATCATTGTTTCTAGGCTTTGTTAAAGGACAGAGCTAGGAAATACTTTCTTAAAAATAAAAATTACATAAATTCATGTGAATGTTCTGGATATGTTTTGTAGGCCAACCAACAGTATTCACCTCAGCTATATGATCTGGAGGAAGCCCCCTTTTACTTCATCTGGTTTTGTTATTTTAACATAGATGACATAGTCTTTGGGATTTAGAGAATTATAGAAGGCTCTTTAAGGAGTTTTTATCTGGAAGCATATATGGGGTTGGGTGTGTGCTGTTACCAGTTCTCCCTGGAAGCACATATGGGGTTGGGTGTGTGCTGTTACCAGTTCTCCCTGTCTCTGCTTGTTCCATCCCCTCTACTTCATTTCCTTCCCTTTCTCTCCACTCCCCAGGTTTCTGAAGTCACAGTGACTGGCAAACTCTCAGAGGAAGGTGACATCCCTAGAAACAGTCCACCTATGGCTTTCACAGAGGTCCCCCAGACACCAGCCATCAGGATTCCCCCCTCCTCCTTTCTCTGTGGCCTGGGTGGCTCCCCCAGGGACCAGGCCTCTGGGCCGGATGCAAGTGAGGGGGCAGCTGGGCCTCTCCTGGAACCTAGTCAGCAACAGGTAGAGGCTGCGTGGGAAGTATCCAGCGAGAATGGAGGGGGCCGAAAGGACCCCATGGTAGGGGCTACTATGGATGAGCCACCCAAGGGTTTGGAGGTCATGAGTGGGTTGGAAGAGCTGCTTGGCGAGGACTCCATTGACCAGGAGCTGGAACAGCTCTACCTGTCCCACCTGAGCCGCCTGCGGGCTGCTGTGGCTGCAGGTGGGGCAGGAAATGGTGGGGAGGGCTCCACAGATGGGGGGGTGTCCCCCAGCCATCCCCTGGGCATACTCACGGACCGAGACCTGATCTTGAAGTGGCCTGGACCTGAGCGGGCCCTGAACAGTGCCCTGGCGGAGGAGATCACACTACACTATGCCCGGCTGGGGCGAGGTGTAGAGCTTATCAAGGACACTGAGGACCCTGATGAGGAGGGAGAGGGTGAAGAGGGGCTCTCCATGATACCCTCTAGCCCAGAAGGGGACACCCCCAAGGAATCACCTCCGGAAATCCTCTCTGGGGCCCATTCTGGGGTAGCCACTGTGGGAGATGTGTGGCTCCCATGGGCAGAGGGCTCAGGATGTGACAGTCCTGTGGTTCTGGGTACGGAGGGTCAGTTCACTGGGGCTCCAGAGAAGGGGATGTGCAAGGACACTGACTCTTTGCACATGAATAGGGTGATATCTGGGGTCACTGGGTTCCCAGGAGGGACAGAATCCTGGATGGAGTCCACCACTGAGTGGGCAGACAGCTTGGTTCCTATATCTGGCAAGGAGCCAGCTGGTCCAGTCCTGCAGGGGCAAAATCTCACCCTCCTTGGTACCTTGGGGGCTGAAATCTGTCCTACCAGCCTGGTCATGTCCCATGTGAGCTCCCAGGATGAAGAAGGTTCAGGCCTAAACCTTGAGTCCCCAAAGAAGTCTCCTGCCCTAGCAGCCACTGAAGAATGTGTGTGTGTGTTGCCTCCCCAGCTCTGGGAGCCCTTGACCCAGACTCTGGGGGTCCTGGCTGGCCTGGTGGTGGTCCCAGTGGCTCTGAACAGTGGTATGTCCCTCCTGGTGCTTGTGCTGTGCCTCTCTCTGGCCTGGTTCTCGTAGGAGCTGCTTGTGGGACCAGCAATAATGAGTGTCCTCCTCTCTGGGGTCTGGGGAGGGGTAGCCCCTGCACCACCCCCAGAGAGTTCAGATGGGACATGTGGCCTGTACAGTGAGTGAATCCTTTACTTCTGAGAATGCTCGACTGGTGAGAGGCCTCCCTGTCCCTGAGCTCTCCAGTCAGCACAGAGCTCCTGTGTTGATACCAGTGGAGAGGAGCAGGGGATGGGTGGATAGTGGGAATGAGAACTTTCAGAATGGAACTGGGCATGTCCTCCCTTCTCCCCTCCCCCTGAGCCTGTATTTATTTTTGTATAATTCTCTGGACGAGGGAGAGTGGTCGTGAGCTGGTCTTGGGGCACAATTACCCAGAGATATATTTATTAACAGCCAACCTGTGCAACCTGCTGGAGCTTTATTTTTAATTTAATTTATATAGAGTACCTATTATTATATGCCACAATAGAGCTCTATGATAAATGATGTGTCTTGCGTGCAGTGTTCTCCTGTTTGGAATGAGTGTACAGGGTGATCATATGGGAGGATCACAGTGGGGAGTGCCATGTGGGAAGTGGGGTATGGTCATGCCTGCTGCTGCTTCAATATGTCCTTGAGGTTCTGTGTTGCCTCAACTTACTGTCCTAATCTATGTGGTCTGGTGGTCTTTGGGGGGCAGGTCCTTTGGTCATTTCCACATTTTGTCAGGGAGGGAGGAAGAGTGGCAGACACATGAGAGTTTGGTGTCACACACGTGGTTGCAGTAGTGGATGTGGTCAGCTGTGGATGTGGGGATATTGGTTGTGAAGCTATCAGCCACAAGGTTTTGAAGTTACTTAAAAAAACCCAGCCTTTGACACCAGCAGGGAGACCCCTCGGTCTCCAAGGTTGGGAAGGCCTCAGAAAGGAAAGAGGAGTTAATGTGCTGTGAAAAATTCATACCAGAGTTGCTGTCCACAGACATTGCATTTCTAACTTAAAACAGGAAACCCAGAAGCTTTGAAACAAAGGCTACATAGATGCAAATTAAAAACTCTGCATAGCAAAATAAAACACCATATATTTATTTACTTCCCTTCACACCAAAACTTTATACTAGCTCTCTTTAATTATTTTCCTCCAGGGCTCTAGTGCTTTTCTGAAATGCCCCAATCAGATTTTTTGCCCAACCACTTCAGCAAAAGTGCCCAAGTCACTGGTTGTTATACAAATGGTCCAGTCTCAGACCTCATCTTACTTGACCTATTGGCAGCATTTGACAAAGCTGATCATCTCAACCTTGGAACCCTTTCTTCACTTGATTTCCAGGACACCACATTCTCCTAGTTCTCTTCTTTGCTCACCAGCCACTCTTCTAGAACAGTTCTTGGCACAAAGTAGATGCTCAATGAAATAAATGAACAAACAAATGTATATGGGGAAATATAGAGAGATGGCTAGAGGACTTAGTTGGCCATTCATTGGTTATAAGCTCAGTTCAGTTCCATCAGTGTTGACTGAGCACCTCTGCCCTGAAGCAGATGAAGGAGATCACAGTGTATGGAGAAGACAGACACAGAGAAAGAATTTCATTGGAGTATGGTTAGTCTATTAATAGTGACGGGTACAGTGGGCTGTGGGGGCTCCAGATGTTTATCCTAGTGTTGGGACTCTGGAATCCTTAGAGGACATGGTGCCTGAACTGAATTTTAAAAAATGAGAAAGCATCTACCAGCTAATAAAGAGGAAGAGGGGGCGGTCTAGTCAGAAGGAATTGCATCGCAGAGGTCTGGAAGTGGAAAACAGCTGGTGAAAATTCAGCATACCCATATTTCACCTATCTTTCAATGAGGATAGTCTGTCAACTGTCAAAATCCAGACATATGTTGGTGTCCTTCTATTAATGTGGTAATTTGATCAATGTTCAAAAAGGCAACTTTATGCCAATTGCATTGAAAAATTAGATAAAATGGACAAATTACTACAGACATATATCTCACCAAAACTGTCTCAAAAAGGGAGAAATCTTGGCAGTCCTCTTAAGTAACAGAACCTGTAGACAAAGGTTTTTCTACACCGAAACTCTGGGCCCAGATGGGTGTGCTGGTGAAACACTCAAGGAACAAGTAATTCCAATTTTACAAAAGCAATTCCAGAGTGTAGAAAAAGAGGGAGGATTTCTAATTCATTTTATAACCTTCATACTAATACCTGATGAGTGAAAAACAAATATTACAGAACAATCTCAAGAAAATTGATGCAAATATTTTAAACCAAGTGATAACTCCCTGTCTGTTCAGGCTGCTATAAGAAAATAGCATAGACTAGTTGGCTAATAAACAACATTTATTTCTCACACTTCCTGAGGCTGGGAAGTCACTTTCAAGGTGCCAGCAGTTTTGGTGTATTGTGAGGGCCAACTTAGTAGTTCAAAGACAGCTGTCTTCTCACTGTGTCCTCACTGAGTGAGGGGACAAGGTCATTCTCTGGAGTCTCTTTTATAAAAAGGCACTAATCCCATTCATGAAGGCTCCATCCTCATGACCTAATCACCTCCCAAAGGCTTCACCTCCTAATACCATCACACTGGGGATTAGATTTCAATATATGAATTTTGAAGGCACAGAAACATTCAGCCTATAACACTGCCTAAGTCCAAAACAGATGCTCTTCAACTTATAATAAGGTTACTTCCCAGTAAACCCATCATAAGTTGAAATTATCTTAAGTTGAAAATGCATTTAATACACCTAACCTACCAAACATCATAGCTTAACTTAGCCTACCTTAAACGTGCCTCAAACACTTACATTAGCCTACAGTTGGGCAATTATCTTGAGTTTCACTTCAAGAATAATTGCCTTCCTCTTCTCACCAGAAGCAGAAGACACAGATGGGTGTTTTGTAGACATGATGGGATCTGTAAACACAAAACAAAATATCCAAAAAATGGTGGGAACACAAAACACTGTAGAGTGTTGGCTGTTTATTCTTGTGATTTTGTAGCTGACTGGGAGCTTTGGCTCTCTCACTGCTGCCCAGCATCACAAAAGAGTATTATACTGCATATTGCTAGCCCAGGGAAAGATCAAAATTCAAAATTTGAATACAGTTTCTACTGAATGTGTATCGCTTTCACATCATCATAAAGTTGAAAAAATTGTAAGTCGAAACATCGTAAGTCGGGGACTGTGTGTATATTAAAAAAGTATAATATGACCAAGTTGGATTTATTCCAAAACTGCACTGTGATTTAACATTTGAACTCAGTCAGCATAATTTGCTCCATTAACAAATTAAACAAGAAAAACCACAATTATCTCAATAGATGCAGAGAAAGGGTTAGATAAAATTTGACATCTATTTGTGATTCAAAGAAACTTAGCAAGTTAGTTGAATAAACTTACATAACATAAAGGATACCTACAAAGATTTTCAATAAACTACATATTTAGAAGTGAAATGTTAAGGGCTTTGACATTTGGAATGTGGCAAGCATGTCTGCTGTCTCCATTTCTACTCAGTGTTGAACTCAAGGTCCTAGCAAGCATAAGGCAAGGAAAAGAAAATATTTAAAGATTGGAAATGAACAGAACTGTCATTATTTATAGATGATACCATTGTTGTAGAAAATCCAAATCCATGGATAAATTATTAGCATTATTAAGAATTTAAAAAGATTTTTGATATAAAAATCCATATTTAAAAATCTATTGCTTTTATATACTAACAACAAAGAAAAGTTTTAATAAACATACCATTTATGAAATACTTAGAAATTAACAAGAGGGAGCAAGATCTCTTAGGAAAAAAGAAAAATTTGAAAGACATTAAAAAAGACTAAATAAATATATGTGTTCATCAAATAGAAGAGTCGATGTTGTTAAGCTGTTAGTTCCCTCTAAACTGTTTTGTAAGTTTGGTGCAAATCCAGTCTTGATTCCAATAGATTTTGTGTGTGTATAACAAGTTAATTCTTAAATTTATGTACAAGTGCCAACTAACCAGGATACCCATACTTATTATAAAAGTATAGCAATTAAGATGGTGTAATACTGCTGCAAGTGTTGACAAATAGACCCATGAAAGACCAGTGGTCTCAGAATCAGACCTACTCTTTACTCTCATGGAGACACAGAATAGGTGGCCAAGGAGGTACTGTGAGACCAGAGGGGGATGGTTGGACTTTCAGTAAATGGAACATCAGTTATCCATATTGAAAAAATATGAAATTGGATCCCTATCTCATAACACAAAAATAATTATAGGTGGATTCAAAACCTAAATGTGAAAGGCAAAACCCAGAGACCTTTAAGAATTTAATACAGAAGAATGCCTTCATATACTCATGGTAGAAAAGTTTTTCTTAAGACACAAAAACACCATAAATGAAAAGTATAAAACATTTAATTACATTACAATTAAAAATGTCTGTTGATCAAAAAACACCATGAAGAGTGAAAACAACAAATTGGGACACAAGTTGGGAGAAGATAATTGAAACAAATGATGAAAGGCTCAAACCTAGAATATATTAAAACTACAAATAGAAAACCCAGATGTGCCAATAAGTGTATAAGTAGTATATTCACAGAGTGGAATATTATACAATGAAAATGAAAGACCTACAAGTACATGGAACAGCCTGGATACATTGAGCAAAAGAAGTGAAACACAAATGATTGCACAATGTATGACGCATTTACACAAAGTTAAAAAACAGGCAAAACTAACCTATTACTAGTGGTAAAATTATAAATAAAAGCAAGGGAATGATTATCACCAAGTCATAATAGTGTTGGGAAGAGACCCAACTTCTGGAATGTTGATAATGCTCTGATTGACTTGGGTGGTTGTTCATGGATATGTAATTCATTAATATTCATTATCATGTACATTTCTCAGACCAAAAAAACAAAAAACAAACCACAACTAAAACAAAAGGCAGTGAGAAGTGGGAGTAATGTGGCTCTCCGGGACTCCTCCACACAGGCTCTGGGTGACACCTGTTTCCTTGTCTAGACCACAAAGTGTAGGTGGCTTACTTCCTTCAGGACCTCCCTTGGGGTCAGGGTCTTACTTTCCAGTCCTGGAAGTTATTGACGCTTCCTCAGCCCTGTCTGTGGAAGTCATGTTATGGGGAATTGTTTATTCTGTGCCTCTCGACACCAGCCATGGAATGAGGACATCTCCATCTCTCAGGGGATGGATAGGATCTGGCACTTTGTTCTCATATTTTGGAGTCCATTTCCCCTTAGACCTCATTCATACGTGATTTTAGAGCCTGATAGATCTCATTTAAAAGCCAGAACCCCAAGTCCTGGTTGTGTGACCTTGGGCAAGTCACCTGTCCTCTCCAAGTTTCAGTTCCTCATTCATAAAAGGGAGCTAATGCCCACCAAACTTTGGAGGAAATGTGTAATGGCTTTCACTCATGACCATATTTGATTGATCTAGTAGTCCAGATAGTGTAGCAGGGTGGGCAAGAGGAGAGGCCCGGAGTGACACAGTCCAGGACTAAATTGCTGCCATGTTACACGATGGGTAAGTTAAGCTGTCTGTGCTGCACTTTGCTCCTCATAAGGTTATTGCAAGGGTTGAATGAGGTAGCACGTCAGTCACCTCAGTCAGTGCCTGGCACAGAGCAAGCACTGAGTGAATTTCAGTGAATGGATAACTGATGTTTCCTGCACTCAAGTGTACGTACTATAGTGGTGGATAGTGTGCAGGGTGGGGGCCTCCTCAGACCCCAGGCCCCTTTCCAGCCTGCCCCCTTGAGAAGCACTGGGCCTCACACATCCTCCCCAGGGGACCTGTACCCTTCTCAGTCTCCCCCTGTCTCTGAGGCTGACAGAGGGGACAGGGACACCATCTCATAGGAGTCACAGCTCTGGGCATTTCTGAGAGAAATAGAGGCCTGAGAAGGAGAAAGGAAGAGAGTTGGCAGGACATGTGTTCCCTCCTCTACTAATTTTATATTGATAATATAACAAATTTACAACAAACTTAGTAGCTTACAACAAGCTGTCAGTAGGGCTGTGTTCCTTCTGGAGACTCTGGGGGAGAAATCATTAATTTGTCTTTTCTAGGTTCTAGAGGCTGCCTGCAGTCCTGGCTGGTGCCCCTTTCCTCCATCTTCAAAGCCAGCAATAGTCAGTTGAGTCTTTCTCTCATCAAATCACTCTCTCCCCTGCCTCCTTCTTTCACTTATAAGGACCCTTGTGATTACATTGGGTCCACCCACATAATCCAGGATAATCTTCTCATCTCAAAATGCTTATATTTAATCACATCTGCAAAGTCCCTTTTGTTATGTTAGGTGACATTTTCTAGGTCCTGTGGTTTAGGATGTGGACATCTTCTGGGGGCTATTATTGTGCCTACCAAACACCCCCTCCCTCACCAGGCCTCTGTGGTGACTGCCATTGTCTTCACACTGGGGCCACAAAAGTGGATAGATGAGGCTTAACCTTGAAGGGAACAAGGTGCCCATCCTGTCGGGGAGAGCAGCATGTCACCAATTAATTCAGGTTGAGTCATTCTTGTAATAACAACAATGGCAACACCATCAACACTTACCTCAGTTACTCTGTGCTAGACATTGGCTTATCACTTTACACAAATCATGCTTTTCTCACACCAACTGCGCATTGCGAATTGCACTTTTACCACCAGTGTACAGATGAGGAAACTGAGGCGCTGGGTGAATTTTGTGATCTCAACAGCCCTGTGCAAAGCCCTTTGCAGGGCCTTCCTGATCTTCCCCTCCTTTCTCCTTGTTACTAGGCCCAGTATTTTGATCTCACCATGGCCTCTGTTCTCTGCCCCCAGCTATCAGCCCCTCAGCCTGGCTGTCACCTGACCACATCCTACAAGACCTCCAATTCCCGTTCAGGATGTCTGTGGTCCACAGTGAGTCCAGGTCCAAACCTGAGCTTTCTGCTAAGTCAAAGTGCTTTTCCCTTTCTTCAGGGAAGCCTGACTGAAGCCTTGGTCCCATGGTGAGGTCTTGGTGTCACCAGTCACAGCTCAGCCATGGACTGTCTACATTTCAGGATTACTTGTTTTTGCCAGCAGGGGCGTCACATCTCCAAGATTGGGAAGGCCTCAGAGAAGAGAGAGGAGGGACAGAGCCTTAAACATTTACACCTGATGGGGTCACAGGCCTTTGGGTACCTCAGCTCCATCCCTGGTGTCAATCAGAGCCTCCCTCTCTGTGTGTGGACAGCTGGGGGCAGCCTAGGGTCAGCTCTGTTCTTCCTCCTGGAGGACCCTGGTCCTAGTCAATGGTGTTCAGAGTGTTCTTCAGACGCCCTACCCTTCTGCTCTTGTTCTTTTCACCAGAAACTGATTTCCATGGTTAAAAGGAAGGGTTCATAATCTTGTTCTCATTGCAAGGTTGCATTATAGGCTTTTTTCCACAAGATGGACTGGCTCTGTGGCCGGGACCTCAATGCAGGTTGGGCTAAACCTTACTGACCTGAGAGCACAGCACTGGGTCCTGAAGGCACTGAGGGCAGCCCCAACCAAGCCTGGCATTTAGGAAAAGCCACCAAATCCCCATTCAGACCTGGCCAGCTGCCAGCTCTGCCTCCATCCCAGGTCCCCTCCCAGGGACTGAATGCTGGATCTAGAAACCCTAGCTAGGGTGAGTAGATGCATGAGGGCTGCTGGCCTGGGGGAGACATAGGCCTAGAAAAGGAAGCAGCAGAAAAGCTCCCTGTGGTTTGAGGGTATGTGTGTCTGTAGGGCAAGAAAAGTCAACCCACAATCTGCTCACTCGCCTTCTATGGGGCTGCAGGCCCAGCTCCTGCCCTCTCTGGCCCTGTCTGCTCACCTGCACAATTGCCACAATTACACTCTCACCATGTAAGGCATGCTCCTGAATGGAGGGGAACCTGAGTCAATGAGAAAGCAGTTTTTGCCCAAGAGAAAAAGGAGCAGGTCAGAGTTGGTAGAGAAGGAGTGAACTGGGCCACCTCAGGCACAGCCCCTTCTGTCTTCCTGAAAGTGCTCAGGGCAGTAGGCAGGTGGGGAAGCTCTGACATCAGAACCATGGGGGGCCATTTGAGGTCCTCTGTGTAGTGCTCTGAGGTGGCCAGCTGTTTGTGACACTGAATCCTTCCTTTTTGTCCTCATCTCTGCCCACAGGGAGCCATGAGAGATGAGCTCACTGAAAGGTTACTGTGACCCTCTGGAGTCCTTAAGCCATGAGTCATCACAGCAGCATCTGTTAACACTGGTGTAACTTATTAAACTGTGCCTCCCACATTCTGAAAAGGTTCTAATAATGTGCCATCGTTCATTATAGCCATAGCTTATTCAAGTCATCCTCCTATGGGATGGTTAGGTAGTATATGATTTACTTTTTTGCCATCCTAAACTAGCCATGGTGAACATTCTTGTGCATACATGTAAACCTAGGAGAGATACAGAAATTTTCATATAGTAAAACTATTTGCAATAGCAAAAATCTGGAAACAAACCAATTATACATCACCAGAAAATACACTGTGTTATATTGACACCATGGAATACTACACAGCTATAAGATAGAATGAACTAAACAACACAGAGACAAAAGTTAAGTGAAAGATGTCAGATAGAGAAGACATGCTGTAGGATTCCCTTTATATATAGCTCAAAAGCAAACAAGACTACTGTTAGGCATACATATATCTGTGTTAAAACAGTTTTGCAGAAAGCAAGGATTTTCACTTGCATGATTGACAGAATTTTAAAAATTTATTTAAAAAGTTGTCATAAAGTAAAATTGACTTTGGAGGTTCTGTGAGGTTTAACACGTGTATAGATTCATGTAACCACCACATTCAGGATACACGATTGTTTCATCACCTTACAGAACTCCCTTGTGCTGCCCCTTCATAGGCACACCCTCACACACAAATATGGTCAACTGATATTTTACAAGGTGTGCCTATGCCTTTTCCAATACCACACTGTCTTGCTTACTGTAGCTTTATAGTAATTCTTAAAATCTGTGTTAGTCCTCCAATTTTGTTCCTTTTCAAAAGCATTTTGACAATTCTAGTTCCTTTGTCTTTCCAAGAGAATTTTTAAATCTACTTTTCTTTTACTTCTATAAAGTTTTTCTTAATTAAAGGATGCCTAAAACATAAGAGTACACCTTACCCCATTAAGGGCTCCTTGTTGGATTCTGATACCAATATTATGGCAACTTCCTACAAAATATTAGAAACTCATTCTTTCCCTTCCCAGTGGAAAAGGTTACAGACTGCTAGAGCTGTATGTAGTCCACAGACTTACAAGCCCTGGATACCCCCCAACCTGACAATAGCTTTTGAAAAGGACAAAAGATGGTCCATGAGGAGAAGGAATTCTTAGGTTGTGTTGACTTTGATTGAAGTTAACTTTCATTGAGCTAATTTAAACATGGTGCAAACTGAAAGCCAGGGAAAACTGGCTGATGTCTGCTTTTCCCCTAAGTCACCTGATGACTGTCTTTGATTCAGAAATTTGGGTGAGGAGGCACTCAAAGGGAAGACAGAAAATATGTGCAATGAGGAAAGGTGAGGAGATTTTGTTTTCTTACAGAAGAAGATAAATCCCTGACATCTGGTCAGTTTAGGCTTGAGTCTGCCCATTAAAGGTGGTTGGAAATGTCTTTCTATTTGATAAGACTGGATCACAGACCTTTGCCGGAGCTCTGTGGCTGGGTCAGAAGCCATGCTGAAGATTGCTGTCATCCCCTTCAGCCGGGACACCTAGGGGAAGAGACGCTTATCTAGGCTGCTGGGATCATCATCCCAGGTAAGGTAAATAAATGCACAAATTGGTCTGTGTCACAAGGACAAAGGCCTCAGGAGGACCAGAGACCACCAGATGCATCTTCTGGGCATCATGAGGCTGAGAATCCTGTGATGAATTCCAAAAAGAAGCACCAGCTCCTCCAGGCTGCTTAATTCCAGAAACCTCAGGTGATTCAGGGCCAGGGGCACCTGGAATTTCAGGACTCACAGGCCAAGTATTTGCAGCAGTTGTGGGTAAGGGATCTCTTCCTCCTTCACTGAAACAGTCTGCTTTTCCAGGTATACTGGTAACAGCCACTGCAGTTTTAAAACTTATTTATTTTTAAATTGTGATAAAATCTACATAACATAAATGTTACCACTTTAACGATTTTTAAGTGTACAATTCTGCGGCATTAAGCACATTTGCATTGTTGTGAACCATCACTATCATTCATCTCCAGAAGTGTTTTATTTAAAAAAAAAAATCTTTATTGATTTCAGAGAGAGGAAGGGAGAGGGAGAGAGAGAGATAGAAACATCAATGATGAGAAACTCATTGATCAGCTGCCTCCTGCACACCCCTGACTGGGGAGCCTGCAACCTGGGTATGTGCCCTAACCAGGAATTGAACCTTGATCTCCTGGATCATAGGTCTATGCTCAACCACTGAGCCATGCAGGCCAGGCCAGAAGTATTTTTTTATATTGCAAAACGGAACCCCTGAATCCATTAAACACTAAATCCCCATTTCTTCCTATATTTCCCTCTTTCACTCTTTATATTGGTTATTTTTTCTTCTCTTTGTTTTTTTGTTTGTGTTTTTGGCCAGCCTGGCTAGACTTTTAGCAATTTTATTGATCTTTCCAAGGAACTAGCTTTTGGTTTCATTGATTTTTATCTATTGTCATTCTGTTTTTGATTTTCTTTTTTTAAAAAAATATATCTTTATTGATTTCAGAGAGAGGGAGAGAGATAGAAACATCAATGATGAGTCATTGATCGGCTGCCTCCTGCATGCCCCCGACTGGGGATCCAGCCCGCAACCTGGGCATGTGCCCTGACCAGGAATTGAACCCCGATCTCTTGGATCATAAATTGATGCTCAACTGCTGAGGCATGCTGGCTGGGCTGTTTTTTATTTTCTTGATTTCTTTTCTTATCTTTATTATTTCCTTCCTTCAGTTTGCTTTATGTTTGTTTGTCTTTTCCTAATTTCATAAGGTGGAAGCTTAGACCATTGATGTGAGGCCTTGATGAAGTTTAGGACATGCTACCCCAAAATATAGCATCTTGGCATATTGAATATTTTAAGCTGAAGGAGTCTGAGAAAATGGCAGAAGCCGGAAGGTCACTCTGACCTTTCACTGATTCTTTTCTCCTGACAGGTCATAAGACCCTGTGAGAGGTGCTTTCCCTATACCCAGAGGAAAGGAGCTTCCTTATCTCTGAAGACAAAGGGACACTGAGAAGAATCCTAATGAATCAGGCCTTGCTAAGTTTACCCCGTTGACTACACTTACCTCATAATCTCTGACCTATCATATTTCTCCATGACTGTTCCCTCTTCATAAAACCTAGCATAAAAACACTCAGGTTTCTTATGAAGGCTCCTGTGTCACATAAAACTTACATTAAAATAAATTTGTATGCTTTTCTCCTATAAATCTATCTTTGCCAGTTTAATTTTCAGACCCAGTCAGGGACCCTTAGAAGGTCAAGGGAAACTTTTTCCTCTCCTACAATTTTCATTTCTAACAAATATTTAATGCCATAATTTTCTCTCTAAACACTGCTTTAGCTGTATACCACACATTTTGTTGTGTTTTCAGTGTCATTTAATTCAAATATTTTCTGATTTGCTTTGTTACTTACTCCTTGATGCACCCATAGGTTATGTATAAGTATCTTTAAATTTCAAATATCTGGGAATTTTCCAGGTATTTTTCTGTCATTGTTCCTAGTTGAGTTTCATTATGGCCAGAAAACATAATGCACATTATTTTAGTTCTTTTAAATTTAAGATGTTGTTATGACCCAGAATATGCTCATATAGGCACCTTCTTTCACTTATAAAGATCCTTCTGATCCTACATAGGGGCCATCAGATAATCCAGGATAATCTTCCCATCTCAGGATGCTTAACTTAATCACATCTGCAAAGTCTCTTTGGCCATGTAAGGTGACATTCACAGGTTCTGGGGATTAGAATGTGGACATCTTTGGTGGGGTCATTATTCTGTGTACCACACCTCCTTTCCCTCCCTCAACACTTTGTGGTGACTGTCACTGTCCTCACGTTGGTCCACAGAGGTGGACAGGTGGGCCCTACCTCTGAGAGTAGCAAGGTCCCCATCCCACAAAGGAGAAAATACAACAGTTGATGACCACTATGAATAATAGCGACAATGTTGATCATAAGTTACCATTTACTCTAGGCTTGCCATGTGCCAGTGCTTTGCATGGATTATAGGTTCCACTCTCCCCACTTCACAAGTGAGAGTCTGAGGCCCAGCAATGTTCTAGGATTTGCCCAGTGTCACACAGATGGGAAGTAGTGGAGGACCCAGGGTTAGAATTTGGGCTTTCTCCACAGCCTGTGCCCCTAGCCATTGCTTCAAGTTATAATGATGACCCCCAGAGCAGTCAGGGGAGGCTTCCTCAGAATGGATCATTTATGAAGCTAGAACTGTAGGATGGATTTTAGGGTCTGCTAGTGACCAAATCACTACCATTTATGGACCTACAGAGAGGCTGTTTGGCTCCACTTCTCTGTTTCTGACTCTGATTCTCTTTCTCTCTCCTTCCCTCCTTCCTCCCTCTCTCTTTCTCTTTATCTCTCTCTGTCTCCCTCAATCTCACTCTCTTTCACACACACACACAGGGCATGGTATCTTCTATTTGTGGTTGAGTTTACATAACTCAGGATTATGACCGTCAACACAGTTGGGCATGTCTTACACAAAGCTCCACAGCCTTGTCCCCCATTAAAGTGACGTTAGTTGTTGAGGGTGAGCAGTAGGCAGCCAGGGAGAGTGAAGGTTTCCTTTGGGCATCTGTGGGGGTTGGGGTGGTGGGGGTGGGAATCTGAGTGTGAATGGTGCAGAAGTCTGGACCAGGACTTCTGGATACCTCAACACATCTGTTCCCAAAACTCCTCTTGCCAGTCACCAGGCTTGCCCTTCCACCCCAGGAGCCTCTGTAGCCCCCTCTCCCAGCTCTATTCACTGAGCCTGTTACACCCTCTCACCCCCATTTGTGTGCTCTCATCCAGAACCCAGCCCAGCCTCAGAGGACCCCCTCAGGACCTTCCCTACAAGCGCAGGACATTGTGCAGGACAGACCTCACTTCTGTCCCCTACATAAGGGTTTGTCATAGAGCCCCTGTTAGGGCAGAATGGAAAATCTCTGGGATCTAGATGAAACTCCAGACCCAGACTGGGAGTCTAGGGAGATTCCCCCTGGGCTGGGGGGAAGGGAAAGGTTTCTGAGAGGAGGAGCTGAGGTGAGTGTCCTGTCACGTCAGGAGTTGGGATGACACTGTGTGGGGTTGGGTCAGTGAACACAGGGAAGGAACCCTGGGAGGGACAGAGCAGAGTGAACATGAGGAGTGTCCCAGTTGCTGTTCTCATGGGCTTTGGCATTCTAGCCCTAGCTGGACGACCCAAGCCAGTTAATTACTTGCCTTCTCTAGCCTTCAGTGTCCTTATTGGTGACAGGGATGACAGGGTTTTCTTTCAAGGGTACTAGTGCAGATTAAGTGAGACAACACCCAAAAAGTGCTTCAGATTAGCCATAGAAAAGAAGGAAATCCTGCCATTTACAACAACATGGATGGACCTTGAGGACATTTTGCTAAGTGAAATAAATCAGACAGAGAAAGACAAATACTGTATGATCTCACTTATACTTGGATTCTAAGAAAGCAACTCATTCAAACAGAAAAGATTGGTGGTTGCCAGATTGGTGTTGTCTCACTTAATCTTCACTAGTACCCTTGAAAGAAAACCCTGTCATCCCTGTCACCAATAAGGACACTGAAGGCTAGAGAAGGCAAGTAATTAACTGCCAGAGGGTAGGGGCTGGGGAATGGGTGAAGGGGGTCAAAAGGTACAAACTTCCAGTTATATGATAAGTAAGTTCTGGAGATCTAATATACACCACAGTGACTATACTTAACAACATCATATTGTGTATTTGAAAGTTGCTAAGAGAGTAGATCTTAAAAGTTCTGATCATGAGAAAAAAAATTGTCACTATGTGAGGGTATGACTTACTCTATTGTTTGATATTAGCAGTTCATAGTCAGTACCACAATCTGCTCTTGATCTTATCTTGCCAGAGAGAATACAGCTTCTCCATCTCCTGCTTCAAATTTTATAGTTTATTTGATTTCTACATTGGCCATCTGGTGATGTCCATGTATGCAGCCATCGTTTTGGTTGTTTGAAACACGTTTGTGCCCTAGCCCTGTAGCTCAGTTGGTTAGAGTGTTGTCTTGATATGCCAAGGTTTTGCGTTCAATCCTTCGTCAGGGTACATACAATAATCAACCAATGAATGCATGAAAAGTGGAACAATAAATAGATGTTTCTCTCCCTCTCTCTCTC
Organism: Miniopterus natalensis; assembly: GCF_054644295.1. Classification (NCBI taxonomy): domain Eukaryota; kingdom Metazoa; phylum Chordata; class Mammalia; order Chiroptera; family Miniopteridae; genus Miniopterus; species Miniopterus natalensis. Next base: position 74,449,051 of record NC_142103.1, on the reverse strand, counting down.
TCCCTCCCTCTCCCTCTCTCTCTCTCTCTCCCACACACACTCTCTCTGAAAGGCATTGGGGAAAAAAAAGAAACACATGTTTGTGATGGACAAATTGTTGGCTTCACAGAAAATCCACAAACCAATCTCCTGCTTCATTTCTTACTCATTGTCAAAAATTTCTGACATCTTATTCTGCTTTTGCATTCCAATCACCTGTAGTTATCAGAGTGTCTTGTTTTGGACTGTGATCAATTTCTCCTTGGATACTTACATAAAAGCTTTCAATTTCATCTTCTTCAGCCAACATTACATAAACTTCTACAATGTTATAGGACAATTATATCTCAGTAAAGTTGGAAAAAAAGAAGTGCTTAGAACACTGCAAATCACATAAATCTATGATTACCTAAAACAAAATTATTCTTTAAATTTAAAGTTTCATAACTTTTTACCATATCTCAACAAATCTCAGATGTTATAGATTGTGTGTGACAGCATTATTTTAAGTAACCCTTAAGACAAAAAGGATGCTGTCTTCTCATCTCAGTAAGTATAAGATACATTCCTGATTTCTGATATGTTGAAATGTAAATAAGGGCATTTTAGTATTGATAAAAATATGGTATTTTTTGTTGTTTATTTTTACAGTTACCTTCTGTGGCAATCTATTGCTTCTAATTTTGTGTAGTGATAGAACCATTTCTTAAAGAACAAAAGTGATTTGATCTAATGGAAAATTTCACAACATCTGTATATTGTATTGTGTGTTCACTACTCCAAGTCAAATCTCCATCCATCACCATTTATCCCCCCTCGAAAATTTGAGATGACTGTACTAGTCTGAATGGAGTCGTAGCCCCTCAGCCTCTCCCAGCTTTCCAGAAGGATCTTTCTCAAGTTAGGTGCATAGAAACTCACACTGTATGGTGCCCACACTGAGGGCGCTCTGGATGCCAACTCCATGATGGAAAGGGGAAGGGTGAATTTACCAATTAAAGCATCTATTCAGGGATTCCCACACAATGTCAAGTACATCTTGACTGCTGGAAATCTGGCTGTCACAGAGGAATCATGCAAACCCTCAGGTGTCACACAGTCTGGTGAGGAAGGCCAACACAAACACAGCACAATAAAAGAAAACTTACTGCAGTGTGTGGTTATAAGGATGAAACTCTGGATCCAGATGGCCTTCATTCAAATCCTGACTCCAAGATTTCCCAGCTGTGTGACCTCTGGCAGGTTACTAAAGTTCTCTGTTTCTCAGGTGCCTTATTTGTAAAATGGAGAAAACAACACTACTTACCTCATTAGCTTGTAAGGACTATTACATGAGTTGATACGTGTAAAGAATTTAGAACAGGTCCTGACAGATAATAAATTTTCAATAAGTGCTTGTTAACGAAAAACATTTAGAGCATTGAATTAGAAGTGCTGCCCATGGAAGTTCAAGAAGGGACACATGGGAAGAAGACATAATGGTCTCCTCATATGTAAAGTGGAGATGATAACAGCACTATCCTTCAAAGTTTATTGTGCTTATTTAGTTTAATCTTTCTTAAAGTATGGCTAAGTCCCCATTCCTCATCAGGGGGCCTGTTCCCTCCTCCATTCTGGATGGCACTTCCGTTAATGTGGCCCCAGGCTCCAAGATTTCCCTGTGGCTCCCAAAGGTCCCTTCCCAAACTGGCACGAACCCCCTTTCCCTGCCATACAAGGGTCCAACTGGGTGTCAGGGCCTCACTCTGGGCCCCATGAAGGTCACCCAAGGAGGCCTGACTCCCCCTAGACTGTTAGGATCTGGGGATCCTTGTCCTCACATTGTCGGTCTGAATGAGCTTCTCATTGTACCTTCATCCAAGTCATAAAGGTAAATGTCAGCCCACTGCATTTGTGAGTGAGTAAATGAAGCTGAAAGGAATGGCTTATCCTCTCCCAGGCTCCTGAGCCAGTCCTCTCCAAGTCCACTCATCTGAGTTAGCCTGGGAATGGTGTGGGGTGAGATCTGAGGTGAGCACAGCCCAGTCCCCACTCCTTCCACAGGGATCAGGCTCTAGCCTCTTGGAGTCGGACACTTTTCTCTACACACACATGTGCTCCACTTGCTTGTCCCTGTTAACATCCTGTCCTGTAGGAAGCACTCCCCTTCACTCCTACAGGTACACACAGGTCCCACTCACTTTGTATCATATCCAGGAGGTGCTCTGTGGTATAACATGAACCCTGATTATTCATTTCACTCTGCAAGTCACTGCCTATAAATGGTCATTTAGAGTTCAGCACCCCCTCCCCGGTTTGCTTGTGCCATCCTTGTGCACACAGATATGTGCACATGTGTGTTTCTTTAGCATACAATCTTACACGTGGAATTGTGGAGACAAAGGAGTTAGTCATTCAACAAACACCTAACAAGTGACTACCATGTGCCAGACACTGCTCTAGGTGTTGGGGAGATATTAAGGAACTAGAAAGCCACATGTTCCTGCTTCGGTTTTTATTTTGATAGATGCTGTTACATTGCTGTCCAATTACCGACATCTTCAACCCACTCCTGGGGTGGACGCCTTGAGGCAGGTGGATGGAATCCTTGGCTTTGACTCTTTGCAAGGTCTCAGATCTCAGGGTCAGGGACTGGAATGGTCCATTTGGGGATGTGGGTGTGGAGTGGAGAGAGACATGGTTGGAAGGGTCCCGGGAGTGGGAGGAGGCCGAGAAGGAAAGGTGCACAGGGTATTTGCATCAGAGCTTCCTTAATCACACCACTAGGGGGCCTATAGGGGTTAGAGATGAAAGACTTAGGATAAAGCCATCCTCCCAGACTATACCACTGCAGGAGGCAGAAAGGGAGCAGTCCGCTCAGGGAGGCACCACTGGGTAGGGGGCGTCTATTTTGGAACAAACCATTGTGTGGGTTGGGGGAGCACACTAAGGGTCATTACCGCCCCCGTGATGGGGGTTTCCACACAAACCCCTGATGGGGCAGGAATGGCATTACCTTGACCGTCCGCAGCCCTCACCCATCCTCCCGGTCCCACTATTCAAGCAGGAACCCACTATTGGAGTGTGACTTCACCTCTCCTTCTCAGGGTCTGCCCTTCAAGGTTCTATGATTTTGAATCAGTGGCTTGCGCGTGCAGAGGCAAACGATTGGATCCAAGGAGAGGGGAGCGGGCCTTAAGGCTTGTTTTTGGATCTGATTGGATAACGCGAGCTTTCGCCTCTCCCAAGCTTTTCATTCGCGCAGAAGAGGTGTACTCCAAACGCACGCCAAACTGCCGTTGGCCGCTGGTTTAGCACAGGCACGATGGTTGCTTGGCCAGAGTTCCGTGCTGTGGCGGCGGGGCTTTAGGGTTTGAGAACGGGTTCGAATCCCGTCTCCGTGCCTCAGTACGCTCACTTGTCAAAGGGCTGAAGACGGTACTCCTGTAGCGGAATTCACAGAAATCACTGGCGCATAGCCATGCTCTGCCTTAGTGATGGGGGCTGACCTCATGTGCGCAGTCTCATGCTCGCCATTCAACGCTAAACTCCAGTCACAAGCCCAGCAGGTGCTTCTACCTCCTTTTAGTTCATGCATGCATGCATTCCCTCCATTGCTAAAGTTGCATCGTCGGACATTTAGTGAAATTTCAGAGTCACTTTATTCAGCAGAAATCCTGCCTTCGTGGAACCGCAGGACCACAGAACAGAACTCCTTAGTTGGTGCTTTTGCGATTAAATATTTTCCCACGTAGGTTTTCTTTTTGTAATTCCAGACATACATTAAGGACTTGTGACCAGGTTTGTCATGAAACTGTATTGCAATCTAGTTTTAAAACACAACATAAATCTTTATCAAAGGGCAACAACAAACACTTATATTGGCAGCATATATTTCCAACATTTCCTCTTGTGATGCATAGGAAAGTGGGGAAAGCTGCAGTCAAAAAGTAAAAGTAAATATGAAACCATGGGAGGAAAAAGCAAACCCTAAACGTGGATACAAGCATGCACAAATGAACCTAACTCTTGAACAAATTGATAACCCACAGAGAAAAAAGTGTTCTTCTGGATCACTTTCTCTGGCTGTCAGTATATTTCTTGGTCATCACACAGGAAAAGGGCTCCACCTACACAGCCTTCAGTGTTCAATTAAACTTTCTTTTCTTTTTGTCCAGGCTTCTGAATGCTTCCAGTTTGTTTTAATAAGGATGCTGACATTTACTTGAAGCCAATTTCTCCAGGATAAAGGCAGACTGGAAAAACAGTCTGTTTAAATTGGTGACGTTTCTGGAACTGCCTCAAAATATAAGAGTCAGAACTTGGTAAGAAGGTGGCTGGAGCAGTCTCACTCTCCTCCTTGGTCGCTTCACCATTTCTCCAGCACTCAAGTAGCCCAGGTCACTGTTTCTGGTTGCTGAGGGCCATAACTGAGTGTGGTGCTTGTCCTTAACCTTTTCTTAGAATCCCACTCTGATCTTTCCATATCAAAGTGGCTGCTGAGAAGCCACAATCTGTGACTGCCTCTACTTACGACTATCTGCCCTACTGGCCCTAACGTAGCTCTAAAATCCCCTTGTTATACTCTTCTTCTGGAAAAACCATAAAAATGGGACTGTTTACATTGCTATTAGCAGCTATTAATAGCCTGGTTGATCAGATTAATGAGTCAGGGCATTTCTGAGAGGATGTGATCTACAGGAGTAATGAAGAATGGGTTACTTTTAGTGGACAGAGGAGTTTGATGGGGAAAAAGGTCCTGAAGTTTTGCTGGGGACCAAGGTCACAGTGAGAGTTCACATGGTTCATGAAGGAGAAGGAAGAGGGTGCAAAGGGGGTACCAAAAGGGAGAAGGGAAAATCCTGAAAGAACATAATATGTTTTACAATGTTACTGAAATATTCTCTTCCCTTTATTCTTTATTGTAGCTCCCTCTCTGCACATGCTTCCTATGTTCCCAAGGAAAGTAACCCCAAAACTAACAGTTTTGCTTAAGATAATTTATAGCAAACATATCAGTTGACCTCACACAGTTCTTAATAAAGGATTGATTCTTTGTCCTATCCAGGGGCTTGCACTTGTAACATTCCTATAGTGCCTGTGAAATCCCTGTTAAAGAACAGTTTGTGAAAAGTTAAAAACATGACTCTTAATACAAATACAGAATGAACACATGCATCACATGTTGCATTCTCTGGAAACAGTTGGGGGCAAGACATTTTTTAAAGACCAACATCTGTGAAATGAAGGGGACAGAAGTGGAACAAGGCAGAGAGAGAGAGGGAGAGAGAGAGAGAGAGAGAGAGAGAGAGAGAGAGAGAGAGAGAGAGAGAGAGAGAGAGAGAGAGAGAGAAAGTAGAACTACAATGGAGAGCTCAATGAAGCCTCAGGCAGCCAATAGGCTGGGAACTCTGGAGTGAGTGTCTCAGTCAGCTTGGGCTGCTTTAACGAATTACCATAGACTGGGGGGTTTACACAACAAATATTTATTTCTCACAGTTCTGGAGGCTGGAAGTTTGAGATTAGAGTGCCAGCATGGTTGTGTTCTTGTGAGAATCCTCTTCCAGGTTGCAGACTGTTGACTTCTTGCTGTATCTTCACATGATGGAAAGAACAAGCTAGGTCTCTGGCCTCTTTTATAAGGTCACTAATCCCACTCATGAGGGCTCCACCCTTATGAGCTATTTACCTCCCACAGGCCCACCTCCAAATACCATCACATTGGGGATTAGGGTTTCAATATATGATTTTTTTGGGTGGGGGACACAAAGAGTCAATCCATTGCAGTAAGTATTTCCTATCATAATGTCTCATGTTGGGCTGAGCTGGTGGGGCCTTTATCTACCCTCCCATCTCTCTTAGTCACTGCTTGTGGGATGTCCTGGGAAGGCCATAGCCTCAGGCCAGGTAGCTCTCTGAAGCTGAGGCAGACACTGAAGGAGCTGGGAGGGGGCCTGGGTGGCTCATGTTTGTGTCTGCACAGCCTGCCCCTTGTGCCACACATATGATCAGGGAGCTTCTGTTCCTGAGGGGTAATTCAGAAAAGGGAGATTAGTAGGATGACTGATAGCCCCTGCCATTGCAGCTTGTCTTGGACAACTGCACTGGGGAATAGAAATATCCAGACTTTTCAAGGGCTGTTGGACACAGGGTCTGAGTTGACATTGATATCCGGAGACCTAAAGTATCATTGTTGCCCCACTATTAGAGTGTGGGGGTACAAGGACCAGCTAATAAATGGAGTACTAGCCCAAGTCCAGCTTACAGTGAGACTTTGTCTAGCATACAGTGGGGCACGGGGTTCATGGTCCCAACTGGTGGTCGTTTTGCCAGTCTTTGAGTTTATAATTGAGACTGACATAATGGGCAGTTGGCACAACTTCTACATTGGTTCCTTGGCCTGTGAGGTAAGAGCGATGATAGTGGAGAGGGCTAAATAGAAACCTCTGGAATTACTTGTATTAGTTTCCTGGGGCTGCTATAACAAAGTACCATAAAGTGGGTGGCTTAAATAACAGAAATTTATCACTTCACAGTTCTGGAATCTAGAAGTCTGAGATCAAGGTGTCAGTAGTGTTGTTCCTTCTTAGGGCTGAGAAAGAGAACCTGTTCCGTGCCTCTCTCCTAGTTCTGGTGGTTTGCAGGCAGTCTTTGGCTTTTGCTACAACATCTCAATTTCTGCCTTCATCTTCACATGGCATTCTTCAAGTGTGTGTATGTATTTGTGTGTGTGTGTGTTTGTGTGTCTGTCTCCAAATTTCCTCTTTTCATAAGAATACTAGTCATACTGGATTAGGGGCCCATCCTACTCCAATATGACCACATCTTTTTTTGTTTTGTTTTGGTAAAGAGATAATACATTTTATTTTTTATTATTTTTATTTATTTATTTTTTACATGTATCTTTATTGATTTCAGAGAGAGGAAGGGAGAGGGAGAGAGAGAGATAGAAACATCAGTGATGAGAGAGTCATCATTGATCGGCTGCCTCCTGCATGCCCCTGACTGGGGATTGAGCCTGCAACCTGGGCATGTGCCCTGACCAGGAAACAAAACGTGATCTCCTGGATCCTAGGTTTATGCTCAACCACTGAGCCACGCCTGGCCAGGCTGACCACATCTTAACTAATTACATTGGCAATGACTCTCCTCCCACATAAAGTCATATTCTGAGGTGCCGGGGGTTAGGACTTCAACATATGAATTTTAGGTGGACACAGTTTGACCCATGCAGCATGGGGGTATGGCTGAGATTAGTGCCACATTTAAGGATCTGAAGGATGCAGGAATGGTGATCCTCACCATATCTTTAATTTGCCAGTCTGGCTCTTGCAGAAAATGGCTGGATTCTGAAGGTTAACAGTGTACTCCCACAAGCTCAACCAAATAACAGCAGTCCCAGTGGCAAGCAGATGTGGTATCATTGCTAGAGAAGATTAACATGGTCTCAGGTACACGATAGGTACCTGGCCCTTGATTTATTAAAAGTATTCTCTTCTGTCCCTATCAGAAAATAAGATCAGAAACAGTTTATAGTCACACAGAATGAATAATAATATTAATTCACAGTTTTGCCCCAAAGCTCTTTTAACTCTCCTGTCTTCTGTTGTTGTAACTAGTACTAGGAGGTCTGGACTGACTGGACGCCCCACAGAACCAGCTGTGGAATGAAAAAAGAAAATCACCTTATTCCTTTGTAAAGGAATTTCAGGTGGAGCCAGCTGATGACTTGAGGTTTTTTCAAGGGGAATGGAGAGTTGGAACTGGTTTCTAGAGTTTCCCTGGGATCTCACAAAGCCCCATAGGCTGGAAGGCATACTCTGCTGGGTGCCCAGAAGCCTAACTATTCTCAACACCAGAAGTGGCAATAGCATGGACTGTATTTCTGATTTTATTTACAGTTGTTTGCAGCTATACTTGCATCCCATCCCGTTTGAGTATGAAATGGGTGTGTGTGTGTGCATTTCAATGGCTTTTGTTAGCAACAGATATACTTGGACAGAAGCCTTTGTTACACTATAGGTCCTGCTCCACTTCATAAGAAGCTTGGGGAAGGGGTTTCTGTCCCCAGACTGGGGTACCCCAAACCAACATGCCATTTGTCGGCATACATGTCCAGATGCAGAAGGAAAGGAGCCATTCTTCCTGACTATCTCAGTGGGGCTGAGCCCTGTCTGAGAATCATACAAATATATAGACTTCAGCTGGGAGCAGGGCCCCTCAAACTCTGTACCTTCATGTGGGACCCTTTGTGGCAAAATCAAGAATGGTATATAGCCCAAACTTTTAGTGGCCTCAGGACCGTCACCACCTGAGACTACTACCCTGTTCCTTCTGGTTCTCAACATCTTGGATGAAATCTGTGGGTTATCATACAACTCGATTTTAAGACAACTGGGCTCTCACCTAGGTGGTGTAAGCAAGAGACAGCTTTCTAGGTGCGCGTTAGACACTGTGGTCACTCAGTGACAGCCTTTGTCTTGTTCATGTCCCCATCTGCATATCTAGCTCTTCAGGACCCTCTTGTAATCCCTTGGCCACTGGGAATCTGGGAGCAGGGTACAGAATAGACTGGAGGAGGAGGAGCTAGGGAACTGATTTTGGGCTCAAAAGAGAATAATGAAAGTCTCAGCAAAGGAGGGAATTAGCCCAAACCTCAACCCAAGGTTTACCTGAGTTTTATTAAGCCATAGCAATGCCTACTATATTTTTTTCACTCTTGCCATGTATATACAGATTATTTTTTTTCAATTATGATGAAGTTTAGAACAATGTATTTTTAGGACATAATCTTGCTTTGTAATCCCTATAACTTGCAAATTTTACTTCTCTTTGGAAATTGCAGTGCTTTTTTTAAAGAAAAGATATTATAAGTTTAAATCTTTTCCACAACTTTATTGAGTTATAATTGACATTCGATAAACTGCACATATTTAAAGTGTAGGTGATTTGGTGAGTTTTGGCATATGTATACACGCATGAAATCATCCACACCACAATCAAGAGAGTGTACATATGCATCATCCCTAACAGTTTCCTCATGCCATTTGTAACCCCCCCTCCTGCCTATTCCTCCTATTGCCTATCCGCATGCAACCACTGCCAAACATTTGTATTTTCTAGAATTTAATATAAATGAAATTATGTAGTACATACTTCTTTTTGTCTGCCTTCATTCACTCAGCATAATTCTTTTGAAATTTATCCATGTTGTTGCTTTGATGTGCTAATTCCATAGCCCCATCTAGCAAGTCTTTTTAAAAATATTTATTTATTTATTTATTTATTTATTTATTTATTTATTTATTTATTTATATTTTTTGTTAATCCTCACCTGAGGATATTTTTTCCCTATTGATTTTTTGTTGTTGTTGTTTTTTGTGTTCTTTTTATTTTATTTTAAATTTATCTTTATTGTTGAAAGTATTACAGGTGTTCCATTCCCCCCCCCCCAATTGACTCCCTCCACCTCATTCCCACCCCCTCCCCATGCCTTCACCCTGTTGTTGACTGTGTCCATGGGTTATGCATATATGCATATAACTTCTTTGGTTAATCTCTTCCCCCCTCCACCCCCTTCCCTCTTCCCTCTGAAATATGATTGTCTGTTGCATGCACCAATGTCTCTGGATCTATATAGTTCATCAGATTCTTTTGTTCATTAGCTTCTTCTTAAAGAAGACCCTTCAACATTTCCTGTAGGGCTGGTTTGGTGGTGATGAACTCCTTTAGCTTTTCCTTGTCTCAGAAGATCTTTATCTGACCTTCAATTCTAAATGATAGCTTTGCTGGGTAGAGTCATCTTGGTTGTAGTTCCATGTTTTTCATCATTTTGAATATTTCTTGCCACTCCCCTCTGGCCTGCAAAGTTTCTGTTGAGAAATCAGCTGACAGTCGTATGGGTGCTCCCTTGTATGTAATTAACTTTTTCTCTTGCTGCTTTTAAGATTCTCTCTTTGTCTTTAACCTTTTGCATTTTAATTATGATGTGTCTTGCTGTGAGCCTCTTTGGATTCCTCTTGTTTGGGACCCTCTGTGCTTCCTGGACTTGTAAGTCTATTTCTTTCCCCAGGTAGGGGAAGTATTCTGTAATTATTTTTTCAAATAGGTTTTCAATTTCTTGCTCTCTTTCTTTTCCTTCTGGTACCCCAATAATATGAATGTTGGGCCTCTTGAAGTTGTCCCAGAGGCTCCTTATGCTATCTTCATATTTCTGGATTCTTTTTTCTTTTTGCTCTTCTGGTTGGGTGTTTTTTGTTTCTTCATGTTCCAAATTGCTGATTTGATTCTCAGCGTCCTCTACTCTACTGTTGATTCCCTTTAAATTATTCATTTCAGTTCGTGTAGTCTTCATTTCAAATTGGTAATTTATTATGTCATTGATTTTCTCAATTATTTTCATCATACTCTTACTAATATCCTTGAGCATCCTTATAACCATTACTCTGAACTCTGTATCTGTTAGCTTGCTTGGATCTATTTCACTTAGTTCCTTTTCTAGAGATTTCTTCTGTTCTTTCCTTTGTGACATGTTTCTTTGTCTCCACATTTTAGTTGCTTCCTGGTGTTTGTTTCTATGTATTCGGTAGAGCTGTTATGTCTCCTGGAATTTGTAGAGTGGCTTTGTGTAGTAGGTGTCTTGTAGGGTCCAGTGGTTCAGCCTCCCCAGTCACCTGAGCTGGGCCTTCTAGGTGCTCCCCTGTGTGGGCTGTGTGCACTGTCTTGTTGTAGTTGAGCCTTGGTTGCTGTTGGCGTCCCTCGGAGGAACTGACTCCCAGACCAATCAGCTGTGAGGACCAGCTGCAACTACAGCCAGAGAGCTGCTGTGCTGGAGACACCCCTATGGATCAGTATTTACTTCAGTGGAGCTTTGGTGTTCACCAAGTGCGCCCCTTGAGTGTGTCACTCGTGGATGTGGTAGGGTTGTAATCCAGCGTGGTTGAGTTTGACCACCAGGTGCACTGTCTCTGAGGCCTCCCTGGAGGTGCAAAGTCAGCCTGTGCCAGGGCCACCCAGCATGAGCTACACAGCAAACTGTAGATGCCTGCTACTTGTGCTGTGCTTGGTGGTGTCCAGGAGAGGCCAAGCTATGAGCCAATGCAGGCTGCCGCTAGTGCCAGGCCTGGAGCCACTTATCAAGCCGTATGGGGCACACTGCTGCTTGTTTGAGAGATTTTAGGAAAGTCCTAAGCATGAGGCCACTTGCATAGAAAAGCCACTGGAAATGGCCTGGATGAGCCTGCAGGTAGGGAGGGGTGGGGCCTCCAGGAATCACCAGGGTGGGGCCAAAGGTGTGAGTCAGGTGCTGGCGGTTCAAATATGGCACCTACCTCTGGGCTCCGGGCGGGGAGGGCTCACCTAAGGAGCAATGGCTTCTGCCAGCTGTTCTGCCTGGGAGAAAGCTGCCCCTCCACCTCTCGCCTGGATTTCAGGCAGGTTAGTTCCTCCCCAAGTGTCCCAGGTTCCTTTCCAGCTGCTGCCCGGCACTGGGGCTCAGAGGGAGCGTGTCTGAGCAAGTCCGTGCGCAGGCCCTTTAAGAGGAGCTGCCTGGGGCTTCCGAAGCCTCTGAGACCCTCAGAGACAGTCCCCGCTGTTTTTCACAGCCTGAAGTTGTGGGGACGTCTCTTCCCGGCCCTGGAGGCTTGGGCTGGGGGCTGCTGTGGGGATGGGATCCCTCACTCCTCCAGGAAACCTCCACCGCCATGATTCCCTCCCAGGTTTAAACTGCTGCACCAGGTGTGGGCCCACAGCCGTGTCTCCGGGATTCAGCCCCGATCCACCTGCGTCTCCATCCCTCCTACCGGTCTTGATGCTCCTTCAGTTCCCTAGTTGAAGGGCTTCTGTTCAGTCAGATTTCAGGAGGCTCTGCGTGATGGTGTTTCTGTATTTTAGTTATAATTTTAATGTGGTTGCGGGAGGCAGAGGTGCAGCTGTTACCTACACTGCCATCTTGTTTCTCTCCCCATTGATTTTTTTTAGAGAGAGTGGGAGGGAGGGAAGAGGGGGAGGGAGTGGGAGAGAGAGAGACATCCAGTGGCCGCCTCCCACATGCACCCTGACCTGAGCTGGGGATCAGACTGCAACCCAGGTACATGCCCTTGACCAGGAATCGAACCCACAACCCATTGGTCTGTGGGCTGATGCTCCAACCACTGAGCCAAACTGGCCAGGGCTAACAAATCTTAAGTTTCCAATTTTATACTCTCATTCTTTTGGCTAAAGACTCTGATAGCTTTTATAATATACACAGTATTGGGAAAGGTAGAATTTAGACATCAACCATGCACACTTCCTAGTCACTATTATCCTTTTTTCCTAAAGGGTCCCCTCAATTCCCACCTAGAGGTTAAGTTTTGCCTCTACAAAAAATGCTGTCCGTTCTCAGCAGAAATTTCTGGACCTCTGTTTTAGTATTCTGGGGTTCCGTGTTGGGTCTGCTTGCTTCGAAATTGCTTCTGGGTCTTTATAGCCCATTTCAGAGAACGGGGCTTCTGTCTTGTTGCTTCAGCCTGGGTATCTGCCATGACAATAACGTCCCCTCCCCTATGCTCTCAGATTAGAACTCTGTGCTTGTACCTTTCCAGTATATCCTAACACTTCTCCCCAATCTGACCACCTATCCTATGGAGTCAAGTTTTGGCTATGAAAGCCAGTCCAGTATCCTTAGTCTTGCTCCCTATTGTAAGATGCCCCTGGGGCTGACTGCTAACCTACTTAGACTTCCCTTTGATATCCTGCCACCATACCCCGAGAGCTAGCTGGAATTCTTGGCACTTCAAATTGGAGTTTCCTCTGCCCCCTCATCCAATTCACCTAACTACTGACCTAGACTTCCCTCTGCCATTTGTTCTCACAAATGCTTCCTCCACCTCTGAAGTTGAGCCAGCTTCCTTGTGAGAAGGGCTTAGTGAGATTACTTCTAGGCTCTGACTTATCTTAATTCAACTTACACTGCCATGTCCTCTAAGATGACAAACAAGGGCAAACAAAGGCTCATTTACTTGGAGCTCCTGATGTCAGACCCTAGTGATAACAGCCTATCCTGCCAGGTTATAAAGAAAGCCACATGACTAACATCTTCCTGTGGGAGTCATTTAGGCAAGTGAGGCTGCCTTGTTGTCAAAAGACAATCACCTTTCATATGGGTATTTTTCTCCAGTTAGACACCTTTTACTTTATTCAGTGCTGGGTTGTATTTGTCTAAAATTCTTTTCCTTGGCACATAGGAAAGTTGACCTAACTTCTGACTGTGATCTTACCTCTGCCACTTTGTACTGTATGTTTATGGCATTCGACTTAGGCAGAAATGAGTTTCACTGGGAGAGGGGCCATATATCTATATAGGGTGGGTAGATTTCTTTATGGTATAATTTCAGGCATTCATAGAAAGCTTCTACACACAAACATTACACTGATGTTAACTGCACTATATTTCCATCCAAACTCTCCAATGGCTGTGGCTCAATTTCTACCCTATGTTTTCAAAGTTTTAGAGTGACTTGGACAGAAGGATACAGCAACAATGCAAAAACTGTAGTTAGTAATCATGATGACTGCCGGCCTTTTTGGATCCTCCCTATCATACATCAAAATCTTAAGAGGAATTTATTGGCTTGCAGAACTGGGAAATGTTGTGTTCTATGCTTTGAAGCACAGCTGGATCTAGGGACTCAAACAGCACTATCAAGGCTCCCCCACTGTATCTTCCTTGGTAGGCAAAAAAGGTCCCAGTGAGGATTCTGATTGGCTGATTTTGTGTTAATGTGCCCTCCCTTCATCCAAGCACTATGCCTAAGAGGGAGGTTGATATTGATTGGCCGTCTTAGGTCATAGGAGGCCCAGCCCTGTGGCCAGGAAGAGAAGATGGTTTCAGCTCCAACCAAACTGCAAGGATAATGGATTCTCTGCAGGATAAAAAGGTCCTCTTACCAAAGCAGGGCAAAGAGACTCTGAGATAGGACAATCACAGTCAGATGCCCATTTTAGGATCAGGGGGATAAAGGGGCTGCATTTCATATTTGCTTAGACCCCAGACCCTTTGGGTTATACATTGCTTACTTCAGCATCTTCTTTAGAATTTAAAAGTGAGAATGGGGATGGGAGTGGGGGTGAGGAATCATGCTGAGTGATATCTCAGCAAGAGTTTGTTCAAAATGTTCTCTTTGTGTTCCCTTTGACCTAGACCATAGAATACCTTGGAGAGCAAGTCAGAAAGACTAAAATAGGAGGGTCTCAAAAAGACACAGAGAAGAGTACCAAGAACAAGGAAGATACTCCTGGCCTGCCCTACAGTGTGGCCCTGGGCCAAGGCCAGCCTGTGGATTTCCATGTTTGCATGTCAGTGGATGCTAAATTCTGGAACCCATCTTGAGCAGCTTGGCATGTATGGGGGCCTTTCCTTCTCTGTTTGTCTACTCCCTCTCTCCTGAGTCCCTGTCTACTCCAGGAACTATTCACTCCTTTTCCCACAAGTCTCTTCTCTCCTTGGGCAAGATGGCTTTGTCCCAATGGCCCCATGGAGTAGGCCCTCCAAAGACAGTGGCACTTAATACATCTGGACAGAATTCATGATCACAACTTGACAAATTATGCCACTTTACTGAAAAGCCTGTCTGTAGGCCAACCTAAGGGCAGAAATTAAATTCTAATCCAATATGAACATATTACAAGTCAGTAGTATCACAAACAGGGACTGTATCATTAAAACATTTGTGTACTGTAGCTTAAATTCAACCATAGTAGGACATTTTAGCTGTTTCTGTGGGATAAGCGTTGTGTAACAAGAAACTGAATGTTTCTCTTTCTACCAGGAGCCCCATTCCCACTAGTTTCTGACAGCCAACCTGTCATTAGCTTCAGCAAACTAATAATGATTCTCAGTGGCCATGATCACTTCAGGGCTTTACTCTAATGGGACCCTTTCTATTTCTTAAAAATCATATTTGCCATAATTACTTCTCTTGTGTCCTTTCCTTAATGCCAATGACTTTGCAATTAGTGTTGAAGGAAGGGACCATCATACCTAAGCATCCATCAAGTTGTCAGCAAGTATGTGTTCCCTGGCTGCCTCTAATACCTCTGTCTCGGAGCTTCTTGCTTTATTTCACAGGTGCTTTGCTGCCTTTTCATGCACAGGATCTCTTCACGACCAGGTTCTATAAAACACAGAGCAATTTGAGTGTAAGAAATATTGCACACCAGAAAGTTCTTCCTACTCACACTACACATATTTCCCTTTCCTCAGCTCCTAACCCTTGGTCTCCCCAGGCAAACTCTTGTTCCTTCCCCAAACTGTGTGTTCTGATTTTAGACACCAGTAGATGAGATGACTGAGTTAGACTGACATTATCCCCACCTCTGGCATTCAGTTGTAACAGTAGTCTCTGTTTTCAAATTAATGGCCTGCTGTTGTCAGAACCAGAATCCTTCTGAATAGTGAGGGCTCTCCTGCCTTGATGCTGGACGATTCACATGTAGCCCTCAAGAAAAATTGGGTGATGTTTGCTATGTGCTGTCTGTTTAGCAGTTTCTCAGTGACTCCTGATGCCCTGTGTCTTAGGAGCAAGAGACCAGACTGACAGGAGCCTGCTGAGTGCTGAAGAATCTGGAGACCCCATCTCCAATTCAGAAGCATTTCTGTCAAAATCTCAGATCCTAAATCCCTCAGAAATCCCAAGCTGTTCTAATAATTCAAGCTTGTAATCATGATACTTTTAAATTCTCTTTAGCCCATTTATTCCAAGCTACTTCAGCACAATGGCATGACTCCTGTTCTTCACAAGAGAAACCTAGGCACACAGCAAGCATTAGGCCAATGTAGGAGCAGAATCAATTTTGTAAAGTGCAGGCTGACTTCTAACTTGCCACTTCTCTGTGTGGATAAGGTCAATAGATCTTGGCCAAAATATTGAGACAGTGTTGGCAAGTGTTGGGTAAGTATCAGAAGAAAAGATAGTGGTTGGCACATTCACTCCTCCTTGTGAGGTCTTCCCCATTCTCCTGGGGCTCCCTCCTTCTCTCTTGTGAAGCATCCATGATACAGTCCAACATGCTCTCAGGACAGGAAATGACCTAGAAAGTTGAGCTGGATAAATTTTAATTTTTAATTACATTGACATTCGATATTATTTTATCTTAGTTTCAGGCGTACAGCATAGTGGTTAGCAATCATGTAATTTACAAAGTGATCCCTCCAATATTTCAAGTACCCACCTGGCATCACATATAGTTATTACAATATTATTGACTATATTTCCTATGCTGTACTTTATATCCCTGTGACAATTTTGTAACTACCAATGTGTACTTCTTAATCCCTTCACCTTTTTCACCAAGCCCCCCAAACCCCTCCCCTCTGGCAACCATCAGTCAGTTCTCTGTATTTTGTAGTCCTTACAATATCAGTCCCCAGGCTGATGCTCTAACCACCGAGAAAAACTGGCCAGGACTGAAATAGTTTATTATACAAAGTGGCCTGTGATACCTTCTCAAGTCCTTTATTTGGGCCTCCATCAGACACCAAGATAGAAGATATTGAAGCTTTGTTTGCAGAACAACATGGGACAATGACAAGAGACCAAAAGAAGGTTCATTTTGTACAGGTGTCCAGAAGGATGTACATTCAGGAAGGATGTAAGAGTTAGAAGACATGCCTTAATCATCACAGTAGGTGACTAGAAAATGTGCTCCTAAAGAAAATCATAGCATTTTTCACAAGTATACAATTTAGTGTTTTAGTATATTCGCAAAGTTGTGCAGTCATCACTGTTATCTAATTCTAGAACATTTTTACACCTCCTCCAAAGTAACCCTGTACCCATTAGCAGTCATTTCCCATTCTCCTTTCCTTCTAGTCTCTGGCAACCACCAATCTAGTTTCTAGCTCTATGGATTTGCTTATTCTGGCCATTTCATATAAATGGAATTGTACAATATGTAGCCTTTTGTTTTTTGCTTCTTTCATTTTGCATAATGTTTTCAAAGTTCAACCATGTTTTACCATGTATCATTACTTCATTCTTTATTATGCCTGAATGACATTCCATTGTATAGATACATAGATATAACACATATCTATACATTCATTTAGGCTACTTCCATTTTTTGCTTTTGTGCATAATGCTGCTGTGAGCATTTGTGTACAAGTTTTTTATGTGTGGACATATGTTTTCATTTGTTTTGGGTGTATAGCTAGGAGTGAATGCTGGATCATATGGTAATTCTATGTTTAACTTTTGAGGAACTGCCAAACTGTTTTCCACAGCGGCTGTACCATTTTATATTACCAACAGCAATGTAGGAGAGTTCCCATTTATCCACCTCTTCACCAACACTTGTTACTTTCTGTCTTTTAATTATAGCCATCCTAGTGGGTGTGAAGTAGTATCTCATTGTGTTGTGTTTGTTTTTTTTTTTTTTTTTAACATATCTTTATTGATTTCAGAGAGAGGAAAGGAGAGGGAGAGAGGGAGAGAGAGAAAGAAACATCAATGATGAGAGAGTCATTGATCGAGCCCACAACCCGGGCATGTGCCCTGACCAGGAATCGAACCCTGATCGCCTGGATCCTAGGTCGACGTTCAACCGCTGAGCCATGCCCGGCCGGGGTCATTGTGGTTTTGATCTGCACTTTCCCTTATGACTAGGGGTGTTGAGCATCTTTTTCATGTGCTTTTTGGCCATTTGTATATCTTTGGACAAATGTCTGTTTGGGTCCTTTGCCAAATCACCATTTCTGTTGCAGCCTGCTGGGCAAACCAAACCGTAACATCTGCAGCAATTGGCCCCAAGCCATCAGGACTTCATCAATGACTACCAGCTTCCCTATTTTTGGCCCCAGCTTTCAACTCCAGATTGTCCATAGAAAGACAAATCTACTCCCCAAACCAATCATATAAGGTGCCAATTTTTAATTAGCCCACCTCTAGCTTCCCCTGCCAACAGCCTCTAATCAGGCCTGAGAGACTGAATATAGAAGTGGACAATGGCCAGACCGCATATAAAAGTAGAACTTTAACCCACAACCTGCAGCAACTTGCCCAGGAAACCAACCACTTACAATAAACATCCCAGGAAGCCAGACTGCTGTAAGCCAGACTTGCAGGAAGCCAAATTGCTATCTCTACTGACAATCCAGGAAGCTAAACAAAACTTCTGTGACAATCAGCCCTAAATGGCAAGGACCTGATTAATAACTGACAGCTTCCCTAATTTTTGTCCCTGCTTCCTTCAACCTTAGACCAAAAGGAGAAAGCCAAATCTGCTCCCTAAACAATTACACAGAATGCCTTGCTTCTAATTAGCCCACCTGCAGCTTCCCCTTTTCCACTATAAAGCTTTCCCTCTCCCCTGCCTGCCTTTGAGTCTCTGTCAAACACAAGTGATGGCAACTGACTCCCTTGCTACAGCAAGCTCAGACTGAATAGCCTTGCTTTTCTCAGCTGGGTGGTCTTTGTTTATTTCCACAGGGCACACCTGAATCCTTTGGTTTTCACTATAAAGTTTTCCCACTCCTTTGCCAGTCTTTGAATGCCTGCCAAACACAGTGATGGTGGCTGATGACTCCCTTGCTATAACAAACTCTGAATAAATAGCCTCTTTTTGTTTTCATTTGGGTGGTCTTTGTTTCCACAGGAGGGTTGCCAGATAAAGTATAGGCTGCCCAGTTAAGTTTGGATTTCAGATAAACAAAAAACAATTTTTAGTATAACTTCCAAATATTGCACATAAAAATGTAAGTTCACACAGAGTTCTCAGAGTGGGGTATCAGATACTAGCTTTCTTGACAAAGCACAGCCAAATAATTCTGCTCAGCTGAACCCTCTGGTTTGTTAAGTGCCCATTAAATGACATTTCTATTTTGTTTTGTTGTGTTTCTGTACCAGACCAGAGCTTACCCTCCAATCAATACATGCTTTGATTTGTCTTTATCACGCTGGGGGACTTTCAAATTATTGTCTGGGATTTTAGCGCCAGACAATACAAAGCATTTTATTCTAAAAGCCCTTTTCTCCATGTGTGTTAATTAGAGTCATTTCAATGGTTTCTGCTGCCAGTTTCCTCTGCTCTTCAATCGAGTAATGTTAATTCAGTTGCACAAATCCTTGGAGATTCATGCAGGCTATATTGCTGATTTATTTTTGTCCTTACCAGATGGCTCCTGGTTCCAGTGACTGCACAAGAGTCTTTTGGATTACCTGTTTATCTTGCCCAGTGCTCAAGGTAAGGGGTGATCCTCATAAAGCGTGTTTGTCAGCAAGATAATCTACTATGACTGCTGCTTGGATGTCATAACCAAAGTTATTAGATTTAATATATGTTTTCTAAACTCCATAGCAAAAGCTGTGAGTTTTTTTTTTTGTTTGGTGCATCCAATGGAAGGGTAGCAGCTAGCAGCACTCAGCAGAGAGAGTGGAAACTAAAGGGGGTTCTGAAGGCCTCTGATTGAACCTTCCTTCATCTTTAAGGAGGTGGCCATGAAAAAGATGAGCAGAATATATTCAATGAAATTAATAAACATGCAATGGAAGAGTTGATGTTCAAAAAACCAATAAATCAAAACTGACAAATGCAACATTTCACTGTGAGATTGGGGAATTCAATTTATGCAAAGGGAACACTTGGCTTTTGTTAAAAAGTAATCCTCATACATTCCCATGCAATGAAAGCTCTTATATCAGCCCAGGCTAAAGCTGAATATGCTCTGGTTAGTATAGGTTTTGAAACCTGAAAAACATGCAGGGAGCCACCCAATACAGAGATTTGTGGCATTTGGACTTATACACATGTGCACGTGCACACATACACATGCACAACAGAACACATATAGTCCAGGTTATTATGAATTACCATTGTCAGGGGTTTCAGTCACCAAAAATATTTATTCAAAATACTGTAAGGATTCACAATTAACACACTGTCAGGTTCTTGGTTCTCATTCCTAGATTAGTTCCTCTTATGGCCTACCCACACAGTGCAGAATCCAAGCAGACTCTAAAAGCAGGGGGAGCTACTTGGCCTCTATCTTGTAGAGACCAAATCAAGAATTTCTGACTTTTGGGGTCTAACTAGCCTACTATGTGCCTTGTTTTGGCTGGCCCTGGGGAACTCAAAGGTTAAAAAAGCAGTGTGCTTGACTCTTAAACCAATTAGAGGCTTTTGACTACAAAAGTAATTACAACACAATGCTATCTGTAAAGTGTTGTTTTGTTTTTTTAAATATCTTTATTGATTTTAGAGAGAGGAAGGGAGAAGGAGAGAGATAGAAACATCAAAGATGAGGGAGTCATTGATTGGCTGCCTCCTGCACGCCCCGTCATCAATTTCATCTGGGAAGGCAGCTTTTCTGCATATGTGTCTGATGCAGTGCTGGGCACTGACACTTTTGTGATTTCGCTTACTTTTGTACTGTGCATTCCCATTTTACAAGATGAGAAAACTAAAAGTCATAGAGGTTAGGTAACATATGTCAAAGAATAACCCAAAGACATATTGTTAATTATTATCATACTAATTTACTTGAATACAAAAAACAAATAACTGATTTTATCTAACAAAGGATTTATCTACAAGAAAGATGAGTGAAGAAAGAAGGAAAATCACAGCCATATTTGGAAATGGTAAACTTTGCTTTCCTCTTGTTGGGTAAGCTGACAACCAGTAACTGGACAAGTGGGATGTTCTGCCCATGGGCAGCAGGCTGTGTCTTCAAGGAAAACAAATTAAGCTGTTTATAGATTCCTCAGAAAACTTTGGGAGTTTAGTTCTGAGCAATGCGGGACAGGCTGTGTCTATGCTACATCTGTCACTGTCTTCAGTTAGTACTTCCATCTAAGCTCTGCCAGCCTTGCACCAACAACGTTCCCAGAATTTTTCAACTACCCCTCTCAATAACTCTGCAACCAAACTGGTTGATCATGAGGGGTGCAGGTTCCTTCTGAGGCTGATAATGAGTTAACTGTTGCTTTGGGATCATGACTGTATAGCAACATTTAAGAACCTGGATGTAAGATTGTGGAGGATGGCAAAAGGCCAAGGATAGTCGTAATTATAAGAAATATTGGAATCCACTTCATGTCCAATTTCTTAGTGCCTAAGCTCAACTAGAAGAGCAATTCATAAGGATTAGTTTGATCAATATTAGGTAAGCAAGTGATTTTTTAATTAACTGATTGATTGTTCCACTTCTCCTAAGGTATTTATTCAGGAACTATAAGATGTGTTACCCATTGCCCAGACTCCAACTTGGCTGGCAAGCAATTGAAACTTCTATCTGATAAATTTATGCTTATATGTTGTACTTCTAATGCTTGAGCTATTTCTTTTGCTATTTGAGCCAGAGTCTGATAAAAATTATGGATAACATGATGTAGTTCAGGAACTCCTATTAATCCTTGCACAAATCAGTGAAATAGTATCCTGGATACCTCCTGGTAAGATAACATGTCAAAATATTAACAAAACAAGAGCATTGGTAAGTTCTGTTTTGAATACTTGGAAATGCTGAATTGCGTATACCCAAAGTATATAGTGTATTTTAACATGGTAAGCATAGGAAATGCATTTGATTGATTACACCAAAAGAAAATCCTAGGGGTACACACTGAAAAGACAAAAATGTGTTGTTTATGGTATATTTTGCACTGGTTTTCATGTTTCCATGGATGTACACCCTGGAGTTTAAGTGCAGTACTTGGGGAGACGTCAGGCTCCTGCAGCCTTAGCGGCAGCCCCGCTTGGAACAGTGCAGTCGGTTCGAGTGCCCAGGGCAGTGAGGAGGTGTCCTGGCCATTCCACCTTCTGCTGCCATCGCCAGGCTGAGCATCTGGAGCCTGGACATGCCTCTGGGCTCCTCGCCGCCTCCACCCTTGCGGGCGCCACTTCCTTCGCTTTCGGCGCATACATCATGACAAAGAAAGACAAGAAGACCTTCAACCAGAGCCTGGCCGAGTGGAAGCTCTTCATCTACAACCCAACCACCGGAGAGTTCCTGGGGCTCACGGCCAAGAGCTGGGGTTTGATCTTGCTCTTCTACCTAGTCTTTTATGGGTTCCTGGCTGCACTCTTCACATTCACAATGTAGTTTATGCTTCAGACTTTGAATGATGAGGTCCCAAAATACTGAGACCAGATTCCTAGTCCAGGACTTATGGTTTTTCCAAAACCAGTGTTGGTGTTAGAATAGTCACTCAGTATATCTGAACCAGAGTCCTATAAAGGGTACATTGAAGACCTTAAGAACTTTCTGAAGCCATATGCTTCAGAAGAACAGAAGAATCTCTGAGCCTGCCAGGATGGACAGCTCTTTGAACAGAAGGGTTCAGTTTAGGAAACATATCAGTTTCCTCTTGACTTACTTAAGGAATGCTGTGGGGTGAAGGACCCTAACTTTGGCTACCCCAGTGGGAATCCTTGTATTCTTGTGAAAATGAACAGAATAATTGGATTAAAGCCTCAAGGTGAACTAAAGATATCATGCTCTGGTAGTTCTAAGGGTGGAAACATGACAGCTCTAATAGCTTATCCTCCAGATGGACACATGGACTTAAAATATTTTCCATATTATGGGAAAAAACTGCATGTGAACTATCTACAGCCATCAGTTTCTATCCAACTCAGCCTCAGTGCTAGCAAAACCCCAAAAGAAGTAACAGTTGAATGCAAGATTGTTGGATCACCCATCCTGAAAAACCATGATGATCGTGACAAGTTTTTAGAATGAGTTGTGTTCAAAATCACAATACGTGCATAGTAGGAGTTAGAATATGTCCAC
Organism: Miniopterus natalensis; assembly: GCF_054644295.1. Taxonomy (NCBI): domain Eukaryota; kingdom Metazoa; phylum Chordata; class Mammalia; order Chiroptera; family Miniopteridae; genus Miniopterus; species Miniopterus natalensis. The sequence continues at coordinate 74,426,322 of NC_142103.1, read as the reverse complement.
AGAGTAAATGTTGTATTGTCTGTCTTCATTTTGTATCAGCCAGACCTGACATTCTAGAATTATGAGACCACCTGAGAGAGAGTTGGGGTGGTACACTGCGGTAACATTGTAATGTGCTTCCCGATCATAGTGTTCAGTGTCCTCTGAAGTAACTGCCTATTGCCTCTGCTGCCTTTGGGAACCATTGTACATTCGCCAGATGGGGGCTGTGAACACCTGATTCTGAACATGTGCGTCTTGTCCTATTTTTTTATGTGGTTTAATTGCCAAGTGTCTAAGGCAATTAAATGTGCTGTGCCATGTAAATATTTTTTAGATTTAACACGGGTTAACTGTGATATTTTGATGCCAGCAAATTTTTAAGGATAAAATGAACAGTTGCAAGAAATGTGGTGTGTGGAGTAGTTCTTTGTGTGAAGAGGATGAAAGGAAATAAAAGTGGATTTGAAAGGTAAAATAAATAAATAAATAAATAAATAAATAAATAAATAAATAAATAAATGCAGTACTTGTAGTTAAAAGGACCTGAAATAGTCCTTTACAGTGCACTTCTAAAGAAGGCTTTCATTGGAGTCTCTTTCCAGTAACCCCAGTCTCTTGACTGCAAATCACATAAAGGTGTATCTGATCATATTCTATTTGAGAATGCAGCTTTCACCTATTGAGCATATGATGTCATTTTTGACAATATTTGACAAGCCTGAAATGTTAAAAAGGTGGAGCCTGATAAAGCAAGAGTCACCACAGTCTCATGGGTCCTCCTGGAATCATTTTATGAGGAGGGCCTCTGAGGCATTGAGATGAAGATCACATTATCATTAGAGCTAATGGATAGATTTTTAAGTCAGGGGAGAGTAAACTCTTCTAAAATTTGGATGATTTTGATTTTACAGTATCATTAGTCTATTCAATTTTGCCAAAATTTTATGGGTCAATATGAACAAGGGAATTTTTGTTCCAATGGTAGTACCTTACACGGTTTAAGTATTTCACCTGTAAAGTGAGATTATCTATCAATAGAGAGTAATGAATGTAAGTAGTCCCCCTTATTCACAGTTTTGCTTCCTGCAGTTTCAGTTACCTGTGGTCAACTAGGATCTGAAAATATTAAATGGAAAATTCCAGAAGTAAACAATTCATAAGTTTTAAACTCTTTGCCCTTCTGAGTACCATGATGACATACTGCGCCATTCCACTCTGTCCACTCAGGATGTGAATCAGCCCTTTGTCCAGGAAATCCACACAGTATATCACTTAGTAGCATCTCAATTACCAGATCGACTGTCCTGGTATCGCAGTGCTTGTGTTCAAGTGAACCTTATTTTACTAAATAATGGGCCCAAAGTGTAAGAGGAGTAGTGATGCTGGCAATTTGGATATGCCAAAGAGAAGCCATAAAGTGCCTCCTTTAAGTGAAAAGGTGAAAGTTCTCGACTTAGTAAGGAAAGAAAAAAAATTATATAGTGAAGTTGCTAAGATCTACAGTAAGAATAAATCTTTTATCCATGAAATTGTGAAGGAGGAAAAAAATTCGTACTAGTTTTGCTGTCACACTTCAAACTGCAAAAGTTACGGCCACAGTACATGATAAGTGCTTAGTTATGATGAAAAGGCATCCAATAAGTGGGTAGAAAACATGACAGAAAATGTGTTCCAATTGATGACAATGTGCTGTGCCAGAAAACATTGAGCCTATACAAGGACTTCAGCAAGGGATCTCCTGAAATGAGTAACCAACCACATTCATGTAACTTTTATTATAGTCTATTATGAAAACTATTCTATTTTATTATTAGTTTTTGTTGTTAATCTCTCAGTGTGCTTAATTTATAAACTTTATCATAAGTATGTATGTATATAAAAAAGCATAATACACACACACACACACACAGGGTTCAGTACTATTCATGATTTATTTCAGGCATCCATTGGGGGTCTTGGAACATATCTGCTTCGAATAAGGGGGGATTCCTACCTGTACTGTCCAGGTAGGAAGAACAAATCTATCTATTATCTTTTTTTTTTTTGCAACATAGTATTACCCTTTTAGCAAGGGAAGGCTTCAATCCAAGCATAAAACTGACAAACCATTACTAAAGGGGCTTGTGAATTAAACTGACAAAAGGCAGCTTAGCAAGAGGAAAAGACAGTTCCAAACGCTTTTCTATAGACTTACATTTTTTAGTAAAAGGTGAAAGATTTATGCGATCTGAAGAGAAACCAGAGTATAGACTTATATTTTTAAAACTGTCTAGTAATATATTCATTCATTTTTATTTGGTTTACTCCTTTAAAAAAATCTCTTCCCATAGTCCCACAGCAGCTGACCCTTATCCTTCTGTCACCACCCCTGTTTCTAAGGGCCCACTTTTAGGTCATTGCTTCTAATCTGTTGTAGCAAGTGACCAGACAAACAAGTTTGTTAGTAAGTCTGGGGATAATTCCAAGTCTGAATGAGGACCCAGGGCAATGGAACAGTTCAACGTTAGAGCATAGGTGGTGTTAATGGCTGTTTCTGAGCTCCATTGCTTTGCTTGGCTGATTCCTGCCTCCCACCTTTGTAGAAGTGGGTGTCAGACTGACACCCCGGGAAGACATCACTGTGAACATAAATTCCACCAGAGTCTTGTGCAAGGTCCTGGTCTGGGGATATCAAAGAAACACATGACTCTCTTGATTCTTGGGAACGCAATCTAATTTTGTATAGTAAAACCTCCCAGGAGCAAAGCAACACATCACACATTCATCACATATGAAGTGGTTCCACATTGAAGGAACACATCGTAAAGATTTCCTGGAAAAGATAGGTATGGAATCAATTTTCCTTTGAAGAAGTGACAGATATGCTTTGGTGAGAGCAGGAGAAGGCTGTTAAAATATCATTTGCAGAAAAAGGTAAAATTATGACTCTCATACAGATATGAAAATGAACAAATGTTAAAGAATTAATTTTACTCCTATTAAAGAGAACCAGAGCCTGACAATAGTTAAAACAATAAAAACACACTTTATTCAGGAACTATTGCATTAGGGTTTGTAAACCAAATTAATTTTAGATTGTAATAAAGAAAAAAAAGCACCCTGGCCAGTGGGGCTCAGTTGGTAGGAGCACTGTCCTATGCTCCAAAAGGTCACAGGTTTGATTCTCCATCAGGGCACATATCTAGGTTGTGGGTTTGATCCCTAGTTGGGGCATGTACAAGAGGCAACCAATCAATATATGTCTCTCACATCAATGTTTCTTTCTCTTCCTCTCTCTCTCTCTCTCTCTCTCTTTCCCTCTCCCTCCCTCCCTCCCTCCCTCCCTCCCTCCCTCCCTCCCTCCCTCCCTCCCTCCCTCCCTCCCTCCCTCCCTCCCCCCCTCTTCCTTCCTCTCTAATTAAGAAAAAAGAATAAAAAGCACTTAATTGAGCAAAAAGGAGCTGCAGCCTGGGAGACAGATTTAGGTAACAACCTAAATTGTGTTCCATTGAGAGAAAGGGGAGGCCATTTTTTATAGTGGAAATTCCCACCCAGGTTCTCAATTAGGTCCATTTTATGTAAATGAAGTATCCAAATTGTGCAGTTCTAATTGGATGGGGTAGGTGTCAGTCTGTTGGTAGAAAGACAAACCAGGGCTTGCCTGCAGTGGTTGACTTAGACAGGTCATAGTGCGGGAAGCTGAGAGTTCAGTCTGAGGTTCTTCCCAGTATACAGAGACACGATGAACCCGTTAGCAAATGGCCATTAGACGCCTATTATTTATAAATTTTGGGCCTTTGGTTGACCATGGGGAGTCAATCTCAGCAGATAAATTCCTTCCTGGAGTTCACATCAAATGAATCTTTCTCCTTGGGGTCCACAGAGTAGAGATCTCAGTAAAGAACTGAGCTCAATTCCAAATACAACAAAGACAGTTGGGGCCCGGCTGGTTTGGTTCAGTGGTTGAGTGTCGACCCATGAACCAAGAGGTCACCGGTTTGATTCCTGGTCAGGGCACATGCCCGGGTTGCCCCCCAGTAGGGGATGTGCAGGAGGCAGCCGATCAATGTTTCTCTGATGTTTCTCTCTCATTGATGTTTCTATCTCTCTATCCCTCTCCCTTCCTCTCTCTCTAAAATCAATAAAAACATATTTTAAAAAACCACAAAGACAGTTGGGGATTTATAGCCTAGAAGTAGAAAGAAGCAGGTCAGTGGTTGGAAAATTACTAAGAGGAGATATCAACAATAAGGAGAATCTTGCTGAAGCCAGGCCCCACTAATCAGATATCAAGGGTGAGGGATTCTTGCTACAACTGGGCTAGGCAGGACCCCCAAGGATGTGGGGCCAAAGTCAAGGCCTAGTTGAGAAGAGGGCTCACAGAAGCCTGACTAAAGTTTTGTTGAGGAGAGAGTCTTTGTAAATTCTATGATATGAGAGAATCAGGCATGTGTTATAACAGGCTTAAAGGAAAAGTCAAAACAGCACAGATTTCTAAGAAGTAAACGAATGTTGAGATGAATTGCGAAGGTCCAAAAAATGGTTTTGCCACAAGGGAGAGGAAGTTACTTAGAAATACTACCAAACAAGACAGAATTTACATATCTATCAGTTATCTACAGCTCACAAAGAATTGTAAAGTAGCTCAAAGACAATGAACAGGGTTAGGGCCCGGAAGAACATGCTAGAGGTGATAAAGAGTTTTTCACTGAAACAAACATTTCTCTTCAAGAAGCTTCTAGCAAGGTGAATGGAGGGGTGAAAGCCAGGGAAGTTAAAGAGTAGAAATTTAGGAAAAGTGAGGAAGTCACAAAGAATTAACCCAGTTGCTTGAACTTGGAATGTGATCAGTATGAGATGCAGGGATTCTAATGGCTTTAGGATTTCTATCAGCTGCTTCTAGCTGCTTCTAGTTCCCGTGGGTACAGACCTTTTCACTAAGCTAGGTCTTCTCTGAAGTTGTTTATTATGAGTTTTTGTAAACTTTGGATAGTTTTGAACTGTGTGTGCGAGGGTAGGGTGGGGGGGAAAGGAAGATACTTGGAATATTTTAGATGAAAGAAAGATGAGAAATTTTGTATATTTTATCTTTCTGCATTGGGTTTTATTTTAAAAATAACTCTGTATTCCTTTTCAATTTTCCCCTCAGAACAGTTTTTGTAAGGAGAAAATTGCGTACTCTGCACATTTTCTTTTTCTTCATTGTTTTAATGGCTACAACTTTGCTGTGATGAGTCAAAAGGAGTGGCTAGAGCTTCAGGAACCATCTGCTGAAACAGGGAACATGTTACGTAGGTGGGGCCCCTAAGGGGCATAAAAAGGTAGGAGGAGAAATGAGACTATAGGTAAGCACCATGGGGGATGGGGGACAGTGGGAATGTTGGAGGAGACATAAAAGACAAGAGAGCTAGGAAGTCCCATCATCACAAATGGTTTAGTGAGAAAATGGGAGCCAAAATTCCACTCTTGCTAGAATGTACCCATGCTAATTTTGCTCAAAACCTTCCTGAATGCAGCTATCAGGGAGGAAAAGTTTTCCTCAAACTTCTTAGGGTCCCTGGCTGGGTCTGAAAATTAAACTGACAGAGATGGATTAATAGGAGAAAAGTATACAAATTTATTTAATATACATTTTACATGTGTTAAAAAACAAAATTCAATTGAGTAAATTTGAATATATAATTAATGGAAGACTTTTACAGTTAAAAGAGACCAGGGACAAGGAAAGAGCTGATTACCTCATATTTCTTTGGGGGGTGGAGGGGGTCTATCCTACCTCACTACCGCTGACCAGGAAATTCCAAATTGATTGGTTTAGATTACGTTGCTAGGAGAGGCTGAAGCTGCAATTAGGTTAGGTACTGAGTCTTGGTTTGATGATATGGGCTTAGTACAAATGACTCCGTTTTGAGCTTGTTGTCTCTTGTTTTAACACATGACACGAGAGCCTCCACAAGAAAGTGAAGACCTGAAGAAACAGATCTGAGTATTTTTATGCTAGGTTTCATGAAGAGTGGACAGTCGTAATGGAATATGATAAGCAAGTAGTAGGAGGTAAGCAAGTAGTATGAGGGAGAAACCTAGCAAGGCCCATTTGTTAGGATTTTTTTCATTGTCTCCTTTTCTTTGGAGATAAGGATACTCCTTTCCTCTGGGTATAGGCAGAGCACCTCTCACATGAGAATTTTATGACCTGTTAGGGGAGAAGAATGGGGGGAGGGTCAGAGAGACCTTCCTGCTTCTGCTGTTTTTTCAAACTCTTTTCAGGGTAAAATTTCAATATGCCAAGGTGCCATATTTTGGGGTAGCTTGTCTTGATCCTCATTACAGCCAAGAATCTTTGTTCTCTTTTTTATTAGAAAATAATTTTTTATTAAAAATAATCTTTATAATTTCTTCTTTAATAGAATCCCCACAGAAACCTTAGTTTTTTTTAGGATTTGAGGAGATAATTATGAATACTCATTGGGTAATTTTTAAAAATGAGCTATGATTGACATAACACTGTGTAAGTTTAAGGTGTATAATGTGTTGATTTGATATATTTATATATTGCAATATGATTACCACTGTAGCTTTAGCTAACACCTCTATCCCATCACATAATTATCATTTTGGTAAGAACATTTAAGATCTAGTCTCTTAGCAATTTGAAGTATTATAATATAGTATTATTGACTATAAATTATTTATCCTACATAATTGCAACTTTGTACCCTTTGACCAATTTCTCTCCAGTCCTCCTTCTCCCCAGCTCCATGTAACTACCATTCTACTCTCTGTTTCTAAGAGTTTGGCTTTTTTAGATTCCACATATATGTGAGATCATACAGTATTTGTCTTTCTGTCTGACTTATTTCACTCAGCATAATTTCCTCAAGTTTCATCCATGTTGTTGAGAATGATAGGATTTCCTTCTTACTCATGACTGAGTAATATTCCATTATATAGGTATTCATATATAATCACCACTGTAGCGTTTGCTAACACCTCTACCCTATCACATAATATATGTACTACATCTTCTTTATTTTTTTTATTATTATTTTTTATTGATTTCAGAGAGAGGAAGGGAGAGAGGGAGAGAGAGAGAGAAACATCAGTGACAAGAGAGTCACTGATCGGTTGCCTCCTGCACGCACCCAACTGGAGATCGAGCCCACAACCCCAGGAATGTGCCCTGACCTGGAATCTAACCACGACCTCCTGGATCCTAGGTCGATGCTCAGCCTCCGAGCCACACCTGGCCAGGCCTACATCTTCTTTATCTATTCATTTGTTGATAGGCACTTAGGTTGTTTCTTTATATTGGCTATTGTGAATAATGCTACAATAAACAAGGGAGTACAGATATGTTTTTGAGATCCTGTTTTCATTTTCTTCAGATACATACCCAGGAGTGGGTTTGCTGTATCATAGGGTAGTTCTATTTTTATTTTTTTCCCTCACCTGAGGATATTTTTTCCATTGCTTTTCAGAGAGAGTGGAAGGGAGAGAGAAATAGGAAGAGAAACATCAATGTGAGAGAAGCACATCAATTGGTTGCCTCCTGCACATGCCCCAACTGGGGATTGAGCCTGGGACCCTTCAGTTCACAGGCTGACGCTCTAACTACTGAGCAAAATCTGCTAGGGCAGGGTAGTTTTATTTTTAATTTTTTGAGGAACCTCTATACTATCTTCCATAGTGGCTAAGTCAATTTACGATTTCACCAACAATACACAAGGGTTCCCTTTCTCCACATCCTTGCCAACACTTATCTCTTGTCTTCTTGATGATAGCCATTACAACAGGTGTGAGGTGATATGTCATTGTGGTTTTGGTTTGCATTTATCTGATGGTTAGATGTTGCGCATCTTTTCATATACCTATTGGCCATTAGGATGTCTTCCATGGAAAAATGTCAATTCTGTTTTTCTGACTTTTAAAATTTGATTTTTTTTTGCTATTAAATTGTATGAGTTTTGAAATATATTTTGGATATTAAACACTTATCAGATATATGGTTTGCAAATATTTTCTCCCATTCTGTAGGTTGTCTGGGTCATTTTTAGTTAGATGACATTTCTCCTTTTTTTCCTTGGTGAGTAGAGGAGGAAAAGCAATATGGAGCTAAAATGCCACATTTGAGTCTTTGGATATATTCAAGCCATGGTCACAGAGTGCCTTTGTTGTTCAGGTGACACATAATAAAACTATGGTCAGCCCGGCAAAGTGTGGCTCAGCAGTTGAGTGTTGACCTAGGATCCAGGCAATCGGGGTTCGATTCCTGGTCAGGGGACATGCCCAGGTTGTGGGCTTGATCCCCAGTCGGGAGCTTGCAGGAGGCAGCTGATCAATGACTCTCTCATCATTGATGTTTCTCTCTCTCTCTCTCTCTCTCCTTTCCTCTCTCTGAAATCAATAAAGATATATTAAAAAAAAGGAAAAAAAGAATCCTGTTGAGTTGGTTTAGCAAGAATCACCCTACCCTTGATGATTCCTCTTAGTAATTTTTCATCCATTGACTCTTCATTCTGTTAACTGGCTATAAATCTCCACTTGCCCTTGTGGTGTTCAGAGTTGAGCCCAATCTCTTCTATTGTGATAGTTTGACACTTGAAGGGATCCAGAATAAGCCACCATGGCATAAAAACTATTTTAAAAAGAAGGAATTTTAGTTCCTGAAATGTTTTATTTGCTTAAAATCAGAGCCTACCAAAAGAACTCGTTGTCATAAATCTCCTTCCCAGGAGCAACCAGGAAAGACTGGTTCTTATCATTGGAGATGAGTAACAGAAATTGTTACAAAACTACCATATCTCTCATCTGTTCTCTTAAGGATCCATTTATCTTTCCAAACAGTCATTTGTTTTCCTATAAGCACCTTTCTCTCCTGACTTTTCCCCTATTAAGATGGTAAGTAAGCGCCAAATTCTAAACACCTCCTTGAGTCATATTTTTCTGTGACATCCTATATATACACATAGGAATAAAAATCTGTCTTTTCTTTTGCTAATCTGTTGTAGGGGAGGAAAAAAAATATGCTTTCTTTACCTATTCTAGGTTCACTGGCTGGGTCCCTGCAAATTATACTGACAAAAGACACACTGAGAAGAGAAAACAAACAAGTTTATTAATGTGCGTACTATTTATGCACAAGGGAATACTCAGTGATGAGTAACTCAAAAGGGTTATTAGATATCGGGCTTATATAGCATCTTAACAAAAGGACAATACATGTTTAGAGAAGTGACACGACAAAGGAAAAGGACTTTGAGTTTCTAAGGGTAGCAAATTGTGGGAAGCTAAATACAGTGGAGCCTCGGTTCTTGAACTTAATTCATTCTGAGGCTGTTCAAGAAGTGATTTGTTCGAAAACCAAATCATTTTTCCCCCATTAGAAATAATGTAAATTGAATTAATCCATTCCAGACCCACAAATGATTCCCTGTTTTAACCTTTCTTATAGACAGTACATGTCTAATGTACTGTTTAACCTATAAACAAACACTTCTTAAATTTGTTGAATCACCTTTCCTACTGTTATGTCCGAGAATCAGATCCCCTATGCGGTGGAAAGACAATCACTCCAGAGCTGATAATGTAACAGCCATGAGCAGAGCAAGGATGATGGGCCAGGTACAGGAGGGGTTCGGTCGTATCCAACGCAGTGGAATTCTGACTCAAACCCCGATCCAAATTTACAACAGGCTTATATAGGGTTACAGTGAGCAAGCAATCATTGTCCTTGCAAGGGTTGTAAATTCTTTAGGAAGGGTGGGCTCAGGATGTTTCTCAACCACAGGTGCCTGAAGCTTGAGTGCACCTGGTATTTGTCAAACTTACCAATTTAAGTTAATTCCTGGAACTGCCTCCACCCTCTGCAGTTTACTGAGTCACTCATGTATGCCTTTTGTCCTGCCCCGGGGCTTGGGGGCCTGCCTCTGTTTTGGTGGGTCCTCACACTACTAGCCTTAACTCACTTTCAGCACTCGTTCTGTGGTAGGCAATTAGACAGCCATGAGCAGAGCAAGGATGATGGGCCAGGTACAGGAGGCCACCAGGGTAGAAAACCCTGGGTGCCTAGCAAAGGACAACTGTAGGGTGGGACCTTACCCTTAGGGTGACCTTTCTTCCCCTAACATATCACTGGTCAAGCAGTTTGGACCCCCTGACTTTTCCTCCCTAGAGATAACATCTAGGCCTTAGTTGTATTTCAGCTCCAGGCCCAGAAAAGCAACAAAACCAGCCACAGCTGACCTCAGGATCAGCTGCATTGAATAATAACCCCCTGCCCCTGTGCCAGCCAATCCATTAGTGGAGACCACAATCCGGAAAGGACACATCTTGGAAATAGCTGAATATTCTATTGAGATCTTTCCCTGGGACCTCCCCTAACATCTCCACCCTTAATACCAGTAGGACCAAGACCCAGGGTGTTCTCTCCCTCCTGGGAGCATGCCTGGGACTTTCCCTTTCTGTTCCCCCTCCTCTAGGTGTATTACTATTACCTTCCTCACTCCCAAGCTCCTAAGGCCCTTCCTTTACCTCTATAACTTATTTCCTAAGTCCATTTCTTCTAGGAATTACTTTTTCTACCTCTGTGACTAACCAAATAAATGTTCTCTTATAGTTTGGGTCTTGGCTCTGAATTCTTTTCTAGACAGAACTCAAGTACCGAGGTTGCCGAACCCAGGTAGAGTCTAACCCCTCTGGTCTAACATCTGGTGCCGTTCCAGTCACCTACAACAGTTCCAGGGGTGTCTTTCAGGAAGTCAGCATGTGGCATCTTCACTTTTTCACATCACTCTCTCTGAAATGCTGTCACTGGCTAACTGCTCTTCGTTTATCAAAACCAACAATGGTTTTCCTATCTCTTCAATTGCCTGTGATCAGTGTTTCTTTCACACCCTTAGCAACATTAGCACTCTTGATGGCCTCTTTAAAATTGTGCTAATCCAGGATTTCGATTTTGCCAGCAACAAAAGCATTCTCTCCTTTGTTGCCTGAGAGATGTTTTTTGTCATGCTGATGTATCAGCATGAAAGAGCTGCCAGGTGGAAAACCGAAGTTTTGTTTGACAATGGAGACATTTTTTCTGTGAGCAACTTGATTGAGAACTGAATTGTTCTAGATGGGAGACCGAGGTTTGACCATATATTGGGGAACTAAGATAAGGGCTAGTTACGTTCGTTATTCCTTTGGTGCCTTCTCTGGGCTGAGAAGAGTCTAGAATTGTCTCTGGTGATTAACCTCTGTCCTTCCTGGTAGAGAGGGGAGGGGGGAACACCTTTACAAATTTTTGTCCTACTTTTAAGAAAATTGTAGGAAGGCTGAGAACTTTTCTTATATCTGCTTCTTTTCAATTGCCTTCAACTCAAACCTTATACCAAAGTGGCATATTTTGGGGTGCATATGCTGCTACTGTTCACTGTTTTTTTTCTTCCCAATCCTTGCCTGAGGATATTTTTTCCACTGCTTTTCAGAAAGAGTGTAATGGAGAGAGGGAGAGAGAGAGGGAGAGAGAGAGAGGGAGGGAGGGACAGAGAGAGAGAGAGAAAGATCGATGGGAGAGAGACATATCAATTGGTTGCCTCCTGCATGCTCCCTGACCAGGGCCGAGGATTGAGCCTGCAGTGGAGGCATGTGCCCTTGGCCTGAAATGAACCTGGGACCCTTCAGTCCGAGGGCCGATGTTCTAACCACGGAGCAAACTGGCTAGGGCGTGTTCACTGTTTTCTGTCAGTTTAATTTGCAGGCTCCCAAGCACTGAAGTTAAGAGGGCAGAGGAAGAGTTTTTCATAACTGATGAACCTATTGCAGTAGTCCTGAATACAATCTTACAATTTAAAAAAATATATATCTTTATTGATTTCAAAAAGAGGAAAGAAGAGGGAGAGAGAGAGAGAGAAACATCGATGATGAGAGAGTCATTGATCGGCTGCAGCCTGCAACCCAGGCATGTGCCCTGACCGGGAATCCAACCCCGATCGCCTGGGTCCCAGGTAGATACTCAACCGCTGAGCCACGCCTGGCCGGGCCAACCGTACAATTTAAAAAAATATATGTTTTTATTGATTTCAGAGAGAGGAAGGGAGAGGGAGAGATAGAAACATCAATGATGACAGTCATTGATCGGCTGCCTCCTGCATGCCTCCCACTGGGGATTGAGTCCACAACCTGAGCATGTGCCCTGAACTGTGACCTCCTGGTTCATAGGTCAATGCTCAACCACTGAGCCATGCTGGCTGGGCTACAGTCTTACAGTTTTAACAAGTATCAGAATCATTTTTTCTTTAACAGAAAGGATTTTAAGTTAACTTCTGTCTCAGCTTCTTCCTTTTCCTTAAAAAATCCTTTTATTATAAAAGCTTATTGTATCTTGTTATTATGGTACTGAGGGCATTAGGCAAATTGCATTGGCCAGATCATTTTGTTGAATTAAATTTTGGTATTTTTAAGCTGTTATTATTATTTTTTAAATATGTATTTATTTATTTCAGAGAAGAAGGGAGAGGGAGAGAGATAGAAACATCAGTGATGAGAGACTCATTGATTGGATGCCTCCTGCACGCCCCTGACTGGGGATTGAGGCTGTAACCTGGGCATGTGCCCTGACCGAGAATGGAACTGTGATCTCCTGGATCATAGGTCAATGCTCAACTGCTGAGCCACGCTTGGCCTGGCTTAAGCTGTTATTTTTGATGCCTTTGTTTACTGAGCCTTCCCAGCACTAAAGTGTAGAAAGATACTAAAGTGTAGAAAAAACACTTTCTACACATTTCCCTTGCTTTTTGAGTTAGCAACAATAGTTCAAGTTCCAAAAAGTAGTATTTACTAAGAAATTAAGTGCAGAGTTACTTTCCTGCTGGCTTTTTTTGGGATTTAATTTTATGCATTCATTCAAGGGTGATATTTTTAGCACCTGTTTGCCAGTCTTTGTGTTAGGCATTGTGATCAGAATTGAGAATGAGATCAACATGGTCCCTGCCCTTCATAGTGCTTACAGTCTAGACTCTAAACAAATAAAAGCCTGGGCCTCTGTATAGGCCATCTCTATGGGCAGGTGCTGTGTGCTGAGATACGAACATGAATAAAGGCTTCTGGCCTTTCAGGAGCTTCCCCTGAAGGAAAGACAGACCCAGAGCCACAAAGAGATGATTTCTTTACATTAAGGTAAAGTCTGAATTAAAAAAAAGATAAGTACAGAATTTTCAAGGCTCCTAAAGGAGGTGACACTCATGATTGGTAGGCAAAAAAATAAAGGAGAGGATATTTTAGAGGAAAAGTAATACAGTCTTGGAAAAAGAAACAGCATGGTGTATAGACAGAACTACAGAGAATCCAGTCCAGCCACTAAAATAAATCGTGGAGCAGAGAGTTTCTAGAGATGGTAGTGAAAGCAGGGGTAGTAAGGCCAGGCTTGGGCTTTTACTTCTAGCCAATGAAGTATTTGAGGGGTCTGTGCTGGTTATCCTCTGTAGTCCTCTAGATTCACCTTCTTCTCTTTCTCTGCCTTGCTCTGTGCCCAAAAGGCTGAGTTCTCACGGACTGCATCACCTGGGCTCTCAGAGTTCCAGTTATCGGTAACTGCATACCAAACCACTCCAAACCTAGTGACATAAAGCAATCGCAATAATTTATTATTATTATTATCTCTCACAGGTCTGGGGGCTGACTGGACTCAGGTAGGAGTTCTCAGTTGTGGGTCTCTCATGTACAGTCAGACAGATGACTGGTGCTGGAGTCATCTTGAAGGCTTCCTCACTCACTTTGGTGGTTGTGCTGGCTGCTAGCTGGGACTCTGAAGGGGCTTTTGCTAGGAAAGAGCCTACACATGGCCTTGCTAGGTGGCTTTGGCTTCCTTATAGCATGGCTGTGTTCTAAGGGCAAGCATCCCAAGAGACAGAGCCAGGCAGAAGCTGTATTGCTTATTACTGCTTAGCCTTAGAAATTATGTAGCATTACTTCTACCACATTCTATGTTAGAGGTGAATCATTAAGGCCAGCCCATACTTAAGTGGAGGAGAATTAGACTCCACTCCTGATGAAAGGACTATAAAAGAATTTGAAGTTATTTTAAAACCACTATGTATTCTACCTTCTGCTTGATTTTTGGACAATGCATGTGTGTGTGTCGGGGGGAGGGGGTAGGTGGAAAGAAGTGGGCACCAACAGATCAGAGTGTGATTAGAGAGCTTGCAGGTATTTAAAAAAATTAATATTTAATTTATTAACATGTTCTATATTTAGATTAATATATATTTAAAGGTTATGATTATAAAAAATGCCAATACACAATTCACTACAGTACACTTTAGAAGATGTTTTCCTCTTTACAACAAAATTTCCAGCTTCATTAATTTACTACCAAAGCAAAGAGAGCTTACTGCTTAAAAAGAAACACAAGATAGTTCAAATATTAGGTTGGATAGAAATCTTAACAGTAAGAGAATTAAATTAGCTACCACTTAAAAAAATAATCTCCCAATATCCAAATCCTCATGACACTGAACCTGAAGGGAGTAAGGTTACATGCATTACATGAAAGTTTGCAGATATTATCTTTCTACCTTTATTCCCTCCCTACCTGGCTGTGCATCCATCATGACTATGGTTCTCTACCTGTAGCCACAGCTCCTGTCTGCTGGCCTTTCTTCCACTGCTCCAGTTCTCACTGGGCTCCAGTAACAATGCTTCCTCCCCTTGCCTCTTCACATCGAGGGATGGTAATGGCTTCTCCTTGTTGCTGTTTCCCAGTTTCTCATCCCCCTTAGTTGGTTCCTTTAAGTTGGCCAAAACCTCTGTGAATGACACATTAATTCTACTTTTTAATGTAAACATTTTGAATGAATCATCTTTTTTATTGCCATGAAACTGACTAAATCAAGGGTCCAAAATGAAGGTAGAGAGACTAGCTGGGAGGATGTTATAATAGCAAAAGTGAGAGATGATAGAGGCCTGAGAGTTGTGGATGGACTCTAGGTGAATTAGTAAGGTAAATTTTGTAAAACGTTGTGATGAATCATAGATTATAGGGACTAGATACTGTAAACTAAATCTGTAAGAGCTTAATGTCAAGAGGAGCAGACAGAAGATTAGGACAGGTCAGGCAGTTACCAGAGGTTGTTTTAGAGGTCACAGGGCAGAGGTGATGACCCAGGAGCCAGAGATGCCACATAAGCACTGATTTTAAGCCAGGCGTTGTTGGTTCAGTCTTCTTATTAGAGTTGCAAGAATTAAATGAACTAAGTCACAAAAAACTGCTCTGGATATTGTAAAGCACTATATATGTGTGAAATCCAATGGGAGCTAGTATTATACTTACAATAAATATTTTAATTCTTTCTGGATATTTGTATATCTAGATTGATAAATCTTGATCATATACAGAAAGGAATTTGAGCTCAATTAAAGAAGCAATAGAAATGGTATTTCCCCATGGCTCTTCTGGTGAAACTTTAAAGATCCTATAATTTAAGATCCACTCTTTCCCACAAATGCTCATTCTTGTTTCTCTGTCTAGTCACTCTCACTATGTACTGTTCTTTGCCTTTAAGGAAGGGGGCAATAACACAGATGATTCTCCGCAATTGTGTTAGTGTCCTTGCAATTTCTAAATTGCATACTATGGGGGTAGATGCTACCTCTAAGTGACGGTGATTAAGCAATTCGACAGTGAGTTACAGGCTTGTCCAAGGCGAATGATCAAGCAGATAATGCAGAGACGGACAATCCAGGTAATATCCCCAATCCTTATATTTTTAATTGTGGTAAAATACACATAACATAAAATTTATCATCTCAGCTATTTTTAAGTGTACAGTTCAGTAGTGGTATGTGTATTCACATTGTTGTGCCACAGATCTACAGAATTTTTTCATTTTCCCAAACTGAAACCTATACCCATTAAACATTAACTCTCCATTTCCCCTTTCCTCCAGCCCTTGGCAACCACCATTCTACTTTAAGTCTATGAATTTGACTACTTTAAATACATCATATAAGTGGAATTATACAGTACTCTATTTGTCCTTTTCTGACTGGGATATTTCACTTAGCATAATGTCCTCAAGTTTCATCCATGTTGTAGCATGTGTCAGAATTTCCTTTCTTTTTAAGGCTGAATAATATTTCATTGTATATATATATATATATATATATATATATATATATATATACTCATTTTGTTTCTCCATTTACTATCAATGGATATTTGAGTTGCTTCCGTCTTTTGGCTATTGTGAATAATGCTGCTGTCAGCACTTTTGTAGAGTATCCCAAGATTTGGGTGTAATGTATTTTTGGTCTGTGTTTAGGTGTTGGGTCTCTGAAATCTTTTGGGTCTGTATCTAAGGTATGACTCTGAGATATCTGGAATCGTTTTATGGGTGTGGGTTTTAAAACCCTTTGATGGTCTGTGTTCCACAGTTTGAGCCTGAGGAAATTAGGTTCTCTATTCAGTGCATGTGGTCACGGAAGTCCTTCAGAGTCCGTGTTCCATGGTTTAGGTCTGATTTATTTGCGAGGTCTGGGTTCAGTGTCTGAAGTCTTAGAACTTTTAGAAAGTCTGTCCAAATTTTGTTCTGAGGTATTTAGTGTCTGAGGTCAGAGTGGGAGGTCCTTGAACTCTCTGAGTAACTGTGCCCCAAAGTTTGACTTTGAAGTATGTGGGGTTTGCATTCAAGGTGTGTGGTCTCTAAAATCTTTTAGGGTATGTGTTTCAAGGTACAAGTCTGAGGTATTTAGGAGTCTGTGTTCAGGGCCTCCTATCTCCGAACTCTTAAGACTGTGTCAGGGTTCAGGTATTTGAATGTTTGTGTTCATGGTGTGAAGTCTCTGAATAACTAAGAGTTTGTGTCACAAAGTTTGAGTCTGAGGTATTTGTGAGTCTTTGTTCAAGGTATGAGGTCTCTGAAATTTTAGATGGTCTGTGTTCAAAGTGTGGGTCTGGGGTATTTGGGGTCTGCTTTCAGAGAGGTTTCTGAACTCTTGGAGGCTCTCTTCTAAGGTTTGAATCTGATATATTTGAGGTTTCTGTTCCAGGTGTGAAGTTACTGAACTGTAGGAGGTTTCACACTTCAAGGTTTGAGTCTGAGGTATTGGTGGGTGTTATATTTAGGGTGTGAAGTCTCCGAACTCTTTGAGGCTCTCTCCCAAGGCTTGAATCTGTTATATTGAGTCTTTTTCAGTGTATAAGGTTTCTAAACACTTTGATGGTCTATGCTCCAAGGTTTAAGTCTGAGGTATTTAGATGTCTGTGTTCAGGGTGTGAGTTCCCTAATTATTTGAGGATATGAGTCCCAAGGTTTGAGACTTAGTTAGCTGGGGGTCTTAATTCATGATGTACAGTAAATGAATTCTTTGAGGGTCTGACCCTAGTTGTTTGTTACCTGGCCTTGGGTGATTAGGGCAGAGGAATTGTGGTCTGGAGTGTGAGAGCCTGTTTGAGGAGGTATTTGGGAGTCTAAGTTCAGGAGGTTAGTTCTCTGAAGTATTTCAGAGTCTATAATCTAAGTATTTTTTTGTTGCTGTTTATCCTCACTCAAGGATATTTTTCCATTGATTTTTAGAGAGAGTGAAAGGGAGGTGGGAGAGAGAAAAGAGAGGGGGAGAGAGAGAGAGAAACATTAATATGAGAGAGACACAATGATTGGTTGCTTCCCACAAGCAGGGCCAGGGATTGACCTGCAACCCAGGTATGTGCCTTTGGCTGGGAATCGAACCCACAACCCTTTGATATATAGACCCACACTCTAACTACTGAGAAACACAGCCCAGGGCATATAATCTAAGATTTTATTCTGAGGTGTTTGGGGTCTGCATCCAGGGTTTGGGTTCTCTGAACTCTTTGAGTCTGTGTTGCATGGTTTGGGTCAGAGGTATTCAGGAACTATGTTCAAGTTATGAGGTCTTTGTACTCTTCTAGGGTTTATCCTATGATTTGAGCATAAGCTATTTCAGCATCAATATTCAGGGTTAGAATTCTCTGAACTCTTAGAGGGTTTGTGTATTAAAGTGTGTATTTGAGGTTTATGTATTTGTTTGATAAAATCTGGTCAGGGTGTGGGGAAGAGTCTTTATTGTGGTTTCCACAGGAAGGAATGGTCTAGGCAAGGGAAGCAGGTTTAGGATTGACTAGTTTGAATAATTTCAGTGGGTTCTGGGTACAAAGCTGTTCCTACTTGTTTGGTACCTGCCCCTGGGTGATTAGGGCAGAGGAATAGTGTGGTCTGGAGTATGAGAGCCTGATAGAGATGGTTGGGTGTGGGCTCTGAATTGGTTGGTTTGTATTTGAAAAGCACTCTCTTGGTCGAGTTGCTTACTATTTTTCTAGGACTTGACTAAACCTGGGAGGGGCAGTCCCTCCAGGGACAGCAAGGCCCCAGCTGTCAAAGCATCAGAATACCAAAAAAAAAAAAAAAAAAAAAAAAGACAATTAATGCAACATCTCTGAAATCATTGAGGGTGTGTCTCAATATCTGAGTCTGAAGTATTTGGAGTCTTGTTACTGGTGTAAGGTCTCTGAACATATTGATGGTCTGTGTCCTGTGGTTTTAGTCTGAGGTGTTTGCAGTCTGTGTTCAGGGTTTGAGATATCTGATCTCCTTGAGGATCTCTGACCCAAAGTTTGGACATGGGGTATTTGGGGGGTCTTCATTCAGGATATGAGGTCTCTGACCTCTCTTAGGGTCTGTGTCCCAAGTATGGAGTCTGAGGTGTCTAATGTTCTTGGTGTCGGATCTATAAACTTTTTGTTGTTTTGAGTCTGAAATATTTCAAGTTCTTCATTCAGTGTGTAAAGTCTCTGAACTCATTGAGGGTGTTTGTCCTCAAGAATGAGTGTGATGTATTTGAGGTCTGAGTTCAGGGTTTGTGTTTCTTAAATGCTTTGGTGACCTTTGTTCCAAGAATTGAGCTTGAGTTACCTGGGAGTCTGTATTCAGGGCATTAGGTCTCTGAGCTCATTGAGGGTGTGTGTTCCATTGAGGGTATGTGAGATATTTGCAGGGTTCAAGATGTGAAGTCTCTGAAATCTTTGAGAGTCTGTGTTTATAAGTTTATGTCTGAGGTAATTTGGGGTCTGTGTTCAGTGTGTGAGGTCTCTGAAATTTTCAGGGTCTATTCCAAGGTTCAGTCTGAGCTATTTTGGTGTCCATGTTCAAGGTGTGAGGTCTCTAAACTCTTTGAGGGTCTGTGTACCAAAATTTGAGACTTAAGTACTCATGCTCCTCTGGTAAGGGTATGCGTCCTTGAAATCGTCAAAGGTGTGCTTTTCAAGATTGGAGTCTGAGGTGTCTGAGAGGTCTGTGGTCAAGATGTGAGGTTTCTGAAAATGTTTCAGGGTCTTTTTTCAAAGATTTGAATCTCAGGTTTTTGTGGTCTGCTTTCAGAGTGTGAGGTCCCTAAACTTTTGAGGTCTGTGTACTAACTTTTAAGCCTTAAGTATTTAGTGTGCTCTGGTTAGGGTATGAGTTGTCTGATCTCATTGGAGTTCTATGCCCCAAAGTTTGAGTTTGAGGCAATTGGGGTTCCTGACCAGGGTATGAAGTCTCTGAACTTTTAGAGGATCTTTTCTCTAAGGATTGAGTCTAGGTATTTGGTGAGTCCATATTCAAGATATGAGATCTCTGAAATCACTCAGGAGTCTGTCTTCTAGTGTTTGAATAGACAGTGTTTGGAGGCTCATGTTTAAGGAGTGAGTTCTCTTAACTTTCAGAAATTCTATGTCGCAAGTCAGGTTTGAATTATTTGAGGCCTGAATTCTGAATGTGAGGTCTTTGAACTCTTTCATTTTCCTTCCCCCCCCCCAAATTTTTTAAATCCTCACCTGAGGATATTTTTTCCATTGCTTTTCAGAGAAAGTGAAAGGGAGAGAGAGAGAAACATCAAGGTGAGAGAGACACATCTATTGGCTGCCTCCCACTGCACTGAGGTATGAGTCCTTGGCTGGAATTGAACCCAGGACCCTTCAGTCTGTGGGCTGACACTAACCACTGTGCAAAACTGGCTAGGGCATTTTCCTGTTTGTTTTGTTTTTCAGTTTTTAATCTGAGATTTTGGGATCTGTGTTCAAAGTATGAGGTCATTGCACTCTTTGAGGGTGTGTATCCTAAGGTTTGAGTGAGGTATTTGGGGGTCGGTTTTCAAAGTATGATGTCTCTGTACTCTATAGTATTCTGTTTTCCAGTATTTTATTATGAGATATTTAGGTGTCTGTGTTCAGGGTGTGGTCTGTAGATTCTTTGAGGGTCTGTGTCCTTAGATTTGAGTGTTAGGTAGATGGGGGTCTGCTTTTGCGTGAGGTCTGAACTCTTTAAGTGTGTGTCCCAAGGTTTGAATCTGGTGTATTTGGAGTTCTATTTTCAGGCCATGATGTCTCTGAACTCTTCTATGACCTGTCCTAATGTTTAAGGTGAAGTATTTGTGTGTTTTTGCTGAGAATGTGAGGTCACTGAACTCTCTGAAGGCCTGTGTCTAGTAAAGGTCTGTAAAATGAGAATGAATCTAAAAAGGACCCAATATTCACCTGAGGGCTGTCCTGTCTTACATATATTTCTCTGCTAAATTATGAAAAACGACTACCAAAAATGGTATAACACATCCATTGGAGCAGTATAGAACCACTCTGAAGCCCTGAATGCCACCCCATGGTGCAGTCTTGGGGTTCGATCCATGTGACAGGCTGCTCTGATAACTTAAACTACCACTTAACACTGGAGTCTCTGACATCTTGGGGGGGGGGGGGTGTAACTCAGGATTGGGTCCCAAACAACCAAGAAGCCATCTGAGCTCTTTTCCTTAGCAGGCTATGAACTAATGATTCCTGGGGGCACAACCCAAATTGAACCAAGAGAAAAATCAACACACTTAACACCTTAGCTAAAGCCAAAACCTAATGTTACAGGGAAATGCCCAAATGAATTCTGAGTCTAGTCCTGATAGCCCAAGAGCTTGGCATCCAGGAGGTATTCATTATACACAGGGTAAGTGAGTGAATCCGAGGTGCAGAAAGGTATGGGAAAAGAGCTCTTATTTACCAGTAAAAGCTCTGAGTTTACAGTCTAGCTCTGTCCATTACATCTTGTGTGACCTTGCATAAGTTAATTCATGCCTCTGAGCCTCAATGTCTTTTTTACCTGTAAAATAGGCACCGTCATACCTGACAGTTTTATTGAGAAAGTGTGGAGATAGCTTATTTACACAGATGGAGGCTCTAAGGACAATGCCTGGGCCAAATCAGGGCAGTGCTAGAGGTCACTGTTACGAATAAATTATAACATATGCCGCTAGGCACTGCTGTGCCCTTGGAGGCCATGAAAATGTGGCACTCAGTCAGCAGTTTGCATGCATTCTTGCACTTCTAGGGCTGGCCTTTCCTCTGGTGACATTCATTTCCTGGAGCACCACCTCAAATGTGACTACATAATAACCAGTCTCTTCCAAGATCAGCTATCATCATTTCTGCAGTAACTCCCACAGTCAGGACACTATGCATATATTGTTTCTAATTCTCACAATAGTAAAATAAGCCAGGTATGTGAGTTCCATGTAGAGATTTGGAATGTGAGCTCAGAGAGGCTAATAAGTGACTTGCTCCAAGTTGCATAGCCCATAAAGGACAGCTATAGGTGGAAGGGCTGCATCAAAACTCTAGCATATCCATAGTAGAGTCCATCTCAGAAGGGACCACAAAACAGGATCCAGGAATAAGTTCATATATTTCAGCTAGTGTATGAAACCCCGTTTTCAGAGCTACCCAAGAGTGGATGAATTGAGACCAATGAGAAACAATGCAGTGTCAAGAGAACTGAGTGCACTTATTTTTCTTTTGCTGTTTTCAAGATTTTTCTCTTTGGTTTTGGCTGTTAAAATTTTTACTATGACAGGTCTAGACATGGATTTTTTATGTTTACCCTACTTGCAGTTTATTGAGTTATTTGGATGTGTAGATTGTTTGCATCATATTTAGAAACTTTTCAGTGGTTAATTCTTCAAATAATTTTTCTGTTCATTTCTCTCTCTCCTCTTCTTCTGGTATACCTATCATATATATGTTGGTACACTTCATTGTGTCCCATAGGTCTCTGAGGCTCTGCTTATTTTTCTTTATACTTTTACCCTCTCTGTTCTTCAGATTGTATAATATTGAATGATCTCTTTCAAGTTCACTGATTCTTTTTATTTCTGCCAGCTCAAATCTACTGTTGAGCCTCTTTAGTGTTTTTTTTTTTTTTTTTTTTTAAATATATCTTTATTGAATTCAGAGAGGAAAGGAGAGGGAGAGAGATAGAAACATCAGTGATGAGAGAGTCATTGATCAGCTGCCTCCTGCACGTCTGAAACCTGGGCATGTGCCCTGACCGGGAATCGAACCTCAATTGCCTAGGTCGATGCTCAACCCCTGAGCCACACCCAGCCAGGCGGTTCTTTGTTTTATAGTTTCTATCTCATTATTGATGTTTTCTATTTGATGAATCGTCATAAAAGTTTCCTTTAATTGTTTAAACATGATTTCTTTTCACTCTTTGAACATATTTATAATAGCTGCTTTGAGGTCTTTGCTAAATCCCACATCTGGGTCCCTTTAAGGTGGTTTCTGCTGCCGCTTTTTGTTTTTTTTAAAATATATCTTTATTGATTTCAGAGAGAGAGAGAGAAACGTCAATGATGAGAGTCATTGATTGGCTGCCTCCTGCATGCCCCTACTGTGGATTGAGCCTGCAACCTGGGCATGTACCTTGACTGGGAATCGAACCACGATCTCCTAGATCATAGGTTGATGCTCAACTGCAGAGCCATGCCAGCCAGGATGCTTGTTTTTTTGTGTTTTTTTTTTTTTTTTTTTTTGTGTGTGTGTGTTTTTTAAAAAACTGTACAAGAATTACATTCTTTTGTTTCTTTGCATGTCTCATAACTTTCTGCTGAACATTGAAATTGCAGATAATGTATTGTAGCAACTCTAGATTCTAATTAGTTCCACACTTCCTCTGAGGCTTCTTGATGTTGCTGTTTTTTTGGTTATTTGTTTAATGTCTTGCCTTTTTATGACGTGTGTTTCCCTCATAGTGTACAGTCTCTGATGTCACTGCTCAATTATTTTCCTTTAAAAATTTTTAAAAATTACTTATTTATTTTTAAAAATATATCTTTATTGATATCAGAGAGAGATAGAAACATCAATGATGAAAGAGTCTTCATTGATCTGCTGCCTTCTGCACACCCCCTACTGGGGATTGAGCCTGCAACACAGGCATGTGCCCTGACCGGGAATTGAACTGCGATCTCCTGGATCCTAGGTCGATGCTCAACCACTGAGCCACGCCTGACCAGGCTTTTCCTTTTTTTTTTAAAACAAAACAAAACAAAACAAAACAAAACAAAACAAAACAAAACAAAACACTTAAGCCTAGTTTTCTAGAAGTTGCCCCAGGTGAGCATGGCTTAATATTCAATAAATGATTATTTAGAGGTTGAGCTTATGCTCTTTGAGCAAGTGATGGGGATCAGGAAATCTACGCCAAACCATGGCAACTTGGCATATTGAATATTTTAAGCTGAAGGTGTTTGAGAAAATGGCAGAAGCAGGAAGGCCACTTTTACCTTCCACCCAACCCTTTCCCCTGAAACACTCATAAGACTCTGTGAGAGGTGCCCTTCCTATACCCAGAGGAAATGAGCTTCCTTATCTCTGAAGATAAGGGGACACTGAGAAGAACCTGAAAGAACAGGCCTTGCTAAGTTTACCCAGTTGACTACATTTTCCTCATACTCCTTGACCTATCATAATCCTCCATGACTTTCTCCTCTTCATAAAACCTAGCATAAAAATACTCAGGTTTAACCATTTCTTCAGGTCTTCACTTCCTTATGAAGACTTCCATGTCATGTAAAACTTAATTTGTGTGATTTTTTTCCTGTTAATTTGTCTTTGCCAGTCTAATTTTCAGACCTCGAAAAGGACCGTAAGAGGGTCAAGGAAAACTTTTTCCTCTCCTATACCAGAAAGGGATCAGGCCTTTGCTGATGAATCTGTGAGTGGCATGGGAGGGATACTTGACATTCTGCCACATGTTCTAATGGAGGCTAGTAGCTCTCCAGGGCCTGCTGTGGTTGCTCTTTAGTGGATACAGCCTGGCACATATGCATACCCTCCCTGATCCCCAGGGAGAAGCATGGTCTTAACAGGGTATTTCTGAGTTATTTCCCTGGTTCTCTTGGTTAAACTGCTGGCTGATTTGCTGTTTTATCTTTTGGTACTGGTTTCATTAAACTTTTAGCCTTCTCTTGATTGTCTGACAGTAAAATTGTTATTGTTTTCAACTATACCATTGTAAATTCTCAGACGAGTCCCCTATCACAAAAGATAGATTAATAAGAAAAAACAAACAGAAGTTTATTAACATGTATACCTCATGTATACATAAGAGATTCCCAGGCAAAAATGAGTAACTCTCAGATATGTCTCAGAATTCAGGCCTAAATTCCATTTTAACGAAAGACAAAAGAAATAAAGGTGTAGGGGAGGCCAATTATGGGGAAGTGGCCAGAAAAAGTATGATAAACAAGGATAAAGTTTGCTATGCAGACTGCAATCAATACTTTCTCCATTGATTAGAGTCTCTTATGATTTAGTCATTCTTCCCTTCCTGGTATAGAGAGGGTGACACCCTTACAAGTGGAGATTTCCTTTATAAATGTAAATGTCTCTTATGAAAGGGTAATTTCTCAGTTTTCAGTGCTTTTCATATGTCTGCTGTTTCTAAAAATAATCAGCTCAAAATATATATACCAAATACACCAAAGAAGCATATTTTGGGATAGATTTTCTGATCTCTTACACTTCACACTCTGTTCAAGTAAATTCAGCTCTTCAGCAGAGCTGTGGAGCTACCAGTCTTCCAATCTTGCCTCTCCTTATGGGCAGAACCTCTGTACTCCTGCAGATAGGGCTGGGGACAGGGATGGTGACCTGCTTCTCCCAGACTGACACCTCTGCCTGTAAGTGGGAGCTGTAGGGGAGGAAGAAACTTTCTTCTATTCTTCAAGATTTTTTCCAGCTGGTCTAATAATTAAATCTACATGAGACAAATTAACAAGAGAAAATAAAATTTAATTACATATGTACACATGGAAACTCCATATACATGAGAGAGTCAGAAAGCCTACATACATGAGAGGTTCAGAGACAGAAAGGGAAAATGAGGTATATATGGCACCTGAGGTAAGGATGAGGTAAGGTGCCTTGGGACTTCAAGGGAGAGGAAGGTCACTGTAGGATGATAGGAAGAGCAGATGTCATTAGTAGTTTGCCCTGACATATAGGTAGGTCAGAAAGCTTATCTCTGACAATCTCCCTAATTTATATTCTTCTAGGTGGTTAAGGGAGGAAGTAGAAGTTTCTCTTGAGCCTGAAAGGTCTTGGTTGCCTGAAAGGTTAAGGTCAGTGGTGGTGCTTGGGCAGGCTGAATGGCCATCTCAGATGGGTGAATAAAAAAATTAAATTTGTTTAAAGGGGATGGGGAAAGCCAAATGGAAGGGCTACACAGCACTGAGCCAAAGGGTATTGAGTCCATGATGTCAGCAAAAATATACTTAAGACAATGAAGCGAGGAAGAGCATAGAAGAAGCAACAGGAGAGCCTAGGCTGGGCTGCTTTGGCTCACTGAGAAGTCAGAAAGAGAAGGGGGCCTTGGAGGTAGGTTCCAGGAGTAAGCCTGGGATGAGCTGCTGCTCCCCATTGCTCCCCTGGTTGCAAGTCTCCTGGGATCCCTTGGAAGGATGGAGATGGTACTGGCATGCTCCCCTGGTGGGGAGCTTATTTATCTCTTTCTTGCAGGTGGAAATCTTAGGGGAGGTCTCAGGGAAGTATCTCAATAGAATATTCATCAGCTTTCCAGGTATGTTCTTTCAGTGTCATAGTCTCCACTGATTTGTCAGTGCCAGGGCAGGGGGTCATTAGTCAATGTATCTGGTTCTGAGGTATCCACTACTGTGCCACTTATCTGGGCCTGGAGCTAAAATACAACTGAGGCCTAGATGTTATCTTTAGGAAGGAAAAGGTCAGGGGGTCTAAACCGCATGACCAGCAATATGCTGGGGGAGGATAGATTACCCTGGGGACAAGGTTCTTGTTTTCCCAGTTATGCCCTTTGGTAGGCCTCTGGGGCTTCCTGGCCTGGTGAGTCTCCATACCCAAGTGTCTGTACCTGGGTTTTTCTACCTGGCCCATCTAACACTGCCTTTAGCTCAAAAACAATCCACATACCACAGAGGCACATCTTGGTGTGACTCATTCTGAACCCCTACAGAGATGAATGGAACTGTATGTCCTGTCTTCTCTGCTTACTCCTGCCTGCATAGAACCTCCACCCTATGAGCAGGATCTATTGCTATTGGGGCCCCAGTGCTGCTTTGCATAGGGTATACCCTCTCCCTATGAGTGGGGCTGGGAGGGGAAAGGGAGTCCTGATCTTCTGTGCCATGGAATAGAGCTTCTATAACACAGAACTGGTTGTGAGAGGAGTGAGGGTGCAGATGAGAGATGCCTGTGGCCTGCCCCTCCCGAGGTGGAACTATAGCGCGGAAACTGGGAACTGTGGATAAAGGGATCCCCCATCTACTTGGCTGCACTTTCCTGGAGTTAGAGTTTCTGTAACACAGAGCTGAGGGGGAAGGAGAGGTTGTGGGGAGGGAGGAAATTGGGTTCTAGCTCAAATGCCACAAATGTCTACTGTTCTTACCAAATTCATTAGATTTTCTTGAATAAATGCTTCTCAATTTGCAGTGTGACCTTAGATTGACTTCCAGAAACTTTAAGTTGTTGTGTTTTATAATTTTCACCTGTTATTTTTTTAAAAACTGGCATGAAGTTCCACTGCGCTCCTTACCTTGTCCAGAAATCCCACCCCATCTCACTATACTTGGTGAAAATACCACAATCCATGTAAATTAACAGACAAAATACAACAAATGAAAGGCTTGCATTCAGAAAGACTTTTTCTACAATTCTGTCCATGACTCAGCTGTACCTGCTGTTGCAGATCTGTCCTATTCTTGACTCATACTCTTTTGTCCTTGGAGGCTTGAGAGCCTTTGTTGAAGGTCCGAGCAGCCTAGGAAGAGTTGTCCTGAAACTGTCTATGTGTACACCCCTGCCTCTATAGCAACAGTCCCTCATTTGCCCAAGGATAAAGCCATCCTAAGCTGCTGTCACTTGACAAGGACAAAACACCCATGGAACCTGCTTGGAAGACTACCCAGCATAGTTTTACTCCATCCTGATTGCTCATGCCACACATCATCTGTTCAGTCGTTCAGCGAATATCTGTGTTGCATCCATGAAGCATGGCCCTGGGGTATAGCAGGGAAGCTCACAAAGTTTTGGTTTTATGAATTTACATGCCATCTCCTAACAGGAATGGCTTTTCCCCTAGTTTTTGCCTTCTCATTTATCCCTGACCTAACTGACAATTTCCCCTTCCTCTGAATTTCTGCATATCCTATGAGAGGGACCAAGGCTTCAGCCTTCATCACCAGATGCTTCTGCAGTGGGTGAGCTTGCCTGGGCCCGCTTATCACTTCTTTGAGCTTGATGCCTGCCCTGCAATGAAGGATCTTGTCCTGATTCTTTGCCATCTCTATAGCACATTAGATTTTTGTTTTGAAATTTTGTTTGACAGATTATCACATGTGTTATTCTGTCCTAAAAATAGCTGCTACAGACAAAGTCTTAAGAAAATACCTTGCATTTGTATGGCACTTTAGTCATTTGTTTTTATTTTTTTATTTTTTTGTTTTTGTGTTAATCCTCACCCGAGGATATTTTCTCCATTGATTTTCAGAGAGAGTGGAAGAGATGGAGGGAAGGAGGGAAGGAGGAAGGAAGTGTGGGGAGAGAAACATCGATGTGAGAGAGACACATCGATTAGTTGCCTCCTGCACATGCCCCTACCAAGGCCGGGGATGGAACTTGCTACCCAGGTACATGCCCTTGACCGGGAATCAAACCCAAGACCCTTCTGTGTGTGGGCAGATGCTATGGCCACTGAGCCACACAAGCCAGGGCAGCACTTTAGTCATTTGTGTTTAATGTTATCCTGATGTATTCTCACTATAACCCTATGATATGGTGAGGCAAGTAGGGGTGGATACTATTTCTCATTTTACATAAGGGAGCATTGATCCCACCAAAGGTAATTTCAGGGACTTGTCTAGGGTCACAAAGCACAGGAGTCCCAAAGTAAGAATGGATCTGAGGTCTTCCAACTTCTAGCCTAGTGCTTAGTTCCTTCCATAGGACTCTAGAATCAGGAAATACTATCCCATCAAGAGCAATCAGTACCTCAGGTTGGAACAGAATTTGGTATGCCAAGAAATCTCAATCACTGGGACAGGACAAGAGACATTCAGCTGTTTACTGAACTCTGCAGATAATTTGCAAACTTCTATTTCTTTTTAGTATCCTCCTCTACAAAATCAGTAACTAAGGTGTACAAATAGGGCTTCTCTCTAATCTTTACATTTATAATTGTAAAGATTAGAGAGAAGCTGTATGGGTTCCCACTTTCTGGGCTCGCTTGCTTTGTGATGAGTAAGTCACCAAATTTACCTCCTTTGACGTTGACTTTCCTATATGTAAAATGAGAATTTAATACCCCCCCCCATTTATACTTCAACAAATCATAGGTTATAATGTGCATGTTCTAGGATAATACACCTTGGCCCAAAGGTTAAAAGATTAGGACAAATGGAAGATCCCACTCTAACCCCAGCTCTGACATGGGCTATTCACCGACTACCAAGGCGTAGAGTGATTTTTCCCTCTATAGTCTCACAGAGGACCTATGTCTAATCTGTGAATTTGGTACATAGCATTTACAATCTTATGCTGATCACAGTCTTGTTTCTCTTTCCTTACTGGGTTATACTAATGTATTTGTATAGTCTGTTCTTCTCAAAGTAGTGCCTTCTACATTATCTCACACAATTCCTAAAATAACTTTTGTCACATATGCAGGCCAGGTGTCCTCACTTCCATTTCTCTCCTCAGCTTCTTCACCCCATTAGTACCAGTCCCCTTATGAAGCCTCACTGCAGCACCTCCTCCAGAAATCTTGCCTGATTAGAGCCTGAGAGAGTGTAACACTGCACAAAGAAGAGGCCTGAGAAACGCTTGATGCTTGAATGAATGAATGGATGAATGAATTTGTGACTCCCCAGTAGTATCACTTGGCAAAGAAAAACAGTCTGATTTTTTGTTTTGTTTTTCTGCTTTACCTAAGTACAAAAAGCTAAGGTTTAAAAAATGTGAACATATTTGACATTTGGTGAATGAGTATCTTAAAAATTCTTACCATGCGATTACCTTACTATTACATCAGCATCATTTTTTTACACGAAAGGAATGCACAATTGTAAATTTTTAAATTTCTATTTAAAGCCTAGATGCTTTTAAGAAGCATGGAATGCTTTCTTTAAATGTGCTGAGAGAATGGAAAGTTTGGAGACCCCGAGACCATCTTTCAGCTTTGCTCTGGAGAAACTGTGTGATATTGTCTGAGATTTTATGCCCCCCCCCCCCAGGAGGTTAAAAACAATACCTTTTTGTATAGTCATATACCCATGAAATAAAAAACAGGTTTTAGGAAACTTGGGAGTCAAAAGTAATATTCAGATAATTCAAGATAAGATCCATCCTGCCATAAAAGAGGAAAACGAAGTGTGCAGTTGGACCTGAGATGTCCAGATTGCCTGTTCACATTACTTGAATTCACAGAATGAATTATTCCTTTGCTTGTGTTACTAGAGCACCTTTGGGGAGTATGTTAGTTAATACTGATAAGTGGGTCATTAATGGCTTCCAACTACTGACCTTACAGCCAAAGAATAGCAGAGACCCAAGGAAGTTCTGATTCCTTGGAGTTTCTAGGTTTTTAAAGGACTTCCACCTTGCAAGGGCAGCCCTTAAATTAGTATTCAAAGGGAAGGCTGGAGAAAAGGAGTATTCATTTGGTTGAGTACCCAATGTATGCTAGACATTGTGCTGCGTGTTTTACATAACTTCTTTCTTCCTTTAATTCTCCTGATGACACTCTCAGATCAGAATTTACAGATGAAAAAATCAAGGTTCAAAGAAATCAAAGTGCTCCCAAATTGCTGGCCAACCTTGGATGAGTACCTCTAAAACTTTGCTAGTTTCCAAAGTCCTCGACTCATTTACTACAATTACACCTGCTCCTGGAACATTCTGGGTATGACTGAAGGTAATTAATTATTGCTTAGATTCATTCTTGAGCACCCGGAGTGTGCAGGCATAATACCAGAAGCTGAAGATACTTAGATGAATAAGGCAAGGCTCAACCTGTCAAGGGATCTGATATGGTACTGGTTGAGCCTGAGACACATCTTTGTGACAGTAGTACGATGTGGGCAAGCTGTGAAATAGCCTTGAAAAGTTAACATGATACACAAATGAGATATTTGTGATTAAAACAGTGGCTTGCTATTCAATAAGCTTTCAAGGGAAAAAATATCCGACAATTCCTGATTGAGAATATTGGTTTGGGCCAGTGGTAATTTTTAAAAAATATTTTTATTGATTTTTAGAGAGAGAGGAAGGAAGAGGGAGAGAAACATCAATGTGGCTGCCTCCTGCATGCCCCCTACTGGAGATCGAACCCACAACCAGGGCATGTGCTCTGACAGGGAATCGAACCAGCAACCTTTCAATGCATGGGATGATGCTCGACCAACTGAGCCACACCAGCCAGGGCAGGGCCACTGGTAATTAAAACAAACAAAACATTTATTAGACTACTTTTTAGAGTAGTTTTTGGTTCACAGCAAAATTGAGTGGAAGGTACAGAGATTTCCCATGTACCCTCTGCCCCACACATACACAGCCTCCCCCACTATCAACATCCACCACCAGAATGGTACATTTGTTACAATTGAGCCTGTGTTAACTAACACATTATCAACCAAAGTACATAGTTTACACCAGGGTTGACTCTTGGTGGTGTAAATTTTATGGGTTTGGACAAATGTATAATGGCGTGTATTTACCATTACAGTATAAAACAGGGTAGTTTTTACTTTGTCTTTTTAGGTGCAGTATTAGCTCCATTCCTGAAGGATTGATCTGAAAACCTCAAAGATGATTAAAAATGCTGTTAAAATCCCTAACAAGAGGGCCTGCTAATGTTACTTATCCATCATTTTCATTGGCTATATGACTAGTCCTCTATCTAGGAGGTACCTGCATGGGTTCAAACGATTCTCTTTTGAAATTCCCAGAGCAGGTTGGTCAGCATCATTCTTTTACTAGGGAGATCTGGAAGGGGCTGCCACATATGGCCATGCAGGATGCAAACCATACAACACCAGGGGGCGCTATCCACATAGACTATAGCATAATCACACTCCTTGGAGTTTGGCAATAGGGAACCTGATTCTGGGAAGGATCTAAAAGAATCTGTTTAGAAGTTTTTAACTCTATGTTTAACCAGCCTGTGCTAAAATCAGATTCTTGTAGTTAAGGTCATTTTTAGATTCCCCTATGTCCAGAGACTGTGAAAAGCAGCTTACTACAAATCATTTGCTTTAGGTAAGAGTTACTGATTATCTTTCTGTGGAACTGCTTTCTTTATCAATAGTCTTTCTGACATAGAGGGATGGAAAGACTCTAACTCTTGATGTTTATAACTTCAAACACTGTGGCCCCCCAGATGAAAGATGCACTTGAGCGAGAGGGCTGCTAGGCCCAAATCATACTGTCTTGAGTGGATGTCTATTCCTCCTTCCTGGATTCTCCTTCTCTCAAGATTGCCACAGGGTAAAATGGACAAGATTTTTTTTTTTTTTTTTAAGTCCTCACCCAAGGATATGTTTTTACTGATTTTAGAGAGAGAGGAAGGGGGAGAGAAAGACTGAAACACTGATGTGAGAGAGAAATATTGAACTCGCAACCTAGGTATGTGCCCTGACCAGGAATCAAACACACAACCTTTTGGTGTTCGGATGAAGCTCCAACCAACTGAGCCACCCAGCCAGGGCAAAAGGACAAGACTTTTTTGATGGTCATTTAGGAATATGCCTTAGGGTGTATGGCAGTATTTCATTTTCATAAGTCTTCTATCTCTCATTGCCACCAGTGGCTACGAGTTGATGACAATGAAATTATTATGCTACCAAATTGAAGTCCAATGATACTCATCATGTCATTAATTAAATTTCATTCATTTAACTGATTAAAGAAAATGCAAATATAAAAAAATTTTAAAATGTTTTTTCTGTTGTTTATACCTTCCAGTAAAGATTCTTCATTAAGCCTTCAGCAGAAAGCATTCTTTTATCCTGAAGACTCACTAAGTTAAGTGTCCTTTTCACTCCATTAATAAAGGATGGCTGCTGACTGATCACTTCAGTCTTATCTGCACAATCTCTATTTCTTAGATCATTGCCATAGCCTTTGCCATATTGTTACTTTAGCTAGATTATGTATGGCTACAGAGACCAAGAGAAGTGGTGGCTTTTCTTTTTCTCCTTCAGGAAAGCATCATAAAAGAATAATAGTCCCACATAATTTGCAAAAAAAGACAATGGGTTTGATTTGTGTTACTTGAGAAACTAAGAAGACTCTCAAAACACCTTGGTCATGAATTTTAGTAAATAAGTTTGATCTCCTAGCATTTCGTTTATTTTGTGTATTTCAATTAATTTTTTTCGTTGCTAACTCCTGGATATATGTTCTCCTCCTCACTCTTTCGCTGCTGTATTTGAAGTCACCCCTGCACCTGATACTGGATCTCTTCTTCCTGTTCTACTCACTTTGCTAATTTCTAAGATCCCAGAGCTTCCAGTGTAGGGCCAGGGAGCGCATAGGAGACCACTGAAGGGTCCCTTGGACCAATTACCATACAATGTCCTGTGGAGGGGGCCTGAGGACAGCCGTGCTGGACTCTCAGTCATCTTCTGCCTCCAGAAAACCTCTTTATATATGCACAAAGGCTGGTAATTGCATATCTAAATGACCACACAAATTGCCATTAATTTCCTTTTTTTTAGGACACAAAGTTTTCTTTAATTATTTTTAGGAGGGAAGGGACACTACACTTCTACCCAATTAAGAGAAACATTTTTATCAGTATAGAGGTTTTTTGTTTTTGTTTTTTAACACTTATTACGCCATGAATTCATAGGGAATGGGTTCCAGCAGCTCAGGCTCCTTTCCATTGGTCCTCACAAAGTGTGCTTCTCTGGGTGGACCAGGCTATCTTCAGTTGAACCCAGGTACCTTTCTCTTTTGCTTCCTTCTTTTTCTGATCATTTTCCTTCCCATGTTTCAGGAAGCTATCTCACTCTTAGAGTGCTTAATATGCTCAATATGTACATTAATTCTTTTGGCAAGAATCTTGCCCTTAACTTGTTTGTTCACAACAACGCCCACTGCATGCTGGGTGACACTGTAGCCTCTTCCAGTTCTGCCATGGTAACATTTGTGGGACATTCCTTTTTGAACAGTGCCCATTCCCTTGATGTCTACAATATCACCTTTCTTGTAGATGAGCATGTATGTGGCCAAAGAAACAACTCCATGTTTTCTAAAAGGTGTAGAGAACATTGATTACTCACATGATAGAATACTTGATCACTTGAACACATTGCATCAGTGTCATTATTACCTTACAGGTGGTCATGAGCTTTCATGTGTGAAAAACATGTGGCACCTAAGAGATGTTCTTTAAATACTAGTAAATATTTCTATAAAATAATAATCATTATAATTATTACTATAATCCTAGGAAGATAATACCAGTCATTATTATGTAAAACCATTAAAATATGGGTTAATATATATTTTGGGAGGTCAGATATATATTAAAGAATATTTTCTCTTAAAAGATTCTGAGGAATAGAAAACTCCTTCTATTGCACAATTAGGAAATAAAATAGAAATACAGTATCATGTTTTTGAATATCCCTGGGCAACAGGTTACACACCTCCCTGGATCAACATTTTATCCTTATGATTAGGAAATTCCTCTGCATATCTGACTGCAATCCCTCCTGCTTTATTTTAGCCTGTTTGCTTTTCCCCCACTTTCCTTAGTTTTCTTCTTGTTGTTCTAAGTGCAGTTATTCTCTTGTCAGGGCATGGTTTATCAATATTGTCTCAGACATTTTTGTGCTGGGGCTAACTATATTGCTGTTTCCTAGCTCTGCCTAAAGAATGTGTTGACTTATTGCCTGGAACTGGCATTGTCTTCTCTGTATTCCTTGCTCATCACTTTTCCATTTAGAGAAAATATTTACACATTTAAATTCTTTTTCAAAATGTTCCCTTTTCTGATAGAAGTGTCCTGGAATTAGTGACAGAGATTGTACAACATAGGGAATATACTAAAAATTACTGAATTGTACCCTTTAAAATAGTGAATTTTATGTTATGTGAATTATTTATCAAAATAAAAAAATAAAAAGTTTTGGTAAAAAAAAAATGCTCCCTTCTCCTTCTGATGTCTCTTTGGTGGCTTAACTTGAATTTGTCTCCTGCATATGGCCTGTGTTTCCATGTAAAACATTGCCCAAGCCAGCATCCAGAGAAGCTGTTCTAGATCCTTGATCCTTGGAAATATTTATCCCCACTTTATAGATGGGAACCTGAGGCAAAAAGAGGCAGCTGACTGAACCAGAATCACCAAGCTGCCACACACCTACACAGAATTGATGAGACAGCACAAGCTGCCTGGAGGCAAACTAGACAGCAATTTCTGTTTTTAGGGTGGCCCAACTTCCTTTTTCAGTGGGACCTGCAGCCAGCCCTTGCTCTCTTCTATTTTTCCTTCTTCTGATCAAATTTGCTTCTGAAAAGGTCTATTTTTGCTATGTATTTCAGAGCAGGTGTTACAGCTCTCTGGGAGATTTTCATTAAATCCTTATCTGTATTTAGGAACTGGAAGAGGTAGTTCCCTGTAAAGCAGGCACTAACAAGCTAGTGGGAAGCTCAGGGAGGGAGTAATCTGGGTCCTCCTTAGAGCTCTTCCAGGGCTGTCACATCACTGCCATCTATTCTGTCTCTACCTAAAGCCAACTCAACATCTGAATAATGAGTTTGTTCTTCTTGTCAGCTATCAGTGATGCTGACTGTGAGGCTCCACTGCTCAGTGTGTTTAACACCCACCGTGTATGAGGCCATATGGTCAGACAGAGCCAGTCTCTAACCTGGTCCTGCCCACAGATTGTTGTCAGTCCTTGAGTGGATTATTCGGAGCCTCAGTATCCTCATCTGCAGTCTGAGCACAGTGACCCCTATTTTATAGGGTTAAATGAAAGCACACGTGGAGTTTCCAGTCCAGCACAGTTCCCAGATCGCAGGGCCTTGTAAACTCCTTTTTCTACTTGTTTCTAAGTCAAAACCTCTGAGCATGGTCCATGTTCTCATTGAAGTTCCTGTCTTCAGTCCTAGTCTCTAAGGCATTAAGAAAGAAAGACAGATAGATGGAAGGAAAGGAAAGGAAAGGAAAGGAAAGGAAAGGAAAGGAAAGGAAAGGAAAGGAAAGGAAAGGAAAGGAAAGGAAAGGAAAGGAAAGGAAAGGAAAGGAGAAAAGGAAAGAAAGAGCAAGCTTGGGATAGCTGCAATTTGTAATGAGTCCATGTGCCACAAGAAATCTTGAATATGCTGCCTGTAGTGGGTTGAATGGATATGTTGAAGTTTAAACCCCAATACCTGTGAATGTGACCTTATACGGACATAGGGTCTTTGCAGAGGTTATTAAGATGAGATCATCCTGGATTTAGGGTGGGCCCTAAATCCAATGATTGATCTTTTTTTAAAATATATATATATATATCCCCATTGATTTCAGAGAGGAAGCAGGAGAGGGAGGGAGGGAGGGAGAGAGAGAGAGAGAGAGAGAAATATCAATGATGAGAGAATCGTCATCTATCAGCCGCCTCCTGCACGCCCCCGACCGGGGACCAAGCCCGAAACCCGGGCATACTCCCTGACTGGGAATTGAACCGCATCTCCTGGATCCTAGGTCAGTGCTCAACCGCTAAGCCACGCCCGGCTGGGTGGTTGATGTTTTTATGACAATAAGGAGGGGGAGATTTGAGATACAGAGACACAGAGGAGAAAGTCTTGTGGACATGGAAGCAGAGATTGGAGTTAATGTTGTTACAAACCAAGGAATGTCTGGGGCCACTTGAAGCTGGAAAAGGCAAAGAAGGATTCTCCTCTAATTTAGAGGGAGCATGACTGTGATGACACCTTGATTTCAGACTTCTGACCTCCAGAACTGTGAGAGAATAAGTTTCTGTTGTTTTAAGCCACCAAACAACAATTTGTTAATTTGCTATGGCAGCCACAGGAAACTAATACACTGCCTCACATGGACAGAGAAACTAGCAGGGGTGTTTGCTAGTGCATTCCCATCTGGGTGTGTCTAGACCATCAGGAGAGGCAGGAAGCCTCCCAGAAGTTGTCTTGTCTCTCTCCCCAGCTATGGGCAGAGCTTGCACCTGCACATGAATGGTCCCACGCCATGCCCAG
The DNA here is from genome assembly GCF_054644295.1 of Miniopterus natalensis. Taxonomy (NCBI): domain Eukaryota; kingdom Metazoa; phylum Chordata; class Mammalia; order Chiroptera; family Miniopteridae; genus Miniopterus; species Miniopterus natalensis. The sequence continues at coordinate 74,389,823 of NC_142103.1, read as the reverse complement.
ATTGCACACAATGGAGTTACCAGCTGTGATGTGTTACGTGGGGGGCATCTATGCACCTCTTCACATGGAGGCAGAATAAACACATGGCTCTATAAATATTCTCCCAGAAAGGTCTGGCCTGAAGCACAATGACAGGTGTAGTAATTATATCTCCCCAGGAAAACAAATTGCTAGTTACCACTGTGCTAAGCAGCAGCTGACAACTTTCTTCTTTGACCAAAAAACTTCTTGAAATTGCTTTTGATGAAATAGGATCAATATGAGTTTCTTTTTTATGCATTATGTCTATCAGTTGAAATGGAAAAAGAAAGTCATTACCAGTTTTCATAAATAGATAGATTTATGATCTCCCCCAGGACTTACAGAAACAAATGGAAAAGAAAAATTGCAGTACTAAGTGTACATACTTTTAGAAGAGGACAAATAAGAACAAAGCCCTGCTGAGTCACATGGACAGCTTTGTATTTCTGCCTGCAGGGCTGTGTGTGCGTGTGTGCCAGAGGGAACCCAAGGTGGCCAGCTCTTCACAAGTTCTGTTCCATAGACAGTTGCTTACCCCACCCCTCATCACTAGAATAAAATTATATGAAATATATACCATCAGAAATAAAAGCGCTAAAATGTCCAGTGGGCCCACAGAACAGTGATTTATGCCTATGACACCTCACAGCAAAAGCCAACAAGGAGAGACCTGGGCTGCTGTTTGTCACAGTGGCCCATTGTCTACATACTGAAAGCAATGTGAAAGAGGCAGGGGATATCTGTGCCCTCCTGTTTGCTGGAAGCCACTTTGGTACCTCAGCTCTGAGGTTTCCTTTGAAGGAAGAGGGAGTGGATTGCGTACAAATTTTAACAGTGAATTCAACTTCCTCTCTTTAACAAAGCTGAAGGGCCTACTTTCCAGAATGACTCCATCTGATATTTAGGTAACACAGGATTCAGTCCATTCTTCTCAGAGAAGCTTACCAGTGGGACTTCTGTGCAAGTGCCAGGAACAAGAGCAGAATACCCAGTTTTCCCGCATAGGACTCTCTAAGTATAGTACTTGGCCTGGACATGCTCCCATTCAATGCCTTTCAGTGGAACAAACTCATGCTTGAAGATAAGCAAGAAGTAAATCTGTTATGTATTTTGTCATCTTTAACCAATCTTTGCATGAGTTTCCAAAATTTAGTTAAAGAGAAATGTTTGGACAAGATTGGGGAGGTGCAACTCAGGTTTCTCTTCTAAATTTTGCTTAGGTAGAATCAAGGAACCCTGAATGCCTTTAGAGTTTTAACCTTGACCATGAAATATATGACAATCCTGTGTGTGTGTACACATGTGGGCTCATACTGGAAGATACAATGAGTGTTTAAGTACTTATATCTTATAGTTGCTGACGCAAGATGGCTTAAAGACTTGAAAATTTTCATCCATACAAGTAATGTATTTGTTCAAATTGAACAAAGTATGAAGAAGAGTCATAAAAATAATTGGAAGAATGAAGTGAGGTTAAAATAACTTAGTGTGTGTAGCTCAAGGAAACTGCTGCTAAGTAGAGTTGGGAATGTACCTCTGCCTCAGGGTTGTAAATTCCCCCAAAAGGAATCTGCAGGGTAGTAAGAGGGCACTACAGAGGAGGAAAGGAGCAGAAAGGAGTTGAGATGTGTCTTGGTTAGCTTGGGCTGCCATAATAAAATGCTGTACTATAGATTGGGTGGCTTAAACAAGAGAAATTAATTTTTTCACAGTTCTGGAGACTGGAAAGGCCAAGATCAAGGTGTGGGCAGGTTTGATTTCTGGTGAGAGCTCCCTTCCTGATTTGCATACTGCCACCTTCTTGCTGTGTCTTCACATAGCCTCTTTGTGAGTGCAGAGAGGGAGAGAGAGCGAACTCTCTGGCATTTCTTTTTATTAGGGCACTAATCCATCAGATCAGGGCCCTGCCTTTAGGACCCTATTTAACCTTAATTACCTCCTTGTAGGCCTCATCTCCAACTATAGTCACACTGGAGGTTAGGGCTTTAACATATGAATTTGGGGAGACACAGTGCAGTCCATAGCAGAGTGGAAACTATAGGTGACCCTTGAACAACATGGGTTTGAAATGCATGGGTCCCCTTATATGTGGATTTTTTCAATAAATATACAATTGGCCCTCTGTATCCCCAGGTTCCACATCCAAGGATTCAACCAACCATGGATCAGATACAGTATTTTCCATCCATGGTGGGGAATCTGAGGATACAGAGGGATGACTGTATACGTTGTCTACACCACTTTATATAAGGGACTTGAGCATCCACGGATTTTGGTATCTGCAGTGGGTACTGGAAACAATCCCTAGTGGATACTGAGGGATGACTGTAGTTAAATTTGGGAGGAGTCAAAAGTTATACATGGAGTTTTTACTACATGGGGGTTCAGCACCCCTAACGCCCGTGTTGTTCAAGAGTAGACTATATAAGCAGTGGAACAACCTCCGAGGGAAACTGTGGCGACAGTGACTCCATTCCTGGGGAAATAAAAGCTCATTGGGCTGGTCCAGTCCCACAGTATTCTATAGGGCAGGTCTACTCCTGGCCCTTTGAAGATGTGAGGAAGGGTAGACTAAAAGTTCTAGTTTGCTTAGGAAACATCATTTGATGAATGCTTTAATCTGGCAACCTCTATCTCCATCCTAATGGAATACTGGTATATTCTTATTAGATGGCTACAACTAGGTTAGAAAGGAAGGAAAGAAGGAAGAAGAAATTGGAGGTAGTAAGACTATGGGGTTGTGGATACAATCCCCTGTGGGAAAAATGAGGAATGAGAGGCAGTGCTTTCTCTTGATCGTGCAAGCAGTTACTGGCAATTTGTTCTGGCCAACAAAACTTCTGATATCATGACTCTAGGTGACTGTGTAATCACTAATCTAGGAACAGGAATAGAATCGTTAGTTTTTCTGCCTGAGGAAATTTTTTCTGTCTTTTGATTTAAAGGCCAAAGGCTAGTCACCATGACACTGAGGATTATAAAACCTTTATGAAATATTCATCAACATATTGAATTAAATGTGTGATAGAAAAAAGAGCTGGGCTAATTTTTATTTATTTATTTATTTTGGTTTCTTTCTTCTTTCTTTCTTTTTTTTAAAAGTTTTATTATTGTTTAAAATATTACAGATGTCCCTTTTTCTCCCCAATGACCCATTCCACCCCGTTCCTTCCCCTTCCCCAGTCCCTCTCCCCACCATTGTCCATGTCCTTGGGTTGTGTATATATGCACATAAATTCTTTGGTTACTCTCTCCCCCTCCCCCCACCCGCCCTCCTCCATCCCTCTGACATTCATCAGTCTCATCTATGTTTCCATGTCATTGAATCTATTCTGTTCATCAGTTTATTAAGTTCTTTAGATTCCACGTATAAGCAAGATCATGTGATATTTGTCTTTCTCTGCCTGGCTTATTTCACTTAGCATAATATTCTCCAGGTCCATCCATACTGTCCCAAAGGGTACGAGATTCTTCTTCTTTACAGCTGCGTAGTATTCCATGGTGTAAATGTCCCACAGCTTTTTTATCCACTCATCTACTGATGGGCACTTGGGCTGTTTCCAGATCTTAGCTATTGTAAACTGTGCTGCTATGAACATTGGGGTACATATATCCTTTCTGATGAATGTTTCAGGATTCTTAGGATACATTCCTAGGAGTGGAATCACTGGGTCGAATGGCAGCTCCATTTTTAATTTTTTGAGGAACCTCCATACTGTTTTCCATAGTGGTTATACCAGTCTGCATTCCCACCAGCAGTGTACTAGGGTTCCCCTTTCTCCACACCCTCGCCAGCACATGTTGTTTGTTGATTTGTTGATGGCAGCCATTCTGACAGGTGTGAAGTGATACCTCATTGTGGTTTTAATTTGCATCTCTCTGATGATTAGTGACGTCGAGCATTTTCTCATGTGTCTCTTGGCCATCCGTATGTCCTCTTTGGAGAAGTGTCTGTTTAAGTCCTTTGCCCATTTCTTAATTGGGTTGTTTGTCTTTCTCTTGCTGAGTGCTATGAGTTCTTTGTACACTTTGGAAATTAGCTCCTTATCAGATTCATCCTTGGCAAATATGTTTTCCCAGACCGTGGGGTTCCTTTGTATTTTGAGGCTGTTTTCTTTTGCTGTGCAGAAGCTTTTTAGTTTGATGTAGTCCCATATGTTTATTTTTTCCTGTGTTTCTCTTGCCCTAGGAGATGTATCAGTGAAAAGTCCACTACGTGGGATGTCTGTGACTTTACTGCCTATGTTTTCTTCCAGGGTTTTTATGGTTTCGTGACTTACATTTAAGTCTTTTATCCATTTTGAGTTTATTTTTGTGTATGGTGAAAGTTGGTGGTCTAGTTTCATTCTTTTGCATGTATCTGTCCAATTTTCCCAGCACCACTTATTGAAGAGACTGTCCTTACTCCATTGGATACTCTTGCCTCCTTTGTCAAGTATTAACTGACCATAGTGGTGTGGGTCTATTTCTGGGGTCTCTGTTCTGTTCCATTGATCTATAAGCCTGTTGTTGTACCAATACCAGGCCGTTTTGATTACAGTGGCTTTGTAATATAGTTTGAAGTCTGGTAATGTGATCCCTCCCACTCCGTTCTTTTTTCTCAAGATGGCTGCAGCTATTCGGGGTCTTTTTTGGTTCCATATAAATTTTCAAAATGTTTGTTCTAGGTCTGTGAAATATGCTGTTGGTATTTTCATAGGAATTGCATTAAATTTATAAATTGCTTTGGGTAGTATAGACATTTTAATGATATTAATTCTCCCAATCCATGAGCATGGTATCTTCTTCCACTTGTTTAAATCTTCCTCTATTTCTTTTTTCAGTGTCACGTAGTTTTCTGAGTACAGGTCTTTTACATCCTTGGTTAAGTTTATTCCTAGGTATCTTATTTTTTTAGTTGCAATGGTAAATGGTATTGCTTTTTTAGTTTCTCTCTCTGAAAGTTCATTGTTGGTGTATAAGAATGCCATTGATTTCCGGATGTTGATTTTGTATGAGCTGGGCTAATTTAAATCCCTACGGTCTTTTTTTTAAAAAAAATTTATCTTTATTGTTGAAAGTATTGCAGATGTCTCCTTTTTTCCCCATTGACCCTTTCCATTCCCGCACACACTCCCCCCCCCCGGCCTTCACCACACTATTGTCTGTGTCCCTGAGTTATGCATATATGCATATAAATTCTTTGGTTAATCTCTCCCTTCCCCCCCACCCCCACCTTCCCTCTGAGATTCATCAGTCTGTTCCATGCTTCTATGTCACTGAATCTATTTTGTTCATCAGTTTATTATGGTTGTTAGATTCCACATATAAGTGAGATCATGTGATGTTAATGAGGTAAAATGATATATAAAAATTATAGCAGCAAAGACTACTGTGGAAGCCACCAACCACACCCAATGCTGTGAACTCAAAGAAAAGTCACTGATTTTCTCTCTCTTTTTTAAATCCTCACCAGGTGCTGTGATGGACAGAAGGAGGGAAAGAAAAACACAAGGCTAAAACATAGGTTCTACCCTGTTGAAACCCAGCTGGTCTGACCAAGGGCTTCCTCTCATTGAGTCTCAGGGCCTCCATTGGCAAATCCACAGATGAATTCATCTTTACTAAAGAGTCATACAATCTTGTGATTCTGCAGTTCTACGTACAGTGATAAGATGATCTTTCATACTTAGGCTGCCAATTGGAGAGTACTCATGGTAACTCATTAGGTATGCACTAGTATTACCTCCATTTTACAGATGAAGAAAAGGGGGAACAGAAGGGTCGGAAAAATTGCCTAAAGTCATACAACTGGTAAATATATGGAATTTGGATTTTGATCAACAAAGTCTGAATCCAGTGGCTACACCATCACCCATTATAATATATACTGGTAAGTGTGAAGTCAGATTTTAAACTAGGTCTGTTTCACTTAAACTCCATTGCTATTGACTACTAGACTATGCTACCTGTGATAAAAATGATTATGATAACAACAATAATAGTAATAATTATTATAGCTGTCATTTATTGAGTTTTATAGTGTTTCAGGTTTACTCTAAATATTTTTAATAAACTGTCTCATTTAATCTTCACAGAACCCTATGAGGTGAGTACTACTATCATCCACATTTAAGAAATATTCATTTCTCACCCGGTCGGGCATGGCTCAGCAGTTGAGTGTCGACCTAGGATCCAGGCAATTGGGGTTCAATTCCCGGTCAGGGCACATGCCTAGGTTGCAGGCTCTATCAATGACTCTCTCATCATTGATGTTTCTCTCTCTCCCTCTCCCTTCCTCTCTCTGAAATCAATAAAGATATATATATATATATTTAAGTACATCTTTATATATATCAATAAAGATATATATATTTAAATATATCTTTATATATCAATAAAGACATATATATTTAAATATATCTTTATATATATCAATAAAGACATATATATTTAAATATATCTTTATTGATTTCAGAGGGAGGAAGGGAGAGGGAGAGATAGAAACATCAATGATGAGAGAGTCATCGATCAAGCCCACAACCTGGGCATGTGCCCTGACTGGGAACCGAATGCCGATCGCCTGGATCCCAGGTCGACGCTCAACCACTGAGCCACGCCTGGCCGGGCGAGAATTTATTTTTAAGAATTTTAAATAAAGATATAATTCACATAGCATAAAATTTACCAGTTTAAACAGAAAATTTAGTAATTTTTAGTATATCCACTATGTTACACAACCGTCACCACTATGTAATTCTAGAACATTTTCCTTATCCCAAAAGCAAGCCTGTATGCATTAGCAGTCACTCCCCATTTCTCCTTTCCCTGGCCCCTGGCAACCACTAATCTACTTTCTGTCTCTATGGATTTGCCCATTCTGGACATTTCATATGAATGCAATCACACAGTATGTGGCCTTTTGTGTCTGGCTTCTTTCACTTGGAATAGAGAAAAACAGCTACCATTTATTGGTTGCCATGACTACTATGTCCTAAGCACGGCTATCAGGAGCTCTATGTCTCTATGTGCATTATCTCTAATCCTCCCAATGACCTCGTGGCAAAGTATAACTATTATCTTCCTTTTAATGAGGATACTGAGTCACAGAGCTGTTCAGTATCTTGTATACAGTGCGACAGCTCATAAATGGCAGAGTTAAAATGCAGACCCATATCTATCTGTGTCCAAATCCCCACCCTTTGTGCTGCATCCCTCTGCCTCAGGGTACCAAGTACGTGGGCTAGTAATGTGATGGTATTGAAGCCGGGGCAAAAGAATCAAGACAGCTTGATGGTGGTGGGAAATACAGCCTCAAGTTCTTCTCTTGGTGCCTGGTAGTGGGGTGGGGGTAGGGGGCACCCCCCTCCCCAGCCTGGGCTCTAGACCTCAGCAAACTTGTTTGAGGAGGTCCTACCTGACTTCCTCTTTCTGGACCTCCCTTAATGCCCTAGGTGCACTCTCTGGTTTTACTCAGTTTGGACATTTAAGTTGAAGAACTTATATGGAGGAATTTCTGTATTTCTTCATCTGGCTTTGGGTTACACATGGAATAGTGATGAAGTAAGTCAAGACTTCTACAAAGGGAAGAAAAAAAATTAATGAAAATCCTTCAAGTATTCCCCAAAGTCTGCAGTTTGGGCACATTTCCTTCTGCGGCTCATTGAATGGACACCAGCTTCCCTACTGTAGATGGGCACCAGAGACTGACAGCTCATATATGCTTCTACAAGAGGAGGTTTTGGAATTGCCCAGGGATTTGGTGCACAGAGACCCATTTATGCTGTTGATCTACATTGACACTTTCTTCCAATGTAAAGCTCTTCAAGGTGTGGCCTGGTGGGACCTGGGATAATGCACTCAGAAAGAAAGGATCATGACTAATTAATAAAGCTGAGATTTGCACCATTCAGTGGTGATAATTATTCTTTGATGGCTTTGGAGGATTTCATATAAAAGAGAAAAATCATATCTCAAAGAGCAGACTCCTAGAATTTTAGAACTGAAAGTGACTTTCAAGACTAAGTATTCAGCCCTTTTTTAGAGACAAGTAAATTGACTAAGTCCAAGAAAGAAGTGTGACATAGGGCCAGAGTGTGTATGGTATCCGTGGATGCCAACAGGATAGCCTACAGGGGTGATAGTGCTCTGGCTGCTTTACCCTGTGAAGCCTTTGCCCCAGTGTTACCTGAATTTCAATGACACACAAACATATTAGGTGGTGTTCATTGTATCATAGACTCTTTTGGCCTTTGGTACTGCCACATCACTGGCAGCTCCCAGCTGCCACCTCAAAGTCATTCATCTGATGTTTCCCCCTTTCCCTCTAAAGAACCAAAGGGAAGCCTTATAAAGGATGAGGAGACAGTGCAGGTTCACCAAGCAGAACCCAAATACCCAACACTATAATTAGCTCTGCCCACTGGCCAGCCCCAAGAGTTCTTTAATTTATATACTGTACAAAAGCAGATGTTTGTACTTGTGAACAATGAAATATTAAGCAGTGTTTTCCATGCTCTGTATAAGAAGGCACAGAAATGGATACTACTTTCTTCGAAATAGTGCCTTCCAAAAAAGTTTGTTTCAATTATTTGGAAAATGCAGGTCTAACCAGCTCATTTCTTCAGATTGCTGTTACTGCAGCTAGAGGCCTTTAACTGAGAAGCTGGCAGGAAAGAGGGTGACTGGAGGAAAACTTTTGTCTTTTGACGTTGGGGACAATGTGTTTCAGGCTCCCCTTTTTAACTTTTTATCTTGAGATAATTTTAGACTTATAAAGAGGTTGTGAAAATAGTACAGAGAATTCCTTCACCCAGGTTCCCTTTATGTTATTATCTTATGTAACCACAGAATATTTATCAAAAGTAAGGCATTAACCTTGATACAATACTATTAACTAAACTACAAAATTCATTCAGATTTCATCAGTTTTTCCACTGAAGTTTTTTTCTGTTCCAGGATTCCACATTGCCTTTGTTACCTTAGTGATATCCTATCTCCTTACTCTCCTCCTGCCTATGACAGTTCCTATCTTTCCTTGTATTTCATGACCTTAATATTTTTGAAGAGTAGTGGTCAGATATTTTGTAGAATGTACCCCAATTTAGCTTTGTCTGATGTTTTCTCATGATTAGAATAAAACACAAATTTCTCATGATCATATAGAAATAGAATTGAAGTTAGGAGGCCCTTTAGAGGGTAACCTTAAGAAAAAAAGTTACTTTTTTCTGGCTTCCTGGATCCTCCCTCAATGCTCTCTGCCCATCTCCAGTTCTCTTCTCTCTATCCTCAGCGGTCAAGACTTTATATGCACTTGCTCTGTGTCTAACCAGATAGTGGAGGCATGGGACACTGCAGAAGAAAGGTGCCTACTTTTCTTTTCTTTTCATTTATTTTAAGCAAATGTTCTCAAACTCTAGGAAGAAATTACAGTCTCCTACATTGAAACTACAAGGAGGCAGCACAGTATTACATTGCCTATTGTGTGAAAAACAATGATGTCCCATTAGCAAAATATTAAACTTGCCATGTTGGTACTTAATTCTGGGGGAGCTTCCTGAGGTTGCTTCTCCAACTAGGTGATATGATGTTTCATCTCAGAGGTTCTGCTATTTTTTACTTTGCGTGGAAGGAGAAACAGCACCTCTTAGTTTTTTGGAGTTTCCAGAAAGATGAGAAGTATTATGAAATCATCAACATTGTAGCTCAGAACACAATCCTTCCAATTTATGCCAAAGGCTAAGATTTTTTATCTTTTTCTGATAAAACTTTGGGGCTTTTTTAATATATCGTTTGAGTATCAAAGCTAGAAGATGTTGTTCACAGTCCTGACATTTTACAGATTACTGAGGCCAGAGATGGAAAAGCCACCAATTACTCAATCAGTAAAATCTCTGTTCTGTACTGGCTGGTATAAGGCAAATAGGCTTAAAAGGCATGGCCCTTAGACTTAAAAAGTTTAAAGACCTAGCATGGGAATGACTCCTACACCATCTAAAGTGAAAGTGAACAAGGCAGGACAGTGTGTCATCATGTTGACACTAAGTGTCATAAGAATTCATAGACAAGTCCATTAAAAGCTCAGAAAGGCCTTAAAGGGGAAGATATTTAAAACTGAGCTGAGTCTTTAACAACTGATATGATTCGGACACATCAAAAGCCAGACTGTGGAAGGCCTCAAAAGCCAGGCAGAAAAGATTGGAGGGCTTAGGGCACATGAGTGACATGAGAGAAGTGTTTATAGAAGTTTAATTTGCTTGAGATGTGCAGTGGGACCAGTTGTTGTAGGCTGGACAGTTATTGCCAGGCAAGTGTGACATTTATTTGGGGCCTCCCAGGGACAGCACCAAAGCACTGTGGTCCACCAGTGAGCTTAGGAATCAAGTAGGAAAGGAAAACTGCTATAAGGAGCAAGTGGGAGAGACATTTTGGGGGTAAATGTATCCCTGAGTGTCCCTTAAATTTTAATTGAAAAAGTATATTAGTGAACATTTTTAAGTGCTCACTATGCACTCGCCATTGCTTTATGTCAGGGGTGGGGAAACTTTTTTCTGTGAAGGGCCATCTGGATATTTATAGCATCATTTGTGGGCCATACAAAATTATCAACTTAAAACAGCTATGAAAAAAGCTCCTAGACTTATTGAATTTCAAGTCCCGCCTGCGGTTGCCTTGGCAGGGCCAGACCAAATGATTTCTTTGGCTGTATATGGCTTGCGAGCTAGACGTTTCCCACCCCTGCTTTAGGTGTGTCAGTTTACATAACTTCTTTTCTATAGAGGAGAAAACTGAGGCTTAAAACATAAGTAATGTCTCCAAAACACAGGGCCAGCAGATAGCAAAGTAAAGTTTCCCAATTAGGCCTGTCCGATTTCAAAGCCTCTATCTGTCTCAACACTCTACACATGGCTGCATTATTTCTTCTATGTTGGAGCTGGAGGAACCTTTGGATTCTAGTCCAAACTCTTGTTGTAATGAAGAGCCAGCCAAAGCCCAAAACAGGGAGTGGTGAGCCTAATTCCTGATTATTTAGCTCTTCTGCAAAATCTTCGTGCCCCTGGCACCAGGTGCTCTGGTGCAGGGGATGGGGTATCTGATCTTGAACATTCTGTGACTTGGGGGAATAAACCCTCTCTAAAAGAGCTCTGGCATTAGACTCTGCTGACTAAAATCAGGGTCCCCACATTCTTTGGAGATGCCTCCCCCTCCAGTTGTGACTAGATATCTGGTTCAGGAAGAGGCCAGAAGGGGGGCTTTCCTGGTAGGAGCCCAGGACTGCACGCAGGAGCCCATGTAACTAGAGTAGGGAAGTCAGTGGTTGAATGGTGGACATAGATGCCATCCCATCTTTCTATTTTGATTCCCATGATTATGAAGGCATTTCTGTTTGGACAAGTGTCTTTTATAACATGGCCACTGTGTGTCTTTGGGCAAATTCCTTACTCTTTCTGAACATCCGCATTTTCATTTGTAAAGTGAGAATAGTGATTATTTTTGCCTTTTTAGGGTTATGGGTGTGAGAGTGAAATAGCTTTGGTGAAGTACACAGAGTAGGCCCTCAATGAATGCTAGCTCTTTGAAATATCTTGGCAGGATAAGCAGCAGGTAGTAGAGCAGCAAGATCACTTCATTTAGAATCAGACAATGCACTGATGATGCATTCAGGATCTAACTTTGGTGTGGTCTTGGGCAAAGTGGATAGGCTCTGGCTGTAGTCTTTCACTTGTAAACAAATGAGTTCATTCTAAATGGAGAAAATGGTAATTATTAAGAAGGCACATGGTGTGCAAAGCTGTGAGGAAGGAGAAGCAAATAAAAAAGGGAGGGGAGAAGGGATTGTCCAGAAATCCACTTTACTTTTTTGTACCTAAAATATTTGCCAAAAACCTTTGTTTTCATGGAGAACACAATCCCAGTAAAAATATAACTACAAAGTACAGGTAGTTTTAGAAAAACTTAACAATAATAGTAATGATATTTATGATAATACATCATTTATTGAGTCTATGCTATGACCAAGAACTGAGTTAAATGCTTACACAGAGTGTGTCCTCTTCCCCTAAAAATCCTAAAAGGTAAGATTACTGAACATAACTTACAGGCGAGGAAACTGAATTTCAGATAAGTTGAGCTAATAATAATAGTTTTGGTCCCACAGAGAGGGAGCGGTGGAGATGGGATCCTACCTCGTATTTCCTGAGCTTCAAATGGCTTGCTCTTTGCCCTATGTCTAGATGTTTCTCATTTTCACTAAGTGCCAGCTTTTCCAGTAGGTCTGGTAAAGAGGCTACATTTATTTTCAGAAGCTGTAGCCAGACCATAAAACTTTACTTTTGTTCTTTTTTTAGAACTGTTTTTCAGAAATATACAAAGAAATCAGCTCTGCTCCCTCTCAGCCTTAGCCTGCTTAGGGTCCAGTGGTATTTTACCTTTGCATTCCCTTCCTTATGGACCAGATGTGATTCTAAACATCATCTGAACAGTTTCCAAAATGAAAGTTCATATTCAAACACATTTTACCACAGTTGTAAATATTTGAAATACTTATGCTTTGGGGTTTGAAGGTAGATTCAAAAAGAGGTATTACAGAAATGGCTTTAGTACTCATAACACCCTTGAGATCTTAAATGATTACTTTAAAAATGAGCAAACCCTAAGCTGGCCTTGGTATACAGCTTGGCCTCTCCTGGACGCACCCAGTCCCAGCAGAGGCAGCCACAGACTGTGGATTGCTTTGTAGCTCCAAACAGGTAGCTCAGGTCACAGGAAGCGTCTGACATTGACGCCTCCTAAGGGGCCCCAGAACCAAAACACTTGTTGGCGGGCTTCAGACCACATCAGAACACAACCCAATTAGTTCCACAAGTGGTACAACCAAAGGGAGATCTCGGCAGGTTCCAGAACCCGCTGGGGCGAATTCCGCTTCATAGGGTCAGCCCCTGTATAGAAGCTCATATGCTGTGGTCGGGGTCAATCTTCATAGTCAGCCAGCCTGAGGGTCAACCCCATCCACAGATGAGCCAACAGCAATCGAGACTCATGTACAACAGGAAGGCTCACATAACCCACACAAGGGACATTCCTGGAGCACCTAGCTCAGGTAATCAAGGAGACTGCACCACTGAGCCCCATAGGATACCTACCTACTATGTAAGGCCACCCTACCAAGACTGGGAGACATAACAGATATACCTAATACACAGAAACAAACAGAGAGGCAGCCAAAATGTGGAGACAAAGAAACATGCCACAAATGAAAGACGAGGAGAAAGCCCCAGAAAAAGAATGAAATGAAACAGAGACAAGCACTATTGATTACTTTGCCTTTACAAAAAGCAAATCTTACCATTTGCAACAGCATGGATGACCTAGAGATTAATTATGCTAAGTGAGACAAGCCAGTCAGAGAAAGACAAATAGCATGATTTCACTTACATATGGAATCTAAAGAACAAAATAAACAAACAAAAAATTGAAACAAAGTAAAAGATATAGAGATCAGACTGATGGTTGCCTGAACTGAATGGAATGGAGGGGGAGTGGTGGAGGGGATTGGGTGAAAAGGTTAAGAGATTGAGTACAGATTAGCAGTTACAAAATAGTCATGGGGATGTAAAGTACAGCACAGGAATAATATTCAATAACATTCAAAGTCAGTGCTATTGTAATAACTATGTAAGGTGCCAGGTGTGTACTGGAAATGCTGGCAGGAACAGTTTGCAAAGTATATGATTGTCTAACCACTATACTGTACACCTGAAACTAATACAAAACAATAGTGAATGTAAAATGTAATTGAAAAAAATGTGTCACAGTTTGCTTACATAGCAAGTCCATAACCATGCTTTTATACATGAAGCTGCTTTGTAAGTGTCATGTATCTATATCTTTTTTTCACATCCAAGGCAGTTCCCTTAACAAAGCTCTAGAAGTAGAAATGCTTGGTCACAGGACGTGTACAAGTTTTAAGGCTTATGTATTTGGATTTATCAAGTCTTTTTACTTTTTCTGGATACCTGTTATGTTTTAAATGGCTTTGCAATTTTTCAGACCCTAAAAAAGTTTTCACGCACCTTTGGGGAGACTACAGGTTCTGTTGAGGGCCAGTGAGTCATCCTCATGGACAGGAAAATTTGGAGGGGCAATCAGCAGGTGAAATGCAGGGTTAGGAATGTTCCTAGACAGACTGAAAGTTTTTGGCGGTAGAGAAGGGAAGGACAAGTCCTTTCTGGGACTGGAAAGCAGCCCTCTACTCCTAGTGGGGTGGGGCTTGCAACTGAGGGAGGGCTAGGACCACCGGCAAAATGCACACACATAACTGTGCAGTAGCGTGGGTGTTACCACGCACACCTCTGAGGCTTGGGGCTGTCTGGCTGAGTTGACCCAGCATAGGTTGTGTTTAGGTGGCAAAGGAAGGTACTTACCATTTTCATTCCCTTTGTGATTCTCCATGAGGCTCTCTGCTGTCAGGTGGCAAGTGTAAGAGTGAATAGGTGTGAATGAGTGCGTGTGAGGAGAGAGCGGGCTTCAGGTCAGTCTGGGTGGCACGTTCTGTGGCTTCGGAGGAAGAAGGTCTTTTAGGTTGTGGTCTTCCTCCTTTCAGACCTTTTGGCCACCATGGCCCTTGTGGCTGGATCGAGGCAAGGCAGGGTGGTGGGCCCTGGAGAGGAGGGGTCAGCTGAGGGTGGGGAGAGCCTTAAGGGCGTTATTTGAGGTGTCTGGGTGCTAGAGGGCCCAGGAACTGCAGACAGAAGACAAACTCGGAAGTCGTCCCTGGGGCCTGTGAGGGGGCGGGGATAATAGCCCCTGTAGCGCGCAGGACTCAGTGCGCATGCCCGGCCTTCCCATGAACCATTGGCTTGGCGGTTGGCGGTTGGCGGTTGGCGGTTGGCGGTTGGCGGTTGGCGGTTGTGCAAGGTTTGGTGCACATAGCTGTGCGGTTTGCGTCTTACGGTCCGTCCGGTTTTTTTTCTCGCCTGCTGAGACTCAACTGGTAGGTCCATGGGCCAGTCCTCCCAGGAGTTTAAGTGTGAGTAAATGTGAGGCGAGAGCCTGTGGGCTTCATGCTTGTTGGGGTGGCTTGCTCTGTGGCCTCCGAGGAGAAAAGTCCTCAAGGTCGTCCTTTTTCTCCTGACAGGCATCAAGGCCGCCATGACCCTTGTTGTGGCAGGGCTAGGACAAGGGAGGACGGTGGGCCGCGGGAGGGGCAGGGGTGTCTAATGGAGATGGGACGAGTTTTGGGGGTGGTATTGGAGGTATCTGAGTCTTGGAGGCACCTGAAACTGCCGACAGAACACAGAATCGGTGGTGGTTAGAGGAGAGCTGGATGTGGCTGTATATTCCAAAATCTCTTTATACTGGAGAGTCTAGTTGTGAAACTAAATCTCTTTAGGAAAGTCGTACTTTTTTTTAAGTACTTGAAGGGTCCCACTGCTGCCAAAATACCTGTGAGAGAAACAAATCACATTGAATATCATGGGATTGGAAAACGTGCAGTTATTATTAATTCAATATTTATTTTGGAAATCTCACCAAATGTCAAAAAGAATTTATAATCAGAAGTTGGTGAGGGAAATAGTCCAGTATAATTATTTTTTTCACTACATCCTCCCAGTTCACGATTTTCTACTTTCAGTGTGAAATATGAATGCACGAGTAAGATCAAGATCTAGAGGAAGACCAGATGGTCAAGAGTCTTTCGATCCGGTTAAACCTGTGGTTGTGAGTACTTTAAAATCTTGCTTCTGTTAAGAAAAAATAACTTTTTCTGAAAAAAATTCAAAAAGTTGTTGAACCAATACAGATCTGTTGTATAAAGGACTTCCTTGCTGAAAAATGGGTGAAAACTGAATGTGATGAATGAGACACTGAGCAAGGAGGCGTATATTCTGGTGTTGCCTGCCTATGTATATTGATATGAACCTGGAAATCATCCCAATGGCTTCCCTATTGTGTTTATTAATAAATAGCACACAGCCCAGAAAAGATTAAAATGGCTTCTAGAGTTATTGTTCCTAGAAGAAGATAACTCCTTTGTTAGAGTATTTTTTATATAGGAAAAGTAACTTTATTAAGAGTACTTAGAGACAAGAGTATAGGAAAAACCTCTTCAGATTTGTGATTAGTTATTTCATGTAGTATGTATATTCGTGCTTTCTATTGTCATAATAATAATAAGCATACTTTTTATTCGTATGTACTCTCCCACAAGGCCCAGCAACCAAGTGACAAAAAATCTCAACAAGAGGAACCACCAATTGAGAATCCTAGGCAAGAGAGAGGAGAGGGAGCACCTGCAGTTAAAGGTGAAGAGGGGATGAAGGAACATTTTGTATTTCATTTATGATGTTGTACTAGTAACAGGAATAAATAAAGGGTTCCTTGAAAATTGGCTGGAAACCTATATGGTAAGGAAAGGTATAGTTTGCAACTGCAGTCCCTCTCTCTGATAAGTTTTTCCTCTTTTAGCATTTTACCCATCCCATATTTTAAATTATTTGACATGCCTGGGAAATACAATTCTTGCCAAGGGTTTATATCAACAAATCAAAGGAAACAATATTAAATCTAGGCAAAATTATACACTAGTTAAACTTGGTCATCTTGAAATGCTGTTTGGGAGGCTTCTTAAGTCATTGCATCAAAAGTTTAAGCAAACCTAGATTAGCTCTTAGATTGTGATTTTTAAAAATTTTCATAATATAGAGAAATAAAAATGTAAAATTGTTTCCTAGTTGCTGTTTAGTGTTCAATATTTTTGTCTTCCTGAGCCATAGTCTAATTGTCACATATTCTTTTTTTAAAAAAAAACTTTTTACTTAGAAAGATTTATTTTTAATTTTTTTAATCCTCAGAGAAGATATTTTATCCATTGCTTTTCAGAGAGAGTGGAAAGGAGGGAGAGAGAGAACATCGATGTGAGAGAGACACATTGATTGGTTGCCTCCTGCAACTGCCCCGGCCAGGGCCAAGGACGAGCCTGCAACCGAAGTACATGTCCTTGGCTGGAATTGAACCTGGGACCCTTCAGGCCACAGGCTGATGCTCTAACCACTGAGCAAAACTGGCTAGGGCACTTAGAAAAGATTTAAAATTTACAGAAAAGTTATAAAAAAGTAGAGTGTATTCCTGCATCCTCTTTACCTTGATTCACCAATTGCTAACACTTTGCCACATATTGCCCTCTCTTTAGATTTTGTACTTTCAGTGTGAAATATGAATGCACGAGTAAGATCAAGACCTAGAGGAAGACCAGATGGTCAAGAGTCTTTAGATATTAATACACTTTATTATTGCTAAACCGCTTGAGAGTATATTTCAAATATAACTCTTTACTCTCTAATTCAGCGTGTATCTCCTAAAAACAAGTATATTCTCTTACATAACCCTAGCACCATGATAAAATAGTGTGGGGAATGCCTGGTGAGGGGAGGAAATGGGACATCTGTAATACTGTCAACAATTTTTAAAAATCCAGGAAATTTAACATTGAGAAAATAATGATTATCTAATATGTAGTCAGTTGGCCTAGCAATGTCCCTTATAACATTATTTTTTCCCTATCTAGGAGCCAATCGAAGACCCCCCCCCATTGTATTTAGTTTTAATTTCTCTTTGGACTCCTTTAACCTGGAAGTGTTCCTCAGTTTTTCTTTGTCTTTCATAATTGATATATTTTTTTGGTCCAAACCAGTTGTTTTGTAAAATGTTCCTCAGTTTGAGTTTGTCTCATTTTACTATTTTTAAAGACTTTTTTCACTCATTTGTTGGGGCCTGCTTGGTGGCAGGTGAGGTACTAGGTGCTGAGGATATAAATAGAAATGAGAGAATTATTTCTGCCTTGAGCTCACAGTCTTGTCAGAGAAATTGGTGTAAACAAATAGCTGATCTAGCCTGGCCAGGCGTGGCTCAATGGTTGAGCATCGACCTGGGATCCAGGCGATCAGGGTTCGATTCCTGGTCAGGGCACATGCTCAGGTTGAGGGCTCGATCAGTGACTCTGTCATCATTGATGTTTCTATCTCTCTCTCTCCCTCTCCTTTCCTCTCTCTAAGATCAATAAAGATATATTTAAAAAAAACAAAAACACAAAAACAAATAGCTAATCTAATGAAATAGGTGCAATAATAGAAGTGTATATGGGTTACAAAGGTGACAACTAAGTTATCTTAAACAGTTTCAGAAAAAGGAACACTTCATACAGGAGTTAATATATGAGAAATACAACTCTGTTTTCTAGCAGAAAACCCTTTAATGCTTTTTTTTTTTCTCTTATGCATCACATTTATTACAATACTAACCTACAGAGCTTTATTTAATATCATTAATTTATGGTTTACTACTTACATTAATAACTCTCTTTACTTACATAAGAACCTGAATTGGAATGTGAAAGCCAGAAAATGGGTTTGGGAAAGACTGGTGGTGAGTGTGCAGATGGCTGTGATGTGAAAGGGAAGAGTCCAACTATTTTAGCACCTGCTAAAATTCCAAAAGGTATGTTATCCATTAAGAATACAAGTAATGGGTTGCTCTTTTCTACAATATTATTATACTTTCATAACATATCACACATACAAAGATTTCTTGAAAGGTAGTTCAGACACCAAATGCTTGATTCAAAGACAGTGTCAGGGAAAACAATGAATTAAGTCACAGCCATGCTGTTGAATTATAAAACATGGAAGTATTATTACTTGGAGTAGAAGTCCTTTAAAACACAAGACAAGTGATCAAATACTTTTTAGAATATATAAATTATTTAACACACTCGGGTACTAATCGAATAAACAACACAATAGTATTGATTTTTTTTTTTTTAATTTGCCAGAACTGTTTCTCAAAAATCACTTGATCTCACAGACACCAAAAATTAATATAGATCTGTATGTTTTGGCTTTTCTATGTTGGTTTGCTGTTTTTTTAAATTGTGAGCCAGGCTGAGATTTGGTACTATTTTCCTTCACATTTTAATGTCATCTATTATGATAATGGCTTAAAACTAGTGTGACCATGTAATTTTTATCATTCAAACCAGGACACTCTTGAGAGTTAAGAGGGGTGCTATGACAACAGGTGCAAGTGGAATAAATGACCACCTTACTATAAATAGGCCATATAAAGTTTGAACTAGATCAATGAAATATTTTTGCTCGAAAGAGACAAACCAAATGGAATGCTTTTTTTTGCTCCCTCTTTAATTAAATAGTATGACATCATTATTTAGTATATAATTAGAATATTTCAAGTCAAGGCATTTGAATAACACTGGGTTTGCTTGCTTGTTTGTTTTGCTTCTTGGAGTTTCTGTTTGGTTGGTTTTATTTTAACCGAAATCATTGGCAGTTTTTGCCCTCTGTTTAAAAAGTTGTCTTTAGCCTGGCCGGGGTGGCTCAGTGGTTGAGCATTGACCCATGAACCAAGAGGTCACAGGTTCAATTCCCAGTCAGGACACATGCCCAGGTTGCGGACTCGGTCCCCAGTAGTGCAGGAGGCAGCCGATCGATGTTTCTATCTCTATCCCTCTCTCTTCCCCTCTCTCTAAAATCAACAAAAACATATTTTTGAAAAAATTATCTTCAAATAGGCTCATAGGATTTAATCTTTTGTGGGCTTGAGAAATCTATCTTCATACCACCAAAAAGTGATACATTAAAAAAATTAGTGCTTGTATACCTGAAAGTGTACATTAGCGTAGAAGTCTATGCAGTGGTTAGGGTTCTGGTTTTAGTTTTATCTTATAAAGCCAAAAGTGTAATAAATATCCTTTGTGTACCTTTATTATCATGTACTAAAGGCCTGCTAAGTAATCTACCCAACTGTTATGTTTATATTTTAGGTGATGGACAGTGATACTTTAAAAAGAAGACAAGCCGAAGCCACACATGCTGTTGTTATATTGCTAATTTGGCTTGCTAAATTCTCTCAATAAAGCTTTACATTTGTTTCAGAGAAGTCATGCACATCGTTTGTTAAATTTGTTCCTAGGAACTTGATACTACTGTAATTGGTATCTTAAAAAACTTCATGTTCTATTTAGAGCTGGTCTATAGAAGTGCTGCATGACTAATCTTATAACTGGCAGTTTGTACTTAATCTCTTCACCCTTTTCACCCATCTCCCCACCACGTCTTTTTTTCTATTCTTCAATTTGGATAAGTTTTATTTTTATAGGACTTTGGCCATGTTATCTAAAATTTCATTACACAAAGTTGTCCATATATCCTCATTATTCCCTTTCCCCCCCTCATAATTCCCTTAATGTTTGCAGGATCTATAGTGATGCTGACATTTTAATTCTTAGCACTAATACTTTGTGCCTTCTCTCTTGCATTTTTATTCAGTCTTACTAGAAGTTTACCAATTTTATTAGACTTTTCAAAATAAACCAACTTTTGGCTATGCTGATCTTATTCTATTTTTTGTTTTATAATTCGTTAACTTTATCTCTCACCTTTATTATTTCTTCTTTCTCTATTTAATTTGCTGTTCTTTTTCTAGCTCCTACTATAGATGCTTAGTTCATTAACTTTCAGCCTTTTCAATGTACACTTTTAAATGATAACATTTTCTGAATAGGACTTGAGCTTCATCTCACAAGTTTTGATATATATTATTTTTGTTATTCAACTCAAAATATTTTCTGATTCTTATTCTGAGTTCTTTGACTTAAGGATTACTTCTAAGTGTATTTCTTAACTTTCAAATATTTGAACACTTTCTGTCTTTTGTTATGCAACACAAAGAACTGATATAGCTGTTTACAAGAGACACAGCTAAAACATAAGAATTCAGAAGAGTTGAAAGTAAAAGGATGGACAAAAGATTTTGCACAAAATAGCAAAAATAAGCTTTATGATAAATAAGCATTATAGAAATAAGGAATACTTCATGTAGAAAAATTAAATTCATCAGGAAGACTTAACAATTTTAAATATAAACCTAATAGTATGGCTTCTAAATGTAATGAAAAAAATTGGCAGAACCACAAGGAGAAATTAGTAACAATAAGCAGACAAAAATCAGTAAGGATATGTAAGATTTGCACATCATGATTAATAAATTTTACCTAATGGAAATACAAAGAACTCCATATTCAGCAACTGAATACGTATTCTTTTTCAATGCAATTATTTATTTCCACTTGCCATATGTATTTCATGATGAAAATCAATGGCAAAGTTTTTGTTTTTCCCATATGTTGATTTTGCTGTTTCTTTGAATATCAAATTTAAGTATCAAATGTTTCCAATTTTTTTTTTTTTTTTTTACTTGCTGGAGAACCCCTTCCCTGCAGGTGACCTAAGCACTTAGTCAATCTTTAGGCTGATTCCGGTCCTTCAAGTTTTCACCCCTCCCAGTCCATCACCAAGTACTGGATTGCTGTGGATGCAAGGACATGTAGTACAACCTGGACACCATGCTCAGTGTCCACATCTGTCATCTGGGGGCAGGACAGAGGTGCCAGATGGATGGGAAGAGCCTCTTAAACTAGGTGCACCATGACAATAGGGAACAAATTTGAGTGTTTCATTGCAGGCCACCGAACGCAGACATTAATTGGAAGGATACTAGGGTACTTCAAGGAAATGAAGTAAGAATTGGCTTAGCAAGGGGAGGGACCAAGGCAGCTCTGGCAATGTCAGCTGCAGTGGTCCTGCCCCTCCTGCCCAGCTGTGTGGAACAAAACTCCAGAGCATGAAGGATATGGTACGCTATCTGTCTACTTTACCTGAGGGGTGGCAACCTTCCTGCACCCTGGAAGAACCAGCACGGAGGCAACCTGATGGGAACCAGGCATCTTAGCCTCCTCAAGGGCTCCTGATTCCTGACAACCAACTCCTGCTGCTAACCCAAGGGGCCCCCTCCCCTGCTCCTATCTGTTGCCTGACCTGGAACTCCACTACTGCTTGAGGATCTTGGGGTAGGGTCCTATAGTCAGGCCCCTCTCTCAGCCATAGAGGAGGTGCCAGCTGTAAGCATGGCCTTGTTGTGTCTAGTCTCTTCCACTGCTCCTAGTCTTCTCAGCATCTGCTGGGTCAGGCCAGCCACCAAGCCCTCAAGCCACTCATGGCATTTGGGAGCTGAAGGAGGAGACAAGGAACGGGCATAGCCTCTCCAGAGCACTGATAAGATGAGCAAAGGGACGTGCCTCTTCAGTCTCAGCGGCCTTGGGAACTCTGACCCTGGGAGTCTGAGATCCAGGTCTGCCCCAGGATGGATCTGGGGCTTCATCTTTATTGGGTAGGGGAGCAGAACTTGGCATGGGAAGGGAGCCTGGGGCTGGCTCAGGAGGTAGGCTCAGCCACAGAGATGATGTTCTGTCACAGCTTCTGACTGCGCTCCCCAGGACCTGGCCTCTGAGGGGACATTTCACAGCTCCAGAGACATTCCTGGACTTGGTTATTTCTGTGTCCCCAGCCCCACAGTGCTAGGGAAAGCTGCCTGGACAGAAGGAAGGATGGAGAAGGAAGATTAGGACTGTAGAAGGGGATGCAAAGCCTGTGTTCCAAGAATATTGTGTGGGGGTACAAGGTAATATTTCCCCAGAGGCCTTTGCTGAAATGCAGTGGACAGTGCCCTGGATGAGAATCAAAGGAACTGAGTTGGCTCTTGGTTCTACTTCTGAAAAGCTATGTTTACCTGTAACATGTAGATGATTCATGTGTGAGTCGCAGCTTTGTTTCATGTAAAATGAAGATAATTCTTACCTCACAGGGATTCCATACAGATTAAGTTAGATTAAAAAATGACCATTAGCAAAGGAAAGAGCTAGGCCTGTTTTTGTTTTTTGTTTTTGTTTGTTTGTTGATTTATTTTGTTCATTAGATTACACATATGAGTGAAATCATATGGTACTTATCTTTCTCTGACTGGCTTATTTTACTTAGCATAATGCTCTTCAGGTCCATCCATGCTAATACAAAGGTGAGATTTCCTTCTTTTTTATGGCTGAGTAGTATTCCATTTTGTAAATGTACCACAACTTTCTTATCCACTCATCTACTGATGGGCATTTAGGCTGTTTCCAGATCTTGGCTATTGTAAACAATGCTGCAATGAACATAGGGGTGCATATATTCTTTCAAATTAGTTCCCAGAAGTGGAATCTCTCAGTCATAAGGCAGATCCATTTTTAAATTTTTGTTGTGGTTAATCCTCACCTGAGGATATTTTTTCCGTTGATTTTTATTTTCCACTGATTTTTAAAGATAGTGTATGGAAGGGAAGGAGGGAAGGAGAGAGAGAAAGAGAGAGAGAGAAACGTATTGATTGGTTGCCTCCCAAACGTACCCCAACAGGAGCTGGGGATTGAAACTGCAACCTAGGTACCTGCCCTTTACTAGGAATCAAGCCTGCGACCCTTTGGTGTGCAGGCTGATACTCTAACCACTGAGGCACATCAGCCAGGGCCATTTTTACATTTTTGAGGTCACTCCATACTGCTTTTCACAGTGGCTGCATCAGTCTGCATTTCCACCAACAGTGCACAAGGGTTCCCTTTTCTCCACATCCTTGCCAACACTTGTTTGTTGATTTATTGATGATAGCCATTCTGAAAGGTGTGGGATGATATCTCATTGTGGTTTTCATTTGCATCTCTCTGATGATTAGTGATGTTGAGCATCATTTCATGTGTCTATTGGACATCTGTATGTCTTCTTTGGAGAAGTGTCTATTCAGGTCCTTGGCCCATTTTTAATTGGATTGTTTGTCTTTTTTGGTGTTGAGTTTTATAAATTCTATTATAAAAATTGTATATTGCCCTAGCCAGTGAGGCTCAATTGATTGGCCATCATCCAGTGCACTGAAAGGTTGACGGTTCGATTCCTGGTCAGCACACATGCCCAGGTTTTGGGCCCAGTCCCCAGAGAGGGGAGTGCAAGAGGCAGCCAATTGATGTTTTACTTTCACATCGATGTTTTTCTCTCCCTCTCCCTTCCTCTCTCTCTAAAAATCAATAAAAAAATCTTTTAAAAAATTTGGATATTAACCCCTTATCAGATGTATCATTGGCAAATATGTTCTCTCATTCAGGGGGTGTCTTTTCATTTTGTTGATGTTATCTTTTACTGGGCAAATCTTTTAATTTTCATGTAGTCCCATTTGTTTATTTTTCTTTTGTTTCTCTTGCTCAAAGCACTATATCAGAAAAAATATTGCCATGCGAAATGTCCAAGATTTTACTGCCTATGTTTTCTTTTAGCAATTTTATGGTTTTGAGCCTAACATTTAAGTCTTTAATTCATTTCGACGTTATTGTTGTGTATGGTGTAAGAAGGCTGTTTAGTTCATTTTTTTTGCACATATCTGTCCAATTTCCCCAACACCATTTGTTGAATAGACTGTCTTTACCCTATTGTATGTTTGTGCCACCTTTGTCAAATATTAATTGACTATAAAGGTGTGGGTTTATTTCTGGGCTATCTTTTCTGTTCCATTGATCTATATGTGTGTTTTTATGCCAGGACCATGCTGTTTTGATTACCATGGCTTTGTAGTATAGTTTGATATCAGGTAGTGTGATTTCTCCAACTTTGTTCTTCTTTCTCAAGATTGCTGTGGCCATTTGGGGTCTTTTGTGGTTCCATGTAAATTTTTGGAATATTTGTTCTAGTTATGTGAAATGCGCCATAGGTATCTTGATAGGAATTGTGTTGAATCTATAAATTGCTTTGAGTAGTATGGACATTTTAATGTTGTTAATTCTTATCCATGAACACAGTATATGCGTCCACTTATTTGTATAGTCTTCAATTTCTTTCTTCAGAGTCTTATAATTTTCATAGTACAGGTCTTTAACATCCTTGGTTAAATTTATTCCTAGGTATTTTATTATTTTTGAAGAAATTGTGAATAGGATTTTTTAAAGTTTCCCTTTCTAATAGTTGATTATTGATGTATAAAAATGCAACCTATTTCTGGATATTTATTTTGTATCCTGCTACTTTACTGAATTCTTTTTTCAGTTCTAGCAGTTTTTTTGTAGAATCTTTAGGGTTCTCTATGTACAGTATCATGTTACTTTAAATAATGACAGTTTTACTTCTTCCTTTCCAATTAAGATGCCTTTTATTTCTTCTTGTTTGATTGCTGTGGCTAGGACTTTCAGTTCTATGTTGAATAAGAGAGGTAAAAACAGATATCCCTGTCTTGTTTCCAATCTTAAGAGAAACGTTTGTAATTTTGCCCATTGAGTATGATGTTGGCTGTGGGTTTGTCATATGTGGCCTTTATTACATTGAGGTATATTCCCTCTATTTCCACTTTGCCAAGAGTTTTTATCATAAATGGTTGCTAGATTTTATCAAATGCTTTGTCTGCATCTATTGATATGATTATGTGGTTTTTATCCTTTTATCATTTTGTTTATGTTGTGTACCACTTTTATAGATTTGTGGATATTGTACCAACCTTGCATCCCTGGAATAAATCCCACTTGACTATGGTGTATGATCTTTTTAATGTATTTCTGGATCTGGTTTGCTAATATTTTGTTGAGGATTTTAGCATCTATGTTCACCAGGGATATTGGCCTATAATTTTCTTCCTTTTTCATGTCTTTATCCGGTTTTGGAATTTAGGATAATGCTGGCCTTGTAAAATGAGCTTGGGAGTCTTCTCTAGTCTTGAATTTTTTGGAATAGTTTGAGAAGGATAAGTGTTCTTTGAAAGTTTGGAAAAATTCACCTGTGAAGCTCTCAGGTCCAGGACTTTCATTTGCTGGGAGTATTTTGATTACTGCTTCAATTTCACTAGTGGTAATCTGTGTATTCATATTCTCTGATTCTTCCTGATTCAGTTTTGGAAGATTGCATGTTTCTAGGAATTTATCCATTTCTTCCAAATTGTTCAATTTTTTGGCATATAATTTTTTGTATTTCTTTGATAACAGTTCTTTCTTCTTCCTTTTTCTGATTTTATTTATTTGGGTCCTCTCTCTTTTTTTCTTGTTGAGTCTGGTTAAAGGTTTGTCAGTCGTGTTTAACTTGTCAAAGAACCAGCTTTTGGTTTCATTTTTTTTAAATTTAATTTTAATCCTTTTTAAGAAATATGATTAAAAAAATGATTTATTTTTTATTTTTTAAAAATTTATCTTTATGGTTGAAAGTATTACAGATGTCCCCTCCCCCTCCATTAATCCCCTCCTCTCTGCCTCCACCCCACTCCCAGGTCTTCCCCATAACAATGCCTGTGTCCATGGATTATACTTATAGACATATAAGTTCTTTGATTAATCTGTCCCCACCCACTCCTCCACCCCCACCTTCCCTCTGAGATCTCTCAGTCTGTTCCATGCTTCTATGTCTCTGGATCTTATTTTGTTCACCAGTTTATTTTGTTTATTACATTCCATAATGACTGAGATCATGTGGTACTTTTCTTTCTCTGACTGGCTTATTTCACTAAGCATAATACTCTCCAGTTCCATGTTGTCCCAAAGGATAAGTGATCCTTCTTTTTTATATCTGCATGGTATTCCATGGTGTAAATGTACCACAGCATTTTTATCCATCTACTGATATGCACTTGAGAAGAATGTATATTCTGCATCTTTGGGGAGTACGTTCTGTAAACATCAATTAAATCTATCTGATCTAGTGTGTCATTTAGGGTCACTGTTTCTTTGTTGATTTTTTGTCTGGAAGACCTATCCAGTGAAATCAGTGGGGTGTTAAAGTCCTTTAATGACTGTCTTGCTATCTATCTCTCCCTTAAAATCCTCTAGAAGTTTTTTTTTATAAATTTAGGTGCTCCTATATTGGGTGCATATATGTTTATCAGGATTATATCCTCTTGTTGGATTGATCCCTTTAGTATTATGTAGTGATCTTTCTTGTCTCTCGTTATGGAACATTTTGAAGTCTAATTTGGCTGATATGAGTATCGCTACCCCAGCTTTTTTTTCATTTCCATTTGCATGGAAAACTTTTTTCCAGCCCTTCACTCTCATCCTGTGTGAGTCTTTTGTTTTGAGGTGGGTCTCTTGGAGACAGCATATATTTGGGTCATGTTTTCTTATCCATTCAGCCACTCTATATCTTTTTATTGGAGCATTTAATTCACTTAGGTTTAAGGTTATTATTGATAGATACTTATCTATTGCCATTTTAATTCTTTAAGCTTATGTTTTCCTTTCTCTCTATTTCTATTTCTACTTCTAATTATAGCAGTCCCTTTTACATTTCCTGCAATGCTGGTTTGGTGGTGATAAAGTCTTTTAGCCTTTTTTTTTTCTTCTTTTTTCTGGGAAGCTCTTTCTTTCACCATCTATTTTGAATGATAGCCTTGCTGCACACAGTAGTCTTGGTTTCAGATCCTTGTTTTGCATTACCTTGAATACTTTATGCCATTCCCTTCTGGCCTGTAGAGTTTCTGATGAGAAGTCAGCTCACAGCCTTATGGTAGGTAACAGATTGCTTTTCTCTTGCTGCCTTTAAGATTCTCTCTTTGTCTTGAATTTTTGACATTTTAATTATGATGTGTCTGGGCATGGGCCTCTTTGGATTCTTCTTGTTTGGGACTCTCTGTGCCTCCTGAACTTGTGTGACTTTTTGCTTGACCAGGTTAGGGAAGTTTTCTGCCATTATTTCTTCAAACAGGTTTTCTACTCCTTGCTCACTTTTGACCTCTTCTGGCATTCCTATGATGCGAATATTGTTACATTACTTGTTATTCCACAGGTCCCTTAGACTGTCCTCCTGTTTTTTAATTGTTTTTTCTTTTTGGATCTCTGATTGAGTGAGTTTTTTCTACCCTATCTTCTAATTAGCTGATCTGATCCTCAGCTTCCTCTAATCTGCTGCTTATTCCTTCCAATGTATTTTTTATTTTTGCTATGTCTTTCTTAATGTCCTTCATAGTTTCCATATCTTTTTTTCATGCTGTTGCGCATCCTTACAATCAATATTCTGAACTCTATATATGATAGATTGCTTATCTCCATTTCATTTAGCTCTTTTTCTGGAGATTTCTCTTGTTCTTTCATTTGGGGCTTGTTTTTTGTCTCCCCATTTTGGCTGCCTGTTTGGGTTTGTTTCTATGTATTAGGTAGATCTGCTAGGACTCTCAGTGTTTTTGGAGGTTCTCTGGTGTAGGCCAGTGTCAGATACTGTTTGTGAATGGCCCTGAGTACGCTGTTTGGGGTTATCAACAACCCTCGGCTTGAGGTCTCCTCTGCTGGGGCTGGGTGCATTTGGACAGGACCAAGATGGACACTAAGGTCTGCTTTTCTAAAGCCTGGGTCCAGAAGCAGATCAGGCAAAGACTCAAAGCACTCTGAGGTCCGCCTCTGGCTGCAGGCTAATTAATCTGATTCTCTTAATGAGTCTCAGGTTGCAGAAGCTCTACAGGGTGCGGTGGCTGGTTGTTATCAGTCTCTTAACAAGCGCCAGGCAGCAGAAGCCCCTCTGGGTAGGGCGAGAGATTTTCCAGCAGGGTGGGGCAATTGCTCCCCCCCCCCCCCAGCAAAAGCAGCAAATTGTCTGCCTGAGAAAGATGTCCCCTGTATTATGGGGGAATGACTTGGCACAGGAATTCAGACGGGTGCCTTCTGATCTCAGTCTCCAGAGCTCACAACCCTAGATTCTCCTCACACAGCTCCAGTCCACTCTGCTCTCCCTCTGCTGGAGCCCAAGGTGAGTAGCTGCACAGAAACTTTGTGAGTTGGCTCCTTAAGAGGGTGCCTGCATTTCTAGCCATCTCTCCCTGGCAGACAGAAACTCTACTGCTTTACATAGCCAGATGTTATGTGGGCACCTTTCTCAGTTCTGGTGCTCTTGACTGGGAAGCCCAGCCTGGGGTTTAGGCCCCAGAGTCCTCAGTGGGAACCCCTCCCAACTGAGATATCCCTCTGGACCTTCAGCTGCTGCCCTTTTGTTGCCCAGCCAGCCCTCTCATGCCTCTGTACTTCCTACTTGTCTCTACAGTCTCCACTTTTCCTTCTTGGTTATCGGGATGCTCTCCAGCTTGTCTTCAGTTGCAGCTGGTTATTCAGGACGGTTTTTCTTTTTTATTTATTTATTTATTTATTTATTTATTTATTTATTTATTTATTTATTTTTATTTTTAAAATTTATTTATTTATTTATTTTTTTAACTTTATTTTTGTTTGAAATATTACAGATGTCCCTTTTTCTCCCCAATGACCCATTCCACCCCGCCCCATTCCTCTCCCCAGTGCCTCTCCCCACCATTGTCTGTGTCCTTGGGTTGTGCATATAAATTCTTTGGTTAATCTCTCCCCCTCCACCCACTCGCCTTCCTCCATCCCTCTGACATTTGTCAGTCTCATCTGTGCTTCCATGTCATTGAATCTATTCTGTTCATCAGTTTATTAAGTTCTTTAGATTCCATGTATAAGCTAGATCATGTGATGTTTGTCTTTTGCTGCTTGGCTTATTTCACTTAGCATAATTTTCTCTAGTTCCAACCATACTGTCCCAAAGGGTACAAGATTCTTCTTCTTTACAGCTGCTTAGTATTCCATGGTGTAAATGTCCCACAGCTTTTTTATCCACTCATCTACCGATGGGCACTTGGGCTGTTTCCAGATCTTAGCTATTGTAAACTGTACTGCTATGAACATCAGGGTACATATATTCTTTCTGATTAATGTTTCAGGATTCTTAGGATACATTACTAGGAGTGGAATCACTGGGTCAAAAGGCAGCTCCATTTCTAATTTTCTGAGGAACCTCCATACTGTTTTCCATAGTGGTTGCACCAGTCTACATTCCCACCAGCAGTGTACTAGGGTTCCCCTTTCTCCACACCCTTGCCAGCACATGTCGTTTGTTGATTTATTGATGGCAGCCATTCTGGCAGGTGTGAAGTGATACCTCATTGTGGTTTTAATTTGCATCAGGATGGTTTTTCTATAGTTTAATTGTAATTCCTGTTTGGTTCTGGGAGAGTGTCGGTGTACCTTCCACTCTCTGCCACCATCTTTATTCTTCATTTATCTTTTGTAATTTTTTAAGATGATTTCATTTATTTCCGCTCTGATCTATATTGTTTCCTTCCTTCTATTCACTTTGTGCTGTGTTTGTTGTTCTTTTTCAAGTTCATTTTAGTGTAAAGTCAGATTGTTTATTTGAGATTTTTCTTGTTTCTTGAGATAGGCCTGTAATGCAATGAATCTCCCTCTCATGATTGCTTTCTCTGTGTCCCATACATTTTGGATTGCTCTGTATTCATTTTCAGTTGATTCAAGGTGTATTTTGATTTCTTTCTTGATTTCATTGTTAATACATTCATTGTTTAGTAACATGTTATTTAGCCTCCATGTCTTTGTGTAGTTTTCAGTTTTTTTCTTGTAATTGATTTCTATTTTCATACCATTGTGGTTGGAGAAGATGCTTGATATGATTTCAATCTTCTTAAATTTATTAAGGTTTGTTTTGTGTCCTAACATGTGATCTATTCTAGAAAATGGTCCATGTGCCCTTGAAAAGAATGTATATTCTGCTGTTTTGGAGTGAAGTGCTCTGAAGATACCAATTAAATCCATGAGATCTAGTGTGTCATTTAAGGCTACCATTTCCTTGTTGATTTTCTGTCTGGAAGAGCTATCTATTGATGTCAGTGGGGTGTTAAAATCCCCCACTATGACTGTATTACTGTCAGTCTCTCCTTTTATGTTCATCAAAATTTGCTTTGCATATTTAGTTGCTCCTATGTTGGGTGGATAAATGTTTAAAAGGGTTATATCCTCTTGTTGGATTGCTCTCTTTATCGTTATATAGTGTCCTTCTTTGTCTTTTACTATAGCCTTTGTTTTAAAGTCTATTTAGTCAGATATAGGTATTGCTACCCTAGCATTTTTTTCCTTTCTATTTGCATAAAATATCTTTTTTCATCCCTTTACTTTAGTCTGTGTATATCTGTCATTCTGAGGTGGGTCTCTTGTATACAGCATACATATGAGTCTTGTTTTCTTATTCATTTAGCTATTCTATGTCTTTTGATTGGAGCATTTAAGTCATTTACATTTAAAGTGATTATTGATAGGTTCATATTTATTTCCCTTTTATGGTAATAAATTATGTTCCTCTTTCTCCCTCCTCCTCCCCCTCCTCCTCCTTCTCCTCCTTCTCCATCATCAAGCCCTTTAACATTTCTTGTAATACTTATTTGGTGGTAACAAACTCCTTTAGCTTTTTCTTGTCTGGGATGCCCTTTATTTTACCTTCAATTTTATTTTATTTATTTTAAAAAAAAAATCTTTATTGATTTTAGAGAGAGGAAAGGAGAGGGAGAGAGGGAGATAGAAATATCAATGATGAGAGAGTCATTGATCAGCTGCCTCCTGCATGCCCCCAATCAGGGATCTAGCCCACAACCCGGGCATGTGCCTTGACCTGGAATCAAACCCTGATCACCTGGATCTTAGGTCGACGCTCAATCGCTGAGCCACACCCAGCTGGGCTACATTCAATTGTAAGTGATAGCCTTGCTGGGTAAAGTAGTCTTGGTTGTAGGTCCTTACTTTTCATCACTTTGAATATTTCATGATAATCCCTTCTGGCCTGAATGTTTCTGTTGAGAAATCAGCTGAAAGTCCTTATGGGCACTTTCTTATAGTTAGCTCTCTTTCTCTTGTGGTTTTTAAGATTCTCTCTTTGTCTTTAATCTTTGCCGTTTTAATTATGATGTGTCTTGGTGTGGGCCTCTTTGGCTTCATCTTGTTTTGGACTCTGTGCTTCCTGGACTTGTGTCTTTTTTCTCACTAGTTTAAGGAAGTTTTTGGTTATTATTTCTTCAAATAAGTTCTTAATCCCTTGCTCTCTCTCTCTTTCTCTTCTCTTTTCTCTTCTCCTTCTGGTTCTCCTATGATGTGGATATTGTTACACTCCATGTTGTCCCAAAGGTCCCTTAAACTATCCTCACTTAAAAATATGTATATATCTTTATTGATTTCAGAGAGAGGAAGGGAGAGGAAGAGAGAGATAGAAACATCAGTGATGAAAGAATCATTGATAGGCTGCCCCCTGCATGTCCCCCACTGGGGATCGAGCCTGCAACCTGGGCATGTGCCCTCACTAGGAACCGAACCGTGATCTCCTGGATCATAGGTCAATGCTCAGTTGCTGAGCCATGCTGGCCAGGCCAATTATCCTCATTTTTAAAAATTCTTTTTTCTTTTCGCTCTTCTGATTGCATGTTTTTTTCTACCTTGTCTTCCAAATCGCTGAGAGGTAGGCCTGTTCTAAGGGCATTTCTAATATTTGTAGTATCCAAGTCTGAATTTTTTTCTGGGATCAGCGCTAGAGTCCAGAATACATCGGAAGTTAGGGCCAGACACTTAAAACTACTCACAAACTTACCTCACACCCTTTCCCATCTCCTTAACCCCTCCAGCCTGTAAACCTTCTTCTCCCATACTCACTGCCACCTCGGGCTCCAGCACACTAAACCAGCTAGTATCATCCCCTCAGGCACAGCACACCAGCTAGTGTCATCCCCTAGGCCTGTAAATGAGACCCTCAGGCAAGGGTAGTCCCAGCCTGCATCTGATATCCAAGATGAAATGCCAAGCAGAGATGCATGTGGTAGAACAGTGTGTGGGATATGGTCTCATGTGTGTGAGTTTGTGTGTAGGATATACATATAAAATATACTTGCATATTCATGTTCTATGAATATGGAAGATTACCCAGTTTTCATTTTTATGAAAATTTATGGACGATTACACAAGAAACTGTTAACAGTGATTATAACTAGGCAGTGGAACTGGGATAATGGTCAGGGAGGAGAGGGGAAATTTTAATTTTTACCAATCATTATCATTTGAATATTTTTACTCTGTGTACATATCACTTTTATAATAATGGAAACTTTAAATAAAAATATATAGATGATAAATTGATAAGTAGATATAGATGATAGAAAATGGATATAGATAAATGATACATAAATCGATAAAGATGAGCTAGAGACAGGCTGACAGACACACAGATATCTCTGTGCCTCAGTTTCCTCACAGATGAAATAACACCTATTTCATAGGATTTTATTGTGACAAATTACTTAATGCATTTGAGTCCTTCGAACAGTTTCTGGCACACAGTAAGTGCTCAATAAATGTTCTCTGTAGTGCAATAATGATGTGGAGGAAGAGAGGCTGGCTTGATGTGATAATCTCTTTCGCCATCTTGTGGCCAGTATATGCCATGCAGGAACATTAATGCCAATAAGAAACTTGTTTTCAACCCTCTGTGTAGGTGAGTGTTCAAGTTCTGGTCCTATGGGGTAGCTGACCTATGACATTTAAAATCAGAAAAGAGTATAAACAAGCAAGCAAATAATCAAATAAATAACTTTATAAATAGGTATCTAGATAAGACTTATAGTCCTCTAATCATCTTTGCTTTCAGATCTAGACCCCCCAGCCCTGAAAGTGTGAATGAGAAACAGCATATTGACTGGTTCCTACTTGTTTTAGGGTCTCTCTTTATCCATCAGGCTTCTTAATTGCAAGCACAGAATCCATTATAGATTCTTTAAGCAGAAAAAAGATTTTAATTTTCATTCTTTTCATTTTATCATATTTAAAAATTTTTTAATTTAATTTTAGAAAAGATTTTAAAAAATGGCTATTAGGTAGAGCTCAAGGAAATCTCCAACACTTGAGAGAATCTGGCTTTGGGGCTAGGCAGCCACAAGTTGGTGCAATCATATTTCCCCTGGGGATAGCCACTGCTGAGGTTGAACCCAGGACTGTACCATTAGGACATCTACTACAGCTGCCTGTGAAAATTTGGTATCTCTTGGCCGCGCTCTACCTTTTTTACCAGGCATGAGTTCCACTGGACAATTGTCTCCTATTTCTGTCTCCTGACCGAAAGTTTTGAGGGGGAATATATGATTGGTGGATCCTAGAGGCTCACACCTCTCCCCTAGGCTGAGTTCTGGTTTCCATCTTAGGGAGGCAGGACTCTTAACTCAGAGATTCTCCAAACTTAGAAAGGTTATTCACAAGAGGCTGGATACAGCAGGGATGATATCATGTCCTTAGGGAGATGATATTGAGTGTCTGTGCTTCAGAACCCATGCCCCTTCCTGTCTAGCAGTAGGTTCTAGTTATGGTCCAGGTACTACTGGAAATCTAGGTCTGTCTAATTCTGTGGTCAGAGTCTCTAATGATTATGTAGGGGGCAGAGCATGGTAATACCAGATGGGAGGATTCTTTTAGGCTGGACACTTTATGCTGGCAGGGACCATGTCTGTCCGGTTTACTGCTGTATTGCCAGCAGCCAGTTTGGTGCCTCAATACATGAATGAAGGAATGATGGAATGAATAAACGAATTAAGCTTGCCGCTTTCCTTATGTAGTTATAAATTTTCACTGAGACTTGGGGCCCCTCATCTCAGGAGAAGCATAAGAGGTGCCATTTTGGGGATGTCTTGTTAAATAAGGGAAATCAAAAGAGAGATAGTTCCACTCATACCAAACTACAACTTCATGTAGGGTGTTTCTGACTTCCCTCTAGAAGGGGTCTGTCTGAGCACGCACATTTATTGTCTGCATTCAGATGGAAAGGACAATCAAGTGTGTGCCTACAGATTTTACTGCCCAACCAGATACTTTCTTGAAAAATGTCTTAGGACATATTTCCTGGAGGAATTCATGCAGCATTCTGACAGTGGAATTGTTCAAGATTGCTGGGCCTGAAGACCTATTGGAATTGAACTTTTACATCTAGCCGTAGGCTCACCCAGTGGCTTCAACATTTGACCTACCCATCGGTGAATAGCTAGTCCCCATCTCCGGCTGCAACTGTTGAAAAGCACAGACCACCAGAGGAAGGAGGTGTGCCTCTTGTCATGGATCGTGGCACTTCCAGGTTGGACCCCATTCCCAAATTCTGTTCTGGAAAACACCACTGTTGCTCAGCAACAAGGAAACCATGGTGCAGGGCTCCATGCCTCTAGGGTCACCTGAGATGTGGGAAATAAAGGCCTGCCTTCCGATCACATCTACTGAAGCACTTTGGAACTTAAAATGTGGCTTGTCATCCCTCATAATTTCAGGGTTCTCCAAGACCACACACACATTCAGTGAATTCATTAGGACTCATGGGACTCAGTATACGATTGTATTCATGGCTAAAGTTTTATTACAGCAACAGGATATACAATAAGATCAGCAAGAAATAAAAGACACAGGTGGGTTCTGGAGAAATCCATTCACAAGCTTCCTTATGCTTGCCCTCCCTTGAAGGGGCACGCTAAGCACATTCTTTCCTAGCAGTGGAAATGCACATTATGCGGGTGATATTTTTGCCCAAGAAGTTCATTCAGTGCCCAAGGGCTTTTTTTCAACTGGGGGATGGTCACTAGGAACCCTCTACCTAGCATGTACCAAAATTCCAGACTCTCAGAAGGAAAACAGGTGTTCAGCATAAATGACATTGTACAAACAGGTTAGGCACAGTGAACTACCTTATCAATTAGGGAAAAGGTCAAGCTTTAGTATTAGTTTTCCATCACTGCTGTGACAAATTATCACAAACTTAGAGGCTTTAACTATACAAATTTATTATCTCACAGTTCTATAAGTCAGAAGTTCAGCATAGGTCTCATTTGGCTAAAATCCAGGTATAAGCAGGGCTGTATTCCTTTTGTGAGGCTCCAAGGGAGGATCCATTTCCTGTTTACTCAGGTTGTTGGCAGAATTCAGTTCAGTGGTCCCTGTTTTCTTATAGGCTATAAACTGAGGGTTGTTCCTAGCTTCCAGAGGCCAGCACATTTCTTGGCTTGTGGCCCCTTCCACCATCTTCAAAGCCAGAACAGTTAGTTGACTCTTTCTCAAGTCTCATCTCTCAGGCCACAACTTGGAAAGGTTCTTCATTTTTAAGGACTTGTGATTAGGTTATACTCACCCAGATAATCCAGGATAACCTCCTCATCTCAAAGCCCTTAGCCTTAATCACATATGCAAAATTCTATATGCCATATAAAGTAACATATTCATAGGTTCCAGGGATTAGGATGTGAACATCTTTAAGCAGCCAGTATTTTGCCTGTAAGTGCCAAGTTCCCAAAGGCCAACCTCAAAAGCAAACCTTTTTATTTTTTTATTTTATTTTTTAAAAAAATATATCTTTATTGATTTCAGAGAGAGGAAAGGAGAGGGAGAGGGAGAGATAGAAACATCAATGATGAAAGAGTCATTGATCGGCTGCCTCGCCCACAACCTGGGCATGTGCCCTGACTGGGAATCGAACCCCGATTGCCTGGATCCTAGGTCGACGCTCAACCACTGAGCCATGCCCGGCTGGGTGAAAGCACCCCTTTTTAAAGACAACAGTACCAGGTCTGCTAAATTAACTATTTTCTGCACACTCATGCATATCTAAAGGTGACATCATGATTCCAATAGCATGTGGCCATATTGTGCTTGTAATGTCTTGAACTTATGGACAACTGGACCCAGAGCCCGGTCCACAAAGAGGCCTTTATACTCCAGACACACTCTAATGTCAGGACTATGCAAGGCTGTGTTCCCCCCACTTTCAACCATGATAGGAGCCAAGGTAAAATAAACTGTTAGACTATGGTGATTATTGTCACTGGGCTTCACAGAAAGTAGATTCCAGTTCAAATTCTTAGCTATGTACCAAGAGTAAGTTACTTATTCTCTCTGATTCTCACTTCTCATGCCCTCAGAGATATAACACCACTGTCAGATTTAAATGAGAGAATGCACATAACACATGTGTAAGACAATATCTTCCAGATCATAATGGCTAGTGAGCTAGGAGATGGAACATCCAGTGGGAGCAAAAACAAGATTAAAATTTCTTATCCTTACATGGAGCTTCTTCTTGGGGGAGAAATAAGAGGCAGAGGCTCACTTTTAAGATCTACCTTGGTCTTTTTTTTCCTCTTGAACCCTTATCTCTTTATTGACAAACTTATTTCTCTTTCTTTCTGTTAAAGTTTGACATTGTGAATTATTAACTTTTGTTTTTCACCTCCAGCTCCAGCTTGCCCTTGTACTCCCGGCCCTGCTTCAGACACAGCAGGTCCAAGGCTTCTGCCCCACGGTAGAGTTATTTTAGCAGAAATACAAATAGAATCAAAGAGCCCAAGATCAGTTATTGAGTTTCAAAAGAGAAGTTGAAATTGACTTCAGAAAATTTACACAGAGAAAAAAGAACTGAAAGAAAGGCTTTTTCAGTTGCAGGACCTTCAGTCTTTTGAATACCAAGAGATAAGACCTGGCCTATCTACAGGCATAAAAGAATATGTGGTCTGCCCAAAGGATTTCCAGTCATCCCAGAGTAGATAAAGTCCCCACAGACTGAAGGGAGGGCTGAAAGGGAGGCCAGGAAATACTGATGACATTCAAGCCCAGGGGATTCCAACCCTCATTTCAGACTCCATTGAGGCTTAAAAAGAAACAATCCATACATTCTCTCTCTGTCTCTGTCTCTTTCTCTTTCCCTCCTTCTCTCCCCACTGGATTTGTGCTCCCTCTTACCTCCAAATATCAGTGGTACAACCTGGAAGACCTGAAAGGCCACTCAATTAGGTTTTAGTCTGGGCCTGAGGATTGATAGAGAGGAATAGAGTCTCTTGTGTTCATAGAAGGTCCAGCACCAGCTATCAGGGTAGCAGGGATTTGTAGTTAAAAGCCTGTATTACTAAAGACGTAGTTTGCCTGTTGTGGGTCCTCAGCAAATCACTTTAGGTCCTCCGAGAAAAAAGACATGATTCTACTGGCTTGGTAGTCACTATCAGGTGAAGATCCCATTGGTCCCCTTACTAGAACACCCATGATCTTTCCTGTCTGCAAGGTGACAGTGTCCAGGTCACAACAAGTGAACAAAAGACATCCAGACAAAGACAAGGCTTCTTGCTTTGGGGTCAGTTGTCTACTGAGAAATGCCTGTTTCCCCCATTTCTGCTGGATGTGTGCCTGGCCAAGGCAGTGAGCAAAGGATGATGCCAGGATGGAATTTTGAGGGACTAAAATTGGGGTAGATTAAAATGGTTAACAATTCAGTGATGTCTAATCCCTTCTGCCTGCAACTACTAAGCTTCCATGGCTTCTAGCTTAACAACCCTCTGAATTTTGGGAGGCTTCATGTATCCACTGAAGAAAAGAAATGAAATAATGCCATGAAAGCACTGTGTATCATGGTTAAAAGCAAATAAATACTGTTCCTCCAGCTGGATTACATAGATGTACATCAGGGGGAACCACGAGTCCGACTGAATCATAAGCATACCTCGGAGATATTGTGGGTTTGGTTCTAGACCACCACAATAAAGCTAAGTGTAATTTTTTGTTGTTGGTGGAGCGCCTTGCCTTCAATTTATAAAAAATGCAACACCTGTGAAGCACAATAAAGCAAAGCACAGTAAAATGGGGTATGCCTGTATAGGCAAACTGTAGTGTACAAGTTGCTTTTTGTGCATTTTTCAAGAGAGAGGGGCTGTAGATGTGATCAGATTCTCAGGATTCGGAGATAACATTTTTGCAAGGCAGCATCCTGGATCTGTGCTTTATTAACTGTGCACCCTATGAACACTCAGTTACAATCTCCACATCATGCTTTTCCTGCCTATGGAGTGGGAAAAACAATACCGAGCACACAGAGTTATTGTGAGGAATTAATTAGAAGGTGCTTTGTAAATAAATTGATTTTTAAATGAGAGGCATTCATGTGTTAGCCTTCCTTACCACCCCGAAATGAATAGCTCTATTACATAAACAGCAACCAGTTAAGATTTTGGATAGCAGAGATACACATTTTAAAAAAAAGTATGTGTACATAGTTTATATGTGACATAATGATGTGCTTAATCCTATATTTTTCAAGGAATCTTTTTCATAGATTATTTGGTATTGAAGGCTTTAAAACTAATGATGCTTCTGATAATGATAATTCCTTGTACTTTCATAGGCTGTAGTCTTCTCATTTATCTCATCGGTTGTTGACAAAGCCCTCCTCTTACTCTTGTAAATGAAATGAGGCTTTTGCTGGGTCCGCAGTGTTTGGTTGCCATGGTTTGAGTTCGTTTCATAAGCTGTTGCTTGGCAATCCCACGCGTCAGCTAGCTCTTTTCCTCAGTACTCTCACTACACACTGTCTGAAGTATAATGAGATTGAGGCTGGGCAAAGGAGGATGAACGTCCTTGAGCACTTTCTACCTCCCCCCACAGTGCTCTTACCATGGTGCCTGATAAGATGAGAGCAGAGCAATGAAGTGATTATGAAC
This sequence comes from Miniopterus natalensis, assembly GCF_054644295.1. Classification (NCBI taxonomy): domain Eukaryota; kingdom Metazoa; phylum Chordata; class Mammalia; order Chiroptera; family Miniopteridae; genus Miniopterus; species Miniopterus natalensis. The sequence continues at coordinate 74,350,589 of NC_142103.1, read as the reverse complement.
ATGGAATTTAGAGTCACACAGACGTGGGTTCAAATTCTGGCTCTGGATCTGGCTTGGTGTGTTCTTTATTAAAAAAATATGTTTCTTATTGATTTTTAGAGAGAAGAAGAGAGGAATATATAGAGAGGAACATCGATGAGAGAGAGACATCAATTGGCTGCTTCCTGCACGCCCCTTCTGGGGATCAACTCCACAACTCGGGCATGTGCCCTGACCAGGAATTGAACTGGTGAACTCTCGGTTCATGGGTCAACACTCAACCACTGGGCCACAGAGGCTAGGCTCAGTGTGTTCTTTAGATATTCATTTAGAAGACTATTTGAGCCTCAATGTCCCCATGGGTAAATTAGGAGTGATAATACTCAACTTCTAGAGTGGATGGGAGGATTGAAGGAGAAATTCCATTTAAATCACCCACACATAGGTGCTCAGTAGCTGTAAACCTATACTAATAAGGGAGATGGGAGGTGGTAAAACTATAACTTTTCTTGTTCTGCAGTAAAATGCTCTGATGTACTAGTCAGTTTGGATTTAGTTTGTACAGATATGTCCCACTTGTCTTTACATGCAGAATGAGTGGGCCCACTGAAAATCTATGGAGTAAAACAGGAATTTATAAATAATCAGGACCAAGGAAAAGAACAGGGGGCGTTGTTACCAAAAGGAAGACAAGTAGGGATGCAGCAGACAGAATACATCAATAGAAGATGTTCATTCAAGGTAGTGGGTGGGTAGGGGCTGTGTATTCAAAGGGGCTTGCACTGGGGAGGCCCATCTCCTCCCTAGACAAACACATACCCACAGGCGGTGGTGTGTTGATAAAACAGCTCTCAGAGAGGGAGAAAACCCCTGATTTGTAGCATTTGCCTATTTCCATAGTTTAAATATTCCTACTTTGGCCAATTTCAAGCTACCAACATGTATTTGAACAGAATGATGACTTGGGAAGAGATGCCTACAATCCACTCTCAGAAACCCATGGAACCTACTCTAGCACAGAACTTATTCCAGGAGCAGCTTTATTGGTTTTTCTCACTTGAAGCTTTTGTCTGTTTTTATAGCAGTTTATGGAGGTCAGTTCTCAAGACTGCTCTTCTGCCCTTCAGTTCCCCCAGATTAGAAAGATATAACTGAGGAAATCTTTATTGTACAGGCCCAGCCCACATCTTAATAGACTGGCTCTTGTGCCTTTTCTTCCCCAGGACTGGGACCCCATGACTTTCATAGGATCCAAGGGAGACTTGGGAACTAAGAATCACCTAGGTGAATGTCCTATTTAAGGCAGAATCTTTCTTTCAAAGTTATCTTATTTTATCTTTTCTTACATAACCCAACTCAAACACACTGCCCTTGTCATAGTCTTTCATATTCTTAGTCAGTTTTCCATGTATATGACCTTATTATTTTTATATTAGTTACCAACCAGTTTTTAAATTAATCATTTTAAATGAATCTGTGCCACCACATAACTACTTCATCTAATAGAACTTCAGTGTACTTATCTGATTCTGATAGCTGGAGCAGATACACCACTGCGGGGGGTTGAATTCCCTTATGGATTGATCAGTTTCGAGTGTCAGTCAGTGATTTTCATTCACAAGAGTAGGCACATTGACCAGCTTTTGGTCAAAATATGCTGTATATGTTTTACATTTTTCTTGGTCCATAATTTGTATTTCCTTTCCACTCGGTATCTGGCAATGCCCGGATGAATGGCTTCTGTAGTTACAGGGCCCTAAAACATAGTCTGTCCCCTATAAATCAGCTGGACAATACCAGGAGGTTTATTTTGTACAGAGAGTAGAAGAGAGAATTAGATATAATATCCACAACTTTCTAAGGAGGGTAGGACCTCTTTTTAAAAAAATTGATTTGAGAGAGAGGAAGGGGAGGGAGGGGAGAGAGAGAGAAAGAAAGAGAAGCATTGATGTGAGAAACATTGATCAGTTTCCCAGTTGCCTCCCATACATGCCCTGACCAGGGATTGAACTTGCCACCTTACAGTGTATGAGACAATTCTCCAACCAACTGAGCCACACCAGCCAGGGCGTGAGTAGGCCCTCTTAACAGAAGAGTTTTAGGGGGTTAGGGCTAGGGACCAAGTCCTCAACCTCAATATAATTAATGGCTTTTCACAAACCTGAGGGGGGTTTTTAGTAGTGAGTGGAGTGTACAAGTTTGGAGGGAGAAGGTAGAAGAGACTTAAGTTTCCCTGAAAGAATAAGAGGAGAGATCAAGAGGATCTGGGCAAATGCAAGAATGTTTCTGAGATTATGCAGGTGGCAGGGAGCAGGAGGAATCTGATCTTTTGAGATTAAAAAGAAGTATTTGGGAGAAGAAATAATGTTCCCTGGGGATTTTCTAGCTAAATTCTGTGGGGGCAACCCCTCAAACTTATCTTCCCCTGAGAAATTTTCACTTAATTCTATAATGCTCGCTGTTTGATAGGAATGGATTCCCTGGTAAAAATGAACAAAATCTGGATTCAAGATTTAGATATGGAGAAAAAAGGAGCTTATGGGTCAGGGAAGCAGACATGTGGCTTATATTTACTCTTGTGTGAATGAAGTGATATCTTTGCATGAAAGACCTAGTGTTCAGTGGTTAGGCTGGAGTGCAAGGTATTTACTTAGCCTAGCTTGAAGACCACAAGCTAGAGAAGCATGGGAAAGACAGGGATGGAGTCTTCTCAAATTTGAGCCTACAGGATCCTGGAACTTCTCTTTTAGCTGACTACCCAGGAGTAGGCCTGGGTTTTATGTTCCTCAAAGATGCTGCCCTGGAGGGCCAGACCGCTGCTGGGAACAGTCTTGCCTGATCAGAAGAGCAGCTTATCAGCAGGAATAAGCATACATTCAGTGGGGGGGAAAAAACATTTCATTAGCAATATTTTTAAAATACTTGAAAAACGTGTGTGTCAATGAGCTTGGGGACTTTTACTCAATAATTTTTACCTTTCAACCTTTGTACCCAATTATTTAAATGTTAGTAAAGAGTGAGGGTGACATTTTTCATACACCATGAAAAAGTCTTAAAACTTTTCATGTCCACTTTTACATTTGGGGCCAACTGTGAGACGCTAAGAGGATTTATTTCTAATTTATTTTCAGGAAATTTTGCGTCACTGCTGTTTTAGAAGATTCAAAATTATATCTCCAGCTATGATTTATTTAGAAGCTAATTGTTTGAAAAGGTATGGCCAAAATGACTCTGTAGCCACTTAAGATTTATGCTCTCTTTGCATGGCATGGAATCGTGCCTAGGAGCAGCTGCCCATTTGGAGATTACTGTTCTCAGCACCGCACCCCACCCCCAACTCCACTCAGGTGACTAATACTTGCTAGTGGAATATAAGAGTTACTATGTGGCCAAATAAAGGGCTCTGCCTTCACCATTGTCTCATTTCTTATCTGCCAGCTAAATAGAGGGAACACTGGTGCCCTAGGGAGGAAGAAGGTCACAAGATAGGAGGCTACCACCAAGCAACGTATTTCGGTTAGGGAGTTTGGAAAGGCAAAGTGCATTCCAAGCAAGAACATCTTTGCTGGGTTTATGGAGCAAGAATTAAACTTCAATTGTGTTAAGCCACTGTAATTGTTTCAGGGTTTATCTGAAACAATTACTTTAACCAATAGAGAGAACTATTAAGGATTTATCCAATTAATCATCAGTCTTGTACACAGAGCATAACCTTAAAATGCACTTTGCCTTTCCAAACCCCTAACTGAAATACATTTTGGAAAATCATACAAAATAATGCCTGAGGTGATGATGGTGGTAGTATTCTTTAGTAAGTCCTCCATCTGAGCTGAGTCAGGTCCCATCAGGATTGCCTTTCAGGAAAAGGCACAGGCAAGAGGACCCAGGACTTGGCCCCAAAGGGACGGTTTAGGAATTTATCAGTTGGAAAAGCCACAATGCTAACAGGCATATGGTTAATAGTTGCTTAGGAAATACAGCCACAGGGTAGAAAACTCAGAGTGCTGGTTAAACAAGGGTATCAGCCTGGACAAGTGAAGATTAAAAAGACAAAGGGAAAATAAGCATCAAAGCTTCTGGGGATGGTATGAATGCAGAGGTAGGGAAGGGCTGGTTAAGACCTAATTTGATGGACCTACCATTACATTAGTGTAGTTATCTGCATGGCCGAGCATCTTCTGTGTGTTTTTCTTTGAGCTGCCCAGAGCCCTCTCAATCCACCCAGCCTTTAGCTAACATATGGAAGCACTGCACACACAAGAAGTATGTTCTTCATTCTCAGATTGATGGGGTACATCTGAGGGTGTGAGGATGCAAGGCAAGCAGAGAGCAGATCCCTCAGTCACCCTGTAGGGACTCGACAGGTTGACTCTTCTGGAGCTTGGTACAGTTCCAGGTGGTCCCAGTGAAATGGGCAGAGCCTGACTGCCTAGCTCCCACATAAGGAGCCCTGGAAGCTTTTTTTCTTTCTGCTTAAGATGATCTGTAGATCCTACTCTTCTCCCCTTATCCCCTCCCTTTTTGGACCTAAGCCTCTGATGTCAGGGTTCTGGGCAAAAAAGAGTGAGACATTTCCCTATTAAGTCAATTTATTTGGAGACGGGAGACACAGTAACTAAAAGTAAATTCCATTGAAGATAAGGGGTTCTTATTGTTCAGGGAAAGTAGTTCCTCCAACAACATATGATAGACTCCTTTCATCTGGCCACTAGTCTGGGATTTGTGGGTGGTGAAAAAAGCTCTGTACCTGACATGCCTTAATAAGGGCACTTAAAAATAAGAACAAGTTGTTCCTTAGTAAAAAGAGTTATGGGAAGAACTTTATTTTGATTAGCATGTATATTAGTCAAAGTTCAGCTGCCCATAACAGAAATCACTCTAGTTATTTTAACAAGATAATGGATTTAGCATAGGGAATAATGAGCTTGCAATTATTGGAAGGGATGAAAGAGCAACCTCTAAGCTCAGCTGCTAAGAATGACTACTAGAACAACAAAACCAACTGCCTACCAAGAAGACTGCTATCTCTACCATACTCAGGAAGTTGGGGAATCAGAAAGTTTCTTTGCTGACAGCTGGCTTCAGGATCACATCACCTTAGCCACAATCAGGAATCTGCCACCACAGCCACTGAATCTCAGAACATACTACTTTAGCTGTGCTCCTGAGACCAGAAAGCTTCCATCATATCTGTTGTTCTAGAGCCACCCCATGCCTGCTAGACCCACAGCAGCATAATGGAGGCCTCTCATATTGCCATCTCTTTCCCCACTTGACTAAATCTTCAAAGATGATTCTCACGTGAGTATACCTGATTAGCAGAACCTAAATTATATCCATCTCCTGGTTTTAAGGGAGTAAGAAAATAAAGCTTTTAGCCCTCCAGCCTCTGTCATCAAGGAAGATGCACTAGAGAGGGGTTGCAAGAGATGTTCAGCAAGGCAATCTATAGAGTTTACTACCAGTCACTCCTTGCTCAGAAAAAAGCTCTCATCCCTGCTCTTGACACTGAGACTGGCCTTTCATGATATGAAACAAGCCCAATTAGATAAAAGCTTCAATTCTGAAAGCAAAATAGTGCAATATAATGTCATTGTGCCGTGGAACATTATGCTGAATACAGCCTGTATTGACATGAATGATACAGGCAATCAAAAATATAACAATGCTAGATCTATAAAGTGAATATTACTATTTGGAAAAGAAACTAAACTTGAAAAATAATTTTTGAGAATAAATATATTAGAAAGTTTTGACATCCAGCAACACCATATATTTTTTAAAGATTCAGACATATCCAAGACAAATTTTAAGTACATTAGAATGATGGAGAGAGGGTCTGAATGAGAGTAAGGACTTAAAGGAGAAAAATAAGAAAATTTAAAAAGAATAGTCTGTACTGACTTATGATAAAAAATGTGCCATAATCTGTATGGTATGAATAGTTCAACTCCTGATTTTGTAACATTTACTTTTTTAATGTTTTTTATTGATTTTAGAGAAGAGGGAGAGAGAGAGAGAGAGAGAGAGAGACATCGATCACTTGCATCCCGTTCAGGGACCGAGCTGTACCCTGACTGGAAATCAAATTGGCAACTCAAACTGACGACTCTTTGGTTGCACTGAATGACACTCAATCAACTGAACCACACTGGCCAGGACTTGATTTGGTAACATTTAAATAGGATACATAAAAGTTACCAAAATTGTTAACTGGTGATTGAAAGTATGCATGTCAAATAAATATTCAACTGAAAACTTCATGAAAACACTGCCAAGCAGAGCAGGAATAATTGACTTAAATAAATTAGATTTAAAATATAAAAATTGCAACCTACATAACAGGAAAATATTTGCAAACCATATATCGGCTTTTTATATATATATCCAATATATAAAAAGAACTCATAAAGCTCAATAACAACAATAACAACAACAACAAAAAAGTGGGCAGAAGCACTCAATAGACATTTTTCCCAATGAAGACCTCGAAATGGCCAACATGAAAAGGTGCTCAACATCACTAATCATCAGGGCAATGAAAATCGAAACCACAATATCACCTCACACAGTTAGAATGGGTATTATAGAAAAGACAAGAGATAACAAATGCTAACGAGGATGTGGAGAAAAGGGAACCCTTGAACACTGTGGGTGGGAATGCAGATTGATGCAGCTACTATGGCAAACACTATAAAGTGTCCTCAAGAAATTAAAAATAGAACTACTATACAACCCAGCAATTCTACTTCTGGGTATATACTCAAAGGAAATGAAAACAATATTTTGATGAGATATTTTCACTCCCATGTTCATTGTAGCACTAGTCACAATAGTCAAGATATGGAAACAACCTAAGTGTCTGTCAACAAATGAATGAATAAAGGCAAATATGATATATTTATATGAATATTATTCAGCCATGAGAAAGAAGGAAATCCAACTATTTGCAGCAACATGGATAGAGCTTAAGGACATTATGCTAAATTAGATAAATCAGACAGAGAAAAACAAATACTGTATGATGTCATTTATATGTGTTCTCTAAAAAAGCTGAACTCATAAAAACAGAGACTAAAATGGTGGTTTCCTGGGGCTGAGGGAAAGAGGAAATTGGAGAGATGTTGGTTAAGGGTACAAACTTGCAATTAGTAGGTAAATACGTCTTGGAGATCTAATGCACAATATAGTGATTATTGACAACACTGTATTATAAACACCAAAATTGCTAAGAGACAGGATCTTATTCTCACCAAAAGAAGAAATGATAAATATGTGATGTGATGGAGGTGTTAGCTAGCCCTACAATGGAAAACATATTACAATATGTAAATGTATCAAATCAACATGAACACCTTTAACTTACACAATGTTATATGTCAATTACATCTCAATGAAAAATAACATAAAAATAAAATATAAAAACTAAAAGAAAGATAAATCACTCCCAAAATTCTAAAATACATGCAAGTATATAATTTTTTAAAAGCTTAGAAAATGCCACACAGGGTTTAAAAATTAATTAATTGTCCAAATGGAACACCTAGGAATGTTCACATTCTCAATTCTGATAGAACAGTTATGGTATCAAAATAATATCAGAGCCTGATAAAAATTGTGCAAATGAAGTTTATTGAATATGAAAGGAATATACAAAGAAAAATAATTGAAATGTTTTATTTTATTCTATTTATTTTTTAATTGAATGTATTGGAGTGACATTGGTTAATAAAGTTATATGGGTTTCAGCTGTACAATTCTATTATACATCATTTGTATATTGTATTGTGTGTTCACTATCCCAAGTCAAGTCTCCTTCCATCACCATTTATCCCCCCTTTACCCTTAAATGTATGTTAAGAATTCACAAACTGAAAATGTGGCTAGAACAGTAACCTAAAATAGTTTAAAAATGAACACAGTCAATTGTTACAAAGTATAAACTGTTGTTGGAAGATACTCATTTTCAGCCAATTTTCAAATTTAAAAAGTTTATGAAAACTTCAGAAACTGGACAGAATAAGATTGCTTACCTTAAAAGGAAATTGAAATAAAAATAAAAATATCAAAAGAATCACAAGGAAACAACTTTGCAAAAACCTAAAACACATGTACGTGACTCATAAAATCATTGAAAAGAGAACCCAAAGCCATTCCAATTTATTGAAAGATCCTAGTTGTTGATTATAAACATTTCATTTTAAACAAATTAAAATGTTTATAATTTTGCCCAAATTGTACAATGCCACCCCCTAAAATTTATTATTTCCCAAGCTCTCCTGTATCATATTCAGACTAAGTCCCCCACACAATTAGGCAGCTGCTGAGCAGGCCAGGAGGCATCCCTTTAGCACTTACAAATGGACCACACAAAGATCAGGGCTCTCACTTCTGCCTTTCACACCATGGAACAACTTTGCCAAACCAGAGGTCTTAGGTCGGCTCTTCCCATCATGAAATAGACTTTGCCCACTGCAAGGACCAAAAAGTACCCCCAACAGTTTCCAACCAAACCTAGCAACCCGCCCCCTACTCTTCCTCAGTAGCATCTGCTCTCCCTATATCAGGGGTGGGGAACGTCCAACCCATGGGTCGTATATGGCCTGTAAAATCATAGAAAAGCAGTTCCAGCCATCACATTAGGGGTGTTAATTAAATGTTTGACCAAATACAGCAGGCTAATTTTTAAAGTTGATAATTTTGTATGGCCCGGAATGATGTTATAAATATCCAAACGGCCCTTGGCAGAAAAAAGGTTTCCCACCCTTCCCCTAAATGGAACCAGAAGCTTCTTTCAGAGTTTGTGGCAGTGCAAGATCATACTGATGTGATAGGAAGAAAACCCTACCTGCTTCCCCTCCCAGATGGCTTCTGCAGCTGGGTGATGATAATCAGCCTTGGCCTTTTTCCTTTTTGCTGGCTACTGGAGGTGACTCAGATTCTTAAGTTTGTTGTGAATGTCTTCCATGTACAGGCCAAAAGCTGAAGCAATTAGGTGGGGTGCTGATGGAGAAAGGTGAAGTCCCTGGTCTGGGGGTTGGAGGAGGTTGAAGAAGGCAAGTGCCTCATATTGTGGGGAGCAGAAATCAGGGCACTAGTCTGAATGGAGCTACGTCATGGTGAGGTAAAGGTTGTCTGGGGTGAGCTGCCTCATTTCAGGAAGGGCCGATATGTGGGTCTTAATTTAGGCATGAGCATCATCAAGGTGTAAAGGATAGAGATGAACACATGGTCAGAACTGGGCTGCTGGGGGCAAAGGTGTTCACCCAGGTCTGGCCCAGGGCTATTCCCAGGTACCGTATTTCATCAAATCTAAGATGCCATCAATTTTAAAAATCCCATCATGTTATGTATCGCTACACTAAATAAAAAGGCTGCCAATTCAACCATGCCACAATGTTGTCTTTGCACTTATAATTTTTAATTTTTACTTATTAAAAGAGTGATTTCAGTAATATATATAGTATCTTTTCATGTATCACATTTATGAGTACATAAAAATATATAAGCAATATAAATTGCTTAAAGTATTTTTAAAATTTCTTCACATCTATAACTTGATTATTCTAAATCACTTTTCAGCTCAGAGTTGGAATTCATGCTTTTTCACATATTGTCCTCTGTGTCATCAAGATTGTTGGTGATTCAGCATTTCTTAGAAGAGTGACTACTGTCCAGGGGATTTTCTTTCAAGCTACAAGTTTTGGCATGGGCTTTCTTGCTTGGCTCATGTAAAGCAATCCTATTATCTCAATAACAAAACATAATAGGGTTTCAGCTACTTGCAGGTATCTTCCTTGCTTTGGACTCAAAATACCGTTGGCTGTTGCTCTGCATTAAAAAAAGTGGAATTGCAACAATTCCCCCATGTTTCTATTGCTTCATAACAAACCACAGCTACGCAGATCACTATTTCCAGCCCTAGGGCTACCATTATTCTGTACGCTGATATGCTTCTGAGTGCCGAAGTTTTCTCCACAGTTCTTTATTTTTAACTTTTGAAAAAATTATAGACTCATAAGAAGTGGCAAAAATAGTACAGAGAGGTCCTACGTGCCCATTACCCAGTTTCCCCCAGTGGGGATATTTTACGTAACTTATAGTGCATTGTCAAAACCAGGAAATCAATTGGTACAATACAATCAACTAGACTACAGATATTAACTCAGATTTTACCCTTTTTGCATGCACTTGTTTATTTTGTATGTTTGTAGATTATTCAATGACATTTTATCACATGTATATATTTGTACAAACAGCACCACAATCAAGATACAGAAGTGTTCTGTCACCCCAAAGATCCTCATGCTATGCCTTTAAAGTTACAATTTTTATTGGGTAACTGCTCTCAGATTCCTCCTTCATTCTTGTTTGTTTATTTGTTTGTTTGTTTTTCTGGTTGTAGATGCTAAGCAGAACCTTGTTGACTGCCTGTCTATTTTGCTTTCTAAGCATGCCACAATGCCCTATACAGCAAGCCCCCCATTGGCTCATCTTTTGACTTAAAGTAATGCCAGTCATTATGATGCCTGCAACCTCCTGGCTTCTGGCAGTTAATTGCTAACACCTAGCCTCTATTACTTCAAGGCTCCATGATCCCATGGACTTTAATGAGCCCAGCTCTGTGACCACCTCTCTTATCCTTAGCCCTAACCAGTAGGTGGGAGCCATCACTGAATTTCTTAGTAATCCTGGTACCTCTCTCATCAGTATATTCCTGATGGCTCTGGTGAATAATGAGTTTTCTGGGTCTCCCATAGAACATAATCTGATAGTATTTCTGACCTTACATGATACATTCATTCCAACACGTCCAATTCCTTCAGCCTCTTTATTCCTTTCTCCACCATCCTCCAGGCAATGCGGCATTTCCACTTCACTCAGTATGGGCCTATGCCATCTCTAACAGTGAGTTTGTCCAATCCCAAGATGTTAAATCCACCTCCCAAGAAAGTATCCTCAAATTGGTAATTTCTTTCTTCTTCTATGTTATGTTCTAGCTGCTAGGATCAAGTACCTTAAAATCCAATTGCAGGGGTACTCACCTGGCTCATTCTACTATGTTAGCGAATTCTTGCATCTCCTTCAGTATATAATCTATTTCCTTCTTTATCAGGCCCAGTGTATCTCCCATTGGATGCTGAGATTTAATCCAAGTTATTAGCCTGGCAGTCAGGAGAAAATATTAGGGCAGCTCCTGAAAGGGAAACCATTTGTTTAGGTGGGGTGAGGCCTCCCTGGCATCTTCTAGCATGAGAGAAGACTAGGGAAAGGTGAGCTACCTCTGCAATTTCTGTGAGTCCAGGGAAATCTACAGAGCCAACATTTTAGGATTATCTATCAAAATACTATTCTATTTTTTAGGTCTCAGGTTTTTCCAACCAGGGCTCTAACTTTAGTGTGACAGACTTGCCTGGGATGAACATTTAACTATCTTGAGGACCAAGTCCTGAGTCTGTTCTTCTGATGTGACTTCTCTTCTACTGAAGGAGAAAAGGGCATCTTTATAAGTTATCAACAAGATCCTCTGGTTCTTATACTTAGTCTTTACAATTGCTTGTTAACAGCCCTCAATCTCATTATCCCTTTGTAGGACATAAATACAAATTAGTAATAACCAAGCAACTTTGCTGACCTATCTTTCAAATGCCAGAATCATCATACCTGCAAGGGTGTTCCCTTCTACTGGGCATTTTTCCAGGTCATTACTGGTGAAATCTTCAACATTTGGGTCACCACCTTGTGAAAAGGAGTATCTGTTCCCATCTACAACTCAGAATGGCATCCACTTTGTCCAGCAGGTAGAGAGTATTCCAGTCCCCAAACTCTCTCTGATTATCTGCTTTCTGATTTATGTCTATTCAAAGCCTCCAAGAAGCAGATACCAAGATGGGAGTAGATGTGCAAGAAATTTACTGGGAGAAATGCCTATGGGTTATAAAGAGGAAGAAGCAGAAGTAGGCAGAGAGAGCCTTCAGACTACAATCCAGGTCTGACACCTGTGAAGGAGGGTGGGAAAGAAAGATTGGCTTGAAAGAGTCCTAGCCTATAGCACAGTTCAAAGAAAGTTTGAGCCAGGCAGATGGGTTAGAGGAATCTTGTGTCCTACAAGAATGAGTCAGCACTAGTACTTGCATCATGCTCAGTCGGTGGTTATTGGTAGCCCAAGGAAAGCATGGTCTTGGCACAAATATGTTGATGGACCAAGTCAAGTAGAAACTGGGGCTATTAGCCAACTATCTTTCTTGTAGCAGGAGATCTCAGTGGTACATTTTTATATCCACTACAGGTGGCATTCTAGGAGTAAGTCTTGCATTTGTTTCTGGTTTTAACCCTCCAGGGAAAGGGTTGAAGACTTCTGCCCATGCCTCTTTAGCTACAATGCATAGATAAACCTATTATCCCACTTGTATACACTCAGTATGAACTTGCACATTGTCAAGAATGGATCCCTCATCCTCTACACCTCACTCAAGTTTGGGAACAGGAATGGAATGTGACAATGTGCCATGACAAATTCTCAACCAATTCTCGGGCTTTCTCTTTGGCCTGAGTAGAGCCCTGGCCCGAATTCTATAATACAGTTGATAGTTTTAAAATTTAAAGCCCTAAACTAACTGTTGTAACTCTTTGCCAAATTGTTTTATCTCTGACTCCCCTTCCTGGACCCTCAGTATATTAAGGCCTCCACACAAAGTTGTCAGTAAAACCTTAATATGTATAGGTTTTGCTCCTTCAGGCTAGTCAACCTAAAAGGAAGGGGTTTAGCCAAACTAGGCCCTATGAAGCTCTTAGGCATTTCAACCTTTAAACCTGATTCATTCCCTCTACAATGTCCACAGGGTTAGGGATGTTAGATATGTGTGACTGCCCATTCATATTTGTGAGGCTTGCTACTTTCCACCTCATTTCTTATTTGGAAGTATCCCCCTTGCCTTAGTAGCAAAATACTTTAATTGGATGGTTTCCAGTGGTGGGGGCATCCTCCTTCATAATTGGAATAGTCTTAATTCGAGAAGAGTAGCTGTGAACTACCACTGAGAAGAGTCAACCTTGGGCAGTCTTTTTCAAAGTTTACCTAAAGTTATGCCTTCAACTAGAAATTTCCTGATAAAAATTCATAGAGTATCTGGTTTGGGACCATTGCAGGGAGCATTCTAGGCAAGTAGAAAACCAGTCCTCCTCTTCAATATTTATTTCTTCCCATCACCCAATATGTGTGACAATATCATGGTTTCAGGTATACTAAAATGTTTATTGTCTTAGGTCCAGTAATGGGTTGAATTCTGTCCCCTCAAAATATATGTTGAAGTCTTAATCCCCAGTACCTGTGAATATAATCTTATTTGAAAATAGGAACTTCACAGATGTGGTCATTAGGGTGGCCCCTTAATCCAATGACTGTTCTCCTTATAGGAAGAGAAGAGACACGGAGACAGAGACACATAGGGAGAATGCCACGTGACAACAGAGGCAGAGATTGAAGTGATGTGTCTACAAGCCCAGGAATGCCAAGGATTGCCAGCAACACTAGAAACTAATAGAAAGGCATGAAACAGATTTTCCCCTAGTGCTCTCAGAGAACGCATGGCACTTTGGTCACCTTGATTTTAAACATCTATCCTCCAGAATTAAGACAGAATAACTTTCTGTTGTTTAAAGCCATCCAATTTGTGGCAATTAATTATGGCAGTCTTGGGAGACTAATACAGATTCATATGCTGACTTAGGTTAGTTATGACAGGAGTTTCCTGACATATAAAAAGGAAATTTGGGAACTACCCACCAGAGAGGGATGTGTGCAGTACTTTGATATTCCTGGCTCTCCTCTAAATTGTATTGGCCAGGAACAAAAATTTAGAAAAGAGGATCCAGCTCAGGTCTGTGGTTCAGAAATTTTAATAGTTAAGAGTCTCATGGCACACTTTGGCCAAGGCATGCAATGTTCCCAATTCTTATTTCTCCACCCAGTTTTATACTTTGGGCCCCTAGAAATGAAAAGAGTAATACTAATAGATAATACTTATAAGAGCTATTGCTTATTCTGAATGATTTTACATTTACAAAATCACCACTCACGACAGTGCTAAAGTGGAGTCATTGTTATTACTATACCTATTTTTAGAGTTGAAGAAATTAAAACACAGAGATGTTAAATAATCTGCTCAAGTTCTCATAGCTACGAAAAGGCAGAGACAGGGTTTGAATACTGGCAACAATAACTCCAGAATCTGTGCACCTAACTGTTATGTCAGACTGCCTTCTTCTCTAATAGGAAGAAAAGCAGAAGTAGTGCCAAATAAAGTTCATCAAATACTGGATATTCCACTGGTCCAACAACTTACTATTGGAAATAAATAGGCTGACTTTGTTACTAGGGTGCCTGGATATCCTCAAAATGGATTGCACTTTTGGAAGCCCAAAGGCAGCAATTTCAACCTCCTCGACCCAATTCCACTTTCCAAGGTAGCTTATTTAGAACTCAGGTTCCTGGACTCCCAGTCCAACTTTTCCTTTTGCAAAGGAGTCATCCTCAAAGTATAATTTGTTTTCTCCTGCAGTTACTAGTTCTCCTCTAAGATTATTTAGTTAAAGGATAATAATAAATAAGTTAGAGATACATAGACATCAATTGATATTGATACAGATATTTCCCATGGAAAAGCTGAAGGCTTTTCTAAGAATTTCTCCACTCAACTAATGGTCATAGGCTACTACTAGTGCCGATGGACAGATTGAAATCTCTATAACAGAACGTAGTTGTTCAAGTTCCATTTGGTTTCCAAATCAGACAGGAATGTTTATGGATGAACCTTGGCAGTAGCTCTACTTCCAAGCCAACAGTTTTTGGACTATTGTCCTCATTTCTCCTATGATATGAACAGAATTGGGGAAATCTTTCTGTTGGAATTTTAGGTGGCCATAGGCTTTATACCAACTTGAGCTCAAGTAGAAATGTGTGACCCTTTGGTTGAAGTTTGCCATCCAGCTGACTCCACAAAATTAGTTGCACTGAGGCAGCATTACAAAGGTTAGAAAAAATAGAAGAAAAAAAATCCTTGAGGTTACTAAGACACTCCCACTTTAAACCAATTCAATCTTGGGTGCTACTTGTGGAATACCAGGTACTGCAGCAAATTTTTGCATCCCATAAACAATGCGTACAGTCAAGGAGTTTGTAAAATAAATTATCTGTACCCAGAATTCAGCGATAAAGTCCAGATATCTATTCCCTTCTGTATTCTCCCCAACAAGCCCAGTGTGGCCTTGGGAAGCAATTATGTTCTTGGAACCCACAACTCCTGCTTTCTTAGATTGAAATTTGTGAGGGCAGAATGGTCAGATGTTTCTGAATATTTTTGGCTTGGAACCAAAGCAACTTCTTCCATTTTTCCCTGGATGCAGAGTCTCATATGTAAAGTGAAATAACAGGCAGGCAAAATTTATTACTTATCCTTGTGTCTCAGGATACACTCATTCTCCCTAAAGAGTAGAGACATTGATCTCTCCTTGGAGGTGATAGGTGAGTTGATGTTAGGTTTTTGTTTGTTTGGGTTTTTCTTTGATCTGAAACCAGGTCCAAACAGGAACCAACCAGATTATTAGCCTATTTTCTCCAATGTAGTCTCCTTGGATAATCAGATTTAAAAGTTAGAGTCAGGTTTATTAAGATATAATTTACATACAGTAAGCTTCATCCTTTTAATTTTTATTTATTTCAAAATTTATCTTTATTTTTTTTTTAAATATATCTTTATTGATTTCAGAGAGAGGAAGGTAGAGGGAGACAGAGAGACAGAAATGATGAGAGAGTCGTCATTGATTGGCTGCCTCCTGCATGCCCTTTACTGGGGATTGAGCCCACAACCCAGGCATGTGCCCTGATCAGGAATCGAACTGTGAGCTCCTGGATCTTAGGCTGACAGAGGCTCAACAGCTGAGCCACGCCTGGTGGGGCATTTATTGTTGAAAATATTACAGATAACCCCCATTTCCCCCCCCCCCCCCGCTCATTGATCCCCTCCACTCTGCATCTGCACCTCCCCAGGCCTTCAGCACACTATTGTCTGTGTCCATGGGTTATGCATATTTGCATATAAGTTCTTTGATTAATCTCTCCCCACCCACTCCCCCACCCCCCACTACCCATTGAGATTTACCAGTCTGTTCCATCCTTCTGTGTCTCTGGAACTATTTTGTTCTTCAGTATATTTTGTTTATTAGATTCCACATATGAGTGAGATCATGTAAAACTTAATCAGGAAGAATCAGAAAACCTGAATAGGCTAATAACAACTGATGAAATTGAAGCAGTAATAAAAAAAACTCCCAGCATACAAAAGTCCTGGTCTGGACAGCTTCACAATGGAACTTCCTAATTCTTTGAGTTTAGGGCTAGATAGTTTACTAAAAATTTGTCTTGCTTTTTGAGGTAGCCTGTAGTGCTATGAACTTTCCTCTTAGAACTGATTTCGCTGTATCCCATAGATTTGGGGTTATTGTGTGTTCATTTTCATTTGTTTCAAGGAAGTTTTTGATTTCTTTCTTGATTTTATTGGTAACCCATTCATTGTTTAATAGCATGTTATTTAGCTTCCATGTGTTTGAAAGTTTTTGAGTGTTTTTACTATAGTTGATTTCTAATTTTATGCCCTTGTGATCTGAGATGCCTGATATGATTTCAATCTTCTTGAACTTGTAGAGACTGGTTTTGTGTCCTAACATGTGGTCTATCTTTGAGAATGACCCATGTGCACTTGAGAAGAATGTATATTCTGCAGCTTTGGGGTGAAATGTTTTGTAAATACCAATTAAATCCATCTGATCTAGTGTACCATTTAGAGTCAATGTTTCTGTGTTGACTTTTTGTCTCGAAGATCTATCCAGTAAAGTCAGTGAGGTGTTAAAGTCCACGACTATGACTGTATTGCTGTTGATCTTTCCCTTAAAGTCCTTAAGGTTATTATTGATAGGTCCTTATTTATTGCCATTTTAATTCTTTATGCCTGTGTTTCTCTATTTCTTCTTATTATTACAGCAGTCACTTTAACATTTCTTGCAATGCTTCTATTTCTACTTCTAATTACAGCAGTCCCTTTAACATTTCCTGCAATGCTGGTTTGGTAGTGGTAAACTCCTTTAGCCTTTTTTTGGTCTGGGAAGCTCTTTCTTTCACCATCTATTTTGAATGACAGCCTTGCTGGATAGAGTAGCCTTGGTTTTAGATTCTTGTTTTGCATTACCTTGAATATTTCATTGCCATTCCCTTCTGGTCTGTAGAGTTTCTGATGAGAAGTCAGCTCACAGCCGTATGAGAGCTCCTTTATAGGTAACATCACTTTTCTCTTGCTACCTTTAAGATGCTCTATTTGTCTTGAATTTTTGGCATTTTAATTATGATGTGTCTGGGCATGGGCCTCTTTGGATTCTTCTTGCTTGGGACTCTCTGTGCCTCCTGAATTTGTGTGGCTTTTTCCTTCACCAGGTTAGGGAAGTTTTCTGCCATTATTTCTTGAAACAGGTTCTCTATCCCTTGCTCACTTTCAACCTCTTCTGGCATTCCTATGATGCAAATATTGTTATGTGTCATGTTGTCCCACAGCTCCCTTAGACTGTCCTCCTGTTTTTTAATTGTTTTTTCTTTTTGGATCTCTGATTGAGTGACTTTTTTCTACCCTGTCTTCTAATTAGCTGATCTGATCCTCAGCTTCCTCTAATCTGCTGCTTATTCCTTCCAATGTATTTTTTATTTTTGCTATGTCATTCTTAATGTCCTTCATAGTTCCCATATCTTTTATCATGCTGTCGAGCATCCTTACAATCAGTATGCTGAAGTCCTTTTCTGATAGATTGCTTATCTCCATTTCATTTAGCTCTTTTTCTGGAGACTTCTCTTGTTCTTTCATTTGAGGCTTGTTTTTTGTCTTCCCATTTTGGCTGCTTATTTGGGTTTGTTCCTATGTATTAGGTAGATATGCTAGGACTATCAGTGTTTTTGGAGGGTCTCTGGTGCAAGCCAATGTCAGACACTGTTTGTGAATGGCCCTGAGTACCCTGTTTGGAGTTATCAACAACCCATGGCTTGAGGTCCCCCTGTTGGGGTGGGTGCGTTTGGACAGGATCAAGATGGACACTGAGGTCTGCTTTTCTAAGGCCCAGGTCCAAAAGCAGATCAGGCAAAGGCTCAAAGCACTCTGAAGTCTGCCTCTGCGTGCAGGCTGATTAATCTGATTCTCTTAATGAGTCTCAGGTTGCAGAAGCTCCACAGGGTGGGGTGTCTGGTTGTTATCTGTATCTTAATGAGCCTTAGGCAAGAGGTTTTCCAGCAGGGTAGGGCAATTACTTCCCCCTCAGGCAAAAGCTGCTTGGAAGGTAAAAGTCTGCCTCTGCAGGATAGGGGAATGACTCAGTATAGGGATCCAGAGGGCTGCCTTCTGAGCTCTATCGCCAGAGCCCACAACCCTAGATTCTCCTTACACAACTCCAGTCCACTCTGCCCTCCCTCTGCTGGAGTCCAAAGTGAGTGGCTGCGCAGGAAACTTTGTGAGTTGGCTCTTTAAGAGGGTGCCTGCATTTCTGGCCAGCTCTCCCTGGCAGACAGAAACTCTGCTGCTTTTCACAGCCAGATGTTATATGGGCACCTTTCTCAGTTCTGGTGCTCTTGACTGGGAAGCCCAGCTTGGGGTTTAGGCCCCAGAGTCCTCAGTGGGAATCTCCCACAGCTGAGATATCCCAGCCAGCCCTCTCATGCCTCTGCATTTCCTACCAGTCTCTGTGCAGTCTGCACTTTTCCTCCTTAGTTATGGGGGTGCTCTCCAGCTCGTCTTCAGTTGCAGTTGGTTATTCAGGATGGTTTTTCTATAGTTTAGTTGTAATTCCAGTTTGGTCCTGGGAGAGTGTCAGTGTAGCTTCCACTTATTCTGCCACCATCTTTAATCTCCAGCTTCACCCTTTTTAGAAGTATGGTTACATGAGTTTTGATAAATGTATACAGTTGTGTAACCACCACCAAAATAAAGATATAAAAAATTTCCATATTACAAAAAGTTCCCTTATGCTCCTTGGTAGTTAACCCTTCCCCTGCCCCTACCTGCTAGCAACTACTGATCTGTTTTCTATCCCCATAGTTCATCTTTTCCAGCATATAGATAGATTTATATACCATGGAGCCTTCTGATTCTGGTTTCTTTTACTCAGATTAATGCATCTGAGATTCATCCATGTTGTTGTGTTTATCAATAGTTCATTCCCTTTTATTGCTGACAGTTATTGTCCTTTTATTGTATGGACATACAGAAGTCTGTTTATCCATTCACCTATGAAAAGCACTTGGGTTTTTTCCAGTTTTAGGCTTCTATAATCATTCATGTACAGGTTTTTGTGTGAACAGAAATTTTATTTCTCTAGGGTAAATACTTAGCAGTGGAATTGCAGAATCATGTGGTAAATGTATATTTGACTTCATAAAAAACTTAACACCCTCTGATTCTTCCTCAGTCTCTGCTCATTCTTCTCTGAAGAGGTAAATACTATTGATTTGTTGCAGGAATTCACCATCCCCAAACTCTTAGTTCACCACCAAAAGTTGTTTTCTAGATAGTTTCTAGAAAGTAATCAGCATCAACTATTTTGTTTTTATTTTCTAGTTATTTTGGTTGTAATAATTGGAAAGTTGTATAATCTTTCCATATTTCACATTATAGGGGCCAAGTGCTGAATTTTCAAGGTTTTTTCTTTCTTTTTTTTTTTTTTCTTGTCTGTCTGTTGCCATTCCTGAGGCTGAGAAACCCAGGGATTCCATACTAATTTAATGGTGTGGCTGTCCAGCATCTCTCTCTCTTACCCCCTCTCTCAATTCCCCATTGCCTTCTAATTGACCCAATCCCTAAATGTTCCCTGTATGTTCTCTGACCTCCTTCTACATATCCCCATATCAATGGTCTGAGCAAAGTCCCCTTCAACTTCCTCTTGTCTGCAGGGTTTTGTTGCCCCATACCTTAGCTCACCTCCATCAGCCACTTGGAAAACTTTTCAGTTCTTATGACATCTTTTCCAATTCTTGGACTCATTGGGCTTCAAGATTTTCAATGCTAAATGTCCATCCCACTTCAGGGTGGGTGGATGGCTGAGCAGAGTAGGGTTTTTTTGGTTGCTCCAGGCTGCTCTGTCCCAGCCCCCTCTTGCAGGTTTATTGTCTGCCTTGCAAGTCACTTTTCTTGTTTGAGTCATCTTAACAGCCTCATGTGCAAGCTTGCCCTCTTAGTGAAGCTCAGCTGGCAGTGGGTGCACCATAATGACAGGGATTTTCCCTTGCCTTGGCACTCCTCAAATACCTCATCACTTTCAGACAAATTCTTTTTATTTACTCCTTAAGGCAGAGTCCCTAGTTAATCACGGATACTATCTTTCCATCTTCCCACAATTTTCCATTTGTTAGAGCTGTGGCCCTTTAACCTTTAGGACTGAAACTGACTGACCTGCCACTTTCATCTGTCCACAGAAAAACAGGTCAGTGCACCACACATTTTTTAGTTTGTTACTACTCTCTCTTTCCACCTCATGGAAAGGGAAAGCTCTGTCACAAATTCTGGTAATGTAATCCCTTTCTCTTTGTGTTTTTTGTTTGTTTGTTTGTTTGTTTTTTGGTTAATCCTCACTGGAGAATATTTTTCCAGTGATTTCTTAGAGAAAGTGGAAGGGAGGAGGGAAGAGAGAGAGAGAGAGACATGAATGTGAGAGAGACAGATTGATAGATTGTCTCCTGCACACAACCTGACTGGGGTCAGGGATTGAACCTGCAACCCAGGTACATGCCCTTGACCAGGAATTGAACCCTCAACCCTTCAGTCCACAGGCTGACACTCTAACCACTGAGCATGCTGGCCATGGCACCTTGTCTTTGTTCTTAACCTTACTTATCACTGGAGAAAATATATCACTTTTCCTATAAAATATTCCACATTCTAGATTTGGCTGATTGTTTCTTAGTGGTGACAATGAATTTATCCTTCCATCTCCTATATTCACCATAAACTGAGAGTTACAGCTATAGCTTAAATAGATTTAGGTTCAGTTTTTATTTTTGGTACCAATATATCATAGGTGGTGCTGTATGCTTCCTACTCCATCACATCAGGAGGCACATATGTAACCGTCCCACTCTTAGTGATGCTAAAATTGATCAATGGATTCAGATGGTTTCAACCTGATCCTTCCATTATAAAGTTCCCTGTCATCACTTTGCCTAATCTTTTTTTATTCATTCATAATCATTTCCTTAGATTAGTGGTTCTCAACCAGAGATGACTTTGTCTCTTAGGGGACATATGACAATGTCTGAAGACATTTTTGATTGTCAAAAATGGGAATGGAGTGTGCTAATGGCATCTAATGAGTAGGGACCAGAGATGCTGCTAAAAATCCTACAAAGCAGTGCTCACTTCAGCAGCACATATACTAAAAATTGAAATGATACAGAGAAGATTAGCATGGCCCTATGCACAAGGATGGCAAGCAAATTCGTGAAGCATTTCATATTTTTAAATTAATGAGAACCACAAGACACTTAATGGGAAGGTCCAGGAAGTGAAAGTTTCATTGGCATGAAAAAAGATATTGATATGATAAATAAGAACCAGGCAGAAATGAAGAATATTATATCTGATATCAAGAATACACTGGAAGGAATTAAAAGCAGGCTAAATGAAGCACAGGATAGAATAAGTGAATTAGAAGAAAAGGTAGAAAAAAACCACTCAATCAGAGCAGCAAAAAGAAAAAACACTTAAAAAGCATGAAGATAGTTTAAGGGAACTTTGGGACAACATGAAGCAAAACAACATTCGCATCATAGGGGTAACCAGAAAGGGAGGAAAGTCAGCAAGGGATAGAGAACCTGGTGGAAGAAATAATGACAGAAAATTTCCCTAACCTGGTGAAGAGGAAAGCCACACAAGTTCAGGAAGAACAGAGGGTTCCAAACAAGAGGAACCCCAAAAGACACACTCCAAGACACATCATAATTAAAATGGCAAATATTAAGGACAAAGAGAGAATACTAAGGGCTGCAACAGAGAGACAGCAGTGACCTACAAGGAAGCCCCCATAAAGGTGACAGCAGATTTCTCAACAGAAACACTTCAGGCCAGAAGTGATTGGCATGAAGTTCTCAAAGTAATGAAAAGAAAGAACCTGCACCCAGGACTGATTTATCTAGCAAGGCTATCATTTAAATTTGAAGGTGAAATAAATTGCTTCCCAGATGAAAGAAGGCTAAAGGAGTTCAGTACCACCAAACCAGCATTGCAGGAAATGCTAAAAGGACTACTTTAAGAAGAAGAAGAAGAAATATTGAGAGAAAGGTACATCAGCATAAAGGGAAAATGGCATTAAATAAGTATATATCAATAATAACCTTTAATGTAAATGGATTAAATGGTCCAATCAAAAGACATAGGGTAGCTGAATGGATAATAAAACATGACCCAAATATATGCTGTCTACAAGAGACCCATCTAAGAGCAAAAGATTCACATAGGTTGAAAGTGAAGGGATGGAAAAAAATATTCCATGCAAATGGAAATAAAAAAATAGCTGGAGTAGCAATACTTATTTCTGATAAAATAGACTTCAAAGTAAAGTCCACAAAATAAGAGACAAAGAAGGTCACTACATAATACTAAAGGGATCGATCCAACAGGAGGAAATAACCCTTATAAACATATATGCACACAATATAGGAACATCTAAATATATAAAAAATTTCTTGGTGGACTTTAAGGGTGAGATTGACAGCAACATAATCATAGTGGGAGACTTTAAAACCCCCCTGTCATCATTGACAGATCATCAAGACAAAAAAAAAAAAAATCAACAGGGAAACACAGACCTTAAATGACACACTAATTCTAATGGATTTAATTGACATTTACAAAACATTTCATCCCAAAGCAGGAGAATACACATTCTTCTCAAGTGCACATGGAACATTTTCAAAAATAGACCACACGTTAGGGCACAAAACAAGTCTTTACAAGTTCAAGATGACTGAAATCATATCAAGCATCTTCTCAGATCACAATGGCATGAAACTAGAAATCAACCACTGTGAAAAAACTCAAAAATATTCAAACACATGGAGGCTAAATAGCATGTTATTAAACAATGAATGGGTTACCAATGAGATCCAGGAAGAAATAAAAACTTCCTCAAAAGAAACGAAAATCAACAGACAACAAACTTAAAATGTATGGGACATGGTGAAAGCAGTCCTGAAAGTTCATAGCATTCCAGGCATACCTCAAGAAACAAGAAAAAGCTCTAATAAACCATCTAACACAACAGCTAAAAGTATTAGAAAGAGAACAGCAAGAAAAGCCCAGAGCAAGTAGAAGGAAGGAAATAATAAAGATCAGAGCAGAAATTCATGACATAGAGACTAAAACAACAATACAAAAGACCAATGAAACCAAGAGCTGATTCTTTGAAAATATGAGTATGATTGATGCACATTTAGCCAGACTCACCAAGAAACAAAAAGAGAGGGACCAAATAATTAAAATCAGAAATGAAAGAGGCAATATAACAACGGACCCAACAGAAATACAAGGGGCTGTAAGAAAATACTATGAGCAACTATATGCCAACAAACTGGACAACCTGGGTGAAATGGACAAGTTCCTAGAAGCATACAATCTTCCAAAGCTGAATCAGGAAGAATCAGAAAACCTAATAAGCCAATAACAACTAATGAAATTGAAGCAGTAATCAAAAAACTCCCAGCAAACAAAAGTCTGGGATCAGATGGATTTACAGGCAAGATTTACCAAACATTCAAAGAAGTATTAACACCTCTTCTCCTCCATCTATTCCAGAAAATTAAAGAGGAGGGGAAACTCCCAAGCTCTTTTTATGAGGCCAGCATCACCCTAATCCCCAAACAGGATAAAGACACTACAAAGAAAGGAAATTACAGGCCAATATCCCTGATTCGAAATATCCCTGATGCTAAAATCCTCAACAAAATACTAACAAACTGGGTCCAGCAACACATTAAAAAGATCATATACCATGACCAAGTGGGATTTATTCCAGGGATGCAAAGCTGGTATAATAGTCACAAATCAACAAATGTGATACACCACATAAACAAAATGAAAGACAAAAATCATATGCTCATATCAATACATGCAGAAAAAGCATTCAACAAAATGCAACACCCATTTTTGATAAAAACTCTCAGCAAAGTGGGAGTAGAGGGAACATACCTCAACATAATAAAGGCCATATATGACAAACCTACAGCCAACATCATGCTCAATGGTCAAGAACTAAAACCATTTCCCTTAAAAACAGGAACAAGACAGGTTTGTCTGCTTTCACCACTCTTAATCAGCATAGTACTGGAAGTCCTTGCCACAGCCATCAGTCAGGAAGAAAACATAAAAGGTATCCAAATTGGAAAGGAGGAAGTAAAACTGTCATTATTTGCAGATGACATGATATTGTACATAGAAAACTCTAAAGACTCCACCAAAGTTCTACCAGATTTGATAAATGAATTTGGCAAGGTAGCTGGGTACAAAATTAGCACCTGAAAATTGATGGCATTTTTATACACCAACAATGAACTCTCAGAAAGAGAAACTAAAAAAAAATCCCATTTACCATTGCAACTAAAAAAATAAGATACTTTGGAATAAACTGAGCCAAGGATGTAAAAGTCCTGTACTCAGAAAACTACAGGATGCTGAAAAAAGAAATAGAAGAAGATGTAAACAAGTGGAAGAATTTACCATGTTCATTTATTGGAAGAATTAATATCATTAAAATGTTCATACTACCCAAAGCAACCTATAGATTCAATGCAATTCCTATTAAAATACCAACGGCATATTTCACAGAGATAGAACAAATATTCCAAAAATTTATATGGAACCAAAAAAGGCCCTGAATAGCCACAGCAATCTTGGGAAAGAAGAACAGAGTTGGAGGGATCACTTTACTGTATATCAAACTGTAATACAAAGCCATAATCAAAACAGCCCGTAATTGGTACAACAAAAGACCAGAGACCCCAGAAATAGACCCACACCATTATGGTCAGTTAATATTTGACAAAGGAGTCAAGAGCATACAATGGAGTAAAGACAGTCTCCTCAATAAGTGGTGTTGGGAAATTGGACAGGTAAATGAAAAAAAAAAAATTAAACTAGATCACCAACTTACTCCATACACAAGAATAAATTCAAAATGGATAAAAGACTTAAATGTAAGTCATGAAACCATACAAATCCTGGAAGAAAACATAGGTAGTAAAATCACAGACATTTCACATAATGGAATTTTCACTGATACAACTCCTAGAGCAAGAGAAACAAAAGAAAAAATAAACAAATGGGACTACATCAAACTAAAATGCTTCTGCACAGCAAAAGAAATCAGCCTCAAAATACAAAGAAAGCCCATAGTATGGGAGAACATATTTGTCAAGGATGCATCTGATAAGTGGTTAATTTCCAAAGTGTACAAAGAACTCATACAGCTCAACAAGAGGAAGACAAACAATCCAATTAACAAATGGGCAAAGGATAGACACTTCTCCAAAGAGGACATACAGATGGCCAAGGGACATATTCACGAAAAATTGCTCAAAGTAATCATCAGAGATGCACATTAAAACCATAATGAGGTATCACTTCACACCTGTAAGAATGGCTACCATCAACAAATCAACAAATGACATGTGCTGGTGAGGATGTGGAGAAAGGGGAACCCTGGCACATTGCTGGTGGGAATGCAGACTGGTGCAGCCACTATGGAAAACAGTATGGAGGTTCCTCAAAAAATTAAAAATGGAGCTGCCTTTTGACCCAGTGATCCCACTTTTAGGATTATATCCTAAGAATCCTGAAACACTAATCAGAAAGAATATGTGCACCCCTCTGTTCATATCAGCATAATTTACAATAGCTAAGATCTGGAAATACCCCAAGTACCCATCAGTAGATGAGTGGATAAAAAAGCTGTGGGACATATACACCATGGAATACTATGCAGCTGTAAAGAAGAGGGATCTCTTACCCTTTGGGACAGCATGGATGGACCTGGAGAAAATTATGCTAAGCGAAATAAGCCAGGCAGAGAAAGACAAATATCACATGATCTCACTTATATGTGGAATCTAAACACAATAATCTGATGAACAAAATATATTCAGTGACATAGAAGCATGGAACAGACTGAGAAATCTCAGAGGGAAGGTGGGGGTGGGTGGGTGGGAAGAGATTAACCAAAGAATTTATATGCATATATGCATACCCATGGACACAGACAATAGTGTGGTGGAGGCCTGGGGTGGGGAGTGGGTGAGGGGTGGAAGGGGTCAATGGGGTAAAAAGGAGACATCTGTAATATTTTGAACAACAAAAAAATCCTACAAAGCATAGGACAGCTCCCAAATAAAGACTTATCTGGCCCCAAATGTCAATAGTGCTGGGTTTGAGAAAACATTAAATTTATTATTTAATTAGGGATTGCAAATGGTGATTCTACCATTCCTTCTGCATTTGCTCTCTGGAATTGTTGCACAAAGAATATCATTAACTATATGGTTACCCTGAAATATAGTTCATACAGGAAACATGGGATACATTCTTGATTTTTCCTTTTATTAATTTTTTCAATAAGTTTTTGCCCTAGCATCATCCAGGGGTGACCAATGTTTTTTAATGTCATTATGAACGCATGTATTTTATACGTGTGATTCTTGCTTAATTGTAGATTTTTTGATGCTCTAATTGTTCCAATAAATGCAAGTGGGAACTCCTCTTCATCTTGGATCCTGTGTTCTTTTGACATGACTACATTATTCTGATATTTCCCTTGCTCTTTGGCAAAACAAGATGTCCCAGGCTCATTTTGTACATTTCCTGTTACTCACGTGTAAATAATTATTTCTTCAAGGAGGATTGGCTTCTTTTGGTAAGAAATGATTTTAGAGACCACAATCTGGATATAAGATATACTCATTGCTACTCTGTTACCATTGCTGTTTTGTCTTTTCAGTGGACAAAGCTAGGAAATATTTATATTTTAGAAAGAGAAAAATAAAGAAATAAATCATAAGTTCATAATGTTTCTGTAAATATTGTAATTCCCCAACTGTCTTACACAAAAAATAGCATACTATATACAATGTTCTACACTTTGCTTTTTTGACATCAATATATCCAAGATGTTATTCTTAATCATTATTTAGAAATCTATCTCATTGAATAGTATTCCACTTAATTTTATTTAAAATAAACTTTTTTCCAGCTTTCCATTTTATAGCTCCACTATAATTTATTCAACTGGTCCCTTAGTGGTGGACATTTCCTACTCTTCCCTGCCCCCCAGTCTTTTATTACACATAGTGTTGCAGTGAATGTCATTTTGTACTTTTGCTGGTATATTTTTGGATTGGATTCCTAGACATGAGATTACTGAGTCAAATAGTGAATACACATGTAATTTTGTTACACATTGCTCAATTTCCCTCTATAGAGGTTATATAATTTTGTCTGTATTGTTTCTGTGGCTTTAAAAGAAATAAGATTTACTTGCAACTAGCAGTAAAAAAGCCCTAGAGATCTAATGCACAGTATAGTGAATATAGAGAAAAATATTGTATTATAATCATCAAACTTATTTAGAGATTAGATTTTAATTATTCCAACCACAAAAAATAATAATTATGTGATTTGATAGAGGTGTTAACTACCATTACAATCATAATCATATTACAATATATAAATGTATCAAGTCAACATGTTGTACACCTTAAACTTACACAATTTCTATGTCAAATATATTTCAATAAAAATAATAAAAATCTTAAAAATAAATAAAAAAGGAGCAAGATTTTTGAAAAATAATAAAAATGTGATTAGAATTTTAAGTACCAGTTTTGTACAATATAACAAGATCTACTCTTTCCACCCTTCAAAATTGAAGGAGACACTTAGGACAAATACAAGAAGTCAAATACCGCACTTTGATGAGTAATATTGGAGAATGTGTTCTTCATTGTGCTTCTAAGCTCAGCCCTGGGGCCATGCTATATCTCACCTCCAGCACTGGACTCAGATTTGGGGATTCCAGGATTTTCTTAAAAGGCTGGGGTAAGATAGGTGGCTGGCCAAACACTGTGCCAACATGCAGGAAGCTGATCAGAACTCACATTATGGAGCAGATAGGTAAAGAATCAAAAGTGTAAGTCAGATGGAGCAGCAGTCTGAAGGGGTACAGTCAGAGCTGCTGAAGACTGAAGGAAGCTAAGAAACAGACTACTGCAGGCAATATGTGCTAAAAACTGGAGAAATGGCTGATTAGGATATGATATAGTGTAACCTATATCTCTGCTGTTATCCCCTACAAATATGACTTTGCTTTCTCTGTGAGCCTTTTCTTTCTTTCAGCCAGAGAAGGGCCCAGACCATTGGAATCACATGTATGCCTTGAGCTCCTCCATTTTCTGCCCCTTCCACACTACTAGGCCTGCTGCTTCCCTCACTAGGGCTGGCATAACCTGGAAGCCTGTGGTGGGTCTCAATGAGCCCATTCCACAGTTCCCTGGTTGCTGGTATGTCTATGGGACTGCACGGTGCAAGGCCTTATTGTGCTACAGTGTTAAGCAGGGGCTGCTGAGCTGGCCACCTTCATCATGAATGGGCCAGCAGGTTGGCTATTGCTGCATTTACGGCAGCTTGGCATCGTTCAAATGGGGTGAGAAGAGCCCACCTGACCAGCTCTCAAACCTAAGGGCCCTGATGCTAAGTGGACTTGCCATTTTCCCTTTCTCATGAGCCCAGTGAAGACTCACAAACCACCAGTAGGACATCAGAGGCCTGGACACAGTAGGTGTCAGATACCTCATTGTTGAAGGTAGGTATATTCTGAATGGGGACAGATATAGAAGCAGAAAGTATCCATAAGCAAGTTTAAGGTACTTAATGTTTTTGTGCCTCAGTTTCCTCATTCGTATAGTGAGAATAATATTAGTACCTACCTTGTCAGAGTGTTCTGAGGTTTAAATAACTTAGTAAAGTACTTTTAAAATAGTTCCTGGGATATCATAAGCAATCAATAAATGTTAGTTACTATTTTTTATTAGATTATAATTACTGTATATAAATAATAAATCATATCATGTCATTCCCTTGCTAACTCCTCTAACTGATCCCCATCACAACTGAGATAATATTCAAATCCTATATAGTGGTCTACAAGGTTCCAGGTGATCTGGTCCCTGCCTGCATATCTATTCTCATCTTCACCTTGTATCACGCTCCTTCTTCTTGGTAACCAAATTCAAGCCATTCTGGCCTTATTTTCATTTTTTAAAATCATCCAGTTCCTTTTTTGTCTCAGGACCTTTGCACTTGCTCTAAATTTTTATAATCAGAAAAACAAACAAACAAACAAACAAACAAAGCCAGACACTAATATCCAGAATCCACAAATAGAAGTTTGCAAATCTTGACTACATGATAATAGTAATCATCATATGGCAAAAAATAAATAAGTAAATAAAATACAACTATCAAATGATAAATGGAAATATTTATTTATTTACTTACTTATTTATACTAGAATATGACAGGCAAAGGACTAATAGCTTAGAAGTTAAGATTCCAAGCTCTATATTCCAACTGCTGGGCTTGAATCTCAGGTCCATCATTTACTAGCTGTGTGATCTTGAGTGTCATTCTGCCTCTCTGTGCCTCAATTTCCTCACCTGTAAAATGGGGATAACAGAACCTACTTCTAAAAATTGTAGTGAGGGTTAAACATATTTAATAAAACAACTCTTGGCATACTTCAAGTGCCATATAAGGGTTACTCTTAGTATTGTTAATAAGAAGCCAAAAGAAAAATAGGCAAAGAATGTGAATAGCAACTTACAAAAAAGGGTAATACAAAATGGCCAGTCAACATATGAAAATATGGTTGACTTCACTCATAATGAAAAGCATGCATTTTTTTGTTTCACAAATATTTAAATATGTATTGTGCCAAAGAGGCATTGGGAATAGAATAGTGAACATCTTACTCTCATGGAATTTATATTATAGTAATTTTTACATGTGTCTTTGTGTGGGTGTAATATTTTGTATATCATGCGGTGATAGTGCTTTGATGAAAAAATAAAGCAGAAATGGAATCTTATTCTATACAGAGGCCAAAGAAGGACTCTGCGATAAGGTGACATTTAAGCAGCAATCTGAAGTGAGGGAGAAAACTATGAGGATTTCTAGGGGAAGAGCTTGAAAGTGGGAGATAGCTTATCTTATTCAAGAAGCAGCACTAAATCTAGTTGTTTGAGGCAAGGCTGAGTTAATAAGAAGTGAGGTCTAAGAGACCAAGGCCAGATTCTGGAGGGCTTTAAAGGCCAGGATAAGAACTTCAGACTTCACTAGGAATGAAATAGAAAGGCTGTTGTCACTTAGGCATTGTAGTCAGCTACATATAACTGGACTACAAATAACAAAGGCTCAAACAGGATGATGTTTCCAGTGTTATATTGATCCTAAGAAACTATTGACTGTAAGACACAGCATCATTTTATGTACCACCAAAAAAGAAAAAGATGCTGCAAATATAACCATTAAACTGTCTTCCAGTGATTTCAGAGATGTTGAAACATGACAAGATGTACCTCCTAAAATTGGTAAAATATGGCATTTTTTTCTCATGTAAGAATAGGTCAAGGGGCAATCAGTTTTTTGGTTGTAAGATGGCTACTCACCTATAGCCATTAAATCTTCATTTTTGGGAGGAAGAAGGAGAAAATAGGAAGGGGGAAAATGCGTTTTATTCTTCCATGTTAATTTGTAAAATTCTCCTCCCCAAAAGTCATTGGAGTTTTTATTGGCATTGCACTGGATGTGTAGGTCAACTTGGAGAGCACTGCCGGGTATCCAATATATAACTGCTAAGTTGTAGATCAATATGTATATTACAGTCTCATTTCTATTTCATAAAAGGATTCATGTAAAAACATGTTTGTATTTGCATAGAAACTTTCTCAAAGGATAAGTGAGAAACTATTAACAAGTGGTTATTTTTAGGGGAATAGAACTGAGTGTGATTGGTAGAGGAGAGAGGGGCTTTAACTTTTCATATTATGCCTTCTATACCATTTTTAAAACCACAAATATTGTATATATTACTTTTATAATAATAAATATAAACCCGCAACCTTAAAAGTGGAGTGTGCATTACCCAGGGGGTACAGGAAAACTTTCCATGAGGTAAATAAAGCACTTAGAGTTTTAAAGGGATCAATGTCTACATCCTCAAATTTCGTATTTTATATTTTCTAAAATTGATTTTCCAGAAAACACAGTGTGGTGGAGAAATCAAGCTGGTTCTCTTTTTTCCATCTTCCTTTTCACAACAGTCCTTTTCGCACTTTACGATAGAAAAGCATATCTTTTACTCATCTTGAATGTTTCCTGCATGCACTGCCCTGCAGTGTAAAATCCCCAGGGTACCAGAGAGAGAGTTCTAAACACTGCAGTCAATAATGAAGAAACAAACTGCTCTAACAGATGAATTGGGGATCAAATCCTTTTGCAACTTAGAAGGCTTCTGATAAAACTGAAGGAGAACCCAACGTTGCTGTCAGTTGATAAATCATGAAAAACAATTTTAAAGATATACCATATTATAATATTTCCCTATATATCTCCAAAGGAATTCAAAGACTTGAGTGACATTGCTAAAATAAAATGTCCATTCCCATCGACTTATTTATACAAATGAGGTTTCTGTGTGCTAACGTTTAACAATGCAAAAAGTAGGCAGAGAATTGATGCTGAATCTTGTCTAATTCTAGCAATAGGCAATATTTATCCATGGATACACCCACTAAATTAAAATGAGGACTTATCTATCTCTAATAATTCTTTTGTTTTGATGTTTAACAATTACCTTTCAAATTTTGTAATACATTTACAATGTTTTGATCCATTATATTCTAATACTATTTGTCATGATAACACAAGCAAGGGTAAATTTTTATTTACTTATTTTAGAGAGAGGAAGTGGGAGAGAGAGAGAGAGAAACATCAGTGGGTTGCCTCCCGCACACGCCCTGACTAGGAATCAAACCCACCACCTTTTGGTGTACAGGACGACACTCCAACCAACTGTCAGGGCAAGCAAGAGTAAATTTTTAAACAACACTAAGAGCTTTAGGTTCACAGGAACATTAAAAAGAATTTAAAAAAATATACATATTTTTTGTTGCAGGGAAATAGGATAATCAATAAAATCATTTCAAGTGAAAAAATATATATTATTGGGACAAAATTCTGTTAAAAGACTAGAATGGAGTTAAGAACTCAGAGAGAAAAGGGAAAATGTATAACTTCCAACTATCAAAGAAGAGTTTGGCTATAAATTTATGACTTGACAATGTCATTCAAGTCTTTGAATTCCTTTGGAGATATATGGGGGAAATATTATAATATGGTATATCTTTAAAATTGTTTTTCATGATTTATCAGCTGACAGCAACATTGGGTTTCTCCTTCAATTTTATCAGAAGCCATCTAATTTGCAAAAGGATTTGATGGTGGCTCTCAAATCACTAAGGTATTTAGGTTTCATTGGTTACATGTGAAATTGTGATGTAAGTTTTGTTTGTGAATGTCAATATTTTTCAGAAATCACATTATTTCCAGTTAACTGACATTTTTGATGCAAAATTTTAGATGTCACTATGTGTAGAGCACAATGTTAAAAATATTTTTAGAGAGTATTTTGATATAAACCAATAGTTTTATATAAACATACAAAACAAATATTCAAGGGAGTGTCATATACTCTTTTGCCACCTTGTGGTCAGAGTTATATTCATTCCCAGGTGCTGTGACTGCAATGCGGAGGGGTCTCTTTAGGTTGGCCCCTTCTGTCAGCCTTCGGTTAGGTCTTTGTGAGACAGAGATGGTGACATTTGCTCAGGACTGAATCCAGACCCATATAAGCACTAAGCATCAAAAAGATTAAATTAGCTAGGCCAGCATGGATCAGTGGTTGAACATTGACCTATGATCCAGGAGATCACAGTTCGATTCCCATGAGGGCACATGCCCGGGTTGCGGGCTGGATCCCCAGCATGGGGCATGCAGGAGGCAGCTGATCAATGACTCTCTCATCATTGATGTTTTTCTCTCTCTCTCTCCCTCTCCCTTCCTGTCTCTGAAATCAATAAAAACATATTTTAAAAAAAAGATTAAGTTAGATAATGCTTCAGGGTTAGTATAGCTATTTCCTCAAAATGAAAAAAAGTATATATATATATCCAAAATAGGTAATAAACTGTTTAAATAACCATTATTCCTGAAATCATATTCATGATCACATATCTTTTAAGATCCAGTTCATTAACAAATTATATAGAAACATACACAATTGTCCAGTCAATTACATACTATTTGTATTTTCCCCCTGGTTATGTTATATTGTGCTGTTTTAGATACTATTTTTCAGACTTATTTTCTTCAAATCAAGACCCATAGTTAAAATAAAAAGGAACGGAAAAAGGAAAAAAAAAAAAAAAAAAGATTATGCTGGCACCCCCTACATGAGATTCAGAGCAAAAGTAACACACAATCAGGAAAGGAATGTAAAGAAGCTCAACAAAATTCTAACTTTTCCAAGGAGGACAACTGTTTAAAAAGAATATCAAACTGTTTCTGATATTTTTTCTTGATTCTTTTGTTTTTGGTGCCTCTTCTCTGCTGGTGACCTAGACACTTCCCAGGCCTGATTCTGGCCCTGGGCAAGTTTGTATGGTTCAGTACTGTGTCCACAGCTCGTAATACAACACCTGGCTCTCAGTTGGAGCTGAGTAGACACTTGTTGAGTGAATGATGGTAGAGCTCCCCACTTCCAGAACATGCTGGACCAGAGGGCTTCTGCAGGAAGTTGATCAGTAAGGCAGCTGGGTTGCCATGGTGTTTTCAGTGGTAGATAGACCCAGGTACACAGCCATCTCGTCTGATGTCTGTATTCCTGTGGAGGTGGGATGAGAGTACCTCCTGTCCCTCCAGCCCTCCATGACTTTTGTCATTTTTAGCAGCAACAGCAATAGCAGGAGCAGGAATCCTTCAGTGGGTGAGCTAGTTGCAGTTCCTCTGGTTTCAGGCCACGAAGGGCAGGGTTTATTGGAAAGATGCTGTGGTGCTTCAAGGAATTGAAGCAAGAGTTGGCTTAAGGAGGGGAGGCACCAGTGCAGCTCTGAGGACCTCAGCTCTATGGGAACCAGACATCCTATCCTCCTTAAGGGCTCCTGAATCCTGACAACCAATTTATACTGCTAACCCCTGGAGGCCTCAGCACCACTCCTCCCTGGAGGAAGGAGCCAGGTGGAGGGGTGATGTCCCATGCTAACCAAGAACTCTGCTAGGGTATCACTGAGCAGCAGCATAGTCCCACAATCCCGGCAGTGTATACTAGGTCAAGGCCAGCAATCACCAGGAATCAGGGACTGACTCTTCCTAGGACACACTCTCCCCTGATCCACCAGCACTGGCTATATACTTCTCCTCTGACCTCCATCCTAACGCCAGCCCTGAGCTGCCCTCCCTGGGACCAGCACTTGTGGCCGCTCCATGACATCCCCCAGTAAGCCCAAGACCTGAGCCATTTGTTCTGGGCTCAGGTCTGGTGCTGTTATCCATTGCCAGCAGCTCTCAGCGCAGGAGCTCCCAGAGGCCCTCAGACTCAGGCCTGCTCCCTCCCCGCTTGCACCTGCTAGTGCTTGAGGGTCTTGGAGTGGGGTACCGTAGTTCTGGCCTCTCAGCCATAGGGGAGGTGCTAACTGTTGGCGTGGCCTCGTTGTGCCTGGTCCCTCCCGCTGCCCCTGAGCTGCTCAGCATCTGCTGGGACAGAAGTACAGCTGCCAAATCCTCAACCCACTCTCGGCCTTGGGAGTCCAGAGAAAGAGGAAAGGAGCGGGCGTAGCCTCTCCAGAACACCGATAAGATGAGCAAAGGGACGTGCCTCTTCAGTCCCAGCAGCCTTGGGAACTCTGCCCGTGGGAGTCTGAGGTCCAGGCCTGCCCCAGGATGGATCTGGAGCTTCATCCTTATTGGGTAGGGGGCAGAACCTGGGATGGGAAGGGAGCCTGAGACTGGCTCAGGGGGCAGGCTCAACCACAGAGAACATCTTCTATCACAGCTTCTGATTGAGCTCCCCAGGACCTGGTCTCTAAGGGGACATTTCACAGCCCCAGACACCTTCCTGGATTTAGTTATTTTGGTGTCCCCGTCTCCGCAGTGCTGGGGAAATCCGCCTGGACCGAGGGAAGGTCGAGGAGTGGGGAGGAGACGACGGAGGGGGTCAGAGCAGCGATTGGAGCTGAGAACTGGAAGCGCCTTAAAGAGACTGCGCGGTCCCCGCCCCCCTTCCCGCCAGCCTCAATGAATTAGAGCTGTGTTTCCCAAACTTGCCTGATCATAAGAATCCTCTTGGGCCCTAGTTAAAGATACAGGTTCCGGAGCACCTCCCTTAGAGATTCTGATTCAGTAGGTCTGCGGGTGGAGCCGAGGAATCTGTAATTTTAACACGCTTCCCACGTGATTCTCGGGAACAAGCAAGTTTGGGAAATATTGAATTAAAGGAAACCGGGCCTGGCTGCAGAAGCGGCCTCCGCTAGGAGGCTACGGCGGGAGGATCCCCGGGGGCGTCGCCTGCTTCCGCCGCCGCCTCTTTCAGTGAAAGTCCCTTTTGGGTCCAGCTGCCCCAGCCATCGCGCTCCCTCAGGCCGGGCGGGGGACACCCCAGGTCTGCGTGGCCCCCGCGCCGCCACGCCCAGTGGCCGCCCAAACCCTGCGAGCAGGGGGAGGAGCCGCCGCCAGTGGAAGCGGAGGAGGTAGAAGAGGCGGAGACGGCGGAGACGGCGGCGGAGAAGGCGGAGAGGAAGGTGGAGACAGAGGCGAAGGTGGAGGGGAAGGTGGAGGCGGCGGGGAAGGTGGAGGCGGCGGGGAAGGTGGACGCCGCCGGGAAGGTGGAGGCGGCGGGGAAGGTGGGCGCCGCCGGGAAGGTGGAGACGGAGGAGGGTCCAGGCCGCCGGGTTGAGCTCAAGCTGGAGCCTGAACCCGAGCCGGTACGGGAAGCAGAGCCAGAGCCGAAGGGGGAGCCGAAGCAGGAGCTGGAGGATGAGAACCCAGCGCAGAGCGGCGGCGGCAGCGGCAACAGCAACAGTGATGAGGTTCCTCCCCCCTCCCTTCCCTCCGATCTCCCGCGGCCCCCTGATCCCTCTCCTCGGCGCAGTCGTGCCCCCCGCCGCCGACCCCGGCCGCGGCCTCAGACCCGACTCCGTACCCCGCCGCAGCCTAGGCCACGGCCCCCGCCCCGGCCCCGGCCCCGGCGCGGCCCTGGGGGCGGATGCCTGGATGTGGATTTCACTGTGGGTCCACCAGGCTGTTCCCACGTGAACAGCTTTAAGGTGGGAGAGAACTGGAGGGAGGAACTGCGGGTGATCTACCAGTGCTTCGTGTGGTGTAGAACCCCAGAGACCAGGAAAAGCAAGGCAAAGTCGTGCATCTGCCATGTGTGCGGCACCCACCTGAACAGACTCCACTCTTGCCTTTCCTGTGTCTTCTTTGGCTGCTTCACGGAGAAACACATTCATGAGCACGCCGAGACAAAACAACACAACTTAGCTGTAGACCTTTACTATGGAGGTATATACTGCTTTATGTGTAAGGACTATGTATATGACAAAGACATTGAGCAAATTGCCAAAGAAGAGCAAGGAGAAGCTTTGAAGTTACAAGCCTCCACCTCAACCGAGGTTTCTCACCAGCAGTGTTCAGTGCCTGGCCTCGGTGAGAAATACCCAACCTGGGAGACAACCAAACCCGAGTTAGAACTGCTGGGACACAACCCGAGGAGAAGAAGGATCATCTCCAGCTTTACCATCGGTTTAAGAGGACTAATCAATCTTGGCAACACGTGCTTTATGAACTGCATCGTCCAGGCTCTTACCCACACTCCAATCTTGAGAGATTTCTTCCTCTCTGACAGGCACAGATGTGAAATGCCAAGTCCGGAGTTGTGTCTGGTCTGTGAAATGTCTTCACTTTTTCGGGAGTTGTATTCTGGAAACCCATCTCCTCATGTTCCTTATAAATTACTGCACCTGGTATGGATACATGCACGTCATTTAGCAGGGTACAGGCAACAGGATGCCCACGAGTTTCTCATTGCAGCGTTAGATGTTCTGCACCGGCACTGCAAAGGTGATGATGCCGGGAAGGCAGCCAACAATCCCAACCACTGTAACTGCATCATAGACCAAATCTTCACAGGTGGCCTACAGTCCGATGTCACCTGTCAAGCCTGTCATGGTGTCTCTACCACGATAGACCCATGCTGGGACATCAGTTTGGACTTGCCTGGTTCTTGCACCTCCTTCTGGCCCATGAGCCCAGGGAGAGAGAGCAATGTGAATGGGGAAAGCCACATACCAGGAACCACCACACTCACGGACTGCTTGCGAAGGTTTACAAGGCCAGAGCACCTAGGAAGCAGTGCCAAAATCAAATGTGGTAGTTGCCAAAGCTACCAGGAATCTACCAAACAGCTCACAATGAATAAATTACCTGTTGTTGCCTGTTTTCATTTCAAACGGTTTGAACACTCGGCTAAACAGAGGCGCAAGATCACTACATATATATCCTTTCCTCTGGAGCTGGATATGACACCATTTATGGCCTCAAGTAAAGAGAGCAGGATGAATGGACAGTTGCAGCTGCCAACCAGTAGTGGAAATGATGAGAATAAGTATTCCTTGTTTGCTGTGGTTAATCACCAAGGAACCTTGGAGAGTGGCCACTATACCAGCTTCATCCGGCACCACAAGGACCAGTGGTTCAAATGTGATGATGCTGTTATCACCAAGGCCAGTATTAAGGACGTTCTGGACAGTGAAGGGTATTTACTATTCTATCACAAACAGGTCCTGGAGCATGAGTCAGAAAAAGTGAAAGAAATGAATACACAAGCCTACTGAAGTGACACACAGATCTACCTGTAATAGAAGATGATGACACCTATACTACAACTGGCATAGAGATTTAAAGGACCTACTTGCACGGCCCATGGGCCTGTCAGAGTAAGAATTGAACAGTACCTAGTGTCTAAAAGGTCCTGATTGGAAGAGAAATAGGAGGAGCAGGAGAAGAGGCTCTAGTCTAAGCAGTCACTGAAAGGAAAAGTAGATGACAGGAATGCTCTGGTGAGGAAGGCAGGGAGATCCTGACACTGGTACATATCCTATATTCCTCCAAAAGATTGTGTGGGAAAGTGTGGGGTGGGAGGGGGGTGGCGTGTGGGGGGGGTGTGTGCCCTTGTAACTGTAAAACATCTTTCTCCATGGGTGTTTCAGCTTCAACTGACCAATCGTAACAGTTATATGTTTGGGGGGGAAAAAAGAAAAGTTTATACAAATGTAGCCCATTACACATATGGGTATGAAAGCAGAAAAGTGGAGGAGGCAGGGATATCTCATTGACAAACACCTTTGCCAGTTTCTTTGTATTCGTGATTTTTTTGTGCTATTAAATGCAGTATTAAAAAAAGGAAAGCCCACGAGGGCTAGTGAAAAGAGAAGAAAGAAGGGGCTTGTATAAGGGGAGCAATAGCTCCAGTAGTAGAGAAGACAAGAAATACTGTTAAGCAACCAACACAGACAGTCCTCAGCTAAGAGTATTGTGTGTGAGTGTTTTTTAAAAAAGCTGTATGATATACTTGAGCAAATCAATGAACCTCTTTGCGATTGTTTTCTCATCTGTACAATGCAGATAATTCCTACCTTAAAGGGTTATTGTTAAAGATTAAATGATATAAAATGTGTCAAAGTATAAAGTAAAAGGGTTGGAACTTTGTAGGGGCTCAGTAAACGTTTGTTGGATCTAAAACTTTGGCCCAGGACCAGAATGCATCAGAGGTGAGTGTCAGTACTACCTGAGACCCATGAACAGAATGGGCACACATGGTGTTACATGCAGTTACACACACACACACACTCTTACAACTCCCTCTACGACATTGACTACTTGGAGTCCCAAGGCAAAGGACTCCACTATTGTTCTTGTGTAGAGGGCATCACAGTCAATGTCACACCCAGGATTGAGGGGAGAACCACAACTGTCCTCAAAAGTTATTATTCTCTCCATTTGGAATACTGTCATGTTGTTTTCATGACTCAGCACCCCAGTGATGGGACTCTTAGGGCCACTAGGCTGCCAGGCTTCCACATAAAGGTGTTTGGTGGTTTTTGCCTTCTATAAGTCTTATGGATGTATCTGTTATATTCACCTACAGGCATAGATCAGCACTAAAAAGCTCGCTGGCTCACCAGCCCAGGGATATCAATGGAGTGGCATGTTGGCCTCATCCCTGATTCTCACAGAGGGCAAAGCTAAGCCAAAACAGATGGGCTGCACCCAGGTTGGGGTAAGCACTGGTGGTTCCTTCTTCTCAGCGTGAGATACAAAAGTACCTATAACCTAGGAAATCCTGGGGGGAAACTAAATGTGCATCAGACTCATGGGGCTTGTATCTGTTGGCTCTGGTAAAAGGCTGGGCTCCCCCAGGGCTTCCCAAGTCTACTTCATGGTCAACTGGAAATATATATTTATTTAAGTGGTTGTGGGTACATCCCCAACTAGCTCATGGGCTTTTTAGGATAGGGATTGTGTCTCCTCTTGTACCCTGAGATGCATCCTCAGCCCCTAGCACTGTTCCTGACACATAGTAAGTAGATATTCAAAACATTTACTGGATGGGTGAATGAACCAATACACCTTTCATGACCAAATTTTTACCAGCACCCAGGTCCCATAATCCTCAGGAGAAAATGTAAAAAGTGTTATTTCAGGAATCTCTTGGGATAGGGGAGATCAAGAGATGAGTGGCCTTAGATGCCACTTGGCAACTTCATGCTAGGTATTTATTTGACTGCCTTTTGGGATATGTCTGGTAGCCCTGCCTGAGAAGACAGCCATGTCCTCACTTCTCATCTGTGCCACAGGAAGAGTTCAGTTAGACATGGGCCACCAGATTCTGACTGCTTGCACAGAAATGGCCTTTTACATTTTAAAAACATTTTTATTGGGAAGTAATTTTAAACTTACAGAAAAGTTGCAAAACTAAAAATAGTATAAAGAACATTGTATCCCCTTTACCAGACTTACCTATTGCTAATATTTTACTTTACAGTTTATATGTATGCCCCCGTGTGTGTGTGTGTGTGTGTGTGTGTGTGTGTGTGTGTGTGTGTGTATTTGGACCAGGACAATATGAGGGTAAATCACATACATTATAGCCCTTCATGCCTAAGTACTTCAGTGTGCATTTCCTAAAAATAGGCATATATATTCTCTACATCTCAGTATAGTTAACTTCAGTAAATTTAACACTGATACAATACTATTATCTAATTTACCATTTTTACTCCAATTTCATCAGTTGAGATGATACTGTCCTTTATAGCCTTTCCCTTTCTATCACAGGATCTGGTCTATGTTGAGGTATTGCTTTTGAATTTATTGGGGTGACATTGGTTAATAAAATTACATAGGTTTCAGGTATACAATTCCAGAATACATCATCTGTATATTGTATTGTGTGTTCACCACCCCAAGCAAGGTATTGCTTATAGTTATGTCTCTTTAGTCTCCTTTAATCTGGAACATTTCCACAACCTTCATCTTGTATGGCATTAGCATTTTAACAGAACATTCTCATTTTAGGTTTGTCTGATCTAGAAATTGTCTTTTAAATACCCTGCACTCAGGAATAGTTCTAAGAGATGAATGGTGCAAGACTGCTGAAGCTGACCCCTCTGTCTCCTCTGGTGGAAGGCACAGACCACCAGAGGGAGCAGCTGTCCCTGACACTTCCTGATTGTAGCATGCACCTCCTCTGAAAAAAACCATTCATTGCCCCTCAGTAACAGGGAAGCCATTCAAGCCCAGCCCTATGCCCCTACCTGTTACTAACCCCCCAAACCGAGCCATGGAATGTAAAAGCAGCCAGAGTCTGCCTTCAGAACACACCACTGTGGGACACAGAGCGTTATGTATTCAGCATAATGTGTTACCTTGAATTCAAATGGAGGTTCAGGCATGTTTGAGCATGTCTGGCACATGGGTTTGCGCCTCTATAGTTATGGCCTTTAGGGGGATCAAGAAGTAACATCCTTGGCACCTTATCAACATTCCCATGGTGGACACAGCTGCAGTGGGTAGGGGCAGGGGAGGGGTAAGTACTTCTTAAGCAGCTTCATGGGCAGAGTACACGAAGATGGGGTCTAGAATTAGTAAGGAAGAACGTGGGAGATGCCAAAAACAGATTGGTTTGTCATCTACTGGGGGCTTTCAGATACCACTGGGCTATTTTACATGAGGACTGGAATTCTGTGTGAATTCCAGACGTGGGCAAGAGCTGGCATAATTTAAGCTAATTCTTTAACTGAGACTGTCTACTTTCATAAGCTGGTAAGGTCAGGGAAACAGTTTACATGTAGGTTTATGATCTGGGCCCAGAAGGGCACAAGCAAAAGATGGGTGCTCATGACTTGGGCCTTATCCACCTATAGAGCTCAGAATGAGGGACCAAACAATAGGGTACTTCCCTTTCACTAGTGACACATGCTTCCTTTGGTTTCTTGGACTAACCAGGTTGAAAATCCAGAACCTTACCACCTCCCATATTCTGGAGTAACCAGATGCTGAAACTTACTCTGGCCTACAGTTCACATAGGTAACTGCCTCACTTCTTCCCCATCCATAGGGAATCCTGATCAGGGATGCCATCAACAAGAAACAGAGTGGCCCCCATACAATTCATATTGTCATCATGCAGTAGATCTGGTGCCAAGAACCTGTGTTTGCACCAAATATATATTTACACCTAGATATGAAGGCCCAGGTCCTTTGAAAGTGTGAAACCCAGCATCCATAGGAGTGTCATTATACACTTGAGTTTCCTCTGCAAGTGACCCAATACCATTTTCAAACTCTTGTGTTGAAATATATCAAATATAGTATATGAGACATGCACATATAATAAGGGTACAACTTGATAAATTTCTAGAAAATAAATGCATCCCTGTAAATAATATCCAGATCAAGAAACAGAACATTACCCATAAGTCAGGCCCTGTCCTGCTTCCTTCCAGTCCATAGCCCCAAATGGTAATTTCTATCCTGACTTCTTCTACTGTAGATGAGCATTGCATTTTTTATGGCTTCTATAAATAGAATTGTTCAGTATGTATACTTTTATGCCTAGACTCTTTTGCTCAACATTATTTTGTGAGCTTCAGATATGAAGTCTTTTTATCGAGAAAAAATATGAGAAGCATCACTATTTCTGCCTAATGAATTAAAAGTAAGAATCTCTCCTCTTCCTAGTGATTTCTGACATATTGAACCAATTCAAAGGGACTCAGGCCATTGCAAAGTTGGACTTCAAGGTGTCTATAATCTCACTTAGGTACAATAAAAAAGGTGGATGCTTGTTTTTAACAAACTCATAGACACAGACAACAGTATGATTACCAAAGGGGAAGGAGAGTAGGGGGAGGTAGAAGAGAATAAAGGGGGGATAAGTGGTAATGGAAGGAGACTTGACTTTGGGTGGTGAATACACAATACAATATACAGATGATGTATTATAGAATTGTACACTTGAAACCTATATAATTTTATTAATCAATGTTATCCCAATAAATTTAATTAAATAAAAAATCCACAAAAAGAAAATGGTTAATGGAAAAGATCCTTCCAGTTAAGTGTGGGATAATTTAAATAACCAGAAATATCAATTTTGGGCCATATTCTGTCCAATAATTTTGGACCCCAGCCCTGTTCCAACATCTGAATGGGATACTCTATTCTAATAAGTTCTCAAGCATGCATCACAGTCACCTGGAGGATTTGTTAACACACAGGTTGCTGGGTCCCACCTCCAGAATTTCTGATTTCAGTAGATCTGGGGTGGGGGCTTGAGAATTTGCATTTCTAACACATTCCCAGGTGATGCTTATGCTTCTGGTTCTGGGACCACACTGAGAATCACTGATCTAGTCAACTTGTTTTCACACCATGATACTCGGAGCCCAAGTTGTCTATTAAGATGCCCTGGGGAGCACATTGGAGAGCACCTTGGGGAGCAATGGAGAACGTAAATTGGTGAAGATCAGGAACTCAGCCCCACTTCAACTGGAGCAGATCCTCTTATTTATTTTACATTTTGGGGTTTCAAATAATATTTGAAGGAAGGGTTCTGCTACTAAAATTTTTTAAAGTTGAAAAACAGTGCTAAGGAATTTTAGACCCCAGGGGAATGATGTATTTAAACTACATGGGTGGTGTATCTGGAAAATAATCCAACATGCTACAGAGACCTAGCATCATAAGTGCCCTGAATCTAGATGGTCCTGAGGGGAGCTTAACATCCTTGGAACTTAAAGAAGTGCTTATTTATGAGGATGAAAGTGATAAGGGAAAATGCTTAATTATCAATAAGGTGCAATATCATATGTATCAACTATGTTTTTTTTTCTGGCGATATGGCACACTAAGATGATACCTCCCCAACTACACACACATATTAACTGTAGATAAGCTATAACAAAAATTTTAATTGTAGCTGAGCTTAAAAAACAAAAAAAGTAAAATCTCCGGAGACACAAAAAGAAAACTTAAAGCTAATCTAGTAATTGTAAACAGACACCACGATGACCCATGGTGATACTGGTCCAAGATATTAGGCCCTGAGCACTAGGGCTTAGAGCTAGGAATCTAATGCTCATGCAGGTACTGACAACACAGCCTCAAAGTCCACCAGAGGCAGAGAAGCTGCAACTTAAACCTCTGGATAAAGCCTTTAGTAGCTTCTCTACCCATGAAAAGGGGTTTGGAAAGTAAGCAGTTAAAAGCCTTTGCTCTCTCTGGAGCCACCTGAAGAAATAAAAACCCCAAGTCTATGTCATATGTGGATGTGGGGTCTAAATTTACCCTACTGTGTGTTATGGGAACCGCATGCTGAAAAATAAAAATAAAAATTGGAGTAGAACCATTTAAACTCTAGAACCTCAGCAAAAGCAAATACATTTTTATAATCCACGGCACATGGAACCCCACAGAAAAACACAGTATCTGTTGAAGATGTGCTCAGAAACAAACAATAAAAATACTGTACTTGCAAAGAAATGATACAACACACAGGAGAGTCATCCGTTTCCATAAGGAGGAGAGTGAGTAGAAATACTGATGAGAAGAACTACTACTCTATGAGAATGAAATAAGGACATTTCAGGGAAACAAACCAAAGAAAGTTTAGCAATAATAGACTCTCACTAAAATAACTCCTGAAAAATATACTTCAGGAAGAAGGAAATGGAAATCAGAGAGTGAGGGTGAATAGAAGGCAAGTAACAGTGAACTAAAATTGGCAAACATGGGGAAATCTAAATAAGCATTAAGTATATAAAACATTAATAATGCTAAATAATATGGAGGTATAAAAACAAGCTGGTACAAAAAACACTGGAGCATAATAAACACATATAAGACAGGAGGAGACTGTTAATATTTAAAGTATTCTAAGGCTCTTGTATTGTTTGGAAGGAGGGTAGGGATATTGACTGAATTTGCACCTTGTTAAGCCAAGTATAAATGTTTAAACATTTAAGGATATGGACATCTAGTTTCTGGCAATGGCAAGCTGGGTTAGTTGATTCAACTTTCCTATTGAAGTAAGAAATATGCTGAGAAGACAGGGAAACTTCCAGGCCAATTTTTGGAGGAAAACTTGTAACCAAAAAGGTAAGCAGAATATTGGTGAAACAAAGCCAATTTGTTTTGAGAGCATTTGCCTCTATTGAAAGCCTGAACTTTAAGTAGCCACACAGGGCTAGAGGGAGAAAAATTAAGGCTTAGGGCCAGCCC
Source organism: Miniopterus natalensis (assembly GCF_054644295.1). NCBI lineage: Eukaryota > Metazoa > Chordata > Mammalia > Chiroptera > Miniopteridae > Miniopterus > Miniopterus natalensis. The sequence continues at coordinate 74,305,590 of NC_142103.1, read as the reverse complement.
AAGCCTTTAATAGGAGACCCTCCTTGTATAGGACACCCTCCTTTAATAGGAGACCCTCTCTACATTAACCTGAGATCCCAAAAGCCTACATTAGCTGCAAAAGGGCCAACCAGAACAAAGTCTGCTCCTGTTTCCAATAATCCCAGAGAACTGTACAGAAGGCTGCCCTGGCACCAAGCAGAGCTTGCTTGCTAAAAAGAAAAGGTAAAAAAGGGGGGAGAGAGTAAAAAAAAAATCCATCCCTGAGCAAATGAGGCTCCACTCCGATCCTCGGTTTTGCACCTTTATCACCCATGGCCTGAATCAGCCATGAAACTTCAAGTTATGAACTTGGTTTTAGGCGGCTCCCAGACAGGTCGAATCCCATGGAACTCAGTAAAAACAAATACAAAGCCTCTGGAGGAGACGCTATTCATTGCAGCTCTCAGGGAGCCCCCACAAATAAATTTTCAATGGCAATGACCAGAAAGCAGACTAAAAAGTCAAGCACATAAGGAAATAAGGCAACTTGAGTTAGAAACAGCAGGGATAAAAACAACAGAAACAGACCCAAATAGATTTCAGATAGTAGATTACCCTATACATATTTGAAACAACTATGTGTACCATTTTTTACAGAAACAAATTGTTAACTTGAAAATATCTGAAGGAAGAAAAAAATCTATAAAAGTGACATAACATATTGAGAAAAAAATAGAAAAGAACTTCCAGAAGTGAAAAACACCAGCTCAATGAATGTATCTGGCAGAAATGTGGACAGAGTGTTAACAAACTAGAATATAAACCCAAAAAGACGTGATCATCCTCTCGGTATGGAGAATGGAGAAAAAAAAAAAATAGAAAAAACAGGAGAGAAAGAAAGAGATGAGGAGGACACAATGAAAAAATCTAGCACACATCTGATAATAGTGTGAGAGAAAGAGAATATGAATATAAATATTAAATGGGGCAGAGTCAATATTTGAAGAGAGAATGGCTGAAAAATTTTCTAGACCTAATGAAAGAAATCAATCCACACATTCAAGAAGCCCAACAAATCCTAAGTAGGATAAAAAGAGATCTAACCCAGACACTGCAAAAAACCCAAGAGAAAGAGAAAATGAAGTCAGAGAAAGATGACAGGTCACATCATAGAAAAAGCAATCTGACTTCTTAACAATCAGAAGATGGTGGAATGATCTTCAATTTGCTGATTGTTAACTTAGTGGTCTATACTCATAAAAAACATTTTCAAAGAATGAGAGTGAAATAAAAGACATTTCACACAAACATTGAGATAGTTCTTCACCAGCAGAGAACCTTACTAAAGGAAATTTAAGAGTTTATTGTAAGAAATACATAGAATAAAAATGATCCCAGGCAATTTAATAGTGTATTGTAAGTAAAGCATAGAATAAAAATGATCCCAAGCACAAGGTCTGTGATAAATGAAAGAATAAAAATTAAAGATGATGGTAAACGTGGACAAGTATAAATAAATATGGAGGTATAAACAATAATCATTGCAAGTGAGATTTGAAAAGCAATCTAGACTTGAAATACCAGATGATAATAAGCATATGAGTTGGGAGGGTCAATGGAGTTAAAGTGTTCTAAGCTCTTGTACTATCTGGAAGGAAGGTAAAGGATTTTTTTAACTTTAGGCTTTTGTAAGTTAATTATGCTTGTCGTTATTTCTGAGGTAACACTATATGATTTCCAATCCACTGAGGGGAAAAAAGGGTGGGGGAACCCCATCAATCAAGTTAAAGACAGAAAAGGAGAGGAAAAATGAAGAAGCACTGAAAAACAATGGTAAAGAGAAAGCACAAATTAAAATGGTAGAAACAAATTCATATAAAAATAATACAATGATAACAATAAATGCACATAAATGAAACTCTCTAGTTAACAGTATCAGATTGGATTTTGAAAAATCCAGCCATGTGCTCTTTAAAAGAGACATATCTAAAACAGGAGGTCACAGATTGGAAGTATGAAGGAATGAAAATAGATATTTGGGAAAATTCTAACTGAAAGAGAGTCTAGTTCTGTTTATAACATAGCAAATAGATTATAAGGCCAAAGCCTTTATTAGTGATAGACAACATCACTAAAAGGTACAGTTCAGTAGGACAATATGAAAATTATAAATTTTGTATGCTTAGTACATAGCTTTAAAATACATAAGGCAGCCTTGTTGACATGGCTCAGCAGTTGAGCATCAACCTATATGATCCAGGAGATCGAGGTTAGGTTCCCTGTCAGGGCACATCCCAGGTGGAGGGCTTGATCCAAAGTAGGGGGCATGCAGGAGGCAGCTGATCAATGACTCTCTCTCACTGATGTTTCTATCTCTCTCCCTCTCTCTGAAATCAGTAAAAATATATTTAAAAAAAATATATGTAAGGCAAAAATGGACAGAATTATAAGGGAAAACTGACAAATCTATACATAGTGGGAGATTTTAATATACTTTCCTTAGAGACTGTTAGATTAATCTGACAAAAAGTCAATGATATTAATGTGAATAGAGAAACAATACTACAGATACAATGGAGATTTAAAAATAATTTTGAAACATTACAACTTTTTATCAATAAATATAAAATTGACACTATCCCTCCCCAAATTTCAGATTAAACACTTACATGTGAAAAACAGAACTTGAAAACTTTCAGAAGAAAATATAAGGGAATATTATGACCTCAGAATTTCTTAAACAAAACATAAAAAGAAAAAAAACAAAACAAAGAAAAAGTTCCAGATATAATGTGAAGCCCCTCAAATTCTTTCTGTTTTATATATTGAAATTCTATCAGTCCCTTGAAGAATAAAGTTGTATTTATTCCAAGAGCAAATTTTGTGAATTTTATGTAAGCTGTTAATTTTCTGTCAAAAAGCAATTTCAAATAGTTAAATAGGGGCATAGTTTAACCTATAATGCCAATATTAAGAGAGAATATTAGTTACACAGTTTTAGGAAAGGTATTATATACTTTTTGAACTAACAGATGTGTATATTATTTAACATAAAAATCCAAGGCAGAATAACAGATATTATATAAGTGTTATTCTTTGTATGAGTTGTTTGCATACAGAGTATTCAAAATATTAAAAAAATCAATTTTAAGGATTGTGTTTAATTTTTTAGTTGCTTAATTTCATTTAGACTATGAATCTTTTGAGAAAAAGCCTTACTTGAGAATTTCTCACATCTTGTGAAGATTAAATAAAAGCAAAATGCCATCTTTCCATGTCAAAACTTCTTGTGGTGGGAAAACTCCAAAATTGTGTACAACGATGTTCATTATAAATCATCTTTAGTTCAGACTTCATAAAGATTATAAAGATTTCAAAGAAAAGAAATTTTAGAGAAAAATGAGAAGTCCCCCAAATATCATATTCTTCCACTGATCTCAATTGAAAGTATTTAGTTCTGAAAATGTGCATTCTAGTGAGCACAGGAGTCTAGCTGCTGACAGTGATGAGAACTTCATATTCTTGCATTATGTCAAGTTGTTAAAAATTTATTAATAAAATTGTACCTGTGAAAATCCTTACTGATAAAATGTCAGGATTATTCTTGTATTCCCTGAGTTTATCCTGTGATAATACTATTCAGCTTTGGCTTTGACTGAACATGGATGTCATTTATGTGTGTCCTTTATACCCCTATTATCCAGAATATAGAAATCATTGTTATAAAGCAATAAGAAGGATGCATAAGCCAATTGGGAAAAAAAAAGAGTAACATATATGAACAGGCAAATCACAGAAAAAGAAACCCAGATAGATGATATTCAATTTTACTAGCAATTAGGAAATGCAAATTAAACAATACTGAGACACCGTTTTCATACTCATCAGACTGGAAAAATTTTAAATTCTGAAAATACCGCCTTGGCATTGGCAAGGATGTTAGGGTAACTGAGATTTTCATATACTGCTGGTATATATCACTTTAGAGAGCAGTTCAAAGTTTGGTTTTTTTTGTTTGTTTTCTGTTTTCCTTTTTCTCACAGGTTTTGAGAAGGACGTGATACCAAGCCAGCCACTGAGCTTCTAGATATAAATGCTACAGAACTTCTGCACACAGAGGAATGCTTTTTATAGTAAAACTTCCACCAGTGAGAGAAGGGATGAATAAATGTTGGTATATTAATACAATGAAATGCTTTATAGAAATGAAAATCGATTAACTTGATCTATATGCAGCCACATGGATAAACCATACAAACATAATATTGTGTGAAAAAACAAGTTTGGGAGTGATACATATAGTTTAATATTATTTACGTAGATTTTTAAAATATACCAAACAACACTAAATACTGTTTTTAAGAACATGTACATATAATGAAAGAACAGAAATATTGACAGGAAGACAACAAACTAATTTTAAAATAGTGGTTATTTTAGGGGAGGGAGGGAGGGGAGTGGATTTGAAAGGAGTACAAAGGGGGTTTCATCTGTTTTTGTGACATTTTATTTATTTGAAAAAAATTTATTTTTGTAAACATACCCAAATAACAAAATTCGGGGTACATGGGTATTTGTTACAGTTTTCTGAGCATTTTCCCATATACTTAAAATATTTCATAATAAAAGTGTGGTTTATTGCTCTAATTCATCATAAGCAATGCCAAAAGACTGATAAACTGAAAAAATAATTACAGCTCATATCACACAGTTTATTTTTCAATGATACAAAGAACTACAAATCCATATGAAAAAGACAACAATAAAAATATGAGCAAAGAATATTGATAGTTTACAGAAAAAGAAAAAAACATGTCTCTTACACATAAACAATTCTCAAGCTCAGTCATAATAAGAAATGCAAATTAAGACTACGTTGAGACTCCATATTTTATATACCAGATTGGCAAGGTTAAAAAAATGTCTGCTAACTCACCATAGTAGTGAGAATGTGGAAAGACTGACAGCTATTTGTGGTAGCTCTTAAACACATTCTCTGTGTGGAGGAGCAATTAGTCAATATCTATCAAAATTACAAATGCATATACTTATATAAAGCAATTTTGTAGTTTATCCTACAGATGTACTTGCACACGTGCAAAATGATTTATAAGGTTATTTATTGCCAGTAGTGTAAACAACCTAAATGTCTATCACTAGAGGACTGGTTAAACAAATGGTGATACCTCTATACAATGAACTAAAATGCAGCTGTTAATAAAACAAACTTTTTATGTACTCATGTGGGATAATTGGCAAGATATATCAAGTGAAAAAAAAGCAAAGTGAAAAACAGTAAGCTTGAAATGCCACCATTGCATATGAATGTATACTTATTCCAAAGATAGGGGTTCAATTATGTAAGCCTATATTCCGGAGGAAGTGGAGTAGAAGCCTAACTACACTGTATTTTAATGGGAGGGTGGAGTGGAAGCTGAAGCCCATCTTGCTAATGGAATCCACGACAGGATTTGGAAGTTAGTAAGAATGAGAAGTGACTGAAAACAGGGGAATGGATGATAGATCTGTCTATGGAACAGCTGAGTCTGTTGCCTCCACCCCAACCCCAAATACATATAAGCAACCCAGCAAAAACTGGGAGGCTCTTTTATCAAGATATTTTGTCATAAGGATTGAGTCACATTGACCTGATAAATCAGAAGCATTAGCAGAGAGAGGGTGGGGGAGGGCAATAGGAGTATTCCCTGGGGGAAGGAGTATTTTATCACTGATATTATTTAGAATTGCTGATGTTTGGCGATAATAAATAGCAGAACAACTTCAAGTTGTTTATTATTATTTTTAGATTATCGACACTCCTTTATTGCCATGCCACCCAGTGTAGAAAGCTGTTCCCACCATCTTTGCCCTTGGTAGAGAATGACAAAGATATAAGAAAGATGTTCTCTTAGAACAAATGAATTAATATAATTTGAGACAGGGTATTTGATACAATAAATCGTGTCACGGATGCAAACTACTTTACAGTATTTTTAAACAAGTCAGTGGTAAAAAAAGAATCAGTTAAAGACCTATAGAAACCGGGGGGAAATGAGGAAAAAGAGAAGGAATGTAAATAAAAGGCAAATGAAGAGAATACACAATGAGAAACTTCACCAAAAGAAACACTGCGAGTATTTTAAGTATCATGATGATATACAGATATTTTGAGTATCATGATGGCTCTTTATTTTTAAAAATTTACCTTTATTGTTGAAAGTATTACAGATGTCCCCTTTCCCCCCTCTTGATCCCCTCCACCCCGCATCTACCCCACCCCCAGGTCTTCCCCATATCAATGTCTGTGTCCATAGGTTATGCATATATGCATAAAAGTTCTTTGATTAATGTCTCCCCACCCATTCCCCCACCCCCACCTTCCCTCTGAGGTCCCTCAGTCTGTTCCATGCTTCTATGTTTCTGGATCTATCTTGTTCATCAGTTTATTTTGTTCATTATATTCCGCATATGAGTGAGATCATGTGGTACTTACCTTTCTCTGACTGGCTTATTTCACTTAACATAATACTCTCCAGTTCCATCCATGCTGTCCTAAAGGGTAAGAGATCCTTCTTCTTTACAGCTGCGTAGTATTCCATGGTGTAAATGTTTTTTATCTATTCATCTACTGATAGGCACTTGGACTGTTTCCAGACCTTAGCTATTGCAAACTATGCTGCTATGAATGTAGGGGTGCATAAGTTCTTTCTGATTGGTGTTTCAGGTTTCTTAGGATATATTCCTAGAAGTGGGATCACTGGGTCAAATGGCAGTTCCATTTTTAATTTTTTGAGGAAACTCCATACTACTTTCCATAGTGGCTGCACCAGTCTGCATTCCTACCAGCAGCGTACTACGGTCCCCTTTTCTCCACATCTTCCCCAGCACTTGTCATTCATTGATTGTTGATGGTAGCCATTATTACAGGTGTGAAGTGATACCTCATTGTGGCTTTAATTTGCATCTCTCTGATGATTAGTGACTGAGCATTTTTTTCATGTCTCTTGGCCATCTGTATGTCCTTTTTGGAGAAGTGTCTATTTAGGTCCTTTGCCCATTTTTTAAATTGGATTGTTTGTCTTCCTTTTGTTAAGTTGTATGAGTTACTTATATATTTTGGATATTAACCCTTTATCAGATGTGTCATTGGCAAATATGTTCTCCCATACAGCGGGCTCCCTTTTCATTTGTTGATGGTTTCTCTCGCTGTGCAGAAGCTTTTTATTTTGATGTAGTCCTTCTTGTTTATTTCCTCCTTTGTTTCCCTTGATGATGGCTCTTTAAAAAGAACACACTCAAGAATTACAGTGTTCTACACCTGAAATTTATATAATGTTATTAACCAATGCTATATCAATAAATTTAATTTAAAAATGTACAAGATATTTAAGACAATGGGAGATTGAGAAAACAAGTTTAGCCCAGCCAGCATGGATCAGTGGTTGAGCATCAATCTATGATCCAAGAGATTGAGGTTCGATTCCTGGTCCGGCCACACGCCTGGGTTTTGGGATCGATCCCCAGGAGGAGGCAGCCGATCAATGACTCTCTCTCATCATTGATGTTTCTATCCCTCTCTTCCTCTCCCTTCCTCTTTCTGAAATCAATAAAAATATATTTAAAAAAAAGAGAAGTTTATAAATCTTAAAACAAAATTGAAAAGAAAAATAAATTACAAACCACACTAGAAGCAAACAAGCCCCACAACTGAAAAGATACAAAGATTGTGGAAAGGCTCAAGGAAATCACACGAAACAAAATAGAAAAGATCGATAACACCACTATAAAGAGACCTACAGCTGATAAAGTAGATGAAGCTGATGTGAAAAATCCTTTATCCCACTTCAGATACATAAATGCTGGATAAATATAATAGTAACAAAACACATATAGCCATGTTTAGAACCAAGAAAGGGAAATTCCTGAGTACCAGAAACAAAGAGGGAAGGCAAAGTGAGTTGAAGCTGAAAATGACCTAAGAGGTTTTCAGATTTTGGCATTCACTAGCAACATAATGAAAGGGAGGTCTGGGGACCCCTAGGGGTCCCCAAGATCCTTTGGGGGGTCCACAAAGTCAAACTGCTTTCACAATAATACTTAGATTTTATTTGAATTTATCACTCTCATTTATTATCGTCTCTATCAAGTGTACAGCAGAGTTTTCCTGAAGCTATGATATTGCAACAGATAGATGCAGAAGTAGATATGAGAATATAACCGTCTTTTATTAAGCCAGCCATTAAAGAGATTTGCAAAAATGGAAAACAATGAGATTACATTTTTTTGTATATTTGGAATATATATAGTTATTTTTCATTACAAGTATGTTTTTATGAAATATACTTTCAGTATTGTTATTTTAAATGAATTAACAAATTAATATTTAAAATTTTATCACTTTTAACTTCTGTTATGGAAAATATTGATAGATGTAATCCAAATAAACAAAAGCTCTTTAGGATGTTCAATATTTTTAATTTTTATTTTAAAATTAACATAGAGTAAATCTGGCTTTGTTGGCACATAGTTTGATGAATTTTAACACTTGTATAGGTTCATGCTGGTTCATGTAACAGTCACCACAACCAGAATAAAAAATAGTTCTATTATCCTCCAAACTTCCTTTTGCTATCCCTTTGTTATACCTTCCACCCCTACCCCTGCCTGAGCTCTCACAACAACCACTGATCCATTCTCCATCACTGTGGTTACATTTTTTTGAGAATGCCATATAAATAGAATCATACAATATATAACCTTTTGAGACTTGCTTCTTTCTTTTAGCATAATGCCTTTGAGATTCTTTCAAGTTGTTGAGTAAATCAATAGTTCATTTCTTTTTATTGTAAAGTAGTACTGCAGTTTGTTTATCCATTCACCTGCTGAAGAACGTTTGGGTTATTTCCACTTTGGGGACATTACAAATAATGCTACTGTGAACATTCGTGTACAGGTTTTATGTGAACATTTCCACAAGTACCCAGGAATGGGGTTGCTGGGTCATACGGTAAGTGTTATGTTTAACTTTATAAGAAACTCCAAAATGTTTTCCAAAGTGACTGTAACATTTTGCTTTCTGAAGAACAGTGTAAGAGTTGCAATTGCTCTGCATCCTTGATAGCAATTGGTATTGTCAGGTTTTCTGTTTTAGCCATTTTAATAGGTATGTAGTAGGATCTGATCATGGTTTCAATATGCATTTTGCTAATGGCTAATGATGCTGAAAATCTCTTCATGTGCTTATTTTCATCCATATATCCTGTTTGTTGATGTGATTGTTCAAGTCTTTTGGCATTTTTTAATAGAGTTTTGATTTTTTTACTGTTGAGTTGTGAGACTTCTTTATATACGCTGGATACAAATTCTTTCTCTGATGTGGGAATTGCAAATATTTTCTCCCGGTCTGTAGCTCTTCCTATTATTTTCTTACCAGTGTCTTTCACAGGACAAAATATTTTAATTTTGAAAGTCCAACTTATTATTTATTTTTATGGATCATGCTTTTGGTGTCATGTGAGAAACACTATCTAATCCCAAGTCATGAAGTTTTTCTTCTATGTTTTCTGTTAAAAGAAGAGATTAGCCAAAGAACATATATGCATAACCTATAGACACAGACAACAATGTGGTGATGGCCAGAGGAAAGGTGGGGGTCGGGAGCTGGGTGGAGGTGAACAAAGGGGAAGGGGAAATGGAGACAACTGTAATGGTGTCAACACTAAAAATAAAGTATAAAAAGTCTCATAGTTTTAGATTTTACATTTAGATCTATTTTTTTATTTTGAGTTAAATTTTGTAAAAGGTGTGAGATTAAGGTTGAAGTTTGTTTTGTACATGGAAGCCCAATTGCTCCAATGCCATTTGTTGAAAAGACTATCCTTTCTCTATTGGATTGCCTTTACACCTTTTTCAAAAATCACCTGGTCGTATCAGTGTGGTTCTATTTCTGGACTCTCTAATCTAAATTGATATGTGCCTGTGTTCCTTCGCTAATACCACACTGTCTTGATTTCTGTAACTTCATAGTAAGTCTTAAAATCAAGTATGGTTACTTCGACTTTATTATTTTCAAAATTGTTTTAGCTAGTCTCATTCTTTTGTCTTTTCATATAAATTTTGGTATAGCTTGTCAATATTTGACAAAAGTTTTGTTTGGATTTTGATTGGAATTGTGTTAATGTATAGACTAATTTGGGTATAACTGATATCATTATTCTGTTGAGTTTTCCTATCCATGACCATGATATGTCCCTCCTTTTATTTAGGCCTTCACTGATTTCTTCCATCAGCATTTTGTAATTTTTAGCATACACTTTTGGGTTTTGGACTTCTGTTAGTCCATGCCAGATCATACCAGAAAAAAAAATTATTACTGATAATTCAATGACAGTATAAATTCTGCTCTTCTTTCTCAATCTACTCTATTATTTCTTTGCTGTATTTCTGGCAGTAGCTGAAATTTTATTATTTTCCTCTGCGCAAAAGGGTGGTTCATGGTTTAATGGCCACTCTACTAGAGTACTCAAGTAGCTGTTTCATGCATTCTGTCTAGGTTTTACAGCTGTATGTATTGGGAGAGACAGTTTGGAGTTTGTTTATTCCATCCTACCAGAACAAAACAACATTTTTAAATGTAAATGGATTCTGAGATTAAAAAGTTTAAGAAATCCTACATTTTAGGGACTGGAGTTTTAATACTATTACAGAAATGGAAGATGAAGCCACATAATGGGAACAGAGTTTCATCCATTAAGCCATGAGCCACCCTTTCACACAAAGGGAAGTAATAAAATTTCACCTACAGGGCCAGAAATACAGCAAGAAAGCTCATCATTTGTCCAGGCAATAGGTAGAAAATAGTCTCTTTAGCATAAAGAGCATATAATGAATAACTTCAAAATCATTAGAGAAATAGTGATTTTTTTAAAAGTGATTAATCCAAGAGACAGGAAAGGAAGGGGGAAAAGAAGAAAATATGGTTCAAAGAAAATACAGCAACTTTCTCTTCTGATCATGATGGAGTAAAAAGAACTAGGTTTACCTTAAACAACTAAAAAGGATGGATAAGTTATATAAAACAAAAGTTTTCAGACATTGGACATTAGGGTGCAAAGGACCCTGATCTTTGAGAGAAAAGAAACAAAGTGAGCCCTATGATTACTTCAGCATACTGCCTGGAGAGTTTTCAGGTCACAGCACAAGCAGGGGGAATCTAAACAGAGGTTGACAGTCTACCTGAGTCAAGAAGACAGAGCTGAAAATTCATGAAGGGCAAAGTGATTAGATTCACAGGGAACAGTAGTGTGTGTGGGTTGTCCTAGACTAGACTCTTCAGCTGAGTACTGATCAGCATATGTATGTGAGGAAACTACCCAATGTCAAGGAATAAATAATTAAAAGTGAGCATGGAGAATAAGTTTTGGAGCTCAAACAGGACTGGAAAAAGTTGATATTCCCAACATCCAGAGTGGAGAAATATTTCTTAACATCACTTTAATTTTTCAATTGCAGTTTACATACAATATTATACTAATTTCAAGTGTACAACATAGTGATTACACATGTATATACCTTACGAAGTGATCCTCTGATAAATCTAGTACCCATCTGGCACCATACATAGTTATTAAAATATTATTGACTATATCTCGTATGCTGTAATTTACATCCCCATGACTGTTTTTATAACAGGCAATTTGCACATCTTAATCCCTTCACCTTTTTCCCCTCCCCCCCCCCCCCCCCCCCCGAATGGAGAAATCTTGAAATACCCAGGGCTTTGGGTATAGTACTCAAAAGAATAGTGTTTCAGTAGAGGACAATATTAAAATGCTGCTCTGATCGGTTGGGGGGAAAATTAAAGATAAAATTACCTTCCAATCCAGGAAATCTCCATCAATGGAGGAAAGAAAGAAAAGAGTTTCATTATTAAATAAACACTAAACCAGACTGATGCATTACAAGCAATCTGCTAATGAGATTGCAAAGACAGAAATAAATCCTAAATGAATGATAAGTTGTCCCTATGTAAGAAGACTTAAAACACTGTTTATTATACATTCTTTCATAGTTCATCCTAAGTTCACCTGGTAATTGGAGTAGCCATCTGTTCTAGTTAATTGCTTTTATGTGAAGGAAAAATAAAACTTCTCATATCTCTACGACAAGCAGGTGCTTTCAGCTTATTGCAAGGTGCTTAAGCTAAGCTCCTAGGATGACATCTTCCTTGCTGTTTACATTTCAAAGAGATGGCTCCCAGTCTCTTAAGAAAAAAATTTCTGGGTAATAAGGTTGGCAGAAGGCTTATCGAGACTTTGAAAATATTTACATACATACTAAAAGGATAGAGGAAGAATTAATAAATACTTGATTTATCAAGGAAATAGTAAGAAAAGGGAGGAAGTAAAGGTCTCTCCTTTTTGGCAACAAGGAAAGTTCAGTTTTAATTTTATTTATCTTTCCAGATTCTACTTTACAAAGATTAAAGGCATGCCTCAAAAGGACCAAACTTTTTCCAAGTAACTTAACAGCATCCCAGAAAGAGCTAAAAAGTATTAAAAGAAATACAGAAAATTTAGTGCCAAACAACATAAAATTCACAATATTTGGCATCCACAAAAATATTACTAGGTATGCCAAGAAGCAGGAAACTATGACTCATAATAAGGAAAATATAATCAATAGTAAAACACCCAGAAATGGAGCAGAGTAATAGAATTAGTAGACAAGGCCATTAAAACAACTATTATAAATACAGGTGTGGGCAAAAGAAGGTTTACAGTTGTTTATATGAAAATAATACAATAATTAATAAATAATTAATACAAGAATAAACTGTGTTTCATTTACACACAACTATAAACCTGCTTTTGCCAATATACATGTATATTTCATATATGTAGAGACAAGCATGAGTATGTTAAAGAGAGAAATGGAAGATGTAAATAAAGATTCACATTGAATTTGTTGAGATGAAAATATATGTCTGTGATATAAAATACACTGGATGTGATTAAGAGCAGATTAGGCATTTCAATAAAAAGTATTAGTGAATTTGAGGACATAGAAATGAAAATTATTCAAAAAGAAACACAGAGAAGTCTGAATATAAGTGAATAGGACATTAGTGAGTTGTGGGATGATTGCAAGTAGCTTAATACATATAGGTATGATTCTCAGGAGAGAAGAGAGAGGAAGACAAAGAAAAATTATTAGGGGAAGTAATGGCTAAAACTTTCCCAAATATGATAAATCTATAAACTCACAAATCTAAAAAACAGTCAATGGACTCCAAGCACAAGAAACATAAGGAAAACTACAAGACATGTCAAAATCAAATGGCTCAAAAAACAATGATAAAGAAAAAGAAATCTAAAAGGGACCAGAAAAAAGACACATTTTATACACAGAAATGAATATGAAAACAATATATATTTTTATTAGAAACCATGTAAAGCAGGATCTTTAAAGGACTGAAAGAAAAACTGTCAATCTATAATTCTATATGCAGCAAAAATATTTTCAAAGAGAAGAAAAAACAGTCTTCTCCAGATACACAGAAGCTGAAATAATGTATCACTAGTGGATCATTACTATAAGAAGTGTAATGAGGTATCACTTCACACCTGTAAGAATGGCTACAGTCAACAAATCAACAAATGACACCTGCTGGCAAGGATGTGGAGAAAGGGGAACCCTGGTACACTGCTGGTGGGAATGCAGACTGGTGCAGCCACTATGGAAAACAGTATGGAGGTTCCTCAAAAAATTAAAAATGGAACCGCCATTTGACCCAGTGATCCCACTTCTGAGAATATATCCTAAGAATCCTGAAACACTGTCCGTCTGGGCATGGCTCAGCAGTTGAGCGTCGACCTAGGATCCAGATGATCGGGGTTGGATTCTCAGTCAGGGCACATGCCCGGGTTGTGGGCTTGATCAATGATTCTCTCATCATTGATGTTTCTCTCTCTCTCTCTCTCCCTCTCCTTTCCTCTCTCTGAAATCAATAAAGATATATTTAAAAAAAAAAGGATCCTGAAACACTAATCAGAAAGAATATATGTGCCCCTATATTCATAACAGCACAATTTACAAATAGCTAAGATCTGGAAACAGCCAAAGTGCTCATCAGTAGATGAGTGGATAAAAAAGCTGTGGGACATTTACACCACGGAATACTATGCAGCTATAAAGAAGAAGGATCTGTTACCTTTTGGGACAGTATGGATGGACCTGAAGAATATTATGCTAAGTGAAAAAAGCCAGTCAGAGAAAGACAAATATCACATGATTTCACTTATATGTAGAATCTAAAGAACAAAACAAACTGACGAACAAAATATATTCAGTGACATAGAAGCATGGAACAGACTGATGAATCTCAGTGGGAAGGTGGGGGTGGGTGGGTTGGGGAGAGATTAACCAAAGAATTTATATGCATATATGCATAACCCATGGACACAGACAATAGTGTTGCTTGGGGTGGGGAGTGGGTGAGGGGTGGAAGAGGTCAAGGGGGAAAAAAAAGAACACCTGTAATATTTTCAACAATAAAGATAAAGTTAAAAAAAAATGCTACCGGAAGTCTTTCAGGCAGAAAGAAAATACCAGATGGAAACCTGGATCTACATAAAGAAATGAAGAGAATGAAAAAGGAGAAAATGAAAAAGGAAACTATGTGGTACACAGTTTCTTTTCTTATTTTAAAATTCTCTTGAATAGATAATTGACAGTTTAGAGCAAAAAGGATAACAATGTGTTATGGGGTTTATAACATATGTAGAAGCACAATGTATAAAAACAATCACACAAAGGCAAGGAGAGGGAACATGGAAGGATACTGCTGTAGGGTTTTTATACTATATGCAAACTGTTGTAGTATTTCCTCAAGGCTGGTTTTGATAAGTTAGAGATGTATACTGTAAATCCTAAAACAATCACTAATAGTTATACCTAATAAGCCAAAAAGGAGATAACATGGAATTCAAAAAAATTACTCATTAATCCAAAAAGAAGGCAATAAAAGAAGGAAATGAGAGCAAAGCACAGATGAAATAAAGAGAAATAAACAGCAAGATGTCAGATATAAATGAAACCATATTAACAATCACATGAAAGGTGAGTGGTCTAAATACCTCAGAGAAATGGTTGAAAAAACATGACCCAACTATATGCTGCTTACAAGACATCTACTTTAAATATGAAAACACAACTAGATTAAAAATAAAGGAATACAATAAGATATTCCATACTAGTCAGAAGGAATCTGAAGTGGCTAAGTTATAGGAAAAAATAGATTTCGGAGTGAGAAATAATACCAGAGATAGAGTGTCATTTCATAATGATAAAACAATCAATTTATCAAATAATTGAACTTAAAAATTCTTGAGGTAAAAACTGATATAGGAGAAATAGACAAATTCACAAATATGGGCTTTCAACACTCCTCTCTTGATAATTGATAGAAAAAGTAGAAAGAAAATCAACAAAGATATAGGAGACTTGCCCGGCTGGGTGTGGCGCAGCGGTTGAGCGTTGGCCTAGGATCCAGGAGATCGCGGTTCCATTCCCGGTCAGGGCACATGCCTGGGTTGCGGGTTCAAATCCCAGTCCCGGGCCTGCAGAGGCAGCCGATCAATGGCTCTGTCATCATTGATGTTTCTGTCTCTCTATCCCTCTCCTTTCCTCTCTCTGAAATCAATAAAGATGTATTAAAAAAAAAGAAAGATATAGGAGACTTAAAACTTTCAACCAACATGACCTAATTAATATTTATAGAAAACTTCACCCAAAACAGAAGAATATGCATTATCTTCAAGGATAATGCAGAATATTTACCAAATCACCAAATTCTGAGAGGTAAAGCAAGTCTCAGTAAATTTAAATGAATTCAAGTAATATGAAATATGTTCTTTAACCATAAGGAATTAAATTGCAAATCAATAACAGAAAGATATCAGGAAAATCCCAAAATATTTGCAAAGTAATCAATGCATCTATAGAAACCCATTGGCCACAGAAGAGAAATCACAGGGAATTAGAAAGCATTCTGAGCTGAATGAAAAGGAAAATATGACATCAGAATATGAAGGCAGCGACTAAAGCAGTGCTTAGAGGAAACCTCATAGCACCAAACACTTACATTAGAAAAAGAAAGCTCTCAAATAAATGACCCAAGCTTCCATCTTAGGGAAATTAGAAAAAGAGAAGCAAATCAAACACAACATTAAAAAGAAGAATAGAAATAATAATACAGCAGAAATCACTGTAATAGAAAATAGAAAAAAAATGATGAAGCCGAAAGCAGGTTCTTTGAAAAAAATCAATTATAATTAGCAAATTTTTATTCAGACTGAGTAGGAAGAAAAAAGAGAAGATACAGTTTCCTGGTATCAGAAATGAAAGAGGGGAACATTACTACAGATCCTAGACATATTAAAAGAATAGTGGGGGAATATTATGAATAATTTGATGCCAATAAATCCAGCAGCATGGATAAAATGAATAAATAATCTGAAAGACAAACTACCAAAACTCAATCTAGAAGAAATAATGTAAGCATACTCATAACTAATAAACAAACACACTTTTTATATACAAACCTTCCCACAAAGTAAACTCCTGGCACAGATGGCTTCACGTATGAATTCTACCGAACATTTATGGGAAAAAAATACAAATTCCATATAAAGTCTGCCAGAATATAGAAGAGGAAAGAACACTTTCTAACTAATGGTATGTGTCCAGCATTAATCTGATACCCAAATGAGACAAATTTTAAAAAAAGAAATTGAGAGACCAGTATCCCTCATGAACATAGATGCAAAAATTCTTATCAAAATTTTAACAAATAATCTAGTATATCATGAACAAGTGATTTATTCCAAGAACACAAGGGGGCTTTAGCATTTGAAAACCAGTCAGTGTAATTTACAATATTAAAAGACGAAAAAGTAACAAACCATATGATCACTTCAATAGGTTCAGAAAAAAGTATTTTACAAAATCCAACAACACTTCATGATAAAAATTCGCAACAAATTAGGAAAAAAAGAGGAACTTCCTCAATCTGTTAAAGAGCATCCACAAAAAACCTATATGTAACATCATACTTAAGGTGAAATATGGAATGTTTTGAGCCCAAGATTAGGAAAAGGAAAAAAATATCTGCTTTCCACTTATACTCATTATTCTACTGGAGGTCCTAGTCAATACACTAAAGCAAGACAAAGAAATAAAAGGTATAGAGTAGGAAGAGGTAAAACAGTTTTTATACTCAGTTGATGTGATAGTCTATGTAGAGAATGCTAAGGAATTCACAAAAGAAGCTACTAGGACTAATACAAATGAATTTAGCAATGTTGTAGGATACAAGATCAATGTACAAAAACCAATTGCAAACTATTGGAAACTGAATTAAAAAAACCCCACTCTCTAACCATAAAATACTTAGAGATAAAGATGCAACAAAATATGTGTAAGAGGGCAAAGGACCCGAATAGACACTTCTCCAAAGAGGACATACAGATGGCCAAGAGACATGAGAAAATGCTCAACGTCGCTAATCATCAGAGAGGTGCAAATGAAAACCACAATGAGGTATCACTTCACACCTGTCAGAATGGCTACAGTCAACAAATCAACAAACGACATATGCTGGAGAGGATGTGGAGAAAGGGGAACCCTAGTACACTGCTGGTGGGAATGCAGACTGGTGCAACCACTATGGAAAACAGTATGGAGGTTCCTCAAAAAATTAAAAATGGAGCTGCCTTTTGACCCACTGATCCCACTTCTAGGAATACATCCTAAGAATCCTGAAACACTAATCAGAAAGAATATATGTACCCCTATGTTCATAGCAGCACAATTTACAATAGCTAAGATTTGGAAACAGCCCAAGTACCCATCAATGGATGAGTGGATAAAAAAGCTGTGGGACATTTACACCATGGAATACTACGCAGCTTTAAAGAAGAAGGTTCTTGTACCCTTTGGGACAGTGTGGATTGTCCTGGAGAATATTATGCTAAGTGAAATAAGCCAGACAGAGAAAGACAAACATCATATGGTCTCACTTACATGTGGAATCTAAAGAATTTAATAAACTGATGAACAGAATAGATTCAATGGCGTGGAAGCATGGATCAGACTGACGAATCTCAGCAGGATGGAGGAGGGTGGGAGGGTAGAGGGGGAGAGATTAACCAAAGAATTTTTATGCATATATGCACAACCCAAGGACATGGACAATGGTGTGGAGAAGGACTGGGGAGGGGGATGGGACGGGGTGGAATGGGTCATTGGGGAGAAAAAGGGACATCTGTGATATTTTAAACAAAAATTAAAAAAAAATAACAAAAAAATAAGTAAAATAAAATAATTAGAGGGCTATATTAAAAAATGTGCAAGATCTGTGCATTGTAAAGTAGAAAACATTGCTGAAAAAATTACAAAGGACCTAAATAAATCGAGTATATCATGATCATGGATCTCAATATTCAGTATTGCTAGGATGTCAGCTGTCTCAAAATTGATCTAAAGATTCAATGCATTCTCTCTTTTTTTCCTTTTTATTGAATTTATTGATGCAACACTGGTTAACAAAATTATACAGGTTTCAAGTGTACAATTCTACAACACATCATTACTCTATTGTGTGTTCACCACCTCAATGCATTCTCAATTGAAATCTTATCAGAATTTTAAGAAACTAACAACCAGATTCTAAAATTCATGTGAATTCCAAGAACCTAGAATAGTCAAATACAATCTTTTAAGGGATATGCAATTGATTGATTGATTGATTGATTGATTACAAGGTAAGATCCTGTCTTTAAAATTTTATATTTTGTTCAACATGGATTTTTACATTAATTTTGACTTTTAAAATATTGCATTAAACTATTATTCTTTTGATTACTGAATATTTTTTATGCCTGCTTAAGTTTCTCCCCAGTTTTATTGAGATATAATTAACATATAACAATGTGTAAGTTTGAGATGTACAATGTGATGATTTACTACACATATTCAAATACAATTCTGAAACTGGAGAATAAAGTTGGAATACTTGCAACAACTGACTTCAAGACTTATTATAAAGGTATAGCAATTAAGACAGTGTGGTATTGGCATGAATATAGGTAAATAGATAAATGGAACAAAATAGAGAGTCAAAAAATAGGCATGCAGAATTGATTTTCGACAAAGATGCACAGGCAATTCATTAGAGGAAGGATAGCATTTTCAACAAATGATGCTCAAATAATTAGATATTCATATGCAAAAAATAAATTTTGATGCATGCTTCTTTTCATTTATAAAAATTAACTCAAAGTGGCCATATGCCTAAATAAAAAATCTAAAGCTGTAAAACTTCTGGAAGAAAACATAGTAGAAAATCTTTTTTTTAAACCTTGAGTTAGGCACATCTTTCTCATATACATATAACACTGAAAGCATGTTCCGTAAAAAAATAAATCCGTAAAACCACTGTACACATACTAAGATTAGCACACTAAGTTTACATAGCACAGCTTTCATTTTTTTTCCTTTTAGCATAATAATTTTTAATATATTTAGGAAGTAGTAGCACTCCCTTTTATATCTCATCTTCTTTTCCACCTCCTTTACCACACTTTTTAATTTAAAAAATTCTTAGTTACAGCAAGATGATGTCATAACCACCATTTTATCAAATGTTTCTTTTAAAGCAGTCTTTGTGAGGGTTGAGAAGTAAATTTATCCCAATACTGAAAATTCTAGGTGTTCCTTCACTTCTGTTGTGGCTGTGGGTGGCACTATGAGGCAGTGAATAGGCTCTGGAATAATAAAGTCCTGGGTATGAATGCTGGCTCTTAACAGTCGAGTGACCCTGAAATCTTACTTACCCTCCTTTGGTCTGCTTTTTCTTAAGAGTACAAAGGAAATATTGAAACCTACTTTGTGGGGTTGCTGTGGGGTTAAATTAAACTGCATAAAGAACAGACATGATACAACACCTAAACTAAGTAGGTGGTCATAAAGGGGAAATATTATTTTTGTTATTGTAATAGAGCTAAGAAATAAAGGACTTACATTAAAAAAAATGATAAATTGGACTTCATCAAATTTTAATCTGTTCTTTGAAAGATGCTATTAAGAGAATGAAAAGACAAGCCTCAGACTGGAATAAATTATTTGCAAATCCATACTTAACAAATGACCCTGGAATTTCTTGGTCACTGCCCACACATCTCATGTTCTAATCCCTTACAATTTTGTGTATTGCTTAACCTAGCCCCACCTCTTAGACCTCTCCAGATCCTGAAATGTTTCTACTGTGTCCCGTGGAACCATAGTCCTGGTTTGCCCAAGACGATTCGAGTTTATGTATGGTGTGCTAGTGTCCCGCCCAGTTTAACATTTGTCATTCTCAAAAGTGTCCCAGATTGGATGATAAATTTAGTAACCCTATCCAGACCTCAAAATCTCCAGCAAAATCACCTATCTATTTTTTTAAAAAGTTTTATCTTATTTTTTTAATTAAAAAAATTTAAATCCCTTACATCTTCTCCCTGTTTGTTGACTGCTTCCCTAATTTTCTTCATCTGACCATAATCTAGATCTATACAAGGGCCTTACAGCCTTCTTAAACCGTGGTTATTTTTTTCTTCCACAGCTTGAAGTCCCCACTGCCATTTCCAAATCATTCTTCCTTTCTCCTCCCTAAAAATCCCCATCTTTGAATTCCCTGTCACAGAATATATTATAGATAATATAATTAATTTCGTATAATATATAATTATATTTAATATATGTGTGTATATATATATATATGTATACACAAATATATATATTTGTAGCCTACCTTGTGGTAGTTATCCATAGGCCCACAGGTGCCCCTCCAATTTCTCAAATATTTTAGTTTGTCTCACTCTTTCTAATTATTCATGTCTTAATTCTTTGTGATTTCTATATCTCAATACCTGATCCTTTCAACACCCTAACCTCTCAGGTCCTTAAAATCCTCTCTTCCAGTTTTGTCCTCTACCTAATTGCAGTCTCTTGCCTCCATCTTGTCATTACCAATAACTCCTATCCCTTCCTTTATCTGTGGAGCTGAACATGGCTTGAGAAAAACACAAAACGACACTCTCCACTTTAAATTCAAGACCATGAACCTGAAGTGGGCACTTAATGTCGCCAGGAAATAACATAATATTATCCCAGTCCATTTACTCTCCCGGTTTCCTAGACAACTATTTCATACCTTCTCCTCTCCCTTCAAGCCTCTAACACCTCCGCACCGGTCCTCTCTCTCAGCTCATGACCTTGCTTCTGATTTCACTTAGAAAAGAGACAATCAGAAAACAAAGCCCACAGATTTCTACCACATAATCTACTCAGCCACCTAAATCTATGTATATACTTAACCCTTTCTGCTATGACTATGGATGAACAGTCCCTGCTCCTAGCTAAATCCACCCCCTTCACCCCACATGCACCCTTGTTTACTAGATCCCATCCTCTCTGGTAACTCTCTCCTCTCCTCTCCTCTCCATGAATTATAAATTCCTTTTTCCCCTCTACAGGTTCTTTCCCATCACCTTCAACCGTGCTATTATTGCTCCCACTAAAAATTTTAAAAAATCTTCTTTTGAGTCACCTTCCCTAGCTCACTACTCATACCATTTCTTTGTTCCTCTTTACAGCAAAATCCTCACTAGAATTGTCTATACTCGATATCGATCTACAGTTCCTCTTATCCTATTCTTTTAAAAACTTTATTTTGAGAAAATTATAGCTCCACAGGAAGTTGTGAAAATACTACCGAGAGGCCCTTTGTCAACTTCACTCAGTTACCCTCCCCTGCGTGTTGTCTGTAACATGTTACATGTAACAAACTATAGTATAATATCTAATCCAGGATATTGACATTGGTACAAAATGTGTGAAAAGTTCAGTGCCATTTTATCACATTTGTAGATTTGTGTAACCACCACTGCAATCAACATGGAACTGTTCCATCACCCTCTTCATAGTCACACCCTCCCCCTCCCTCCACCATCTCTAACTCTTGGCAACCACTAATCTGTTCTCCATCTCTATAATTTTGTCACTTTGAAAATGTTAAGTAAACGAATCCTGTAATATGTGACCTTTTGAGATTGCTTTTTACACTCACTATAATGTTCTGGAGATTCATTTAAGTTATTGTATGCATCAATCACTTTTCCCCCCTTACCCCTCCCCCCCATGTTTTATACAAAAGGCAGTGCACTGGAGTGGCAGTGGCATCCATGGGACTATAAGTGAGCAGTGATGCTATTGGTGTCCATCAGGTCTTCCCTGAGAATGTCGGGCTTAGTGCTGATCTTGTCCCGCTCGTGGTGCTCCATGGTGCTGAGGTGAAGGCAGAGGTTGACAAGCCAGGGCAGCGACATCTACCCTCCGCATCTGCCAAGGCAGGGGTTGAGGCCCACAGCAAGGTGGTGGGTGGGTTCTGCAGCATCATCAGCCAAAGGTAGGTCTTCTCCTGTTTGGGCAGCAGGAGTCAGATGCCAGTGGTCGCGTGATGAACCATGTGATGTGCTTGTTCTCCCGCACCACTGATTTTCGCTGGGCCCCTAGGTGGCCCCCCTGCACGGGTCCCTGCAGAATGTGTTCAAGTGGGTACCCATGAAGAAGTCTGCCCAGCACAGCAAGCACATGCCCAGGAAACTGTCCTTGGCTTACCACAGGTACATGTACATCATGGCGTTTTGGTGTCGGAGACAAATCCTGAAGCCCAGCTGGACATTGTCCACTGTGAAGTCCATGCAGTATCCCTTGATGGGCTTGGTGTCCCAGTACCTGAGACTCAGCGTTTTGATGTCTTCCTGGTAGGGCAGCAGGGAGATGATCTTCATGATGGCTGCAGCAAGGATGAAGTGCTTCACACCAATCATCTGGTAGAAGTACAGCTGGCTGTCAAGGAAGACCATGGCCCTCAGCTCACTGGCCCCAGATCCACCAGGAAGCCCTCTAGCTGATGACTGACACCAGGCAGCAGTTGCAGTGACACAGGGTGGTCAAGGGCCCCTTCTGTTCCTTCTCATACAGGACCTTGAACATGTTCTCAGTCATACGGTAAGTGTATCTGTAGTTTATTAAGAAACTGCTAAACTATTTTCCACAGTGACTTACCATTTTACATTCCTGTGAGAAATGTAGGAAACATCCAGTTTTTCCACATCCTTGTCACCTTCATTTTTAGTTTAGCAGTTCTAGTAGGTGTGTAATGATATCTCATCATAGCCTTAATTTGCATTTCCCTAAAGGTTAATGATGTTATCTTTTTTTTTTTATTGACAGTATTACAGATGTCCCCATTTCCTCCCTTCACCCCCCTCCACCCATCTCCCACCCCTCCCCAGGCTCTCGCCTGTCCAATGCCTGTGTCCGTGGGCTGTGTGTATATGCTTATAAGTTCTTTGATTAATCTCTTCCTGCCCTCCTTTCCGCCTTCCCTCTGAGATCTGTCTGTTTCATGCTTCCATGTCTGTGGTCCTATTTTGTTCGTTAATCTA